>NW_024041151.1:17746535-19111535 GCF_014851395.1 Micropterus salmoides | reverse complement strand
ACAGAAACCAACAAGATCTGGCCACACGTGGAGGCTTTCCTCCACAGAAAACTCTTCTCCCTCAACCAGAAGGTTGCATAGAAAGCCTGAACAGAAAGGAACAAGAAGGGTTAATTATGACCAGCAGAAACCTCTCTGTATGCAGGTGCCACTTTCTGCTAAACAAGAGGAGAGCCATCTGTTTAATAATACGTTCTGAATGTTTATGGAGCATGCTCAGAGTTTATGTCAGGAAGCAAAAAAAACAGACTTTTAAAGTACCCATTGCCCTGTTATTGCACTGCTTCCACAAAGAGTGTCTTATCATTCCATACTGTGCCTTTATACAGCTGGGAGAGAAGATCTTTAACAGCAGAATATAAAGGTGCAGATATATATGAACATAGAAATAATCGTTATGGCTTGTCCCCTCTGGTGAATGCAGCCACCTTTAAGTAGAATGTTTAAGTTTTAGGTTTTCTAATTACAATCTCAAGTTATTTTCTTAGTTGATGGCATTGAAATGAATGGGAACACACCACAAGGTATCTTGAGCTAAATAAGAGACTTTACAGCTTTTTTGGTAAGAAATCCTTTGAATTTAATATTGCAAGGGCTTTTTGCCCCAGCATAACAAATGCTGCCGAGGTGACTGTTTCTTATGCAGTGGGTTATGCCCCTGAAGGGAATTGCCACGTCCTACAAATGACTGTAAATTCACAAATACATTGAAGTGCCTTTTGCTGCTTTTGAAAATGGAACAGGTGGCTCAGTGGATGTAGTCTGTAAATACTTTTTATGAATATGGACCAGATATATTAATGTATAAAGTGACCACTTATTATATTGAATATGTATTGATTTTTAAATTAAACAATGTCTAACAGCTTCTTTCAACCACCTCAAGCCTTAATAGCATTGCCTCTGAAATACGCCTCATTGTTTTTAACCAGGTCTATAAATGTATACTGGTATTTGCCATTTAATGTGACTCGACAACTCAAATCTTTATTGAAAAAAAGTATTTGCTTTTGAAGCACAGTTCATCTTTTGAGAAGATATCCCAACATTCAAGGTTGCTCTGCAGTTGTGTTTTTGCACTCAGGTCTTAAGAATGTCACACCATGTTAAAAGCCACAGAAAAACTAACTTGCCTTGCAACGTACTGTAGATTTATGCAGTGAAAAGTTTCCTGAATTGTACTGCGTGCATTTTTAAACACTTGAATACAATGTGTAAAAAAAAGCACATCACCTCTTCATAAACAACTTAACTGTGTCACAAATTTTTATTATGAATCACAATAAACGTCTGATACTAGTTAGGCTTATTGTTTGCAGTATTATTGTACATCAGACACAACTGGATAGCTTCCTAGTCATTGTTTTAATTTGATTCATTTGAGCACCTCCACTGATTCAGCATTGTGCTGTATAACTGCAAAAAGAAAGTATCAAGCGATGCAGTAGATAGACATTGTATTTTTTCCCCGCCCATGCATTTTTTGCCATCAAACCCTGACGCCTACATTACCCACAATGCAACCTGACCACCACCAGTTAGCTTAGCTTAAAGCTTATGCTAACGTAGCCTCGAGCAGAGATGAGGCGCTTGCTACAGAGGTCTGGTAAGCTAATTTCTTTCTAACCCTCAGATTTATTCATATTTAAAAACAACTTTTGTAAAATTATCAGACTTTAAAAGCTCTCTCTGGTGCCACAAAAGGCTTTATTCAACTTTTGTCAAATGCACAGTACTATTCAAGACCTGTACGCAGACAATATGTTATATAGGTGGAGTTAACTTTTATGCCATTTCAGACTCCTCGATTTTAAATGTCACTGTAGGTCTAAGAACTGTAGCAGTTGACAACAAAACACAAACATTTAGCACTGGCTTTATATTTGAATAGCAGCGGCAAGAGAAGGTCAAATCTTACAGTAGCCTACTGTGAATGAGAAGTGTAACTCTTGAGTTTTCCTAAAGCTCATAGGTCAGTGACAGAAATTCTTAAATACCAAGTGTCTCCATGTTTACACTTACACATTTTGTGATAACATGTAGCTAATTTAGGTAGTTGAGACACTATGGACACAGATTTGGTACAACAGCTTAAGCCATACAATCAGTTTGCATAGTTGATTAGTCACCGTGGACAAAAAAAAAGAAAACATACATTTAAGACCACTATAGCACACTGCTTTAGCTTCACTGCTTACATCTGTTTTATGTTTACAGTATTTATGATACTTCTAATATCTGAACTGAAATAATGAAGGACAGGTGCACTGCAGAATCAACAATGCATCACACAGTAGCTTTAGTCATAAACACATGTATTGTACTTGAATGCATCGTAAGGTACCTTTAATTCCACTGCCTGCAGTAAAAGCTTTCCTCATCATGTCACTGAACAGATTTTCACACTGATTTTGGCGGTCTTGTTAAATAAAGAATATTATCATCAAGGGGACATAGGAAGTCTAAGAAATCTGACAAAAGATCCCTTGAATAGTGTGACCAAAAAAAGGTGAGCAAACATAATATAAAAAGGAAAAACAAAACAAAATATCTAACAAATCAAAAACACAAGCTCATTTAAATCCTGCTTGTAAAATAAAAATATTAAGAATTTCTGATTAAATTCTGGATAACACAAACACGGCATGGGGAAGAATAATAAAGTCAAGTGCTTCAAACACTCCACCTCAACCTCTTTTGTTTTTTGTTTTTTTTTTTTAGAAAGAGAAATATAAAGTGCAGGACACATTCAGATGCAGAATTCCTTTCTGCAAACAAATATAGAGTAAAACTCTGTTAAGAGCTCAGCCCCCCCCCCCCGCCTTTTAGCTCCAACTCTGGTGTAGATCCCAGAATCGCGAACTTTATACAGCACACCACTGACAACAGTCTGCACAGGGCACTTGTATAAGGAAACTGGTGGTTGTGACTCGGCTTCTGATGCTGGGTACAGATGGCAAGCTGGCAAAGAAAATGTAAGCTAGTTTTGCTCTGGCCCATCACTGAACCAGAACAAATAAATACACAAAGCCCACGCAGGCCTAGTTAACCTTTATATACTGAAAGTGAATATTACTCCATCACCTTTGTGCCAGTTAAAATATGAGGCTTTGATTATTGATTATGTGAATTCGTTGTAAAATACATTCCAAATGAGCACACTTCAGCTGATGAATAATAACGAAACTGACAAAGTGCCCTCTTTGCACCTTACATCATCATGCCTCTTGCACTCAAACACCTGGATACGTTGCCCCTCTAAAATGCATGTTTGCATCGTGTTATAAATGCAGAGTTATAATATTGTCTCACATACATAAAAACATGCGCTACTGTCTTCAGCTCATTATTCATCTTTGCCTTATGTCAAGCCACTTAAATTAACACAGCCAAGTGCACACCATAATTACTGTCATCTTCTACTGTTATCTCGTTGTGTGGGGACTGTGTGGAAATTCAACTGATTTCCCAGTGTTTTTGTATTACGACTTTTGTATTACCGGTATGTGGGCATTACGGTCTGCACACTAAATCAAATGTGTCAAAGCATGATAATGGGAGATGTAAAGGAGGCAGTCTGATTACTTGCACACTTAACCTTCTCCAGACAACACTAGGAATACTTTTTTAGAAAACCAAAAACATTAAAAGCACTCTTATACTAGATATGCATGAACATCATCTCCCAAAGTGTTCAAAGCAAAAATATGTTAGATCCTATTCTGCATCTGTAATAGCAGCACCCTCAAATCACCCTAATCATTTGTATTAACTTTAGAACTCTAGTTATACTTCGACAACAATCAGGTGATCCCACAGTAATGCATAACAAACGCCAAGTAAATGTAAAACATTAACACTACCATCTTAAAACATCAGTTTTGTCTGATTATTTCAGACAACTGTGAGTCAGCTAACCTAACAATATACTGCATTGTTTAGCCTCTCCTGATGACAGATCTGTGGGATTAGCTGCAACTCTTGCACGGTCTCAACACCTGCACGGTGAATCTGACCGGAGCCCTTTTAATCCCACCCTTTTTACTCCTACATTGTTATTTGCCTGACAAGTTAACTGCTGGAGAAGACACAAACCAAACAAAAGTAACCACAATTGCAGCACACACGCTCTCTATATTTACTACAGATTCATTAAACACAGACAAACTGCTCTTTGTTCACTGGCATACAGCTAGCAGGTTAGCTTTTTGTGAACCACGGGGGAAAAAAATGATAATATATGTGAGGCCACGTGTCTTTACCAAATATATAATAAAATAAATAATTTTTTTTAAAAAAGGTATGACAACTGACAAGAGATTGACAACAGATCTGAAACTCAGATAAAAAGATTTCTTATTCCACACATAAAACCCCAGCTGCACTTTCAGATAAACAAACATGCTCAGAAGTAACTAATCATATGATTGCTTGCTTTTCTCCTCATGATTCCAACTTCACTCATTGGATTTGGTACCTAACTGACTTTATTGGTTTAGTATTCTTTGTGTTGTCTGGATTTTTATTTTCAATTTGTCAGTTTGTGTTGCTTTACAGGTGTTTCCCTTTTTCAGAAGCACCAGCTTGCATGATATAAATAACTCCCATCTGTAGAACCAGGGTTGTGGCACAACACATGAATGTAGCTCTGGCAAGAGAAACTGCAGGAACCAACTCGCCAGACGCCAACCACAGTGACACAATACCGACAACAGTGAGAAAAGTTTGTTGTCCTCGAACCATTATTTCCTGCAGGTTCTCAGATGAAAATGTCAGCTTAAAAGACTGCTCATGTCTCCTGCTCTGCGCTGGTGTTCTTTCAGCCTGGTCTGCTATGTGAAGAGGGGTTAAAACTCAGGTTGTTCCTAAATGGGGCGACGATGGAGATGGACGAAAAGCAGGGGGCCGATCCAACAATCCCTAGGAAGTTTCCATCATCCTCATATCGTCTGTTTCTGTGACGTCATCCTTTGTCCACCTCCCAGTGCTTGTCCAAAGTCCGGCCTCTATATAGCGCTTCATAGGATACTCTGACACCTAGTGGAGGGAGAGAAAGACAGGAGGGCCCAAAAAACATTCACAGGTGAGGATTGTCATGCAGATATCAAACTCAAAAATAGGTTTGAATGGAGCTGGAGAGAGACTCTGTGGGGGATTAACCTACTGCTGCCTAAATAGATGATTGTAATAGTTATGTAAATCAAAAGCAGGACCAGGAGAGCAAAGTTTCAGTTTCAACAGGCTTGACTGCATTCCTGGGCAGCCATCATTTCCCTCTGGGAGAAGAGGAGGAGGGTTTTTTTCCCCCTTCTCTCTGGTTAGATGTTTGGCAGGCTAGTCAAGCTGTGGGGCCAGCAGGGGGGAGGAGGAGGCCTCATTCTCTCTCACTTTACAAAAGCTCATTGTTTACCATTTGGCAGCTTTCACACTCTGCTTCATTTGCATATTGGAATACTGGCTTCAGCCAAACATCTCTTTCAAGTCTGTTCTCAGTTTACTTTGTCATATATAATATAGGCCTTCAATATGTATGAGACTGACATCTCTGAGCTACAGGGGAGTTATTTAAATTTTCTGTGATACCCGAGCTGCTGACACAATGATTAGGGGGAAGGTGAGGATATTATGTATTGTTTGGACTTGGAAAAGTATCTGCAAACATGCATACATATAAACTTTTTTTTTTTAAATGCTTACATGCTCCCCAATATTAAACTTAAAATTTCAGACACAATCCAGTCATCTGAAATTTACCTTTGGTTCTATCAGCAGTCCCATACCCCTTTAAGAAGGTGAAGAAGTCCATCTCCAGCAAAAGTGGATTTCATTTTTATCAATCCTTAACAACAAGGGGAATCAGGCTGGCAAAATAACCTTGCTTGCCTCTGAGCCTGTTTTTTTGTTTATGCCACCACGTGACAACTCTATGGCTGCTCAACATCCATACCCCCCTTGCAGTGGCCAAACCCTAGTTTGAGAACCACTGGGTTATATACCAATATGTATTCATTCATGACTTCAGACAGTCAGTAGTGAAGAATACAGCACATCAAAGACATGAATCAAACTACCTAATATAGCCTATTCTTCTACCTGTTGTAACAGTTTCACTATGTATCTAAATAATGACACATACAGGACAACAGTTTAATTTCAATGGGCAACTTTTCTATAGTATATTTAGACAGACAAAAAGAGACATTATCCAATGTGTTGCTTAACAGTTTCAAGATTGCACTACAGTGGAACACATAAAACATGACTAATTAAAAGTACTGCCTTTTCTCTTTTGCACTCCTGCTAGGTTATCCTCCTCATCCTAACCAAAAAGGCTGGTCTCACTGATGACATCAGCAACACGATCAACTCCAGGTCCTGGTATGTAGGTAAAAAAAAATTCACAAGTGCCACCTTGCGCTGTGTTATCTTTAATTCCAATGAATCCCTCCCTGCCGTTGCCGTTTATGAACAACAGTTGAATCATGTGACTTGAAACTGAGCATAAGCAAGCAAATGTGAAAATAGTTATTTTGAGACAATGAAACACCAGTGCTGGAGTTTTAAAATCCAACTAGAGGTGACCTTTGCAAGTTCTTTACATCAGAGGACTAATATACAACAGCTCAATGGTGCCATCTTACAGCTGTGTGTGGTAACTGCAAAAGCCTATAACTATAAGGCTCACTGGGAAAAGGAGAGAAGGAGCACTTACAGGAGGTAAACAGTCCAGGGCTTCTTTGGGGTCAAATCTGCAGTTTGTGCCAGCATTCTGTTGTTCACCATTGTTGACTGTGTCACCTCTACACTTGACTGTGTACTCTTTCACTCTGTGTTTGAAGGCCTCAAGCTCTGTATGGAAGACTTCCAAGTAGACGTCTTGTCCGTCCTATACAGCAACAAAGGCAACAATATTATGAAAACAAGGTGCAAGATGGCTAAAAAGGAAACCACATTAATTTGAGGATTCAAACACATTAATATGAGGATTCAAATTACTGTGAAGACGATTTCAATCAGACAGAGTCTTGCACAACCCATAACAAAAACTAGAAAATCCAAGTGTAAAGCCAAGTTTCTAAAATAATCTCCTGTTGTTACACTGCATTAACATGCACTGCAGGGCAGAGCTGGTGACTCTCATACTGTACAGACAGGTACACAGGTAGGTGCAGTATGTTCACATACAGTATTAATCAGACTTGTGTGTCTTACTTTGGCTTTGTGGAAGAACTGTCTGAAGCAGCCTCGAGGATCCTGCTGAGAGTTTGAGGCCATCTCCAGAATGAACTGCATGACTACAGCTTGGTGCGCCACCTGCTCCATCAGCGCTTCTTTCTGCAGGACACAAACTGAATTCTAATTACTGAATTTTAATACTTAACATCTATGCAGTATGTATGTTTATAATGTCTTTAAAGCTACTTAAGAGTGTAAACTCAGTGGAGGATCAGCACACACATTATTTGTGGCAAGGTTCAAATCAAGCGCAACTGGACTTGGGTGAAGATACTAGAAGACGTTTCGTCCCTCATCCAAGAGACTTCTTCAGTTCTGAAATGACCAGTAGGGAAACTCAGCTATTTAACCTCTATGGGGTCGTTTGCCAAGATCATCGATACTGCTGGTTTGTTAGTGCTCCTTGCTGTTGTAACGACAGTCGTTATGGTCGTTAGAAACTACCTGTGGCCAAGTCTGAAGACCAGCGTTGGCATCTTCAACTGAGGCCAAGAGGTTATGTTTGTTAAGTTCCCTGGTAATTGATGAAAGGACAGCATTGTAAGTGGGGGATAAGTGGTGGCGTAGACCCCCTCATCTGTTCAGCGAGGGCTTTTCAACCCGGGTGTAAATGGCTTGCTTGACACCTCTTTCAAACCATCCATCTTCTCTGTCTAAAATGTGCACCTGGTGGTCTTCAAACGAGTGTCCTTTATCCTTCAGATGTAAATAAACTGCAGAGTCTTGACCTGGGAAGTTTAAGCTTCTGTGTTGAGCCATGCGTTTGTGTAGTGGTTGTTTAGTTTCCCCTAATGTACAGGTTTGTGCATTCCTCACTGCATTGGACCGCATACACTAGATTGCTTTTCTTGTGTTTGGGTGTGCGGTCTTTGGGATGGACCAGTATCTGTCTTAGCGTGTTCAAATAGTTTCCCTAATAGTCATCTGAGAACTGAAGAAGTCTCTTGGATGAGGGACTAAACGTCTTCTAGTATCTTCAACAAAGTGCCCTTGATTTAGTGAACATCTCACTAAACATCTGACACCTTCATATTTTAAGTTGGCGCCAAGACAAAGGGGACCCACTAAACATATCCAACACCTGAATACCTAAGGGAATTCTTAAAGTCACTGCGTGTGTAAGCACACTGCCTCACCCCCTAAACTTTTTTTATCGCCAACAAATCCTCTGATAAGAGTCTAAGCTACAATGAATTTATTGTGACGGCCCCCCCTGCAGGGTTCATACTGCTGTTGGTGTGCTTTCTGTCTCCAGGGCTGCAGACCTGATTGGCAGGGTAATCAGCGGCATGGGACACACCTGGGCCCGGTGTGCCCCATGCATATGAGCCAGAGCAGCAGTCAGTCTTGGGCTGCGTTCGAAAAATCTTTTTTGCTTAGGAAGTTCCTAACTGAGTGAAGTGAACCGGAACTATTTCAGTGGCAGCCATGATAAGAGCAGTTCAAATTCTCTAAAAGCTAAGTAAAGGTGCCTCAATGCTTCCTTTCATATCTCCTTTAGCATAGGGTACACCTGACCATCCTTTATGAAAGGAAAGGACAGAATGCCATCCCACAATTCCTTGTGGCGGCAACATTTAAAGTGGCGCACGTTCTCAAACTCAAACAATACAACCCATGAACCACATTTATCAAGATCCTTGCAACACAGACGCACATTATAATACTTTAATAAGACTCACAATTACCTTCTTTCTTTTGGTTTGTTTTCTTTTGGCTTTTTTGTAATCTAATACTGTTTCAACGCCGTTTTATGTTTCAGGTTATTGAAATAAGCCATTACGTGTTTTCTACAATACAAAAAAATAATAAACCAACCATGAGGGATAAAGGAGGTTGATCACCATGTAAGTTACCATTGGCTATTAAGCCTTTTCTCTCTTATGCCATAACTTGCTAATATGCATATATCTTAAACTGTCAACAATAACTGAGACCCATGCGAGCTGTTACTAGTCTTGTAACGTGGTCAAAGTGAGGATAATGTTGCAGCATGTAGCCAAACGTTATGTACTGCAGCCTTCAGCAAATAAATTTTACTTCAGTCACAGATGCTGACACCCTCGCCTTAATAAAGGCAAAGATCAAGCTGGATAACCTCTACAGTAGGCGTTTCCCCACACACTGATTTATTTGTGGCGGCCTGCCACATTATCAACGCTGATTTTCGATTGATTTTGTTACTATTTAAAATGGGTAAAATCATATTTGATGACAGAACTCCGCACAGCGCATATATTCTCCCAGCATCTCCTCTCGCCCCGTCGCTCTCTCTCTCTCTCGGCACAGTTACGCTGTGATTCTGTGGGAAACACTGTATTGGGATTCATGTTGATAAATACGCCGGGTGTATGGAGGGTGAGTGTGAGCAAGCATTCTCAATGTGACAACCCTGTCCATTGTTTAGTGACTGGTAGGCTACCTTATCTGCCTTTTTGCTATCTTGGTTATTAAGTAATATATTCCACCGTGTTGTCCACCTTTAGATGGCCTGCATTACAACAACATGGGGCGCAGTGTCAAAGATGCGCTTTTTGTAGTCCATCTTCAGAACATTGTAGTTTCATCACGTCAGTAAAATCTGCCGTCGCATAATTACGTCGCTTAGAAAAGAGCAGTCGGATTCTCTTAGATCCGCCATCTTCTTTTCCTAAGTCCTTACGGATTCTCCTTCACATCTTGCCTTGACCTTTCCATCGAGGTCAAGGAAAGGTGGTTAAGGAAAGGAGAATTTTGACTTTTCGGATGCAGCCTTGGGTTATGACCTCCTCATCTCACGGCTTCCTTTGTTTGTTTGGTTTCTTGTCTTTGTTTTTACAGCACAACATCCATGCAGCACATTTTCATTCATCCACTCCCTACACTACTAACCTTACAGATTCTTCCCACTCATTGGTTTTGCTTATTTTCTTATTAATAAATCACTTTGTTATTTAGTTTACCCGTGTCTCTCCCATTTTTGTTACAGTCCAAGAGCCAGGCTGTGACATTATTCACCTTGCAAATACATTCAGTGCAGCCACAGTGAGATTTAGCCTCTGTGCCATACATGTAGAACATGTTGTCCAGAAACACATGAAAGCTTACCGACGCATAGGCCTTACTCACTGAAGACATTTTGACATGTGATAGTAAAAAAAGCACAGGTTTCACTAATAAAATAATTGACAGGCTGAGCTGTATTTAGCTGCTTCGGTTAGTTTCAGGGTCCTGCTATTGTGCGTGCCGGCTGACTAAGACACTTTAATGAACATCTGTGCCTTTCCTACAATGCCAAGTCAAAACCTCTGACCATATCGATTGCAATAGGCCTTTTTCTCAGCAGTAGGGTTTATGCCAGAACTACCTTGCAGCAGCATTTTCAGTGTTTGCAGATGTGTACATGCTCAGGCACACAATTCCATGTTTACGCTCAACTACGTGGCCCTTATGTGCATAGACAGAAATAGACTTCCCTGCCACAGAGGCATCAACTGTATCAGGCTGTGACTGGTTAGCAGGATGAATTCCTTGTGTTTTTTTGTTGAGGTATTGTTGATAATAAAAAAAAATAACACCAAGTACATTACCCCTTCTCGCTGTAGGGTAATGCACCAAAGAATTAAGTAGTTGGCTGTTTCCTCACAGATGAGCTGAGGCATGTGTGCAAGGAATCGCTGACTGTCGTCCCATCTCCGCAACATACCTGACAAACAGAGAAAAAGCATATCAGTTTGTTGTCTGAAGACATTAGAAAAAGGACCATATGGGTGATTTATCATGTAAAATTACTGTCAAAGAAAAAATGCTGATGCAGATCCAAAGTATCTTGTACATTTATAGACTGATTTCCTTCCTTCCAGCAGAGACACTTTTAACAACATTTTATAATATGAAAATGACCTTACAGACATAACACTGTTTTGAGGAGGCAATTCATCCTAATGAATTTTTAGTTTTTGTAAAAGTTATTTATTTGTAAAATTAGAACGTAAAGACTGACTCATCTACACAACTCAAATGCAGTGCAAACTGCCTTTACTGCATTTTAGAGGCACTTTTATAAAGACTTAAATACGAAGTACTGAATTTGGATAAAACACCAACTGTAACTGAAACTATTCTGTAACTGACATGAGCAGGGAGTTGCTGAAAAACAGTAGACAGCTTTTTCTAACACAGTCGAGTGTAATGTGTTGAGATGAAATTCCTTCATAAATATTAATCACCCGAGAGTTCACATGAAAACTGAATTATATGATCTCTTCTAGTGAAACTGGAGGACAAATCCTGCCTACAGTTGCAGGAGCCACAAGTTCAATAGATAACATTTAATTTAAATAAAAACAAGACAGGCTTTTTTTTTTAACCTTTAATCTGAGGATAAGACAATTCTTATTAGAAACATCAGATTTGGCATCTCACCAAAATGCCTGAGCTCTTGTTCATGCTTCTGGGGAAATGTGTTGCACTTGTCCTGGTCCATTTCTACAGGTTGACTTTGGACATTGATGATACTCTGAAGAAGAAAGAAGACATTAACTGTTGATGACGTTACTACACGGTCAGTAGAAAGTAGGTACACATTGTCAAATACGTTTAAAGGTTCAGTGTGTAAGATTTAGTGGCATCTAGTGGTGAGGGTTGTGAATTGCAACCAACTTTGCAGTCTACCACTGCCCCCTACCCTTTCAAAGAGCCTAGGACAGCTACGGTGGCTGACACAGCACAAAAGGTGTCTCTTTTGAGATAATAGAGTAGCCAATCAAGAAATTACGTTTCTTTAGGTATATTTATTAAGAAATTATTAAGGCTGTCCCTGACTAAGGATTTACATAGTCGAATCAGAACCGTAAAAGTCTCGCCTGTAGCTGACTGATCGTCAAATCATGTGTGTTTTTGTGCGCGGTGATTGCGAGCCGGAGAGGGTAGCTCCGCTTTAATCTTGAGAAGCTGCAGAGCTGCAGTTTCTATTCATTCAACTTACACTCGCTGTCTCTCTCGCCTGTCATTCACCGGTCTTGTGTAGAGTTTAGCGTGCATTCCGTGCTGCCGACAACTGCATCCACATCACGGTTCCTCGCGGGTCTATTTTAAGTAGCCGGTTTATCAACAATGATAAATTATCCGAGAGTCCCCCGAGGGGCAGACAACTCGGCACAACACCAGTGAAGCTGGGGCACCGTCTCTTCAGCAAGTGTTCCTCTTCTGCCACTGCACACATAAATGCTACACGTACACATGCGCACTAACAACCCAGGGTTAGGATTACAATTTAGGATTTATGTACACACTTTAAAGTTTTATTCTTTTTACATGTGTATTTACAGCATTAAACGTTGAACTGTATATTGTAATAGGCCGTATATTTACTTATTGGGAGAAAACTGGTAGTTTTCGACTATTCGGGGTCAGCCCTAGAAATTATATTTACTTAATTATTCAGTAAAAACATATGTTATTGTGACTTGGCCGCTGACAGATAACATGGAAAGTGTAAGTCAAGAGTGTGAAACACTGTCACTGTCTCTGCACCACAGTCCATTATAAACTACACATTAAAGTTTATACAAACATTGACAAGGGAAACACATTCATTCTCTCTGTGATTATGGACCATCGCCAAAACTGCCCACCAGCAATAATATCTGGCCTGCTGCCAGATTATGGTGCTTTGATAGAAAATTTAAATAAATAAATACTTTGATAGCGGTGCCGAAATAGATCTCAGTCATGACAGCAACAGTCACTCACATAATCACTTCCTCTTTAGTGGTTTTGCCTACAAAATAAAAGCACGAGAAGCTTGTCTACTGTAATGCTATATTTGGAATTTACTTTGAAAAATTCTGAATGACATTAAGATTCTGTAGCCTGCTTGATACACCTCTGAAAGAGCCATCAGCCTGGAGAGACTGGGGAATTGCAAACGCGTCTGTAGGATGATGGATGAGGATCAAACACCGAAACACAAACAGTGCAACACATGCCGTGATCTAAGAAAAATTCGCTAAAGAATCCATTTGTTGAGAAAGAAAAAAAAAAAAAAAATAAAGTCCTGAGGTTGGATCGAACACTCAACCCTTAAGCTGATGACACACGGGTCAACTTTTTGAGCAATGTTGCTGGGCAATCTTGCTGGTGGCAAGTCCGACTATGTTTTGAACGGATAGCGGTGGTGATGGGAGGGTGGTGGAGTGATGGGGGAAGGGGATTACGGTAGTAATCTTTACTCATTACCATTGACGGCAACATTGCCCAGCACCATTGCTCTAAAAGTTGCTCCGTGTATCATCAGCTTAACGTAGGTATTCAGCATAGTGATGTGTCAGCACAGCCTATTCTACCAGCAGTAGAACAAGAAGAACGCAGTGACGAAAAGCGCTGTTTGTCCGTTCTCAGCTACTGTAGAAACGACGACGTCCATATAAGGGGGTGCCAGCGGTTATGTACATATAAATGGCTCATTCTAAGGTAATAAAAACATAATGGTTTATAATGTAAGGTCTTTGAACACCACTGAGAACATAGTTATGGAACTTGTATTGCATTTCTGTCGATTGAACCTCTGAAGTATTCAACACTGGACCTTTAAGAGAATTTTTCAGTCGTGATTTTGTTTGCTTTAAATTTTCCACACCAGCTTTACTGTATGTATCACAATAGCTCAGTTAAGCATGTATAAAGCCAAACACTTTGCACGCTCACCCTATCGAATACGTCCCAACTTCCGACAGCTCCGAGCACAGGACTGCGGCTGGGCTCCTGACCTCCCAGCATGCTCTCCTTGCGCCGCCACTCCTCCTCGGTGTGTGTGAGTTCTGTGGGGCAGGCCAGAGTCCGAGCGCGTTCCTGCTCCAGGGACTCCGAGCTGTGGACGCCAAGAGAACACAGCTGATCCTGGGCCTCGGCCAGTCTCCAGCTGGAGACGATAGAAGCCTTCACACAGCGCTGCTGGCTCTGGCACAGTGACGCCATGGCACAATCACAAAGATGTGATGATGGAGACTGGTGTGTAAGTAAATGGAGGACAAAAGGATTGGGACATGAGAGAAACGGAACATACTGTCATTGTTATTGTGCTTTGACCAAATTAGGCCAGAGAAGTAATATTTTCTGTCGAACCTACCAAGGTGGTATCTCCACCAACCAAACCTGAGGTCAATAACCTCCAATTTCCACAGGGCCCAGATGGTAAAAGCACTTTGGTGTGAATTTATTTAAATTATTTTTTTCTCAATTTTGAAATACCTTGTTGACAATAATTTGAAATAGGCTGTGAATTTCTCAATTTGCACCGTTCAGAAACAATACTGGGTTAAAGATACTACACAGGTTTCAAAATGTTTTCTTTTTGTTTATTCTGAAGTTGAAAACAGAAGTCAAAATATAACATAACATAATAACACAATAAATAACACTTCTCAAGAACTCACAACTTAATTGCATTGTTTACAATAGGTCAACCAAGGAAGTGCCTGGCGAAGTAATGTCCAATTATCTAAAATCGTCAGATTGCCTGCCCCTAAGGAGAGGACATTAACATCCTCCTGAGGAGAGAGGAATTAAATCAGCTTCATCCTTTCCCCCCTCCCCATGTTTTCTAAATAGTCTGAGTGCATCTTTTTCCACAGAATGATTGGCTCTAGGAGTGAACAGCTGACACCTACAAACTGCCTGCTCAATCACAAACTAAATGTGGCCGCAGGCTTTTAAGCTTTCCTGACCTATAACCAGGCTGTATTTGGTACAGGGTGGGGTGAGAGGGCTAAAAATAAAGAAATGCTTGTTTCCTTACCCATGGCTACCCAAACAGCAAATGCCTCACACAAACACACAGCTGTCAGTGTCCGAGAATACCAAGGGACCTTGGGGAATGGGAGAGTGAACTGCTGCTTCATGTCCTGGCCAACACTGGGTTTGCGTCTGGTTAGCACTTTAGCATTCAGTCTGGACTCTGATGTTTTGAACAGTTGTTTGGTAAATGTGATGGCAGCCACTCCCTCCAAGCTAACTGATGGCTAAAACGATGGTGAAGGCAGAAAATGGGACCAGTCACCAGCCCACACGTTGTGCAAGGTAACTGAGAAGTAATCGAACTTGGCATGAACTCACCTAATGATAAGTAGGCTTAGCTAGTTAGCATGCTTTAAATACCATTCCTTTACCTCTGTCATAAGGAGTCAACAACGGACAGCTAGCATGAGCTAATTACCTGCTGGTGAGGATAACCACCACCGAAGTCCCTGTCTGTTGAAGCTGGGTCCCTGCTCAAGTCTTCATCGGGGTAAACTGAAGCTCCGTTGCCCAGCCACTCCATCCCTGCTCAGCAACCAGCTGGCTAGCTCTGCTTATGCTAGCCGTGTTGGATCAATCACTGTGTTGCTGTCTGTGACCAGCTGTCTGCCACAGATATGTTTAATAAGGTTGAGAAGTCAGCAGAGCCGACAGGGAACTGTGATGCACCACGTCGGGGAGTTCCGCTCCTTTAAATGACAACATATAACTACAATAGCAACAGTGCTAAGCAGCCCAGCTACGTCTTTTTACTGGGTGACAAACAGAGCACGTGGTAAACAACTTGACCACGTGACACGGCTTCAAGCATTTCTACTGAGTTCTGTTCATTTCTAGTAATTTCTTCTGTACTGAATGGACAGGGCTCTGTAGTCAAGTGTGAAGACAACATCAGATGGAAAATTATAGAGCAATTCACGATAAAATATACAGAGAAACTGTTTTGGAAGATTTGTGTGGAATTATCTGTCAAAATAATTGTACTCCTGTTGTATATATTTGAGTCTGTAAATAAAACATTACAAATATGTGTTTTTTATAAGCAAAGGCGTTCTGACTAATGATTGGTAGACTATGGTGCACGGTGGTTTCAAGAGGTTTTTCTATGTTTACATTTACAGTACACTTCATAGTAAAATTACTGTTGTGAAGTCATCCTGTAGGGCTCGGTCATATTACGGTACATATTTTAATGTAACCACTTAAACGAAGCCAAATGAGTAAATCTGCTTATTGTGTTTTTTAAAGCACGTATTAAACTGTTGTTATTCTATTCGGCTATGTGGAAAACAGATCATGGGGAAAAAACATCAAGTATGTTTTTGAAAAATGTTTCCGCCTTCCTTGACCAGAAGGTGGCAGTAGTGTACTTTGAACCTGCACGACATCATCCATTGACAACCAATCAGCAGCTCAAGAATTATCTTCAGGTTCGTGTGCCCGGCTCTTAGTACTACAGGCGGTATTACATACAGTGTTTATCGCTCCCGATAAGAAATCTGACGTTAAAGGTATTTATATTTTTCTGATAGAATTATTACATGGTTAAGGGGTTACAGTATGTAAATCCTGACCAATAAAACCGGGTTTGTGTACAGTGTGAGGGCAAGACCTTCCTGGGACCATATTGCAGGGCAAAATAGCAAAGAATCAAAAAAAAGTCCACTGGTACCTTGCAGTCTATTGCTGCGTTCCAGGCAACTCGGAACTGGGAAACTTCCGACCTCCAACTACAAAAACTATCCTGGAACGCCACCTGAAGTCGGATTTCCTACTTGTGAACTCGGAGAAGAAGAATTTGTACCCCGACATCACGAGTAGCAGCTGAATTACGTCAATGGCAGCTCCCATGGAAGCACACATTGTAAATGGTAAACCATAACCTAAAAGGCACAGTAAAGTATCATATTAAAATAATACATACTAGTAGCAAATAGTGAAACGTGTTCTGCATATAAATTGATGTAGACATATTTTGTCAGTGCTATTAGGTAGCTTAACTGTGCATAAACTCGCTAAAGAAACATACGTTTGTCACGGTCAACCATGTTTATTGTTTACATGTAGCATCATCCACCACCTTGAACCTGAAACACTTTGAGATCAGAAGTCGGATATTTCAATTTGGAAATTTCCCAGTCCCGACAGGTCTGGAACGCGGCACAAGACTGGTGCACACAACCTAACCAGATGTAACTAGCTAGGTAGGTGCAATAACTTTCACCTGACGATAGCTAACTGGAATGGTGAGTCCATTCGGATCGATAACGTAACCTTACATTAATATAATTAAATATATTTAGCTTGTCGACACACTAAAAAGAAAGTAGACTGTGTTTTGGAGCGCAACATGAGAACCTAGCACTGAGGTTTGAGCTAGCCTAAAGTGAGTCAGAAGCTAACCAGTGAGCTAATCTACGAACACTGTTGTGACTTTTATTTGGTCTCGGAGAACTCGAGTAAGAATGAAATTAACACACGCAGTGGTGTCATCAGAGGGTGCGCTTGATTTGTCTGGGCCAGAGACGCTAATGTTTGCTAACAGAAAGTGTGAAATCAGGCAGTGAGGAAATAGGATGTGCTGCATGTTATTACCACTAGGTGGGGATAGAAGATAATAAAGAGACCTTATTACAGGTGGCTGGTCTCTCGTGTCTTTTTCCTCTCCATCCCCTGAAAAAGACCGGATAGTGCTGAATGCTAAAGCCCGCCTCTAGAGCCTGCAGATGGGGAGAAACCAGACTTCAGACCTAAAAAAAAAAAAAAAAACATCCTCAGCCTGAAACAAGTCTCATAGCCAGCTGGCATGCTGCCCTTTCTCAGGCTGCTGTTCCCACAGGTTTCTCTCTGTGCGTGCACGAATGATAATATCAGCAAAACTGGTTCATAATCATAAGTGTTCAGTTTTCTTAAATGTTGTTTTAAACTGCTGTATGTCATGTTTCTCACTTTCATTTTTTGGTTTTGTTTAGTTTTTGGCACATTGACAGTATTCAAGAGACTGTGAGAGAGTTGTTGCCCAATATACAATAACACTTTTGTTTTTGCCCCCATTCATCATGAGCTGAACTCAAAGATCTAAGACCTTCTTTATGTACACAAAAGGCCTATTTCTCTCATATTGTTCACAAATCTGTGTTAGTGAACACTTCTCTTTTGCTGAGATAATCCATCTACCTCACAGGTGTGGCATGTCAAGATGCTGATCAGACAGCATGGGTATTGTACAGGTGTGCCTTAGGCTGGCCACACTATTGGGGGCGTCTGGTGGGGTCCGGAAACCAGTCAGTATCTGGTGTGACCACCATTTTCCTCACGCAGTGCAACACTTCTCCTTTGTATAGACTTGATCAGGTTGTTGATTGTGGCCTGTGGAATGTTGGTCCACTCCTCTTCAATGACTGTGCGAAGTTGCAGTCAGCTCGAGACCCCGATTAGGACGACAAGCATGCAGATGAGCTTCCCTGAGACGGTTCCTGACAGTTTGCAGAGATTTTTGCTTATGTAAACCGATGGTTGCACCAGCTGTCCGGGTGGCTGGTCTCAGATGATCTTGGAGATGAAGGTGCTGGATGTGGAGGTCCTGGGCTGGTGTGGTACACGTGGTCTGCGGTTGTGAGTCCAGTTGGATGTACTGCCAAATTCTCTGAAACACCTTTGGAGTTATGGTAGAAACATTTTTCAGTGGCCTTTTATTGTGGCCAACCTAAGACACAGCTGTGCAATACTCATGCTGTCTGATCAGCATTTTGATATGCCACACCTGTGAGGTGGATGGATTATCTCGTCAAAGGAGAAGTGCTCACTGAAACAGATTTATGAACAATATTTGAGAGAAATAGGCCTTTTGTGTACATAGAGAAAGTCTTAGATCTTTGAGTTCAGATCATGATAAATGGGGGCAAAAACAAAAGTGTTGTGTTTATAATTTTATTCAGTGTAATTGAGAGCAAATGCATAAGCCACCAAGCTGTCAATAGGGTGTTAGCTCTGTGCAGTTGCTTTACCATTAGTGCTGCTACAATTAGTCGATTAATTGAGTGTGAATGTGAATATTTTCTGTTTTCTTTCCTCCTCTGACTGTAAAATGAATATCTTTGGGTTTGTTACAAAACAAGACATTGAGGATGTCCTTTTTGGCTCACATTTTCCACCATTTTCTAACATTTTTTTGGACCAGACAACTAATTGAGAAAATGATCAACAGATTAATCATTAGTTGCAGCCCTATTTACCATCGTACTTTATGCATTTTCATAATAATATATTTACCTAATAAAAGTATCTCTACATTTACGTTGTGACAGTAATATATTTGAGCGCTTGTGGTGGAGATGTCCTATTTATAGCACTGTGTTTTTCTGTGTGCCTTCCACAACAGAGTGACAGCAGCACACCATCCTGTGGACAGACATGAGCCATACTACTCTGAAGCCAGTGGGTCTGTATTACAGTTTTACAACACACGCTTGTCTTTCAGTATTGAATATAGAAACAGCGCACATGAGGGTTATTTGTAGCGTGATGTTTGGTATACAGACTCCAAAGGTACAAGGCATAGCTGAGTGATATCTGGAGTGAAATATTTATTACCTCTGATGTTATTAATGTCAGGAAACATAGCTTTTATACGGTGGTTTTAAGGCACGTGCATTCACGTTAGGGATGGGTATCGCTACTCCGACCAAAACAGCACAGTATTGAGTAGAATCGAAACGTCTCCAGTCAAACCAGTACTTCAATCGATACTTTTTGTAACCAGATCGCGGCAAAAAATTACTATTTGCATGTCGTGCTGCCTCTCTTTTTTTCTGTGTCTTCAGTGTAGTTAAGTGACTAGTTTAATCAGATTCTTTTCTCGTTTTATACTTGTGACTGTTGTTTTTGGAGGAGGTTTGCGACTCACCAGTAGCCTAAAGGAAAAAGCACTCGCAGAGATCTTTCAGTTCATTTATCGGAAGTTAAAGAGGTGGCGTTATGCTTTTTGGCTTTTTTCCCTCCCCTTTATTGAGTTATAAATAAGGATTGAGAAAACTTTATGGTAGCATTTTTCGGCAAGGCAGCAGAGATCTTCAGAACACTGGCTACAGTTCAACGTTTAGTCTTGATAGTAAGATGTGGAACAATGATGTTGTGGACTTGTGAGTAACTTATACCATCTGCTAGGTTACGGTCGCAGTCTGAAGCAGCTTTGATTTGGATCACACTACCTTGTTTCTTACGACCCGCCCTTCTCTGCTTCTGATTGGCTAGTAGTCGGGAACTGCACATGTGCAACTCCCAACAAAGATTTTGTACAAGTAAGATGCATCACTCTGTAGCTCGAGCGGAACGTACAACACATAGGGTGAAAAAAGGAGCTGCAGCAATGTGCAGTATGAGAAAAATATGGAGTTTTTTGAAAATTAAAACGATGTAAACCTGTTCTGGAACAACCCCCCTAATTAAGATTTCGAACCTGAAAATTAGCATAATACCACGTCTTTAACAAAATAATTTTACGTTTTTTACTTTCAACACGCGTATCAAACAAAATACCGTACATCGTTTCCCTCAACTTATGTGGTCACTAAACAATTTCACTCCTCTCTCATTCAAATATAAAAAAATTCTTTCCCCATATAGTACTACCCATGAGGATGACCTAATTAGGATGAGGAGCGATCTGATACAATTTCCCAATACTTTTATGTAACAGTTATTTGAAACAAGAAAAAAATAAAATAGATAACCTTGCTTGTCCATAACAACAATAATTGCTTGTCCATAACAACAATAAAAATAATAATTGGCTACCAGTCAACTACTATGGATTCAACAGGTGGCATTTTATTCAAGGTATCGAATGAAGTACTCAGTTGGTATCGGTATCACTGGTTTTGGTACCGGTATCGTAACATTTTAAACGATACCCAACCCTAGTTCACTTTTTTCCCCAAACAATTCAGCAGAAAACAAAATGACTTAACTCAGGTTATCACAGGAATCAACATAACAAGTAAAGCAACATTATGGGCATAAAGACTGGTTTGATGGTGTTTTGGCCAACAGGTGGTTCTAACTACTACCTGACTTTGTTAAATCTCCATTTTGGACTGGATTGTTGATGTACTAATTTAACAAGTAACAATTATTTTATTATGAAAATTCTCCCAGGTCTTTGATAGATGAAATTTTAAATCTCAACTAACAGTTTCCAGCACGTGTTCAGCTACAGCAATCAGCATCATGGTAGTCAATTTTTCCTTCTTTTTTTTTTTTTCTCCACTGTAGAGGCTGTAGTTGTGTGTTAGCCCACATTTGGTTGTCAAGTTGTAGGGGGTCTGTTCTCGAGAGGTCTTTAACATGCAAACATGGCTTTAATAATGCTCCTCATTTTCAAGATCCTGTAATAGCACCTGTTGAAAGGGGTTTCCACCACCTACAACAAAATACAAAAGGAGAGAAGTACTTGTAAAAGAATGTTGTGGCGTCCTTCCAGCGGAGTTGCACAACCCCTGCCAAGTCACACTGAAGCTGTTCTGGTGGCTGTAGTGACACCAAATGCCCCATTTAGATACTCGATCTTTGTGTTTCCTTTATTTTGGCAGCTGCTTGGCAACAGGCAGTTAGACCTGCCTGTGTATCTAATCTGTCTTAATTTTACTGAAATTCAAGTGTGACTTTTATTGTTTCATAAGAGCGTAAGTTTAGGATAGTTTCCAATTACTTCAAAACCCACTTAGTGAAAATGAAGTATTTTCTCATATTTCAAATGATCTTGTGTGAAAGATAATTTTATAATTCACAGAGGTGAATGAGTGCACACACTGTATGTGTGTCAGTTAGGGGTGAACAATGAATTGAAGTATTATTGAAATATTCTCCTGGCGTAACGGAACAAGCTTGTTTGGTACCAACACCAGCAAAAATCACATCATCCATTCCAACTGAAATCATGACTCTCATATCTCAATATCTGTCACAATAATCGCAGTATGATTTTTTTGCATATCAATCATCCCCATGTGCATTTGTATGTGGTGATGGAGGTCATTATGTTCTAATGAATACACAGCATAGCTACGTGCTCCACATTCCTCTCCTCTCCTCACACAAACAGGGAGAGTGAAGTGGTTTGTGATGTTTGCACTTGTGAGTCCCTGTGCACGTACGCATGTTCGTCAGTGGGATGAATGGGCTGGAGTGGGGTGTACAACAGCGCAGAACAGCAAAGAAAACTGCTTGAAAATAAAGGACCTTTCAGTGGACCGTAGCAGTGTTTTTGCCTGTCTTAGCCCATTTACCACATCCTGTCTACTTTGCTGTTGACTGGTTTCCATAGCGTGCTGTAATGTTGCTGTCAAAGCTGTGACATCATGGTAGGATGCTGAAGTGTGGGTTAATTTGAAAAGCCTGTGCTGCATTATCATGCCACAATTAAGAATATTTTCCAAAAAATAAAAGCAGATATATATTCTCCATTGAGATGGGTTACATATAGTTTCTCAAGCAACTTCTCAGTAACTGGAAATAAATGTACACTGCTCAAAAAAATAAAGGGAACACTAAAATAACACATCCTAGATCTGAATGAATGAAATAATCTCATTAAATACTCCTTTGTGCTGACAACAAAATCACACAAAAATTATCAATGGAAATCAAATCTATCAACCCATGGAGGTCTGGATTTGGAGTCACGCTCAAAATCAAAGTGGAAAACCACACTACAGGCCGATCCATCATTGATGTAATGTTCTTAAAACAAGTCAAAATGAGGCTCAGTAGTGTGTGTGTGTGTGTGTGTAGCCTCCACGTGCCTGTATGACCTCCCTACAACGCCTGGGCATGCTCCTGATGAGGTGGCGGATGGTCTCCTGAGGGATCTCCTCCCAGACCTGGACTAAAGCATCTGCCAACTCCTGGACAGTCTGTGGTGCAACGTGGCCTTGGTGGATGGAGCGAGACATGATGTCCCAGATGTGCTCAGTTGGATTCAGGTCTGGGGAACGGGCGGGCCGGTCCATAGCATCAATGCCTTCCTCTTGCAGGAACTGCTGACACACTCCAGCCACATGAGGTCTAGCATTGTCTTGCATTAGGAGGAACCCAGGGCCAACCGCACCAGCATATGGTCTCACAAGGGGTCTGAGGATCTCATCTCGGTACCTAATGGCAGTCAGGCTACCTCTGGCGGAGGGCTGTGCGGCCCCCCAAAGAAATGCCACCCCACACCATTACTGACCCACCGCCAAACAGGTCATGCTGGAGGATGTTGCAGGCAGCAGAACGTTCTCCACGGTGTCTCCAGACTCTGTCACGTCTGTCACATGTGCTCAGTGTGAACCTGCTTTCATCTGTGAAGAGCACAGGGTGCCAGTGGCGAATTTGCCAATCTTGGTGTTCTCTGGCAAATGCCAAACGTCCTGGTGTTGGGCTGTAAGCACAACCCCCACCTGTGGACGTCGGGCCCTCATACCACCCTCATGGAGTCTGACTGTTTGAGCAGACACATGCACATTTGTGGCCTGCTGGAGGTCATTTTGCAGGGCTCTGGCAGTGCTCCTCCTGCTCCTCCTTGCACAAAGGCGGAGGTAGCGGTCCTGCTGCTGGGTTGTTGCCCTCCTACGGCCTCCTCCACGTCTCCTGATGTACTGGCATGTCTCCTGGTAGCGCCTCCATGCTCTGGACACTACTCTGACAGACACAGCAAACCTTCTTGCCACAGCTCGCATTGATGTGCCATCCTGGATGAGCTGCACTACCTGAGCCACTTGTGTGGGTTGTAGACTCCGTCTCATTCTACCACTAGAGTGAAGGCACTGCCAGCATTCAAAAGTGACCAAAACATCAGCCAGGAAGCATGGGAACTGAGAAGTGGTCTGTGGTCACCACCTGCAGAACTCCCTTTACTGGGGGTGTCTTGCTAATTGCCTATAAATTCCACCTGTTGCCTATTCCATTTGCACAACAGCATGTGAAATTGTGAAATCAGTGTTTCCTAAGTGGACAGTTTGATTTCACAGGAGTGTGATTGACTTGGAGTTACATTGTGTTGTTTAAGTGTTCCCTTTATTTTTTTGAGCAGTGTAGTTTCTCAAGCAACTTCTCAGTAACTGGAAATAAATGTATTTAAATTTAACTGCAATTCTAGATCTATTGTATACTTTTGGAAACTGACTGACAAATGCAGAGTATGCATGAAATGGGCCAGAACATGCAAAAAAGACTGGCATCCTGACTGGCATTTTCTGAAATGAAATCACTGAACTAAGTCAAAGGCTCAGGCAGGTAAAGTTGTGACAAAAAGTGTCAGGTCTGGGGAGATAGTGAAAGAGGCAAGCACGGAGAGAGGGAGAGGCCTTTTGCTCTGCTTTCCCAGGCTATGCATCAGGAAGGTTGTATTTTTTACACCATGACCACCGCATAGCCCTTTCCTGGGGAAATCCGAGACAAAATCGAGAGAGGCTGCTGCAGGGAGGGAGCGGAGAACAGGAAAACTAGCCCTGGGAAGGAGGGGGGTGGCAGTGGGGAGGGCAGGTACGCCGGAGCCCACACAGCATGAGTGACAGAGAAAGAAGCCGAGAAGGCTCAGTGGAACACACGCACAGGCACATAGACACAAAAACGTGAAACACACATGCATGCTTTCATCTCCTCTTGTTTCTAGGCCCTTTTACCCTCTATGGCCTTCCAAAAATGTGCCCTGGGAGTATTTTGGCTGCACATTCAGCTGGAATGCAGAGCTAATGCCGGGTTCCTCTGCTCTCCAACCGGCCTCAGCTGTTAATCCGATGTTATGGCTGCTCTGCCATGCCTGTTAAAGAAATAATATTTGACGTTATGGCTACTCAGCTATGCCTGTTTTAACAAATAATATTTCCAGTATATAATATATTACCTTTAAGCTAAGATTCAGGTTGGACAGGTATTTCAAGACCATTTGACATAACAAATTTGACCTGTTGTTAAAGTGACTAATGGCTAAACAACATTTGTCCAAGGAGGTAATTGTGCTAACTAAAAAAAAATAGAGAAAAAGGCTAAATATCTTTGAAAAATGAAATGGGTTGTATTTGTTGCATGTTTTTTTAATGAATTATGGCCTTGAAAATTAGATCTAGAGGTTTGGCATCTTTGATTTTCCCAAATCAGAACTCTTTACTTTAAAGCCCAAAAGACACGAATAGAAGGTCATCAGGTGCCTCGTACGGTATAAACAACTAAAAAGGCCACTAGGTTTGATTCCTTTGATTGACAGAGGTGAAAGGTCAGAGTGAAACCCCACCTCATCAGTGCGTGTGCGTGTGTGTGTGTGTGACTCTCTCCCCGCCCCAGGCCTTGACCCTGCCGTGCTGAGAGACGATCTCTTCGAGCAATGGAACCGGAAAGATCTGCAGACGGTGAGAGTCACTTTCACAGCATGTGCCAATTCCAAACATACACAATATTTAGTGTGTGTGTTTACAAAGGATGGAGCCTTTGTGTGTCGGCAAGAAGCACTTCCACAGGAAGAAACACGAGGGAGAGAGCGTGGATACCGGCGCGTTAAAGTGAAGCTCACCAGTGTGTGTGTGTGTGTGTGTGTGTGTGTTTGTTAATGAGGAAACCAGAGTGTCTGTCAGTAGGAAGGAAGGAATTTGTGTTGCACTGAATGAACTTGAGATCTTTGTGAGGAGGAGATTGAGTGGATGACATCTGTTTTGCAAATTAAGACACAGCGCGAAGCATTCTCACACAGATATTATTTTCTTGTGTAGGGAGATTTTAAGTGCCAGAGTTTGCATTCTTTAGCCGTGGTCTAAAATGTGTCACACGCCTCTGTTGTGCCTGCTGTGCCAGAGGGGAGCAGGAGTTCCTGCTTTTCTAAAAATTCAGTTACCTCATTTTACCAGCAAGTTTGACTCATTTACAAAAAAAAGGATTTAGAAAACATGTAATATTTACTTTAAATGTGCTATAGCTGGATTTTAAATTTCAAAAGGGACATATCTTACCTCTAATCACTAAAACATTTTGAGAAATTCACAATTTACACACACACCGTTAATAATGGCAAACAAGCACTCTTTAGTTTCAAACTAAAACAACTGTTCTTTTTAGTCTCTTGAACATGAACTATAGGCCGCAAAGGCTGTGCGGATCTGTCAATGAACACTGTGAGGCTGTGATATCAATAATGCACTCGGATTTGAACAAATCTACCTGAAAATAAGATTTAAAAAACGATTAAGTTTTAATGTTTTACTCATATTCCTTTTCCTCTCTAACGTTTTAATACAACATCCTTTACCTCATGTTTTCTCCCCCGACAGCTACGTTTGGCAGCCCTCCAGGGATTTTCAAAGTTGTCTGAGCCTCTGGAGGCTTTGCTAACAATCCTGGAGAGCTGTCCAGGCAAACAGAAGGGTCGGAGCCACACCCTCGGCCACCACATCCTTATGGAATTCCAGACATGGCTAAAGGAACATCCTCAGGTAGACGGGATTAATCAAAAAACTTTTAAGACTAAATATGCTGCAGAGTTACAGTTCTATCACGTCTACAGTTCCAGCCTAGCCTACTTCACCCTAAGCAGTTTTACAATTTAGTACACATGCAGAAGTTCACCATCTCTAGGCAAAATAACAGTGCCACTTGTAGACAATGAGTGTTTCTGGTGTTTTTATGAATAGGTAGGTTAAAGAGCATTTAAAATGTTTGTGTGCATGCTGACATAATAATTTGCTTAAATGGTCATTTTGGTATTTTTCAACATGGACCCATGTTTTTGTGTCTATGTGACTAATTGGGACAACATTTTTTGAAATTGGTCCAATATTGCGGGAGCGCACTGCAGTCAGCAGCAACAAAACAGGGCTGCAACATAATCCTTGGATCCTTGAAAAAGGTTCCCTACAGAGAAGAAACAATTTTTTAAAAGAGTCAGATCCTTTTTGTTTAACCAGTAACAGTCACTATATTTTTCTCAAAGCCACCAGACTCCACTGATAAAAACAGTTATTTTACCTTGCAGAACACAGGAGTTGCTGGCCTACCGCTGCCTCAGTTGGTTAGTTTGTTTTCTCTTTTATTGTGTTTAAAAGGATTAAAACATCTGCAACTGCTCGCAAGGATTATGTTGTAGCCATGTTTCACTACTGCCGACTGCAGCGCACTCGCTCAATACTGGGCCAATTTTGCTGTAGCCATTAATGTGAGTTCACAGAATTCAGACTTGAGCCATGAGCATAAAGGTACAAATTGTTATCAGGCTTTTCTCTTTTTTTTATTCTTTCGTGTGTTTAGCCTCTATATAAATCAAGATAGTCTCCTTTTCACCTATTTTTTTGTGAGATATTGTTTGGACATTTAGTTGTTTTTTTGATTCCTTGGATTTTGTATTGCTCCACCAGGTGACCCTGAGCTCACTCTCAGAGCAGCAAGCAACAGCTCTCCAGCGGCAGGCTCTGAGCTTACTAACAGACACCCATCCCGGCTTTGTAGACAACCTCATAAACATCTACCAGCTCAGTTCCCTGGATCCGGCCATACTCCGACTGAACATTGTGAGGTTGCAGGCTCTTAACTGCTACAAAGAGGTGAGTGCCTCATTTGATGTTAACATTGTTTTCGTATGGCAGCAAGATTACAGACCAAAAAAAATCTAGAAAGTCACATTGATGCTGAAACAAAAGGATTTTGTGTTTCTCACAGGCAGTAGTGCTCAGCATAAAGCTGAAGTTACAGAAAGAACTGAATATGGAAGAGGTGAGACAAAACAGTTTCAGCATGTGTATTCATAAGCTGTGAATACGTAAACATATTTAAGATGTGTTCGATCTGAACTTCCAAAATTGTCATCTCCAATCTTCTTCTGCAGATGTGTGTACCGCTGATCTTGCAGAATAAGTTGCCACTGGCCGAGTCCTTTGTCACAGGCCACAATCATCTAGAGCAACGACTGGTCATGCTGCTAGACTCGTGGTGCCACCCCAGCTTCAGCGTGGAAGAGATAACCAAGTACGGGGGCTTGTGTGAACATATAGGAACTTAAATATGTGTGTAGGCATCAGTGTGCCGCTGCATGAACTCATATGGTTGTCTCCACAGGCGGTTCCCTCGCCTCTCTCTGTCCAAACAGTGCATGGGCCACATTCAGCCCAAAATGCTCACCAAACAAGTCTTCCGACTCATGGAGAAATTCAACATTGACCAAGGTGTGTGTGTGTGTGTGTGTGTGTGTGTGTGTGCGTGGATGGGCTCGTGTGCAGTTGTTCATGTGTGGGTGCAGAAATGATTTGACCATGTCTTTTTAACACAGGACTGTGTCCCAGTGCTCTGCAGAAGAGGAGATTGGACTCTCTGCGGTTCCTCATGTATAAGAAGTTTGTGGAGGTAAGTGATGCAGCAGGCTTTCCTTTCTGTTTTATGTAAGCATCATAATATATAACAGGTATTCAAGCAGGCTACTTAAGTGACTAGCATTTTTGTAGCTAGTGCGAATGAATGGCAGTAACAATAATAACACTGTTGAGATGGAAGACAGACATGCTTTCTTGCTTGGTGTCCAGAATACAGACTTTCTTTATCACACGTGTTCATTGTTGGTGGCTGAATTATTTGTAATTTTATCATATTGTGGTGGTTAAGACCCTGTTCAACATACATATTGATTACATTACTTTAATTTACCTTCTTAAAGGGGGGGTATGCGTTTGGATGAGAACTGTATTAGTATTGTAACGAATGGCATACCCCACCTTTAATTGATTTTCAACAATTTGTCGATTAACAAAACATTTATTGGCAACTAATTTGATAATCAATTCATCATTTTAAGTTTTTTTTGATGGTTTCACCTTCTCAAGTGTTAGAATTTGGTGTTTTTCCGGCTCTTACATTAGTGTAAATTGAATATTCCTAGATTTTTAATTGTGGAAGCATTTTATCAGTTTGCCTTGGACTTGTTGTGATGAGGAATTAATTGAGAAAATAATTGGAAGATTAATGAAAATAATCTTTGCAGTCTTATTTCTGTTTCTAGACTCCTGCTAGAAATATGTTGGTATTTGTTTCTGAGTTCCTTAGTTTTAAAGACCAGATAGAGCGTTAGTTCAGTTTTGCTTCCTTCAGTTGAAAGAAAATGTACAAATGAATGTTTTTGTATACTAAACCTACATACCCTTTTAATTTAAAGATTTTACTCTCAACTTTAAAAGCAGTTTCACATCTGTCTGCCTCGAATTCTTTCGGAGCATGTTCCTGGATATTACATAATGTTGGCGAAAGAGGAGTGGGGACTTGGCCAAGAAGACTGTCTCAGAAGAAATCTCTTAAGGGTTAAGACAGGCCTAGCTGGCTCATATGCACTGCTATGAAATATGTATAGCCCATGGGATTTTGCTGAAGTTATTTGACCACACAGTGATATATGCAATGTTTTAACAGACTAACGCAGCATTACTTATTTCTTTTATTAAGTTGATACTGTTTCATTAAATAAATAAGGGAAGCTACAGGGTTTAATTATGTCTTTGAAATGTTTATTTAAAATTGCATGCCTTTTTGCTCAAATCTCATATTCCTATTTTAGTAACACATGTTAACTTTAATCGCTGTCAAAATTGGGGTAATTCTGACAGGTAATTCAGATCTCAGTGGGATAGCTGGAGGCAATTGAGGTTGTCTAAAGAATGACCGTTAGGTCTGTGGGTTTCAGAGAAAAAATAAATGATACAATGAAGTAGATACATATTGCAGGCACTATTACAAGAATTTGCTGTCTAAAGATGATTTAATAAAAGTCTTACTGTCACCATCAACACTAATAAAATATAGAAGGCAATGGATGAACATGTGGAGGAAGGACTGCTGGAGACTAATAATTACATTTACCCCATGATAACAGAATTGCTAGAGTGAGCAGTTTTGGTTGACATCTATTCCAACAACACAACACCATGGAAAATGCAATATCAGAGATTACCCAGTTACAGAATTAATGAATAACACTTGTATTTTACCGTATATTTTCTTTCAGAAAAACATGACAGAGGAGAACTGGAGTGACCATGTACAGGTAGGCGTAGCTTGTTGGTGTGCATGCATATGACAGTCTTTAGAGATATTCTGCTGTGTTTATATTACTGTCAATAAGATATGCAGAAAGTGAAAGTGTGTATTATGTGTGCACAGTACGTAGTGGCAGATGACCTTGAGCTGCAGATCCAGCTGGTGGAGATGTTGGTGAAGTACTGTGGCCTTCAAAAAGCCTCTCAGTGGTCACTGAGATACAACATCCCTAAAAATCGACTTCCCTATGGGGTCTGGGAAACACAGCAGAGTCTACCGCCTGATCTACAGTGAGTTGGCTAGAATATGCATTTACATATCCCATTATGCAACTTGTGATATGCACAGACTGTACTTCTCTATATAAAGGAGAATAGATGGAACCTCAAGAGTGCAACCTGGAGCCTCAGTTTTGTTCACCACATCCCCTTCTCACAGTTTCAGAGTCTAAAACAGAATGACTTCAATGACCCCTTCTAATGATACCTTTTTTCCTAGACTGAAAAGGTGCCACATATCCCATATTCCAGATAGTGTGCTAATTCATAAGATCTAATGTTCCTCTCCCTCTAATGATGTCATCTATCCACTCTCATCCTGCATTGGTTGATTTTTTTGTTTTTCTTTTATCCCCCACTTTTTTCTCCTTTTAATATGCACACTCACACAAATGCACACATTTCTCAACATCTGCTCAGACAAATACATCGGAGTGCTTCAGCACACAATGAGGAGTGGATGCCATCTCAGTCGCACTGTCAGAAGTTCTACCAGGTGCCAATCACCAAAGACAAGGTTAATTTTGTTGACACGCCCGAAGCTCTACAGAGATGTCAAAACATTGTGCTGAAGGTACGGAAAAGTAATTGCTAGAATCAAAAACAAAAACAAGAAAAGGGTTTGTGTCTGAAGTCTAAATCAACTATTAATGAAAATCTCTATCTATCTATCTATCTATCTGTAGGAAAATCATGTTGAAAGTATTTATGGTGAATCATTTTTAATGTTTAATCTTTTGCTGCTGGGATTTTTATAGGAAGGCGGTGTAGTAGGAGTAGACATGGAGTGGCAGCCCACGTTTGGCTGTATCACAACTCAGCAAGTTGCCCTGATACAGCTTGCAGTGGTTGACGAGGTTTTCTTATTAGACCTCTGTGCCAACGGATTCTGCCAACACCCAGATACTATTAGTTTCATCAGGAGCTTGTTTTCCAAAAGAAATGTCCTTAAACTGGGTAAGCAGCAGACTTTGCAATGGTGAAATCAAATTCACCCAAGACGTTTTTCTGTTCGTATGTCTGTCTCTTAACATTTCTCCTTTCTCCACATTCAGGTTATGGTATGTCAGGGGATCTCAAGTGTCTCTTGGCCACCTGGCACCAGCTTTTAGAGGAACCATTGAAGATGGAGGGGATGCTTGATCTTCTTAATATACACCAGAAGGTAACATTATCCAAACATTATGAAGTTCACTTCATTCAAATACTGAAGTTGGTCTCATAGCAACAATAGGAAAGACATTGTTAGAACATTATGCTTCATTAATTAGTAGGGGGTGTAGTGTTTTACTAAATGTCAGATTTGTTAAATTACTATGGTGTGAAAAATGGGTGCCTGAGAATTGGCTTTACGTTTCTATTTCCTTTATTTTCAATTTATTACAACATTCAGCCGAACAGGTCTAATCGTCAGAATGGGTCAGCAAAGTAGTTTCTCAGCAGCATGTATACAGGGGCAGGACCTGAGTTTTGATTATTAAGACTTATTGGAACTGAGAAGGCTTAGCCTGGTTCTGCTCAGAAAGCGTCAATGTTGGCATTGCCACGTGTCCACTGTACCCCATTCAACCAGGGTTACAGGACCAGAAGACTGTAACATTTATATCCACTATAGTCAGTTTTGCTCTTGTCCGTTTGGTTTTATGGTCATGTCTCAGGTACATGTGGCCCAGTTGTTTGCCTGCAATACATGTAGCTGAACTTGTGGCCTCTGAGGTGGATAGGAATGTGGTAATGGCAACATGGGTCTGTAACTGATGAGGCTGCTTCACCATCTGCTGGAGTAGGCCACATGTTGCAGGATTTGAGGAATCCAAGAAGTATTTTTTTTTTAATGTCTGTAATGTCTTTTACAGATCCAGCGTTCTAAGGTCAGGAGGACGCAAAATCGACCTAAAGAGGTGCTGGTAGGAGAGGACTCCGCAGAGAAAGGCCTCAGTCTGCTGGTACAACAGGTCCTTGGAAGGCCACTGGACAAGACAGAGCAGATGTCCCACTGGGAGAAACGGCCACTGCGCATCAGCCAAATTAGATATGCAGGTAAGATATTATGGGTGCACTGGCATACAATGACAGGGAGACAGATGGTCGCAGTTCTTTTTGCTATAGAGTATCAGATTATTTTGTTATCCCTTGACGAACTGCACACCAGTAATCCCCCCCCCCTTCAATTATACATACTACATAAGAACAATCAACATACATTTCATTAACATCAACATCAACAAGTAATTGAAGCGTAAAGTAATCGAAGCGTATGTGTTTGTGTTAAAAAAATAAAAATATAATAAAAATAAAATAAATAAATAAAACAGTAAGTGTGTGTGTGTGTGTGTGTGTGTGTGTAAAAAAAATATATGAAATGAAAATAAATAAATGAAACGTGTGTTACGTGTGTGTATATTAATAGACAAAAAATTATTAATTGATTAAAAAATAATACATTTAAAAAAGAAATCAGTATCAAATGTAAAAACAAAACAATTACTAAAATATCAAACGATCAAAATAATAATAATTTCAAAATCTGTACAATTATTTATCAGTCTGAGGTTCCACCGGTTGTCCTCACTTCATGGCATGAGGAGACTTTTTTTGCAGCAATTATTTCACATTTGGGCATTTCTCCTACTAAATAGGGGAGTTTCTGTGTGTCTGATATATTTGGGAAATGTTTGCAAAGTGTTTTCGTCTTAGTGTTTTATATTTAGGGCATGAGCTTAGAAAGTGCAGCTCTGTCTACCTGTCCTGTGTCACACTAGGAGCCTCTCCTCTTGTGGTAGCCAGCTCTGTCTGTGGCGACCCTTTTCTATGGCCAGGCTGTGTTCACTCAGTCTGTATGTTGTCAACATTTTTCTTAGTTTAGGACATTTTATTGTACTCAGCTAATTTGCCAGTGTGAATTCTCTTTTTAGGGTCAGATAACATTGTAATTTACTTTGTGTTTTGGTTGTTTCTTTCCAGTATTCAATATATTTTTCTTTCTACTTGTTGATTATTTGGTTTGGTCGGCTTAAGTTGATGTTGCTGTCTTGAGGCTGTTGGGGACTTGTTACTGCAGAGAGCCTCAGGTCCAGCTGGCTGAGGGGACTCTTCTCTGGTTTCAGCTCCTGGTATGTTAGGGCTTTGTGATGGTATGTCTGGGGGTTAACTGATTTTAAGTGATTGTAAAATTTAAGTGATCTTTTCTGTATTTTAAGTAAGAGTGGGTATTGGCCGAGTTCTGCTCTGCACAGGTTATTTGGTGTTTTTCTCTGCACCTGCAGGATGCTCTTACAGAACTCAGTATGGAAAGATTCTATGATTGTTTTGTCCCATTTGTCAAATTCATTATTTAGTTTTGCCCCCCAAATTTCGCTACCATATAGAATTATTGGTTCTAGTACAAATTGGAAAATTTTAAGCCAGATTTCAATTGGAATATAGTTTTTAATGTTTTTATTGCATAGAAAGCTCTCCTTGCTTTGTCCCTCAGATCTTTCACAGCCATGTTGAAGTTCCCTGTGTATGTAATGTTGAGGCCAAGGTAAGTGTAGTTTTTGTGTGTTGTAATTTAGTGGTGTCTAAATAGAAATTGTGTGTATCCTGATTTCTGTATTGTTTCTGAAAGATCATTATCTTAGTCTATGCTGTGTTTACCGTCAGGGCCCAGGTCTGACAGAATCTCTGCAGGGGATTAAGGTGCTGCTGCAAACCTTCTTTAGTAGGTGAAAGCAGCACTAAGTCATCTGCATACAGCAGACCTCTGATCTCTGTGCCGTTCAGGATGAGGCCAGGTGCTGTGGAACGCTCTAATTGGTTTGCTAATTCTTCATATCTCTCTCTCTCGCTCTCGCTCTCTCTCTCTCTCTCTTATTTATATATATATATATTTCTTAACCTCCTTCTAGTGGCAGATGCCTACTGTTTGCTGGATGTGTACACTGTCCTCTCCAGAAACCCAGCCTACTTTGGACTACCAGCTGACCTACTTAGTATCGCTTCAAGCCAATCTGAGAAGGGTGGAGACAAGAAGGAGAAACAAGCCAAGAAGACGAAACAAGCCCATGGAAAAGAGGTCGGGAGTCAATTACCATTTCTCCAGCAATTGCTGTTGTTGATAGTGTTCTTTATTTGTATGAGGTCGCAATGGATACCACATCCTTTGAGGTCTAGGATGTGAAGTTAAATTAATTAAAGTTTCCTGGAAGGTCAACACCTAGTTCAGGAAAACTGACTCTTACTCAAGCAGATTTTAGATATAGACAGGTTGAAATCAAGAAGAGGAAATTTCATAAATGAGATAAGACAGTGTAGAAGCCATTTACTACATGAGCTGTTCTTCATCCTGACCTTGATGTGCAATAATGTCTTCCTCTCAGACCTACAAACTGTTTCATTTCACTTTATTAAAAAACATTTCTGTACACTTTCCCGGGGACGTTGTTGACGATGATGAATAAAAAAGGAACCAGTGCATATACAAGAAGGGAACTTCAGGAGAGCTTTTGTTTCTGAATGGTAGTTTTAATGAAAGCAAATTAACTGAAAGTTAAAGAGGACATTGTGCATGAGATTTTGCCTTTCACGTGCCAAATTCTAGTCCTTTTCTGCATATGTCTGCCGAACATTCATTCAGCAGAACATTGGCAGGGTTATTTCTAATGTTTGTTTAACTTCGCAGACTGCAGCCATGAATTAGAACCAGTCCATTTTCTATCTTAATAACTATTGTGCTAACACTATGTTTTAGTTCTGCAATAACCTGTGAACTTACAAGTGATCAATAAATACAGAAACCCACCAGCTGAAGAACCTGAGTTTGAGCATCCATCCTGCAGTGAGGGACAATATGTGTTGTCTAAGGCACTTCAGCAGTTCCTATCAGCTACAGGGGTGCAGTTGTATAGCCCATGTGCTTTGACCTCCCCACACTGTGGTGCAAGTGAAAAGAAAATCCCCCCCATGGGGATCAGTTAAGTATCACATTTATTGTCTCTGTCCATTTAGGAATGTCAGGGGGCTCAAAGGGTCAGTCCCCATTGGTCTGACACAGATAAAGGCCTCCTGTGTGGCGAGAAGCCCTCAGAAGACACCCGCCCTGTGCCCCCCCAGCAGTTGCGGGTGGTGTGTGACAACATGCTGCAGGGACTCGGGAGGTACCTGCGCTGTTTAGGAGTTGATGTGGTCATGCTGGAGAACACTGACGATCACAGGGTAGCTGGAAAGGTTAGCTGGCAGTCCAAGCTGGAGACATACGCACATCGGACAGTAAAGACATTAAAGAGGAACTTGTACAGATAGCCAGAATACTACATATTTCAGAAAAACAATAAAAGCATTACTTAATTTATGTGTTTTTTGTTCTGATGTGTATTTGTTTTGTGTCAGTTAGCGCAAGCTGAAGGCCGTGTCATACTCACATGTGGACAACCTTTCCAAAGTGTAAGTCCTAACAAATATGAATTCAAGAACAAATCTTAAATGTACAAACTCGTGTTTGCGTGCACTTTTGTTGGGTTCCTTGCTGTGTTTGCAAGTAAATACGTGTTGTCTCTGTCTCTCAATACAGTTGCGGTCCCAGGTTGGTGAGGGTCGCTGTCTGTCCCTAGACTGTTCAGAAAAGGCCAGAGACCAGGCTGTTCGAGTCCTCAGGCACTTCAATGTCCAACCCACTCCCAGCGATATATTCAGCCGCTGCCAGGTAAGGGAATTCATGCTTTGATATTAACTTCACCATAGTGAGCACAGAGAATCCTAAGTGCATCATCCAAGGTCTAAGACTAAATAGGAAGAAAGATGAGGAGGAGTGAAAGAGGTAAATGCTGACTGAAGACAAAATACATACATACATATATACAACAACAACAATTCCATTGTATGTACCACAGACTACTTTTTTATTTTAGGCATTCAGCTGATGCTTTTATAATAAACTACTTTCAATGAGAAAGAGGATTGAGCTTGAGTTCCTATATCAGTGAGAATTACAAGCAACATGAATATCCAGGAAATATTACTGTGGTTCTAAAACACTGCTGCACTGATTAAGTTCCTGAATTATGAGAACAAAGCTGTGGCTGTGGTGTTTTGTGTAATTCTGAGTGAAAGGGGAAGAAAAAAAATATTTTTAAAAGGGGGAAATGGAGAAGAAGGGCTTTAAAAAAAAACTTTATTTTCCTTTTCTGAGAAAATGTAATGTTTGGAGTGTTGTCAAGTGAGTGGCTACAAAAATGGGGCCCTTGGACGTGGCATGTCACTTCTCTGTTGGGGAACATAATGCAAGAGTTGAAGGCATACAAACTTGATGATGGGTCTTGTTCATGAGCGAGACATTGGCAGGAATGCGGGTGTGTGTACTGGACTGTTGTGGTGATAAAGACCAAAAGAATGAGACTTTAGATACAAGCAGCCAAAGTGGGCTCATCTTTACTGAAAGGATGAGGAACTGTGATATTTGGAAGAAGCCCAAAGTTGAACCGTTGCACCTATGCACTGAAGGTGGCCAGTTAAGATTGTTGGAGTTTCTAATTAGTATCTCAGCTGGTTGGCTCCCTGTCCAGACCATGGGGCTGACGCTGAAAGGGATTGCATATCCCATATGGCCTTGGAATGCTTTGGGGACCCCAGGTGGAGGATGTGGCTGAAGAAAAGGATGTCTGGGTTACGTTGTTCAGCATGCTGACACCACAACCTGGACTTGTGCTGTGCATTATAACATATGTAGTTGGAAGGTAATTTAACTGCTGGGGAACCAGGATAAAAAGTAGTTGAACCTGAAGGAGAAATGAAAGTGGATGTATTTTATTTTGTTTCCTCAAAAACCTTTCACTATCATATTCTTCTTTCCTCAATTACAGAAACATTGCTTACTTGCGTATGGATACACATAAATGTGACATGGTTGATCATGTTTGTAGAGCCTGGAAAAGATGTTTGTTACCAGTCATTGTTGGATTTATGGACCTGACCTGTAGATATGTTCATGGGTGGTTGTTTAGGCAAAGCTGTGTGTGCTACAACGGTGTTGTTGGGAGGGGGATCTTTGCAGGACAGTTTCTAAACTTGGGTGTTCTGGCCTGCCCCTGGTAGGGGGCCCAAAATGTGTCAAGATACACCGCTGGGTGCATTTGTCTCGGTCCCAAAATGTAGACCACCTTGATGCTTCCTCCTTACTTGAGATAATGACGCAAACACACACACACACACACACACACACACACACACACACACACACACACACACACACAAAAAACTGCCTGAACGACCAGCGGCCAAATGTTCATCCACCTATCTTTATTATTTATTGGTCACTCCTGACGTCACTTCAAGGCAAGTCACTTTGATATATTATGGCTAAAGGCAGGCCAAATGTGACTTAAGTGTCACACCACAGATCTTTCCCTTCAGTTCAGAAAATGTTGGTCCTAGCATGTGGGTAATCTTTTAAACTTCAGCCAGGACATAACTATCTCTCCCTTAGTCTAATCTATTTTAAATAGAAGAAATGGAAACGACTGAAAAAGGTTTTAAGTTTAATTTTTGAAGATTATTGTCTAAAAATGTAATTTCTAAACTTGAAGAATTGAATTGAAGTAGTGAGTCAAGTAGAATACCATTTTGATAACATGTTAATGTGAACATGAGTGTGCGTGTGTGTGCATGTCTGTGTGAGTGAGTGAGTGAGTTAGAGAGAGAGTTTCTCGCTGGAGGCTGCTCCGTGGCCCACCCAGGCGAAGTTAACCCCTTTGTTATCTGATTGTAAGGCTCTCTTGATTAGCAATGGGTGGTTTAGTTTCGCTCCCTTTGTCTCTCTGGGTTTTTCCCTCATGCACATACAACACTGATGAATGTCATGTGGAAAGAGAAGTTTAAAAAAAACAAAACAAAAAAAGACAGAAGAACAGATTAACCACAGACCTGTGTATGTGTGTAAAGACTGTGCAGCAAAAGGGTTCATGTTTGTCTCAGTGTATCAATAGACCCAACGGAGATTTTAGAGGCAGAGGAATGTGTGTCCACCATGGAGACCCCAAGAGGGAAAGGGGAGATGTTGAAGGGCCTCATGTGTATGTGTGTCCTTGTCTACATACATACTTGCATTTGTAAAGATTTGGAGGAAAAAAACAGTGTTTTATCATTCAAAATCTTATTTATGATGTTTCATGAATTTAAATGCAAGTGGTTTATCATCAGTGTGGCCCCGAGAGAACCAGACTCCCGGAAACTTGGAGTTATGCTCTTTTATACAAATAGTCTGAAAGAAAAATTCCTTTCTGTATTCCCTATACTGTTTTTAATTAGAATGACATTAGATTAATTTTTAAATAATAAACATTTATAGATTCATTATATGATGATTTAAAGAGAGGTTTATTTTCAGCCCCAAAATGCTCCCAAACATATGTTAGGAAAATCAAAATGTTGACACATGTCACAGTATTTAACTTAGTCTCCTTAAATTTTATCTGAATGGATTCCTGCAAGGGGTTGGGTAAGAGGGTGGAGTTGGCGATTGGTCCATTACAGTTTCCTTATTCAGCTATATCCTATTCCTACCAGCAATGCGTGCTGCTTCTATACTTCCCACACACACACAAACACACACTTCCGTTGCGTTGCACAGTTCCATCAGATGTCCCATGCTGGCCTTTTATAGACATGTTGAGATAACAGAGATATCTTGAGAGATAGACATGAAGCCAACCAAACACAAACAATTGCACATATACAGTGATATGCATACGCACACAAAACCCAAAACTGAAAAACACGTATTGACGTTATCTCACACATGCACAAATTCACCTCAGCATCTGTGGTGCTGAGAGACTCTGTCGTAGACAATATTGCAGCAGAAATGTTGGTTCCCACGCACCAGACTACTGGGGAAGTGAAAACAAGAGCAACAGGAACTGCCACACCGTGAGAGGGAGGGGTGGGAGAGATCAGGGGGTTGGAGAGAGGAAAAGTGGAGGGAGTGAGAGAAGTGAGAACAGAGGTGATGGCAGGGAGGTAAAAAGGACGGGAGAGAGAGAAAGTGAACAGCAGTGAACATAAGCAAGAAGGAGCGAGTGAGGCAGATGGGGAGACAACATGAAGAAGTTGAGGCGGTATTACAGAGATTGTGTGAGAAATTATCCGTTTGTGTGCAAGCTAGGTGAGCGTTTGAGTGAGGAAGAGCGAGAGGATGAGAGAGTGTCTGAGAAAGGTGGTATTGACGGAAGAGGAGGGGTTGAGGAGGGCGAGGCAGATAGAAAGACTTGTTGTCTGTGCTTTGATCTACAAAGAGAGCTGCAGGCTGAGCAGCAGGAGGAATGTGAGAGGTTGAGACACGTTTAAAGTTACCCTTCACTGGCTCTGGTGCATACGAGTGTGTACGTTTGTTCATGTGTGCGAGTGTATGAGTGAAACAGGGTTAGATAGTATCAGGACCTACTTATGTGGTGAAATCCAGAAGAAAACAGAAGACGCTCTTTAAATATACATGCACACAGCGTTCGCAGATAACCACAAACATGCGCTGTGTCACACTTTTATCACACACAATCTGTGAAACTCACACATTTTCACAAACCTGCACAGATCACAGTGTGTTTGAGTTCTGCTGCTCTGTCTGCATGTGCGTGCTGCTCTTTGTAGTGACAAAACAGGGGTCATATTTGTGTGTCCCGCCGTTTTTTCCCACCCCTTTCTCACTCCCCTCTCCGGAGATGAGAAGGGAGCGAGAAAGGGGAGGAGGAGACCATTGGGGGGAGAGGGGGGCATTCCTTAGGCACGCCAAGACATTCCGAGGGAAACCATCCCAAATATTTCCCACTGTGTGTAGTGAGAGCTTCGCGTCTCCTTATACACACACACACACACACACACACACACACTCCTAAAACTGCATGCACACACACCAGGAGAAAGTGCTGCTCACACATAACACAGGTCACTCTCACTCACAATGAATCTCTCTGGCATACACACATGTAGCTAGTTAGTGGGTGCAGTTATGAGTGACAGATGGGCAGCCTGTATGTCCATCTGCCTGTTTTTTAGTCCTGAGGTGCCTGTCCTTCTGTAAGTCTGTCAGGGAGCCACATCAGGAAAGGCCACTGTGATTGATGTGTGCGTTTATAAATGAACAAGCAAGTAAGACATGACCACAAATTCAGCTTTCACTTTGCACCTCAGCAGGGAAGTTGTCTGTGGAGATGACTCCTTTACTGGAATGAGATTTTGACTCATTGAGTGATTGTTCCTCAGCCTACTCCTGTGGGCTTCATACATAAAGAAGCCAGTGAAAGAGGAACCACTGGCTCACACTAATTGAGAAGTCCTGTACAAGGGTAAATAGGGATGAAACGGTATGAAAATTTTATATTCGATTATAGTGACCAAAATTATCACGGTTATCAGTATTATCACGGTATCATAAAAATGTGCCGAAAAAGATTAAAATGTACTGATACACACACTCAAACCATTTCAACAAGTTTTATTGAAAACTACAAATACAATTGCCATTTTACATAAAAAATAAAATACCAGCAAATACCTTTTGTAAACAAATGATAATCATCTAAGTGTGCATTATCAAGATTTTGTATTTTATATTATAGGTAATACAATGATCCCGTGGACAATTACATGAAAACAAATAAGTCTTTAGAAGACAGTGATAGTAACTGCAATGAGCCCAAAAACTGACTACATAAATACAGAGGAGTCTGTAGCATTTCTAGATATGGTGGTTGGTTGACTAAACTGCATAACGTATTATCATGTGCAGTGCACGCATAGACTCTGCCGACAAACGACGCACACAGCAACAGAATAATGCGTAGCGTTTTTACAAGCGCTGCAACACTGAAAGCTTCAGTTTACACGCTGTTAGCAAGTCAGAGAGACAAACCAAAGCTAAAAGTTAACTCACCCTGCATTCACTATAAGGTTATTTTCTCCAATCAAGTTTCCCTCAGCACTCTCATAAAAACTAAAATACGACCGGACTTCAGAGTGACTGAAAAATCTCTGCAGCACTGTCTTTTGCCATGTTGTCATTGACCCAAACAAACCCACGTTGCATTCTGCGCATGCGCGCCTGCGTCTGGGAGACACTGGACAGTGTTTGCCGTGAGATTATAACAGCACTGTTAACCGTACCCGGTTATCATGGTAATTGAAATGTGTACGGTAATAATAACCGTTGGGAATTTTACCATGGTTTACCGTTAAACCGGTAAATGTTTCATCCCTAATGGTAAATATTACTCATTTATAATGAAGTGTACAGTACAGATGTATTGGATTAAATTAGACATTTTCTGTTAGAGATATAGCAAATGTATTCAAAATCACATATAATAATAATATATATATGATGATGATGATGATGATGATGATAATAATAATAATAATAATAATAATAATAATAATAATAATAATAACAACCTAATATAATCAAACTGGCATTCAAAGCATTTTGAGTGGTTTACCTTACCCTAGACCAAACTCTTTGTATGTGCAAATGAAAAGCTCAGATTTTTTATTTGGACAACAGAAATATGTGAGTTATATTGTACGATCCGATTCCACTGAAAGTAGATAAATGTTAATGAATTATTGTCTGGGCCTACAAATTAAAACAGAAGAATTCTGCACCGTTTGTCCCCATATTAATATTATTATGCCCTTAATTGATTATCTGAAGAATTCAAGCCAGTTGGTCAAGCATTTAGTTAGCATGTGAAATTCTGGAGATCACACTGCATTTCACGCTGTTAAGCTAAAAGTTTGATATCTTCGGGTCGTGATGGTACAGTGGATAAGACACATGCCATTGGTGTGAGAGACCTGGATTCAATTCCCCACTGTGACACATCCTCCAATGTGTCCCTGAGCAAGACACTTAACCCCTAGTTGCTCCAGATGCATGCAACCTCTGACATACTTAGCAACTGTAAGTTGCTTTGGATAAAAGCATCAGCTTAAATGTAAATGTAATATTGGCTTTTGAGCTACAGTAGATGGCTGTAACAAGCTCTTAGTCTGCTAAAGTGGTTGTTGAATTTGTCGAAGCAGGCAGTTCTTTGGAAGCGGCGTGAAAATCCCACAGAAAACCCAGCAGCTTGTAACCTGTGTGACGTGTCTTTAGTGTACTGACTCATTTTGAAGTTGATTCTCATGGCTGTCTGAGCACTAACAATAGTACACACACATACACACACGGGTAGATGAGGGAGAAGATGAGCCATCACTCACTGAGCATCTGGTCTTTTCCCACAGTCTAGTTGGCCCCAGTGTAGCATAGCAATGCAGTGACACCTGTGTGTGCGGGTGCATGCATGATATGCATCTGCATGTTTGAGGTTTCTCTTAGCACAGATGAATGTGTGCATAGATAAAGATCTAGGAAACATTCACGGCGTATTAATCTGTTAAGAAGACCGCTTTCTATGGCGTGTTTTGTGTATGAGTATAGCTGATTCACAATACAGGAACTGTCATTGATATATTTTTCTGTTGGTATTTGGTAAGAGCCCCATTCAAGTGTAAAACGGAGATTCGGTTGACTAGCCAAGATAAACGGATAGCATCTTTGACTGAGAGAGTCAGAAATGCAGGTCAATGTGAGCATCTGTGTTGTGCAGTCTGTAGTCCCCTTTTCTCTCTCTCTACCCGTCTCTTATTCTCTCTACCTTAATTCACCTGCTCACTTTTACTTAAAATTTGGTTTCTTTCCCTTTCACTAGCATATACGCACAATTCATGGCAACACATTTGATCATTCAAACATACTGTAACAGGGAAGTAGATGAGGAAGCCATGAAAGTCATTCCCAACTTATTGATTTCAATTCAACTTGCATTCATTTTTAAATAACACGCATTTAAATAACCAATCAATTTTATCGGTACAAAACAACATTAATGTCAAATATAAAAGAAATATAGATTTTGCTACTGGCCACTTTACATCTTCTGTTGTTTATCATCATACTCATATCATAATTTGTATGCACACAACAACAAACATAATGCCTTCTTGGACAACATGAGGACCCAACTGTATGCGAATATGGATTCTATAGTAACACATTATTGTTATTACTGCGTTTTACGATTCACAAATCCTTTTGCACTCGTGCTTCACCTTCTCTAATCCCCCTGCTGTCCAATTTCCCCTCTTTTACTCATCCTTCTCACCCCCTCGCTCTCTCTCTTCCTCCCATCTCCCCTGCTGTCCCTCACCCACTGTTCTCACCCTGCCTCCCTGCTCTGCTCCACTCCCAGTCTCACTCTCCTCCGTTTCAGATTAGCCAAGGCGAAGAATCCGGTGCAGCCGGCAGCTGGAATGTCCTGTTTGTCTTGCTGTGTGTGTGTGTGTGTGTGTGAAGTTGGTCAGGCTGGTGCTGCTTTTTGATGTGTCCCATTGTCTGAGAGCCAAGCTGCTTCCTGCCCATGCTTTCCCCAAAAGCCTGAGAGACACGGGGTGGGGGGGTATAGAAGGGGAAAGAAATTGCGTGAAAACATTACAGTGACCGGTTGAGATGGAGAGCAAGACGGTGGGATAAGAAGGGGGAAAATAGCAAGGGGAGAGATAAGGGGGAAGGCAGTTAGGAAGAGACAGATGAGACAGGAAGTGATGGAGGGATGGAAAAGGGAGGAGAGAGTTGGAGAGGGAGGAAGAGAGGTGAGAAGGAAGGAGGGAGAGCTTCAATAGGGCTTTTCCTCCAAACACCAATACAATGAAGTAGTGCGTAATTTCCCATGTCCCCCACACCCACACACACACACACACACACACACACACACACACACACACACACACACACAAAGTTTCTCATAGGACATATAGCTTTATTCTTTATATTCAGGTTTATACTTGAGTACTTTCTCATTTCTCTCTCACACTTGCCCTCTGTTTCTGTGGTCTGTGTGTGGTCTGACACCGCGGACAGCACAGACAATACAGATGAGAAAGAAATTGAGAGGGTGAGAAATTATTAAGGGCTACAGAGGACGGACATTCATTTCTGTGAGCAGCGAGAAATGAAAAGCAACTGCGTAAGAAAATGCAAGAGGAGAGAAAATAGCTCAAAATGCCATCTGCGTGCGTGTTGTGGCGCATTTCCCTGTGAAAATGTGGACGTGCATAAATCACTCAACGTGTGTGTGTGTGTGTGTGTGTGTGTGAGAGTTGCTGGCCAGTGGAGAGGTTTTGACGGGGCAGAGCAGAGCATTCCTGCTGGGTGGTGATGTCATGAGAACTAGCTCTCCACTCGCAGACAGACAGCCCTGTTTATGTTCCCCTCCAGAGGAGAAACCACACTGTGTGTCTGAGTGTGTGTGCGCGTGTGTGTGTGTGTGTGAGAGAGAGAGAGAGAGAGCATGAATGTGTATGAGTGTCTCTGTCTGACTGTGTTATGGCTCATGGGGAGGTGGGGGAAGCCGAGAGGCACTCGAGAGGGTCCACTTTCCCCTGCCGCTCAGGGAGAGGGAACCACTTACTGATGCCTTCCTCTGAAACATACACACAGAAAGAGGAAGTTTCTCATGTTTTTCCGAGCACAGTAGCTGCACAGCCAGACTGTGCTGCTGTGAGTGATTGCCCTCTGCTTCTAAATAGTCTTGTAAGGGAGGCAGAGTTCTTTGCATTGTAATAACAAAGCTTGGGTCAGCTAATGACAACAGTACCACACAGAAAACAGATATGAAGTAATTAAAAATCCATTATTGTTAACGGTGTTGAGTAACTTGAAAATGTCGGTATGTAAGTCAGGCTAATGAGGGCACACTGAAACATTGACTGTATGAAACCAATTGCAAAAGTAGGTCAAATGTTTGTTGATTAGAATGTGACTACAGCATGTGACGGGTTCCCCGCAAACCATGACCTCCACCAATGAAATGTTAATCAAATTGGTAACTTTAGAAAAGTGTTGTGAGAACTAGCCCTAGGAATTGTGTCTTTTCTCTCCCAGATACTGCTGGTATGACTTGTCTTTGTGTCTGTGGTCATGGTATAATGGTTTCCCTTGCGATAGTGAAATGTGATCTTCAGTCTTTGCAGCTTAGTGAATCGTAGATCATTCTCCCACACTCAACATGCACTGCAACATACAGCAAACCATCCGAAGCCCCTTCTGCCCTGCGTTGCACACAACTAGGATGATAAAGAACTCTTGTCAGCTGTGCTAATACCTACCGGTGAGAAATGGCTGAGAGGTTCAGGGTTGTTATTATCACAACTCTGTGGCACACAGGCCCACTTCAGTAGCTTGGGTAACTCCTCCACATGCGGTCATGCTGCTGCTGGGGCGGTCATGCTTGCTCACATGTGATGTTACAAATGAGTCCCTCTGGTGGAAATCTAATTTTTACCTTCTGTTTGAAGGATTTTTGTAGCGTGATCTGATTTCCGTGACTTCCAGGAGAATGACTTGATTGTAGGTTTAAGCCAAAAAATATGAGGGTAACACTTTTATTCCTGTTTAACTACATGACCAAACTGCATTGTAGCACCCAGCTCTAGATTGTAGAACATTATAAAATAAAGGTTTATGGTCAGTTATATGGTAGCGGATGCTTCACATGCTTAAAACAGAAGTACAGCCTCTGGTCGACATTATACAGTTATAAAAAAATATTAGAGAAGAAAACATACCTCGTACTAGGCAGGTTTGTGCTTACAGTAACAACATCCCTGATGATATGAAGGAGTTCCAGGAAGCAAACCGTGTTATCCTTTTTGCTAATGTTAGGTTATTAACTGCATAATTTTAGCTAGCTTTCAGCTCATGATTGCTGTCTCTCTGTGTGATGAATGTGTGTGGTCTGTTGCCTGTAGAGTCACACGCGAGTTGGGGTACTAAAATTCTGTTTCGGGACTGTTGAGACTGACTGTTGGAGTCATAAAAATGGTGGATGCTGCATGATTCCCACTTTCCGCAGAATCTTACAGTGCGTGCGAGACATGTACTCTCTGGTATGATAAGCAACTCAGGTTCTGGTCCACAGGCACCAGAGCCCTGCAGGTTTTTATTCTAGTCATCAATCAAGAACTGTTTTACACCTTTAGTGTCGTGGGAATGTGGTTATTGCAGCTGATAGGATTGAAAACCAGCAAGTCTGGGAACAACTGACCTATATATCTTTATAACAATAACCCCGTCCATTATGGGCTGAGTTCTTTTCCACCTCCCTGTGTACGTGCATGCTGTGTGTTAGTGCAAGCGTGTGTGTGTGTGTGTGTGTGTGTGTGTGTGCGTGTGTGTGTGTGTGTGTGCGCGCGCGCACAGTTTCCGAGAACGAGTTGTGTCAACAATTAAATTTAAACCTCATGGAGACAGAGATAATAGATGGTAACCCCCCCCACATAGTCTGTGGTTTGTGAACTCAGCCACTCTACTTTGTGTGTGTTTCATAGTTGATGCTCCCGTGATGTATTGCTGTTTTTCTTACTCGTCTCATGTGTGAAACTGAATGTCATCATTGCAACTGTGTGTTTTCACAGTTTATGTTCTGAGCCGCAGGTCTGTACGTTCTGTGAACATTCTTTAACTGTCTGATCACTATTCAGGTCGTGTTGTGCTGCTTGTAGGTGCATGTGTAGGTCTCAGGAATGTGAGGTCAGCTCAGCCTTAAAACTTTTGCCGTGGTTCTTTCTGAAGCCTGCAGTTTGCGTGATGTGATGCTATCAGGAGGTTAGAAGTCTGTTTGCTTTGGGAGCCGCAGGCTTGGCAGGCACCCACACACACACGCACACACATTTTCTCTGCTTTGTTCTCTCTTTCTCCTCTCTTACTCACAGAGTCAGATTAAAGTGAAAGTCCTTGCGGGGTGGGAATGGTCAGAGGCAGACAGCCCTACCCCCAGGGAGTGAAGAGGTAGAAGGCTAGAGAGGTCAGGCTGCTTGGTCTGGGAAAAGCCTGAAAGAGCAAGGGGGGCAGTGTGAATAGATAGAAGGTAGATGGATTGATAACAATCAGGAACAGACAGGAATATTGACTATATATATATATATATATATATATATATATATATATATAATAATATTTCTCGATTGGTTAGACACTGAACAGGTGACACTTTTGAGTCAAAGGTCATTGATTCCAGATTTAACACACATGTTGACGGGGATGACACAACAGATAAACAATAACTAACACAGTACAGGCTTTCCTCCATCTCACCATTCTGCCTTTCACTTCCTGCCTCATTCTGAATTTTGAGCGTCATTGGAATCATATGACAGCAAACAACAAATTGGAGCGTGCCAAGCTAATCTTAATTCAGAGAGACTTCACAAAAAAGGCCAGGAGGGAAAAAAGTACCACATTTCCTGTAGCTATAAGAAGCCATCCATACATAGTGATCAAGTACATGTGCACCGGTTATCCAATACATCTATTACTATTATTATTATCACAAGAGAAAAGAGCCCGGAGAGCACAGAGAAGAGATATGACAAACACAACGCAACTGGGGGAAAGGAGGAGATAAACTGAAAATGGATAAATACTGTGAGTTAGGCGGAGAGAAAGGGAGATCAAATAGTATAATCAAAAAGTGGAAGCCAAGACTTTCTTGGACTTCTAAACTACTGAGAGACACACAGGATATAAAAGGGATGGAAAATTAGACCCTCAGTAGGTACAAAAAAAAATGATGCGCAACTTGCGTCTTTTCCCCATTTCCTCCTCCTCTCTCAGGCCAAGGAAAACCAGTGTCTGATGGTTCTCATAGGACAGCTTTTCAACTGCCATGAAGTCTGAGAAGTGTGTTTGCATGCATGTATTCTTGTGTACTCTCCAGAGACCAGCAGCATTGCCTGTGCACCAAATACAAACAAACTAAACAAAACGTTTCGGTATATAGGCCAGCTATGTTAGGTTTGACTGTGCCTCCTCACGGGCAATAATCATGGCCGGAGGCAAGATGTTTTCAGGCTGTCCTCAAAAAACACATTAACTCAAGAAGTGATGACCATATTCCACAGTTGGTCGAACAATGAATTGGTGACACTTTTGACTCAAACGTCAATAGGGCTTGGGCAACTCATCGATGTAATAGATTACGGAAATACGTAGATTTGCATAACGTGTAACTGTGAAATGAAGTGCTGTGCACGGTGTAAACAGGGATTCCCCGGAGAACAAGCTGCAGCTAAAAATCCTCGCCTACGACCAGTGTTGGGCAAGTTACTCAGAAATTGTAATATATTATGTGTGGAACATTACTCCTTAAAAAAAGTAATACTATCACTTAACTTATTACTGGATGATAAAAGTAACAAGTTACGTTACTATATTACTTTCCAGTGTTTCCCATACAATGGGAAACTTTGTGTAGCGGTGTTCACGTGAGAGAGAGAGAAAGTGCTGCAGGAATATATGCTCCTCAATCAAAGATGATTTTAAATACACCTAGTAAAAAAATCTGAAAAATCAATTTGTGGCGGCTGCGTTGATAATTATCCAAATTATAGGCTAATTATGGGAAACACTGCTTTCACTACCACCCCCAAACAAAGCATCTCTCCCGACTTTTTAACTAATATCATATTCAACAGCAGCAAGGAGTGTGTTTTTTACAAAGTATATAGCCTAGACCTGTTTATTTAACACCACCAGCTGAAATAAAAAAAAAGCAAGTAAATCCCGACTTTTAAACAGCGTTTTTTTCTGCACATGTAGCTTATTTATAAGAGCAGTATTCAGTAGTTACAAAACGTTATGTTAACGCCACTCTCTCTCGACGAGTCCGAGCATCAGTGTGCTGCTTCAGCAGATGCTTCAATAAATCAGATGTAGAAATGTTCACAGTTAAAGGCTTACAATAGAAAACAATGTTCTTTGATTTCTTAGACTGTGACACAGTAATGACAGTAGCTACATACAGCTGTGGAAAGAATGCTTCTCTCCCTCGTTCTCCATTCTTCCTTTAGTTTTGGCTATCAGCGGACATGAACAACAAAGTCTGGTACCGGAACCGTTGTAGACTCTAATCAAGGATGGTGCATTCAGTACTGAGTAACGCACCGTTAATTGCCTTAGTTACTAGTAATAATATTATCGTTATAGAAAAGTAATTAGTTACACTACTAGTTACTGGGGAAAGTAATATTATTACAGTAACGTGTTACTGCCCAACACTGCCTACGACCATCTAAAGTTTGGGAATATTTTAGACAGAGTGCAACATTGTGCTCTGTAAAGTCTGCAAATTAGAAATGGCTTATCACCGCTGTACAACTGCTGTGCACGCACACTTGAAGCGAAAGCATCTCGGAGCGCTTTGTGCAGTAGCAAGACAGCACTGCAAATCCTGTTTATTTTTTGTCCCCACACAAGCCTGAGATATCACAATTATCAACGAGGGGAACGTGTTTCTGTTAGTAGTAGTCACTTAAAGTTGATTTTCTATGTGTTTCTTCATCACCCCCATGTTAAAAGTAATTTCTGCACCGCTGCATCATGTCATGGTAACATAACATTACACCATGAGTCATCAAACGTTCGTCTGTTTTCTGTTTATATAACGGCCATGTATGAGGGAGAAAACAGCTTAAACTAACATTTTAGAATATTGTTACAGTCTGTGACTGTATCTACAGTCTGTAAATCATTTCAGTAATTTTCTTTGCCCCAAACTGATGCAAAAGTACAAGCATCATTAAATTAATCATCTAATTGAGAAATTAATCATTAAAAAATGTAAACGTACTTTATTGTCACATACATGTAGCTAAATTCATCCTCTGCATTTAACCCATCCCTGAAGGGAGCAGTGGGCAGCCACTGTACAGCGCACAGGGACCAACTCCAGATTGAAATGCCATGCCAGGTCAACGGCACAGACTGGAGAACCTACCTAACATGTCCCCCGTTGGGGGAAACCAGAGGACCTGGAGAAAACCCACACAGACAGAAACCGGGTTTGAACCCACAAGGAAACAGCGCTAACCACTGCACCACTGTGCCGACATTAGATTAAATGATAATAAATAATAATTGTTAGGTGTAGCCCTAAAGGTCAAAGTCAAATGACCTTGACAAACACATTTGTGTTTTGAAGCGGTAATTACGACAAAATTTCATACAGCTGTTCAAAGGCATACAAAGATGAAGACATGACATTTTTTACCGATAAGGTCAAAGGTCAACTTCACTGTGACATAAAGCCCAGGAACAATGCTTTTGGCTGTTATTCACCACCATAACTCAGGAACAGACAGGAATATTGACTATATATATATTTTTCAATTGGTTAGACACTGAACAGGTGACACTTTTGAGTCAAAGGTCATTGATTTCAGATTTAACACACATGTTGACGGGGATGACACAACAGATAAACAATAACTAACACAGTACAGGCTTTCCTCCATCTCACCATTCTGCCTTTCACTTCCTGCCTCATTCTGAATTTTGAGCGTCATTGGAATCAAATGACAGCAACAACAAATTGGAGCGTGCCAAGCTAATCTTAATTCAGAGAGACTTCACAAAAAAGGCCAGGAGGGGAAAAAAGCACCACATTTCCTGTAGCTATAAGAAGCCATCCATACATAGTGATCAAGTACATGTGCACCGGTTATCCAATACATCTATTACTATTATTATTATTTACTATGTTAATCCTTCAGTAATCAGTTCAACGATGTATATTCACTGGAATCATATATGTATCATCAATATAGTGCTAACTTCCATTTAGCTACCTTTAAACACCTTTACTTATCCCTAATATCTAGATCTAGAATATCTTCCATATCTACAGAAGTGTGTATTCATGTTGTGATGTGGTTGTTGGAGAGAATCACATCTCTGATATCCATTTTCCTATGAACAAGGACCCAGTGAGGCTCTTGTTCATGCAGAATAAAAATTCATGTGATATCCAAATACAGATAATCAAATGATAATAACTATAACCTAAATTCATAAAACAAAGATGGTTAAAAGAAAAGGTAAGAAGCTTATATATATTGTGACGTATTACAGTCGAGATTTATTATAATTAAAGAGCAATTTAGTACTTCATTTCTGGTATTTTCGTTGATTGCAGTGTACAAAGTATTCAGCCTGGGATTAGTTTGAAGTTATCTTTGTGCCACTATTTTTGAATGCCAAACATTCTAGTCATTTCATTCCTGAACATATGTAAACATTAAGACGCTTTTGTTTGCACGTGAGCCTTTAGAGGTGCTTGGTTGCGGGTGTGGCTGGGTATGTGATGGTGCAGTATTAGTGTGCTGTTTGGGTGTGGGTGTTAGTGGTTAAGGGTGTAGCCTTTTTTTTGCGTGGGACGCTGCTTTCAAGTAACTGTAGGACCGTTAAAAGTGTGTGTGAGAAGGAGATCTTTTGGGATGTCCCACCAACTCAAACCAAAGCCGCATATCCATTAAAGAATTTATGCAGCAATTCAAGCTGGCCTTTGTTGCTGGTAGAAATCAGAGGTGACTGGAGCGCCTGAGTACCTGTCTGTCTGGATGATCCCATGGACCTCCTACACACACACACACGCACACACACACACGCACGCGCACACACACACAGGCCTCCTTGGATGCAGGGAGCCCTTTCTTTCTTTCTTTCTTTCCCCCATATTCCTGCTGTCTATTTTGGTCAACTGGTGGCTCGTTCCCACAGTGCTGCTGTTCCCATGGTTATCGCCGCTGAGATAGCGAATGGGGGTTGGGGTGGTGGTGGTGGACTTGACAGAGAGCGGGAGAGACAGCGTTTCTCTGTTCGAAGAGATAGGGGACTCTGTGGCTGTAGAGGAGGCGGGGTGAGGTGGGGTAGATGGGGGGGTTAAAGGAAGGGTATGGGGTTGAGTGTGTGTATGTGTGTGAGTGTGCGTGATGTGTAGCTCCCATGCCCATCACAGGTGGCCCATGAGGATTAAGCCAATATGGGCTTTCATAAGCTGTATGATTTTTAATTGAGTCTACTAGTACGTGGTGATTCATATCTTCAATTTTCTGTCAACTGAAAACGTCAATTGTCTGTATTTGAAGGTGTCCGTCATATTGGCCCGGGATGATGCAGGCGTGCAGATACTTTGTTTTTAATATAAAGGTCAATATCAGTTTTGAATGTCATCATAGATCTTTCTAACTCTCATGTGAGACCTCTGAGGGTAAATGCTACTCCCTGAGACTGAGAGCTGAGGTGGGGTACAAAACGAGAGGCAAAGGAAGTGGAGGGAAGGGTAGGAACTGGGAGCTGGTTTGGGGGGAGGGGGGTTAGCAAAAGGAGGGAGTGCGGGACAGAAAGAGGGACGGATTCAGTTCCCACACTTCTAATTACTGTGTCACTGGAGACTGAAAGGGGACTGCCCCTGGCCCTAGGGAATTTGCTGGGGCCGGTCACAGAGAGGGAGCCACGGTAGAGGGGGGCGGAGGGAAGGGGGCAGAGGGGACTGGGGAAGGAAGGGTGGAATTAAAGAGGGTGTATGACATAGGAACTCTCTCCATCTTCTTTTCTTTTGGTTTTACCTCATCGCATTCACACTAGAGGTGAACCCCTTCACCGCGAGCCCCCTCCCTTCCTCTGCCCTAATACCCCAACCTCTCACCTCCAACCCACTTCTCCTTAACCCCCCTCTTACCCTCCTCCAGCCTCAGTCCTCTCTTTCCCTTCAGCCTTTGTTCACCATCGTGTACTGCTTCCTTTTTACTCCCCTTTTGCACCCCCTCTTTTTCTTTTTACCTCCCCCTCTACCTCTTTGCGTTCCTGATGGTGTGGTCCTCTCCCGTGTCTCCTGTTGACATGAACAAGGCTACCAGAGACACTTTGAAGTCAGTTTGAACACACACACCCTGATGTCTTATTCTGCATCATTATTGCCACTTAACCCTGAGCCCTTTCCCTCTGTTATTTGCCTTTATCTCACCCTCCCATAGTCTGTCGTGTGTGTGTGTGTGTGTGTGTGTGTGTGTGTGTGTGTGTGTGTGTCCTGATAATATATATGATGACTATCAGTCTGAGAGAGAGATAGATTTGTGTGTGTGTGAGTGTAGGTCCACAAGCCCAGTGGTGGTTTGATGCAGTAATGATGTTACTATCTTGCTCAGCATCTCTCCATTGTCTAGTGGAGCAGTTTGTAATTTGTGATCCCTATAAAATTATATCTTAACACTGCTTACTGTCCTTTTGTCTGCGGTAAACACCAGCTTTCTGGGTGTGCCCAGACGGCTGAGTCTGACAACCAGAAAGTAGGACGACGATTCATTATGTTATGTGTTTACAACTCATGTTATGTGCTTCTACAGCATAAGTTTTGTCATACAACAATTTTTGGCAGCCATTGAAGTAATTCCTGCAAAGCCTTAGATACGAATTAGCACCTTGAGCCACAGACAGACATGTTGGCGGCCTGCTATTAAATGGTACTGTAAATACTGCTAACAAGCTGAACTCTTATTACACGTTCTTACTGACCACCTCAGTGCTCAGCTGAAGGAATCCGTTCTGATTTTCATGCTTATTTAAAACTCCATGATAAACTGGAGAAAGGTGTAGTTGCAATTTTTAACAAATGGACATTCTTTCAGCGAATAATCACCGTGATAATTAACTTTAAAAAGGTGGTCATGGAAGTTCAGTCCATTTATGAAAACTAAATGATCTAAAGTAAAAGGTCTCTTACAAGCACCCGGAGCTCTCAACAGCTTATCATGGCCTTCATTAAGACAATGGAGCTGTTTCACTTGTCATCACATGAGCCTGTGAAAGGCCATATGTTCATTTTCACAGTAGACAAATAAAAAGTTCCTGTTCATGCAGTGTTACTATGGCACCCTTCTGCCTTCTCCACAGCGGATTTGTGTGAAACGCTACTTGCCACACTGAGCTAACTAGATAACCGTAGCAACAGTGGACAAAGATTGTCCATCTATGACCTGCGATCCAATTATTGACGGTTGTACATTACAGGCCGCCACCAGTGTGCAGAGTCGATCCAATACAAAAAGTCAAAGTATGTGTTGTAGTGATGAGAGTTAGTAGTGAAGTGGGCATATTCAGCAACCCGCCAATGGCAGCTGACCTCATTTAACTTAATCGCCAAGATAGAGTTTTAGACCATGATTGACACCGAATAAAGTTCCACAGACGAATAATTTTTTTATCTTCCAATAAACAACTTTTTCAAACTTGGAAGTGTTTTATGCCAGTCTTTCCTTTTTCAATTCATATTTTCTTTTCAATGCCAAATTTTCTTTTCAATGCCAAAATCTAAAGTCACTCTCTGGCTCCATAATATATCAGAAAGCGAAAGAGTCGTTCTGAAATACAGGTGTTCAGGTGTTCATATAGTTCTCCGGAACAATGCAAGTCAAGTTGAAAGAAAAAACCAAGACTCTAAAAGCACTCATAAGTAGCTCTGGATAGTGTAGTACAAAGAAAAGGTTCTGTGCTGGGACATTGACTGGTAAATCAAATCACAACTGTGTTTAAAGTAATACACGAGTTTCCACTAGGGTTGGGCGATGTTTTAAAATGTTCCAGTCGACCACAGCCCAACAACCACCGATTGCACATAAATTTGTAGTTTCAGCTGGGAGATATGTGTGATATGTGCAAGCTCTCTTAGCTTTTTCAGTCTAATAAATAAACTCACAAGCTGTCAAAAAGGGAAATATGCTTATGCCCATTTTCCTTATTAAACAGAAAAATCGAACCGTACAACCTTTGAATCACTCTTTCATGGAATTAATTACCTTAATTGTTGTGTTTAGTCATCGTAAAGCACACTTCATTCAAACTCGACAATGCCATCAATCACCAACTGTGGTTTGTTCAAAATAAAACCTTAATTGACAGAGTAAATATTCTGGCTCTTTTTTCCCTGCTGCCTCTCTCTGCCAGCCTCTTTGTGCCTCTGGGTTAGCTCACTGAACGAGTCTGTCGCTGAGCAGTGGCTCTCATTCGTTCTTTGGAGGTAGACTGTTCAATTAGCAAAATAAAATGGCAAAAATCGCCCAAAAAAAACCCAATCGATATAGTCATCCAATCGCCCAACCCAAATCTCCAACACAAAAGATAATCTAGTAATTGTTCCCCCGCCACGTGTTTGTTGCTAAGGAACTCCCACATGTGGTTACACAAGCATTTGACTGTCAAACCAGCGGACACAAAGGCCAGTATGTAAAATAATTTGCTGATACCCCACCCAGACGCTGACACCTAGTCTGTAAAAAAGCCATGCGGGAGAGTCATTTCCTCTTTGCTCCCTCACAGCTCCACAGGAGAGAACAGGCCAGACCAGCAGCAGCAGCCACCACTGTCAATATTTACAGTCCTGGATGAAACACTCTCCATTACAATAACATTCCCTGCATGCCTCTACATCAGGAGCAGATGGGGGGAAAAAATGGGAAGGCTCGAGGGTGAAATGTGCGCCAGCAGCGATAAACGTTGAGCAAATGAATCTGCCTGTGACTCTCCCATGACGGGGCTATCTGTGTATGTGCATGTGCAGATGTAGTTCAGGTTGATTGATTCAGGTTGGGTGGGTGGAATTTCAGTTTGAAATGTGTGGGTGTAATGACAGTTTAAGAACTGTTGGCGCATGTCGATAAAAGCTGCGGATGTCGTAACAATATTGGGTTGAATGGGTGCAGTGGAGGCATGGGAATATTTTTGCATATATAGACAGTTTTAGTGTTGGGGGGCGGGGAACATTTTGGAGCAACAAGTCAGCCTCAAAAAGACAAATGTTAACTGATGATTGCATGGATGCTCTGCATTTGAGAGAACCAGTTGTCTTTACTACTCCACCATTTGTCTCCTCAACAATCCTCAGTTTTCGAAAAAAGTTTTCCCTAACCTTATGAAGTGGAGTTTTTCAGTTAAACCTTGTTCACTAGGTTGTGATTGTGATCTACAAGCAAGGATTATTTATGATTTCTCTCAAGTGGAGCTACTTCTTGAAGTTGCAACAGCCAAAGTCCTGACATCACATCCAGGCTCGCTGTGACTATCTCTGACTACGATCTGCAGCATTTGCGGTTAGGATTTAAATCCTTAGTGATTTTAATAAAGGTAAACAATGATTAATTTGTTAGCATTCAAAAAACAGCAGCCTCCATGAAAGATTTTCAGCGCGACAACACACATAATACATGATCATAAACTGTTTGTCCCTTAGTTGTGATTTCTACCAACACTTTCTTCTAATGTCATCTTTCCAAGATCTTTTTTGAGCATTAAACTCTGCTGTCAGAAAATGGGTAGACATTTTTAGTGTGTACTAGACAAGTACAATGAATTGCACTACATACTACTGAGCAAAGTTTTGTTATAAGGCTGAATTTTTAGTAATTTGTGTTACTACAAATGCCAGTGTGTTTTTCTCACAGAAGTTTCAGTTTCACTTTGGCTCTCCAATTCAATTCATTATTAAGAAAATCTAAACATCTCGGATCCGTAAAAAGATCCAGGATCCTTAGTAAGTTCCAAGTGATTTCATAATCAGTATATCTGGTATTTATTTTCTCAATTAATTGATTAATCATTTCATCTAGAAACTGTCAGAAAGTTATTTAATAAACAAATGTGGCGTGTTTGTACAACCAACAGTTCAACAGCCAAACATATTCAGTTTTACTTTCCTAAAAGCCAAAGAAAAAAAATAAATTATGGTCCCATTTAACTGACTCGTATCCACTGCACTGTATAAATTAGACCAGCGCTGTTAAAAAAAATCTTATTAGGCTGTTCATTTTTCCGGTAAGTAATTTTTGTTTTAAGCCTGTTTTTCACTAGCCCCACTAGTAGCATCCCGGTTAATATCGCAGTTAACGTGAATTAGAGATTCCCCTTGCTAACCAAACTTGCTAGCACCACCCTCTCGTCCAAATACAGTCACGTCCACTGTCTGGTTCCAAAAAAACTAAGATGGAGGAAACCAAATTACTAAACTTGAGGCTTAAAAACGGTAGTCCACAAACCAATGGGTGATGTCACGGTGGCTACGTCCACTTCTTTTGTGCAGTCTATGGTGGTGACCCAACTCAACACTGACGTGGGAATGAACTCCTACATTAGGGTGAGTGTTGAATGTCAAGTGCCACCTATCACATTTCCCCTCCAACTCACAGTGTTTTAGTCTGGTTGTTTTTATTTTAACCCATAATACAAAAAAGCAACATATCAATAGAGGCTGGTTGGTGGTGTAATCCATCTTTTTATGTATTTGAGATTAGCTGTTTTTATCCCTCTTCAAAACCCATTGCCCAGTGAGCAGCATTGTCAGTGGACCTTTTGAGTATGTTCTTTTCCTCAACTGTTTGGCTTAGACCGGCCACAGCTCTTTGGCGTCTGAAGAGCGAGAGAAAAAAAAGAGTACTTAGCGAAGGGGAGAAAGAAAGAGGTTAGAGGTGAGATACAACTAGAGAGAAGGAGAGAGGGGACTGAAGGAAACATTGGAAGGGGAGTAGATGGAGGTTCAAGGAAGACAGAGAGAGAAAACATAGGTTCACTTGGAGAGAGGGAGAGATGGAGGTTGAGGTTGTACGTTGAGTGGGTAAAAAACAGTATGAACTGACTGTGCCAAGCCAAGGGAAAGAGCTGGTGCTATTTGTGTGACGGCTAGACTGTTATCTGCTAGTCTCCAGACTATTATCTTCTGCATTACCCCTTTTAGTGGGCTCCAATAAAGAGGGACTGAGGGAGCACAGGAGGGAAGGAAGAAAAGGCAGAAATGTGGAGGCTGAGAAAATGGTTGAAAGTGGAAAACAAAGTTGACAAGAGAAAGAAACAAAAAAGAGATTGAGCAAGAGTTTAACAGAATGAGGAAGCGGGACCAAACACGCGACGCATGAAATTAGAAAAGTTTCTCAACATATTCTGAAGGGCAGAGGCATGAAGTCATGGATTTGCCTCATCTTGTGTCACTGCTGATTACCTATTACATCTCCTGATATAACACATCCCTGTTAAACAAATGAAACACTCATGGTAAATATTGAAATTAACTCAGTATAAAATTTATCACATTCATGTAAGGTTACCTATCATAATGTAATGTAGAAACTAGAATACAAAATTACAGTTGGAGTTGTCTAAGTCAACCACATATACCTTTCCAAATAAAAACATTAAATGCAGGAAATGAAATTATAAAAATGATTTATATAAAATAAAGGGTATTCAAAAACATATCAAAGTTATTGGTAAGTGTCTCGAATTACTAAAAGACTTCATTGACTTTAAAGTCTAACATGTAGAAGCTGCATTTCATATATTTAGGATGAAAGATTTAAATGAGAGAAGAGATTTCTACTGGGCAAAAATATAAATAAAGTGAAATATAAAGTGAAAGAAATAGATTTAAACTCTAATCCTGCTTGTTCAAATGTATTCTTGGACGTTACTGCCAATAAGAAATGTTGGTGGATGGGGTCACACCCCTTCAACCCACTGACTTAGTAGAGCACACGGAGAAATTTAGCTGTATTGAAAATATAAAGCAACTTAATAAAGAACCAATTTCTAAGATAAAATGGACAGCAGGCTGTCACAGTCATAGTCTTATGTAGCACAGCTCGGATGATTTGCATCCCTGGGAAAATGAGAAAAGAAATGATAGTATTTCATGCAGGTGAAATGAGCGGTTGCAAACGTGAGTCAGGGAAGGGTGTGCGTGTTGTTTGCATGTGAGCTTTTTACATCTGTTGCATGCTTGTGAAGTATGTGCAAGTGCATTTGTGTATGTTTGTACGTGTGTGAGTGGAGTGAGTCAGACAAACGTGTGTGTGTGTGTGTGTGTGTGTGTGTGTGTGTGTGTGAGATGTCAAGCCCAGACAGGCTCTGCCGTGGTCCAAGTTCAGGTTGCTGTCAGGTGGTAGTGGTTAGTTAACAGAGCTGGTAATTACCTCAGACTGTTGGGCTGAGACACTGGCCAGATACCCTCAGGATACTGTGGGAAAGTACATTTAGTAGGTCACCACAGTATTTCCCTTAGTGTTCCTGCTGCAGCAGGAAAGTGACCCCTACTCTAGGTGCTTAAATACAGTATGTACAGGAAGAAAGGATCTATTTAACTACTTAATAAATCTGCTAATAAACTGCAGCACATTGCACATGTAGTACAAGACTTCACATTAATTTGGCTGCCTTTCAAAATCTTGATGGTGTCTTGTAGCAAATGTGAGGAATAAAAAGCTTATTTGTAAGTAAGAAAACATTGGTAGAGAGAAAGGAATGGGGGGTATAAAATGCTAGACTTCCCAACCCATAGTAGGATGTTGCAGCAAGAGAACCATAAGATTGCCTCTTTAATTTGAAATCAGTATTTATGTCTTCCTGGTCGTTAAAGTGAATGTCATGACTCACTCTCACCTCTTTGGTCATTGGTACTTCATTGCAGACTGCATGACTGATTCTGGCTTTATTTTCCACTCAAAGATAACTTAATTTAATGATTAACTCTGAAATGATGTCAGCTTTTTCAGTGGGAGAAGTAAAATGTTTCCACTCCTTTCTTCTGCCTTTTGTCCAGCCAAAGGAAATTAAAATAGGCCACTTTATATATCAGTCTCATATGACATTGTCCACAGCTGGTGGAAGGTATCCAAAGCACCTACCATGACCTTGGGACTGTGTGGGAAATCAGAGGAAAAGTTTGCGGTTAGTTAGCTTGTCCTTAATCATCATTTTTTACAGTAGTATGAGGCTGCTTTTTCCAGTTCAGCGTGTCATCCCATTTACAATAGACCTACATCATTTCACACTGGCAGCAACATTTTATATCTGCCCAACAGAATGACAGGAAACCAAAGATCAGACAGAACGTGCCAGACATGGGATAATGGGACCAAACAGTGAATCTCTGGTGTTTGTTTTATTTGACTTTGCTTGGATAGTTTAGTTTCTGGGAAATAAAAGGCATTTTCTTCTATACTGTGTGTATGTTTTAGACCACAGCAGCCTTGGACAGTGGAATTAAGTATTTTTAACCTTAACTTGGACTTGAAACTCGCGTTGAGAAGGAAAAAAAACATTTTCAAATGGAAACGATGGTGCATTTTTTGCTCCCCTCTTGCTCTTCGTCTCCAGTTCCCACGCTGCTTCTTACCTGACTTACCACAATTTGAATCAAATCACTAGTGGCCAATTGGCTGCTCTGACCATGTGACCTACATCGGCCCTAAAAGCACCGCCTTTTGAGATTGCTCTAGGATTTTCCCATGGGAGCTGCCTACAGAGCCAGTGCAGTGTGTGTGTGTGTGTGTGTGTGTGTGTGTGTGTGTGTGTGTGTTTGAGAATGTTAGGGAAAAATCTCCCACCCCCCTCCCTGCCTCCCACCCCCCTCCCTGCCTCCCTCTCTTTCCTACCTCCTCTCCACTATCCTCCTTTCTCTCCTCTTTTTTTTCCACCACCTCCCATTCTTTGAACCACAGTATCACACTTTAGATAGCCTTTGTTGTCACGGCAAGGAGCATTCTTTCTCTGGCACGGCCACACGGAGTGTGAGAATGCAGGAGGTTCCCTGAAAAACACAGAAAGAACAAAAGACAGAGTAAAACAGCAATGTAGCAACTGCCTGAAACTTTGTAGAGTTGAATAAAAATAAGAGAAATGTTTTGGTTTGCTGGTTTAATTTTTGGTGTAACCTTTTAAATGTCAAGGCCCTCACTGGCCTTAACCTGTATGAAGAAGTTGGGTGAGAACGCTGACTTAAAGCCAGTATTGAAATGTAATTTGACATGCTTGCAAATGCTGTCAAACTGTGCGGAAACTTGTATCCCCCCTGCACCTTGGTCAGTACATTCAGCAGTGCCATGTGGAGAGGCCTGTGAGTTGCGGTTAAGAAGACATGCACCCAGAAAAACATGTTTAAAATACAATCAATAACATGGCAGTGTGGACCGGTTGCAGGCATCATCAAAACTTAAAAAAAAGTGCAGCTAAGCCACCTGCACAGACTGTCGTGACTGAAGCCACATGCCTTGACGATCACAAACATGTTACTTTGCATGTGCAAACATGCCAAATATGAATTGGTTTAACAATACTGTCGGTCTGCAGCCCTTTTTAAACAGAGAGCCCGCAATACTTTTTACACCAAACCAAACAATGATGGCATAATGCTGTCCCAGTGTGTGATATTGGATTGAATGCCGGTGTTCTGGAGGCAAAAGAGTCCCGTCTTTACACAGATGTCGATTCGTTTCTATTACTACCTACGCTGCCGGCTTACCAGCAGAACCACAATTTGTGTTCATTTGTTTTATTTGGACAGGCTGTATAAAAGTCTTTCTGTGTCACTAGCCGTGCAGGAGCTGCAGAGGCGGCACCTTCATAGCTTTGTGCTTCTTGGGCTCTCTGTGACAACTGCATGCCTGAAAGCTCCTCTACTTAATTGGTGCTGTGGAAAAATCAAGTCTTACTGCAGCAAGCCAAAAACAAAAAACGTAACTGAAATTATTCGTAGATGAAGGCACAGAGGCACCATCTGTGTTCATTCAAATATAAGGCACGGCAAGACCTCACCACTGACCAAGTTAATTTTCTCACATCCATTTCAATGCACTTAAAGCACTGACTGTTCACAAATGTGTTTGCCTGTATGTCTGTTCATATATGATGCGTGTTAGTATCACTGCATTATTTGTTGTAATGTTATTTCTAAACGTGTGTAATTTCATTTTCTTCATCACTGCTTTGCTTAATGTATTTGTCTAACAAATCTGCAGGTTCTCTGCATTTGTAACTCACTGTGTTGTGATTAATTATAGCGAGAATTATTTCCATCCAGGTTGCGTGTGTGCCTGCCTGTCCGTGGCTTAGCCTTGAGAGTTCAGAGCAGGTTCTGGCTTGCTTAACTCTGGGAAACTTTGAGCTGAGCAAATAGCTGGGTCTGTTTTCCTGGCTGCCGCCACACTTGTATGTGTGAGCCATGTGTATGCGCTGTGAGCACTTGTATGCATGCGGTTTATGTGCACTGAAGACTTGTGTGTGTGTGTGTGTGTGTGTGTGTGTGTGTGAGAGGCAGAATACAAAGAGGAGAATACAGAATGTACCAAGGGAGAGATGAGCTTCATTCCCACAGACAAGACAGGAGACGACACCTCTGCTATTCCCACACCTCCACTGTCTAGCCGCTTTCTCCTGCCCTGACCTCAGTTACCGCACAGGCAAACACGGCTCTGCATGTGCACACAGAGGACAGGACATACCTTTTCTGATGCGCAGACTTCATTAAACTTAAAGACAGAAAAACTGCCCTTAAAGTGAGCTAGTCAAGGATCTTCCTTTGTGAAGTCTGTGAGTGTGGTTTGATTTATAGCCCACCTCATAAGTGGAATGCTGTTTGCTGGGTGGGGCTCAGGTGTGTTGACAAGGCTTTTAGCACCGACATGCTGTCAGGATGGCTTAAAGACAAGTGTGTGTGTGCATGTCAGGGGCCGGCAAACAAGAGGTCACTAATGCCCCACCAGGGAGACCTTTACCACAGAGGAGGACAGGACGGCACGGACATGTGAATGTTACTGAGGCGTCAACGCTGTCTCTACACACACACACACACACACACACACACACACACACACACACACACACACACACACACACACACACACACACACACACACACACACACACTCCCACACTGATCGGGTCTTTCTGTAACACTTGGCCCCTTTTCACACCAAAGCAGCCGCTAGGGGAAAATGTCTGTTTGTCATTGGTGTGAATGGGTCAGCACAAGCTTTCAGGCTGTGCGACTCTGGTCTATACCTGGTTTTAACACAGATCTGACACTTTTCAACTTGAACAGGCAAACTCTGGTCCCTACAGTTACCACAACGTTACTAAAGTAAACTTATAGTTTCACACACATTGCTGCTATATGACTGAGAGGGGTAAAAGTCACTATCTACTCCAGTTGGATTTAGGGGTCGGTATGTTTCGAGCAGAGTGGTAGCTGGTCAAACAGCGACATTTTTGATGAGTGAACAAACGTACATTTTCACGCTGCTGATAATGACTGTTTTCATCTGTTTGTCCAGGCGTGTAACAGCGATCAGTACGTGGCGGTGCCCAGAGAGGACATGGTCAGGATGCTTAAACAGAAAGGTCAGTCAAACCACAAAGTATCATGGAATTAGAGGACTTAGTGGAGTTACTTCTCATGTCTTCGCTCCTGTTTAGTGTAGTTTTGTCGTTTAAATTTCTGGTGTTTTGTTTGTAGGATTTCTGCAGGACAAGGACAACACTGACCACACACAACAACAGGAAGAGGAGAAGCTTGGTGACATTCTGACCCCCAGTCTGACCCCTGAACTCCCCAGGTATGCCCTTCAGTGTCACTGGGCCCCCCTTTCAGGGCTGGACCCCGACACCCTGACCTTTCCTGGGGGGGCGCCCATACAGCTCCACACCGTGCCCCCCGGCCTCCTACCGAGGATACCGCTCTTCTATGTCTGCACCAGATGTGGCAAGGTGTTCTGGGAAGGCTCTCACTTTGGCCGTGTCCTGTCCATGTTTCAGGAGGTCTTACACATAACAGAGGCGGACACTGAATCAGTTGCAGCGGCCGTTACTTCAGCACAGCAGAACTGACGGAGCTGCAACGGTTTACCTGAGCCTCAAAAAGCATCCAGAATACTCTTTTTACATATTTAGCACCCAGCTGTCATGAAATTTTAAAAAAATTGAATTGCTTCATATATAATATATTTTAATTTTCCCTTTTCTGATTGGCTGGATAACTTAACAAAAGAGGCACAAAGATTTGTGACGTTACAAGTGAGAACACCTACTTTAAATTCATATCTCTTGAAAGAAATTATTTTGAAAAAAATGTGTTATATAGTAATAGTCCCACTAGTCCTCTATGATTTTTTTTTTTATGAAAGGACTGTTCTCAGACATACCAAAAAGAGAAAAATAATTTAATGACTGGATGAAGGCTTTATTATCAGCCCATAGTTCTTTTTAGATGTATAGTATTTAGTTTCAGCGGTTTTAAACCTTTTTTAAGACTTTAAAACTCTGTGAACCAAAGACAGTGGTTTGACTTGGTAATTTGTGTTGTTCATTGTATTGGTTGAGTTATACCATTGTACATTCATGGTGATTTATGCTCTTGAGCGTATTGAGATCATTTGAATTTTAATTCAGTTATTTGTCAAGAATACTTTGACTCAGCAGGGAATTATATTATCAAAAGTTTGTTCCGTTAAACACTTCCTTTTTTTTTTTTTTTTGATTGAAAAACTGCTGTTAAATGATGACAGGTCTCAGTTCCTTGGCCTTTTTAGCAGTCTCTGGTACTGTAAATGTTCATTCTCTGACTACATTTGTATAACTGAATATGTCTTAATAAACTGATTTTCATTTATTAAATCTGCGAGAAGTCATACTCGTTTCTGTCAGTCTGCCGGCATTTGTATTTTTGTTTCAGAATTCACAGAACAGATGGACTAAGGACTAAGCGTGGACAGATTGATGAGATCATCTAAGCTTCGCTGATGTCTGTCAGGTGTAACACTGACAGTGTGGGGGTTTCCTGGCCCGAGGCTAAAGAGCAGACGGGTCACCGAGTAACCCAACTCATAATCCCTTCATATTTTCTCATACCCTATTTTCCTCTCGTCTGTTCACAAATCCCACTTTGGATTTGTGTGGGCGCAGAAAAGGAGAGTGCCCAAAAGGGTTTTAAGACATCTAATGAGGAAAATTCTACAATTAAAGGTTTTCTGGTGTTTTCTGGAGAAGTTCATGGCCTGCATTTTGTTGGGACTACATTGGAAGTGCGGAGTTTTACGCTCATAAAATCAAAGAGACCATAACCATAGCCAGATGTGCACTTTATTTAATTGATCACTTGCATCAAAAAAGCCACAAAGACAGGTCATACTGTGAATCGCTGAGGTAAATGTCTTTTCACTGACGGTGTTTGAATCACAGCAGCTGCAGGAGGAAGTCAGAGACCAAACTCTGTGCTGCTTTTTGTTTTTTAGTGAAAACAATTCTCCAGAACATGCAGACTATAACCTCATTATTCTGATATCATGAACAACCACAGTGAGGTTAGAGATGTAAAGTGTTAGTACAGATATAAACACTAATCTATGTGTAAGCTGAAATTCTTCCATAACTCCCTCTACAAGCTGTCCATTTGCAAGGAGCTGAGTTGCTGTCTTTTATTACTACAAATGGTAGAAGTAAAAATGACATTGGAATTATGTCCTAAATCAGTCCTCTCTCTATCAGCTTCCTTTTCATATGTTTTTCTAGATGTTTAAAAGAAATAATTCAGAAGAAGTGGACATTTTTCAACATTACATGTTTGAATAGCAGGTCAGGACCACTACATGTAAGTAATGTAACACCATACAAATTACATAACATTAAGGGCATAACAAAATGTAGGGCTTTTGTTGCAGTGTACACTGTTACACCTTCAATAATCCAGTCATCTGTAAGGACATTGTAAGTCCTGTCACTTCTGAAGAATACTGTTACAAATGTTGCTGTCTGCTGGTGTGAATGTATAGTTGACTGTTTATTGTTATGAGTGCTGGGTGAACCTGCTCTTCTTATGTCCTAGGTAAATCTAACCTCTAAGCTACCACCCATTCAAGAAACTATGTTGAACAAACGAGATCATGTGGATTACTGTCTCAGACATGACATATAAATTCTCAAGTGGAGCATCCTGTGATGATGAACGTTATCCTAAAATGTTAAATGTTTTACTTTAAGCTATTTCCTGTTTGAATTTCAGATGTTTTTAATAGTTGGTATTTCACAAACTATATATATAGTGTTGGTACCGCTTTCTAATGAGGCACCCTTTATAAAGGTTTGCATGTCATTGTTAATGTTTAATACTTATGGATCAGTGATGAGCCAGAACTTTTGGGTTGCCAGGTTGTCTGCTAGCAGTGCACTTTCTTATAAATCATTAATTGAGTGTTCTCAAAATAATCCAAGCCTGCAGTTGTAAATATTAACAAGTTCTTAATGAATGGATTGTGGGCCAGGTTCTCTGCAGCTCTCTTTCAGAATGGTAAAGGAATCCTTTGACATTTTTGGAAATATGTTTATCCTCTTTCTTGCCGAGAGTTTGTTGAGAAGATCCATCACAGCTCTCATGTCTAGGTAATGAAAGTTGGAGCCAGCAGGGGGTTAGCTGAGCTTAGGACAAAGATTGGAATGAGGGTTCAACAGCTTGTCTGGTTCAGTTTTTGTACATCTTGAACAAACTAGATAAAATGTATTGGATTAGATTAGATTAGTGCACTTTGAAGATGCTGGTAGGCGGATTTTGTTACTGTAAGACAGAGCCAGGGTAGCCGTTTGCCCTTTTCCAGTCTCTGTGCTAAGCTAAGCGGCTGCTGGCTGTAGTTTAGCATAAAGTTACAAATATGAAAGTGATCTTCTCTTCTAACTCTCAGGAAGGAAGCAAAAAAGCATATTTCTCTCAGTGTTGTCCAAATTCTTCCAAGCCATGACATAATAAGATAAAATATATATATTTTTTCGTTTATGTTTGCATTTGAATCACTGGAAGAAAATTGAAGACATGGGCAGCGATTCTCAAGCCTGGGCCACAGGCTATTCATGATGTTTAAAGAACTAAAATGACAAAGGAAGTGTCTACTGAGGGAGGATAAAAGCCACCCCTGGGATTTTTCACAACATGGACAAAACATTTTATTAAGGGTTTATAACTGATCTATAAAACATTACATTAAATGATTTATAAACATTAAGAAAGTTAGTTTCAATTTATAAACCTTTATAAAGAGCAGACCAACACCAGGGTATTATAGGAATCAGCTTGTGTTTTATATACATGTATATATTAAATACAAAGAAACACCTTACTTTGACTGCACTGTCACTTTGAGTCATTATGAAAATATTCACTATCATTTCATTTATTCTTCATTTATTGATACATTTAGGTAAGGGAAACAGATTCCCTATCTCTTTGTAAAACTGTCGCAAATTAGACTTTCAGGTGTGGAAAGAGGCTGATAATCTTGCCAGCATGTAGATTGCCGTTTAGATCTGGAGTGGAGACTGGCCTAATTCTTCACTGCTGGACGTTAAATCGTATGAAAAAAATCTCTATATCCGCAAATACGCCTATTTCTGTAGTTGCTCCTAATAATATAGTTTCACATAAGATGACGTACTACTTCTCCAACATAGGCTACATCCTGGAATACAAAAAAAAGTATTGGCAACTTGCCGTGTGCCCTTTTTTCAAAGCAGTCTGTACAGTATAATAACTACAGTAACAATTATCGACCCTGAAGTATTTTTATTGCTATGAATGAAGTCGACACCCTAGCTCCCAAATAAGCCCTTCTCTGTGTGTCTTGTCCCGTCCTTGTCCGGGTGGTCGCAGCCCCTGCCTCTGCGCAGAGCGCGAGCTTTCTGCTGCAGCCCCGTGTTATTTGATCCTTGCTCTTTCTTTGCTGGGAAGAAAAGCTCGCCTCTTTCCCACGCTCTGAGGACACGTGGTGCCCGGAATGAATTGGATTCAGAAGGCCCTCCCTCCCGGTAAAACGTCACCACTCTCTCTCTCTCTCTCTCTCTCTCTCTCTCTCTCTCTCTCACACACACACGCACATACCAAGTTCAACATGCTTTCTGGTATGAAAGTAAAATAATAATATTGCCAACGCGTTATGATTATATCGTCACTGCCGTATAAAAAATGACATGACAGTTTTAGAAGAATGTTTCTTCTGGTGTCCCAGGGTGCGAGTTTCCTATCCGGACCCTGCTCTTCTGCGACATGTGCGCAACATGCTAGAACGGGAAGCTCCTCCCGACTTGTCTGGCACCGGGTGCCCCGGGTCTCGGCGCCAAAACTCGGTGCGGCGCACTGATATTCCTCGATTTGTCCGGCGCTTCGAAGAAGAACACAGCAATAGAACAGCGATCTAACTGCAAACCATAACACACTCGTATTATCTTTGTGTGACCAGTTTCAATTTAGGAGTTGGTTCTAGGTGGAGAACTCAGTGCAACCTCTAGGCGACCCCTCAGGCTACATTCACAAAACCTGACCATCCTCACTAAAGGGCGACTGAAAGAGTTTTGGATATCATTATTGCAAAGTTTGATTGTGATTGGCGTGCGCTTTTACGCATGCGTTGTGAACTGGGTTTTAGCCTTTACACAACTGTGTTAATAGCTGGGCCTGTCAAAGGGAAAAGATTGTTAAATAATTTCATTTCTGCGTGAAGTAGTACAGCAACAGTCTCATGATTGTATCTGGTTTTTGGCTGCTTCATTAACAAGTAAGACTCGGGAGCGAAGTGGGGGGCCGAGAGAAGAGAGCAAATGCCACAGAGTTTGGGGGAGAAACTCATCCAATCGGATAAACTTTTGGCTCCTGCAGTCTGTGCAAATGTTTTCCACAAGTGTCCAGACGCGCTGCAGCCAAAGCTCTGATAGCCGACAGATGTTCCCTATTTTCCAGAAGATGTTCTGCAGCATTCAGTAATCCTAAGACATAAAACGTGTACATAACAAACATAATAAAATCCTATGATCCTAAGAATATAAAATCTGAAAAAAGAAACCATAACGTCCATAACCTTTATATACTTCCCTGCTGTAAGAGTTTTGAATGTCCATGCAGGCCAATGCTGACTGTTGAGAGGAACACACATCTTTTACTGTAGCCTTCCTAAAAAGGTTATTCACCACATTTCTATGAATGAGTCAGAGTCTTTGTTTTGAAACATTTGCAGCTGTGGGCCAATAGCTGCAGCGGAACAAACAGAAAACACAAACAGTCACCTGCCGATGCACCTGAAAGTGTCCAAAACAGATGAATCACAGTTTCCCACACAGGCGGTTTGACCAATTGTTCATCCTTTATTCTCACTTGAGCAGGTCCTAAACTTATGACAAACATCTAAGATAGAGTGGCCAACAGAAATACTAAATTTCATTATGTACTGAGACACCTTTAAATACAATTCAGGCCAACAGTTAAACCACAGCTCAGTGTGATTGGTATATTAACACTCCTGTTACATTCAGTAACTGTGGAAAGTCAAATCAGTTTGATAGCCCAAAATCACAAATTTGCCTCAAATGTGTTTCAGACTTTAAAAGTGTACCACGATGAGCCTTTGTGGTTTAAACCTTGATAATGCACTCCAAGGGGTTCTGTAATTTAAAAAAAAATGAACACAATCAATTCATTCCTGATCGCTTAGTCATTTTAAGAAATAATGGATAGCCTAGATTTAATAAAGTGACTGTGTGTTGAGGGGTTCCTAGAAACATCATGGACAAGTTCACAATCGCCATGAAATGCCACTTTGGAGCGCTTCATCACAATGACTACCAAAAACCAAGCAAGGATTACTACATAGCCTACTTTATATTATAATCTCTTTACCCTATTAAAAAAGTTTTTTTTTAGTTGTTTAAGTTACTTTGTGTGGTAACATAACTTGATGCATAGCCTACTGTATATGGGTTAGCTGTGGTTTAATAATGCTGCGTGTGTATTTATTTAGAGCTGCGGTTACTTATGTTTTAGGTAGGCCCTATCACAATCTATGACTATATTGATATACTATATTGTACTATATATATATATATACTATATATACTATTTTGACACCTGCCAGTAAAACGTAAAAATCACCTTCCATGAACATGATAATGCGCTCCAAATTATCATATTTTAATGTCATACTAACACTTTTTTATCAGTTTAAATAAAATAGGTTGTGACCTTCATACGTGGGATCTCCGTTGCTGCCTGACGGTGCACAATCGCACACCGATGTAGACAGATGCAGCCATAGACGTGCGCCAAATGTACAGTTCAGAGTGTGGGAAAAAGAGGACAGTGTGAAAGCCACCAAACCATCAGAGCGGAGAGCGGTTTATAAAGTGTTACACAGATGAGATGAAGTAAGGGCCGCCAAACGGAGCAAACGGCCCGAGGGAGGCTGAGATACCTGCTGTGGTTTCCACATATATCTCTCTCAATCTTTCTCTTTATCTGCCTATCCAGCTCTGTCACTTTCACATGCATTCTTTCTGTCAAACTGTGTTTCTCTATATCAAAATATATCCCCCCCACCCCCCACCCCCCCTCTCTCTCACTCACACTCTCACTCTCACACACACACACACACACATTCACACTCACACAGGCACCCAGTTCCCACGGTGGAGGGGGGAGCTGAGCGGCGTGTCAATCTGCGCACAGCGTCACCTCTTTTCACTTGCAAAAAGGAAGTAGCGCAGGGCTTTTGTTATTTGAAGTCCAACAGTCTAGTCATTTCAAAACAACTGGAATTTATCCACAGTTTATGATTTAAACAGTCACCTATACTCTCCTCCTCAAAGGTGTTTTTTATACGACAGTTTGGGGTTTGTATATTTTACTGTCCTTCCCATTTGGCTCGGAGGTAATCGCAGTCTTGAGAGAACACACAGGCTTGTCTGAGGTTTTTGATTTTGTTGTTGTGAAAAGATGCTTTCACACTTGGGACAGCCGCTGTTAAAACTGCATTCGTGCTATTCGGTCTCCAGTCAGCCTTGGAGAATTCAACTATTGTCTGAATTTGAAATACCCACATGAGCACATGATGGACCCAGCATTTGGTTCATTTTTATTTCATATTTGTGCAAAAATGACCTGAGCTGTTCTGGTCAGTCATTCGTTTCAGGGTCACAGTGCAGAGAAAATTTGGCCACCTGTAGGTCCAACAACAGCACATAGCTGTAAACCCCACCCTCTCCTGGATAGTATATCATTATCAGCACCCTTTCTGCCCCTAATTTAACACGAAAGGGTGTTAATTAATCCACCTCTTTACTTAAAAAAGACATAACTAACCATTTGACTAATATTACATAAAGTCCATGAGCCAGTGATGAGATATTTTTTTCCTTTTTAGAAGTTAAATAGATAATTTTATTTTTCAGTAGACTTTGTGCTTTGCATCAATAAAAAACTCTCTCTTGCTCTTCTGTGATTTACATCGCTGTCAATGAGACGCGTACACGCTTGGTTGACGTTTTGTTACAAGTTCCTGTTGATGTTAGTCCACTGGATGATCATTTACAACGCGCCCGCTTTCTCAGCAGTTTACAGCTCTGGCGGCACCTTGCCTCTGGCTTTCTGTGCGCTTCCTGGGGTCGGCTATAGGAGATCGGATATTGAGCTCACCGTAATATTGCTGCGGGCGCCTTGTTTAATGTTTCTGCAGAAACAATTGCAAGCCTCCCACCCCCTCTCGGAAGACCACACCCCCTCCGTGCAGATTCACAGGGCTCTGGTCCCTCCCCCTAACCGAACCGGCAGCCTATAACCTCCCTGGGTTTCCGCCCATTCCTCCACAGTTGATTCTTTGGGATGGTATTGTCATGCAAATACAGGACGCGTAAAATATTCCCCCAGAGCTCAGCGCAGGGCAGAGACTCGCACGGACCGCGCAGAGGACACAGACCGGCCCACACGGTGGATTTGTATCGTTTTCGTCGCTACGGACCCGTCCATCTGTCACAGGTAAGTCACAAATCTGCAGGGGATTACATTTCCAGACATGTTAAGTGCCAAAAAAATCAAGCAGTGTGTCCGTGCGCAAACGTGTGCGCACGGAGGTGTCCTCTCTCCCTCTTGGATGTGGCGGAATGTGGGGTCTCTCTCGCAGCCTGTTGGTGAGGAGCCGGGATTCATTTGGACTTTTTGTCTTTATTTTGTCTTCCCCAGACACCCTGGCCACATGAGCGGCGACACATAGCCAGGACGTGAAAGCCAGGAAAACAGGTCGGGCCGTTCAAGAAAAAGCTGCGGAGGCTGGCCTGTGGAGATAGTGTCATACTTCCAATTTCCCCAAGTGAAGTCGGAGGTGTTTCTCGTCTCCATCCCCTGCTATAGGCTACCTGCTGCTGCTACTACAGAGGGGGGAGCTACACGTAGAGACGCCTGGATCGCTTGAGAGCACCCTTTTATGTTTTTTATTTTAGGATCTCTCAAATATTAACATTTTTGCACACCAAGTGTGTTATTTCCTCTCCTGTCCTTTTTGGGATATATACAGAGCTCTTTTTTCTGTTTTAATACTTTAAAGTGCCTTAATAACTGGTTATAATCCAGTGTAACTGTGGCATTGTCACAAGACCAGAGAAGATCAACAGGGAGAAGACGATTATTATCAGCTTTAGAGCCCAGGCAGGATTACTGGTTCCCCACCCTCCAGCGCGCTGCAACCATGAGCCAGGCGGATGTGTCGACTTGCTCCGCGCCGCAGAGGGTTTTCCAGGAGGCGGTGAAGAAGGGCAACACCAAGGAGCTGCACTCGTTGCTGCAGAACATGACAAACTGTGAGTTCAACGTCAACTCCTTCGGGCCAGAAGGACAGACGGCCCTCCACCAGTCCGTCATTGACGGCAACCTGGAGCTGGTAAAACTGCTGGTGAAGTTTGGAGCAGATATACGGCTTGCCAACAGGGAGGGGTGGAGCGCTTTACACATCGCCGCCTTCGGGGGCCACCAAGACATTGTGCTATACCTCATCACCAAGGCCAAGTACTCCTCTGGCGCCCGGTGATCTGTCTCTGCTGTCAGGTAAAATAAGAAAACAACAAAAAAAAAAATTCAACAAGTGGAAAATAAAATTGCAACACACGGGAAAGTCAGGCTCTTTTAAAAGCAAAAAAACTGCCATTATCTACATAGTTGTGCCAAATTCTATTGAAAAAGGAAATAAAAATAGGCCTGCACAATAATCTTCCCTCATTGTAAACCAAACGGGGCTCTCTGTGCACTCCTGAGTGAAGCACCGCATGGTTCATACACAGCGCTTCAACACGAATCTTTTAACAAAAGAAACGCCTTTTCGGTGAGTTTGTTGGTACTAAAGCTTTCCTCTTGAATGTGTATAGCCTACTAGATCTTGTCGTTCACTATAAAAGAAGCCAGTGCCTGTGTATCACATGTGTGTGTTTGGACTCCGGAGTGCAGATGGCCCAGTTTCTTTTCCCTCTCCATGACCTCCCATCCCCAGTACAGTTCCTACAATAGTTTCTTTGTAGGGGGCGCAGATTTGACCTGTCGCTCCTCATTGTTCACTTGTTAAAACCCTTTTTAAGTTATTTTATATGAAACACGGCACTTGATGCTGCATATGGCTGCATGCTGGAATATCTGAAAGGGAAGACACACGAACAAGAGAAGAAGGGTTGCCCTCTGTTGGCTACCAGAGGTCTGTTTTCTTTAATAGATTATTTTTTCTTTCTTTTTTTTACTCAAAAGAGCGGCATTATGGCTATCCAGCACGCTTTCCGATGTGTAATCATTATGTAACAACAACTGATCCATCATTGTTGTGAAGTACTGTACACAATAGCTTTACTTTGTTTCTGTTTTTTTTTGTTTGTTTGGTTTTTTTAAGAAAAGAAGAGACAGTAGCTGAGTGCGCTCTGCCTACCTGCCTACAGATCTTGCCATGCTGGCGTCCAACTGTTCAGGCCAGTGTGACCACTTTTGCCAGTGGTCATTGTGTTAAAAAAAAAACGCTGCTTTCGCTTTGTATCAAAAAAGTCACATTTGGAATTCACTTTATAATCTCCTTTCAGTATTTTATTAACATCCTAGTCATCACTGTGAAAGCAGGCTGGGTTTTTTTTTTTATTTATGAAGGTACATTGAGAAGATGCATTTTTGAATATGTTGTGGTTCTTCTTTTAAAAAAGTGTAAGAATATCTAGGGTGACTCAAGCTGCTTCAGACTCGTAGTATAAACTGTCCCGTGTGGAGGTAGACCTGCTCCCCCCCCCCCCCCCCCCCCAGAAACCCCTCTGTTATAGTCTGTTGACCCTCAGAAGACTTTCTCTACCCCTCCCTCCCATCAAAAAGGACTTTGTTTGGTTTCCTTTTGCCAGCTACCTCGACTATAAAAGTATTCTCAAGTTGTTCAGCTCTCTCACCACTCTGCCACGTTGTTTGGAGTCTGAAGAGATTCACAATTTGTCTGTGATCATCCGCATGCCAGTATGGGTTTTTTCTTCCTTCTCTCGCTATGTAGCCTAACAGACACGATGGACTTCAAGATGCAATGAACTTATTTCCTGCATCCTCAGTCGGGACAGTTTATTCTACACTACAACCAAACCAATTCTGACAAGCAAAGCATCGTTTTGCCTTTCTGCAAGGGAGTCTCTGGTTCTCTCTCTTTCTGTCTCTATGTCTCACCACACACACTGCCATTGTTGCATGTTTTCCCTGTAAACCTCCTCTTTGCTCTCTCTCTCTTCATCAGCCTGTATGGTCGTTTTTTTATTTCTATATTTTTTTCAGTCATACAAAAAAAGTGGAATTGTATCGCATGACTTATAAATGCAGGGAGTTTTATTGCACAAAAATGCGGAGCCTTGTGCGTCCCCAGTGTTTGTACGGGGTAACTGCAGGAGCCAAGGCTTTGGAATAGTTACTACTACTGAGCAGGACCCTAATACTGTTGGACGATGAAGACTTTAAAAACAACAACACATGACTTAGCAGGATGTCACAACAAAAGGAAAAAAAACAAGAAGAGAATTTGGTTCCATAAACTTGCCTGCTGCATTTTGAAAGTCATGGCACCCTAACATTTGTATCAATGCTGCTTGTACGTTTTTTTTTGTTGTTGATGTTGATGTTATTTTTTAAAAATCTTCTGCTCAAATGGCCAACAGTTGTATAGACTCTTCACAGCAGCACTGGTTCACCTCAGGAGAAGCTGCTGAGAGAGTGCGTTTTTGTAATTGAAGAGTGTGTGTGTGTGTGTGTGTGTGTGTGTGTGTGTGTGTGTGTAGTTGTGCGCTTCTCCTGAGGCCCCGTGTTGCTGTGTTAAAACAACAGTCATCCAGACTGAGAACATCCCATTTGAAACCTGGAACAACCACAAAAGTAACTGAAGCGATAGATCCACTACATCAAAGTACAGATTGGTATCAGGCAACAAATGATATATGCATTGCTTGTCTTAAACTTGATGTTTTTTTTTTCTTCCTTTATTTTTTTTTGTTTTGTTTGAATATTGCACTGATGACTGTTGTTAAAGGTTGGCTTTTGTGTGTCAACATTTAATTTTTTTCTGAATAGAAAAAAACAAACACAACAAATACTATTGTATAAATATATGCTCCAGGTGATAATGTCCTAATGTGTGTGTTACTTTGTGGAAAAAAAACATGGCGTTTTTTTAAAAACAAAGATGCGTGTATCTCTGTGATTGGGTGTATGTATATATACATATGGATATATATATATCAACGCTGATGATGATGATGATATCTTGGGGCACTTTCTTTTCTGAAGTGCTGTCTTCCTGTTTTTTTTGAAAGGGGAATAATACATTTGATGGTAAGATCATTGTAACATGATTAAAAATTGCACGGTTGTGTGGTTGTTTGGCTTACCAGGGTCATAACATTTATGACGTAAGGAGCCAGCCGCCGAATTGGTGTACATGAGTGAGATGATTTTTTTAGAAAAAGAAAAAAGTGCTGACTTCTTTGGACCAAGTTGTGTTTCCGCCCTTGCTTCATTTCAAGCAAGAGGAAACAGCTGATGTTTGTTTTTTTTGAGTGATGCAGATGTTCCATCATGTTTGATTTTATTTTTGGATTTCTGTTTGTATTCTTTGGTTTTTGAACGTTTGTAACACTGTGATGATGACGTGATGTCATGTGGAGATGAGTGCTGTATTATTTTTGTACGTTTGTGTACAAGCCAGTAAAGAAATCATTAAACTCAAGTTCTCTGTGTATGCATACATTTCTTCCTCATATCCCAAGCAAAAAGCTATGTGTTCTATGCCCCCCCTGCATTTTTCATAGAAAAGGTTGGTTTGGAAAACACACCCCCACCTTCCTCTCTCTCTCTCCTTGCTCCCTGTCTTCCAAGCCTGGCCCAACCCAGATCCCCATTCTCTCCTTTTGTCATTCATCTGGCCTCATCCTTTCACTGCAGGGATAAAAGAGCGCAGTGCATTATGGGTAGGCTCAGTTTAAAGAAAGGTCCCCTCCCCTGTGTGTGTTGTGGGAGAGCTGGTTTAATGTTACCCCCACACACTCAAAAACTTTCCAACACACACTCCTCTCTTGCGCTCTTTCCGACGGTTAAGGCACAAGCTCTGCACAACAATACAGCTCTCTGCTGACAACCTGTTTTTGCCTCTTACGTGAGGATGTCTTTCACTCATTATCTATACTCTCTTTCTGTAATTGTCTTTGTTTTATTAACCCCTCTCCCATAAGCTGTATAATTCTACTTAAAAAAATAGACTTACTGATTCGCAATGAGCTGCTATGTTTGGATAGAAACAAACCATATTCCTACTTGTTATTTTTTTTATATCTATTTCTGTGATTTTTTCTCACAAAATATGTACGTAGCCTCCTGTGATGATGCATGAAATGGCCCTGAAAATGCTTGGTTAAACTTGATAACCACTCTCACTTCATTTGGACCGGTCATGAGTCAAAAACACACATTCATTTGCAGCCATAAACAGTTAAGAAACACTGTGTTAAGAGTGTGCATTTTGTGGTGAACATTTTCAATCATTTTCTCTGCAGCAGAGCTCAGTCTTGGCTTCTTGTCCTTCTTTACTGTGCTTATAGCACGATATACTGTGGGTTACATTTTGAGTCCCAGCAAGTGAAATCTTTGATTGAGTCATGTTGTCCCCATTTCATGGAAATGCTGAGTTGCAGCTGATATTGCATGGCTGTGGGAGGGTCGTGGGAAAAGCTACACCACAATACATCTTTCTACATGTCGGAACTCTTCGTGTTGTAACGTTTACTGGGTGTCGACCTTTTTTAACTGCAAATGTTTGAGTTAAGAGGGTGTTACAAATGTGATGGAACAGTTGTGGTTTGAGATATATATTTCTGTCTGCTGTGGACAGGTAGCATACAGGTGGTGTAAAACCAAAACAATGAGTTAAAAGATGGTAAAATGCTTTGTAATGCTTTGTGGACAGATGTCAGTGATAATTCTCTGTGGTTTCACAACAAGCGACTCCTTCACATTACACGTACTCTTTTGATCGATTATTAATATAGAAAATATTGATGATTGTGATGATTATCCACAAACCTTTAAAAAACCTCAGTCATGATGATGTGTTTTCTGTGGGTCCACATGACAAATTGGCATTCTCTCTTTATCAGCTCATCATACAATCAGCTGGTTTGTATAGCTTTTAAATTAAAATTAGATGACATAATATTTGCACTGTCATTAAAGTTCAAAGAATTTGAACGTAAAATTAATCTATATGTAAATCTTGCTGAACAGCAGCCACTGTGGCCACAAATGGCATTTGCAGGATAATAGCATATTGAATTTTCCTACCCATCTTAGTCAGGTAAACTGACTGAGAGTGAGTGGAAATATACCTCTAAAGAGATATTGTTTTACGGATGTGATAAAATTGATATAAATTTGTGACATACTAAAACTAAACTTAACTTAAACTTAACGTTAAAGTCAACAAACACTCTTTTATCAGATACATGCTTTTTAGCTAAAGTTAGCTAATGCTAACATTAGCCACTCTGTATACCATGGCAAGTAAGACTGTAGCTGGAAGAAAACTCCTTTATTAATTTTCTGTTTCTTCATTCAAAGGTTACGTATGTATTGATAAACTGACTACCACATGTAAGACCTAATAATCTTGTATGCATGAGAGAGAGCTTCTCCGATTTGCTCAGAGAGTTCATTTCTGTATGATGCTGGCTTGAAAAAAGCATTGTATCTCACATCTGGTCTTCACTGCAACGTAAAGGTTAAAGTTATTGTTAACCGTTAAAGTTGATTTCTGAGCCTTAACCATCTACGATCTCAGCTCAAATGTTCTGCACCGACCACACCAAGTGCACGGATCTGATGCATTTCTTTGTAAAACTCAACATCAGCAAAGTTAGCTCCTCTAAACACCAGCCCCTCTGTGTTTTGATACCGTGACAGGCCCAAACAGGCTATCTGGCCTGCTGCTCGCTTGTCCTTTCCTCTCACCCTCCCAGTCTCTCACTTCTGCAGGATGTTTTTGTTGAGCTGGGTTCCCTATTGTTCACACACTGAGTTGGCTGGCCTCCCAGGGTTGCTGCTGGCTGCTAGGCCCCCTAATAGGTTCTTCATGTGCCTTGGCTTCCCTCGCTTGTCTTGGTCTGGCCTGTGCATGGAGCAGCCTGCTTTATAGTGAGCCAGACAACACAAGGCATTTCTGGGAGGAATTTTGCAGAGAAGACAGTGAGGGAAAATCAGATGAGGAACTGTCTGGGGAAAGTCCAGAAAACTTAGGAGAGCTGCATCAAAATCACTTTTAAAAAAGTGAACAGGCTCCATTGGCAAATGTATCTGGTTACAGGTCTGCATATATGTATGTATTGTCTGTTTTTGTATTTCACAGCAAAACTGAGTAAAATACTGTTGATGTTACAGCAGCTGTAATCAAGCGCATCTGTGTGATTATCTTCCATCTCCATTCAAAAGACCATTGTTCAGTGGCTCATAAAATATTCATATCCATGCTAACACCCCTCATTTGAAGGGTTACACCCGATCTGTAAGAAACGAGATTAACTGAACATCTTGTGATACTGGTAAAACGCAATTTAATTGGCTTTGCAACACGGAATTCCTCATTTTATAACGGCTCCTGTTCAACTTGAGCACAATGACAGCGGCGTTGATTGTGAGACCCTGTGTATGACTTCCTCAAAATGCCGTCTGATTAAGTAATAATGTAATCCAAACGGCTTGTTTGAATGAGATCTGTTGTACATTTAGGATAAGAACACATATGAGGAACCTGTAGAGTGATGCTAGCCACATAAAGAGGAACTTAGAGAAGCGTTTAACAGGCTTTCCAGTGTCTAGAATCAGGCTACACAATAGGTTGTAATTTTACTTCATGTTGCCCTCCACATGACACCTGTAAGTCCTCAGGGTGTTAAGGAACCTTACAGTGCTATTTTTCATCTTGAGACTGCAAAGTAGACAGCCACACAGGTGTTTTCACTTATGTTGCCTGATTAGAGATCTTCACAAGACTGTGTGCAAACTGCACTTGATTGACATTGCCTCTCTTCTTAGTTTTGTTGCACGTTCTCATCATTAGTATGAGGACATAGAGTTTGGAGATGTCGTTTATGTACCATCATAGCTCATCTCAACTTCCACCTGATCAGAGGTCTGCTCAAGCAGAGTATTTGAAAATACCTGTGTGGGTATACAGGGCCTTTAAATATGTTTACAATATTTATTGAACTATGGCACAAGGAGACAGCAGTCCTGGCATGTGCCTAGTGCAGGATGATATCAAAGAATTAGACTTTGCTAATTCATAAGATATTTATCTTTTTATTTTTACCAAGTCATTTTGGTATTTGGACATATTTAATATTAGAAACAAGGTTAGTTTTTAACTGCATGTGGGACAACAGTGAAGTTATTTTACAGACCTAATTAATTTATTTTTCAGCAACAGAAATCTGTAATTTGCCAAATTAATGTTATATATGGAATATAACCAAACCTGCATTAACTGATTTTTGATTTTGAAAGACAACAGTTTGATATTATCACCATATAAAGTTGATATAGTGAACATATTAGCAAACAGTTTGTTATTTGTACGTCCAGCAGCAACATTAGCATTCACATGAAGTTGTGTTTGTGTCCAACTGACGAATGTAAATCCAAAATTCACTCTCCTTTTTGCTCTGTTTTGTTCTCCGCCAACTCCTAAGAAATATCTGTCTCTTTAGTGGCTTAATGCTTCACTATGTTCACCAGCTAGTTGCTAATTGTGTCTGTCTGCTGTTGACAGGTAGCTTACAGGTGGTGTAAAACCAAAACAATGAGTTAAAAGATGGTAAAATGCTTTGTAATGCTTTGTGGACAGATGTCAGTGATAATTCTCTGTGGTTTCACAACAAGCGACTCCTTCACATTAATATAGAAAATATTGATGATTGTGATGATTATCCACAAACCTTTAAAAAACCTCAGTCATGATGATGTGTTTTCTGTGGGTCCACATGACAAATTGGCATTCTCTCTTTATCAGCTCATCATACAATCAGCTGGTTTGTATAGCTTTTAAATTAAAATTAGATGACATAATATTTGCACTGTCATTAAAGTTCAAAGAATTTGAACGTAAAATTAATCTATATGTAAATCTTGCTGAACAGCAGCCACTGTGGCCACAAATGGCATTTGCAGGATAATAGCATATTGAATTTTCCTACCCATCTTAGTCAGGTAAACTGACTGAGAGTGAGTGGAAATATACCTCTAAAGAGATATTGTTTTACGGATGTGATAAAATTGATATAAATTTGTGACATACTAAAACTAAACTTACTTAAACTTAACGTTAAAGTCAACAAACACTCTTTTATCAGATACATGCTTTTTAGCTAAAGTTAGCTAATGCTAACATTAGCCACTCTGTATACCATGGCAAGTAAGACTGTAGCTGGAAGAAAACTCCTTTATTAATTTTCTGTTTCTTCATTCAAAGGTTACGTATGTATTGATAAACTGACTACCACATGTAAGACCTAATAATCTTGTATGCATGAGAGAGAGCTTCTCCGATTTGCTCAGTTTTCCTCTTTCTATAGTCTATCAGGACAGGTGTCTAAGTTTAACAAGTATTAGGCATAGGAGATTGTTTATTGTTTATTTGGATCATGGTTAAGTTGGCAACAACTTCTTTTCCTGGTGTCCATAATCACATCCCTCAGTCTCATTTCCGAATGTATCAGCACATTTTCTGTGGATTCATCCTTTTTGACAGTCTTGCACAATGTTTTTGTGTTTTTTGTGTTGTGTTTTTTGTGTTCGCAGTAATTTCACAGAATGGAGCATCAAAACCATCATCAAACCACAGTATGTAGTGAAACCAGCACAGGGGCAGCGATGCTGGTGGATGACAGTGAGCTTGAAGTCCTGCTGATACAACATTTTCTTTCCGAAAAACAAAAACATGTCTGTCGCTAAACACAACCAAGTGAACACCCCCTCCCCAAAGTCTGCCTGTGAATAAGAAGGGGAGTAAAAGAAATAAAGTGAGAGAGAGAGAGAGGGAGACAGGTGGTCGGGCGGTCTTTTCCTTGCCCTTCGCTCCTTTTTGAACTTTTCTTTCATTCTTCCAGTTCATTCTGTGCTTCTTTCCATAGCACTAGTGACAAGGCGCTCCATTCACTGCCTCATTCTTCCACCCCTCCCATCTCCCTCACACACCCCAACCCCATCCCCTCCCTCCCAGCTCCTTTGTCTGGCCTGCTTTAGCTGCTATTCACCAGCCAGACGGACCGCCATTGACTGGACCCCCCTCTATCCTCCCCCTAACATCCCTCCCTCCAACAAACACCCTCACACACACACACACACACACACACACACACACACACACACACACACACACACACACACACACACACACACAACCTGGCCATTCCCCACCCTACACCATGTATCAGGCAGCTGCTATGCTAATAGGGAGGAAGGGATGGAAGGGATGGATGGGGTGGGGTGGGATGGGGGGGACAGAGCAGTCAGCCTATAGTAAAGGGACAGAGGGAGGGAGAGCAGGGAGAGTGACCCCGCTCCTCCATCTCCATAGCCATGCCAGAGCAGCAGCAGACCTCCTGTTACACAAAAGGGAGTCCCTTGGCCCTCCTCCCCCTCCTAACCCCCTCTCCCCCTGCTTCCATCCCTCTGTTCCCCTCTTTCTTATTCAAATCCATTTTATACCCCAGTGGTAAAGGGAGCTGTAAGTGCAGTATGTAAAGTAACCTTACTCCTGCCCTGCGGGCGTAACCATTCAGGGCTCAATACACAGAGAACAGCCTGTGTGTGTGTGTGTGTGTGTGTGTGTGTGTGTGTGTGTGTGTGTGTGTGTGTGTGTGTGTGTGCACCACCCACACACACACACACACACACACACACACACACACACACAAGTGGCACCTGCCCTTGAGTCAAGTTGCATCTCCCTTCCTAGTCAAATAGTGCTAGACACATGATAGATAGAAGCTTGCTTTATATTGCTTTCTTCACGAACACAAACACACGCAATCACTGTTTGGTGTTGAGAAATTTATATTTAAATACACCCAGTTGTATATTTATTAGGTACACTTGACTGAAAATATTGCAGTCTAATATAACAGCCCTACACCAATCAATCAATTCAATGAAAGCATGTTAGAGGTGTTGATTCTCTATGATCATTTTGGAGGCTGTAGTTTGAATTTATATGTTATACATAGAGGTCAATGTTGGCAGACTTAAATGTTAGAAGTAAATTGACTAATGTCATTTTAATAGCAATAATAAAAAAGAACAACGATAAATGCACCACTGAACTTCACAAAAAATTATATGAAGAGGGATCAGGCATGGGTGTTGCAAAACACAGATGAGTATCAAATGGGTTGGAAATACTTTATATTACATTTCTTATGTTTTAATGTATTTTTTATTTGTATTTATTTTCTTCTGAATGAAAACACATTTTGAAGTGACTTGATTTGATCAAAGGTCAGACTACTTTGTCAGACTGATCAGACAGAGACATAGCTTGGAAAGCGGTCCAAAAAAAGGTTTCTCACAGTCCAACAGCTAACTAGCTAGCTAGCATTCTTATCGGCACAGTAAACGGTAACTCCATGCATGTGCTCACTGATTAGTTTTGGAATAATGGCTGACTTACAGTTATATTCGTCATCGTGATTGAATACCACTATGTCCCTACTACAGGCATCAGAACACGGCAGGCGCTCCGCACCATAGGAAAACAGTGGTTTTGCTGGCAACACGTTTGTAGCGACGCATCATAGTATGATTGCAGCTCAATTACAATTCAATACACGTGGCTGTGTGTTGGCATGTTTGTGTCAGCAGCTTTTTTTCTGGTACCATGTGTATACATCTCTTTTGGTGTGTTTTGGGGTTTGCGTGGGGGGGTGCTGGCAGGAAGGCATTTCTTTGTCCCTCCTGTTCTGTTATTTACCCCTGTGCAGTGTGACCCTGTGCCCCAACAGGGAGGCACGTCCCATTTGACATCTGCCTGTTTGCAGGGGGAGGGAGGGGAGAAACAAGTTGTGGGGTGCCCATATGGAGCTTCAACATCCCCACAACCCCCAAACCCAGCCTTCCCCCATCCCTGACATACACACACACACATGCAGACACCACATCTCCTGCTGCCTGCACCCTTTGTTCCTCATGTCATGCCATTCCAACACACAGACATGCTGCAAGTGAAGGATGGATGGATGGATGGATAGATGGATAGATAGATAGATAGATAGATAGATAGATAGATAGATAGGCGAGTGTGCTGAGAGCAAGACAATGTTTGACACATATGCTGATAAATTAAAAGTTTTAAAATTGAGTCTGTATGTTGAAACTCTTCGGTTCACATTCTGTAAGAACTTCGTATCTATCTGCATTTGGGTTGATGGATCAACCCACCCATCCGTCCATACCTAAATCCTCTCCTTATCTGTTGCATGATAGGTTGGAACAATTACCCTGTATGGATTATCCTCCTACACAATGATTCAGTGTGCTGGATGCACAATGAGCAGGCTGGCCGGAGGGCTGGATCTAGGCTAACGAGGTTGGTGGAGTTTAAATGACCCAGTGTAACACTGACAGAAATTGTCCGTGATACTGCACTTTCTCTGTCAAGGCCCACTGTCTTTGTCTACAGGCTGTTTACGATAATACCTCTTGTTACTGGGCTTACAGTGAATTAGGTTGTTAACACATATTGTGACACAGCTGTTGCAGCTATTTTTTCTTTTCTAGTAAAGAAAATGGGGCTTAAATGGCTTTGGAAATTAATGTCCATATGGACTGGCTGAACTGTTTGTTTGTTTTTTAGCTGTGGGCCTTTGAAAGAATGCAGAAGGGCGGTTGAGCTCACATCCTATCCTTTAGGTCATGCGCAGGTGAACTGCAAATTCAAGGATAGAAAAAGTAGAAAGCATGCACTGACTTGAATAGCATCCAAACATTACTGGACTGAAACAGGAAACCTTCTGAACATTTAGGAGAATGACTTCTTGGCCTTTGAAAGACTGTCGATGTGCTTCAATGCAACATTTATCATTGAAAAACTATCAGAAACTGCAAAGGCATCGCCACAATACGATGTTGCAAGCAGTGCTGCTGGACCTTCATCACCAGAAAAGATCAACAACACACAAGACAGGTGTCATCAGAGAGGACACTTTCATGGATTGATTATTGTTATTAAAATTATATTAGTATACAGTGTTATGCTGGCAATTACTGACATACGATGACCTTTGATCTTAAAAGAGTATGAAAACATAATGGGATGCCTCAAGATTTGATACATAACAGTTATATAGTAGATATATATATACAGGGCTTATATATGTTTACTGATTATCATCCCATCCATGCATAACAGCAGTGTAATTTCATTAAACATCATTAAAAAAATCTATATACTGGTATGTTATTTTTCTATAAGTGAACTTTCAGGGTCAGCTGTTGTGTTATTTCAGTCCGCCAGTGTTATTTTTGTGATTATTGCATTCATATATATGTATAAATATGTATGCATGTGTATGTATGTATTTCTGTGTGTGCATGTGTGTATACATGTGTGTCAGGGAGTAATTATGGAGAATAAAGGCCTGGTTGTACAGAATGAAACTGTGGGTTTTGAAGTGAGATGGAAGATGCTTTTCTGTTTGGCTGAGCAGACTCAATGGTCCTATTCAGCCAGCCCCCTTACTACCCATTGTCCTCCCACCACCAGCCCTCCACACACACACACACACACACACACACACACACACACACACACACACACACACAAATGACTGTAGGGCCCAAGAGGAGAAAGAGGGATGGAATGAGCTCCTGCTGAATCTGAGAGCTATAAATAAATAAAATAAAATTGTGATGCCTAATAATGTTCATGTGGTGTCATTGCAAATAGTCAAACACCCAAAATGTTCAACATGTTGCAGTGGGACCAAGTGCTGTTCTTAAACCCTTTGTGCACAACCATCATCCCCATACTCCGAACCGCTTTGTAGCTTGGGCTGTGATCACACCACATTGATTTCTTCTGTGTTGATGAATCAATCATTTGTTGTTATGTTGTACAAATTGTGAACCAGAGCAGTTGTAGAAACCAGTTGGTGCTTGATCTGTTTTCTGAGGGCTGCAATCAGATCATGAGAGGCTCTTCACACTCTGAACTAATTGTCTGACGCAGTGCTTGTTTAGTTGCTGACATTTTAAACCAGAAAGTATTAAAAACAAAGTTACAGCAACTCAGCAGCTGTGTATTGAGATCTTTAACTCAGGTAAAAGTAGCAACACCACACTAGTACATACACTTCAAAAAGTACATAAGTAAAAGTACTCATTATGCAGATATATATATATCATATATGGATTATCACTGCTGATGTATTAATGTGTATAAGCAGCATTTTAATAATTTCAACATTCAACAATTTTGAACAATATATACTGTTACATAATTTAATCTAACAATGCATCATTTATAAGATGTTCATATGTTTTATATGTTCAGTCTTAACCTTAAAACTAGAGTACTCGAGTAAATGTTATATTCTGTCAATGTCTGTCACTGGGTACATGTTAAAGGTCCAGTTTATCACAGTTTTCTCAGGTCACGACAATGCATCTTTTCACCACCTCCTGCCCTAAGTTAGACCCCTTGTCCAGCAGTTAACCAGCTCCAACTGACAAAAAAAAAACCCTCCCACAATAGTCTGTATACAAACGCACAATGGTCTGAAGAGGGATAGTCTGACTAGGGGTATGAGGAACCAACACTCGAGGGTTAATGATCGTCGGCCATTGGTTTGGAGCCCATTAGGCCATTGATCTGGCTGCGTCTTTTATGCCACCTGGGGAAAGGAAAGTGCTGGGTCTCCTATTGTGTCTGTCTGTCTGCAAGTGTCACCGAGTGGTCATATACCCTCTGTGTGTGTGTGTGTTACAAAGAGAGGCCAATCAAAGGAGAACAGCCAGAGTGTCACAAACTGTGCTGAGACAGTGGAGGTCATTCGGTGTGGACCGACTAGAACGCAGAAATGATGAATTATAAGCTTACACTGACTGATATGAAGACAAATATATATACACATTGTGATATTCTTACTCAACATGATACAAACTCAAACACCATTGCACAGTGCCTGAAGAAATGATGATAATGCAAAGCTCAGCACCTTTGGCGACTACGTGAGACGCATACATACACACCACACACACAAAGGGAAGAAAGGAGCTTCATTCAGCTGCTTCTATTAGTTGGCTGAATTTATCGCCTCCTCTTATAAAACATCCTTCATTAAAAACAATAAAACTTCTCAATGGGTGGAAAGCAACTAATTACAAGCACTCGCGTTAGTTTAATTGAGCAACTTTTTCATGCACTTTTAAAAAAAACGGTCTTAAATCAGTGACTTTACATTCACTAATGTAGAGTTTGGATTAGGCAGACTACCACTTACTTACTAATAAGGCATACATTATAATGGGTCTACAAGGTGTAACTAACAGCTTTATTGATAGTTAATTAATCATTTAATAATGATTTATGGATAATAATATGCCATAACCCAGAAGTTTACTGAAACTTCTGGGTTGCCAGGTTTACAGTGAAACACACAATTTTTTCTTAATGTCATGTATCCAGTTATATTAGTAAGTATTTATCACTCTTAACAATCAATACAGCCTGCAGTTGTAAATCTACTTTTTTTGTTCAATATTTGTGACTTGCTAGGCTGTTACTCATATTTTATTCCACTCCCATTCAAGATTTATACTACCTCTCTTTAAGAGAATTACTCATCCCAACCTACTATGGAGGAATCTTTCCTCCTTATTAGTTACTTCTGTCAAGTGTATACAGTATTTACTGTGGATCACATGCATCACCAGACCCCTTACCTAGCTTACATTATTTTACGTTTGATAGGACTAAGTGTTATCTATAGCCTATTTCTTACTTCAGACACATTGATATGACTAAAGTAATAACTGTTTTATGTAATATTTACACTTACGTGAAGGAGTATCTGCTACTAGCATTAACAAGTCAGCACTATAGATGTGAATGAACAGTTTCCATGATGTAGTTTAGCCAGCTTAGTAGCATAACTTTGACAGATAGACTCTAATATTAATACAATTTGATGCACAATTTTGTCACAATCAGGTGGATATTCCATTTAAATGTTTTATGAATCCTTGTCCCTCATAAAGTTATTTAAGAGACAGCTGCTGGTCACCTGCAGGCAAAGAGACTGCTTGGTAGGATTAATTTACTTTGAAAAGGATACAGGTTTTAATTTCATAAGTTTACATCACTATCTATCAAGCAATATTTAAGTATATATGTATTTTCTTTCCACACATGCAAATTTTTCTGGAACCTGTCTTTCTGGAACAAACATTTGTTGGATCTCAAGCTTACTGAAAACACTCAGATGACGCTGGGGTTTAGGGGACGGGGTCTTTAAATGTTGGGGGCTGCCATTTGGTCGGCCATGTAATCAGAGTTGAACTTGAAGAGGGAAAGAAAGTGATGTCAAACACAAGATGAGAGAGTGTAATGTGTGTGTGTGTGTGTGGAGGGGGTCCTCTGTCTGCAGGACAATAGACAGTGGCAGCAGCAGCTGACCAGAGATTCCCTTCTTCTTTTGTCATCCTGCATAATAAGATCTCCACCACACACACTCTGTCTCTCCCTTTCCCTCCCTCCTCACCCCATTGCTACTCCTCCCTCCTGTCTCTTTTCCTTATTTGGCATTAAGGGATTTCTGCATCCTCGCTTTCTTTCTCCTTTTTGCCTCTCCTCTTTTCTGGCCTCTGTCTTCTCCCCTCTCTCCTTGTGTCCATACCTCTCCTGTTGACTTCCATGTCTTCCTGCCAGTCTGCTCTTTCAGAGACACATGTTCTTTCAATATATCAGCTGCTGTGTGTATGTCTGTTTGTGCAAGTATGTGGGTTTGTATATGTGTTTTCCAGCCTTTGCTCCTAAAGAATGTAACCTCTGAGATACTCTCCAAACTGGGTGTAAATGCAGCTCCCATCTGTGTGCAACCTGTGTATACTGACGTCTGTTTAACTTTGTTTTTGGGTTGGTGGAGGAGTTTTCATTTCAGTTATTTGCACTGTTGGAAGAATTACTCAGATCATACCAATGAAGCAATGTAAAAATATAAGCCCTACATTGAACATCTTAATTAAGTAAAAGTACAGAAATATTATCACAAAATATACGTAAGTATCAAAAGTGAAAGATTGTTAATTACAGATGCATTAATGTGCATGCAGCATTTTAATATTGTTGCTGGAGCTAGTTCTAACTACTTTATACACCGTTAGGTAGTTCAGTCCAGTGGTCACCAACCTATGGTCCAGCAACCACTAAAGGATCACAAGCATGAAAAAAACAAGTTCTGCTACACAAATTTGTATTCATTTACATACATGTTTTGCTTTCTTGTGAAATAATGGATAAGTGCAACACAAACTATTATTTAAATATAACAAAGGGGGAGCGGGTTGGTTAATAATGGGTCATGAACACAAATAAGTAACTGGAGCTGTCAAATGTATGTAGTGGAGTAAAAAGTACTATATTTTCCTCTAAAATGTAGAAGTAGCATAAAACTACTAAAACTACAGTACTCTGCTTAGTTAATTTCCTTTTCTCTTTTGGTTATTTGTGTTTGAGCAGGTGTTACAGCAAAAGCACTGGTGAAGGTCCGGCTGAGGGTGAAGCATGCATGCTTACTGCAGGATGGTGGACAGTCTGGAGGCCTTCAGCTTCATATGGACAGCAGGGGGATTATTGTGTACAATGGGGGACAACCAAGGTCTGGTTTTATTCTTCTAATTGTTCCCACTTTCTTAAACTTTCTTCTAACTTTGTATAAACTAATTCAAGCTCATCAGAAGTTGTTTTTCTGTAATTTATTTAAATCATTTTGAGCTGACTGAATTTTTTTTCAGCGTGTGGTGGGAATCCAGCTCGGCCTGTCTATTGGAAAGTTTTGTACTTGAAGTTATCACTTCCTCTCTCTCTCCATGGGAACTTGCTCACATTTCCCCCCCCCTCTCTCTTTCTCCTCTCCTGGAAAGCAAACCAACTGTGTCAATAAAGTCTCTCAGTGAATATGCTTCTGGGTATATATATATATATGTGTGTGTGTGTGTGTTTGCGCTTGTTTGGTAGCGCTCCTCCAGCCAACACCAGGTGATGTGGCCTGGTACGGAAGGTCACTGCTGTGATGTCACTTCCCCTTCCTCTCCGGATATTCCCCAGCATTATACTGACAACAGTCGGGAACTCTGGGAACTAACAGCAGGATGCCTGGCTCCTTAACAGGAGGAAGAGAGAGCCAGTAGTGGTGATGGTATGTGGTTATTTTTGCAGCATTAAATGACTCATTTGCTGTAAAAACTAACTAACAAACAAACACAAGCAGTGAGGAATGAGTTAAAATGGAAGTCGATGAACTAATGGCACAGAAATGAGGAATGTGCTGTTGCATATTGTTTGTGTTTTTTAATGTATAAAGGTGTGTGCATGCATCTGATGAAGATCGTGTGAATAATCTGTAAATAGAGCAGTATCGCCCCCTTCTGGTTATGCACAGTCATTGAAAAACAGTGCACATATATAAGAAAGCCCCATAAAATTCTTGTATTTGGCTCTATTCCTTCATTGTTTGGGGTCCCATCAGGGTCCCACACACCTTATTGCTGTATGTGTTAAAATGATCATAATTAACCTACTGAAAAATCAACCTGCCAATCCCAGCTGCCAACGGTCGAAAGGCGGGTAGGCCTATACCCTGGACAGGTCGACAATCCATGGCAGGGCCACACATAGACAAACAACCAGTCACGCTCACACTCGCACCTAAGGACAATTTAGGGTCACCGATCAACCGCATGTCTTTGGACGGTTGGAGGAAGCCGGAGCACCTGGAGAGAACTCGGGGAGAACATGCAAACTCCACACATAAAGGTTCAAACACATGACCTTGCTGTGAGGCGACAGCCCTAACCACTGCACCAAAATTGCATGCACCTCCAAATAATGCTTTTAAACGCTATAATATTCTTTGTGGGGTTCATCAATGATGATAAATGATTCGAAGTATATATTTTATGAACGTTTAGAGTCTTTATTATATTAATACACTTAGCAGAAGTATCATTCCTTGACATTCAGTAAATATATGTAGTGATAACCGCGTTTGATCAATGAGCACAGCAAAGTGTCTGAAAAGGACCTAAAGAGGTGGATGCATTATTCGGCAGAAGAAATTTTGTTGGCTACCTGCCGAGATTTGCATCCATCTCTTTTCTCAGCATTAATGACCGTTATTACCCGCGAGGTGCATGCAATTCTCGGCAGGCAGGCAGAATAAAATTAAACAATACAGTTATTTATATGTGACAGGGCCAGAAAATGGCCGACGATTTCTTTGTGCATCTGGTTTTATTTTCGAATGTTTTATTTGTGTGCTGTGTTTTTATTGTATGTAGAGTGGTGTTTTAGCATGTTGTGTTAATTGTGTGTTTTAACCTATTTTACTAACTGGCATGTATGTCCCTGAACACCACACTGACGTCACAAAATTAAACAATTAGCAACCGGTCTGACTGAACAGGTGCGGCAGCCGAGACGAAGTAACGGGTTAGCAACCGTGGGAGCAGTAGTGAACGGAGCCGCCATACTGCAGCAGCCAGTGTCCGCCAACGCATTTCGCTCAGGCCTGCGCGCCCGTGGAACCGCTGACGGGGGGACTGAGGAACCGACTGAGTGACTGTTGCCCCGCAACCGAGAGCTGACGAATGACTTATTCCCTTTTTATATAGCTCTTTTTAACCTGTGTCAGCACACTGATTTTAGTTAGGCCTTTTTTAAACTTTTTTTTTTTATTGTATAAATAAATTGTTAAATTTATTTTAGCCTGTGTGTGGTTTCTGCTCTAACCCCGATTTAAAATAACCTGTGTGCGTGTGAGTTTAGGGCTCAGCGAGCTCTTCCCTAGGTGGCGTTGTTGGCATTTGCTTTTGAATTATATTTTTACTTCAAGCTTTTAATTGAATCTTTTATCGGCCACGGCCGCATATATACACCTAAGCCTACAGGTAACCTATACACCCCAAACATATGTGCATTTCTTAAATTAGCAGCAACCAGATGATAATATGAAAGTTTCTAGTAAGGCTACAGATGAAGGCTTATATATATATATATATATATATAAAAAACGCCGTTTAGCTCAGTTGGTAGAGCACGTAGCCTAATAACTGTGCATTCAAACCAAACGCGAATTTAATCCACGGAACACTCTTGGTCACAGTTAAAGTACAACGATTGCTGGAATAAAGTTATGTACACATGTTTTCTGAACTCACCAGGTAATTCAACCTCCTGGCTTTCTTTTCTCCTGGCAGTGTCCGGTTTTTATATAAATATGAAGTAGTGCCAAACACAGGAACAGTGCACAACACTGGAACCGGATGTGCACGGAATTTAGCTGCTGAGAAACTCGTAATCCCAAAAACTAAAGTAAAAAGCTAATTTAATAAAAGCAGTTTACTCCAAGCTCCTCCCTCGAGCAAATGTCTTAGTTGTCAGCGCATAATCCAGTCCGAGAAAGGTAGATTTATTTATCATTTTACAACACAGGGTTGTAGGCTGTAATGAAATTTAGGCTTGTCCCTATTATGCTTCTCACAAAAACAAACATTATATCCAAAAATTGATTGTATTGTATGATTGTAACACTTTTTGCTAAAAGGAACTATAACTCACTGAATTTTTTAGTTAGAGTTCTCAAACTTTTATACAATGTACCCCATTAAAGAGAATCTTTGTACATCTTTAGGTCTAACAAAAAAACATCTGTGTGTGTATATTCTTAATCAGAGTCACAGTCAGTGCCTGAAGTGAGACAGTACTCATCGGTATGCAGTCCTTGCACTTCTACATTTTATTCTTTGGTGTACCGGGACTTTTTCCTCACGCAATGGCACTTCTCACAAGCTGCGTGGACTCTTTTCTGCCATCTCCACCGACGGAGACTGAGTAGCTAAAAGACTGGGGGCCGATACATACACCAACATGTGAACAACATGTGAATGGGGATAGCACTGACAAATGAATGCTGGTAACCCTGGAGTGCAGGCTGAGTGACCTCAGAGACAGCATAGGGTACTCTCTAACTAAAATCAAGAAAGTTCCTAGATTTTTGTAATGGGGATGGTTTAAACATTTTTTAAATCCACTCCACCCTGTCAGCCATTGTGTAGCTAGCCGTATTAGCCTGGTGGTTTGAAATTAGCAGGGGAAAACTGCATCACATGTTGCCTAAGAAACTATAATTCCATCTAATATAAGTCAAACAGATGTATGCAATAGTATAGATACTAAACAAACTATAGTCTTGGTCAAAATCATTTTTTTCTCTATATATTCTGAATTTCTGTATCCAGCCTTGATAACCACCATGCCTTATCAGGGAGGAAGTAGGCCTAGGTACTGAAATGATCTCATGACTCCTATCTCTCCTCTAATTGGTGGAATTGGTGTTGTTTCAACTCTCCCCATGTTACAACCATACCTGGACTTCCCTACAGTAGATATATGAATAATTAATGACAGACAGACAGATAGATAGATGAGATACATGGATAGAACAGTTGCTAGGTCACATTCGCTGTTTGGGGGCGGGGTTTAGCTGACGGTACATTCCCTTTGATCTCTGACGTCAGGTGCCTTTGATGAATTACATTTCTGTCATTGAAACGTCATGAATTCACTCCACAAACACATCCATTCATGTAAGCCAAGCCAATCATCAAATATAATTGATCTTTATCAGTAATAAATAGGCCATTATTATTACCATTATTATTAGGAATGGCATAGACAAAGAGTGTACCGAAAGTTACGGTCGACACGTTTAGTCCACTGATGAAAGATGTGTGCAAACTTTGACAGAGAACAAGTCAGACCACCTCAACACAGGTGAACCATGACGAACAGTTAGCTACATATAGAAGAACTTAAAAATGTCAAACTCTGAGGACCACTGTCAGTCACTAGCCACATCTGTGGGCTACATATGGCAAAGGTTTCTTTGCGCTAGCCGACTCCGTAAAGGCCTTCAATTATTCAGCCAGGAACAAAAACAATGTCTGTCAGGATACTTGTGGAGTAAGTAATAGCTTTGGAAAGCAAGAGGCCATCATTGAACACATGTTAAAAAACATACGGGCCGAGGCCAAAGGCTTAGATTTTCAAATCACCCCAGAAACTTTTAAATACCTCCACAAGTCCGTTTTCAAGGACATGTGCCAGAAGTGGGGCTGTGCAAAGATGATACTGATCTGCATGAATTTAGAAGAATCAGTGGCTGACAAATGCATCGCCTCCTCTTTCAAAGACCACCTGAACAGACCACAAAAGAAGAAGCCTAGTGCCATCTACAGGTTCTTCTGCAAAATGGGCAAAGGCGTCTCCAAGTCCTTCAATGCACCCTCCCTAGAAGTAGGTTTTCGTGTTTTTTAGGCAACATTAGAATACGGAAGCCCTAAGCGGCCATCAATTCAACTATTTTTTTACTCCGTTTTCCCGTGATAATGGGATCATTATCTTGAGATCTCCAGATAAAGAATGTTGTTTTCCTGTACACCAGCTATTTTTTCTTTTTTTACTTCATTTCCCCATTATTCCCAGGCAGAGGAAATTCATCTGCTTCTCATTCAGAGGAATCCATTTAACATTATACATTTCTTGACAGCTATTTTGGAACCTTTGTAATAGCCGTTGGGAAATGTGTGATTGGATTCCCCTGAATCTCTTCATAACAACTTTGTTGAAGAGGATAATAAATAACAAACAAAATAAGAAAAGAAATTATTGAGAGCAGGAGTTAAACCTACAGTCCTTGAATTGCCAGTCCTACACTCTACCAACTGAGCTAACCAGTCACACTGAAAAGCACAGAGAAATTATCCTAAAGAAACACACCGGCCAACTCCTGTATTCAGCTGTGGTTTGTTATCTCGGGAAAACTATCCGTTATCACGGGAAAACAGTCGAGATCACGAGATAATTGTCACACTGCCTGTCTGATCGGCCCGGTTTAGTTTAGGTCTCTGTGAGTTTTGTTTTTTAGTCTGTTCAGTATCTGTTATCTAGTATGTATTTTGAGTTACAGTTAGATTCTTGCCTTGTGTTTTGAAACTTGTTAGTATCTGTCTGTTTTCCCCTGCCGTCTCTGCCTGCCTGTCTGCTGTCTTTATTAGTATCACCTGTTTGTGCTCCCACCCTCCTCATTAGCCAGTGCTTAAATGTGTGTGACTTCTGTTCAGCTGTTGCTGGTTCGTTGTATGTTTGTTCACTGCTGTTTGTCTTGCTTGCCTGCCTGTTTCTGCCTTGTTTTTGGATTACCCCTTTGTTGAACTCTGGACTCTGCTGTAAATTCTGTGGGCTTAAATAAATACCCAAAAAATGTACCTGTCCTGCGTTTGGGTCCTAAAACCTGTTCCTGCCAGCACACACGACAAATTGTGACAATAATTATTCCATTATCACGGGAAAATGGACTAAAGAAAATATTTGAATGGTTGGCTGCTCAGGGCTTCCGTACAATGGTGCACACTGACTTTAAGAAATTTGTGAATGTAAATATTTATATATTGAAACTGGTGTAAGAAACTCTCAAATTCTGACTTGTAAAACATTTGTTTTTGTGGTGTTATTGATACGGTGACTTTCTAACAATAAAGCCATTATATTGGAGCAAGTGAGTTCTAGACGGTTAATCTGATAAGTAAAAATGAATAGCTCGATGCAAATGAGTGTTAACATACATATATAATAGTTGCTTAACACCCCAAAACTTAATGTATCTACTAGGCCTAAGTAATATATGTAATGACGTCATGTGTGTTTGCTGTGACCTTTGCTGGAGAATGGCAATGCAAGGGAAGTAACAGGACCTTGTGAATGATCTCCTTGCCTCACTGTTTATTAAACGCTTCATCTCAACCCACACACAATCCTACAGTAACACAAATGAGTTCTAAGTAAAAAGAACACAGTTCTGGCTGAGCAACAGACCATTTGAACATTGGACTTAAGGCAACCTCAACAAAGAAATAAATGTCAGTAACATCAGTAACAAGCCCATTATATTTTGTCATGCATTGCTGTATATTTTACAGATATTTACAGCATTTTTATACTAGAGATGTACACACAGGGAACAACAGTTATCCTCTAAAATATTGAGGGCCTCTAATTTTATAAATCTCTTCTGTTATTGGCGACCTGTCCATCAGCTGGGATTGGCTCCAGCCCCCTGCGACCCTGTACGCAGGATAAGCGGTTGAGGATGGATGGTATCTTCTGTTGGATTAAACTTTACATGACTGCTGTTCTTCTAAATTTAAGACGTCATCTGAAGATTTGTTTTTTAGGAGTTCCACATAGTGAACTGCCACATAGTGAAAACATAGTAAACATCAAATAGTGAAAATCATCCAGAGCCCAAGGTGATGTCTTCATATTTGTTTGCTTTGTTCAACCCTCATTCTGACAGAAAAACAGCGAGAACCATGCGGGGGCCAGAAACAAACATTCCACTATTGCTTTATAACACACTTGACTTTATAACAATTGATGATCAATTGTTGTTTATTAGCTTTTAAATTATATTCTGTATGTATAAAGACTTTTCATGCACTTTCTTATTCACTGTCAGCCACTCTATGCATCTAAAGAGCATCTGTTCATTCTGCACATATTGGATGTAACAAGATGTTTATTGGCTTTGTGGAAGTATTACTAAAAACAAATACTTAGATCTTTAATGGCGTTCAATGAGGTCAAATGTTGCTCTGCCAAGTCAGACAACATCCACACAACAAAAAATTATTTTAGTAATTTATTTGGCTGTAGGCGGATGTAGACATGAAAGGCAACACAGCACACGAGTCAATGCAATGTCTGGATAGAGACAGCTGAGACGAGGAGTTTAAGAAATAGGAAAGAGGATGGCTAGATTCATTTCAATTGGGCTTTGTTGGCATGGGAAACAGACATTTACATTGCCAAAGTGTTAATTAAAAACATACATAAACCATTCATAGAAGATCCAAAAGACTGTTTTATAGGCTGCCTTTATATTTGCAGTAGGTGATGCAACACCGAAAAACGGGATTGACTTACCAAGTTGACGGCCAGTGTCGTGTGACCGCCTAGCATGATCGCACTTTTTAGGGTTAATGAAAACATATCCTGGGTCTGCTGAACTTGCTTCATAGTGTAGGCCCAATGTTTTAGATGGCTGGACATCAAAGGCATCAGCATCAGTGACAATCTGGCAAAGAGTGGGTAGAAATCGGCTGGTAAATATTCTGGCAGGCTGATTAGGGAAGTGAGAAGCAGGTGAGTATGTGGGCGGCGAAGGTCAGTTGATGGAAAGGGGATACTGCTGTCACTGTTTACCCATGACTCCAGCTATGTTTTTGGGTATCTAATCTAATCATCAAGCCACCTGCGCAAATACTCATGGTCTCCTGTCATTCATCGCCAGATTGTGCAGACTGCTTAGTGGTAACTCAACTCTAGGCCAAAGAACTTTGCTTAAAGAAACCTCTTGTGTTTTTGTCTTAGTATTTTACTAAAGTAAGTTTTTCCTTGTGCTTCAGAGCTCTGGTGCTAGTGTCTCCTGCACTATTCAGCTCTGCTTCAAACCAGACCACTATCATTCAGCTATCATCTCCACTCATCTGCCTTCCTGCCACCGCCTGTTATGCTATCTTTTTGTTATTAAAATACTTTTTATCTGAACATCCACCTGCGAGTTTTTGTCTGCCATTGGGTCCGCTAAAACAAAACAACTGCAGAGAAGGAGGGAGTGGCTGGACCTGAAATAGGACTGGGACAGGTGGGAAATTCTGAAGACACCTGGTAAATGGATGGAGAATGGCAATGCAAGGGGTTGGGAAGAGAGAGGACTGAGGAAGACTTTGTGAATGATCTCATTACCTCACTGTTTGTTAAACACCGCATCTCAATCCATGCAAGTCATTGACCGATGACTTATGAGCGCTGTGCTGACCCTACATGTACTCACTCCAACAGTAACATGAATGAATTCTGAGTAAAAAGAGTAAAGTTCGGTTTCGCAGGAAACAAACAGTAATCACCTCAACTACTGAGGGCCTCTGATTGCTCAACCAAGGCAGGTGACACGGTTCAAAAAATAAGTTTGTTGTTTTTCTCGTTCATTGATTAAAGGAGTGAGTACATATGGGGACACCACGGCAAACATAGGTCATGGGTCGATACACTGAGCTGAAATGAGGAGTATAAGAAACGGTGAGGCACGGGGATAGCTATACTTCACACTCTCAGAACATCAGAGACGGCTGGGCAGAAATACTGATAGGATGGAGAAAGCAATGATCCTTGTTTGTGTGCTGGTCCTTGGGTGGACCTGGACCCTGCAGGGGGTCCCTGCACCGGGGGACATTGATCAGGTGAGTGACTGAGCCCTCATGTTTGTTCCAAAATGGACTTTCTTGTTGACTATATACATGTTATTTTTTTCCTTCATTGTTTTCATGTAAGGCTGCCATACTGGATACTGGAAAAACTATTAATTTATAGGTTCATGCCACATGTCGGTTTTAATACTGTGATTTTTATGTAACCTTTTAATGGTGATGCTGATGAAATGTGAATAAATTGGGACAGGACAAAAAGGAAAAGAACATCTTTGATTTAATGCTGTGGATAGGAAGATAATAATATCACAGAATGCAACTGAGCTTCAGTGAAATGCTGGAATAATCTATTACAGAAACTGTGGTGTTGTCAAGCAAACAGAAAATTTATTTAACTTAATTGTGAAACCAGTTCAAGTGAATTTTATGTGGAAAATTTGGAATATGAGGTTTAAAGTGTGATTGTATCTGAGTCTGTCTGGGGTTGTAATACATCAGGTGGCTCCTGCAGTCGTGGAGGATCGTAGTGTTAATTCTCTGTTCAACAGAACAGGTAAGAGATTAACTTACTTAGGAAGAGTAACTGCACACCATGGTACATTTATATTTAGTTGTGCAATGATGATGATGAATGTGTTCTGAATTGAAGAGAGATCCTGATTCCGACGTTGATCAAAGCAGCAATACTAGTGGCATGTTTTAGAGTCAAGTCCTAACTAATGATCATCTTCCTTCGTTGTGCTATTCTCTCTCTCTGTGTTTCTGTAGAGGTCTGTGAAGCAGCACCGGAAAAAGGGCTTTGTTTGGCGTATATACCGCGTTACTTCTACAACTCCTCCTCAATGAGCTGTGAGGTCTTTATCTATGGAGGGTGTCGGGGAAACCTGAACAACTTTGAAAATGAGACACAGTGCATGCAGAGATGTCAGACCGAAGGTGAGGAGTGAAACACAAAACACAATATGTTTCACATGTCTTGGAGCGCTGCGATTGGCTCCTTCATAGCTGACACATGCAGTGCCATTAATCCCCTTATTTACATCAACATTACATTCTGAATTTCTACAGTGAATTAAATTTACTAGGAGAAATTGTTTCTGTCCACAACTTAAATGCAGACAACCATTTAATACAATAATTAAAAAATTACTGTAAGGGCAATATAATGTTACTTAGACCAGCCGCCAGAGCCGATCCTCACCTTGCTGGGACCCCAATCAAAACTCTGCTAAGGATACCTCCTACCTGACCTGTGAACCATGTAAACCATTTACCATTGTCACACCTGACACCCCAGACTCCCACCACAATCCTCCACCTTTAAAACAGTTTGCTCCATCTGTTGGTCTAAGAACATCTCTGTTATCATCTAACATCTACTAAACTTGGGCATAGCATGTGTAAATTATACATAATGATACTATTGATTTTATGAGCTGCATCAAGCCCATTCAAGCTGGCTCCCCCCAGATTTTATTCTACACATTTAAAAAATTACTATTCATACTGTGGATTGAATGATACCCCACATCCTCTCTCTGAACTACTCAGGTTGGAGGTGCAGGTGGAGGAACAAGTCGAGAGCTTTAAATCACCACCTGTTCCTTACACAACATGTAGATGGGGTTTACAAAAAAGACCCTCCTTCTGAAGAGGCTGAAAGGTTTTAATGTCAGACAGGATAATTTAACAACAGTATACACTTGATGAATCAGTTCTCACATTCAACATTGCATCCTGGTACAACATCCTCAGAAAAAGCAGGATTCATCAAACATACAACAAAAATCACCAGCACCACTCAAATCCAACTTTCAGACCTTTACAGCCACGCCGTTAAAAGAAAGGCAGACTCAATCACTAAGGACCCTTCACATCCCCTTCACGACTCATGTCAGCTACTCCTACTGGGCCGCCGCCTCAGGGCACCTCTGGCTAAAAAGAGAACTCACAAAAACAATTTTATTTCCAATGGAATATTTATTTTTAACACGGCCAAACAGACTGCCACTACTGGTTAATGCAGCTTTGCACACCTGCTCCTATTTATTACTGGAAGTGGTTGTGTTGTAATTCAGTTTTAATATAATTTTATGTCAGTCTTTCATGGGTGTATGTTTTTATGTTGTATGTGAGCCCCAAACCTAAGACAATTTTCTATCATATTGTGATAGACAATAAAGTTTTTGAAATTGAATTGATAGAAGTTGTCTTGTTATAAAATTATGTGTGCCTAAAAGTGGGTTTCATTTTGCGCACATTTACATGAACGCTTCTTTACACGTGACTCAATTATCTTTTCTGAGCTACAGTTTACAAGCACTTTTGCCTATTGGTATTTATGATTCAAGCGTAATAAATTGCTGTATTTCACTCTCACTTTTGTCAGACATAAAATCACTGAGCCCTACAAGTAGCTGGCAAGCAAGCAAGACATAGACAGACCAAGAGATGCACAGCAGGCTAGCACACTAACTTAACCATACTGTTATTTACTGACATCAAACTTGGAGAGGAGAGAACACAAATTTACATTTACGTTGTATTTACCCCATTGATGCCATACGTACTGTTACCTCTTGCTAGTATTTATTGCTGCCCTTACTAGTATGTATTGTCAGTTGTCAATCTCGTGCTGTATTGATGCTTTGTTGATGCTTGTACAGTGAGGAAAATAAGTATTTGAACACCCTGCTATTTTGCAAGTTCTCCCACTTAGAAATCATGGAGGGGTCTGAAATTGTCATCATAGGTGCATGTCCACTGTGAGAGACATAATCTAAAAAAAAAAAAAATCCAGAAATCGCAATGTATGATTTTTTAACTATTTATTTGTATGATACAGCTGCAAATAAGTATTTGAACACCTGAGAAAATCAATGTTAATATTTGGTACAGTAGCCTTTGTTTGCAATTACAGAGGTCAAACGTTTCCTGTAGTTTTTCACCAGGTTTGCACACACTGCAGGAGGGATTTTGGCCCACTCCTCCACACAGATCTTCTCTAGATCAGTCAGGTTTCTGGGCTGTCGCTGAGAAACACCGAGTTTGAGCTCCCTCCAAAGATTCTCTATTGGGTTTAGGTCTGGAGACTGGCTAGGCCACGCCAGAACCTTGATATGCTTCTTACAGAGCCGCTCCTTGGTTATCCTGGATGTGTGCTTCGGGTCATTGTCATGTTGGAAGACCCAGCCTCGACCCATCTTCAATGCTCTAACTGAGGGAAGGTTGTTCCCCAAAGTCTCACAATACATGGCCCCGGTCATCCTCTCCTTAATACAGTGCAGTCGCCCTGTCCCATGTGCAGAAAAACACCCCCAAAGCATGATGCTACCACCCCCATGCTTCACTGTAGGGATGGTGTTCTTGGGATGGTGCTCATCATTCTTCTTCCTCCAAACACGGTTAGTGGAATTATGACCAAAAAGTTCTATTTTGGTCTCATCTGACCACATGACTTTCTCCCATGACTCCTCTGGATCATCCAAATGGTCATTGGCAAACTGAAGACAGGCCTTGACATGTGCTGGTTTAAGCAGGGGAACCTTCCGTGCCATGCGTGATTTCAAACCATGACGTCTTAGTGTATTACCAACAGTAACCTTGGAAACGGTGGTCCCAGCTCTTTTCAGGTCATTGACCGGCTCCTCCCGTGTAGTTCTGGGCTGATTTCTCACCTTACTTAGGATCATTGAGACCCCACGAGGTGAGATCTTGCACGGAGCCTCAGTCCGAGGGAGATTGACAGTCATGTTTAGCTTCTTCCATTTTCTAATGATTGCTCCAACAGTGGACCTTTTTTCACCAAGCTGCTTGGCAATTTCCCCGTAGCCCTTTCCAGCCTTGTGGAGGTGTACAATTTTGTCTCTAGTGTCTTTGGACAGCTCTTTGGTCTTGGCCATGTTAGCAGTTGGACTCTTACTGATTGTATGGGGTGGACAGGTGTCTTTATGCAGCTAATGACCTCAAACAGGTGCATCTAATTTATGATAATAAATGGAGTGGAGGTGGACATTTTGAAGGCAGACTAACAGGTCTTTGAGAGTCAGAATTCTAGCTGATAGACAGGTGTTCAAATACTTATTTTCCTCACTGTATGTTGTTCCTCAAATGTAAGTTGCTTTGCATAAAAGCATCTACCAAATGAGAAATGTAAAACTAAATGTACATGTGTCCATGCAAATTTACAGCAAATCCCCACCCAGATATTATAAAAGCATTTGATGTCTTTTTGCTCTTTTAACAGGAACAGGACAACCAAGACAAACTGGAAAAGTATGATTTCCCTTTGATTTAATGCTGCAGACACTTAAAAAAAACAACAAAGTTTTGGCTCACTTATTAAAATGTGTCAGTGGAGAGCTGGAATAACACATACAGAAATGTGGTGCTGTCAACCAAACTGATAACGTATTTAACTTAATCTCTATCTTAATCTTAATCTTTAAGGTCTGTGAAGCAGCACCAGAAACAGGTCCATGTAAGGCATTTGTTCAACGTCACTTCTATAACTCCTCCTCAATGAGCTGCGAGGACTTCATCTATGGAGGATGTGGGGGCAACCTGAACAACTTTAAAAATGAGGAAGAGTGTATGCAGAAATGTCAGACTTAAGGTGAAGAGTGACATACAAAACACAACATGTTTTTGACACATCTTGGAGCGCTGGAGTTGTCTCATGTTGCTTTTAAAACTCATGAAGGTTTTGACTGCCTGAGCTCCTTTAAAGCTGTCAAATGCTGCTGATTGTCACTAGACATGTGATACACCATGTGTCCGTGCACATTTACAGAAAATGCCCACCCAGATATGATAAAAGCATTCAATTTCTTTTTGCTCTTTTAACAGGAACAGGACAAACAGGACAAGATGACTGATTGATGATTTTGTGTCGACATTCACAGAATATGTGAAATTATATCACAACAGGTCACCAATAAAACTTACTACTCCATTTAGCTGGTGTTTGTTATTGTTTATTATTTTTTAGATAGATATGGTGTCCTGACAAATTTTGACAGTGAAATGAATCATTTCACGAGGGCTATGATGCTCAAAAAATTGCATCCACCTTTTATAGCCACATCTTTCACAATGTAAGTCTCTGGGGAAATCTCTGCTTGGCCACTATAAAGGTGGCTTCAAAGTATGGAAATGCAATGCTACCAAGCCGACCAATCACAGTTCTTGCGGTCTGCATCGCTGCAACCTGTAGTTATATCTTTAGGTACACATCAGGCTAGATTCAACGTAGATTTGAAGTATAAATTTGTATAAGTTTAAAAAGTATAAGTTTCGGCTAATCCAAAAATGGGCAAAGAGGTTATCTGGACCAGGCTGTAAACATGTTTGTCTGCTGTAAAGTCAGGGATTTTAACATCGGGGTCTGTGGAGATTGACTCGCTTTTGGAGCCAGCCTTAAGTGGCCATTTGAGGAACAGCAGTTTTTGGCACTGTATTTTTCAGCCTCAGAGGTTGATTGGGAGGTTCCTGCTTGGTGCTGGTTTTGAATGTCAAGCTGGATCTGCAGCATTCACCAGGGTTGTGGACAGCATTGATAGCTGTCATAAGAATCAAGCCCCCAAGAACAGACGCTCAGTTCTGTTTCAATTGGAAATTGTTTGATTCTGTTTAGATGCACGCAGTGTGTGACCACCAGAATCAGTTTCTAGACATATTTCTTGCTTACCCAGGCTCAGTCTATGATGCCAGAGCTCATAAAAATATCACTTTGTATGTTCAATGACTTCAGAAGTGTGTCAGGTTAATGTGAACTGACACTGTTGATACACAGAGTACTGTTCATTGTTATGGAGAAGATAATAAGAAGATAAGAAGATTTGTAGATAATCAATGTCTTTTCTCAATTAAACTGTCATGTACAGTAAGGAATATGAGCAGTCATATAGATTTTTTTTATTAAGACTCATTGCACAATATCAAAATGAAAAGATACAACAAGCTGTGGGTCATTTTATAACTTTCAAATTCAGCACATTTCTTCTAACGATAAACAAACTTTAAACAGTTTCAATTTACATACAAGACTGAGCAATGGCGGCACAGTGGTGCAGTGGTTAGCCCTGTCGCCTCACAGCAAGAAGGTCTGGGGTTTGGCCCTTGGTCGTCCCAGGCCTTTCTGTGTGGAGTTTGAATGTTCACCCTGTGTCTGCGTGGGTTCTCTCCAGGTGCTCCGGCTTCCTCCCACCATCCAAAGACATGCAGGCTAGATTAATTGTTGACTCCAAAAATTGCCCTTATGTATGAATGTGTGTGACTGTTCGGGTCTGTGTGCCCTGCAATTGACTGGCGACCTGTTCAGGGTGTAACCCGCCTCTCGCCCAATGCCACCTGGGATTGGCAGAGATGCTCACAAGTCTTTGAGCAAGATTCCAAGTCAAATCTCAAGTCTCTTGTGGTTATTACGAATGCTGTATCACCTGCTGCGTTCAATCCAGGTTGCTAATAAAACTGCATTGCTATAAGGAATTCTGTAACTGTAACCTGTTTTTCATTTACAGAGCACAACCGTGTAATGTGCAATGCAATTATTGACAGTTTATTAAATACTGTAAGTCAACACACTCCCCAGACTCTTAAACCTACTGTAACGTTGACTAAATAAAACTGACATTGCATAATCAACAATAAACCTGTAACCTGTTTTTAACTTCGAGCACAACCATGTAGCCCAATGTACAATGCGTCTACAATTATTGACAGCTTATAAACTACTGTAAGTCAACACACTCCCCAGACTCTTAAACCCAGTGTAAGTTACAACTAAATAAAACTGTTAAAAGTTACATAGTCGACAATAAAGCTGTAACCTGTTTTTAACTTACAGAGTACAACCTGTGCAATACAGTTTGTTACAAGGGTGGTGTGGTGTGTGGGGACAGAGAGGACCCAAACGCAGCACTCTGAGCGAAGGAGGTTTATTTAGGGAAAAAGGGGGTTGAGGGACTGGAGCGGAGGGAGATAAGGATGCCGGGGAAACACTGGCACAGGGAAACCGACGGGACGGGAACCAGGGAACACTGGGGCCGAGGAAGGGAGGACGCAAGGGAGAACTGGGAGGACGCCGTGGGGGAAGCCCGAAGAGGAGAGGTCCAGAGGACGAGCCCAGCCGACCGAACGGAGGACAAGGGTGAGTGAACCTGGGAGGGAAACAGACGGAGAGACTGGGTTAGAGATAACGGAGACTAAGCACAGGGAAAATGTGGGAAAACAAGAAACATGACAGCCTGAACACAGAGGTGGACTACTGGCAGGTGTGGCAGGCTGACGAGGTGGCTGATGAGGTGCAGGTGCACAACCATAATGTGCAATGCAATCAATGACCGCTTAAACTACTTTAAGTCAACAATCCACTAGACTCTCAAACCAGTGTAACGTTATAAGTAAATAAAACTGTAAGGCTACATGATCAACAATAAACCTGTAACCTCTTTCCAGCCAACGGCAATAATTATCGTGATGGCAGGCAGCGGGACGTAAATAATTACGTTAATCGACCACCATAAGTTTGGCAAGTAAACAAACGCTCATTCATCTTTTCATAACGAACGACAGACAGAGTAAACCTCTCGTAGGTCGTAGCTGAAGCAAGAAGCAAGCTAACGTTAGATGGATTGGCTCCAGCCCCCAGATTATTGTGTCATTTCAGTGTATATATGGATGCCAGGAAGCGACCCGGTCCGTGTACGTTTTGTTTTTTCGTTTGAACCAATAACGAATAAACGAGAAAAACATCTTTTTTTCGTTAGTGCTGCATAATGTTACGGATCTGGCCGTTCTACAAGCTTGGCTTTTATTTTAATATGTTTACCATTCAAAGGCATTGAATGTACAATATGGCTGCAGAACATTGACTGTGAAGCCATGAGGTAAGAACATTTTAGGAGGTCCTCAAAAGAAAGTCCAAAAACATAATTACATTACTAAAAACAGAATGTCTTCTCAGGACGTCAGTCAGGCCTCTGAGGCCACATTTAAATGTTCTGGCTGATATTGTACAACTGTATGCTAACAAATACAAACAAAAGTTAAAATTCAAAAAAAGACTACTTTGGCTTTTTAGTTGAACTTTGACCTGAACAAGCAGTCTTTCCCTCCTATGTTTTATGAGAGCAGCTCCTCCCCCTATGAGTAAACACAAATTGGCATTTATGTATATATTATTAAAAAAACACATAGGCCTAGATGAGGAAAACCTTTAAAAGTTGAAGCTAACTGTGCAGAAAAGCTGCCAGCCAGAAGACCTCCTGAGCCTCAGCAAGTACAGTATGCCCGCACCTACAAAGTCAGCACTGTGGCCCTAATTGTTGATCAGGTGAACACTGGGTGGTCAGACTTCAATAACAGGTGTGGAGTCTGTGGTCAACACTTTGAGGGACACTATTAGAAATTAAGAATAATTAAGAAAGCCACATGCCATGGTTGTTGCGCTCTTTAATAGTTTTTTGCTTGAAATGAAAAGATTTAAGCATACTGTTGTACAATATCAGCCAGAACATTTTAAATATGGCCTCACACACCTGACTGACGTCCTGAGAAGAAATTCTCAGCATTGGCAGCCTTTTCTTTTATAATTTCATTATGTTCTTGGACTTTCTACAGGCCTGCTGCTATTGAGAACCTCATAAGATAAATGTTGTATGGAAAAACTTGTATGGATTCTCTTCACTTGCATGACACACAGGACATTTCTGAGGTGAGTTTGATGTCAGAGCTGCTGAGAAGCTGACAACAGTGTTAGAACCAGGTTAGAACAGAAGGGCATGCAGGTTTAACTTTGGGCTGAGGGTGAATGATGAAGATGATAACTAGGCTGCAAATAAAACATAAATATCACAAACCAAATGAAATGAACAACAATAAATCCATCTATATCAGTAATCTGGTTTCAAAACGTTTAATAGACACAGGACAGGCCTTCCTTTTAAATACTGCCACCTGCTGGTAGAAAGGGGAAACAGCTTGGTTCATTACAGTGGAAACCACATTAAATATTTATTTAATATAAAAAATATAGCGCTGACAGTAACAACTTTGCATACACAATCATTTCTTAGGTTAACCTATATTAGCCTACCAACTGTACTGCACCAAACAATGTGTTCAAAAAACGTGACTCTTGCTGTGAATAAAAACACAATATTATAGTTCATGTAAGCAGCCACTGTTGCTAACGTATTTCTCTCGGTCCAGGTTTATTTTATTTATTTATTTTCATCAAACATCACCCTGGTATAATGTTAGTGCTGCATAATGTTACAGATCTGACCGTTCTACAAGCTTGGCTTTTATTTTAATATCTGTACTCTGACTTCCGGGTCACCTGGCTCACCGGTCTTTATTTTCTTAACGTCTATCTTCAAACGGAGAAATGAAAATAGGGATTTAAAAAAAACAAAATCGGACCATTATTTGAATTTGGTTTAGTCGTTTTTGGATTTAGAAACCAAAAACGGGAGAACGGCTCTTTTTTTCCGTTTCTTCGTTTTTGCTTTAAAACGACAAACGAAAAAAAGGTGTTTTTCTCGTTTATTCGTTTTATTGGTTCAAACGAAAAAACAAACTATCAGAACGTACACGGACCCAACTGCATCAGCAGAAACTAATGGGAATCAATAACAATAACAAGAATAAGAATACAATAAGAAACAAGAATAATAATAACAGTAACAACACCGGAAACACTGGACAAACAGCGTAACTTGTTTTATTGGTGTTGGAATATAACTTGACATATTTTCTTTCATGTTGCATCTCTGTATGAGTTCAGATGAGCAGCGACGTTTCCTCATGTCGCTCAATTTGCTTTCAGGAGCTCTCCATCTGTCAAAAAGCAAAAATGCATTTAATGTTTTTATAATGTGGGTGGCAATTTGGTGTTTTTTTTGTGTTGCATTTGCATGAATAGACACAAGCTATACAGGCAGTTTTCCTTGTGGTGTTTATTAGGTATCGGTATATGTCGGTGTGCAGAATTCTCTGTCTTTAACAGGTGAGGCCGTGGGTTTGCTTTTGACTGGGTCATCTAGATGTGTCTGTGTTTATGTTTGCCTTCTGTTAGCGTTTCTGCAGTTCTTTATCTTTATCTCCTTTAGTATCTCACCATCATTCACCACACCGCAGTACTCCTCACACTCAGCCTTGCTGTAGAACTTGTTGGCATTGGCCTGACAGAAGCCCTGTTTGTAGGGCACACACAGACCGACGCTGGAGTCAAACGCCCAGATGGGTGGCTGGCCTGTGCAGGGTTCCGCTGCCATTGGCAGACGGCACACAGCTGGGAAGACACAACAGAGGAGGGTTGATATTTTCATGTATTTGCAGGGTTTTATTTTAAAATGTTTCACATCTCACAACTGAGCATCATAACAGGCAATATTACTTAATTCTGGTATACACATGGGAAACTCAATACCCTTCTTCAGGCTTGACAGGGAACCTGTTGAACACAATCAACAGTATTTGATTGTGGGAAGCCAGTGGGGGTTCATATCCCTGTTGCTGCACCAGCAACTTTTGCTGGTTGGTAAAAAGATGTAGTTGCTGAATGTGTTTTGAAATATTTGGAGTACTACTAACCCAAACAGCAGTTAGTAGTACATGGCGAAGCGGCCATTCACAATTTGGAAGAAATTATGGAAACAAAACAAAATATTGGACTAACACAGAATGAACTGGCAATGGGCAAAAATATTGATGTTGCCTGTATAATTATCCCATCTGCAGATGTTGTGTTCCTCACCTTCTGTGCGACATCTCTGCAGACACTCTCTCTCATTTTCAAAGTTGTTCTGGTTGCCCAAACACCCTCCATACTTGAAGAGTTCGCAGCTCATTGAGGAGGAGTTGTAGAAGTAACGCTGGATCAGCCCAAAACATGGTCCTGTATCTGGTGCTGCTTTACAGGCCACTGCGACAAGAGAAAGAGATAGTACAAGTCAGGATAGATTGCAGTTGCAACACCAGATTTAGGATCTCTTATTCTTCCATTCAACACACATTCATGAAAGTGAATGCTGTACAGTAATATCTAAGTGTCGTTGTTAAAAGGAGTAAGCTGATCACTTACCGCTTCCATTGAAAAGAGGTGAATCATCACCAGAACCCTCCACGTCTGCAGAAGCCAACGTAGGCAACACACTTCTCCTCACCCGCTGTACACAGCCACATTCAGACTCAGTTAGAAACACAAAGTCAGCTGAACCCCAAATATTACAAACAACATTAAATGTACTGTCCACATTAAAGCATTAATAATTTTACACTTTTTAAAAATAATGATTACTTTAACTTATTACATGTACAGTGTGTACATGCTGGTGCTAATGCATATGTAGTTTTACTTGAGAAAAATCCATAGTCTCTATTTTTTGTTTTAATATTATGCTTAAACATAATACTTCTTCCACCACATTTACACCGTTCTGCTGTTACATTATTTCACTCTTCTACTGCGAGCACAGCAGAGGTTTGTCTAGATTGTTTTTGTACATTTAAAAAGGCAGATTTTATGTTCCCAGGAAATCATTTAATTTTCTCAATTTTTACAGTGAGCAAAATATTGGAAGTACTGAATGTTATTTGAGGCATCCTTATATAAATGCACTGCTGCTACTACTGCTACCAAGGGATTTATGAGATATTCCTTTGAGTTAAAGCAGAGTGGATTTAAATCACTCGACAATAAGAATAAAATATGCTAATATTGTATTGAAGAGACTTTTTCCTTCATCTTAGAATTATTAAATGTATTCTGAGCACCTGAGGCTCAGGTTGAGCTGACGGCTCTACCACCTGCCCAGGAACACAGTCACCTGCAAAGAGATTAAATGAAGCATAAAGACAGCCATTCATTTTATAGCTAAATAATTGATGTATTCAAGTGTCTTATTGCATTTGTATTGTGTTTATGTTTTATATTTGAAGAATTTCCTCTTGCAGGAAAATAAAGAACTGAACTGTTTCGTGAAGAGTGATCTCTCTCTCTCCATGTACCTTCATTGCTCATTTACATATGGCCTTAATTTTTCACATTTAAAGGTTAGTGCAATAAGCGGTAATCTGCGTCTCTGTGTTGTACCTTTGTTTTGCTTAATGATAATAGTGTCATCACTCATTCCCTGTTGTCTGACCAGTGTTTTGAAGTCGTCCAGCACAGTGGCTCTCACGGTCATAGTTCGACCTGAAGAGGACAGAGTCATTTAGACCAAACAGATGTAAACTAAAACCTAAACATAGTATGTAGGGTTTGAGGTATAATGAGGTGTTCAGACTCACCTCATGATCACTTGGCACTTCATAAAAAATTATTTATTCAGTTTGATTTAAATGAATCCGTGACCAATACGATGGTCTATCGTAACATAAACGTGGGGGGAAATCCTACTACTTGAATTAAATAAATTTAATATAATATCAAAGTTCAACTAAAAAGCAGATTTTTTTAATTACACAGGCTACTGAAACAAACAAAATATGGTTGTTATGTTTACTTTTTTGGTTTATTCAACAGAATCTGAAAATCTGAAATGAAGCTCAAAACTCACATAGAAAACATCACTCAACCAATGTTTTGCTCTTTCAACGAGCAAAATATGACAATAAATAAAAATCTGAATAAATTGGATACTGTTCCAGTGCATCTATAGAAAGTGTTTACTCACTGTAAAGCTTAAGTGAGGTGCTCTTCTCCCCTTGTGATTTCTGTTTGCTCATAATCACTATCGCATACTCGTTGTAGTTCGTGTGAACCACATAGGCATCCACGTCTGCCCTCCACCCTGTGGAAAGGACAGGGAGAGAGATAATAAAACATTCATGGACGACATAAACTGAAAAGAGAGCTGTGTCACTGTAAGATTATACAGAGGGAGATAAAAAGAGAAAGAGAGACGTACTTGCAATATGGTAGGAGAATCGTCCTGGTGTGGTGGTCAGCTCATAGTCCCCAGACATCTCCTTACATGTTCCATGTCTGCACGTACACAGAAGAAATTACGTAGTAGTGGAACAAACCATGTGTGACAGGTTGTATCTGTGTGTTCACATGTACTGCAGCAGGCACTTAATTTGATTGGGTTTTAGTTAAGTGAAAGTAGCAATACCTTTATACCTGAGTAAAAATACTTAAAATATACTTAAAGTACCAACAGTGCAGGTATTACGTGGGTGGATTATAAATAGTAATGTATTCATGTTTAAGCGCTAACGTTGCAGCTGTTAAAGGTGGAGCTCATTCTAAACAATGTATACACTGTCAGGTAGCTTTATCTATAACATTCGTTCATAATTTATTAGTTCGTTATATTTTGCGTTACAGTTTTTTTTCAGTTGCTAACCTGCACTGGTCAAAACTGAAATCACATTGTCAAAACTCTTCACACAGTCAGCTAAACAGAAGTGTATGTGGGCCAAACTGTAAATCGTTGTTCATTGCTTTCACACAAAATGCATTCAATGACCACTTTCTCCAAAATCCATGAACTCTTTTCCCATTACTACTTCACCACCTGCAAAACACTGTATATCTGCAGCACAACACACTTTGTGCACAACTGTTAAAAACACATTCAAAACAGAATCCTGCATTTCTGGAGTAATCAGACTAAAATATATAGCAGAATAGCAGCGAACATTTTATGCTTACGTCTATCTGCATAGAGGAATGTGTGTAGTGTTTTGAATGTGGATTTATTGTAAAACTCCAAGCTGCGTGTAAAGCAGGAATGTGCTTGTATTTTAGCAGAATTGGTTCAGGGTGTTAGTACATCAATTACAGGCTGTGGTCACTGGGTCTCAGGTCCCAGTGTTAACTATGTAAACAACTGAAAAAAAGTGTATTGCAGAAGTTTGTTGATTAAATATTCATGCCCCCCCTCCCGATATCTTAGTAACTGAATAAATATTTATAATTGATGAGAAAGTATTTATAACTTTTATAAAGATGTATTTTGATAGATATTTGTGCTTTGGTGTGTTTGTGTGTCAAAATATGATGCATGCACTTCTTACAAACCTGAGTACAGTTCGAGTCATCTTGAGTTTGCCTTCAGTGGTGCCTCTCTGCAGTATCAGTTTACCGATGGCTGCATCTCCCCTGTGACTTTGAATATGGCGACATGTACTTGCCACGGCAACGTCATACCATGTTCCTAGAAACTGTCACAAAGAGATCCCATAATATTTACATTTTACTAACATTAATACACACAAAACCTATAATAGAAGTACATATTACTGTTGTTTCAGTATGCCAGGCTAACAACATACCTTTTCAGTCCATAATGAAAAATTTAAATATTGTAAAAATAATTTGTTCAGGACTGCTACTATCAGTAATGCATATGGTTCATTATAGTCTTCCTAATGGAAACCATCTTGAGGTATTGTTAGATTAGATTAGAGCAACAATATCAGTCAAAATATTCCAAGATTTTGAATCTTTTAATACCATATTTGTTGACATCAAGGCCTTTTAAGAGCTCACTAGAATATATTTCACAATTAAAAAGCATCTTGCCATTGCTGTGGCACAAAATCTTACTTCACCCAGACAGTGTTAAACTTACTAATGTGTATTTAATGTACTTGTCTTTTCGTGTATTACTAACCTCAAGCTCCCTTAACATTTTTAACATTTAATGCGTGAACATCCTAAGGTGCCCTAGGTGTCATTTACACTGGGGATGCTGGGGACATGTCCCCACCACTTTTTGAAATGGCTGATTTTGTGCCCACCACTCTTTTAAAACATAATTATTATATATATATATACATAATATACATATATACATAATTGCAGTTAAATAACAAATGAAAATGCCTAAGCTAAAAAAAAACAAGCTACGGATTATAAAATGATCCAAAAACATAAATGCACCAATCAGTAACTTTAATAACTTCTTGACACAGTTTCTTTTTGGCCAAGTATTCAGTTCTCTCCCTTTGAACATGACAAAAGAGGAGTGAAGACTAAATGATGCCTTCATACGTGTTGCCTCAGCAGGGCTGATATTACATGAGAAAAGTTGATCTACAGGAGAAACAGATCTGAAAGCAACACAGAGTGACTGAAAGCTGTACTGCAGTATATTCTGTTTTATTTACATATTTTGAAATGTCACCAGCCACCAGAATTTTGTGTTTTCTTTTACATAAATAAAAACATTTCCTCCATAAATTGGTGCAGGAAATGAAGCGTTTAAATATCAAAATTTCCTGGGGGAGGTCCCCCCCAGACCTTCCACTCGTATATCTCAGCATTGAGGCTATCTTTAAAACACTTTTTAAGGATCTTTTTGTCTCGTGAACCTAACATTACATATCGTGATGTCTCTTCACACCCCTAATCTGAGCCCCTATGTCCCCACCACTATTCAACACAAAGTGATGCCCTCGTAAGAGGCTTTATCCTATATTCAATATATGTATTTTTTTTGTCATTAACATATGAAGTGCATTTCTGCACCTCTGGCTTTTACCTTTTCATACTGAGTGTATAAATTTAAAACAACAGAATATTATACATAAACGAGGAGAAATAACATGCAAGACTGCAGAACTCATTCACCTGGGCCAGATCAAAGTTCTCCTGCGTGGAGTAGAGAGGATCTGGGAGTACAGGGAGCCCCTGGAGGGTCCAGGTCCAACCCAGGACCAGCAAGGAAACCAGAATCACTGCTTTCTGCATCCTATCTGCCTGTCTGTCCACCAGTCTCTGGGAGGACTGAAGTCTGAGACAGTGAATCCCAGGAAAAGACCTCTCAACTCTTCAAAGCGGGACAGGGCATTGACCTGTGTTTTGTGTGCAATAGCCCCGGCATTATGCTCACTCCCACAGCACACAAGTGAAAAACAAACAAGTGAAAGAGCAAAGTTCTGCTTCTCTGTGTCCTGATTTGTGCTCTGAATTGCCTGGGCAGCTGACCACTGGACTTCAGAGTTTTGGCAACATCAACAAATCAATACATGTCATGATCTGAGAGACGAACGACCAACAGCTTCATGAGATTTTATCCTATATTGTGTATCTGTTGAAAGAGTAGTAATGCTCTGAACGTCTGAGCACCTCTGATTTTACAAATCTGGTGTCTTCTGTTGGATGAGACTATATTCGCAAATCTTCAGCATCCATACGTTTAACCACTAGAGGCACATACCTTACATTTAAATAAGCATTTAGATAGCACTGAATGTAAAGTATATCAAGACTCACCATGCATTTCTATCTGAGGTCTCAGCCATTGCTTTCATATATAGCATCCATTTCGCATTAGAAGGACTCAATGCTTAGTTCCCTCCCTGATTATATAAAACATAGCTTCACTATAATAATAATCATAATAATAATCATAATCATAATACATATTGCTCAAAACTATTTATTTAATCATAAGGGGGAGATGAACTTGAAATTGAAAAACTTGAAACGGATCCCCTGATAAGCAATAAAGTAATAATGAATAGCTATGTATTCCTTAATGGTTAGATGGTGGGAGTTTTATCAAGTCAACTCCTTAAGACTCCACATTTCTTTCTTTCTTTTTTGTCTTTAGTTTATTATATGTTTAAATAACGAGTACTCTGAAAGGTCAAATGCACTCAGATTAACACTGAATAATTTTATTTGCAAAGCGCCTCCATTACAACTTACTTTTGACATACCAAGCCTTTTCACATAAATGAAAATACCATAATAAAAATAGTGCTAAATTAACATACAGTATAGTATTTATACAGTGTGTACCATATCCATAGGAAGTCAGTACTAACTAAACAGTGATTATTTTACCATAAGATAAGAGATAAGACTTTATTGATTCTACACAGGGGAAAATCATTATTTATCCACTGTCGAAAATGTGTTTTCACACTCAACAGTGTGAAAATATTTTAGTCTGGTAAGTGTTTGTGTGACGATCGTCCTTTTCAAGTGTTCCACATGGTCTCCCACCCTGTAACAGCAAAATAACATTTATTAATATGCTAAAATTGTACAGATATACAATCTGATCTGTGGGAGTCCAACTCAGTGTATAATGAGTGGATACCAAAGATATATTATAAATGCAAACTAAACACTGATCAGTGTTAATATAATGTAATCTAATGCTCCTCTTGTACAGGGTGGCACCACGTTTCTTTTTGACTTCTTGGGAGCCAAAGTCTAAATGATAGACACACGAGGTTCCCACATCATGTGACTGATCTATCTTCATACAAATACAGATCTGTGGTTTTAGTATGCAAATGTTATGTCAGCACATCGCAGTGTGAAGCACATACCTGAGGCTGAGTAGTGATGGGCTTTGTCCCCTGCTCACCTGGAACACACTCACCTGGGGAGAAAGTAAGATGGGGGGGTTCTGACAACATATAAAACCATAAAAAAATGTAAATCATCTTAAAAACTAAATGTAACTTTCATGCTTTTTGAGAACGCAGGCTCACTGGAACACCAAAATGGAAACTATTTCACCATCTCTTTTGTAATTAATCACACCTGTGCTTTTCCTGAATGTGCTTGCGTGTTTGTACCTTTGTTCTGATTCATGATGATAGTGTCGTCACTTAATCCATGTTGTCTGACCAGTGTTTTGAAGTCGTCCAGCACAGCAGCCCTCACATTCATATTTCGACCTGAAGAAGACAGAATAACTACAAAAAGTACAATAAACTGATGTATTGATGGAGTCAAAAAGTGTCACTCACTATAAAGCTTGACTGTGGTGGTTTTATTTCCTGATGGTTTCTCTGTGCTCAGCAGAAGCATCATTGCATACTCATCATAGTTGGAATGAACCACAAAGGAATCAACATCTGCTCCGAACCCTGCAGAAAGGAAAGTTTTCACAGTACACTGCATGACAGATTTGTAAACACATATTAGTGGAAGATGTACCAAACCTGCTGCTTTTTAGTTTAACGTGACTAAAACCTTGCTATTGTGGCGTGAAAGGTTGGGACAGAATGTACAGTTAGATAAAAAAGGATGTGGAGAGGAAGGAAGCTAGAGCAACATACTTGCAACATGGTGGTAGAATCGTCCTGGAGTGGTGGTCAGACCATGAACTGTGGACATCTGCTTACATGAGCCATTCCTACAAGCAGGCGCGCGCACATAAATGTAAACACAGCACAGCTTAAACTGAATGTAACATATTTTGAACTAATGCATGTAAGTCTGACCTGAAACTAGTGCCCATCATTGTGAAGTTGTCCTCACATGGAACATGTTGCAGCTCCAGTGCAGCAATGATGGGGTTTCCCCGCTTTCTCTGCATGTAGTGAGGACAAGTAGAAACCACTGCTACCTCATACCACTTTCCCATAAACTGCAAGGGACACACAACGATTTACTGCACAGCAAAAAATCAAAAATCATATTATGGCAAGAAACCTCCATCACATTACCATCATGACTGAAAGATGCAGGGAAAGGGGGAAATTTTGTTATATAATGTTTGTTATATATCTATATATATATACACACATAAATAAAATAACAAAAACCTGTATTTCATCCACTCACCCGGCCCAGATCGAAGTTCTCCTGTGTGAGGATAAGAGGTTCTGTGAGCACATGGGCTGCCTGCAGGGTCCAAGCCGACCCCAGGACCAGGAGAGACACCAGACTCAATGCTCTCTGCATCCTGTCAGCCTCTCTGAGGACAAACTGACACACTGTTTATTTAGGTTTTGTAATTTCCCCCTACGAACAACACTACTCAAAAGTAAAAGAGCAAAGTTCTGATTTGTGTGTGTGTGTACGCGCTAAAGTGTCAATTTGATTGTGTGTTTTGTTGGTCCATATAATCAGCAACTGGACTTCAGAGTTTGAAGCTAAAACAAACAACCAATCAATACATGTCAGAATGTAACATGTGAAAAGTAGTAGGGGACCAAATGTGCAATTATATTTGGTTACATAGGTAGCTTTGGCATTAGCTAGCACTAGGTGGCACATCAGAGAGCTGTGAAACAGCAGATGTGTAGTATCTACCCTCTGGAGTTCATATGTGAACTACACTAGACACACACACACACACACACACACACACACACACACACACACACACACACACACACACACACACACACACACACACACACCCTGGAGGTTAATATTGTTTATTTAACTCCATGTCAACACTGTGAAACACCCCAATTGATTATATTCAAGAAGTTATTTTAATTATCTATTTGATGTTAGGCATAAAACAGCTACAACAATGAGAAGCTTATTTCTGTAAAGGTTTTGTTTGGTAATTTGTGGGGAGGGAGAGAAATCATTTCAACAGTCTTAATAGTTAATATTGTTTATTTATTACTATGTAAGCATAACAGAACTATGAAAATAATGTAAAACACTGCATGACTCAGAATCAGCTGTATTGCCATGTAGGTTTACACATACAAGGAATTTACTTTGGTATTTTGGTGCATAACAATAAACATAGTAGGTAGAAAATATTAGAAAGAAAAAGCAAGTACAAGACGATGATGTATACATTTCATTAGCAATATTTGCTGATAATATCATCACTGTAGCCAGAATCATGACGTTTGCAAAAAGAGAGTTCTTTGTAGTACTTCATAGTAAATGCAGGGAAAACGAGAGGAGCGGAGAATCCAGAGCTGGAGCAGCACAACCGTATACGCTGCCACTCTTATCTCATGTGCATCAGGGAACCTAAAGAAAGTACCAGAAACTAATTTATACTGAAGATTTGTTGGACAGAAGTAACTCCCCTGGTATTCACATTTCTAAAAATAAAAAAAAGACTCACCTAATGTCCAGATCCTGATGGTGGGCAATTTCCTGTTAAACATATAGACAAGAATTAGGAAACTTCAGGGTCAATAAATTCTCCCCATTATGTATGTGTACATGTGTAGATATGTGTGTGTGTTCCCCGTACTTTACCTGCTGGAGGTGGAGTCACAATAGACTCTCTGGGGAAACCCTGGGACAAGGCAAAGGCTTTAAACTTATTAATTATTTCACCTCTGACTGTTTGAGAGCGACCTGCAAACAAGTACAGACACACACATATAAAGACAGACAACACAGTACTTATTCTGCAGCTCACATGTTTAAATGTAATGTAATCACAAATACAGTATATGCGTATGTGTGTGCGTCTCACCGTAAAGCGCCACCTGTGTGTACTCTCTGTTAAAAGCCTTGTATTTGAGAACCAGAGCGTATTCAGTGTAGTTTGTGTCCACCACTGTGATGTCCTTCACCATGTTATGGCCTGAAAGAAAACACAGAAGTGAGGGACAAAGACTCCTTGGCATTCATTGTTAAATATGAGTGACATTGTAAAGCTCTCCTTAGAACAATTAGTCAGATCTACAAAGGAACCTACAGAAAGGATGACCTGATCTGACTTTTGTGATTTAAGATTAAATGTTTATACAGAAATTAAAAGACATTTCAAACAAAGAGGGCCTCTATGAGATGGATAAAACTGTGTGTAGTATACCACTGGCGTATGTAGGCAACCATATTAAAAACATACTGTTTATAAATCAAAATATCTTAAACATGCATGCAATAAATATTTACATTACACACTGCATATGCTCTACAAAATGACAACAGTAAAGAAAAAAGAGAGAATAAAACATGAACAAATATAAGTAAGTAAGACATGCGGTGTGAAAATTAAGATGCATTTCAAATACATTATTATTATTACAGCACAAATACATGGTGTCAATAGTAGTCTACAATGTTAGATACACACAAATATAAACAACTATAATACATGCTATTTGTAACAACATTTTTGTTAAGTCAGAACAAACATTAATAAAAAAACATACAAGCATACACACAAGTGCATCATGAAAAACAAAAACAAAATTAACACTATAAAAACATGCTTGGTTTGATGTGTGTAGAAAAGAGGCACAAGCCAAAAATAACATATTTCTGCTTTGCATTCATTTAAAAATCTTGCAAGTAAATGCATACATTTTTAGAGTGCTCATGAATGGAGTCTTGTGGAACCTCAGGCAGGCACGTCATTTTATGGTCACATGTTCCACACACCCTCTAATCATGTATGCCCAGGACCACCTGTCTCTCACAGTTGACAGTCCGTATAAACATCGGACGCTCATTCAGTCTGCTTACAACAACGCTGAGCTCTGCATCCTCGCTGTGGCTTTCAGAAATTTAACTCCCTTCACCTTCCCAGCCCCTCCTTTGTGTTTTTAACACATGTTCATATTCATTAAATGTTGTGTATGTCTGGCTCTGCCACGATCAAGAACAGTCAAGTTTAACTGCTTCAAATAAGCAGAGACGCAAACTAAAATGCATTTTTCTGGAAAAAATGGTTAAAAGCCTTGATGTGAACATCCTGACTGAAATATTTGTCACATGTCCAGTCTGGACATTGTTGATGTTGTTTGCTCGTACTGTTGCAGAACCGGACTTTAATTTTGTTCTACTGCTGTGGGCACCCAGAGAGTGCCAGACAAAGAGCTTACTAAACACCATCTCTCTTCTCTCTTGGGAAGGTGATGAGAAGGAAGTATAGACTTACGTGTGCTGAAATAGGTGAACTGTCCAGGTACGGCGGTCTTCTCATATTGGTACCCCATAATCTGACAACCTACAGGTCTGAAGCACAACACAATGTGTCTTTATCTTCACTCCATACATCCCTGTCTTCTTTTACAAGCACTTCTGTCATTTACATGTACTGTACTGTATTTGCCCCACACACACACAGACTCACGTGGCGTCCCACATTGTGAGGTTGACATTGCCGTTTGGCAGTGGTGTGACCATGCCCATGGAGGCCTTCACTTTCTCTCTGAATGGGGCAAAAGATGGAGAGTCATAGGCCAGGCCCACGCGGTACCATTTCCCTGCAAACTAAACACACACACATAGGCTCACAAAATTAAATTTTCATGTCAAACATAAAAAAAAAATCACTGGTTTGTACATTTTAAAGAATAAAGCTGGAAATATTATAAACTTTCCTCACTGTCAACACATCCCAGGTAAAAACCAAAACCAACTCTCAGTGCTTTCTGACTTCCCCACCTTGTCTGTGGCTCTCAGCCCCAAGCCCAATGGACATAAATCTTTAAAGACAGGTCACGTATAGAGTGTTTCATAAAAAAAGGTGCAGTCATTTCCTAACACCGCGGGACACTGTTGTTTTTATCTAAGGTTAATCAGTCATGAGTAAATAGCGCCTGGGGACTATTTTCAGTTGCAGATTTGGCAAGATAGTGGGTATTTATGGAAGCAGTAAGGCGTATGTGGCATTTACTTGAAATAAAATACAGTGCCCATGTTTATAGTAATGAAGGAACATGTTACCCACTGCAACTGTGTAGCTCACCTTTGTGTGTTTAATTGTTTCTGGACCAAAATGGAGGCTCGTGACACAAAGGAATAAGGCTTTTAAACAAATCATTGGTGGTTTTGGTCATTCATATGAGATTTGTTGTTTATAAGAAAAACATAGACCACAACATTTCCTCATATCTGTACATAGATCATTAAAAACACTGACTGGATGGAGGCAGTGTGCATGTTCTGACTTTCACATGACACGAGCCTGCATGCTCATCAAGTTTTATGTAAGTGGGAAAACTGCTGCTGCATTTTCATTGACCTTCTTTAGGCTTTGTGGGTAAAGAATAGACATGTGTATTGGAAGGAGGAAAAAAAAAAAATCATAAGAGGAAATCATAGCGATAGTTTAGGGTTTTATTTATTTTGCATTAACCCAAACGTATCTGATCTTCTGCTAAATATGAAATAATCCCACCATAGGGATCTTTAAAATGCTTCTGGGATAAATCCAGTCAGCTGTCAAATAAGCCACAGGGAACAAATGAAGATGCTCCTTTTTAGAGACATTTCTCATGATGGGAAATGTTAAACTGACCCCTCTTAACCTCTTGTGTGTGAGGAAACCAGCAACAAGGCTTCGCAAATGTATTAATCATAACAATTTGTGCTGAGGCAAGAATTAAACCCACAGCTGTTTGTTTTGTGAACTACTGAGTAGCTGTTCTCAAACTTTGACTACACACAGACATACACACAGGCATGTTTCCATCACATTAGGACTGACTTACCCTAACCTTAACCCTTCACCTACACTTACCATAATCTTAAAGTAAGTCTTCACACTGAAATGTAATGGTGTAAATTATGGGGACTTGCATTTTGTCCCCATAAGGATGGCGAGTCCCCACAGTGTGACTGTGTAAACAGATTTATGTCTATGCACACACACGCGCACGCTTTTACGGTGTGAGACTGTGGCTGTGTTTGAAACGGATAAAAATGCTGTCTAACAGGGCAGCGAGTCATATGGACATGTTCTCACTCTATCTCCACAAAACACACTCTCACTCTTACGTAGACATTTAAAACACACACACACACACACACACACACACCTCTGGTGTTACAACAAATAATTGAAGCAGAACCTCCTTCACTTAACATATCGAACTGATTCAGATACATTCATTCTTAAAAACAAACATAGTAAACATGTATCTTACTCTCTGCAGGTTGAAATCTCTCTGCGGCTTCACGTCAGCGTACGCCATCATCACGCAAGACATCACCATGACAACAGCAACCACAGTGGTCCTCATGGCTGCGTGGAGAAAGGAAGCGGCGAGGTGGATGGACTGAAAGGTGGAGAGAGGGTTATCTGGCCCGAGCCTAAAGCGAACTGGAGGCAGCCAACAGATGCGGACACGGAGTGGCAAAGCCTCTGGCAATGTTTGTTTTTTTCTCCTGATCCACCCACCTATTTGTCAGCCAATCACTGGGCTAGGGATCATGGAACAGTGGCCAAGTGTTGAAGATGTGTGGCTCCAAAACAACCCTGACTCAGACTTCACTTCCCATAGGTGCGGGAATAGATCATGCTTGTGGCCTCTTAGCATCAGCTGAAGCTCATGTGCTGTTCCTGCATGCACAGGCACGCTGGTTTCACAAGACTTTGTCCCAAATTGAAAGATACACAGAGAAGAAGAAGCTTAGAGGGATCAGTAGGTTCTGCATCTGAGGCCTAATACTGGGGTTTTAAAGAGATTAACGGATAGTGATAGAGGAAGTCTTCAGATTATTTACTTAAGTAAAAGTAACTCACAACACTACATAAAAAGGCTACTCAATTACAAGTTAAATGTTCTGCATTCAGAAGGTCACTGATGGAAAAGGTACAGAAGTATTAGCAACAAAATGTACTTCAAGAATCAAAAGTTAAAGTATTTATTATGCAAAATGGCTCCTGTCAGTCTTACATGGATCATTATTACTGATGCATTAATATGTAAGTAAGTGTTGCACTTGGTCGAGGTGGAACTATTGCATATATTGTCGGGAACTTAAATCTATAAGAATGCATCATATTTTAAACAATCATGTTTTGTATGTAATAGATTAGTCTGTGAAGTGTCTAGTAACTATAGCTGTTGAATAAATGTGGTCGAGTAAAAAGAGTACAATTAAAACCTTTGGAATGTATTGGAGTAGAAGTATAAAGTGGCAGAAAATAGAAATGGTAATTCAAATATGTACTTTTCCACCAGTGCAACACTTGGCTTGAATTGAGGTTTCATAATTACATATAAAACAAGACAAGTTTGCACAACTACAGTATGAAATGTAATTCATAAATATCGTTCGTGTCATGACAAGAGAAATTAGTAAAAGCTTTCTGTAAAAGGTCTCACAGTTTCATTCTGAAACTCCATTTCAACCTCCAGTTTCTCTTTCCTCAGTTTCAGTATTTCGGTCCACTGCTAGTCTAAAAAGGTGACTAATGTAATACACACACACACACACACACACACACACACACACACACACACACACACACACAGAAGCATCATATCTGTGTGTGAGGTCCGCTGAGTAGCTTGACATTGCTAAAATTAGGGCTGAGGCTGACAGGGTAAAGCAGAGTAAATGAATGTACAGAACGTACCATCAATGTTGAAAGTGGGTTTGGAGGAAGGTGTGTTCACAGGACACAAGAACTCACTGTTGAGTCCTGTTGAGAGGTCAGTCGTGGGTCTAATTTGGTTTGTTTCCTCTAAAATCCAGAGAAGGATTTTTGGATGGAGATTTGACACCGTAGTAAAATAAATACTTGTGAAATTTATAGCGACTTACTAGAATTAGATCGAACCCGGCTGTATGTAAATTAAAAAGAAGTTTGGTTGTTAGTATGAATGGCCTAAAGGGTCCATTCTTTTTGTATAAGGCCAGTAGAGTGTCTGAACCAATTTAAATTATGAATCCATAATTTATTCTAGAAAAAAAAAACTGTTTGGCATATATAACATTTTAAGTTTTACTTGGAAGTTGTCTTACAGGAAACCACCTGAGTGTGACCCAAAGTGAACTGCTAAACCAATGTTTGGTACACTGAAAAACAGTTTTAAGGTAAAAGGCCGTGCTGAGTGTTGCGATATCACCAGCATGTTAAACGTTTTTTTGTGGATTAGCTAAACAAAGCAGTCAGGCATCAAACTATTACATCTGCTCATAAAAAAACCCAAAAAATCAACTGAGAACCCAAGGGAACAATTTAAATAGTTTTTATTAATAATGATTTTCCATTTGCAGCACTGCTTGCATCTCATTTTCTTGAAATGCATGATGTGTACAGCTAGCCTTCAGTGGACAAGAGGACATCAGTGTGTGTGTCTCACACACACAGCACACCTCACAGACCTCCCCTACACACTCTGCAAAGCTGAGAGCTGCCACATGTGCAACGAGACATGAAAATGATAAAAATAAAACACACACACACACACACACACACACACACACACATACATAGGCAGACGAGTACACACTTGTTTCCTTCTGTAGCACAGCTTGATGTTCCTGAGGATCACAAAAAGGGAAAAACAGACAAACAAAAAGTGCAAAAAGCAGAGTGAGAAATGTTGATCAGAGGCATGAGGGCCAGTAAGAGCACCGACACACACTTCAGCTGGGGTTTCTGGTCTACAGTACGGCCTCGCTGGTGTGTACTGATCCCCACATAATCACACACTTAGAGCTGACTTTTGACTGACCTCAGTTTGAGCTGGGAAGACTGGTAACAGTTGTTCACCACAAACTGACAACATTTTTAGTGTATTGGGTGGCGGGGCTGGCATTAAATTGTTTTAATCAGTCAAATAATGTAACAATGTGCAGAGGACCTTTTCGCAGTTTCATGTAAGGTTTAATTGTTACCACTCTATTTACAGTAGTCCAAGTCGTAGTCACTCTATTATTTTATTAGTCATCCAAAGACTGCATGATAAAATGAGGGCATGGAAACTGGGGTCTGTTTGACGCTCCCTTTTCTGGAGCATTAGTGAAGACACAGCGCCCCCCACTGGTCAAACGGGTGTCTCAAAACCTCAACACACCCTGTCCCATAGACATTCTCTGTGCAGGCCTTCTGCTGTTTTAGGTTTTACACCTGACTTATCGGATTTGCTATGCACTTTTCAAAACATTATTTATTAGATGGGCAAATTGGCTCCTGGTTACAACAACCACTGTAATTGCTTGCTCCCTGGCTGGTTCCTAGTGCCTTTTTATAAAAAGGTAGAAAAAAATACAATTGCCATTCGATTGTCTTGCACTCATGCATGAATCCCCTTTTTATACCAAAATCACAAAGCTAAGAACTCAGGTGAAAGAAAACACATATAGCAGTGAAACAATCAAAGTATAATTAACAGTTCCTCCAGAAATAATAATTTAAACTCATTTCAAAAGTGAAAATGGAAACATCTTATTCAGAGTGCTCTGCTGTGGGGCTGTTCAGGCAGGGTTGAGAAGTGCAACCCTCAGTCACAAGCATCATAACAGCCTAACCGTGTTCCCTTAGATACACAAGTCACACTTTACAACATCATCATTGGTTGCTCGCTTTTCCAGACATTCATGACAACATTGCACACTCATCATTAAAGAATACATATATATGAGAGAGAGAGAGAGAGAGAGAGAGAGAGAGAGAGACTCTAAACTAAAACCACACAGGAAGCAGGGATGAATCTCAATTTCTGTCAAACAGCTTTGTTGGTCTCCCCCCCCCCCTAAACAGGGAAATGATAGGTGAGAGTACTCTGATGATCACAGTCAGCAGCTGTCAGTGAACCAAGAAAAGCCATTTAAATATTGAGAATCAGTCTGCAGAAAGCAAAGTAGCCTTAGCATTGCCACAATAACACTCGAAGAATAAGTCCTCTACACTACAGCCAGTCTTCAAATGACCTGTTACACAACCTCCGCTGGAAACAGCATGCCTGGCTGTACTGTAGGTGACTGTAGGATGTGGTCAGTTGCAAAATGTAAGACAAAAAGTCACAGGGTAATGGCAGACTACACATGACAAACTTCAGCAAAAGATACTTTAAAACTGTTTTTTGAGTGTATAGTTGGAGATTTATGTCACCAGACCTCCTGAGCAATCTCAAAAGTGGATAAAAACAATCCCTCCATCAAACACTAAACAAACTTCAATCAGGAAATATCTGAAATGTATGCAACTACCGTTTATACCATTGTCTGAATCAACATGAGCACAGCAGGATGAAGCAGACATGGCAGAGAGTGAGGCTCGGTACCTGCCAGAGACAGCCAGGTTTAAACAGAGGTGCTGGCTTGAAGGAATGGAGGGCCAAAGACACAGAGAGAGAGAGAGAGAGAGAGAGAGAGAGAGAGAGAGAGAGAGAGAGAGAGAGAGAGAGAGAGAGAGAGAGAGAGAGAGAGAGAGAGAGAGAGAGAGAGAGAGGAAATAGGGGAAAAAAGGTTAAAGATAGATTCATGGAAAGGATTGAGGTGCTTGGCAGAAAGATGATAAAGGCTTAAATTAAAAGGTGCTGAGCAAATGGAAACTTGGGCAAGCAATATCTACAAGACAACCCAAGAAACAAACAAGTAATCAATAAGACAGCTAGACGACATATTAAGATTACAGCCGGGACTAAGTAAAGACCGAATATCCTCAAAGGAAAATAAGTTAGGGGGATAGAGTCCTTGAAAATGCTATGACAGCAGCCGCGCAAGATTTGGACAAACTGTTCCTGCACCAGACAGACTGGACTTCCAGACGTTTTTCAGAATAAAATATGAGCTCCCAAGATTTCAGCCAGCACTGCCAGGCTGCTATGACGGGGAACTTGGGAGACAGACAAATGAGATTATGGTAGATAGAAGCTGAAGCTGAAGTGAAGGTACGTCCAATACAGGGAACCATATGAGACACTATGTGTGGGCCAGGCCTGTGAATCTGGGAGATGAACTCACAGTAAGGCACAGTGCTCTGCTTGTTGTTGATGATGCTCATTCATGCTGCTACAACCTCTGACGGCAGCTACTGCAAAACAGCAGACAAAACATTGATGACAAAGCACATTTTCGCTTCTTCTACAATTCTATTATGACCCCCCCCCCCCGCTGTGACAACATCCCCACCCCCGTTTTTGAATCTTTGGATCTTTCGGCTCTCTGGAATCTGGCAGAACATCCCTCTGTAGCACCAGAATACTGTTGAAAAGTCCTGGCTGATCGGGTGACTTGGTGCTTCTCTCTCTTCAGAAGTCCTCTTCATATGTTTTTAGAAGAATATACACACTCCCTCTACAATAGGCAAAGTCTACCTTTTAGGACAAAACCTGCACAACCACAGCCACACAAACATACTGCACTTCAGGTCAGTGTGTGAACAAATCCTGTTTGTGGAAATAGCCCCATATCTTTAGCCCAGGGTTGAATCAGTCAGATCACTTGACTTCGTGTCCCAGCAGCTGATATAAAAATGCACACTGCAGCTTCCTTTTTGAGAAGAGTTACTGAAGCACAAATTTGGATACAAAATAAAGCAAAAAACCAACCTGATACATTTGAACTATAACAAAAAAAGAGAACGCTTCTCCGAAAACATAAATTACTAAAACTTTCAGATTTTCTTAAATATGTAAACAAACACTACAACTCAAATATATTTGGTGTGATGAAGTCATATTTAAATACAAATCTTTGTTTTATATCAGCTCCCACGTGGTGCGGCTGATTATTGCACTGCAAACACTGGAGCCCTATTGCACTGTAGTAAATCTTTCAGCTTCAACCACTGGTCTAATTTAACATCTTGAACTGTGGGGTACATGTCAAAGGCTTTCCAAAATCCCTCACATCCTTGTTCCCTTTAAAAACAAACAAACAAACCTGCAGTCCTTTTGTCATTTTCATCTCAAGCTCTGTAGAGCAAAGGTGGAAATGAAGACAAGGAGACAAAGACGTCAAGGTAATACTATCATTAACCTCCCAAGAAGAAAGCTGTAGCTGACACACAGGTTTGTCACTGCTGGCTAATTGTGCAGGTGAAGTCGATTTTAGAGGCTCCAGTTTTCCACAAAACAATCTTGCTGACGAAACAACGAACTGAAAGACAGTTTAGGTCCTTTAGGTCCCTTCGTTATACCACACAGTTTTTGTAGTGGATCCACGTTCCTCCTCAGCATCCTTTATGGTTAACTGTAATTTCAAGTTTTTGCATTCTGGATGCCAGGCAGCCTGCACTCCGCATCCCTCCCATTTATATCCCCCAGCAACACATCTGGTTTGATGGACCAGGATGGACTGGCCGTGGGTTGTTTGAGACCTGTGTGGGCAGGGATTGTGTGGCTATGAAGGGTGGCTTCAAGTTACCAAATAGATCTGGTTACTAGGTTTGTGCCTCTCTGTGTTTGCTGAGGTAGCGAGAGAGAAGTTGCAGGGGAGATTTCAGGAGGATGGATGGAGTGGCGCTGCGTGCGTGCGTGCGTGTGTGTGTGTGTGCCGTGCATATCAGTTTTTAGGGATTTGAAAGAGAAAAGTGGTTTGGGGAATACAATTTGTACGTTTGTGTATGTGTAAATGTGTTGGCATTTGAGTGTGAGCGTATGGAGTCTGTATGGCTATTACTTTTACAAGTATTTGTGTATATGGGGACATGGTACAGCATTCTGCTATCCTGGTCACACGATATTGTCTTCTTTTCTGTATCTGTATGTGTGTGTGTGTCTGTATGCATGGATGTGTGTCTAGGTGTACATGTAGTGGTTAGCCTGGTCATCACAATTTGTGTTTCCCTGACAGTATGGAGCGGTAAAGCTCCTCGTCCAGCTGCGTATAGCACCCTCTGCTGGAATCCAGGAAGTACAGTCTGTCTGACACCACGGTGGGGTCAAAGCTGTCCCGACGCAACTCCATCTTCTGAAACTTAAACGTTCCTGAGAAACAAAGAGACAGATAGATATGTAGGTACTTTATTTAGCCAATTAAACTGCCGTTTAGTTGTTTAAGAAATACTGTAGTTCACTGTCTTACTGCTTTTAAAAAAACAACCTAAACACACCACTTTTGTAATCAAATGAGTTTTTAATCAAATTGCACAGAAATAAAAATTATGTCAGCTTCTGAAAATCTGCTTTTGATTGGATTCTTTTACACAAACAGCAGTGAAAAGAGCATTTTACCTGTCTTGTTGACCTCGGGAAGAAAACGGAGGAACACAGGTCTGGCATACGGAGGGAGAGCCTTCTCCATGTCCTTCACAAACTTCTCCAGGTCAGTGGAGTTAGACGGATCAGCGATGGCTGCCATTCCAGCCTTTCCCTCTGCTCCTGTGCACACAGAAATGGACATGTGAAGAGGATTCATTCTGTGAGACTATTATATACTATATAATAATAAAGTTATCTAATCTAATTACAGCAACTGGAAAGTGGCATCTGTGATTTGTCTGCAGAACCTCAGCTACAGCTCAGCCTTTTCAATTAATTTCATGCCACAATAAGTCAAGATACTTCTACCGGCTCCATCTCTTCTAAATGTAGCACTTGAAGCAGTTCAGCATATTTGATGAAGTTGATGTACTTGCACGTCTTGCAATTTTTTGATTGTATCCACATGGTTGAATGCACTTATTGTAAGTCACTTTGGTTAAAAGTGTCAGCTAAATAATGTTCTTGTCAAATATCTATTCAGTATTACATTTATCTCTCTATACACACCACAGTAACCTATTCTAATGACACATACAGGAAGCAGACATGTTATCCATATTTGTGTCCACCCTAACTCCTTTTCCGTTTAATAATGATCCTTTAATCTCAAATAAGAACAGATATTAAAGCATGTATATTGAAAGATTTTACCTGGTACTTCCACTCCATAAACAACTACATCTTTCATGTCTAGCAGCCTGCTTAGAGTTCCCTCCACCTCAGTTGTTGAGACGTTCTCTCCTTTCCAGCGGAAAGTGTCTCCTGTGCGGTCCTTAAAGTACATGTGGCCGTACTTATCCATGATCAGCACGTCACCTGGTGAGTGAGAGAAAAAGATTTTGTTCATTTAGTCATTCAGCATGGAGTACAGTGAATTAGGGGTGCAACAACTAATCAACAGTCATCGAAAATCGATTAAATTCGTTGGCTACCAATTTAATGATCGATTCCTTCATGACCTCATCGGGCCGTAACAACACCGTCAGCTTAACGGAGTAAAGTGATGTGAACAGTGAAGTTACTAAAACAACATAATCAGCGCTACAGTAACACCTTCAAAACTTAAAACTTCCAGAGTGTGGGAGTATTGTACTTTTCACTCAGTCAAGAAGGTTGTTAACTGCAGCATCTGCAAAGCTGAGCTTTCCTGGAAACACCGGAGCATCTGAAGAGGAGGCACGTAATATTGTTGCTCTGTGGATGATGAAGACTTGTCTCGGTAAGCTAGTTAGCGAGCTAGCTTCACGTTAAAGCCGTGTTACTTCATGTTATGTGCTGTAACGTTTTCTATACAGTCTCCCTTAATGTTGTTGTTAATGGTGCTGTGAGTAGCATATAATTATGAGACGGCCTCGTTCACATTCCAGTGACAATCATAAATGATGATGCATCGCGCATGGCAACGTTCCCAGCTGGAGAACATGTTGCTGCCGAGTGCGCAACATTAGACAAAACCAGACAATTTCATACTTTCTAAAGAGGAAACCGTTCTCCTGTCTATGCGTGAGGCAGCGGGTAATCCACCCCAAACTCCCTTAAAAAATCCTAGAGTTTTGTGAGTTGTTGAGTTGGGGGAAAATACATAAAACTTGTGAAACGCTGTCGACTACAAAATCGTTATAATTGATCCCCCTGTAAATTCGGCAAATGTAATGCATTCCTTTCTTTGTATATAGTGTCAGTTTGTCCCGGTGTGTTGCAGTACTGGCGTGTAAACTTATCCGTCACTAAACAGCAGATCAGCTGCTAAGATCAGGACTTGATTTTAGTGGAACTTTCTTTTGCTGCAGCAGAAACATTCATTAAAACATCCATTTTTAAAAGCAGTATTTATTTTATTGTTGTGACCTCAACCTCAAGTTTAATTTAAAAGCTGATTGCTTAATCGACTATCAAAATAGTCGTTAGTTGCAGCCCTGCAGTGAATAACTGAAGATATGTGTGCGTATGTGTGACTCTAACCAGAGAGGTAGGCACTATCTCCCTTCTTGAAGACGTTGTGAGCAATCTTCTTGCTGGTTGCTGACTGGTTGACATAACCATCAAAACTCCGAAGAGGGTCATTGTGAATGATCCTGCCGACTAGCTGGCCAGGCTCGCCTTGAGAGAGAGAGAAAGAGAGAGAGAGAGAGAGAATAATACAGTACCTTAATGTAACGGGCATTTATGTGAAATTAAACCATTTTTACATACAAAGTGGATTGTTTGAACTCCATCAGGGATTCCAGAAAGGACTGTGTCTGTGCATGCCTGTATTATGTCTACAGTACATTTATATTATAGACACAATGCTATACAATAACTTTGAGGAGGTGGGGGTATTTGTTGGAGCCTTGTTGTGAGCCTATTAACCTATGACCTGAGAGTTCAACCCACTTCATAGGCTACATCCACACTACTGTTTTTTGTTTCAAAACTGCAAATTTGAACACCTAAAATGGATAAGTTCTAAAACACTGCTGGCCCCGTTTTAGCATATTATTGTTCATTATCATATAATTTAAAAATGATGACGCAGACACTCACATTAGACTTCCTGTTTGGGTCTTATTAGTCATGCAAAGCAAAAACACAATGTTACTGACCGTGTTTTTGTTTTGGTATTTTTATTAAAATAGATAACACGGCTGCCTCATTAACTAGCTAACATCAGCTAGTTTCACACCTCATGTTACTTCACAGAGTGGGCAAGAGCAGAGTACTACATTTCTGCAATTTATTACAATAATTATATTTAGCTGGTATCCATGCTTTTCTTTAATAATAATAATGATAATAACTTTATTTGTAGAGCACTTATCAAACAGAGTACAAAGTGCTTTCACAGAAGATAAAAAACAATTAAAATCATAACAGTTAAAAGACACCAGTGAAATAAGACATAGCATGCACAAACAATAAAAGGGCTAGCCTATCAGATAATACGTTTTCAGGCTACACTTAAAAGAAGACACTGACATAAGTCTGCCGCCATTGTGTATATTTCCGTATGTGTATATGTGCATCAAGAGTCAACATCAAAAGTTGACACTTAAAATAACACAGTTGATGTTTAATGTATGTACCTACCAGGTTTACAGGGAATACAGACGCCATCAGGTCCCCTAATGAGCTCCATGGTCTCTTCATCAACCCTCACCAGTCTGATGGGGTAGATGAACGGTAGAATCTGACTGTTGAAGCCACACGCTCCAACCTAGAATCCAGACAAAAGACTTCAGTACAATAATGCAAATTTAAAACACTGGGGCTGAAATCTAGTTACCATTTTGTTGCAGGAAACATTCTCACCTGGTTACCGAAGTTGCCCAGGCTGCAGTTGCACTCTGTGGCTCCATAGAACTCTGCGATCTGTGGGATATTGAAGCGATTCATGAACTCCTCCCATATGGATTGGCGCAGGCCGTTGCCCAGTGCCATGCGTACCCGATGCTGTCGCTCCGTGTCCCGAACTGGCTGGTTCAGCAAGTATCGGCAGATCTCACCAATGTACTGCACAATCTGGAGGACAATGGCGCAGTATGGTAGTGAAAAAATACTGTTTAGTGATGAGACAGAACAGAGATGAGAACAGACTAATTACTGATTTAATGCCAAGCTGACAATAATGAAAAAAGGGATTCAAAGAGATTAACTAGGGAATAACATTAAATCTTAACAGGGAAGAGATCTTTTCAGCAACACTGTGAGATTGCGGTGTTCTACCCTGCCTTTTAAATCTGTAGCAGTGATTTATAATCTGCATTATGCTTACAGTGCAGTTGTATTTGACACAGTCGTCCCAGAAACGCGAGGCAGAGAACTTCTTTCTGATGACTACAGTCATGCCATGTATTATACACTGGCCCACTCCCACAATGTTACCTGCAGACAAAAAATTGTCACAGTCATAGAACGCTAACCTCAACAAGGTAATAAACAAAGATACATAATTTAAAGTAACAGCAGCTACTTCTTTCTTTAAACTCATACTCATTATACCTTATCTTGTTTACATTATATGCACATTCTTATTCCCTTCATTTATCTGAACTTGGCTTTTCAGAGATGGTGAGCAGACCTTTGTTCGTGCAAGTCAAGAAAATGGACACTAAATGTGTGCCAAAAAAGACCCACTCAAATACATCAGCACCATTTTTGTTGTCTTTATCCACTACCATAGACGGATGGATGGATGCTGTTTCAAGGTAGAAAGTTCATAAATATCAATATTAAAAGGAACTTAACAGACTGAAGGGAACAAGAGCAGATGGACTTCCTAGCATGAGAAAAAGCATACTGTTATAGTTATAGTTTTACCTGCAGAATGGTAGAGTGGAAGGCAATCATACAACACATCATCTGATGTCATCCTAAAACCATAATATACCAAGGCTGCCATGCGGTAGTACCTGAAAACAAATTTGGGGTGAAGTAGGACAAGAGGAGAAAGTCAAGAAAGAAGTCAAAACAAAACCAACAAGCTTTATTGTATTTTCTCTTCCATTCTCTTCTTCTCGAACAGTATTTATCCTATCCATGAAAGCTACACAGATCAGCAAAGCGAGCAGCTGCAATTCCTGTGTGACTGTTAGTTAGCTGCATGGCTCCTTCCTACCTGCTGTGCGCAACAATAGCAGCTTTAGGCATCCCAGTGGTTCCCGACGTGTAGATGTAGAACAGGCGATCTGAAACAGACAGCAGAGTGAGACTGAGATGACATATCAAAAACTAAATGTGGTATGACCGGTTTTGGCATGATTGAGTGTGTAAAAATGTAGGCTCTATTTTAAATGTGCAGTTTTAGTTTACTCTTTTGAAATTAACTTCTGATTAACTGTGCAGGAGTGTAAATCCTTATATTTGATCCCTAATGAAAACTCATTTTGACTAAATTACAAAACTGAAGAACAGAAGCAGAATTTAGCAGAATCCTTTTTTAAAGACTGAAAATTTGACCATCAAGTCCCTGCTTTGCTCAGGGATGCAGTGCGGTGTGTAAGCAAGGTGTTCTAGTGCTTAGACAGCGAGGTCTTGTTCACCAAAAGTCCTGCATCCAGATGTATAGGAACCAGCTCTTTATCCAGTTGAGAGGTCCCTGGCACAACTGATTGTATCTGTAATTAACTCCAACCACTGCTAAACAGAATAAACACACTATCTGATATATAGCTAGAGAAGTGGATCATGGTGGCACTGAGTTGTTTGGCATACACGAATCAGCTGTGTGGGTGCTATGTGTACAAAGTTGACTAAGCAGCACCTCAGTCCAGTGACTCTATCCAACATACAGTATGTGTGCATATACATCTCTAATCACATCTGATATTGTCAGGATCATACAGTCTGGAAATATACAAAAACATAACAACATGCAACTTCTTTCTTCAGAATCACGCTTTTTCTGCTTCCCTTGTGCTTCTTTGTCGTGCCCAAGATAATAGGTTATTGTTTAAGTTGAAAATTCAGAAATAAACTTCAAAACAAAAATCACACATACACCTGTACAACTAGTCTGTCTGCAATATTTTATGAACATGCTTATTTCTTTCATCTCTAATCACCTCTGCATGTGTCCGGACTGATTCATTTTGGTTGCCATCTGTCCGGATAACCAGAGTTTTAACATAGCCAAAGGTCACAGGTTTCATTGCTGCTGCAGCCTTTGTGGCTGTCAGTGATTGCATGTAGTATTCAAGAGCAACTGTGAGTCAGCAGATCGGACTTAATTATTGTTCTAAAAGGGCTAACCGAAAAAATCTATGGATAGAATGGAAAATATGAAATGGTAAATAATGTAGACAACAACAGAATTGCCGCTGAAATTTTGGTTGCTGAATTATTATTACACCACAGAAAATATCACTTACAATGACTCCCAAAAGCATCGGTAAAATAGACATGTGTTAAATGAACTCGGAACTATTAACATTGTTGGGAAACTCTGATCCGGATTTAGTTAAGAGATGTGATCGGCATGGCGTTCTCACCAGTGAAGCAGCGCTGTGGCTGGCTTGGCAGATGGGACGGGGCAGCATCCAGCAGGGGCTCCAGGCACTCGGTTCCCTGTGGGACTCGTTTGGGGTCCCAGTCTCCACAGCAAAACATCTGCACTGCCTTCCCCATTGAACTGTGGATCTCACACACCGCTAAGAGAAACACATTACAGTAAATTAGATTTATTTCACTATCCCAACTTGCAGGGGGACTTCATGTGGTACAGCATTTAAGCACCGAAAAACTGACTATGGGGGCAGGGTAATAGGTGTCAGGTGGAAGGTGGGGGGATAGAGAGATGGGAGACGAAGAGATGAAGAGCAGTGTAACAAAAGGGCAAGAAAGGAAACAACAAATCGCAACAGCTTTCATATTTTCCTGTTTAAAAAAAAGCCAGAGTATCTTAATTTAAAAGCCTTAAAAGCCTTGTGTCATGCTGGCGCAGCACTAATGCTACTGCCTCGACTTTGGTCTGCTTAGTAGCAAAGAGGCTTCGTTTCCAATTACTTAAAGGCATAAAGCACATGACAAGTCCAGGATCCAATGCAGAGACTGTTCCATCACTCCCGGGATGAACAGCTCAAAACTCATTCCCTCTTTAAAGCTGTTGAGATCAGGACTTTTCAGATTGGGCAGGACCCAAAATGGCGTCATGAGGAGATTGAAATAGATACCTAATTTATGTTTGACCATTCTACTAAGCCGCTGCAATTTTATATCATTAGTGCCTCCCAAGGTTAAGCACTATAAGGCATGTTTAATAATACACTTCAGGTTACTAGATTAGACATTATAAAAGCCAAATAGCTCTATGAGCCTTCAGAAATACAGTTCGGTCAATCTTATTGTAGTAAAAATCATAAACCACTGCATACTGAACAGTTACATTGTTAAATTGTTTATCTATTATTAGACGTAAGTTCAAGACCAGTATTAAGTGGGAGGAAAACATAAATATATATGCTGTAATTTTTATCCATTAAACAAGCATGTGACTCTGCAGTGCTGGTTTTACATCAGCTATGTTGTTGTTTTAGTTTTTGTTCCCAAACCAACCTCATATCTGTTCTAGTTTATCATTTATCAGTCAGGTCTCTTCTCTCACCAACTCAGACCTTGAACACTGCAAATTGATGACAGAGACATTTTTTCCACTTCCCTCTTCATCACTTCTTCCCTTCCATCAGCCACTTAATGCTCCATTGACTGATATCGAAGAGACACCTCCACCGAAACCCATCCATCTTTTATGACCTCTGTTGCTTTCTACCCGCACCACTTACCTGTCTCATCACAGCGGATGCATCGCAGCACTGATCAACTCATCGAGTCAATGCCCTCTGATCAAAACTTCTGATTTTTGGCTACTACTATAACAAACAAAATCTGTCACAGTTGCCACACCTTCCCCTCCTCCATCCTCCCTGCTCTTACCGTCAGTCAGCTCCGAGCCAAATACCACAGCCTTGGCATTGGAGATGGTGACACAGTGGACCAAGGCCTCTAGTCTCAAATTGAAGTTGATTAGCGCGGCCTCTACTCCGATCTTGGCCATGCCCAGCCAGATGCCCACGTACTGGGTCCTGTTCTCCATGAAAAGAGCCAGCACATCGCCCTCCTGAGGAGAGAAACAGAATAGGGTGGGGCTAGTCAAGTTGATGGCCATCAACTGATTGACTTTACTTTGTTTCTATTTAAAATAAGTCTCTATAAAGGGTTCATATCATGCCTGCTCCTGGATGGGAACAACATCTGAGAGGGTTTTAACAGTTAAGAGTAATCAGTTTCTGCTTTATCATTGACAGCCGTTATATGCAAAACAGACATTTTCCCCCTAATTCTTTATCGGGTATTTTATTTTGTAGACCAGACCTACCTGGAAACCCCGTTGCAGCAGCAGGTTAGCCACTCTGTTGGAGTACTCATCCAGCTGTCTGAAGGTCCACCTCTCCCCGGTCCCCTCAAAGATCAGTGCCGTTTTGTCCCCGTGGCGGCGTACTGTTTCAGCGAAGATCTTGGGAATAGTGTTCTTCTCTCTGAGGTGGCGTCTGACATTCATCTTCACCTGAAATAATACACCCGCCGCACTGAAGGAGCAAAGAGAAAATATTGTTAAAAAGGGAAAAAAGAAGAATAATTCTAAAAGACCATTTGCCCTTTGACGTAAAAGCCGATCCACATCTTCTAGAGGACCACTGCATTGGTTTAGCACGTTTTAGCACATTAACTACAAATTGAATATCCTGTCATTATAGCTAGCCATTATCCAGGAACACAAGTTTTTAGATTGATTTCCTACTCTTTAGTTTAAATGTGTCTCTTTGTCAGCAATCTTTTCCAAAAACTCAATATTTACAAAGCTAACTGAACGCTCAATGTGTGACAATTATAGCACTTATCTCAGTAGATGCTGATTTTTTACACTGTAGTGAAATGTATGGAAACCAGTGACTTCCTCTGCACAGTGGGTACAAGAAATGAAATCAAACTAAAAACTTATGATATACTTTGAAAAACAATCATCAGTAATATGAAGTGTGCCTATTTTGTAGCCACCCACTATTATTATCATTCATTGTAATCTGATATTCAAAATTTTAAATTAATTTAATTTAATTTTAAGCTGATCTACATGTATTGTTGACCAACTATGGTCATCTATTACCAATACTGTGCAAACGTAACGACACTGGGCATAAAACTGTGCATAAAACATTATGACAGAGATGGCTGGGTGGATCCAAGGGGCAAAGTCTGCCCAGATCTCACTCGATAATTTATATTTGTGGTGCAAAGGTACAGATAATGTGCAATCTCCGGGGCACTGTATAATTACTAAAGCATCATAAAACTCTATTGAGCCATGTTACTTAATGGCTACATTGTAATGGTGATGATATTTTTATCATTACAAAGGGGATTAGTTATATCATGTTCATGTTGATCCAGATGACCACAATTGATAGACAGATGCAGAGTTGTTTTAGTCACTTCATTAGTACCCTTGGCCACAATAAAACGCTTTGGAGCTCATTCTGTTGACAACAGAGGTGCTACATGAACTCTACACTATGTAAGTAACTTATTTTGTCATGCCATGTTTTTATCAACCTGACTTATTGCTGGCAAAGTTTTAGAAAGATCCATAATATATCTGATATTATTGAATTTTACGATTTAAAATACTGGTTTCTTCATTCAAGTTTATTAGTGTAGTTTAATACTGGCAACAAACCATTAAGAAAAACAACTCTTATTTACAACCAATTCTAGCAAACACAGATACTTTAAGCCTACTAAAACCACCCAGTGACAATCTCTGGCATTTGCAAGGACAGAAATGTGTATACTGGAGGTTGGGTTAGTTTACAAAGGCATTAAGATGTGAACCACCGTGAACAGTGTAAATACTTAAGCCTCGTCACAGTATACAATAGGAATTTATGACTCACGGTGGAAAAGGGCATGCACTTTGGATTTTTAACCATGAGGCTTCAGGAATTGTCTATACATAGATGAATAATCACATTATTACAAACATTATTAGAACTGTAGTAGTGAGGGGTATTTGCATCTGAGCAGGTGCACCAAACAAAGTAGCTGAAGCAAACAGTAAGTAGTAATAGGTCTGAAAAATAAGAAAACTTGGTTGTGGCATCTTCTTTTTATATGATAAAAGCTCAAAATGTCTATAAGATATAGCCAAGGAAACTGTGATCTTTATATCTTTAACCAATGAGAGAGAAGGGGGCATATTTTGTATACAATAGGTCACAGAAATGTGCTAATCACTACAGGTTAGGGCACTTAGGCCTATTTCTCATGGAGAGGTCACAAAAGCCCATCTTTTACAATTTCCTATTTTACCAGTACTGGAGCTATTGAGGAAGTTAAACACAAACCAATCACCATGGTAACCCCCAACTGTAAATATTGGCTTTAGGTAAGACAGTTAATACAGCTGCACCTCCCCCATCCTCTCTATTGTCTTTTGCCTGAAATATTTTAGGCTACCTGCCATGTCAAAAACGTTTTGAAACACGCAAAACAGGAATATGCAGCTGGTTGTAACCACCAGCTGTAAAACTTGTCCTGTTGAGTTATTAGGCGCTCCTTTTATTCTGATTGTAGTTTGTGTGAAACTTAGGCTGATTTGTGCTTTCAATAATTAACTTTACCATGCATCAGAATGAGTCAGTATAATTGCTTCATAACGACTTAAACGGTTGAGGCAGATGGCCACCCACTCAGAGCCTGGTTCTGCTCAAGGTTTCTACCCGTTTCCCATGCCACTGTCAGGTGCATGGGAAAGGTGCTTGCTAATAGTGGGTCACTGTAAATAATATTATAAACGGTACACTCTTAACGGCTCTATGAAAAGTGTCATGAGATAACTTTTGTAATGATTTGGTGCTATAGAAATAAAATTGAAGGTGATAAACGATCAGTCTCATTTATAGCCCTGCCCCATCTATACCAATGTCTTTGCCAAAAGATCTGAGCAAAGACATGCAACATTTCTGGCGTTACTATTTTGACTTTTCAACGATATATGGCACAATTTTCATGTCCACTACTTGCCAGAAACAACTAATGTGTTCAAATGTCAAATTTGTATTACTTTATGTCCAGGGTCTTATTTTGGTTGACTTCAACCATCTTCTGGGAATGTGATCGTTGAGATCACACGGCTGTAAGTGTTTGGACAGTGACACATTTTCTATTGTCTGTCTGTGTCCAGTGCATTGGATTTGATAGGAGGGCTTTTAGCTGCTCTCCCATCCATATTGAATGAACAATGTAGGAATCCTAACCTTGTATGTATAAAAATGGCTACGATCTCCCAAGATTTTAACAGTGCAGTAGGACCATGATAGGACAACAGTTCTAATGTTGTTCACCAAATCTGGATGTTAACATGCACAAATGTGAGCTGTAAGTCAGCACTTTACCCCCATAGTCATTGTTTCCCTTCGGGTCCAATGTTATGGAGTGTAGAGCAAAAACAATAGTAAATGTTTCACTGGCAAAATACTTTCATACTGCACTTTATTTCTAGCTATGGCTCCCTTTTACAGTAAGACAAGACATGATTGGTTGAAAAATAGCAAATGAAAGAATGAGCAAAAATCAGATATGTTGCCTTTTCTAGGTTAAAGCTGGAACCATGCAAACACATCACGCAACAGCCGAACGCTTACTGTAAGTCTCTGCCAATTGTTTTGGCAAATATCTTCAGAAAGCTCCATCCTCCACTTCCCAGGTAGAAGATCAGGATGGCCGGGAGAACCTGGTACCAAGGCAAGCCCACCAGCAGCCTCAACACAAACAGCAGGGCCGTGCAACACGCTAGACGAATCATCCTGAAAGACCATATAACATAAATATAGATACAGATGATCACTGCAGACTGGGGCAACTAATTACAAACATTTCAGACCAAACATGTGTTCAGTGGGAGAAAGGTTACATGTGGTTTGTGGTAAGCAAAAAAAAATAAAAATAAAAATAAAAAAAAAGGAGGGTATTCAAACCAAGCATGGAAGAATGTTATCTACTATGATTTTGTTTACACATCTGGTGCCCATTCTAATCCACTGACTCAGCTCTGGTACACTGCCAGCTTGTAATAAATGAGGAAGAGGTAGCACAAATGCAACCACTCATATACTGTATGGTGTCATACTGTATGGAATCTGCACATAAAACCAAATACACAAAAATATTGCTAATAAACTACAGGAGTTTTTTTTCCAGGTGGGAAGAAATCCTCAAGTTTTCTTTTTCTTCCAGCTGAATAAAACCCAAGGCTTGAGAGACCTTGGGGAAGCCCCAACATAAAAGCAAATGGTCTGTAGTAACAGCTGAAAGCAGCATGCCTTGGCGTTGGTGCTCAGTGCCACCGGATAGCTAGGAAGATGATCCTAAAACAGTAAAAGGATAGGTTTACATGACTGCTTATTATCTATTCATTAGCCAGCAGGATTGTTTAATAGCAGCGCAGCCCGTTTTCTAGAACCAAGATGCTGGCTAGATAATTATTGCTCCGTCTCTATGCTTGTGGCTGTAATGGTGATGGTGGCTGTTTCATAGCGATTCAACAAGCCTGCTGCTATTTAAAATATATCCCTACGCTCTGTGTTATAAAATACAGCTTGTTGCATGATGGGATTTGTCACACGGGAAGGGAAAGAAATGCATTAAGTGAGCAGGATACCAGCTACTTCAAAGTAAGAAAAAAGCTTCATCATTCGCTGCACCTACACCCGGAAATTTAAAACGCGCGCAGCATCATATTGCGGTAGTAGATAGGGAAATGATGGAGGGGTACAACCCACTGTACGCCTCGCTAACCGCGCCATGTGCGCGTTCAGGCTGGGCCTTCAATAGTAACCCAATTGGACCATATTTAACAGGCTACCCTGATGTTGGTTATCATGGTGACAGGCGCGCATGGGAAGCAGGATGCGCAGCGGGTTGCGCGCAAGGAAGCGGGTGGACAGCAGCACCCTCTTTTCAGGATGAGGGGGCATACTGACTATGCGGTCCACGTTCACATAAAATACCTTTCATGGACCGAGAGCTGCCTGATATTAAAGTGTCGAGCCACCTCTCGAGTCCCGTCGGTGGGTCGATCGCTCACAAGGTTGACAGAGGACAATAGTCCTACCGGGCAGGCTCTGTCCCTTTCTCCTAGGAAAGAATAACCGGACTCATTCGCGCAGTTGAGCATCGCGGGGGCGCATAGTCAATTTGGGCTGTGGCTGGGATGATCTTTTTTTTTTTTGCTTACATACCTTGCACCCCGTTAAAGCCGTCACAGCATGTAGGCCCTAGGTGCGCAGAAATCCCAGACGTGAAAATCGTTGTGTGCGATTCCGCCTTGATCGGCTTATAGGCTAGCCTGGTCGCCCCCTCCGCTCCTCGCCGTTGCTCGCTTGGCTTGACAGAGGCTCACAGAAACGAATAGAGACGGACACACACGCACCGGGATCCCCTTCTGTTGTTAATACCACAACGAGCTGCTGCTCCTCTCCTCCGATGGGTCGGGCGTCAAATTTGCCTCGCTATGCGCATCGACTTTGACTCCGCGATCATCATCCGTTCATTGTCACAATCACTGATATCATTTCTGGGTTCATGGTAGTCTATAAGCTCGCTAGCAAGCGCAATTCAAATGACCTTATAATTTTCTTAGCACCGCCCGCCCACCGCCGTCAGAGTCCCATCAGTGTATCAGGAATAAGCGCTGACGGACGGGTGCCTCGGCCAATCGAGGATGGCGGCTTTTTTACACATCCCATCCGGCAGGGGCGGGGTTTGCGGCACTGGTGAAGAGGAAATGCGGTGCTCTCGCCGGTAGACAGCGAGGCCAGTACGCAGAGCAGTTTCCACCCGGTAGTGACAAAAAGGCCCGGGTGCTGAACTGTTGAACCGTGTGGCGTAAAATGAGCCTGCCTCTGCCTGTAGAGTCCGCCTCACCACATCCATTCATTACTCAGCCTCAAGCTTTAAATAAGCTGTTAATTGAAGGGACCCGAGGAGGAGCGAGCAGTGAGGAAGGGCAGGGTGTAAAACAATACCCGGGACTCTACTACCATGTGTCAAGATGCATAATGAAAACTAAAACCCGTTAGTAGTTAGCCTGCAGGTTTTCACGCAACATCAGCTGATTGCTTGAAATGAAAAGCTCTAGCATAACGGTTGGAAAACTGCAGTCGTCTTTGCACTCACAAGCAATACATGTGAAAATGCAGTAGATGTGGCTTACATATACTCAACTATGTGGACTGTAGAACCAGACAGCAATGAAAGGTGATTATACTTATGTCAAGTAATGTGCTAATCCTACATTTTTTATATTACTGATTACTGCAACTTTAACAATAATTTATGGGCCTACTTTTACACAAGGAGGCTCACACTTTACACAGAGTTCATCACATCAATGTATCATGTAATTAAACATTGCATAATCAGGGAAGATTACAAAAGATCTAATTTAACAAACTGCTGTAGGTTAAAAGAGGTTGCTTCCCACGTGGTCTCGAGAGCTCAAATTAATGGAGACACAAATTTAACAAATATGCCACATCTGCAGCAATACCAAAGATATCGGACAAAGGTGACAGTTTTACACCACACTGACCCCAGTATGTGTGACTGGATGACTGAATAAGTGATGCAAAGATCAGGATATGAAAATAGAGTGAGCTTTGAGACACACACACACACACACACACACACACACACACACACAGATTCATTAGGGACACGTTATCAGTGGTTCTCAGACAGATATGGGCACACCCAGTATATTATGCCACTGGTCTGAATTTTGGTCCCGCGGAGACAGACAGGAAACTGTGAGTGAGTATGACAGTTGCCTAATATCCTTTTTCCTTTACTAAAATGTTAATAGTAATATTAATATGACCCTAAGAGGGATGTTATCACACTAAGTTGTCTTATGAGGGGTTGAATTCAACAGACAGGCCAGGTTATAAAAGCGGAGTCTATCAAAATGAACTACATACATGGTTTTAACAGTTACGCTTTCTCTTACAAGTGGTTGGAGGGTGTGAAATGAATATCAGAAATTGACTGTGTATTGTGATACCTTCTAACATTGTTTACATTCCACAAAATAAATGCTGTCAACTATGGTGTATCTGTAATTCTTTCTAGTGGGTTCAGAAGTCACAATGCAAATGGGAACATACGGTCTGTGGTGGTCTGAGTGCCTTATTTATTACATGTTATCTTCAGCATTCAAAATGTTATACTCAGAGCTGGTGTATTTTATTTTACACTTCAAGTTGACACTCCTGCATTCCCTCTTTTCTGTACATAAACAAAAGTCGGGTAATAACTGACATATGCAGCCATTAAGCATAACCTTTTCCAAACTCAATTTAGATAAGCTCAAATGTAAAAAACAAGCAAGTGCTTTCAAAGTTGGTAGTGTCTCAATAGCATTTATATTTTTGCAGCAATTTTTAACCATACGTTTTCTGCCACAGCCTTAGGTTAACAGTTTGTATAGATATTACTGTTTCAAATATCAGGCCTGCCTGCTGGACTAACACTGTTTTCCTCATATGATACGCATTGCTGTAAATTAAATCTCTCTGTGTAAAGAGGTGAAAACAGAATAAAAAAAAAAAAAAGTGCTCCCCTCTGTCTGAAGGAGCCAGTTGAGGTCAACATAGTTCCTCCAGTCACATCTTTAGTCTAAACCCATCCTCCTATCAATAAGTTCTTTCCTTTTTTCCTTTGTGCCCCTCTCCCCTTGGTCTAAGTTACCATTCTCACCGCTGTATTTTCATACATTTTTTCCCAGTCTTTTTTCTTTCAGTCATCAAGTTCCAGACCAAAGTGGCTGTAGAGATCTCGTGTGGTGGTCCCCCTCAGAGCAGCTGTAAGACATGGAAAAGTGGGGGTTAGGCCCCTTCAGCAGATTACAGGCTGAACTCACTCTAGTCTACTTTTCAAACAATCCTCAAAACACTGAACAGGCCAAGATCACAGTACCAAACAAATTAATCACTTTCAACACAAGGCTTGAGTGAAAAGATGTTATACAGTAGCTTTAGCAGCATCAGTATCAATTTCATTGCAGCTTAAAATATATAATCAGCCTTTTCCCCTCATATTAACCCTGTTGAATCATAACTTACAGTAGATCATGTAACATATTTTACGAAGCCCTACTCGATAGATCTCTATCTAGCCTCTCTTACATCACACAGAACCAAGCCATGCTGAGCTGAACCAGGCTGAGATATATCATTGTTTTGACATGGTTTTGTCAATCACCTTTGCCTGGGGGGCAACACCCAAGACTCCACAATTATTATTACATGTTATGTTACAGTACACAATTTTGAATTGAAGTATCCTTTCAAAATTGCACTTATCCTGTCTGGTTTCCTTCACAGCCATTTCAGTTAAGAAAGTACTATACCTGAGTACTGTTGACTATAAACAATAGAATCTTTCAGGAACAATTAACAATGAATAATGAATAATCGTTACATAAAACAATGATAAACTATGTTTTAGGGCAACTTTCTCATAGCTAAACTCCTAGGTAATAATTAAATCTCTTTTAAGTGGTGAAATGTGAAGATTTTAGACTATATAGGCAAAAAATATATCTATATTTCTAAGGAGGAGGATGTGACAATGACTTCAAACTCGACTGATAGACAGACGGACATGGTGAGAGACAAAAGGACAGTTGTCTTTAGGAGGGTACTGTAGGCCATCTCCTCTCGTCTCTTCTCTCACTCTACAGCCTGCCCACTACCTCCTCCCTCTCAGAATAACAGTACACAACAGCAACTCAGTGTTTAAGTATAGGCTCTTTGTGAAAGTGTGTGTTTGAGAGAAAGGGAGAGAGACAGCAGGAAGGGGTAAACAGCGTGTGTTTCTGTTTGACAGTTTGTGTCAGTGTATGCATGTGTCTACACGTGTTTGCTGAGATTGTACTGTATGAGTGTGTGTGTGTGTGTGTTTGTATCTAAGTGATGTGAAAGACCCCCATTGTGTCAGAGGGGAAACGCTACCTCCATTCACTAAGAGGTCATTATCATCCTGACTCTTCACTGTACTGAGAGAGAATTTAAAGAGATAGCAAGCGTTTAGCTAACCATATGGAGAGATTGCCACGTTTTTTCCCCCTACAAACTGCAGAAGTGGGAAATAAGTGATAGTAGAGCATCTGAGTAATGTATAACTATCCATGTTGTTACTGTGTTCATATTCCACAAAGATCAGGAGATTTAAAAGGGGATGTCCAGATTTTATTTAACACCACACACACATAAATGTGCATGTAAACGTAGGTAAAAGGTTATGTTTGTTATGATACATACACAGACCATAATGTCACTTGGCTGTGATTCACCAAAACTTCCCTAACAGTGTGAAATGCTTGAACTTCTCCACACTTCCTGAACCTCATGCAGTTGCAGCACATGCACAGAAATATGTTTTTAAGACGCAGGCACACGCTTTACCCCATTGTAGCCTATTTCCTCATACCGGTGTGTCTCCCAGACATACAGTAAATTCATCAGTACTTGATGGTTTTAGACAGTGCTATGCAGTGCCAACACCAATCTCTGAGAAAGAACAGTGATCGGGTCTACAGCCTGCACTCGTTGTATAAGCTGCTATCAGTAATAGCACATAGCATAGGTATGGCAATTTCAACTAAACTAAATTAATATTTCTGTCATCACATGATGTATGACAACAATGCTGAGCAATATTTGCCAACATATGACTGGACACAGAAAATCAAAGGACGGCTGGTTTATTTAAGCTGGATGAGGTGGGAACCTAAATATAACCAAGATTGTCCAAATAACAGAAGCACTTCAACCAGTGACATTTTTCTGTGTGTGTTAATCTAACATAATCAGTGTTGTGTAAATACTGTCTGAAGTCAATTGAAAGGCTAGCCCTGGCTTTTGATTCAGCCTTCAGAGGGAAACAGAGACGCCGCTCTGTTGCCCTCTGGTGGCTGGCTGTACTGTGGAGCAACTTCCATCCATCCCTTGTCAACCACTTATCCTGCGTACAGGGTTGCGGGGGGCTGGATGCTATCCCAGCTGACATCGGGCGAAAGGCGGGGTACACCCTGGACAGGTCGCCAATCCATCGCAGGGCATGGATCAATAAACTGTAATCATACCATTATGTTTAGTTTCCTTCAAGCTATTGTTGCATTACCTAATCAGATGAGAGCTTACTGAAATGTTTCCTTCGATGATAGATAGATGGCATGACTGCATATCGATTGTATGAGCACACTCATTTTCTCCACAGACAGCTTTCTTAGCTCTAATATTTTAATGGTGCATACCGATCAACATACCTGGTATAGATTGTGACAACAACAACAACTTTATATGACCGTGTGGTAAATCTGATGTTGTCTTTGTTTGAGTATTAACAGTCATCTCAGTCACTGAAGTTGTTTTTAACCTCTGTGCAGTTTGTTTTCTTTGGTGCAAATCACATCAGAAAAAGACATTGTTTTATGTCCGTTTCAGTAAATTAATTTAAAGCTAATTTGTTGCTGTGCCTGCAGCAACCTTGCATGACAAAACACCTTACACCTGCCATATTTGGGATCCAGTCTAGTGCTAGTTGGCGAACAACCTTTAGTGGTTATTAGTGTTGTAATTAGGGCCGCAACTAACGATTATTTTCATTAATGTGTTGATAATTTTCACAATTAATCGATGAGTTGTTTGGTCCATAAAATGTTAGAAAATTGTGAAAAATGTTCATCAGTGTTTCCCAAAGCCAAAGATGACATCCTCAAATGTTTTGTTTTCTCCACAACCCAAAGATATAGATAGATATTCAGTTTACTGTCATAGAGGAGTAAAGAAAAAAGAAAATATTCACATTTGAGAAGGTAAAATCTGAGAATTTGGAATTCTTTTCTAAAAAAAAAAAAAAAAAAAGGAGACTCAAAACAATGACTCTGTTATCAAAATAGTTGGTGATTAATTTAATAGGTGACGACTAATCGATTAATCGACTAATAGTTGCAGGTCTAGTTGTAATTGCGTGGCTTTTTCAAGGCATGTACAACAGTACACAACATAAACAAATCTGTTATCACTGATATATTATTCAGAATCTATTCTTGAACTTGTGACTTGTTTCACTGCTGGTTAGTTTAGTTCAAATTTAATTATATTTGAAAGGAGAAGCCTTGACGTTTACATGTATACTTTTGTCTTCACATATAATGTATCTGACCCACAATATTCACTATTAAAAGGTATCAAATTAAAACGTTTATATGAGCATTTCGCTTACCAATACGGCCCAGGAGTGACTGTCCAATGTCTTTTATGTCATTGTATTCATGCAGCATATCAATATGATGCTCCAGCTCCTCTACTCTGTATCCTCTGGAGAAACACACACACAACTGGTCTCATACAAAAGCAGATCTTTGCAAATGACAGTCAAAACTATGTGCAGGCAAGCAGAGCACACATGCATTAAAGGTATTACAGGGTATTATTTGTGGGGATCAACACTACTGATGATCCCCTAAGGCTAAACTGAGTCATCAACACTACATGCTTAACCTCAACCCATACTATTCAAGTTGGACCTCAAAGTCAAATACAGGACAAGACAAATACACACAGCTGTACTCACTCAGCCTCCAGCTGTGCTATCTCTGTGTCCAGCTGCTCTCTTCTCCTCTGTAGCTCTGCCACCTCCTCTGTGGGGCTAACTTTAGCACTCTCAGTTACTTGAAGCTGTGAGGTGTAAAACAGACAACCATGGTACTCGGATGCACATGTGGAATGACATATAAGATTTATAATAATAATAATAAATTAGATTAACATAGCGCTTTTCTAAATACTCAAAGACGATTTACAGAGGGTAAGTATGTATGTGTGTTACAAATAGACAGAGAGGATGTTTACTTACAGGTGATTTGAAGTTGGTGTGTACTCTCTTAAACTTTGAGAATGGAGTTCTAGGGAGAGAGGGTATGAGAGGATATGTTTCACTTGATGTATGATGTATGTATGAAATGTATAATGAATAAAATGTCTTTGAAGTGGCTGTTTACATGTTCCACTCAGTATTCATTTGCTCTCAGAAATTCCTAATAATAGTAGCAATAAAATCTGTACGGTCTGTGTGTATGCAGAAAGAAATTTAAAAAACAGGTTTGTTGTTACACACAAACACATGCAACAAACAAATCATATCACTTATGTTTTAAGTTCATTAAATACAATTCCCTGTAAACATAAATGTGGGATTTTAACTCTTCATTGTTTTCTAGCTATGGCTAAATAATGATAATTATTGAACCAAGGACTACTAAGATGATGGCCGCAAGGAAATATGCGGTCTATTGCATGATTTGTCATATGTCTCGTTTATTCATGCAAAGAAGGTTAAACCAACTGGACTTGGTTGACGGTACATAAAGACGTTTCACATCTCATCCAAGAAGCTTCTTCAACTGTGTGTATTTCTCTTGCTTTTGGATTAACGTTATCTAATTTTTTTTTTTTTTTAATTGAACTGAATGAGTGGAACATACAGATGTGTGGTTACTGTGTGGCGTATTATGTGGTTAGATTTAAATAACAGTCGTTTGCTGCTGTGGCCAACAAGAAAGTGGGTAAACTTTGACTTCCAGTGGAAAAGGCATATCGGAATTTCCCACATAAAAACCCTGTCAATATGTTATGATGTCCGAGGTTATCTAAAGACTTCGGTCTTTATTTAAAGCAATTCCGTGTAATAAAAAGTGGTTGAAAAACATTTATCTAAGCTTTGCAAAACAGCAGATGCAACGCTACTTAGTAGACGTTAACTGTATCAGCTAGCTAGCTAGCTTAAGGGCTAAACCTATCGGTTACCTTTTCAAAGCTCCTTTCTGCAAGTCGTTCCCTTCCGGAGTCGAAACTGGACAGTTATTTGCACTACAGTGGGTTTCAGCGGATTGCTCTGTGTTCATACTGCCTTGTGTGTTATGAAAACGTGTGTGCAATGGGTCATTTAATGCAATAAGTACAGTATTTTAGAGAAGTAGGAAGTTCGCAATTCGCGGCCGATGGTAAACTGACGCAGACTGAAACCGGATTGGTTCTTCAAACCGAGAGGCGGGGACTACTACCCTGGTAACAACCGTGCGAAAGTGGTGATTGGGATTCTTGTCATTTTGAAGGGATAGATGTTTTAGTTTCACAACAACTCAAGTTCTTTTTTTTCAGAGTATGCCAACCTATACTTGTATTTTGGTTATATATTATTACGCTTAGCACTTAGGTTACATTTTACAGTTTTTCTAAATTGTTTACACACCAGCCTACTTGAGAAAGACCACAACCTGTAATTTATGTATCAACCCGCTGAACCAGTTCTGTTAAAATAAAACCACATTACCTGCTTTACACTCAGATTGCAGTTAGGAGAGAACGAGGAAGACGAAGACCAAGGAGAGCCATAATCTGATGAGATGTGGGCCACAATGGTCTATGAGGCAGGCTGTCCAGAGAGTAGGCTACAACCAAACTGAAGCAGGTTCACAGTAGCATCCATCATCCAGAGTTGAGAATAGGTAAGAAATCTACTCTCATTACAGTAATGTAGTACTGCTTATTAATACAGTATAATGATTACTATTGCAAGTGGACTATAGTAGGCCTATACTGTAAACAGAAAGTATGTTGTACATAAGGAGCTGTTTTTCTACCTATACAGTTTACAGTTTTGCCTGGAGATGGAAGGTGTATGACCATGATGTTCATACATGTAGCCTACCTCTTCTGCAAACTATGGACGATGCATGTGCAGAGATAGCTGTAGAAGCTTCTCAGGGCTGAACTTGCCATCCTAGGTGATACTTCTGCTGCTTGGCCAGCAGTGAAAATTGCAAATCGTGTGCCAGGATTTGAGACGCATAGTATGTTGCGTCTCAATTGAATAGCATGTATGAATTATTTCATTGTGTAATTTATCACAAGCACAATAGTCAATTCAATTGTGAAAATCTCATGTCCTATTTTTTCATTCAGTGTCAGTGAAAAAAAGTAGGACAAGACTGAAATGTGGATATAAAGAACATTTCCAGGGTCCACTGCCATACTGACAAAACATCCACCATTGTTTAAACAATGCCAAAGAATGTTTAATTTTGAGGGCATTGCCTTTTTATATGAGACTATGTCTTTGTCTTGAAGCATGAGTTAAATGTTTTGGATGAGTTATGACCTTTTGCAGGCGAGCTATGGTGTTTTGACAAATGCTCATAGAGATTTGAGATTTGAGATTTGTTTTAAGAAATGAGCCAAAGCAATTGACCAGAGTTCGACTAGAATGTGTCAGCAAAGCCACTTTCCTTATTGGACCACCAGATGGCGACAAAGTGCCACTTAAGTTGACTTCTTTCTTTCTGTGTTCATCGCATCTTCACCTCTCACAACACTCAAATACAGACTGTCTGTCTGAAGCAACCCACACACTTGTTAACGGAGAAGAATATTGCATAATCAGATGGTGTGGCACATATTCATGTGCTAATGATAAAATGAGGCTACTCTGCACTACTCACCAAACAAAGGTGACTCTCAGGCTGATTCAAAGACAACAGCGCTCTAAAACCGGTGGTAGATTAACAAAGCAAAAGGTCATGTTCAATCCTCAAAAACTGACACACATACTTTTCCACCACATACTGGAGCCAGAGCCTTTCCAGTACGGTTCACTGGCCAATGACCAAAGGAAGAGGAACACAGCAAAAGATTTAACTGAGAGAGAGAGAGAGGAGCAAGGAGCATGTGTTGGAAAGGGAGACAGGGTTTATAAAGAGAAGAGGGTGAGACAGAAAGAGAAAGGCAGACGGGATGTGTTTTCTAGGGTAGCTGGTGTTGGGGGGGTGGTACATAAAAGGACATAAAATCAAGTCCATTCTGTGTTGTGTCCACAGGATTCATTGATTATTTATCAGTTGTTATACTGAGACAGAGAGGGGGGGAATGAAAAATTCAGACAGGATGCATGGCCTTTTCTCCTTTTAGAAATTGCAAGATTACATACACTGAGCAGTAATGGCTCCGACACGCAGTCATGTGTGTGTGTGTGTGTAAGACAGAGAAGGAGAGATTTGTGGAGGATGGCAATTTCTGCACATCTCTGACCCAGCAATAAACACTTGTGTGTGTTACTCTATCGCATATTCAGTTTTGTTAATAAAGGACACAAGGTTGTGTGTTCCTTTCGTGTGAATGTACAAAACTTCCTGCAGTAATGACATGGACTCTGATGAAAGAGCCCCTTCCTAATGTGCGACCAACCTCTCAAAGCTTGGAGTGCCTGTGTTTATTTGTGGCAGTCTGGGTAATGTCCATACTGGTGATGAGGAATCTCAGGAATGCCAAAATAAAAGACTAAACTTTTGGCATGGAATATTGTGTACATGTTCTGTAATACACAGTATCATTACAGGAGTTAGCAGGAGTCTTAGTTTATACCTACTCAAGAACACTGCTTATTAAACTAATTAGTAGTCAAGGTATGCAGGTGGATGGGTGTATTATTTGAATCTTATAGGCTCATAGCTATACTCTATAGATATTTTTTTTTACAGCAGGCATTTGTGCTTGTCATAGGGAAAGCATAGGTGTTACTAAGAACATTATCAATGGCTCTGTTCGATTCAAGTGTCCCAGTCAGTCATGAAAGTGTGACAGTGCGCCACCAGCATGCACAATACCAGGACCCTGAAACTAAATCATTTATTTTATTATTTTTACATTAACTTTTCCTACTGTCCATCCAAGATGAGATATATATCTCTCCAGTGAGTTCTAGTTTTCCTCCCAGTTGGACGTACATGGAAAACCTCCAAAGGAAGGTGCCCAGGAGACATCCTAATCAGATGCCCAAACCACATCAACTGTCTCCTTTCAATGCAAAGGACCAGGGGCTTTACACCAAGCTCACTCCAGATGTCCAAACTTCTCAGCCTATCTCTAAGGCTCAGATTTGCCACCCTACAGAGGAAACCAAACCTACGGATTTCTACTTGTTTCCATGATCTCATTTCTTCCACAGCTCATGACCAGGTGAGAATAGATCAACTGTGACATGTCAAAAATGTCTTTGTGAAAAAGACCTAATGTGTTTTGTGTGCAGCCTGTCCTTGACAGACAAACGTCCTGTAGGTCGATTGTGCAGCAGCTTATTATGACCCATATTTACGTTTTTAGTTAGGCTCCAACCCTCTTTGTAAGGAGGGTGGTGGGTTGGATGGATGTGTCAAGTAAACTAAGGACTGTCACTCAGGAGACATAGGTTTGAGTCACATGTGAAAAAACTCAAAGTTGGAACATTCAAAGTTAAATTTAAAAGTTAACTAACATTTCATAGGTTACTAACATCACATTACTTACGTAATGTACTTATTTTAATCTTTTCCTAAACCTAACCAAGTAGTTTTGTTGCCTACACCTAACCAAACTACGCCGTTTTACAACTTTTATCATGTGTTAAACGTCATGTGACTTAGGTCATGTGCCTTCATAATGCACTTAAAGGGCTGTATGCCTGTCACTGGACTGGTACTTGCCAATTCTCGTACATACCAGTTTTTGGGAATGGTCGTATGTCATTGTGGGACAACAACAACAACCTAATGATGGGAATTACTGTTCTTTGAAGGAAGCTGGCTCCAATCATTCACTTAATAGAGTGGGCTCATAGATGCAGACTCGTTTGCAACAAACACATCACTAAATGAACCTTTTTTGTCATTTAGGTAGGAGGACATGTTGGTTACCTATTAACTGTTTATTTGTGAATGTTTATATTAAGTCTTCATTGAGCTCACATTTGCATTTTTGTTTTTTTTCCCTTAATTTCAGATCCAGCTAGCTAGCTTTTTCTGAGAAAACTCCAACCAATGAGGAAGGCTGTGAGATTTAGTTGGAATCTCTGGAAAATGCTAGTAAGTTGACTTTGCATTAAGATTTTCTTTGGTCAAACTACTGTTTCTAAGACAAAGAATGAACTTTTACTTTTTTATTTTCTTGTGACATACCTAAGCCAATTTACTTTTCTATAGTGATATTCGGTGGTGTTTTTTGCACAAAATATACTAAGAAATGAACAAAGCAGGTAAACAACCACATTTCCAGTGTGGAAAGATAAGTTATTTTTCAATGGCGTTGCGTACCACAAACAAAACAGACAGAAAATAGCATCAGAAATCTATCTAAAATATGAAATCCATCTATTTGTCTTTTACTGTTGACAATCTAAAGAAAGTTTCATAACAGGGTTATATAGAAAAGCTGGATTTGAAAAGAGAACATAAGAGGTAGGAGGTGGAACAGGAGGCGGTGAAAAAAAGTAAGGAAAATCCGAGCAAGGGAAGGACAAGGAGTGGGAATGACAGGAGGGAAGAGGAAGGAGGGTGAAGCAGCAGGACAATAAAAGGAACGGAGGAGAATGGGCAAGAAGCTTTGGTTTGCGATGTTAGTTGGAAAGCCTCATATCTATCGCATTCATAATTCATGGAATCCCGGCCGTCCTCTGTACTGCATCTAAATTCCACTGTTGGGGAATTATGGCCAGAGACCATAAAATAGGCACACACACACACGCACACACACACACACGCACACACACAGACACACACACACACACACACACACACACACACACACACACACACACACACATCATGTAGTACTAGAGAGTAGGCTAAGGGAGACGGGGAGAGAGCAGAGAATCAAGAACAAGAGAAAGAGATATTATAAGAGATGCAGTGGACAGACAGAGTGAGAGAGGGGATGAATCAAAGCATTTCATAAAACATCGATAGACAGCTAAAGGCTGTGCTATGAGCTTTGCTTACACTGGTGGCAATTATGCTTCTAAATAATTCATATAGCATGCGCAAGGGTTTCTTTTTAAGATCCCTAAACGGCCATGGATTTAAACATTTTATTTCCACATTTTCCCGTGATAACAAGTTAATTTTTATTGTTTTCTTGAGATCAAAAGTTATTTATGTCAGTGTCTTGAATTAACGGAATAATTTTCTCGAAATCTGGAGATCATAAAACCCAGCCAACTATATCTCGTCATCTTGGGAAAACAACATTTGTTATTTTGAGATAATGACGTAAATAAAGTTCTCGTGATCTTGAGAAAACGAATAGAATTAACTTGTTATCACAGGAAATAAAATGTTTGAATTCAGGGCCAGTGAGGACTCCCGTACTACCGTACACAAACTGAAAATATGCAGAATGCACGCAAAATACACAAACACAAACTTCACCAGTAAAACCTACATACAAACACATATATACTCCTGTAGTGCACACATGCAAGCAGTCAGAAAATGTATACTTCAGACATCCATAACAGCACAAATCAGTGGTTTTATTGAAATACACACATTTTGGAGATCTTGGTGGAGAGCTGGTTAACTCTCAGAAGGAAAGACTTGTATTAGCCAGAGTGAAGTACTCTTAGATAAAAAGCATAGATTAGATAATAGATTGTTTGGCGGTTTTAGTTATGAGGCAGACTCTTGCTGAGCTGCACAATGTCAGTCGTGATGGAAGGATGCCATCACAGACCTCCAACCTCACTTTCACAACATGTCATTTAAAATAGCATTGACAGACCTCATTCAACGCATCAGGTGTTTTCAACAATGTTCACAGATGTCTTTTTGTTTGACAGGCTAGCAGTTGCTTGCCATGCTTCTAGTCTCTGAGCAAAGCTACAGCGTGCTAAACGTGTTCTCCACTGCAAAACTGAATTATCAGACATGTGGTCCTGGTACATGTAAATTATGGTTACTGTAAAGAGAATCAATAAAAACATTTGCAGCCAATTTGCCTTGTGGGTGGAATGCAAGTGTGACAATTCCCTGTTACAGTAATTCATGTAGAATTATATTGGGAGTTTGAATGTATCCACGTCCAAGGGAATCCATCATAATGTGAAAGGTTTTTCATGTCTGAAGCAGTGCTGTTGTATTAATGCCATCACAAAAGGTCTATTCATGTCTCTGCCAGGGAGGCCTTGGTTTGATATCAACTCCTCTACGCCTCCATCTGTCTGTGTATTCTGTGCTATGTGCTATTTCTTATTCATTAGCTGTGACTGATCTTTCTAATAACTACTTCTATTTCCTCTCTGAAATAGTTTTCAGTTGTGTTTCTATTGTGTGATTAGTCTTCTTCCCTCTCTGACTCACTCAGTTTATTGCCAGAATAAAGCTTCCCATTTTCGTTTCTTATCCTTTCTGCACGGGTGAGTTTTCACTGTGACTATCATCTCCTCGCCTCTAACCGTCAGGTCGGTTTATCGTCGCACTTAAGCATCCCATTCTTGTTTCTTTTCCCTTTCAATTCATACATTTTTTCTGTCATGACTCTCACCTCGTCGCCGCAGGGCTGACGGGATCTGTGTGCAAACAGACGCCTTATCGCTGTTACTGCGGTTAAAGGTTTGGCAGGCTTCACCATTTTCTCATGTTAAAATTTGATCTGTTGCAGTTTGTCAGATGTTTGACTTTGAACATAAAAGAAAAAAAAACATGTTAGTAGGTTCACTGGTTTCCAGACACATTTACACCTGTAACCTTTTAGAGAATACAACTGTCGCTATGCAATAACAATCATTTCATAATAATCATTTTCCTCTGTCAATTGAGATTATGAACAGATGTTGGCTTATTAGTGGCATCAACAACAAATAGCCAACATATACACCAAACAAATCAGAACTGGATTGCTGTTTTCAATCTAGGATAGCACACATTCATTTTTCTTCAGATATCCAAAAAAATCTACTTTAATCGGCAAACCTAATGGTCTAAATCCTGCAGTCTAGACATCAAATAAAATTTGTATTTTCTACAAGATTGCCTGCCGGGCTCTCTGTACGGCTCGGCTGTTTGTGGTGTGGTGCTCCGACCAAAGCATATGTTTCATCTAGCTGATATTTACCGTGCCTACAGCAATTGACTAAATCAGATAATCCCGGATGATGCACCATGCTTTTAGTTGAATCCACTGTTCAACATTTGGCAGCTAGCAGAAATACGGTCCTGTGGAGTCCTGCCTGCCCAGGGAATACATATTCTCATTACAGTAAATGTCTATGGATAAACCTTTGTATCAAGAGGCTTCACTTCATATTAAAGTATACACCACGCAAACATCTTTTAAAACGTGTAAATTACTTGAATTGAATGAATGACTGCCCAGGCTTGTCATTCAAAAACATTTGAATATGAATTTGAATCACAAGGACATTTTACTCCACATTTGGTTTTGGTAAAATTAACAGCAACAGCAAACCATATCAGAAGGAGTTTCACACCATTTTATTAGCAACAATGTGTGTGTTAGTTATACATTAGAAACAAGGACAGAAACATTTCTGCTGTACTGTACTGAGTCTGAAAAACCAGATGGATCATAAAATAAAGAAAGTAATTCAAATACTTCAGGGTAAAAGCAACACTGCATTTGAATAAACACTTGTAATAATAATAATAATACATTTCTCTTATAATTCTTTATGGCACTAAATGTCTTGTGCAACTGTCACATAGTTTCTTTTTAAAAAGTAAGGAAAGCATAGCATTGAGAACTGTGTGTATGTGTGCGTGCATGTGTTTGTGTGTCATAGTATATTTGCAGGGAAGCACATGTCACAAGAGGAAAAACTTAAAACAAAATCACTCACGTTTTGACCCTTTGGGAAAATAAATGAGCATGATTGCTGATAAAATCATCAGAGACAGAAAGAGAGAAAGAGAGAGAGAGGGCGTACAACAGCATTTACCATCCATTTTGAGGGGCGGGGGATCCAAGAGGGACAATCCAATCGGCTTCAAGCCCCTCACACAACCACTGGCATTTCTTCTTGAAACACAGCAGTAAATAATTTCATTCATTAAATGTGTGTCTTGTGTCCATAAAATTCAGCCACTGCTTCCTCCAGTCAGAATATGAGCCCTCGAGCCCAGCCGGTTTGCCAAGTGCAGAAAATAAAAACAAACGCAAGAAGGAATTCTCCGAGTACCTCATAGCACGAGCAAATATTCCTCAGTCCAACGAGTTGAGAGAAGAGAGAGGCTGGAGTGTATGTTACTGCCTGTTAAATATTTATAGATATGCCTTCAAAGGTGAATTAATCTTAAGCCAATGAATCCATATATCAACAAATCAGAGACAGCGCAAGGAATGCAGTCCACAAAATGAAACTTCAGCGAAGAACTATAATGAATATCACTTTGTAAAGTTACGTGACTGCCACCTGCAACTTGACTCTGTGGTATAGCATTAATCAGTAAAATAGACATTTACAAAATAGCTGCAAACCCACCTAAGAGTTTGTCGTATCATTTGGTTGGGTCATTCTTAGCACTAACATGAATTTAAAGGTAAAACTGACAGACGGAAACTAATACAATCCCTTCACCCTTTACAATAAATGTTTAAAATGTTATTGCAACCCACCACTGGGTTCATATAGGGGGGACAGATTGTGTTTAATTGTATGGAATATGAATTCTTGTATAACAATTGATCAAGTTATACACACACACACACACGCATACATGCATGCAAGCACACGCACACACAAATACAAGAACCCATCCCCCTTTGGCACCTGGTCCACCCTGCTGGCAAGAACACAGAGGTCTTTCTCTGCTGAAGTGTAGTATACTACATATTTATATATGTACACTTTGTGTTGTCAGCAGATGCTCTGAGAAACCAGCCTCCCGTCAAACTGGAGGCATCTATGAAAGGAAAAACAAGCAGGTATTTACTTCTTCTGTGAGCCCTTTATGTCTTTAAAATATTATGGCCTATGTTAAATCTATGTAAAATGCCTGTGTGTGGCTGCTAAAACTCGACATCCTGCTTCCTCTTCTAGTCTCTCCACTGGTGGTGGGTGATATTTTATAATCTCTATAATCTGTAGATGGAGGAACAGACAGATCATCCCATCACAGGAGAGGGAAACACTGGACTTCTCCTAATAATATTTTGTTTGTAGCAGCTATGGCAGAGAGAAAATCCCTGCTGATTATGTCATTTTGACATGGCGGGAATCTGTCTATGTTTCATCCATGGGTAGAACATGGGTAGAGTCCAGAGGAAGTAGGGCTACACAAAAAATTTTAAAATCGTAAAACAAATTCCATTCTTATCATTAAAAAAGAGTTATTCAAAACAAAACAAACCAAGAAGTTCATGTTATTGATAACTTAACATTTTTTAAATACTTTGAACTCTATATTGGCCCAAGTGTAAGGTCCTGGACCTGAGCATAGTACCTTTGAAAATCCTGTCCTGAGAGCCATCTGAGTCCTCCATTCTGCAAGGAGGTGACCAGTAGAACGAGACCAGACTAGATCACCCCATACTAGACTGGACTAAACTGGTCAAGATGACAAAAACCCAGTCCGGCCTAGGCCATCCCACTTAATTTAAGCATAAACTTACACCGAGTTCCAGCCTCACCAAGCTAAACATCCGTACTGATGCTACAGCTGCGTGTGAACATGTCCCTCATGGTTACCGACCGGGCGAGGTTTGGTTTACGGTAGTTTGAAATGTTCACAGGCACTGGCAGGTCCAGATCCTGCTGCTGGACGCTGCGGTAGCTGATCCGGTCACCTCCGTTCCTCAATCCATCTGGTTGATGGTGTAGCTGCGGCTGAGGGGGCTGGAGGTAGAAAGGCAACTCATAGTGCGTACAGGATGGACAGAAGGTCTGTGAACGTGTTAGTTTCCTGGCCAGCGGAGGGGTGGAGAAAAGGGCGGGGCCATTTGGGATGGAGGAGGCGGCGGCCGTTGCCGCCACAATGTTATGATTGGAGTGGACTGGCGGGAGGCGGGAGGTAACTGCAAAGTCTGGCTCCTCCTCCTCCGACTCGGACTCTTCCTTCTTGCAGCAATAATACTGGTGGTGGGAGAGGAAGGATTGCGGGATATGGAGGATGATGGGGAGCAGAGACAAGAAAAGAAATGAGGGAGAATATTAGTGCAAACAGCATATCTCTCAAAATTTAGCCCCACATTATTTATCCATGAGGTGTTCTTCAACCCACATGACCCTAGATGTGCCATAACCGTGAAGCTGTACGCTACAGTGTCAGAAAGGCTTAGTCTGATTTCTGTGACAAATCCTCAACAATTTTGAACAGACTTGTATACAGAATCCACCTTTCAGTGGAGAATTTATGGTTGCTATTTCTGGCCCACAAAATGTAGTTTTCAAATGAATTCCTGGCATCATGCCCACAAATATGAACTATAATTTGGGGGTCACTTTTGATTTTACTGTGAAATATAAAAATCCTAAGAACTGTAATCAGCTCAAAGTGAAAAGGATCATATTATTTCCACTCTAGCAATTTCACCTTAGTTTCCAGTTGATCTTGGTAAATGGACTGCTTTAATTCAAGGTGCTTTATAATTAGCATCTCTGTCACCCATTCGCATGAGCTACCATAGAAGGCCCTAGTGATACCATTGTGAGCAATTTGGAGTTCAGTGTCTTGCTCATGGACTCTGTCCTGTCCCTGTACTCTGTTAGAGGCTGGGGAGCAAATGAAGAGCTACATGATAACAAGATGTTGCAAGATGTTGCTTTCCCACATATTTTCTGAACCTTGATACGAAGGATCAGTCATGGTGTCAGTGGTCAGTGTTGTAATAAAGCTCAGTCCCACAGGTGTGAAAAGGCCTTTTAGTATTTAAAAAGTATGCAACTTTAACTTTAAGTTGATTTTAGGTGTACAGTTACACAAAATTAAGCAAATTAGGGGAAGAAGTTGATAAATTAAAGCAAAAGTTTGACATTTTGGGAAATAAGATTATTTGGTTTCTGGCAGAATTAGATGAAAAGACTGATACAGTAACACCCTTTGTCTATAAAGTAGATAGCCGATAACCCTCCACGGACAGAAGCTGGTTAGCTTAGTTTAGCATAACATATCAAGATCTGCCCACCAGCACCTCTAAAGCTCATTAATTAACATGTTTTATCTTGTTTATATAATCTGCATAAAAACTGAAGTGTAAAAATATTTTTTTTGTTGTCTTTTATTAAGGGGGTTATCTGCCTGACTATTTCTTGGCTCTGAGCAGTTCCCAGCCAACCAGAAGATCCTCCAGGAATTTACTGATCATGGCCAAGAAATGATCAGGCACATAAACATCTGTAAAAAGGCAAATCGTGGTTTTACACTTCAGTGCTGGTAGGTGGATTTTGTCACCATTTGACAGAGCCAAGCCAGCTGTTTTCCACTGTCTCCAATCTTCGTGTTAAGCTAAGCTAACTGGCAGCAGTCTGCAGCCTTATATTTGATGGACAGTGGTATCCATCTCCTTCTCATCCAACTCCCCACCAGAAAGAAATCGTAACTCAATTTCTAGTACATTTTTAATGTCCAAAGTCCAAGCAGGTTAATGCACAATGAATGTACAGAGCACAACAGCATAGAAAGATGGACAACACGATGACTATTTAATTAAAATGACCACAATGTGATTTTCTTTGTAGGAAATGAAACTGAAGTCTGTAACACTTCTAATGTGAGATAAGTTTCCATATAATGATTTGCTAAACTTTAAGACCTTGTAGACAAGTCTGGGTTCAGACTGGAGAAACGCTGAGGCATAAGTGCCGTTGAAAGCCAAGTGCTAACACATTTTTGTTTACTGGTATGAAATGAAAAGTATTGGAGCTTATTGATGCTTTTATTTCTATTGTGTTGAAGCAATATTGGACATTTTCTATTCAATATAGGCTATGATTCGCCTGAAGTTCCAAATATGATCTGTCCCTGATTTGAGTCCCAAAGCCCAAGAACTACTGATACAGAAAGTGCACAGCCTCAGCTGTACTTTGTGTTTAATGCTAATGAGCACATGTTAGCATGCTAACACACTAAACTAAATATGGTAAACACAGGAAACATTATTCCTTTTAAACATCAACATTTTGGCTTTGTCATTGTCAGCATGGCGACATGCTGACATTCGCATCAAGCTAAAGGCATTGTTAAAGTACAGCCTCACAGAGCTGCTAGCATGGCCATTGCATTCTACTTTACTGTTGTTATGGATTTTATGGATTTCAAAGCAACTCACAGGCTAAGTTGGTGAAATTTGGTGAGAGGTTTCTACCATGTGCCAAGGAAAACATTTTTGTTTTAGGTGCTGATGCATTATATGTGGCCATTTATAAAGCGCTAAATGTTTTGGTTGGCAACCAAATTTTGATGACTGTGCACATTCTGAGACATCCTGCCAAATCTGATGACATTTCATGATGGTCAAATAGGTTAGTTACATGTCTACTGTCAACAATCCTTGTACAAAGCCCTAATATTCGCTTAACAGGCTTTGCGACTCCTCCAGATATCATGGCCACCAGTGCAGATTTCTAAACATTTTCTATAAGAATAATCAAGATAAGATAATCAACGTTGGCAGACACAGACAAAGAATGTAGCTATACTCATGAATTAAAATGTTTGGTTGAAAGAAAGCCTCTGTTATCCTTGGTAATTGAGGGTCACAAAATAATTCCACCTATGAAAATATCTATACTTATTATTTAACACCATCCTATGACTATCAACAACTGGTCTCACCTGCAGCCTACAGTAGCACAGTACTGCGATGATAAGGAGTAATATAACTGTCGCTAGAATTCCGCCAGTGATGACCACTGTCCCGGCTGTCATTCGAATGGCTCTCCATCAACACCCTGTGGAGAGCAAGAGGATGGGAGGAGAGGAACAAAGAGAGAGAAAGAGTAGAACAGAGTAGAGGAGAGTAGGGATCAAGTGAAAGAAGAAATGATACAATTCATCAGTACAGTGGCTTCATTAAGTAGATTATAACTGTGTGTCATCTCAGTGGTGGTTATTGAATTATCCAGCAGTTAGGAGACATGTAATAGAATCATCCTACAAATGCTGCTCATAATATAGGATCTCAGACAGAAAAAAAGAAGCGTTAGAGAGAGGGAAATCAGCATTCAATAGCAGAGCAGCAATGGAAATGAGTCCTGTAAAGAACACCATCAAAGAAATGAATGGATGTTGGGAGTGAGGAGAGCTGAAGTGACTGAGTAGGTAAGAGGAATAAAGACAGAGTGAGCGGTGAATTGACATGGAGCGAGAGGGAGAAAGAGGTCAAGATGAGCTGAGTAATGCGCGTAGAAAGGGGTCTGATAAATAGATGTGAAATGCAGAGACAAAATGATGGAGGGGATGGAGAAGGCGGTGTGAGAGATAGATGTTGAGAGGTGAAGCATAAACAGAGGGTACATGGAAATGAAGAGGAGTGGATGGGGAAAAAAAGAGGAGATAAAGACAAGCTGATTGGTTGACTGAGGAGATTTTGTGTTGCAATATCTTCAAGCCAAGCCCATGGTTGAATGACAGCAGATGTTTTATGCATGCATTCAGGACTCACAAATGCCTAATCCCAGATACTTTTGTTCATGCCCACTGCTTTAAAACTGCTGAAGAAAAATATCTTTAGGACTATGGTAAAATAGCAAAGTATAAACATTAAACGCAATCTATAAATTAGCTGATGTTCAGTTATTCAGTAAATATTAAGTACTATATGCCAAAAACCTTAGACATAACCTTTGCAATAGTAGTAGTAATGAAGCTGCAAACACAACAGTTTAAAACACTAATGTGTTTTTTGTATTATTACCAGCCCACATAAATAAAATATACAAACAAAATGTCTGTGTTTAAAAGAAGGCTGAAAGGTCAGACTGTAAAAGTGATGTCAGTACCAATTAACTGAAACAGAAAATCAAACTCAAAATGAATACAGCTGCCTACTTGTTGTCCCAGCAGGTAGTCAGTGATGCATGGTTCACTACATGCCTCTGTTTTAAAATATAAAATAAACTGCATGTACAACATACACACAAAAACACATTGACTGAACATCTTATGGGCAGATGTATAACAGGTAGTGGAGAGAAATCCATGGTCAGTGCTTATGCATTTGCACTCCTGCTTCCTTAGTCATATGCATCTCCTGATGAAACAGGGATTATTTAAAACCAAGACCAAGAGAATATCAGACAAAGGAGAGATTCAGTGTGATTCAACAGTGAGCAGATAGAAAAAACAAAACAGACACCAGAACAGAAACAGAATATTGTGAGCTAATACGCAAAGAAGTCAGAGAGAAGGATCACGACCTTGATGTCCTCAGTTGCATCAGGAAACATCCAACCAGACAGCTGTGGGTGACCCGTGAACTCTGTCTTCAAATCAAAACTCACAACAGAGAATTCTCTAACTAACTATCTATCTTTGCAAAAATTGCATGTTTCATTTGTAGTGTCTGTGGCTTTAGCATGCTGTCCTATAATGTGATTCATAAAACCCAAGCCATTTCCTTTTTGTAATCTACATGAGACTCATTTATTTAGTCTTTCCTTCACAGCAGTTTTACTTGTCATATGCAGATGGAAATGACTGAGGGTGAATGCTACAGTACAGTAAGAACATCTGCAGCAATATGACTGACATGAGAATGAAACAACCTCATTCTCAGTTTATTAGATCAGTGCTTCCCTTTAATTACCCCTTTTCACTCTCTACAGCAGCTAAATTATCGGAAGAAGCCTAGAGCCTAGAGGCTTTAAATTTGAATTTTACTCCAGAAAGTAATGCACATTAATCACAAACATTATAATTTCATTCAAACTGTCAAAAATAATGTGTTTGTTCTGCTTTCGCTTCACTGTAAAGCAGGAAACTGTCACATAGCTGAGGAGTTTGATCCCTGCAGCAGCTAGTGTGTGTCCATCAACACTACATTGAAAGCTATAATATGCTATGATAAGAGCAACTCCACCCTAAATCCTGTATGGCGGACATGCATCACTGCACTCACCTCAGTGGGTCAGTGGGACTCTGTAACTGTAATATAGCATCACACAAGAGAATATTGTGAGCTGCTGAACTGTGGAGGATGTAGGTCTCACATCAACTGCAACATGGAGAAACAAGCAGGATTTCAGCCTGGTTATATGGTTACTGTTACTTAATGCAAATATATGTAGGTGTAAGCTCATAATTTGCCCATTATTGATGTTATTGTTATTTTAATGATCAATGGAGCATCTTGAAAAAACAAATCCACAATGTCCCGCAGTGTTACAGTTGCAGTAACAACCACAGGCAGCAAGTTTTCCATTGCTTTAATTGCATTTTAGGCATCTTATTTGATTTCATATGACTGTCCTTTTAGTATATATGTAACTGACCCCGAGTTGTACTGCACGGTCCTGACTTGAACCAGCAACCTCAGGTACGGGAGGCAAAAACTCATGGGCACTAGCATTGGTCGCTACTGCGTCCCTTAAGGCATGGGGGAGTGAGGTTTACTCACTGCACAGCCTAGCTGGCTACCGTTACATGTATATGCAGTATATATACTATAACATATGATAGAAATGTTGAGATGGATCTGTTGCTTGTTTAAATCATAAAGCATACATTAAGTGAATCAACAAATAAAATGCAAAAACACCCACCATAAGCTTGAGTATACTACAAGAATTTAGCAAATATTAGAGGTAAAATCAGAAAACTGTGTGGTCATACAATACTTGGATTGTAAATCTCTTAACTTAACATTGTCTTGCAGGGCCCTTTTGCCCTCTTCATATACAATGATTTAAAAAAATAAAATAAAATAAAGTTGTTGTTGTATGTTGTTGTTTAATAACATTGTATATTTGAGAACCACCCTGCAGATACTTGACAGATGTGGGTACAGCCCTTTCCCCCTCCATTACATCCACAATCTGGATGTGTCATAGGACCACACCATCACACTGCATTGTGGATAATTGCCTGAAACCAAAAATAGGACAGCAGGCTTGTTGCTAAGCTATGACTCAATGTTGCAAGCCATTATCAGCAGCAAGCGCACAGAAGTATAGGCTTGTGTTGTCAAGATCTAACTCAACTGTGACAATATACACAACGTCTAACAGAAATAGTGAAAAAAGAGGCAGGACTTCCAAAGTCAGGACACAAAACATGGAGCATTCTATTTCCTGCTTACCCAGTCCGCAATATACATTGATTTTTATCCCAGTTCCACATTATGGTGTAAACAGTGCTCTCCATCAGCGTCCCTCAGCCTGCTTACATATACTTTACTGTGGGACAGTGTGTGCTATTCACCAAGTGACTGACAGCTCTGACCTTCTCACCCTGAAACACAACTAATTCATGTTGAATTCATCTTTGCGTAACTTGTGTAAACCATGTTAGCTTCCATTGGGATATGTCTCTCCAGAGATGCTCTATACAGTTAGAATGGATCAGACTGTCTCTACAGTAACTATCTGGCCTGTATACAACCACAACACAGCGTCTCTTCCCTCAGGCAGGCATACAGCTGGACGCTAATCCAATCTGCAGGCCACACAGTCCACCAACCAAATCAATATGGAGGAACAACGAGAACACTGAGTGTGAGAGTGTTTTGTCCTTAAAGGCTTTGAGTTAAGCTGAAGAGGGAATGGCGGTGATTTAGGGACATTTCTGGTGTCAGGAAACAAGAACGAGGAGAAGAGTTTGAATTCTAAGGGATTGTCTCATAAGTCTTCACTTATTGCTTAAATTAGAGTTTTATTAAATATTAATAATCCGTCTACTGATAATGATGAACTTAAAGCAGCACAAATCAACATTTTGGATCAAATTACACATAATGTGATCGTTTTAGTGTCTTTCAGCCCATTGTTTTGGTTTTATAACCTGCAAGTAACTGCTTTGATACACTCTCACTGCACTCATCAACCTGGCAAGCAGTAAGCAGACAAAGTTAGCAACTAGCTTGTGAACATAGTGGAGCATCTAGCATCTAAAGAGATCAGAAATGCTCAAAAATATGCTCAGACTGCTACACTGAGGGGAGTCTGCACAATTAGTTTTTTTTTCAGTGTGATAATAATACTTAAGATAATTAATATATCCAATGAGACATTTTTCCATGTATTGATTTATAGTAAAACTAAATCTAGGATATAGTTTATTATATTTGTTAATACAGACATATGCTTTTTGTTGCAGACTAGACTAGACTAAATATATTATGCTAGTAAAATACAATATATTATTTATAAAACTTATTTATCCATTTTATGAAGTATTTCCTGCGGTGGTGTTAGTGGTAGTATTGAACTGTTTCTGCAGAAAATTGTTCCTACTCATTAACACACAACACACACACACACACGATGACACAAAACAGCCACATAATAATAAGCACGTATGGGGTGTCTGTGTTTTACTTTTGCAAAAAACAAACAAAAAAATACTCAATATCTTGACAAGCTAACTAACACTAATGCACACAACCAATAACATGGGAAAAGTCATTACTCATGTGTACACACAATGTGTCTTAACCATCCTCCATGCACACACGCACACTCACACACAGTGCATGCATTTGTCATTGTACAGTGTAGGCAGGCAATGTGTATCTCTTAGGCCTGAACGGTGTTAATTATTTAAGCACACACACACACGCGCGCGCACACACACACACACACACACACACACACACACACACACACACACACACACACACGAAACTCAGACTCCAATGTGAAATAGTGGAGAGAGGCAAACTTGTCTGCTCAGCTCCTTTTGCTGGTATTCGTCCACAGGAATGACAAGAGGTTTGGGGCGAAAGAAGAATAGCAGTGGGCACACGCACACACAAACACACACAAAGACTCACATGCAATAATTTTAGTACTAGCTAACATGCTCAGACAGTGGGCTTTGGAAAAAAAAAGCCACACTTTGATGAAACATGGCAGGGATCACAGCAGAGGTCTTGCTAGAAATAATGGCTGTTGACAGGCTTTCAGCTGAATGGGGAGAAGTACGCAGTAGGTGGCGGGTTCGAGTCATACACAAGAGACAATAACATGCCCTGAAAACAATAGGATGAGCTATATTACAGCTGTCGCTGTCAGAGAGTCATTTCACACATATATTTGCAGCCATATACAAAGACAGAGCACATACACACATGCACAGTGCTCTTAGGAGATAACACAAGCCAAACATTACCGAAAAAGGAATTTATGTTTAAACGTTTAGTGATTGACATTGACAAGTTTCTGCCAGCAGTTTGTTTTCAAGCTCACAGTCTTTGATAACAGAGCTCCAAATTGTTAATATAAAGAAAGACACAGTGACCCATGCTTCATCAAGTGTTGTGACAAAAGCTGTTTGATTACAGCTTTTTGTCCTCGATTACTCTTTGCCTACCCTAATAAACTGTGCAATCAGTGAGTGTTCAGCTAGCATTTGCCACAAACCTACAGCGTGTTTCATCTTCTCAAAGGAAATTAAAATGAATTCGGTTTTCCATTATGCAACATTTATAGCATCTCCCATCACTTATGTGTGTTTCATACATTATACACTATCTTGAAGATAATGAACCGCCACTGTGATCCACTTTGTACACTTCATTACTGTTTAGCACAACTTCAAGTCCCGCTGTGATATGCTTGTTGTGGTACAGACACAGACAAAAGAGTGGTATCAATCTTTTTATCTAACTCTAAAAGAAAGCAAATTTAAGACCCTTCTAATTGAAACGATTCGATTTTCTGTTGGATCGGATAAGTGTTCAACATTCCTGCATAGTGCAGATGAGCAGAGAGTTTTCACTGGCAAACACATATATTCAACAAAAATAAAAAAGATATTGCAACTGATGTTAGAATTCTAATTAAATGTATTTGTTTAAAAACAAATGTTGAGGCTGGAACATGCATGAGATGTCAGTGTGTCAACACAATTAAGAATTCAAATATTACTGAAGCCTATGTGCTTATGCAAATGTTCCCCAACAGGAAGAAGATGAGTTCACTAAACATTCACATGATGAAGGAGATAAATTAATGAAAATGCGATGGTGTAACATTGATTTGACCGGATGTTTATTAATACATTTTTAAATCTCCATTAAGCCTCAATGCAAGCAGTAATATAGACCCCAAGCAATCTTCCACACTAATAGAGTGAAGTACACATTTTTTTAATAAGCTTACATATTCCTGAGTAAGCCTTGTCACAATATTATCCTGTCTGGCTGCAGTGACCCTGACTGCAGCATCACTTGATTCTCCTTCTCAGCCTCCTGGCTCACCCTGTTCCAGCATAAAATTTCACCAAGCACACGAACATGTATTTTATTTCTTTGTGTCCCTACACCCACCTCCAGGAATAATGACAACACAGAGCCAGCCTCAAGTAAAACTCTCCTTGCCTCATCCTTCTGAAAGGCACTGACCAGCTTGGCTCACCAACACTCTGACCTTGAATCTGGTATCTGGGAAATCCCAAATGTTGTCGGAAAGAAAGGGCGAGGGAAAGCTTGGGGATGTGGATAAAGAAAAGAGAGGAACTAGTTTGCTCATGTAGCAATGATTAGAACCCAGGAATAGTTTTTATCCCTCTCGTGTGTCTAAGTATTGCCTGAGCAACATTTCTGTAATTAGTGCCGCTTGGCGAATGATATATCATAAAAATGGCCCTTGGCTAGTATGAATATAGCACCATGAGGATGTTTGAAAAAACTTCACGATGACCAGGGGGACTCTTCATTTAATTACACAGCTTGCTAAATGTATCTCCTCCATCTGAATGACCTTTCTTAGTTGTTCCTCCAGTTCAAATTGCATGCTGATGCAAGAAGCGTCGTTGTAACTTTAAACGTGTTGTGCATGCACTGGAAGCATGATTGCCCTTCCTTGTCCATGACATTCTGTATTTTTACTTTGACAATGTATTTTTTTTCTGTTTTTTTAGGAATCTTTGTGAATGTTGTGTCTCTATAATGTTGTCAAATAGTAAAAAATTAGGCCTTTTCAAAAGAGTAGTATTTCTCAAATACTGAGTTTTGTCTCCGTTTATGCTTTGTTTCTAGATTAAATCACTACACACAATAAATAAAATACATATGTCTCTGCACATGTAAACACTATTTCATTTCATATCACGCACAAACCTGGCATATAGCACACATTTGTTGTTAATTGTTAATCTTTGTTGTTGAATATTTTCATATTGTCAATTTATATATTTATTTATTATTTTTCTTTATTCTTTTTAATATTCTTATATAACTTGCATTGTCTATTCCATATTTATATATTTCTACATTTATTTATGTCAACTGTATGTTTGTCTACGTGTACACCTTATCACCAAAACAAGAAATATTCACATAGGGAAAATGAACGATGTTCCCACTACAATATTCCAGTGAAAAAAAATTTGTATTATCAGGCAGTGCTAACACTTTCAGTTTGGACAATCTCTGATGAAACTAAACTGCTACTTTAAATTTTTTATGGTATTTAATGGGCACTTCACTCTGTAATTGTTGGCAAACAGTGATACAGATCTTTATGAATGTCGTTTTATTCAGTTCTCTCAAAACAGTCTCCTTTAATCTATGCTTGTCTCCTTCTTAGCAAGTCCGTGGCAGAAGCGGTCTTCAATAATATTTTGTACAGAAAAATAATCAAACATTAATTCTTTCCCAGTTAAATGCTGTAATCAGCTCCTGGAGGAGACCACATTATGAGGATGCTTTTATGAGTCACTTCAGTGCTCAGATAAAGGCTCTAATCGTGTCAAAAGAATTGATATGTTAAAGCATATGTAGTATTATTTGGTGTGTGTGTGTGCAACATAGCAGACAAACTTCTCAATTCACTGCTCTTTTACAGTAAGAAGAGTGAAAGGTACAAACAGTGTAAAAGCCTTCCTGCCTCTTTCACTTTGAACTGTCTAATTTTGAATGGTAGATCTATGGTAAATCTAACAAAAACATCTTTTTAAAGGATGTCAGTCTGTGAGTGCATCATTTCCCCCCCAAAAATTGTCTTTTACCCTGAATGATTAAAGAAAATGAGCTTTCGCTTTCATATCATCTCAAAAATAATTGCATATAATCAATTTTTTTTTAGTCTGCCACTGCACTTCCTGCTCCTCCCGTCTGCCATACCATGCTTTACCCTCTGCTGTGCAAATAATACTACTAGTCTGTGTGTGACAGGCTATAATCTAGCCACCAGCAGGGGCTACAGTTGGCTCAGAGATATTACACTTCTTTGAACTTCACAGTTGATGGATTGAAGAGCAGTTCTTAGCCCTGAAACTGAGTGAGGCAAGTGGTAAAAAGGTGTCCTCAGTGCACGTCAGCTCTCCTAGTGGAAATATGTGGACAAGTTCAGGGTTTCTAAAAGTCTGTGACAGCTGCTCTATAGGTCTTAAACTTTGCTTTTGACCCTAAATAGTAAGCAAACTTCATAACTTTAGATAGTAATGCTATTTTACAGAGTACACAGACTGACTGAAGGAGCCAAATAAGCTGATGAGCATCTGGATGAAATTTAACCCACTAGTGGAGAAACATGTAACTAAAAAAAAAAATAAAGGCTACAACCAGTGATGGAATCAAAGGTATGTTACTCTGACTAGCTCTGTTTAATGTTTACAGTCTCTCACTGAGTGCGGAGGCTGCAGATTCAACATGCTTATGATCAGTCACTGATGAGCTCTGACTAGTGCCAGCAGTGCTGGACACACTGTAAAAACTACAGCCAGCGGCCTGCAACAGAGGCTCAATGATGGCCCAGCACCACTTGATGGATGAATGGTGCATCAAAGCCCCTAGATACGGTAATTAAGCAACATTTGCAAATAACACATCGAGTGAAAACACACTTAATTATAGAAAATATACAGTAGATAGACTTATGCGTTTGTGAGCATACCTCTGTTTAATATTCAGGACATATTTGAGGAAAGTGCACTTATTTGTCTGTGTTTATGTGTGAATACATGTGGAGCAAACTATTTATTCTAACATCTCCTCCTCACACTCACTCACTCTCACACACTCCCACACTCACACATCTCAAGCAACTTCAGTGTAAAAGCATGAACAGTAGTTACTGTTGCTTAGCGCTACACAGATAGATAGATAGAGATAGACAAGAGCAGACCTCCAACTTGACAGCATCTCCAGTCTCAGGGCACCTCAGAAATAAACTGCTGTTTATATGAGTCTGTCAAGAGATACTTATGCAAACTGCACAATTTTTCTTATATATATCTTATATAATAATAACAATAATGAAAGCAACAAACAACCCAAATCTCAGCATGTTTTGCTCACCCTTGTCAACGCACAATCTCTGCATGTGTATATGCTGTGCACATAGGTGGATCTATTCTATTTTATTCTAACTCCAAACCAGATCATAACTGTAGCTGCCGCCTGCCACTGATTCACTCCAGGTTTATAAGTTCAGTGTCAGTCATGTCTACTCCTGAGAAATCGCAGCGACAGAAGAGACAGTTTGTTATTATACTCAGAGCTCCGTTAGGACCTTCTGCTGTGAAAAACGTTAGCCATGCAAGCACCAAGCATATAATACAGGGCTGAGACTGCCCCTGTCACAGATTCATATGTTACTGCAAAACACTAAAAAGTGTAATCATTTGTAAGGACACATGCACACACACAAACCTTTCCTCTGGCTACATTGTCTGTTCAGGGTAATACACTGCCCTCAAATAAATTGAATTCCTTTTCCTCTTCCTGAATTAGATAAGACACCATTAAATTGCATTTGCTCCTTGACACCTGACAATGAGATAATTCCAATTTAGACTCTTTCTGTCACAGTTTGCTCCTCAGTCCCTCTTGTCAGACACACTTTCTCTTCCCCAGCTCTCTGCTCTGCTCTCTGTCCCTGTCTCTAACTCCCCAAACCCGCCGTCATCAAACTGTCCACCAGATGACCTCGGACTTCCCTTCCTTTTCCTATCAACTGACTTCCACACCCAACTTCACACCTGTTCTCAATTCTCTCATCAGCCGTGCAGTGACCTGGGGCGAGATCAAACTCAAAACGTTTTGCACTGGTTTGCTACGGTTTGGAATGACATGTTTCCTTGAAATGGTGTGCAACGCTGCGCAATGGGCTTCGAGGTATGTTTTTTCCCGTGGGTGTATGACAGGTGTTACCCAATCAGCAGCGACAAGCATGTAAAAACAGCCGTAATAAAAAGGCAGTATAGTGCAGTGTGCTTGCATACACAACAGGGTGTCCAAGGCCCCACCGTTTCCGTTGAAATAAACGTTTTGTCGGGGCTGAACTTGGCCCCGCCTACATTGTCCACTCCTCACTTGGAACTCAGTCCCTCTTCAGTCACTCACCATTTATACCAGTTCACTTCCCTTGTTCATTGCCAGTTCATCCTACTTGTCATGTGCCTAGATATCATGTTGGATTTTCTGTCACTTACCTGCCAGCCTACTGGTCTGCCTACATGCCTGCCTATCAACTTGTGTGTAAGCTATATGGATAGCAAATCAATGAACTGCACCAGTCTTCCTGTCTGCATTTGGGTTCAATACCCATTCTCTGACATAACTCACCGTGACAGAATGAACTTACCAAGAATGGACTCAGCAGGAGGCTTTTTTCGGTGATGAGCTGGACTTCCTCAAGTGCCTCACAGTCTACTGGAAGCAGGACCCAGAGTCCCCAGCTGGTAGCTTTCTACTGGTGAAAGTTCCACACTAGCTCTGCTCCGCCTGTTTCTCCTGAGCTTTTACCCCAGCCTGCTAGCCTCCAGTCTGCTAGCCTTGAGCCTTTCCCCCCGGCCTGTTAGCCACCTAGCGTCCAGCCTGCTAGTTTACAGCCAGTTTACCAGTGTGCTGGCCTCTATCCTTCAACCCGGCTGAATCGCTAATGTTTGTCCTGGTCCTGCATTCCTTGAACCCCATGAGCCTTTGATGGAGCAGTCAAGGAGCCTTCCCGATATCCAGCAGTCACCTTTTGGGACTAGCACCATGGAGTACCCAAGAGAAGGCATGAACCCAATGACTCCCGACACCGATGGCTCTCTCAACTGCCTAGAGCTTCAGTTGGCACCAGTCCTATCTGGTTTTCAGTCGGCGGCCTGGTCAACTTCTACTCCTCATTTCCAGTCATCCGGCTGACACCTGCTCCTGCTGTGCTGCAGCAATCTGCTGCTCTTCCGCAGTCTCCTGTTTCCCTGGCCCCACCGGCTCACCTGCCGGACTCCCAGTTGTCGCTGGTTCAAGTTCTGCTCTATAGGCGCCGGCCTACTGCTCTGCACTCCATCGCTGATCTTTAGAGGGGACCCGCCTATGCCACCGTCCTCCTGATCAGCCTCCTCCCAACGCCAAGGCTGCCCACCTAAGGCTTTTCTTTGCTTTACCTGCCAGTAGTTATATATGAAAATATCATTTGTGGCATTACTGCACTTCTCTGTTGAACTGAAGTTGAGTGAAACCTGTAACACTTCAAACTCTTCCTACAGTCCTTGATAGATTGCAACGGTTTAGCCACAGCCCATATAGAAGGCCTTTTAATTTTTTCTAACTATATCAAAAGGTCTTTTTCTCTTTTCTTTAGAAGAAATTATTTCAAATCAAATATGCTTGCACCTGTGTGACCTTGTTGTGTGAGAGGAGAGAAGGTTGAAACAGAGGCTGGATGTTTTTGCAGACTGTGTGAATGTAGAATCCTGAGCTCCTTGAGTAAGTCAAGGACATGTAACTTGATCAGGCATAATGTCCTTGTACTAGATAATGGATATTTCATGATATTCAATCTAAATGTGTGCATTAAAATGCACCATAAAGTACCTTAGGGATAAGTACCTACACTTGGCAAAGACACACACAGAAACACACACACACACACACACACACACACACACACACACACACACACACACACACACACACACTCACCCCTCACGTCTGGCCAGATGCCACAGTAAATGTAGTGAAACAAGAGGTGGTGTAGCGAAGGTCAAGTCATATTATAACATCATAACCTGGTTATCTCAGTGCTCACCACTACATAAACCCAGCTGCTTCTGTTTCCCCAAACATCTGACAAAGCATACGGTTTGTGGGCAGGAGAGAGGAGAGCACAGGAGTCCCTTGGCAGCAGTTATGTTAGTAAGACTTAACTAGAAAGTTATCTGTGTATGTATTTCTGTGAATATGGGGTTGTTTGCAATATACACTAAATTGCTGGATGTTTATTTGTCTTTGCCTCTTCCAAGCAAAAAGCTTCCTGTGAAGGGCAGTTAGGCAACCAGTACTGCTCTCCTTCATCTTTTTATATCCCCATCCATATTCTTGGCACACTGCCAGTCATGTCATTCACTTTTTGTCATCTTTGCCTTGCTTTTGCTTTCCACTACCTCACTCTCTTATCTCCACCTGCTCTCTTGCTGTCTCTTTCCCCGTGGCTTCTCACCGTATGTTTAGCCTCTCCTTCTATTAACTTTGCTGTCTTTGTCTCCCTCTCTGTTCTCCACCACTCTCGCTCTCTGTCTGTTCTGCTGACGTACACTGCCTTAGGGAGCATGGGCAGGCCTGTGTTTTAAACATCACTTCGAACAGCAGTGCCACTTACACAGCTCCTCTGACATGGAGATTGATAGATCATGCTGTGCGTCACTTTGCATATTCAAAGCCGCAGTCTGTCAAGCAAACATGGTATTTACAAGAAGTTACACCACTCAGAAGAGACACAGGAGTGTCAAACATTACTACATATCTGTGGCACTGATTAAATCATCACACAGTTTTGGCATATGGCAAAATGCACTGTGGGAAATGATACCGGCAGATATGCGCAAAAATGTGCACGCACAGATCATCAGTTATGTGACTAGCTGACAATACTTTGCATTCTTAGAAAGTTCTTCAACACTTTTTGTTCTTCCTGTACCTGGACACAAACACTCTCTGGCTCTATTCTTGACTTGCTCTCTTTCCCCGTATCTCTTAAGAAATAGAGTTATTCAAGCTGAACCAAATTTAGAGGGTGACATACAGTGTCCATAACCTGGTCCGAGCAGGTATAAAGCAGAAAGCACATAACACCAGAATTGCGCTACTAAATGACTAGATTGCCAGTGACACTCTGCCCTGTAAATGTCCTCCATGCAAGTCACAAAAATACCAAATCTGGCATAAGTAAAGGGGAAAGAAACTATGCTTTGGGAAAATACCACTTAACCCACGCAGAGCTGAGCTTCGTGCCTTGCTCCTGCACCAAAACAGAGCTCTTAATCTCAGACTTAACATTCCTTTGGTCTTGATCATCTGTGGGCTGGCCACTAAAATTCACTTATTTGAAAGAAAACATTTGTTAAATGGCTTAAATTATCTTTTACCAGACAAAGGCCTCTAGTGGCCGTGCAAATTACGACTCTTGTCTGGCAGTCGTAATTGGATGTTGGTGCAGCACAGCAAAAGCACGTGTTTCCTACCAGCAGTCAAAGTTGGTCAGTTGTAACGGTATTGGAAGGCCCTGACAATACTGTGTGTGTCTGCTGCCAAATTTCATGTTGTTTAGTTTGGTGGACTTGTTGCAGACCATAGCCAGGAGTTAACATAAATGTTATTTTCCATTTCCCATGCAGCTACTGGTTAAAGCACCGTGAAAATCAGTTTATAGAAACTTACTTCAGATGTGAAATTTTGCACAGTGAACATCCCATCTTCTTTTATTTTTGTCTTCATGTATTTATCTGCTTGTGTTTGGGTAGAAAAATATTGGCAATTTTAATAAAAATCTATATCATGCCAGAAAGAATTCATTTAGGATCTCTGAATCTTCCTAGCTGACACACTCACACACACATGCCCACGACTGATGTACATCTGTAACATATGAAAAACAATGTTCTGCTCACATCCCTATGTATGTGGCATCAAGCTCCTCAGAGCTAACTATCAGGAAACATGTCTTGGAAGGAGAAATAATATGTGTACGAGCAAACAACTATTGCCTGATATTTCCAGGATTTGATTCGCTTGATTAGTTATCTCTTTGCATGTGTCTTCTGCATGTGTGTGTGTGCCTAAAGGAGTCTAAAGGAACATACAGGAGCTCTCTCAAAGAGACAGCATGAAGGAGAGTGGTGCAGAGAGGTTAAATAAGGTAGAAGGCAGGAGAAGATGCAGAAAGAAAGGAGAGGAGAGGACGATGTGGAATATGTTGGGGACAAATGAAGAAGAAAAGGCAGGACAGGGCACCTTTGAGAGTGTCCCAAATGAAATGTATAGATGGTTGAAGGAAATGTGTTAAAAGTGCAAGGCTGATGATTGCTTGGTTGTTAGTGCTAACGGTCAGCACTCAAGAGGCAGTGTGTGTAAAAGTACGAACAGGTCTTCAGTTACTATGGTGACAGGGCTATTACCGACTGACATTTCACCGTTGCCTTTTCTGTTTTTTGAGTAGGTGGTTTACGCTTAAAAGTTCTAGCCTTATTGTACTTGAACCAACTTTTCCCAGCTCACTAACTGTATGTTAATCTCTAAGATGATAAACATGAAGCACAGTGCAGTCAGACAGGATTGCAAAGATGCAAAATAAGATATAGTACATCGGAAAGAGAGGAATTTGTGTTTGAGAACCTCTTCTCTCACATGCACTTGTTGGGATCACCTCTTATGGCAGTGTAAGTCATGGCCCTGCTGAGGTGGCTTGTCCTTAAATAATTTTTGCTTCATCACTGTCCAAAAGGAGCATGTTGACATTAGCAACTTTTCAGTCTCAGATTTAACATTGGATTAACTTGGCTGTTTCCATAATGAGCATGTACGATTTGTAAAAAAGGCTTTGGACCATAGAGTTTGTAATGGCAAAGCCCAGAGGCTTCTTTGAAATGTACTGTATATTGTAGACACAGACATCTTGCATATTGTAAATGTAGTCTGAGCAGTATGCAGTCTGCCTGTATATTTAGTGTGTAATGTATGCAGCATGCTGCAGGCCATATAGACAGACAGGCCAGCTGTGCAAGTCTTAAAGGAAGATTCAACATTTTCACAACATAGCTCTTATGTAGCTTTGATTATATACAGTTTTCGGTGTAATGACTGACTGTAAGGGGCATTTAACACTTCAAACTCACTTGTTTTAGATTACTGGGATGAACTGGAGTTTGTTTACAACCGGTCTGGTATTCTGACTGCTCATTTTGCCAGTCCTAATTCTGTGTGTATAGTGTGTATAATGATGTCATGTTATCTCAGCAATTAAGTTGCTAAGAGCCAAAACTATGGAAATGAGGCCCATCTTAGAACCCCCCCTCCCCCGTATTTATACTTTAATCGCACTTCAATTGGAGGCTCGTGTTTACCTTATTGACTGATACAATTACTGGAACTATTTATGTCTCATGTGCATGTAAATTCGAAGACACACACAATCAAGCTGCCATGGTTGAGGCACAGGAAGGGAAAAGCAGCTGTTCCTCTGCTGTTTCTCCTCACCCTGTTCCTGCCTCCCTTCTACTCCTTGGAATGAGCTTCAGTTATTTTTTATATTTTTTTTTATTTTACAATCACTCATTGGGATGAGGGCAGCTGACCAGCAGCTTGTGCATGTGTGTGTGTGTGTGCGCGCGCGCTGCTGATATCGGTGTCTGTGTAGGGACCCATCTGTGCGTGAGTGTGATGTGTGAGCATGTCAGGGTGTAGCTGTGAGGGGGGAGAGCAGAGCGTTATGCCGAGGGGGAGGGGAGGGGAGGAGAGATGGGGGGGAGGAAGGGAGGAACGGGTGGTGACTACTTAATATGATCATTGAGCAGCCATATTCCCTTCCCCCAGTCTCAATCCATCCACTCCACTTCTCCTCTCTTTCTCCACCAGAGCGGATTTATCATGATTTGCCCTCTCAATAGTGCATTTTAAAGGTAATTAGGCTGATATGTAAGTACACTTTTAATGCCCAGAGAAAAAAAGAGAAGCGTATATGCTGCCTCTGTAATTGAATTCACTCTTGACTATTCTGCCAGTGTTTTAACCGTCCCTCCTCCTCTTCTCCTTCCATCGCACCCTATTTTATATTCTTTCGTCTCCCTACACCTTTCTTCATCTTTTTTCATCACCCATCTGTCTTTGAAATTTGCTTTTCCATCCCACTCATCTGCTTGTCCTTCAACTCCCTCTCCTCCTCGTCTCTTTCCTGTTGTAATGACGGAGAGGCTGGTAGAGCAGCAGCAGCAACCGCGAGCAGACAAGAAACACACAGTCACTGGGGGGGGGAGTGTGCATGTGTGTGTGTCCATGCAGGAGTATGACTGATCTCCCAGGGGGCCATGGTTGTTCCAAGGGTCACTGAGGAAGTCGCCATGGGAACACAAGCCCCTCCTAGCTTTTCATTGCTGTAGGCCCCCCAGAAGCACAGTATGTATGTGTGTGTATTTATTTTATCTTCAGTCCCCAACACAAATTTTGTCCCAGTTGTCATTCCCTATACTTGCTTTAGGGCATACTGTCTTAGACCAGATGATATCATATGATATGGAGTGTTTAAAACCAGTAACTGTGATGCTAAAACTAAGGCAGCATGAGCAATATAGTGACAATATAACTGAATTCATTCATTCAGGACTCCCATGGATCAATCTGAGTAAGTGTGCAAGCTTGAGTCATCTTTACCCCAGGGAAATAAAAGAAAAACCCTACAAGCATCTGTATGCATTGTTTTTCTCCACTCAATTTGTCAGTCTTTTTGTCAAATGTGTCACAAATCTGCATATGGTGGGATCTGAGTTCAACCTTTTCAGTGCATGAGGACGAGATGAGGCATATACGGAGATTAGCTCAGGTAAAATCAGTCATAAACTCCAAATCATGTCTGTTGATTCACACATGAATATTATTCCTCCTTTGGCAGTTCAAGCATACAATGGAGCCTGAACTGAGGCTTTGGACTGTAGCAGCCCAATGAAGTTTTGATACTGAACAGGTTGCATTGCATTGCAATGATAAAAGAAGAACAAAGAAGTTATTGTCCAATCAGGGCAGTATGAAATAGTGCTTTTAGTAAAATGCATCTCAGCAAAGGTACGTCCCCCCACTATAATACCAAAATACCTCTTTTCCCAATCACTCTTACAACACATACTCTACAGAGGTCAGGGGTTATCATTACTGCATATAAAAAATGGGTTGTGCAAATTCTTGCCTAATTGACTGCTCCCCTGTGTTCTGTGCCTGTGCTGTCTCTAGAGACAGAAAATATTTTCTTTAAAAAAAAAAAAATCTATTGTAGAAGCTGAAATATTCAGATACATATGTGGGTTCTCATTTTGGCTGGTTAGTTATTACTTCATCCACCACAGTGTTTCCAAATCACCCAGTGGGTGGTGGGTTGCATCCTGTGTACATCCTGAAATATTTTGTCAATTTAACCCACATTAAGTGGAATGTTTTTTGTGTTGCACGGCCTTAATGCTGCTTGAGATGCATTTCCACCCTGCCTAAAAATATCTGGAGCGAACAGTTTGGATGTGACCATGGCTAACAGTTGGTGACAGTAGCTGTGGCTCACAAGCCATGCTGTTTTGTCAGCATGTGGCAAGCCGGGCAGCCAGCAAGTCTGTCAAAGCACCTTTCTGAACCTCTCTCCCTCGCCTTCATGCTCTCTTTCTCATCTGTCTTTCTGCCTGTGTGTACATCTCTATCTTTTTCATTCAACTACTGTATCTTTCCCATAGTTTTATTTAAGCTCCCAGAAACACAGTCTGCTACATGTAGTGAATGTTGTGTATATGGACTAAATTATAAATGTTCTGGGTGGAATAAGGAGAAGAAAAGCAGATTCCTCCCATCCTTCTGTAAGACAAGTGTGGTTCTGTCCATGGTGCTGAAATGAGAAACTCATGAAGCATCTATCTATCTATCTATCTATCTATCTATCTAGCTACTCATTTCCTCAGTTTCAGTTAATCATATATATTTCCTAACAAGCAGAACTTCTCAACTGCATGCATGACTCAACAAGCAGATGTAACATATCCGTTTATCTACAAGTGAAACCAAATTCAACATATGAATGAATGAATTAAAAAAAAGAAAACTACTCTCTCTTAAATGGTGAAGAAACTTACCTTCAGAGATAAGAGGAATTCACAGGGTCACATCTAGGGCAATAGTGGCTCCTTGGAGCTCAGGTCCCGACCTCTGCTGGTTGTAGTTTGTGTTAGACCTCAGTCACTGAATAATGAAACCAATAACGAAAAAAGAAGCCCCCAGTGTCGGAAAAGTAATCAGCAAAACACTGAAGTGCCTGTTATCGAAGTAGAGATGAAGCTCGACCCGCTGGGCCTGATCCTCTTTGGTTGTTAATTAAAAAAAGATACAATAGCTGAGGCGTTCTTTGCCAAAAATGTCCACGCTAATAGCCGTATTCTTTGCTTCTAGGCTACTTCCCCCGACATAATTCGCATGCAAAACAGTTTCTGTCCAATTCCAGACTGGCAGAAACACAACCAAAAAAACACCCCAAAGACGCAAAAAAAAAAAAAAAAAAAACCGAGCTCCGAGAACAATATCTCTGAAAAAAGATGTGTTTGGAGAAGGCAGCCAGCCACACACACTTACACATACACACACAGATTCATCCACCGCTTGTCTGGAGTTGTTTGAACAGTAGGGACTGGTTCACCAACGGCTGTCCGCAAAATAAAGCACTCCTACGCAAACATCATCATCAGCAGCCTCAGCAGCATGTGTGTTGGAGGAGGAGACGGGGTGGTAGAAAAGCTCGACATCTCCATTTCAATAACCAGTTTCCCACCGTCCGAGGAGGTCGAGGTCAGATATTTGTTGTAGTGCTGCTCCGTGTTCCGCGGCCAATCAAGCGAGGCTTTTTTTTTTGCACGCTTCCCTTTCTTTTCTATCAATCTATTCATCTATCTCCTTCCTCCCTTCAGTATGTTTCTCTCTTTGCATCTCATGTTTGGCGAAACACAAGCTGGCAAGCAGTCGTCGCTTTAGGGCTACCAAGTGTCTGCAGCTACTGTATATTTAATGCACGGTGATTGGATTTCCGTACATTTGCTGATTCCTGCAGAGCGACGTCCGGCAATGCGCGGAGACGAGTGAAATGCGCTTTAAATTCAGAGGTGGCTCTTAGCGCCCGCAGACTCAGTGAGTAAATGCAGCCTGGAGTATGCAGCCTGAGAGATGGCGCTTTAGTCACAGGCTTAGATTGGCTATGGGTGCTAGAGAGAAGAGACAAGAGGAGGGGGTCGGGGAAGAAAGAGGCACAATATGCTGGATGAGGTCCCACTTTGACTTCCAAGCAGAAATCAGTGCTGAGTTTTTAATAGGGGGATATGGCTAGAAATGTTCATTACATACAGAAAAAACTCATTTCTGACTTGCACATCTACACTTGCATATAAAATGAGTTGTGTCAAAAAGTCAGCAGCACAATTCTGGAGAAATGAAGAGAAGTGTGCGTCCACAAACTCTGCCAATGTATCACCAGTATTAACTGTAGTCTAGACCTGAAAGTCAGACCTTGATTACGTCCTCATATTACACTGGAAACCATAAGCTGCTGCAGCATTTAGAGGAGATTCATTAAGCTTCCCACTTACAGTCACACCAGTTAATCACCCGAGCTGTATCCATATGTGACAGCCAACTCTATAAAGATAATTAAGAAATTACACCTGTCCTCAGCCCAAGGTTCAGCCAAAGTGGAAAAACAAACTGGCCCTCTGTCTGGAACAAAACGTTCATTAAATCCCATTAGGACAACGGTCACAACTGTCCCTGGAAGGATAATTTTCTACTTCCCTCTGTCTCTTAACGCTCTGACTCTGACTGCAGGACATCCATCCATGGATGTGACAGACTTTCCTACCTATTACCGTCTGTCGTGTGATCCACGTGCCTCTCTCTCTGTCATTGTATCCCCCCCCCCATCATCTCTCTCTTTTCTCCTCTCCAAACTCTTCACTCATCGTGTCCTCTGCTTATCCGATCCACTCTTACAACGGCTTGCCTCCCCCATTCAGATCAGTCAAGGGGCAGTTTGAGGCTGCGTTAGGAGTAGCAGTGTGAGTTTTTATTGCATTCATTATTCAAACTCACAGAAGTGGAGATTAGTGCACTTTCAGAGCGTGCGGCATTGAAATATTTATATTAGGAGAGAATGAGATGGTTGGACTGGTCATGTTGAGGTGTATTTTGCTTTTTTTCCATTCATTTCTCTCTCTTTCTAGCTTTGTATGCAGGGCGAGAGTCAGAGTGTGAATGAGGCAGCTCACCTCACATTCGCAGCTACTTTTTTTTTGACCAAAATAAAATAAGATTCCTTAGCAGAATTTTAATTACACTTTCTTTGTATTATCTATGAACACCCCTGCAATCTTTTAGTCAAACTGGATTACCAAACAGGCAAAGTAAGCAAAAGCCTTAAACCCCTAGAGGTCACGAATGTCCAAGGTTTATTACATATGACTTGGTTTTGGTGGTTTGAGTATTTGTAGACTTGTGAGGAATTTGCACCACTTAAAAGTGACTATGTAACTTTAAAAAGAACAGTTTCATAAGCCTCAATACAGTCTAGTCTAGGGTTTTATTGTTATAGTCTTACTTGGTGTGTAGGTCATTGTGACACTAGCCAATGTTAGCAAGCTTTAGATAGATATTGTCGTGTAACTGACATTACTGAGTCAGATTGCTGACTTCATGATGAATCCTTGTGGTTCTGTTACACTACATTTTAGGATATCCCCATTAGCCTGTAATTGCCACTTGTCTCCACATTGGCTGCTATTCAGCAAACGTTTCACAGGCAGCATCAACTAAGACACTGTGGCTCTGTGCTGTATATGGGTCCTGGGTAAAAATCCAGTTAGAAGACATTTTACTATTAAAGTCACACACAATAAAGTTGTGTTTAATGCTACTAACTTGACACAGCTCACTATGTATCTCTGATGTGGTTTCTGTACAAAATTAACCATGTTGCAACACTACTAAATAATAATATACATAAAATATACTGCAATCAGACTCTAAATGCAACGCAAAACATAGCATAACAGAAAAGAGTAGCGCTCACCACACAACATAAAAGTAAACTAAATAAGCTATGGATCATTTGTCACATAATTATTTTGGTCTCTGTGTGTTTCTGTGTGTCCATGCGTAAGCCTCTCCCAAACGGAAAGCAAGGCAGGATGGGAAAGTTTTGCAGGGCAATATCTGGATTGTTCTAGGCAGGATAATGTCAGATAGACCCCCAGGCTTTTGCATAAACACACACAGACATGATCACATAAAGGGCCATCATTCCCTACCTAAATCTGCTCTTCCCCACCCATCCCCCATTCTATCCCCCTCTTTCTCTGCCATTCCCTCCAGATCACAGACGACTTTATGGCGTCTTGTCTCATTTATGTTTGCTGACACATCAGTAGCGGCAGCAGAAAGATAAATGTGCATGTAAGAGAAGTGAGAGGGCAGGAAGAGAGTGGGAGAGGGTGATCAGCAGTTAAAGAGAGCAGTGTGACAGAGGAGAGACAGGCTGGTGAAAAGGTGGAAGTGTGATGGTGTTAAAGGTGAAAAGAAAAAAAAGACACATAGAGAAAGAGATGACTATTGAGCCTCATGTAAAGGCCATACACATTAGGACATACACATCTCTGCTTTTGCCTCAGGGACTAGAGTCTTTATTACATTAAACAACACAATACCAGGCTGGTGTTTTTCTATTCTGCTCTCTGTTTTCTGCTCAGATCCAAACCTTTCCCTTCATGAGCCTCTTCAAGAAAAATGAATCAACTGTTTGACATCACGTACAGAATGTAATCCGACGCACACATTTTTTGCATTCACTCTACAGCACCCTACATGTGATGATGAGCTTTCCCTGGAAGTCACAGGAACTTGAAATGTATTGAATGATCACTTTTGACCAGGACATGACAAGAGATGTGATGAACTACTGCACAAATGAGATTGCATTTACTGTAAATTGTCCACTCATCCATCCATACATCCTGTACTTATCCCTATCCATACATTAAAGAGATATAAAAAGGAGAGCGAGCCCGGAGAGAACCGATGCAGATATGGGGAGAACATGCAAACTTAATGCAGAAAGGCCGAGGAAACCGGGGTTTGAAACTGTGACCTTCTTGCTGTGAGGAAACAGTGCTAATCACTGCACCACCATGCCACCCCACTACTGTATTAAATGTTATTATTTTCAAATGCACTATACATGGAGAAGTCTCAACTCTCTGTGTCACATAGTGTCTGCAACCCCAGTGGTGGTGCTACAAATAGAATTAACTCGTGCAATATTTGTTTTCATTCACTAAGCCCTTTTAAAATGTGTTTTTATATAACTTTGTACCTGTTTGTGCCTTTCAAACTTTATTTGACCTTTTGATTTTCTACAGTTCTTTCTTGACTCTGTGTTGTTTTGCTGTAATTTCTGTAATTTTGTGTCACGTCAAGCTCCCTGCATGTGTGTAATCTTTATACTGTATGGATTCACAAATGTGTGCAGCGCGCAGGGACAGGCCAACGAGCAGTGTTTCATTTCTCTTCAAATCCATTTAAATCCATTTGTCCGCTGTAACTCACCTGTTTTTCACCAAATACAAACACACAGATGGACACTAACTTTTCTACAGGGGCTTTAACCTTTGAAACCAACCTGAATGTGTCCCTCTTGCTTTTGAAACCCATAATTGACAGTTTGATTAGGTCTTCTGCAGCCTTAGGCGGTGGCTTAAAGAAAGGGCCCTAATGCATTAATGCTTGCTGCCCTCTAAATCCACTTTGAATCAAATACCCAACAAACCAGGTGTAAGGTTTAGTGTGCCGGATACCTTTTGTCAGGAAATGTTCAAGAAAATGTATAATGCATGCTCACCAAAGCAAAAAAAAAAAGACAGAGATGGAGCGCACAATAAAGTTTAGTCAGTCTAAGCAGATTGTTGTTGATAATGTCCATGGTTGAATTTAGATCAATTAGGGGCTGGCAGATGTGCAGAATCATGGTTGACCCCAGGGCTTAAAGGATACAATCCAATTTTCCTCAACAAATGTAATACCATTAGGCTGGATAAAAACAGACAACTCACAAGGGAGGAGTCTCTTAAAAACCAGGGAGAGGGATGAGACAGAGCAGTTGCCCATTGGAAAGAGACAATACCCACAAGGTCTTGGAAACAGAGAAACCTAAAGACAGGAAAGTTGGTGATACTCAAAAGCAGGTCAAACTTTTCAGAAAACAAGGGCCTGAGAGGATAGAAAACATGGGAAGAAAGGAATAAACAACCTCACCTGACTGCTGCGAGGGAGAAATTGAGTCTACTGTGGCCACAAAAGAGAACAGAGCTGACCAGACAAACAAAACCAGTGAGTGTTTGAGTTTGGAGAGTTAAAGCTTATACAGAACTGCAGCACTGTTACAACTGCCCTGGACAAGAAACCTACTCAAAACTTTCTGCATTGAACTCCAAATCAACTCTGGCTAAAGAGACTGAGGAAGAACGAAAGACACAACAGAGGTGAAAAGTATAAAAAACAAATCTGGAGATAATTTGTCTGCCACTACATTGACGCTGATTGATAACCATCATTGGGGCTATGAGGATCTTCAGTAAGAACCTTCGCCTTCAGGACGTCACCATCATGTACTTAACTGCCCTGGCAGCTCTAATGGTCATTTTGGTGGCTTCATACCAGGCGCCCACCAATGCTATCGAAGTTTCCAGCCTGAAATCAAAGCCTTCCAGCCCTCTGCCACCTCTCCCCATGCCCTTCCGGGTGCCCCTTGACCCACGCGGGGAGCTCCAGCTGGCCTGGAACATCAGCTACAGCGACCAGGAAGTTTACATGGAGCTCAGGGTCATGGAGCTCAGACACGGGGTGGTCCTGGGGATGTCTGACCGCGGAGAGCTGACAAATGCTGACCTGGTGGTGCTGTGGGACTCTGGAGCCAATAGCTACTTTGGGGTAAGTAGCCCTGGAATATGTGTTATATGTATAATATTTCAGATTATTGAATTTAAAAGAATTTGGGGAGTAAAATTTATAAAAAGTCAGACTAAAACAACACTTGCCTCTCAGAAGATGAGGATATCAAGCAGATTTCCAAACAGGTGTGAAATCAAATCATTTAACTGTTTTTCTCACTCTCTCTTCCATTTTTTTCTCTATGTTCACTTGTGAAACTCATAAATGCTCTGGGATTCCTTGTGGAGCAGAGGTTTCCCTAGTGTTCCTCATCTGTCTGTGATCTCTGGGGCGCGAGATTGGTGTTTTTCCACGAGGAGCCGGCGTATGGCTTGCTTCCTAATCGCATAGTCACAAAGGATGTTATCGGCCCCTGCTAATTGGAAATCACTCAAACTGCACTAGTAGCTGAAGTTCATCGGGGGAATAATTACCAGATATTAGCATATTAAAATTGAATCCTATATGCCGATTAAGATGCCATAAAATGCCTTGTTTTCGTTTTGCAACACACAAGCCTTTTTAACAAATTCATCTAAGATTTATTTCCCTCACATCTCCTGATAAAGGTTTGTGAAAAATGCATTTTAAAATGCATCTTGCTACAAAATTCCCATTTACCTAACTTTTCATTTTGTCCATAGGATTATTATGTGGCAATATTAAAGAGAAACAGTAAGCAAGGTGAATAGTAACTGCAGTAAAAAATGATCCAGTATCACTTCTGATTCTTTTTCCTTCTACTTTATCTGTGTCAGATTATTAACATAAGAACTGAGACTATATCTACCAGCATCCGATTGGTTGGTTAATGGTTGACAAATGCTGGGACCAAGTGGCAGCCTCCAGGGTGTTAATGTACAAAATAAATCTAATTTTACATTAACTAAAAATGTTTATATGTTAAAAAGGCAACATTAAGATGTCCCAGTGTCGGGGTCTACTGTTTAGCAGATTTCTTCTGTTAAAAACCTTTACACTTTTTTTGACCAATTATTACCACTTTTTTAACTGTTCAGCCACAGTATTAAAATCTAAACATGTGATTTGATGTTATTAAATGTAATTTAAATAAAAATTTACATTTAAATAAATGTAGCTAGTTAAGTATTTTATGAGCAAAAACTCTTTATTGTAGGAGCATGAGGGAGAACTGGAAACCACGCAGGCATTCCTTTCCCTGCATTCATTTTTTACCTAATTTCTAAACTCAGCCTGGTTTACCTTTAAGTTACCCAAATCCCAGAGTATCAAATCCCTGCAGTTTAAAATCAAATCATCATTGCTTCCACCCTGTCTCTCTTTCCTCAGGAGTGCAAAATTACCAGCACAAGTCAGGTCAATGCTGAGTTAGTCAATCCTTCTCTCTCTCTCTCTCTCTCTCTCTCTCTCTCTCTCTCTCTCTCTCTCTCTCTCACACACACACACACACACACACACACACGTTGCTTCTTACAAAGCCAGGCACATTTTAGATCCAGTTCAGGGACTCCTAAAATCCCTTTTTAAATCTATGTATTCAAATCAGCCCATGGAGACTTGGATTTTAAGATTTTGTACCAACATACCAGGGATATGAAGACACAAAACAGTTTTTTTCCTGCTCTCTCTCTTGTCTTTGTTTAGGTGTGACTTGAAGCTCAGAAAGGAAACCGTGTCCAGGGAAACAATAACAAAAAAAAACCCTGTGGATTTTGCATCCAATCTTTTTTACCAGACTCCACATACGTTCTGTTACAGATACAGATCACATGTTAATACCAGGAGCAAACATGGGAAATCATCTTTTTAAGGCCAGTATAAAATAGACCAATGATCGGAGTGACCAAAAACTGTTTCAGAGTACATATGCGCATGTGATTATTGTTATAAGATAGACTTGAAAAAATGTGAAGCTATCCTAACCCAACCATTTTTTCTTAATGATCCAAAATTAGATTTAGGCAAGTCCATACGATACCCCTTACTACACCAACAGCTGACCAGACTGCAAAAAAGCCAGAACAAAATTATGTATAGATAACCATAACAATTTCAAGACATAGAATTTGAGTTTTTTCTAATTAAATCGTCAAGATATGACTCTGTCTTTTAGCTATTTGCACAGTTTGTATCTAGTGTATTTTGTACACAGACATGTAACACATGTAAGACATACTGGATACTGCCCACATTTTATTTTAGATTTATATACTGTTTGTATTTTAAAAAACACTGGCCACAGAATCTTTGCAGTTTGTGTAGAACACTTATATAAGAGGGACAGAGAGGCAGACATAAATAAAGAGAGCGATCTTAGGTGCTATTCTGGACAGATATGAATGTGAGAAACATAACAGAAGCGGGTAGACAGAGCTGTTGCAAAGCCTCCTGGCAGAGCGGTGGAATCTTGTACACCGCATTGGGAAGGTTTCACAATACAAACCTTTCACAGTTTACTGATTTCTTTCTATTGACTGTATCATAAATCCACTGTTAACATTATCGACTACAAAGGTGTAGGTTGGTATTGCTCATTTTAAAATTAAGAAACAATAGCAATGTTATTTTCCCTCTGACAACAATTAAGTGACATTTCCGCACAAAGCTTTCTTTTTTGTCTCAGTTAACTTTCCCCTTCAAACATTTTGTCTGCAAAATTCAACAACTGCTTTTTCTACAGTATAATTTGAAAAAAAATTGTAGCTGCACTTCATGTTTAGTATACTCTCAAAACATGGTTTGCATGGACACATCTTCCCTGAAATGGATTCAGTAATGGTTGAATAATAAGTTTCACTTAACAAAACCACACCCCTCCATAAATCTTTTTAAATGGAAATGAGCTGTTTCCCTCAATTGTTACTCAAATCCGCAGTTAAGAAATGGTTAGTCTAACCTTGCCCCACCAAATCATGACTTTATGTGATGAATAAAACATAACAAGCGCTCTTCACTGTTTTCTTGTGTCTATTTGGTGTTTGTTATATTCATAGGTTTGCTGTGTGTGTCTTCTCCTTCAGGATGCGTGGAGCGACAGCGCAGGTCACGTTTCACTGGACAGCCAGCAAGACTACGAGTTGATCGAAGCCAAACAGAAACCTGATGGATTCCACCTGCTCTTCAAAAGACCATTCAGCACCTGTGATCCCAGAGACTACCTCATAGAGGTGTGTAAAGTATTTCTTTCACTGTGTCTGTATGCATGCCAGGGGAGCAGAATGTGGGTCTGTTCATTTCAGAGTGGGATTGTGAATTTAAATTGCTTTTTGACAGCAATGTGGGCACTCTTGACTTCTGGGTACCCTCAAAGAGAATCTTCCATTCGCAGACACATCTGCCAGGAATTAATTGCAATAAGTTATTCTAAATAATAAAGGAGGGTTCACACATAGCTGTGACTTGCTCTGCTTTCCTCATGCCCTCCCATTGTGTTGCCGTTTATCCTTCTGCTTTCTTATTCATTTGTCACCTGTTAAACACGTCGAACTATACCTACCTGTATAAAAGTGCTAAATAAATCATTGTCTACATTTACTTTACCCCTTCCGAGTGCATGTGGGGCCAAAAGGGCGAGAACATCTGCTGCTTTATGGGTCACACAGTCTCCAGCAAAAATAAAGTCTGTCAGTCCTGAACTGACTGAACTTCACAGCTAACAGGTGGCAAGGACGCGAAGAACATGGAAAGAAGGCGGGAAAGATGGTGTCTGAGTGCACTCATGTGTGTAACCTTAAGAACGATGCCGAGTATTTGCTCTGTGCCCGTATGTGTGTGGGAGGGTGTGTGTGATGGTTTCAGGTGTGGACATAAAATACTCAGAAAGTTGGAAGGATCAAGACAATTTACTCTGAAGCATTCATTATAATGATTATGGTTGCCATGGTACCACATCAGACCTCTAAGTTGCAGACACAAAACCAATGCTCATTACTATGACAACATAGTGGCAAGTTCTCTGTCTTTGCCTTAGTAGGCATTTCAGCCAAATAATAATCATGAGAGACTTTTTGAAATACACATCTCTGCTGCTCATGTTCTGCTTTGTAGCCATCAAACATGCTTTGTTTTTTCTTTATTAATTGGTCAGGAGGGAACTGTGCACATCATCTATGGATTCTTGGATCAACCACTTGCTTCACTTGAGCAGCTGAACCTGTCCCAGATAAACACAGGAGTACAGAGAGTCCTGATGCTGCGCCCCGATATGCCGTCACCCACCCTGCCTCCAGATGTGCAGACGCTGGATGTCATTGCGCCAAATGTCATCATACCAAACCAGGAGACCACGTACTGGTGCTTCATACAGAAGCTGCCAGAAAACATGCCCAAGAATCACATTGTTATGGTATGAATGCCTCTAAAAGTAGAAACACTTAACATGGAGTTTATGTACACACAGAGTGGGTGTTTTAGATGGAGATGGTGCACAAGGAGCTATTATTGCTCCTTGTTTACCAGCTGGGTCTAACAGCCAAGTTGTCATAGATAGAAAGAAGAAACACAAATCTAAGAAAACGTATGAACACAACAAACACATCACTTCCTTATTTATTGATCTATAAATAGATATGAATAAATGTGAGCAGATCCAGTACAAAAACCCACACAGTAGATTAAGCTATTGAAGCTACTGCACTGTATGTTACATATAATTAATTTTTAATTGATGTTTTTATTGACATACATGTCTAAGGGAGCCATATTGCCAGACCTTTTAGCAGTAAAAACACATAAGACAACATGACTGTCTCTCCTTTCCACATCTTTCTTTTTCCACCTCTCTCTTTTTCTGTCAGTATGAGTCAGTGATAACTCTAGGTAACGAGGCCATCGTGCATCACATAGAAGTGTTTGAATGTTCACCGGACATTCGCGATGTTCCAGAGTACAGCGGCTCCTGTGATGACAAGATGAAACCGGGCAAGCTCAACTTCTGCCGCCATGTGCTAGCCGCATGGGCTATGGGTGCTGAGGTATGATGGGAAACAAGACACCCACACACATCGTCTTACTTCTATCCCGATGAGCACCTTCTACTGTTTGTATTCACCCCCTGTTCCCTAAACCAACACTGAGCTGGAAGCATATCCTCAACACTTACCTGAACATACAAAAACGTTCAAGTCCTGACCCTAAAACTGACCCTTGAAGCTGTAACAATAACAATGCCATCATTTTGCAAAAGATTTAAGATTGAAACTGACAATCAAACATAACATCCAGATCTTCTATAACTAACAATAGAGGAGCACCCTCACAAACACCATCAGATAAAGCAGAATAAACACATGCATTGACAAGTTCTAAATACACATAACAGGTGTCTAATTGAAAAAGAGTTGGAACTCCTACGCGAGTGATATCCAAGCCTAAAACTAAGAAAATCCTGAACATACGATCCCACATGCAGCACAAGTCTATTAACAGCTCAGAGACAGTCTGTACGTGGGAAGCACACTCACATGCAAATACTTTCATTGAAAACCACATGCTAATGTACATTGGTAGCTTTGAAAAGGCAGAAAAGGTTTCATCTTGGCTGAAATTCTCATTCAACCATCTAATCTGCTAACTAGCGCATAAATATTGCAAAAATATAAAGGACAAAGAAATACAAATGTTTCTTTGTTCTTTAGGCTCTTAAATATATATTATATTTAAAGTTCAACTACTTCAAATTATATTAATAGTAGTAACAAAAAATTACGACAAGTACTTTGAAATGGGTTGTTTGAAGTGCCGAAACTCCTCAGTTTCCCTCGGTTCTACATGTTTTAACCTCTTTTTGCTTACTGTTTAACATTTTCCCACCCACCAACTCCATTCTAATCAATGCCATTTCTAGCGAGTATTAGACTTAGATCATCAGGTGGTCAGTAGCGCAACTCTAAATGAATACTAATGTTAGTCCATGTGTACTATAGGCAACTGTTTGCTAACCTTATCATAATTATTCTACATACTTTTAGGTAAATAAAATAAAATAGAATAGAATGATTCAGTATGTTGTCACATTTTATTATCATGCAGTGAGATCCACCTCTTAGTTAACTGAAAAAAATCAAGTATGAAAAATCTAATAAGAATTAAAATATTTTAGAGGCTTTTTCTTGGAGTCTGGTTGAAATTCTCTGAGGGGCACTTATGAGTATTTGTAAAATCCTGACTACAGCCCCGACAGTCAGCTAGCACACTAGTCAGCCAGTAGTAAAAAAAAAACACACAACAAAAACAAAACAATTGTTCATTCCATTAGTTGATTTTTGTTTAGCAAATGGAAACCCCAGCAACTACTGGAGTTGGAGTTTTCCAGATTTGAGATGGGGAACAAAATAATTTCACTTCTTTTTAATGCAGAGGTCCTGAAAGGAGAACCACACCTGTTTCCTCAGCCAGCTAGTCAGTTAGTAATCTATCAGGCGTTAAATCACCCCACTTATGTACTATGGCTACCAACCAGCCGGCTGACCAAGCAAGCAAGCAGCCTGCTAGTCACATAAAGCAAAGCGGACAGGGAACGGTGAGCCTGTCACCATATTTCTCAGCTCTGCTCCCCACTGTATCACGGCCAGCCTGGCCCCTCTCTGATTGGATTATCTGCCAGCCAAACGAAAACAAGCAGGATGCCTTCTCTGAGCTGTGAGCTGTGAAGACAAGATTAGGTGGGAAATATTCAGGCCTCTTTCATCACCTCTTAATAGTGTTGTTTCATTCTCCCCGGCATCGCATCAGAAGGGAAACGTGGCCGTGCAAACACACAAACAAGAGAGAAAGCGGAAAATGGAGTGGGGGAAGTTTGGTTGAGGAGAGAAACAATAATGTTTGACACAAAGGACAGCACCAGAGAAAAAGAAATGTGTGCGTGTGTGTAGGGAAGAAAGTAAGCCTCTAAGGATTTTACTTTTACGATATGATTAAATAAGACAATTCTTTCTTCCATTACAAACTGTATCAGCAGATGTAGCTTAAGGTGGACCTCCCTGAAATAGGTGAGGACACTGATGAATTGATTAAATCAAGATTCCTTGGTGATAGCGTGGAGATTTGATGCCCATGGCGCCAGCAGTGACTCAAAAATATATTCCTGCTACAATAAACAGAACAGTTCAGAATCCAAGAAGTGAAAGAGGAAGACTTAAGGCCCGGCTCAGAGACCATAGCTAATGTGGGGAAACACATGTGAGGGATTAACTTAAAGAAAGGAATTTTATTGAACAAAAGTAATTTAGACAAACAAATGTAACAAAAATGTTGATTCTAACAAATGCAGCTGGCAAAGACACGAGATTAACTACAACAATGCAAAATAAACACACCAACACAAGAACACACACACATTAGCCCCGGCAGAGGCCCTACCACATTATTAAAAATTCCATAACTATTTAATGTTTTATATTAATGCATCAATATTTAATGTAAGCTCACAATACAAAGCCACTTTAATCCTTGTTCACATTTCCTTTCACCTTGTGGCCTCACATTCCATCTCAGCAACTGGTAACTTGAAGCAATTTAAGAGAGACAGAGATATCAAATTTGAAGAAACACTTATCAGTATCTTAACAGTTACTTGCATTGGGATCTGGATAACACATCTGCATGACGTATGTCTAAAGAGTAGGACTGGAGAAAAAGAAAAAAGACCACCTTACAAGAAAATATACCTCACAAGTTCAACCAGCATCCCTGGGGGCCCGCCCATCCATATGAGAATACAACCTTTCTCGGTGTATAAATAATCAATAAACATTTTTTGAGCCAGATCATTGATTCCCAAAAGGCCTCAAAGACATTTAAAGGCTCCAAACAAGGAACATAGCTGATGCAAAGATTGAAATGATTTAAATTTACGTGCTGATGCTCAGTTTTCTGAATTATAATCTGTTTAAAAACAATATTCAGTATTAATAATCTAATATCTAATATATATTCTTACAGTCTGTTGCTGTTGATGTATGGTTGGGAGTTTGTGAGTAGGCATACCTTTATTTTTAGAGGTCATTATCAGAAAATGGTAGAGAACAACACTAGAGCTAGAGAAAGCTACCTGTTATCTCTGTAGGATGGGCAAGAAGATGTAATGACACAATTGCGATTCCTTAGATAAACCACTTTGACAGGAGAGCACATCTTAAGTAGGATTTTAAGACACCTTACGGTGGGTGAAATTAAACTTTCTCAGAAGTTTGACAAACACCTGTCACATGCATGTCCTTCAAAGCTTAATTGGCACACACTTGCACAGGAATATACATCTGTGTGACTTCTTTTTGTTATCTTCTAACAATGCCTGCTTTGTCCAGAATGAGCAACGATGCTAAGACAAAGGCGTGTGATTATAATTTTGTTTAACCTCCACAAGTGGCCATGTTTAGACAAAATCTTTCTGACTCTCACATGTAATACTTATAATTGCGAAGATATCAAACCTACAGTTTCTGTAAAAAAATAAAAACAGGAATAAAATGCAGCTGTATTGTGACTTTTAATACATTTTTATTCAACGGCTCTAAATCATCTGGACGATACGTGAAGAAGAGTCTTTGCTACAAATTTAAAGTAGCTGTGCATAATGAATAATGTCTGTGTGTTTGCTCGCAGGCTTTTTACTATCCTCCCGATGCAGGGCTGCCTATGGGTGGACCAGGTTCCTCTAGGTTCCTTCGTCTGGAGGTCCATTACCACAACCCTCTCCTTATATCTGGTACACACAGTGCACACGTAAACACATAACCCTAGCAAAATACTGTTACACGTGCCCTATGTCTTTTTCTTTCTCTTGAAACACACACACACCAGCACCAGGATTCTCCACATCTCCCAGATGAGCGCCGGCCTTATCTTCAACAGAGCGATTCATTTAAAATTTTCCAGATATACCTTTTGATCTCGCCTGCACGAGTCACTACAGACTTTGCCTTCCTTATCCTGATCTGACCTCACAATACGCATACATCCTACATAACCATCTTCTAATTCTCCACATATCTTTTTTGTTTTGTTTTGAAGTTGTCTGTTACGGCTCATCATCTCTCGTCTCCCTTCAATCTGTCTTGCAGTTCAAAAGAGATAGAGCAAACAACACCAATAATCGAGCCATAGCAACAGTGCTGTGCTCAGTGATCCTGATTGAACTGTTTAGTTTAAGTATGTATGGAGCACTTTATGCATTTTAGGGTTGACAACAGAGAAATAATATATGAGGGAACAGAGAGAAAAGGGGTGGCATGCAACAAAACCCCTAGCAGGAGTTAAACTGAAGAATTAAACCACATGATTTGAATTTCTAATCTCAGTAGTATCACCAGAACAGCTCATAACATCTTAGGAATATTGCCAGACCGGGGTGGGGTCTGGGTTTTTTTTTTCTCCAGCAAGCTTTGTCCTTGGTAGGCTTAACAGTCCAGATAAACGCCAGGTGAATCAAAATGCTGCAGCATGTTTGTTTACCAGGCAAAGATAGAGAGCACACATTACACCCATTAAATTCTTTTGTGACATTATAATTTCTCTGCTGATTTTCTATTGTATTGTTTTATTCACAATCTTATATTTGTTGCTCTAGAGGCAGTAACTAGTTACATGTTATATAGTTACTGTAATCTGTTACAGTTCCAGAAAATGCTCATGATTTCATTCATTACATCTGAAAATTTTCTGTAAAATGCTAGTCTATATGTTGAATAATATTAATTTTGTTTTTCATGCAATGTCTTCCTTTGATATTTCCAGCCACAGCCCTTTAGTTAAGTTTGCTATTGTGATGCTTTTGATTGGTTCTCATTTTTGAGTTTGTAGCCCGCCCGTCTGCTATTTAAATTGCCTCTCAAGCAGTCTTTTGAAAATGGTTAACGGTTGAAAACATTTAATAGAAATCAAAAAGCAATTAAATGTAAAAAGTTACATTACTTTGATAAAGTTATTGAATTGATTACATTTTAAATAGGGTAACTTGTTACCTATTACATTTCCAATACAAGTAACCTTCCCAACACTGTCTATAGGTGAACAGCACCTTGCAGTAAATATATTTCTCATACATTCATACATACTTCATAGCCTGGTTTAGTGCAAAATTATTCTGTATTTTAATATGATACTAGTAAAGTGACGGCATGATATATTATAACATTCCACGATAATTCTCACGCAGGCCGTCGTGACTCATCAGGGATAAGGTTGCATTACACCCTAGTCTGAGGCGGTACGATGCAGGGATCATGGAGCTGGGCCTTGTTTATACTCCTGTCATGGCTATCCCACCCAAACAACACACCTTCTACCTCAATGGATATTGCACCTCTAAGTGTACCCGGACTGTATGTATACACACAAATATATTAAAACATGTTTCTTCAAGTTTTGAATCTTAAAGCATAAAATCACTTTTTTGGAGCTTGACCCTAAAAGTCTGTTTCTCTGTCTGTCTGCCTGTTTTATCTAGGCTTTGCCTCCAGGAGGAATCTATATATTTGCGTCCCAGCTGCACACCCACTGGCGGGGCGTGGGGTCAGGACAGTTTTGGTGAGGGGAGGCAAAGAGCTGGAGGTGGTTCAGGAGGACCAGCACTTCAGCACCCACTACCAGGTGAGCAACAGCAGGATTTACCCAGAGGAACTCCTTTGTGCTTATATTGTATTAGATGGGATAAAAGTTAGTCTTACTTTACACGGAGCTGTGTGCGACTGGGACAAAGATTATCCTGAATCTGAAGTCTGAAGCTAGCTGTTTCTACTGACTGCTTCTACAACGTCCTTTAAAATAAAAACCTGCTATCTCATTACAATCAAGTCTTGGATTGTGTCTCTGATTTTGCAGTCAGTGACCCATATATTCATATTTATATATACATTTATAACAAGCTGAAAATTACAATCACATACTTCATGATCTGTTGTGTACTTGTTGAAGAGGAGTTTCTAATTATTTGTGTTTAAATGAAAATAATGTCCATGTGATCTTTTAAAAAATGGGTAAAGGGAGTGGCATTGTACAGCCCAACCTCACCACCTTAGTAAAGCCAGGCCAGACAGCGTCCGGACGATGTCTTGCATCGCTGACAGGACCCACCAGTGCTCCTTCCAGAGCTCCTTCCAGAGCTCCGCCTCTACCAACAACACGGCGCTGATCGCCTCCTCCTCCGCCAATCTAGCGGCTAACTCCACCACCATGACAGAAGAGGAAAAAGTTGTTCATGTTCATGAGTCAAGTTCAATGAGTTCAAGTTGGTTGAACCTGGCTGCAATCTTAAAACCGCGCTGCTGCCCCTTTACAGTGGTTATATTATGCTCATTTTCAGGTTCAAAATCTTAGTTAGGGGTTGTACCACAACAGGTGTACATGGTTTCATTTTCAAAAAACACCATATTTTTTGTCATACTGCACATTGCGGCAGCTCCTCTTTTCACCCTGTGTGTTGAACGCTCCGTTTGAACTACGGAGTGAAGCGTCTCTCTTCTACAAGATCTTTGTTGGGAGTTGCACATGCGCAGTACCTAGTTAAGGACTACTAGCCAATCAGAAGCAGAGTAGGACGGTCCCGAAAAGCTGGCAAACACGGCTTGGGTTCAGTCGTACATGTTGTCAGCAAGGGGTAAGCCAGAGATCGGACAGTGAAGCCGACCAAAACCTTCATGGTAGTGATGTGCGATACCACTTAATTCCTATCCGATCCAATACCAAGTAATACCCAGGCTGGTATTGCCGATACCGATACCAATACTTTTACATATTTATTTTTAGTTTAATGTGACCTCCCCCCTCCCGTTTCTGTATTATGAGAGAAATAAGGAGTAGGGGCTGTAGCCTACCAATTCAGAATAATAGCTGCATAATGACAAGACATCAAACTACTGTCATATTCTTTAATTATAGCCTAATAAAAATATCCTGCTCAGAACTGCTGCTTCATAACATCATCCTATTATTTTGACTTAATTCCAGATGTTTAGATGTTTAGACCATCCTGGTGACTGTAAGATACTTTAATAAAACACTTTTAATAAAACACTGTATGGAGGGATCCATGTAGGCCCAAAAATGACGTCAAAACCCTGTGAAACCCATCGCACATGAGAGATGTAACCGTATTGCTTAGATTATAAACTCTCGGAGAAAAAAGAAAACAACTATACGCTGCGTTGGTGTTGGCAGGTGAACCTTGTAGGTAGGCTGATTAAACAGTGACGATCCGAGTCAGACAAGCACACTGAGCCGTGAAACTTTTTTGGCGCAGCTATGCAGCTACCAAACTTGTTTCTGCCGTTGTTCTAAGTCATTAAACCACGGTTATGCTGCGCGATCATGTGCAGTAGACGCTGGTGCCAACAGGTAGCCCTCTAGTAGTATTTTACTGGTCCAAAACTGGCTTCACTGCTCTCCATTTAAATCAGCGGGGTGGCTTTGTCCATAATAAACTGTCTATGGTTGTCAGTGCCAAATCCGACCATACCGAACACACACAATACTTGCCTAACCGTAACTCTAACCTTAACTGCACAAAACAATCAGCCTTTCCCCAATTAACTGCCCCCTCCCAACCACCCCCACCACACACACACACACACACACACACACACACACATACACACAGAACAGAGAAGGACATCTGCTAGACTGCTTGATAAACATTTCCAGCTGCTGTTGATGTCAGACTCATCTGAGTGTACCTGTGTGACGGTGTTGTTTCCAACCCTGAAGCCTAATTAGGCACATGAAGACTTTATCAAACCATTCTCAGCAAAGCTAATAGATCTTTTCACACACACAGCTAATAAGTATGAAAGCTGCCTCCAAGACAAGCATAAAGAAAAGCAACCAGTGTTTAATCTCTCTGTGTTTGAAATAAATCCACCGTACAGATGGAGGGAAATGCATTGGGAAAATATATATCCAATGGTAAAATGGAATTCTATTGAGACTTTTGAGGAACTTAAAGAAACCACTGTTCTGTTCACTCCACTAAGATCATTGTCAGTGTTTGTGTTACATACTTATTTCTAGTCATTTCATGTTTTCATGTCCTGATAGAAGAATACCCGAATCCAAAAAATTAATGCTGGGTGGATTTTCACTTTAATTTACTCAATCTCTTTTGTCTTCTGTCTCATAGACGATTCGAGTTCTACGGAAAATGGCCAATGTTTTACCCGTAAGTATAAAGTCGATCACAATAACTGCATTTAAAATAACCAAAGGCATTTCCTTCGAGTTAAGTCTGTTATTATTCCTGGCAATTTTAATATCACTATATATCGTATACTGTATATATAATGTTTTATTGCTGTACGTTACTGTGTGAGTAGTGTCTTGTTGTTGTATTTAACCTGTGAAGCACCTTGGCCAACCTTGGTTTTTAAGTGTGCTATATAAATAAAATTGATATTGATAGATAGAGAAGAACAGAACTTTTACTGTTCTGCAAGCTCAGCCAACTACTTCAGGATTGTAGTGCTCCAGATGCCTGCCTGCCTGCCTGCCTGCCTGCACCCCCCCCACACACTGCATTTAAAGTACTGAATTAAAATACTGATGCAGCAAAAGGTGTGTAAAGTGTAAATATATACAGGCTGTAAGCGTTGTGATAGGAAGTTCTTGGGAGACGAACAAGACAAAACCGCAGCAGCTGAGCTCAAAGCAGAATTCTATTTAAGACAGCCAGTTGTTGGCTGTCTTAAATAACAAGGCTTCTGTCCATACCGGTAATAGTATATTATTTTCAGTGGTCTTATGTTAATCTTGAGATATGTTGAAGTGCTGGTGTGTTTGTGCTTGATCCTGCAGGGCGACGTCCTCATAACAAAGTGTACTTATAACACAGAAGACAGGAGCAAGCCTACAGTGGTGAGCAGCACACTATAAATATACAGGACTATTTTTATATTGTAAAAGTTCACCTTCAGCACTGTCAACAACCACTGAATAACCTTGAGCACTTCTGTCTCTAATCTCTCCCCTGCCATCTCACTCCTTCAAACTCACCATATTCCCTTCATCCTCGTAATCCTTCCATCTCTACCCCTTAATACCTACACCTGCTTTGTTATATATATATATATATATATATATATATATATATGCTTCCCCATCCTCATCTGTTTGTCTCCTCAGGGAGGTTTTGGCATCATGGAGGAAATGTGTGTTAACTACATTCACTACTACCCTCGAACTAAGCTGGAGCTGTGCAAGAGCCATGTGACCCAGGATACCTGCAGAAATACTTCAACTTCATTAACAGGTAGCACACGCACAAATCATTTCTCCCCCAAAAATCATTTGCTTGTTTCCCTTGTCCTTCACTCTCTATTTTTCATTTTGCATCTTCCCCCCCATCTCCTGTGTGACTAAGCAATTTTGGTTTCAGCATTCATCCCTTCCCCCACCATCCTCGCTCCCGGGAAACCAGAGTGATTACTTCTTTTAATCTCGAAAACCAGATGCTTGTCCTTTAAAGTGAAACTGTGTTCTCCTAATGCCAATTCTGACTGCTTCTTTTTTCCAATTTCTTCCTCCTTTCTCAATCTCACTCTACCTCCCTTTTTATCGACTTTCCTTCAACCCCTCTCTCTTTCTCTCCTCCCTCCAGGTTCCACGGAAATGACCACTGTGTGTGGAGAGGTTAGTGTGACGGAGCAGTATTCTCAGCTACAGTGGGACGCATTCACTGGAGAAGTGCTGGACTCCCTTTATAATACAGCACCCATCTCCATGCACTGCAATCAGTCGACTGCACGCCTCTTTCCTGTAAGTCCCCAATCGCACACACCATGCTACAATCCACTGCCACCAAGCCCCCAGTTCAAAACGCAGACATTTGTTAGATGAACAGACAGCTTGTTAACTTGTAATATAAACAAACACACACACAATGTTTGGATCAGCAGCAATAAATCAATTAAAGCTCAAAACTGTGTAGAGGTTGTTTGTCAGAAAAAGCTTTCCCCTTGATGTGTGACTTCAGTTGTGCATGTGCAAACCAGGACGAATACAAGGCAAAGGCTTGTGAAGTTAAATAAAGACAATTTAAAGCTGAAATCACCAAGTGAAAGCCACAGCCTCAGACTCTCCTACTGCCCAAGTGACCAGCATTTTACCCTCTCAACCTCACCCAACTGCAACATCTGACATACACAACATACAGCGCAGTCATTTTAGATTTCTTAGTTATTGCTGACATTTAAATTTAGCTGTGGACACACACAGGTACACCAGTTTTACCTTCCTGCCATCACTTGACAGAGTCCCGTCTTCCACTGCTTGGAGGGCCTAATGATGAACACCTGTTTTGAGAATGAGGAAATGATCAGCAGCGACATTACAAGCAGAAATAAATTGACAGACTGGCAACTGGCAAAACACTAAACTGGAAGGATGAATTTCACACAAAAACACTGCTACTGTAACGTTTGAGAACTGGACCTTGAGAAAAGGGAATAAAGCTGCCTTTTTACAGTCTTAAAGCTGTCCATAAAAAAATACACAAAAATTGCCCTCTCAAGTGTAGTTTTTGAAGACGTACCGTGTTTGATACATTGTGTAATGTCAACTATGTGCAGTTACCTAATAAAAACTGCTGTCTAAATATCAAGGACACTACCTTTGTTTTTTTTGTTTTTTACCAAACAACCCATCTCCAACATCATATATCTGTTTTTCCAGGGAGAGTGGGACAAACAGCCTATACCAGTGGTTAACTCCATCCTTGAAAAACCTCGCTACCCCTGTGAGGGAGGAGCACTTCCCACCAGCCGACCCTTCACCCCCCAGTCTGAGTGAGGGGGCATCAGGGCACACTTCAGCCCAAAGAGACTACTCCTACTCCTACTAACTACTCCTTCAACATTTATTTTGTTGCATTTTGTTCCCCATGATTGTGATAATACTAACAAGCACCATTATGACATGAAACATTATTATGCTATATGGGGAATCATTTCATTCTGTAGTAAACTGTTTCATAATCACCGGCTTGAGTGGTAATAACAGTCCATCACTTTTTATAGTATTACACTTGTAATTTTCACCCTGTTTTGCGACATGCCCGTGGGTTCTTGCATTATTTGTATGTGTTAAATAATAAATGTCACAAAAACGTTGGCAGTTAAAAGGGAATTTATTAATACACAAATTGTTTTGGACAGAATAAATGAATCATATCTTTCCATTGGTCATTTCTGCTCTTTAAACTGGTCAAAAAATTATCTTAAGACAATAATAACAACAAGGATAACAATTTTAAGAACTGTATTTAATAGCTCAGCATTGAAAAGTTACACTTTTAGCATTTAAGAATTAACTTTACCTGCTTTTATCATAGAGGCATTTGCAATATTCACATCACTATCGGAAGGAAGAGGAATTGTATAAACTGAATTAGAAAATACCTGTGGACATATTGTGGTAGGGTACCAGTAGTGACAGTGTTTTATCTGTCCGTTTCACATTTCCCATATAATCTTGCTATTAACCTAAGCTTCTACTGTGAACAACCATTTCAATGATTAATGGCCTCCGGGCAAATCAATGAATCACTCCACATTAGTAAACATTTTGTGCTGAACGTGCAGCAAAACTGAGGGGTAATAGTAGCTGTACATACAAATGCCTTCTTCTGCTTTGACACACTTTTTTGGCTGCTGTTCACAAAGCGCATGTGATGAACTTTGGTTTTGTTTGGCCTAAACTGTGCTTGTGTGGAAAATATAATGAATAATAGGTGTTTTATCTTTGTTACTACATTTCACATCCACATACCTGCACCTGCATTAAAAGACATGAATCAGTTATTAAGGTGCTTAACTAGTGATTTCTCTTCTTGTTTTTTTAATCACAGTTTTCCCTGTTAAAACTGAAAGCATAGTAAGACATTTCCATTCCAGCAACCATGAATTGTCGACAAAAAAAGTTTTTATACACACACACACACACACACACACACACACACACACACACACTTGATTCAGGGTCATTTACATATTAATCACACAAGTCCTACACTAAAGTCCAGTTATTCTCACTGTACTAACTTCATGTTTTGAATTTTAAGTACTAATTAGTAATTAAAGGGACTAAGACGGTTTTAAATATGCTGCTGATGCTTCACAGAAAAAGTACTCAAGAAGCGAGTATGCCCCATGAACTGCTGGGAGGGCTTGAACGTGAAGCAGATGCACAATGTGTTGAGTTTGATTTAACAGCAAAACAAGACAAAATGAGAACTCCTAAGGATGCCTGAATTGATAGATAGCCATATTAAATCATAATGTATTTATTACAAAAAAACAGAGAACTGAGTTTGCCGATAGCAGCAACAGAAGTTTATCACCGCAGAGCAAAGCAACCAGGGGACAGATCAGAAAACAAAGCATTGCTGTAACAGCTGCTTTCTGATAACTCTTGTCTTTTTCTGTCATTTTTCTCCAGCAGTGTTATGTCCCCAGCTGGTGCACTGTGCCTCAGGGTGTTTTTTCTCCCTTTCCCTGCAACTCTGATAAACACTCAGGATGTCTGCCTAAGATTTAGATACCATACAAGCGAGTAAAACTCTGTTTTTAGACATTATCATCATCAGTACAAACATCAGTCACTGTAATCTGAGTCAAACTGCCTGAAGGGCTAGTAGTTTGATAATACTTCCATTCCCTGATACAGTACTCCATGGCCAAAAAATCATACATGCAACCTTGCCACTTGAAATGTCCAGTGACATTAAGTAGTTACAGATTAAGGCACTATTCTGAATTAGCCTGTATGAATGTTGATGGACACAAAGATTGTTCGGTTTAGTTCCTATTTCTAAAATTAAAAATGGATCATGTGCTGCTATTTGAGTCCTTAAGATAAATCCATGATCAAAAATTAATTTTTACATTCAGTTGACCCAGTTGTACGGGTAAAAAAAAAAAATTTGATTAGTGGAGATAACACAACTCTTGAATTTGTCTTCATATTGAACGCTGTTGCTCAAACCCAGAGCAGGTATAAAAACAACATTCAATCAACATTTGACATTTATTAAACACTAAAACAGCTGCACCTGCATGTAAAAAAAAAAAACTGTTGCACCTCTCTCAGCCTCATTCTCCAACCAAGAGTGTTATTGCTCAGGTTTTTTACATTTGCAGTACTTCTCAAGCATAGATGCCCTTGACACGTTTATTCTCAGGGTCAAACGGAGATTTGAGGTGGGCCTTGGCCTTGTACGTCACTCCCATCCTCTCCAGGGTAAACTTGCCGCTCTGTATGAAATCAGCACTCACCTGGTAAAGACAGGAAGAGAGAGCGAGAGAGATGGGGTGAAAATGAGAGGCAAGGAAACAAAAAAAAAAGACAGAGGGAGATGAGCAAGGAAAGGAGAGAGTGGTGGAAATTTAAATTTTGGTAGATGAGGAGGACCATGGAGATTAAAAGTGAGAGTGAAAATGAGGTGGCCAATTAATCCAAACTCTTTGCAAAAACTCAACTGGCACAGCACTCCAGAACGGACAATTTCACGGCGTTCATATCTGACAGAAGAGAACGGCGCAAGAGTTATAAAACGCTGAAAGCAATTCATTCACTCATGAGTCAATGTCAGCTCCCTCGTAACCAAGAGAGCTAATTTTGACTCCCTTTCCCCCTTGCAGTTCTCCCACTGATCTGTCAATCTGTCTCTCACACACACACACACACACACACACCTCTCATCGCCACTTAGATGGAGCAGTATTGTGGTCAAAGGCTCTATTTAACTGATAACCTTATTCAAGAACAAAGCCGCTTTCGCTCCAGCTTAAAACGTCAGCAGCCATTTGACATTGGTTGATGCCCTTACCTGAGTTTGAATGGGCAAGTATTACACACACTCCAATGAACTGAGACCGAAGGCCAGGTACATCGACCAGCCAACGGATCCATAATGTACCTGTATTTGGCCATATTCAGTGCTCCCTTACAATCCTCTAAGTCCCCGAACCAACCCTGCAGCCTGTTGCCAATATCACTGTATTCTATGAAGATACATACAGTACATGATCCCAGGTTTCTGAGGGGAAATTAAGTTCATTCTATAACTAAATACAAACTTTTTTTGTCATTTGTTCCTATTACAACACAAAATGAAATATAAGTGTGCTTATTAATTTCAATTAAAAGAAATCAGTTACAATTCATTAACAGCACCTACTGCAGACATTTATCGCAAAGGTGCCTTCCTGCAAGTAGGCGCTTCATGATTTCCAAAGCACAATTCAACTTGTTAAGGGTTATGCAGTACAGACTTAGCATTGACATATTCTCGTGTAGGTCTTCTTAGGAAAGAAGACACTTAAAACACACACACACACACACACACACACACCCCCCTGCAGAAGCCAGTGGTGTGATTGTAGGGGAAGTGATGTGTAATGCTAAGTGACAGGAGATTAGATACCAAAGACTTGTGTGTGCACATGAATGCACGTGTGTGTGTGTCTCTGTCTTTGTGCACTTGTCCACACAGTGAATTTCCAAACTAAAGTGCTCGACAAAGCTAACGGTCAATCCGCTTTGTTTCCCTGGTTACAACTCGGGGATGGATATTAAACAAATGAGCACACAGAAACACAAAGGCAGACATGTTATCACACACACACATGCACGCACAGCATGTGAGTCTACTGAGCACACACTCATATATCTAAATATATCTAAATACTCTGACAAATCACAGAAGGATTGTTCTATTTTTCAGAATCTAAAACACAGTCTTTGCTTTGGAGCCAACCACTTCAACCAATAATAATAACGATAACGACTCTCTTGCCTCCTCCTTCTTCTTATCTGATGTTCCATCTGTTACCATCTGGACCTGACAGCTGAAAATACCTGAAGTACGCTCACATTTACACCACATAAATACAGTACTTTTCTGGTTAAGTGTATGTGCTCATTCCAAGCATTAGGGAAATTATATAGCCAAATAATATTAAATATCAATAACAATAATAGTATTATCATATACCATTATAATATGATCATATACTATTATAATAATATTTACAAATTATCTATTATTGAGTCCTCAAGTCATTAAAAAAGAAAACTGAATTAACACTTGTCTGATCATTTCACCTTAATTTTGTAGAATAAAGTTATTTTCTTGGTGCTAGTGAAGCAATCTGTCCTTTTTCAGTCTTCTTGTCAAGATTTTATTGCACATTGCTAATCAATACACAGAACAATTGTAGACAAGTGGGATCTCACCTCACTGTAAAAAGATTTTCTTTAAAAAATTAGGCAGAATATGAGACCACAAAAGACAACAGCCCAGGAAACAAAACAAAGGTATGAAAGAATTAAAGACATTACTGATAAGGACACAGTGTGCGAGTATATGTGTAAGTGTTGTGTGTCTAATGTCTTTACCACTCCCCCATCAGGGCTGCGGATATATCCATAGCCAATAGTTTTGTCGATAAAGAAGCCATAGTCAGAACGCCGCAGGTGACCAACGGGAACGCCGTTACGGAAAATGGCCTCCAGACCGAACATCGGTACTTTCCTGATAGAGATAGAGAGAGAGACAGACAAACACATACACACTAATCATGGATGTTGGGCCCAAACAGAATATGCCAACTTTGACAATGTCTCTTTCACACAAAAAAGTAATGTTTTTATGATAGCAAACTGCTGTTGGGTGCTTGCATCTCCGGAGCAGACATTTGACATTGCATCTTACAATCTAAATTAAGTCAAATATTTTGAATGTTTTGTGTTTTTCAGACAAAAGTCTACAAGAAAAAGTCATAAATGTATCCAAAGTTTCAGTTTGGGCCTGTATTTGCCAAAGAAAATGGAAATCTTGGGAATCTAAGACGTTAAAGTGGCTTCAATACATGAAGCTTTATTTGAGAATTATTTTTTGTCTTCTAAAATTTCCCACTATGTGAAAAATTTCTGATATTGTAAAGAAACTTTGTCCAGTTCATGAATTTCTTTCTGACTAGCTTGTAATGTCAGGCTTTACATACTCATCAATGGTGAAGCAGATGATGCGCCTCCTCAGCCCCTCCTCTTTCTGTTTCTCCAGCCTATCACGGCCCTGGAACGGGATGGAACTCTTCAGTTTGCAGGTGAAGGCTAGCCCCGCCTCCAGAGGTGTGTCATCTGGGCGAAGGTCAGCGTGCCAATGTCTGTACCCTGATAAAGAGAGGGAGAGAAAGAGCTGAGACATAAAATATGAGAAGCAACATAAGATGGGGATTTGAGCAAAAAAAGTGTTTATGCTGCTCTAATCAATATTTATGTTATCAACAATGGAAAAAATGTAACGTGAGAGGTGGCTCTTGTGGTAACACACCACAGGGTTATTTTACTGGCTGGATTTGTTATGGATATGATTACATTATTCATGACGTCTTATTGGAAGTTACCTTTCTCTATGCTGAGTGAGTCGATGGCCCTGTAGCCGGAGTTGGTGATGCCGTGCTTTGCACCAGCAGCCATGACAGCATGGTAGACTGGAAGGCAAGAGTCTTTGGGAATGTGCAGCTCCCAGCCGAGCTCTCCGACAAATGACAGACGCATAGCTCGCACCTGGATAAGAGAGGGGAAGAGAGGAGGCTTAGAGAGATGAAGAGAGGCATGTAGAGGACCAAGCTGCCATGCCTCTGCTTGTGTGTGTGTCTGTGTGTGTCTGTGTGTGTGTGTGAGTGAGAGAGAGACCAGCAGAACAAAATAGAATAGAGTAGATTCAAGGATAAGTACATAAAGAGAGAAACAGGGGAAATATAATCTCCCTTTAGAAATGAATGTTGTGTCCAAAATGCCTGAAAGACATTACATACATAACATATTTGGGGGTTAAGAGAATAGGTCAACAGTGCAGAGAAGTTGGCAGAGATGGGGCCTGAAAGAAATTAAATGAATGACTCTGAAAATTGAGGCACTGAAGGTAGAAAAGGAAACACTACAAATATTTATCAACCTGGCTGTTATTCTCATAATTCCATCCATTGTGAGTATTTGTCATTTTACTCAACACCTCCATTGTAGAGATTTTTTTTAAAAATGCAGTAAGAACGGTGTTGAATGGGGTGAGCCTCCTACAGCCACCGCAAGAAAATTAAATTTAACAGATATCATCTCAAAAAACGTCTTTCCAACTGCAAGTAAACACAGAAAGTAGTCCGCTGTAAATCACTGTGGCTGCTGTGGTAAACTGCTCAGCAGCTGTGGAACAATTACATGCAACTAGAATCTGTTTATCTTTAGTGGCAATCCATGAAAAGTGCGCAGTGTGGATGCTGTCATTCCATTTTTGAAATTCGGAGACTTGCAGGCACAATAATTTGGCAGACAGGTCAGCTATGCAGTCTGCAAGAAGATTTACAAGCATTTGCAGGGGACTACTTTTTGTTTTTTATTTCACTCACTAACAAAACCATGCCAATAAAGATGCGTATTTGGAATATTATATTGTATATTATGGATGGAGGAGAGCCGAGATGATGTAGGCGGAATGGAGTAAGGGTCCAGATGGAGGGATAAGGGATGCAAGGATGATTTGATTACTGAGTTTAGATTTTTCATGTATCTGCCAGGATAATAGTCACAATAGATACAATATGAGAATAACACCCAGATTGACAAATACCAGAATGGCTTGGATGCAAAAAATATATGAGTGAAGACTGACAGCATAAGAGAAAAGGAAAGTAAGAGAGTGAGAAAATGTGTAAGGGAGTGAAAAAATAGGAGAGAAAACTCTCTCCAACAGTTTCCCCAGTGGGTGCTGTGACAGCCAGGCCATCTGGCCAGCCAGGGATCACCCTGGGCCCCATATGTACACCATGAAACTCTGGGGAGGGAAGTACATGTAGGCCTGCGCTTATTCACAACACACACACTCCACCAGATACACAGGCGACACACTTAAACACACAGAAACACATGCATGCCTCATGCACACTGTCACTCATACATTTATCAGGCATACATCAAACACAGACACACATAGCACAGACAGACACAAGTACAAAAAATGCTCATAACACCTATCACGCATGCCAGCACACTCGCTTCAACTGGCGAGAGAGAGAGAGAGAGAGAGAGAGAGAGAGAGAGAGAGAGAGAGAGAGAGAGAGAGAGAGAGAGAGAGAGTCTAATGAGCTATGAGGGGAGCAGAGGGCAGAGGGAGCGCTCTGTTCTCACAGCAGTGCAGCCATTAAAATGTCACCCAGACGAAGCCGGCAACCAGCTGGAACACAGCACAAGCAACACGCGCACACATGCACAAACACTTCTGCAGAGCTGTGAGAAGATGCTGACTGCAATCACTGGAGCGTTGCATAATTCACGCAAGAGCAACTAAGACAGAGCGAGTGTGCATGGACATATGTCTCGCAGCATGTGGCAGTTGGTCTGAGGCCAGGAACAGTGTAGAGGTCAACCTGAGAGGCTGGAGTCACATTCCCTTACAGCATTATTGTGAGAAAATGGAAAGGAAAATACAGCAAAGTATAATTATACAATTTCCCCAGTGCTTGAAAACAACAGCGCTATAAACTTTGTTTTGAGTTTTTGACTTCAGGCGAAGATGTAGAAAGAGATAGAAGGCGGAAAGAAGGTAGAGAAAAACAAAACATGTGGACAGACTTTACTTCTAAGTAAGTCACAAGGACGACTTAAAACCTGCCATCTGTCTCACACACACACACACACACAGTCTATAATCTCTGCTGACTGAGTCTTTGAAATAAGACACCCGTTTCATTCAACAGCATGTGATTTGCATAGAATTTTGTTAGTTTTTTTTAATTACCGGCATTTAGCTAGTACTGCTAGTACTAAAGCTAGGGTTATTTTGAAGTTGCTAAATGTACTATATACAATAAATGTAGAAATGAGTTGAGGCACTGAGTGTGTGTTCTCACCTGATGCCCTGCTGCGTTGACAACTTTGTGGGTAGAGAATGGGAAAGCTTCGTTGCTCAGGTCTGTGTCCAACACTTCCTGAAGAACCTCTCGACTGCACATAAAGAGAAAACACAGGAACATTATGAACAGCAGTAGTAGTAACAAAATATTTTGCGTTTACACCCGTGCAACTGGTGTGGTGACTGCTTATCTGTATCCTTTGCAATAATCAAATCAGACTTTTTAAAAAATATTTCAAGAAAACATTACTACAAAACTACAGCAGCACCTCTTATATTTGCTGTAGAAATGTACCATGTCTCCTTCTTCCACAAACACAAACACACACAAATCAATATTACATAAAGATGAGTCAACAGAAAAAAAAAGGACTAAGTTTAGCTTACTTTGCTACTTGTGTGTGTGTGAGTGGGCAGGTAGAGGCCTTTTCTAAAGGATATTTTTGCAACAGTGTGGCAGGAAGCTACGGTTGAAGGTATTTGGGGAAGGGTTCAAGTTACGCTTTGTGTGCTGTACATGTTTGAGCATCTGTGTGGGTTATTGACGTGGTAATGACTTGATGTGGAAGTTTGTGTGAACAGGGTGAGCGGTTATGGTCATCATAATGCAAATAAAATATTTCTTGTACACAGTACATGCATGATTGCAGGCATGTATGTCATGTATGTGCTGGTATGATGCACAGGCTTATATTTCCTTCAAGCTGTCGTCCGATTTCTGTTTTCTCTTAAGCAATGCTTTGTTCACTGAACTCAAGAGCCTAAGAGCAATGCCAATTAGCTATTTATAATCAGTGAATGGCTCTGTGTGTGTGTGTGTGTGTGTGCGTGTGTGTGTGTGTGTGTGTGTGGTGAGGGAGTCTAGCAACCACCAATTTGTTCCTCTGACTTGCCACTTAACACACACACACACACACACACCCCTATCTCACAGAGGTGGTGGGCTGAGGCCGCGTATGTGCTTTAGTAATGATCCCTATCGATGGAGGACCCAGATTTTTGAAGTTGTGAAGATTGTTTTATTCTTAATCAGATTCCGTTTGTTGCCACAATGGTTACCACTCGTAATGCTTGCACATTTTCCCCAAACCATACTTTAAAGTTCGTTAAAGTTACCGGCAAACATGGCAGCCTACTAACAAATTAATGTTGTTGGAAAATGTTCGTGATGCAACTTCTTTTATTACATAACGTTAGTTGTTCAAACGTACAGTGACATTACCATGTAACATTAAAGGTAGTGTTAGCTAACGCTACGCTTGCTAGATAACATTATGCACCAATTAGTTGAACGTGACTTGCATCTATTTGTCATTAGCTAGATTTGACTCATATTTGTATTTTTATTTATGCTTGCAAATGATGCTCGTTTCAATGTGTAGTAGTCAGTGGTGTGTAACCTTACAGCCCGTGTCTGGGCCGGAGTTTCTCACCATCTTCTGTCTGTTTCTACCCCTAGCAGTGAACAAGCGGAAGACATTCACAGATTTAGGCTTCAGCTTGTTTTAAGGCTGTGCATCATCACAATGCATCCCGACCCACCTAATCACTAACTGCAGAAATCAGGTTAGTGACCCATCCTCTATAACAGTGCTTAATTTATGGTCCCGAAACTATTGATGGTATCATGGGGAGGTGCTGTGTCAAATTAGTTAGAAAGTAAAGTAAAAAAAAGTAGAAGGTACGTTTAATTGTCACATTACAAGAGAGTTGTAAAATGAAATGTGGTTTGTAACTCTCATAAATCTACAGTATACAAAAACAATCATAAAATGGAAATTACAATACACAGAAATAAACTATATTCTATGGCGCAGTGCTGAGGATCAATTTGAGTTAGAGGACACTATGCTCTCTCTTTTCCTCTATTTGCTTCTTTAGACTCTTAAGAGTAGTTTAGTGACTTGTACAATGAAGCTATACAAAAAAGGCAGAATAGGAAATGTTTACAGTCTGTAATTACAACGTAGATCTATTTTAATTTTGGTTTTGTTGACAGTAAAATGGCCAATAATAGCCTATAAACTACACGTGTTAGCACAAGTTCACTCATTGATTTAATGATAACTTATTATATCCACGTATTTAACCTGCAGTTAACTCGCTTCGCATGTCTTTCCAAGCACACTATTGGATGATAAGTACATATAAGTTTGCACGCTCCTATTGCCTATTAATAAAGTTACTGATAAACAAAAAATGGTCAAGAAGTACGAGTGGCAACAAATTTTGTTTCATTTGTTGAAAACTGTAGAAGTTGTCCTCCCTCGATAGGTATCGTCTAAATATGCAAAAACTGCCGCTGGCCCACCACCGAACAGGGTATCACATAATTTCATATATTATAAATAAGGTTCATAATTACAAAACAAATGATAGAGCACCAGTTTCACCCTTGGAGCATGCTGCCAAAGCTATGTGAGACAAAAGCTGCAAGTTAATGGACTCCCCACTCCAGAGACTTGGAATGAGACATCTCTGGGAGATAAAACTTGAGACGAGCACATTTCCATAAACGCTGTAATTTCCTCTCTCCTCAAGCTTTAAAAGAGATCAATTTGTTGCTAAGAAAACAAAACTCAAACATTGGAGGATCGATTCTCTGCAATTCTTCATATGTGGCAGAAACAATGACGAGGAGCTGAGAATCATTACAGTGTTGTGCAGAGGAATTACAGATGCCAATCTTGTTTATGCCATGAACACACACACGCACACATTTGTCTTACCATCTTTGTGGGGACATCTCAGTGACATAATGCATTTCCTAGCATGTTAACCTAACCATAACCATCACAATTACATGCCTAACCTTAACGCTAACCTAATTCTATCCTGAACCCTAAAACCAAGTGTTAACCCCTAACCAGCCTTTTAAACTTGTGGGATCCAGCATTTTCCGCGCCACAAAGCAGTTCGGTCCCTAGAAGTATAGTAAATCCCAGTTTTGTACACCACGAACACAGTAAAACACACACCCACACAAACCCAACCACACACCCACACACAAAACCTCTACAGATGCAAATACAGACACTCAGACACTCATAAGCTGAGTGCGCTTTGGATGCTCAAGAAAACTCCATAATAAAAAAACATCCTATTGTGAATGTATCTATAATGAACTGCTGCTGGTGATGCACTGCTTTCTGTTTTGACGTAAGCAATAAAAGTGATAGGGAGAAAAAAATCTGGAAAAAGAGGACACTGAGAAAAGGTGATTGAGCAAAATGGGAGGACTTGGGAGGGAAGAGCAATAGAGTTGGATAAGATCTAAGAGAAAAGAAACTTAGGCGAACAGAGGATAAGAAAAGCCTCAAGGAGAAGAAATCGACTAAGCCCACACAGAGAACAGAGTGGCCTAACCCTGCTGCTGGTATGAAGGAAGAACAAAGATGGAGGGTGGCGAGGTGGGGAGGAGAGGAGGTGAGAGGGAAAGGATAGATAGATGAGAAGTTCAGAGAATGAGATCGGGAAGAGGTAAAGGTGGCCTGGCTTGCTCTTTGAGTGAAGTACAAAGGGAAGCTGTAGGAGCAAGAAGATAGTGACAAGCTTGGACTACATCCCATGTCCGAATATGCGATACCCTTTTGCACGTGTACAGTACACGATTTCTCATCCTTACATGAAGAAATCAATAGATGGTGGTTCTGATGGACAAGAGTAAAAAAGGAATTCTGTGACGTTTTTAGTTTATGGTTCAGTTCAAGTAAAATCCAAAGAATTGCAAAACCACAAAAGTGAAGTTAAAGGGAGAAAAATGTTTGTGTGAAGAATATGGTCTCATACAAATGTAATTATTACTGTTGTTAAAGATGAAAGATATTAGGTATTGGTAGATGTGGAATTTTTTTGTCATACCATACAAATATCTGAATGGCCTACATTTTAGAACAGCCTTTTGATTTTCAAGTCTACCAGTAGTAGTAATGCAAGATCACACATCTCCCCTTCTCCAGATCCTAGAACCTGTAGGATCAAACCCTACGGGTGCTTTTAAATTTAACCAAAGTTACAGTGACACACACACACAATGGAAGTTGCTGAATGTTATCAGCCACAAGAGCAAGAGATTTTCCAGGGCTTGAAATAAATCAAACAGCTATATACGTACTTCTTTCATACATAAACACTGCGTTTGACAGCATTCATATAGCATACTACTGTTACAACTTAATCCTTGGTCGTCCTCGTTCAGGGATCTAAGCTGTACAGTATAATTTCATAAGACATTATAAAGACTTAATATTTAGTCCGTGAAAGTTGTCAGTGCAGTGTTTCCACTAGTGAGTCATCATGGCAGACGGTGCAGGTGAAGAGATGTAGGAATAAGATTACCTTTCTATTACAAAAACATAATGTGCCAATCTAAAATTTAATATCATGTTGAACTCTGAGACTGAGAAAAGCAGAGTTTATTGTTGAGAGGCCTTAAATCAGTTAATAAACACCAGTATCTACTATGAGGTTATAGTTATCCTATAACAATTCTGTACCCAGGTATATTATTTGGACCCATTTTGCAGAGAAAACACAGAAAGATATGTTGTCTATTGCGTTACAAGACGCAGACACGGTGGATATTTTACAAGCACGGACCAGGTAAAGAGAGAGTGAACAGTGAACACACCAGTGAAGATGGTTGGTTTTGATCGTTTCTATGGGCTACATCATTAACAAACCTCCTCCACATGTGGCGCACCGGCTGATGTGAAAATGAATCGCAGGTGGTAAACTCCTTCTGTGACTTTTTGGCAACTTTATAAAACATACTTCTGATGAAGAAAGTCAACAGAGCAGACACATACAGGGAGAGAGCAAGAGAGATGTAAGCAGTTAGAGCAGAGACCAGAGATGTAGGTGTGGGTGTCTGTGTGTGCGCGTGGGGAAAAGAGAACTGAAGGGAAAAGCAAGGTGACCAGATTCAAGTAGTGAATAAACACTAAAACAAGATGGAGAGTGAAGTAAAATTTAAATGGTGAAATAAGAAATAACCTACTAGAAAACAAACAGATTCCATCTGGTAGATGTTGAGATTAGAGATCTCCCGAGCCAATCCAAAAGAATCCAGGAGCTGATCCAGGCATATTTTAATGGTGTCAGCTAAAATAAAGCTGATAATTCAATTCTTCACTGGTTAAAATGACAAATTTCCCATGCAGCTGAGCAAATGTCTCTATATAAACGCTGAACCCGAGAGTAACTGGATATGATGCCAAAATTAAACTTGTCTGTTGGTAACAGTACATTTTCTATGATTCATCGATTAATAAAATGCATCGACACAAATTCTTTGCATCGATGCTTCGTTTAATCCATATAACTAAACACAACAGTGTTTCACACGGACATTTATTACTGTCGCGCTTACGCTGTGAACACGACGTGATTATAATGGACCTGTTTGCAAAGTGGAGGAAGAGAGAGAAAATAGCGAGGGACAAAGAAGAAAGTGTCCAAAATGTCCTTTCTTTATAATAACAAACAAAAGACGTTGCGTGTGCAGGATCACTCGTTTCACATTTCACGTGTATTCTTGACAAAACGTGGTTTGGAGACCAGCGTCGGGTGACACAGCTGCTGTCAGCTTGTGTAGTGTGTGACCCCCTGTCACCGATCAGTCACGTAGTGTGAACGCCACAACGACTTCAAGACTCCCATCACATGACTGCAAGTTGTGTAGTCTGAACAGCACGGCATCGGCCGACGCTGAAAGTCGTGTAGTCTGCACGAGCCTTTAGTATAACTTGTATATGTGCACTTGTGATGTTTGTGTTTGTAAAGCAGCTGTCTGATTGTTGGTCTGATGTTTACTATATGACACACTATTAATTTCCGAAAGGACCAATAAATATCTATCACCTATAAACATGCATAGCTGATCCCGAATTTTTTTAAAAGTACTTCTTAAACGATGCATCAATGAATCGAAATAACCGATAGAAGCTTCAAATACTAAAATCATCGTTAGCTGCAGCCCTACTATAATCTATTAATAATTTAAGCTTGCAAACTTAATAGTTTATAGTTATCAGGTCAAAATCAGTATCAGCAGATACCCAATATTAAAAGGAATCGGATTGAGATCGATTGAGAAATAATTTATCTGGACATACCTAGTTGAAATATTTCACCAGATAACTGAAAACGTTGACCTGCTGGTGGTCTGAAGTAAGCTAGTCATGGGTCAGTGCCAGGTTCAACGTTTAAACCCAACTGTTGTGGACACAGAGAGTGCAACTGCAACTAATCTTTATATTTTATCATTCACTCAGTTCAAAAAATAGATTTGAATTTATCATGAAACAGCAGAGTTACCCATGAACCTCCCTGCTCCTGTCTCCTGTTTTCAACCCACCTCCGCCCCTGTACTCACTCACCTCTTCTGCCCCTGGCCAAGTCTTGAAGATAGGCTCTTAACCTGCTTTCCCTCTTATCGATCGAACAGCTCGTCTTTTTTCCCCACCTTTCATGTGCAGTATGTGATTCATAACTCATCTTTGGACCAATCAGTTAATTTTTTCCCCCCGTCTACCATTCTTTTTTTGTCACTCACTCCTTTTCCTTTTCTCACCTGGATATATAAATCCTGACAATGTCTCCGTTCATTCATAGCCCTCTTTCATCCCTCTCTCCTCCTTTTCTTGTCCTACCTCTTGGGTCCCTGGATGCTGATCATCCCCATGTCCTCAGAGTGGTCTGTCAGCTGGCAGCGGAAGCCTTGGTCCTGAAGTACCGTTTTAATATGGTTCCAGTTGTGTTCTGCTACACCACCTCCGATGGCCAGATAGTATGCATCACCTGGAGGAAAGGCAGGAAAGGAAAGAAATAAATAATGATTAAGTGATGGTTTTCCAGAGGTGGGACCAAGTCATTGTTTTACAAGTCCGAGTCAAGTCTCAAGTCTTAGCACTCAAGTCCCAAGTCCAAACCGATCATGACTGGCAAGTCCGAGTCAAGTCTCAAGTCAAGGACCAACAAGTCCAAGTCTTAAACTTTGAGTTTCGAGTCCTAAACAACCCATAATGCGCTCTTCACCAAATGTAAAACCATTTCAAAAGTTTTTATAAGTTAAAAATAAAGAAAATGTATTGAATGAAGCATTAGCCTGTACAGAAAGAAGGCAGAGGTGCAATTTCACACAAAAATGTTCTATAATTTCATGAATTAAATTAAATGTTCATGTAGGGCTGCTAATTATTTTGGTCAATATTGAGATCACAATTATTTAACAGGATTACTCATTGCCTTAGGAAACATTAAACTACTGAACTTCTAAAATGTAATACTTTCTTTTTAAAAACTATTCTATATACACACACACACACACACACACGTTACTCCAAAATCTCATATAGCCCATGAAATAAGAATAATCCAACATTATTAACTTTAAGCAGCATCTACAGTGCAAGAGGACCACAGTTTCCCCCCAAGTTGACAGCTTTGGTTGAGGAATGGGTCACTGAGGGGGCTCTGTGTGTATGTTTGTGTACGTGTGTGTGTGTGTGTATGTTTGAGTAAGTGTGTGTGTGTGTGTGTGTATGTTTGAGTAAGTGTGTGTGTGTGTGTACACGGAGGGGAGCAGTGCAGGTGACAGGTGAACTACTGGAGTTGATGAAGTTACGTTACAGAACGCTGAAATAAAACCGTGTTGTTTTGTGGAGAGATGCAGTGACAGAAACCAGCGGTGAGAAAACTATAAATCGCTATGACGTTAGAAGAGGCAGACACCTTGAATATTTACAAGCACCGATCAGGTAAAGCAACACTGAACACACTTTTTAGACAGGGACGAGCGGCTCAGCTGTAAAGGAAAGAGGTGCGCTGGATTTATAAAACAAAACGAGTGTCGTTTTGAAACAGCACCCAGCGCTATTATCGTTTTATCTTAATTAACTTGTTTTTATAATTGGTGGAAGCAGCATCATGCAACAGTTGAGGCAGTCTCTCTACACTGTTTCGACCTGACCTTTCTTTTCTCCGTGATATGGAGGAATTTAGAAAGTTGTGTGGCGCTGCGTCAGGCCCCCAGCTGTTGTGCATAAATTAAGCGTAAAATTCATCCAGCCAGAGGGTCCGATCACGAACGGTTCATAGTGCACCCATTGTAGGTACCGGAGAGGGAGTGGGTCGCTGGGGCGTACAGGGACAGGAGATAACGGAGCGGCCGGCCGCGCTTCGGACGGTGGAGGAAGCTGCACGTTCCAGTCTAATTGAGCACCGCATTATGTTGATGCGCTGCGCAAGTTTATATCATAATTTATATTTGGGCATGGGGAGTGTCAAGTCAGCTCGAGTCAAAAGGCTCAAGTCCAAGTGAAGTCACGAGTCATTGGTGTCAAAGTCGAGTCGCAAGTCTTCTTTGATTTTGTCAAGTTAAGTCTAAAGTCATCATTTTTGTGACTCGAGTCCACACCGCTGTGGTTTTCTATACATCAAAAAAACACAACAATTAAAAACCAGAACTAGAATGACTACAACACACACAGCACATAAATTGACGTCAAAATACAACAAAAGGTAGAACAGCAGATGTTATATTTCTCCAATAAATAGGCTACATTTGCCTGATCTGTGTGTACGCGAGGCAACAACAGCCTATCTGAGCTAAAACCGGAGATGCTGCAGCTACATACACCCCGACAACGCCACTCTTTTAATTCATTGTTTTTGGGGGTTTTTTTCTGGTGAAAGAACTGGCAGATGAGTACATACATAGAAAAGTAGGGAAAATTACTGAATGGCGAACACAACAATAGATGCATCCAGCAAAGCACCAAGATAGATTTCACATAGATAGAATGATGCAAATAGTATGATGCAAATAACAGAATAAACAGAAGAAAAATTGGTGGGAGAATATAATGATGAACATAACAGATATACAGTATTGATAGACAGACTGGGAGACAGAACAATAAATATATCCAAAATAAGATACAATAGACTGACAGATATCCAGCAGCAGATAAAAATACAACAGTTAAAATGAAAAACACAAACAGTGATGGATTTATAAACAGTAGAATAAAATAACAAAGAGCAATACAGGTAACAGTAAAGCAGGTTTGTAAAACAACACACACACACACACACACACACACACACATCCTCCATTTCTCACCATTGAACTCTGGTGCCAGGGGCAGGTTGGCAGCACCATGCTCCAGTCTGCTCACTGTCAGGTCAGCCTCCGCCCCTCCTCTCTTATTCAGCATGCAGGTATACACAGTGGAGCCTGAAACACACAAGAACACACACATTAACAATTAATTCCTGTGGCAGACTTTGTAGGCCAATTTAAAGCGTGCAGTCTCTTGGATCCAAGCCGACAAAAATCTCAGAATAAAAATGAAGCCGAATCTGAGGTCAGTCTTCTGTTTGTAACTGATTCCTTGTGAGTAATTCAGTTTGTATGCTTTTGTGTGACTGTATGTGTGTGTTTGTGTGTGTGCTTTCCTGCCCCCCCCATGTGTGAATAAGAATGAATTTTTAATAAACTCAAGCATACTTACACTTCTTTTACAACTTTGTTGTTTTTTAAGAGGCAATCACTATCAATCTCTGCCTCCAGGGAATGCATTGGCCCTGACAACACAAGAACCTCGTCTTCTTGTAAAATAGTTACCAAGGAAACGACTAAAGTATGAACTCTGTTTATACTGATTGCTGAGAACATCACTTAACAAAAATACTGATAATGAGAACATCATGAAAATAATTTCCTAACAAATGAAGTCGGTAATCACAAGAGAAAAAATAACATTTCATCCACTGGCCAAAAGAGCTGGGGACATTCTGATATGTGGCTGTCCCTCTGTCATCTCTCATTTGAATGAATGACTGATGTTACCATTTCATTTCGTCGCTGGTATTAAAGAAAAGGGCAGCGTAAATGTTTCGGTGAGACATCAAATATTCTCAAAGCAAGTGTGACCACTGTAACTGATGTACATTGAGAAGTGGGGACATGAAAGAGAGAGTGAAAGCAAGGGCGGATGATGTGTCGAAAAAGCCACGTTTTTGAGAAACCACCTCTTCGGTGGGGTGACATCTGGTTGTCATAATGAGTGGAGGGTAATAAAGTGGAATTAGATGTCAGCAATCATCAAAATCAATCATGCCGGCTATAGAAAAGAAAATATTGCATTTACAGGTATCACGCAGGTAAACACACTTCCTGGTGTGTGCTTAACACCAGCTGTGCGAAAAAGAGGTCATTTTGTGTTTTTTTCCTTACCTTTATTCTGTTATATATCTTTTTTTGTGCATGTAATAGATGAGAAGCCCAAAGTCCACCCCAAAGGGAGTTACCATCTCCCACAGAAAACACTGCTCCTCGACTGTAGTCCTGCCTTAACTTCCATAACCTATCTACGTCACTTTGTAACTCACGTTGTAATGTTGCCTAACGTCTAGTGAAATAACGTTATTGTGTAGAGACAGTGCACTGTTAAATGATACATATGACAGATACATTTGTTACAAATTATTAATTTACCCCTCTGAAACGTCTTGCTCCAGACAAGGTTGCGGAGCTGGTTTGTGTTGTTCTGCCTGTGTTTGGTTTAGACTCAGGCTCGAGCTAAAACAGTGTGTTCTACACACAGGGTATAAAGAGGAGCTGCAGCAATGTGCAGTATGACAAAAATATATCATGTTTTTTGAAAATAAAACAATGTAAACCTAGTCCGGTACAACCCCTAAATGAAATTATGAACCTGAAAATGAGCATAATATGACCACATTAAAGGGTTATTCCAGCGATAATGCACTTCAATTACACCGGGTTTCTTTAAAGAGGAAGACTGTATATAAAGAGTATTTGTGATATTCCACTTTATTCATATATACAACAACAGTTTTTTTTACAGTATTAACACTTATTTATGTTATTATTGCCCCCTAGTGTCTTGTTGACCTATGGCACCCACCTTATTACTTAATTGGATAGTAAGTGATTGTAATCCAATACACGTTTTGTTCAATTCAGCAAATATTTCCTCACGGTTTGCTAGCTCTCCATTTTGTGTGTGCTCTTAAAAAAAGAATCAGGTTTTCCTAGACAGCCCTGGCTCTGTAAATGGAAAACAAAGAAAGCGGTGTGTAGGGCTGACCCCAAATAGTCGAAGATTCGATGCTTCGATGGGCGGAGCCTGATTTGACTGTCAATCTCACAGTCGAAGCTTTGCAGCGAAACAAGGATCATGCCATTTATGTGATATGGGGGTGCTGATTTTACATAGAACTACCAGTTTTCTCCCAATAAGTTAAAATACAGCCTATTACAATACACATTTCAACATTTAATGCTGTAAATAAACATGTAAAAAGAAAAAAACAACTTCCAATAAATGTTTTTAAAGTGCGTGAATAAATCCAAAATTGTAACCCTAACCCTGGGTCGTCAGTGCGCATGTGTAGGCATAGCGTTTGTGTGTGTAGTGGCAGGAGGAAAACTTGCTGAAGAGATGGAGCCACAGCTTCACCAGTGTTGTGCCGAGTTGTACGCACCTCGCGGGACTTTCTGGTAATTTATCACTGTTGATGAACCACACAAAGAATATTATATCATTTTTAAACAACCACTACTTGAAATAGAGCCGCAAGGAACCGCGACGTGCATTCAGTTGAAGGAAGCACAGCAAAAACTCTGCTTACAATCGCCGTGCACAAAAACACACGATTCGACTATCAGTCGACTTGACGATTCTGATTTTACTGTGGTTTAATTTTTGTACAGTGGGAGGAAGAAGGGACCCGTCATCCATTTGGATATACAGTCTATGGGTCAGATCTGTGGGGTGGTGCCAAACGGAGTCGCCAAAATTGGACATTTTGAAATCCCACATAGATGAGATGACAGATCTAAGTTTCTGAATTTATTCTGTTCAGCAGTGAAAATGGACAGTGGATGAAGTAGGAATGTGAAGAAAGTGGAGAAAATATTAGAAGCATTTGGAGATTTGCCCATTTTCACATCTGTACACACCAGTCACTGCAGAAAGCAGGAGTACCCGTCGGTTTGTTGATTTTGAAAAGTTACGATATACTACATACTGGCATTTAGTATTAGTGGTATTTTGAGATTTAGTGGAAGACTGGACTGTTTTGCTCATGTGTTGGCATTTTGTTCAGTCCCTCTATCCATGTATCTGCCCTCTTCATTCTGTCAATCTTATCTCCCATCTGTCTGTGTCTGTGCATCTATGTGTGTGTGTGTGTGTGTGTTCTTGCTGCAGAAAACTGACCTGGCTTCTTGTTGACATCAGCAGTGAACAGCCAATCAGCCGCCTTCTTGGCATCTGGTCCAGTGAGATAGAACTTTCCAAAGTAGGACATGTTAAACACGGCCACACCGTGTCTACATGAAAGGCACTCGCTCTTAATCTGCATTATTTAAAAAAAAAAAAACACACACACACACAAGACACACACTTCCAATTAACACAGACGCTGACATTAAACGTGCGTGTCTTCCTCTCTTTGCCAAACATTTCTACGATGACTGTATAAACTTGGAGCCAAATCCTTGAAGGAAACATTCATCACAACTGTGATATTAAAGGGAGAACTAATAAAGAGGTTCTGACGTCAGTGTTGGTAATTCTCCCCTTGTGGTGTGTCCTCTGAACTGATGAGTTAGTTTGGTGTGCACTTTATGCTCTATAAACCTCACTGACTGTACTCTCATCACTGTCAGTTGTGCGTGATTGTTATTTCCCATGAGGACACATGTTCCCTTTCACCATGGGAGCATTTATATTCATCTGGGGACCCAGAGTTTTTTTGGCCCATAGACCAGGAAGGTGCATGTAATTTAATAACATTGTTCTACTGAATAATGCACACATTCTCTCTCTCTCTCTCTCTCGCACACACACACACACACACGGTTGGCATCTCACCACGTCATGATGCGGAGGGAAGTCGAAGGTGTACTCTTTGCCCAGCAATTCGTTGTATTTGTAGTTCACATTCTTCTTAATGTCATAAGCACCATAGTAATCATAGTCTTTAACCTTTCGCAATAATACAGACAAACATATAGTTAGGGGCTAATTATTTATCAGTGTTTCCAAGTACAGACAAGGACACAGCATTGGGCCAGATACTGTCAGTGCCGCCCATTATTGGCAGTCAATCTGTTCCAACAGTCCCTATCCAGCAAGTACCAGAGAAAATTTGCATCTCACTTGTTTATGTCATATGTAATATGAGAATGTAAATAAATCACTGGTGTGCATGTGCTTGTGCACAGTATATACAGTATGTGTTTAGTGTAAGTGTGTGTGTTGTCTCACAGGAGCGGGCTTGTCTTTGTTGAACCAGCCAGGTCTTTCCCATCCATGTCTCTCCTGGAACACACAGCCCTGCTCCATCAGCACCTTAGACAGACAATCACACACACACAAACAAAGAGATAAAATCAACACAGAGGGCACCACGCAGCGGAGAATGTTTACTGTTCAGCGTTTACTGTGGATTCATTGCATGCAAACTAATGCCCACGTAAAAAAATCTGGATGTGTTTGATGATATATTCACAAAATTGTATCCCTGTAAATGTATTCTTATATTCAGCAACTTCACCCCACTCAACTGAAAACATCTATTGCCAGAGCAACCACAGTCTTACTCAAGGGCATTTTACTGCTGTTTTTAAGCATTTAAGCAGCACGAATGGATTTTTTGTGGCCACTTGGGGGCAGCACAACAAGCTGTACCTACAACATTGACATAGTATCACATTATAACGTAGTTATTGGGAACTTGCTAGCAAACAATAAATATTACATCAACCTAACATAGGAGGGATTGATGAGAAATCCCTCTTTTAGCACAACCTGTTGCAAAAATAATACACTTAAAAATTCTTGATTTCTTGACCAGTGTTAAAATAGGATGTTTCAGCGCTCACCATCCTCCTTGTTAAAACTGACAGCCACCCACATTTGGTAGGTATGTTCTGTTATGCTCTCCTCCTAGCAGGCAGCTAGCTGTCTCTTGCCAAAACTTCCCACACCAAGCTATATTTATCATCCGTGCTACCGAGGTGGAGAAAATGCGTGAGCAGCAGTGTCAGAGATGGCCTCTTTGTGCTCTGAAATAATCTCATTTTGCCTCCTAAAAGTAGACAATGTCATTATTTGCACAGGGACAGCTTCCTCGGCAGATCAAACTCCTTAAGTATCTCTTAGCCATAATAGATGCAGTCGTGATTAGGAGCAGGAGCCAATATCGTGAACAGAAGCTCATTTAAAAAATAATAATTAGACTCAGTGTTTTTTCTTCTTTTCTCTGCCACCCCTACATTTATCTGAGGCTCTCCAACAGTAGCAGGGCTAGTTGCTAGGTGATGGCCCTGAACAAGTGATTAGCAGGGGTCTAATGGGCTTGCAGGCGAGGGTTGGACCAACCCAGTCTCACAGGGACTGTGCTCTCATTTAAGCTGTCTACCTGAGAGCAGTTATTTGTGTCTTTTCAGTGCTCTATACTGTAGCTGGCTAGCATAAAATCTGTTGCCATTATTAAACTGAACATAACATGATAATACCTCACTGTGTTATCATGCAAATGAAGGTATTTTGTGCTGGCTGGAGAAAGACATAAAGGTAAGGAATTAAGCCTTAATGTGATAGTGTTGTTAAACAGGACATATCTTCCACAGCTGTCTAAAAATAACACTGCTGACGCAATCTATTGAGCCTTGGAAGGGTCCATCAGCTCATGTGTTTTATGCTAGACAAAATGCTTTCATTTTAAAGTGCCATCAATAGGGGCACAGTTTAGCTCACCTAGTAGAGTGGGCATCCCTTGTACAAGGCGCAGTCCTTACTGCAGTGGCCCAGGTTTGAATCTGACCTGCGGCCCTTTGCCCCTTACGTGTTGCCCCCATCTCTCTCTCTCCCTAGTTTCTTGCGGCCATGGCAAATGATTTTGTCCTTTTCTATACTGCATCAAGCAGTAGCAAGATATGTTGTATGGGGGCGTGAATGTGACAAAACTGTTTTTCTGTAAAATTCACGCAGACACAGTGGCAGCTGTTTTTATTTTGATGCACATATGTCTCTGGTGTGTTACTCTTAAGACGGCCAGAGCATGATATTTGTTTTTTCAGTTCCATGAATTGTTAGGGGTCGAAGCCCGAGTGGGGCTGGGAACCCGCGAATGCAAGGCACTGCGGTTCCCAGTACCAGTGGAGCTGGGAACCCCATTGTATTCATTCTCGTTTTTTTATTTTTATTCTTCTGCAACTAAAACTCATACTGCAGCCTAGACGGTAAGGTCAACGCGCTTGGGCTTGGAACATACGAAGGCGCATATCAAATCTGGTATAGGCCACGCCAACTTTCATCTATAATTTTTTCCGCAAAATCGCGAAAACTGAAAAACTTATTTTGATTAACTCTCCAAAGTCGCAAGTCCGATCAGCACCAAACTTGGCACGGACCATCTCTGGGCGAAGCTGATACAGGCATGTGCTCACCAGGTCGATACATGAAAAACTGTTCCAATTATAGCTAACAAATGTTTGCGAAAAACACTAAAAACAGGAAGTCATGTCATATCTTAGGGTTGGAATGGCCGAGCGACACCAAACTTGAGGACCTTATGCGGCACAACTTACCAAAGGGCTGTATAAAATTTAGTGTCATTCGGCAATAGGTGGCGCTAAATCGTATATGAAATAACACTCACATAGACATACATTTATTTTATTTCTCCTTAACCACAAGTCCGTTTAATTTCAAACTCTGGTCGTTCATTAACCTCGGGCCACCGGAGCCGGGGCGGGTCACCTCACGCTGCCTCCACAGGGCAAGGAGCGTGGCTGGCGCTGGGGGTTTGGACCCCGCTTACAACTGCTTGCAGTTCTAGTTCTTTTTGTAATCACAATATTAAATTAGATATTAATTCATCCAAAATACAAGTACTTTTTTCTTCATAATGTACAAATTAATTGTGAAGACACAAATCACTAACTGAAAAACATTAAAGTAGTTACCATCTCTTCATGCCTTTGCTCATTCTGTGCAAAACCTTTAAAAAAAAGCCCTTTGGGATATTTGGTTAATTATGCATGAAATATGTCAGGGAAGCTAAATAAAACAAGTTCTAAGAAAGTAGTAGAAATGATCTACAAAAAACATTGACAACATTGCTAATGCAATTTCTGTGACAGTAATTTGTTCTGAAAGCATGCCGGCATGCATGAGCAGGGGTAGAAACTGCAACAGTTAAAGGTAAATGAAGTCTGGAGCAGAAAAAGCAAGGCTAAGGGGGTCATCAATGCATAAAATATGGTGGCGAGGCCCATTAAAAGAGTTTGTGTCTGGATAATGAGAGAAAGGAAGCTGAAAGACATCTGAGACCGGGCTACCGAAGCTAAGTGTATCATTTATAGTCATGTTGGCAAGGATCGCATTAATAAATGTAGCTGCTGGGGATAAGTTAAGCTGCTAACTGCTGTCTGCCCGAGCTTGAATCAGCTATTTGTCTCTACATTTGAGCAGAGAAGACAAGAGGAGAGAGTGAGACAAATTATATATTTGCAAATACATGCATCACCATTACTTCAAGACTAGCTTGGCAAAATATTATATGTAATATAAAGTACCTATCTATCTATCCATCTTAAATGACAGACATGAAAGCACACATAGTTGGCTCTCCATTCCTATTTGCAACTTAAAACTGATTTTTAGCATCATCAACTGAAGCATACCCTATTCAACATCTACTCCGTGCATTCATGCACACACACTTAATGTTCAAGCCTGCACAACCTGGGGCATTGTTGACACGGTGATTTGCCACATTACAGTTTCAATTATCCAATCAGACGCTGAGGTTACAGAGGTTAAGAAACAACGGCATCACTTTTTCTCTCTCAAAATATAGACTGTGACAAGAACAAAAGACACTGGCAACCAGAAGGCGAGACAGAGGTAGAAACAGACATTAAATATGAATAGCAGGATGAATTGAAGAAAAAAAACTGCATTGGGTAGGATGTCAGAAAGAGAGAATACCACATTGAGTGAAGGCCGTGGGTAGACACATGGAAAAAAACAGAGGTAAAAAAGGTAAAGGAGAAAAGGGGTGAGTCATACAACCTCTAAAAATACAGGAAGTTATCGAAGATGATGGCAGGTAAGATGCGCCTGTGACTTAAAGAGATGAACTGGTATCATCTATGTTTGGAAACCTCGTCGATATGGGTCCAGAAACTTTCCATCAGCTATGCAAAAGACAAAATTTTTTCACTCAAAATGAAAAGCCCTGCTTATCTAACTGAAAATGCTTGAATTAAGCAAAGGTTGTGCTTAACTTATCATTAAAATATATATTTATGAATATGGTCCCGTAACATCTCAGGGAGAGGCACCAGAATCGAGAACATTGTTGGTGGAAACAAATAACAGGAACATGTTTCAACATAACACAATAACGCCACAAAGAATATTTTCTTGTTAATTTATCTTTGTGTATTTGTGTTATCACTAATTTTATAGTTTGACAATATTTTCCTGTTTTTTTATAAAATAACTATCTGTTCATAGTTCTTTTCATTCTAGTTTTCTATCATAAGTAATAGTTGTGTACATGTACAGAGGCAAGAAAAAAAAATCGTTGCCATTTAACCTGTCGTCCCGCGACTTAAATGACTCATCACAGTTGAAAGGAGTCTGACTAACTCACACCAGAGAGACGCACATTTGGTTGGGTTGTTTCCTTGAACTCCTCAAGAAACGCCCTGTTTAACCGTCTGCAGTAGAGATCAAACCACTCATCTACCTGATGGAAAGGGTCCTTCCTCATGTTTCGGCTGGCCAGAGGCTCATCAAAGGGGAACACCACAGAGTAGTTTTTAGCATACGACTCGTGGCTCCTCTCTCTGATCCAGCGTTGGTTGTCTGTCAGCGAGTTATGGAAACGCCTTAGACAGGAGGGAGAGGAATTCAAAAAGATTAGTGCTCATTAAAAGTCACAATCCTTCTGACTTCATTAAAACTTCATAATTATTCTGGTCCCTGCTGCTCCTTTGATAAAATGCCAATCGGAAGCTCAAAACCATGCTCTGCTTTATAGAGTGACACGTCCTGAGATCACTGTTGCCCCTCAAACACTTTAAATGCGCTGATGTACCTGATGTCGTATCCATACATATCCTTTTCAGGGCGGCCATGTATGATCCAGTGAGCCAGCTCTCTACCACAACCACCTCCCAGCATCATACCTCACAAAAACACACATACAGAAAAAGAAACAATAAACACAGAAATTATTATGAACATCATTTCATAAATCACATTCAGTAGTTTGCAGAAAACACAATCACTCAATCAATTTTAATAATCAAAAAGTACATAATTAAGCTCAATTTGGTTCTATCCGTTCTTATCTTATTTTAAATGGAATATCTTTGGGTTTTGGTCTGCAATCAAAAAAAATTTGTCTTTGATTAATCGTTTTTGTCGATGAAATGTCAACTACTAATGAGAAATATGCACATCATAAATACCCAGAGCACAAGTTGACAGCACTATTTTGGTGATGGGCATGTTTCACTATTTGTTTCACTATTCTGATGAATTAATTGATAATAAAATGATCTTAAGTTGCAGAATGAATGCACCACTTTTATCCTGCTGTCGCAGATTACTGGGTCTCTGATGCAAGCACTAGCTTGGAAATGACCAGGACCTCTCTCATCTTCTCTCTCACTGATAGTCTGCCTGAAAGACTGTGAGTATGTCTCATTAATTTGGAAAATAATAGAGACGTTCTGTCCTTTGCTACAGCCTCTATATGTCATATGATCTAAAGAGGATTGTTTTGACTTTTGTTCCATCATTTGACCCTTGCTCACAGCTGCCGCAGGGCAATCCGACCTCATCAGCTGCACCCGACGGCTGCAGCCTCCTGTTCATTTCAACTAGACCAACAAACAAACGCTGGTTATTCAGTATTTTATACATCAGTCCCAAAACCGATGGGTTAATGAGCTGCTCCCTTTTAGCAACCCCCTTCTTGTGTTGTTTTGCTGCTAATTTGCATACATCATGTTTGTGTGTTGTGTGTGCGCGTGTATACACTCTTACATGTGTTGCGAGCACAACATCACTATGCAGCAGCCCGGACAGCGCATCCCTCCATCATCATTGCTTGCAGCATCCCCTCACCCTCCATCCCTCAGTGCCCCACTCCAGGCACTGTCACTCTGGGCCAGAGCCTGGGTGGACATTTGAATGGCGCGATAGATGGACAGATTGGAGCAAGGGTTAGAGAGATTGAGGGAGGAGGGTGGTAGAGGGATGATGGGAGATCTTGCAAGACACTTTGTAGACAACCAGCAAGGCGAGGTGGCACTGATAAATGTCACCCGAGATAACCACACTGATGTGTGAGCATGCATCTGCGTGTGAACCCTCAAGCTTCCATTCATCTTATCATCACCTCCTCTCTGCCTCTGTACTTCCCCTTTCCTTACCAGCTTTCGGTATCTCACTCTATTAATGTTTATGCTGTGCAAATATTTGCTGTTTATCATTCCCTCTATTCTCTTCTGCAAGACATTTGCTCTCTCCCTCTCTTGTGACATTTACAGTGAGGCTGCCATGGATGCCGCTAGCAATTAAAAAATGCTTTTAAAGAAGTAGAAAACATACCTACATAATTCTATGTATCCACAGCACCGTAAGCACATTGATTCACAGGTGAAAGACATTTAGACATCAAGGTCAAAGTCGTCTAGGACATTTTGATAAATGCACTTACCAGTCGAACGTCTGCACAGCAAATCAGTCAGGATTTGTTTAGTCTAACTTAGCATAAAGATTGGTGGCTGGGCAAAACCATCTTATGCTGTCCAAAGTTCAAAACCTTGGCTACCAGCATCTATAAAGCTGACTTGACTCTTGACATACAATAGTTTACCTGTCTGCCTAGCACTTATGTGTAGCATCTTGAGTTATAGCACAAGTTGACAGATATGGCTGGTGAACCCTAGCCACTAGGTTTTGGTTTGTGTACCAAACCTGACAACCTCACTGTGACAAGACACAGAGAAGCTACGCTTGGCTGTTGTTCACTAAGAAGTTCCAGCACACAACTCCCCTTTATGTACGAGTTAAACAAACAAGGCACATCATGTAAATAAGTCAACTTTAGGCCACAGTAGGCAAATATAAACTAGCTTAAAGAGGTCATATTATACTTACATTATATTGTAGTCCAGCCTTTACTTCCGTCAACTATCTGCGTCACTTTGAAACACACGTCATAATTCTCGGCTAGCGGCTAGTCAGGCACACCCTCAAAAAAATGTTTGGAGAAAAATACTAAGCTGCAGCAGAGACGTTCTATAGTGGAGACACGCCACTCAAACACATCCTCAATACAACTCTATGGGGAAAGCCCATAAGGGCAAAGATGGCGGTTATGTCGTCCCTCACGCTAGAAAGCCAACTGTCTGCTTTTAACAGCCAAAGTGGGAAATATATTTCAGTCAATCATGTGGTGACACTTAACTTTAAGCAGTCACTGGACATAAATATGACATAAATATATATGGACATAAAGTTGTTACTGTGATTTAGAGACAGTGCAGAGTTAAAACGTTGGGTATGACAGATCAGTTTGTTACAAATTAATAACTTCCCACTCTGAAACCAATCTAGGTTGTGAAGCTGGTTCGGAAACATGTACAGTTGAATCGACCCACCCTACTCTGCTTCTGATTAACAAAACTGTGTTAAGTAAGAGGTGAATGACTTTATTCCCAGCAAAAAACATTATTCACTGTACCTTATAATATGATTCAAAAGCCTCATTATAGTGACTATGAGCAATATGGTCATGTAACCAAAAAAGAGGTACAGTAGTTGAAAGTAATTAAATAACCATAATTAAAATAAATAAATGCACTCGAAGTTCAGAGTTCAGCCCAATGGTTTTGATAGAATAGGTAACTTAAGGTATCTAGGCAACAAATACAACCCACACAAGTAAGCAGAATTAGTGATTGCTTGGAAACCAAAAAGAACCCCAGCAGGTAAAATGAAACAACTGCAGGCTTAAAAAGTGATGGATTTCTTAATGTGAAACTGTCGACTCTGACCCTCTGGTTTCTGAATTACCCCGACTTGTCTTGAGTTCATGTGTTTTTGTGTGATAGAGTGAAATGGACAGAAGACTTTTCCCTTGCTAGAGGGACGAAGAGGCCGGGGGGTAGAAATAGTGACAGAGAAAAAGGGATGGCGTGGGCAAACATGGACATTAGTTGTGATATACTTTTAATCTCCATAAACAAATATGAATTTGTTGGAATTCTCATTTCATTCGCCCAGAATGAAATTAATGTGTTTTTGGGGGAGTGGCTTTGGAGGTAGGCCTGAAGTAAAGGGGTGGATTCTTTCAACATCTAGCTGTCTCTTGCTAGTTTCTCCAACGTTGGCCACCCTAGCTTTAATTACCTAATATTTTTAACGCAACGTAAACCATAAGCAATACAGGTCTAATGAATAAGGTATGAGGCAATATGTATGAGATATAAAAAGGAACAGCAGAGGGACTGGAGTGTATGAGCCCTTGTTAACCTGACATTGGATAACAAGATATTAACTGGCCTACCATCAGACTGATGGACAGAATGAGTGGTCGGGGGAATAAGAGCGAGAACAGCAAAGACCAATCAGCAATTTGCAAGAACTTGGCATTCAACTTTCAAAAACGACACTTCTGAAGCAAAAAACAAGAGAGAAGGAAGGTCATTGCATTATGTGTTGAAAAAACAGTATGCTCACTCATTAGAGCTATACCTCACTGCACCTCCAAAGCTCTTGTCATAACAACTTTAGAGCTCAAAGCTGTGGTCTTTTGCTCTTATGAAGGAAAAACAGCTTTTTCTCAACTGTCTGTTAACGCAGATGGTGATTACTTTACCCTTTACGCCCCCTCTCTCTATGTTTTTCAGATTGCCAAGATACTCACATTCCTCCCTGTCTAATGTCAGAGGTAAGCTAATGGAGTAGGTAAGTAATGGAGTGACTTGGGTTGTTGTTTGTACGTGTATGTGTGTGTGTGTTCTCCATGAACTCAGTGAAAAATGAAAAGCACTCCATTATTCATTTGTGCCTTGAGAGTGTCCACAGAGATTGGCCATGGCTGGGTCAAAATCTGGGAACAACACTCTCTGGCCATTTCTCCTTGCTTGTTTTCTTCTTGTTTATTTTGCCATCTACTTTCTTTGAAGATCCCTTTAACCTTTTTAGTTCTCTCAGGTCATGGTTTGATCTGTTACAGGTAAAGATTATGACATTGACAATCTGACTAGAGATGTCTTTACATTCTCTGTTGTACTTGCACTCCTAATTTCTTTCCCCTTCCTTTCTTTTCTTTCTTTATAGGTCTTCTCTCATTCTTTCTTTAATCTTTCCATCCCTGCAGCACTTACCAGCACTGTTGAAGCCACAGCCCAGGAAGAAACCTCTGACCTCTGGGGCTTCTCCCATCAGCGGCTTGTGGTCTGCTGTGAATGATTCTGAAAACAGAGAGCGACAGAAACGTTGTAGATAAAAGTGGCAAGAAATGTAAGATACAGAAACTTACCACAGAGGTGACCTATTTTCCCCAGTAACACTTGTACATAGTATAAATGATACAGTGACGACTGTGCTATAAGTTATTGTTAGGATGGATAGCTAATTTATCATCATTTATGCCAGGTCTCTCTTCAGACCTCTTGTAAAAGAAATAATGTACTTCAGATTTTCTGGTTAAATAATAATAATAATAATAATAATAAGTTAGTCAAATAAAAAATGTCATTGTCTTAAACTGGGGTTTGATGGAGGTATATGGTGTAATTTCGTCTCTTATCAGACAAACTGGTCTGGCACATGTTAGCTTGGCGCAGGAGCTAGGGGTCCCGGTAACTCAAAAGTTGTTTGTTACTTAGATACTGTGTGTTCTGACAGTTGTGGGGTGCCTGTGTCACAACTACCCTCCAATTTTAACTGCACCTTAGTTACCACACACCTTATCTTTACTCCACCATACAACACTTCACAATCCATGACATGCATCCAACACAAAACAATACATTTACAGAGGCAGGCAGAGGGGTTGAAGGAGTGGGGGAGATTCTCATTGGCCTCGTGTCCTGCCCCTGGAGCCCCGGGGTGGGCTGGGGGGGTCGGGGCTCCCCTGGCGTGGGGGCCCGCTCTTGACCTAGGGACCGCTCTTGACCTCCCCTGGCCTGGGGGCCCGTTGTCTCCTCTCCTCGCCTGGGCCCTCTTCGGCAGGAGTGGGGCTCCTGTGGTTTCGGATCCATGCTTCCCCATTTCTCTGTCGGCCAGTTGTTGGACCCCTCTGGATACTGAGGTATAAAGTTAGTTTTCGGGATGTGCAGAGTGGGTGCGGGGCAGGGCTGTGCTCCGGTTTGTTCTGGGCTTGTGCCTGGAGTTCTCGGCCCTTGATGGGTGGGTGGGTTGTTGGTGGCATGCAGCTGAGCTAGTTGATTGCCTCGTTGCTGGTTTGGCTGGTGTTGCACGTCGGCCGGGGGGCGTGCCGGGCATGGGGGATGTCGGCTGGCACTGGCGGCCTTAGTTTTTTCCGGCAGTTGGGGGGACGGCAGACTTTTATTGGTCGGTGCACGGTGACCTGTGCGGCGCGTTTGCTGCCGGGCTGGGACTTGCTGCTGGTGTTTCTCTCCGCTGGCTTTCGCAGTCGTGTTGTTCCGCTTGCTCTCTCTCGTTTGCCCGACCTCGCACGTGGGATTCGCAGGGGGCTGCTGGGCATTGGGTGTCGCCGTGCACGTTGGGCTCGTAACTTGTGCATTGGTGTTGATGATTGCGTGGCATTTGGGCATTTTGGTTGTTCGCTGCGCGGCGGTGGGGTGCTGGGTGGGGGGGGGGAACACTGGTCTATGTTGTGTGCGCGCCGCGGTCGGTCCAGGTGCTGCTCTTCCGCGGGTTACGCTTCTTGCGTTCCGTCGGCATTACGTTGTCAACTGGCATTTGGGTCGGGGTCTTCTGCGTTTGCATCGCGGTGCATCTGGGAGTCTTTGTTTTTTTGATTGATTTATTTTTTTTCTTTCTCCCACCCATATTGGCTACTGGGGTTCTTGCCTGCCTGTTGCTGGGGTAAGTGTGGCACAGTCGTGGCGTCCCACTCTCACTAACAACTACATTCTTTAACAGGTTTATGCGCACACACATGTACACATTCACTTACACACACACACAGACACACACAGTCTCACACATAGACACAAACAAATTTAGGTTGTCCCTGGTAGAATTATTCCTGATGCTTTTCTTTCAGTTACTTATTGAAATTAATTGTTATATTCCAGCTCTCGTGGCTGTGTTGTGTTGCTTATTTAGTGTGCTGGACTGTTTCTTGTTTTCATTTTTCTCTTAGTTGTCTTACTATGTCAGCTGTTTATTGCTGCTGTTCGCTGGTTGTCTTTTACTATTATTATTATTTTTGTTGTTTGTTTGTGTTTGTTTGTTGTTGTTTTTCTCCTCCCCAAGCCCCCCTCTCTGTTCTATTGCAGGTTTCTTTGCTTTCTGCAATTGGTGTTTCCCACAGCTTTTCCCTGTTGTCCCCACCTTCCATCCCCCTTTACCCTTCTCTTACAGATCTTGTCCTTTCTCTGTGCTTATTGTTTGTGCCCCCCAATCCCCGTGTCTGCCCCCTGTCCGGCCCGGTGACAAATCAATACATAATTAAATAAATAATAAAACAGACAAAGGTGTATATTAATACTCTCTTGTTAAAGTAAAATCTGTCTGGCACAATATGGTATCCAGGTCATTATACTCTATACCAGGCTGCTGGGCAGGACAGGTTTTAAAAAAAAAACAAACAAACAAAGATACTGTGTGTTCTCCACTGTCTTGCTAATGATAGTAACAGGTCTGCCAATATTCAGGAATTAGCTAGATTTGTTTATAGTTATATAGGTAAGGGTGTAGTCACCAGGGGACAATTAATGGTCAGTAAATACCTCCAAACAGTAACTTTGGGCCGGTTGCTTATTAAAACATCCCTGTCTCATTTTGTATATCCGCATGCGTTACATTTTTAATAAGTGGGTGTGGAGACTTGTTTAAAAGGCATAAAACATTTTTCAATGATGAACTGATTGCATTTTTGATGCCCAACACTGGTAATAACGAGAGAAAAAATTAAGTGCATACATATAATTAGTGAAGTGAAGATGTTCAACAGCCACATCCAATTTACTGCTGAATATGCCAAAAAAACATGTTTAACCTTCAACTTCTGTTCTAATTAATTGTAATTCCGACCTTAATCCTAAACCAACCTTTTCAAGAGTACCAAGACACCTTTTACTGTATGTGTTCTACTGTGCGTTTGATATCCTCTTGAGGGCATAGGTACTCATGGAACTAATAACAGATTTCTGCTCTATTCATCCAAATCTGCCCCCACGGAAATGGTTGAGGACTCAGTAAGCTCATTATGAAAATTAAATGCGCAACGTGGTGTACTTGTAAGCACAACACTTGAAATGAAACAAAAGCTAGCCTCAAAGCGAGTGTCACAGGCGAGGAGATGCTCTCCAACAACAATGGGATTGATAAAATTCTAATTTTTATCTCCTTCATCTTCCTGTCCCACTGAGCTCGGTCTTTGACTTCTGACCTTCATTTTTTTTTTTGTATTCCCTTTTGTCTCTGCCATTGCCTACATTTGATCTCTCCTTTTCTCTCTTTATACAGTCTTGGCCAAAAATATGGGCACCTCTGCATAGAACGCCTTGTGGAGAGATCTCAAAACAGCAGTTGGTAGAAGTAACCCATCAAATCTCTAAAACCTGGAGCAGCTGGCAAACGAAGAGTGGTCCAAAATTCCAGTACAGAAGTGTAAGAAAGTCATTGATGGTCACAGGTGGCGATTGGTTTCAGTTATTTTTTCCAAAGGGTGTGCTTCCAAATATTAAGTTGAGGGTGCCAATAATCTTATCCAGTCCATTTTTGAAATTCTGTGTGTATGTCTCAGATCTGGCTTTTTTCTCTGTTTTGTGTGTTGTTCCAATGCAAACTAAATAAATAAACATGAGAATACCAAAGCATTTGTAATTGTGACAATTTTCTGGGAGAAGTAGTGCATTATGTGACAGACATGCAGGGGTGCCCATATTTTTGGCCATGACTGTATCTCTATTACCATCTCCGGTTCTACTTTTCTCTGTTCATGCTCAACTGTTTGTTTGTGTGAAAGCAAGTTTCAGCTGTTTCACTCAAAATCATTCCGACTCTCCAGAAAACTGCATCACAGTATGATGACGAAAAATCCAATTCAATACTGTAACTCCTCAGGCAGCGCAGCTACAGACCGGCTCACTCAACCGCTTCGGCAACGTTATATGGCCTGGACATGAAGTCAGGCTGGAGCTAATCAAACTATCTCGTCTACAAACATGACACATAGCGTGCTGCTTTAGGTATTCATGAGCAAATGCAGTATGGGAGCAGTGCATAAAATATTTCACAGACGGATGCATTTCACTTTTAAATTAGAATGTGTTCAATTTAAGAAGTGTCATGAAAGCTGCTTGTTCCTGCTGTAATGCATAATGTTATAAGAAATGTGCAAGAAGGGCTTGCAGGATCTTCACAAAACGTTATGCTTCTGCAGAACTGGTGTGTGTGTGTGTGTGTGTGTGTGTGTGTTTACCTGGTCCACAGACAGTGGACTTAATGCCAGTCTGCTCCAGACAAGGAACTCTGTTGATTGCACCCTCAATATGTTGCATGAATACATCCCAGTCCAAGTCAAACAGGCTGAAGGCAAACTTATCAGACACCTGGAAAATGAAACACAATGCAAGAGTTACTTATTTCCTGTCAAGCAAAAATGTATACGAGGACTTGGTTTTCTAATACTGCCAAAAGACAAGTGTGACACTCTTAGAAACAGCTGCCCATGTTGGGATTTTTTTCTTCCAATGAGAAAAAATGAAATGAAAAATTGTGGGGAAAAAATGCAAATTAGTGACTGATCAAGTCCACCCAAGGATTATTAACTATTCAAAACAAACAAAGATGAATTCCAGGATTTAAAAAAAAAACTGCAGTAACTATAGATGCGGAAACATAGTTGTAAACTCTACATTTAAACCTTTAAAGTTGATATCACAAACATGGTAGCAACAGTAGTACAGTAGTCACAGAAAGGGTACCCCTTTCACATTGTCATTATCATTGTTATTACAAAAATATTTATTATAGGCACTTTAAAAACCAAAGATCCTCAGCTCTGGCTTGTTACCATTTCACACATAATGAATCACTACAATCCACTCCTGCAGTGGACTGTTCGATGTTGGTGCACCATGTCAAAGCCAATGTCATGTCAAGACTGATGTGCTCTTTTTCCTTTTTCTTCCTCATCACTTTTGACAAGAACACAGCGACTTCACTCTAAGTCAGCACATGTGACTGTAGACCAGCCAACTGTTTGAGTAGACACACTGCAGCCACAACACGCAATCCTGTAGCATCTGTTGAATCGACGCCTTCTCACCAGGGAATCAACATCTGGCAAATCACACCCTTCCCTCACAGTTCCTTGTCCAAGCTTTAATTTGCGCCCATCTGGACTCCTGTAACTCCCTCATCAGTCGAGCAAAAATGGAGCCTTTAACTCCTACAACTCCTGCTGAGCAGTGCAGACCGCCTCGCCTAAAATTCTCCCCTCCTACACTAATCTGACTGACTCAGGGTGCTCAAATTGAGTCCAGCACACCAGCTTATGCTCTGTGCAGTAATTTTATCACTCATGTATATTTCTCCCTATATCCTGGCACTGATCCGGTTATCCCTCCATTCTAACTTGACTCTATCCTGGCTCACAGAAAAGCAGTCAATCTCTTACATTCAGACAGTGACTGCTTTTCTGAGTCATTGCAGTACGATCACGCTGAATAACAGGCTCAACTTACACCCTAAATAGTTAAATATGTTAAACATAAGTTTTCTTTAAGTTAGAAATCTGTAGTTAGACAAAATTGCTGAAGGAGAAAGGAGTTCCTTTGGCTTTACAATTAGTGTCAGTGAGGATAATTTTGATTAAGACCTGAACGTCACAGGGATGTGCAAGCTGACAGTGGCTGCTTTCATGTGAACAAAGAGTTTCTGCACTATTACCGAGCGCCGACACTCAACTGGAGTATCGGAGGAGCCTAGACACCACAGTTCTCTCAATCCCTCCCAAGCCATCAATCTTCACTCACTCAGCATCCTCTATTCTCTCTGTCTCCCTGCTAATTCTCCTTTCTGTATCTCCACTTTCTTCCTCCATCCGCCTCAAGACATCAAAGCAATGCTCAGCTGCAGAACGAGAACAAAAGACGCTGCTTCTGCACAAAGAAATCCTCTAAAATGTAAAGCCACTGAGGAGTCTAGAGACGGCAGGCAGCCAGACGGAAAGACAGAAAGTCATAAAGCCAAGAAGATAATATCAGTGACCTGCAAAAACCCTGTTTGAAGCCTTTCATAAAAACTGAGACTAAATATTTTTCAATTTGTGGAAAGGGGCATAATATCTTTAAGACAGAAATGTCTTCTGTTTGGATTGTTTCTACAAGTTTTACCACCTAAATGCATTTCATCAAAGTTTTAGATATGGCTCATTCCTAAACAACAGCAATTTAATCCTGGAACTATGCCAGCACAGATGTAAAGGAATAAATGTATAAATCAAACAGGAAATTCATGAGAAGTGAAAAGTTATAAGTGTGGAGAACCAGGACAGGAAAAAGAGCAGAGATGGCTGCCTCTAAACCTTCCATCCCAGTTAACAAACCAAACTATAATCAGAAGGACTTTTATTGCCAAGTAGAGTTTTACACATACAAGGAATTTGCTTTGGTGATAAGGTACTACACGTAGATAAACAAACAGTTGATATAAATAAATATATAAATATGGAACAGACAATTCAAGTTATATAAGAATAATAAAGAAAATAGAGAAAAATAATACAACTATTTGCAGAGAGAGGACAAAGTCGCAGATATTTACACGTGTATTATTCTGGGTTTGCGTTGTGCAGACGTATTGCAACGGAAGAGAATATTTTGTACATAAATATATAAATTGACAATATAAAAATGTACAACAACAAAAATTTAAAATTAACAACAAATACGTGCAATGTGCCGGGTTTGTGCATGATATGTAATGAAATAGTAGAACCTATCCTTGAGAGAAAGTTCACATCCACGAAGACTAAGACCACCTGTCGATTCACAGGCTTTTATAAAGATCAATCTGTAAAGTCAACCACCCCTTTAAATAGTCAGTGTGTGCATGAAATAACTGGCTGTATGATTACTTTTTATAGGTGCCAAAGAGTTGTTAGAATGAATTGCCATCACAGCCTTTTATAATTTCAGTCTTTTACAGGAATGCTTTGGTTTTCATGTTCCAATAAAAGCAATTTCACCAGTAGTGATGCTAAGAATATAATGTGCTAAACGACCAGCAATGGGGTCATTAAAATCAAATGGGTTTATCTCTTTTGGGAGCATGTATTACGCTATTATAATAACTAGTATGCGGGCAATAAGACACTTTTTTGATAACTTACCTTGCTGAGTATGTTTTTCGATAAAAAAAAGTATTAGAGAAAAGTATTCAGTATTACATTTCGATACTAATAAATACTGGCTAAGCGCAAGTGGACACTATTCGGTCAGAATTGAAAAAGTATTTAATTTGACCCATAGTACCCAGCCAAAACCTCTAACACACTCATTAGTTAGGGAAAACACTTTCATCTCTATCTATTCAGTATAACAACCTTGCCTCAATACACCACCAGTTACAGTATACTGTTTGATGGGTGATCTAACATTTTCTGCATAGTGACTTCTTTAAATTTGGATACTAGAAAAGTTATTTATATAAAGATATTTTGGGAAATACACTTATTTGGTCTTGCAGAGAGTTGGATGAAATGATTAATACCACTCTAATTTCAACTAACTCCACCCACCACAAATTGTCATTTTTACATTTCTCTTTATGTAAGATTTAAACAAATATTATACACTGTACAAATAAGTCAGCTTTAGAAACAATATGTATTTTTTTCCATTTGGACACAGCCAGGCTACCCGTTCCCCCACCTCCAGTCTTCATGTTTAGCTAACATAAAAACATCCCGAATCTGACTCCACACTCCACACAAACATGCTTATTTGCTTTCTTGCCGAGATTGAATGAGAGCTTTGACACCAGCCTCGTGATTGTACTCTAAACCGACAGCCAGCAGGAGGCAAGTTTAGCTTAGCGTAACCCCATGTAAAACTACAAGTTGTAATTTTTACACTTCCGTTTTTATACAGATTAACCAACCAGATATAACGTGGTTATTAGCTTTAGAGGTGCTGACAGACTTTAGAAAGAGCCGGATTAGCCGTTTCCTCCTACTCCTAGTCTTTATGCTAAGCTAGGCTAGCTGTCTCCTGGCTACAGACGTGAGTTGCATCAATCTTCTCATCCAACTCTTGCATGAAAGCAATTATGCATATTTGCAAAAATGGCAAACTTTTTCTTTATGGTTACATTTAGTTGATAACACTTTACTGTACATTTACTTATGTTCTACTAAGTTCTGATTGCAGGACTTCTGAAAGTAATTCTATATTATAATATTTCTACTTTTACTTGATTAAATGATCTGAATATTTCCTTCCACCACTGTGGGAAATATTAGTGAACACACACACACACACACACACACACACACACACACACACACTGTTATGAATACGGTTTGACCTCCAAGCTAATACAGCAGCAAGTAATGAAGACAAGGGAAAGAAAAACAGACTAAATAAGAGATGAGGTCAAACTAACAGAGAGAAAGAAGTATATAAACTGGATTAAACTTTATTCAGTTTCAGAACTGAAGTATTTGATTTTACATCAAACAAGACAGATGTCGCGTCAGGGCTCTCACTCAGGCACCCAGAAATGAAACTGTTCATAGTTCAGCCAATTTTTAAGCTTACCTCATCCCAGAAGATGGGATTGTGTTCATAACCACCCACAGACAGAGCATCACCTTGTAGGCGCAGGTATACTGATGCATCATGGTCCCTGACATTTGGCATGTTCTGCAAAGAGTTAAGTGGAAAAATTCAAAAATGCGAATTAGAAACATTGGGTTCTAGTAACAAAAGGATGGCTGGATTTTCTGGATCTTTGTAAAAAGAAAAGTTCATTTTTTCATTCATCAATTGATTTACCAATCATAACAGCAAATGCAGTTACTAGAGTTTCAAACTTTATCTACATTACTATGCTTGGTTGGCAGCTAGAATTCTATTATACTATTCACTCATAATGACACAAAGTAAGGCAAGTTGATGGCGACATATTTGAAGCTGTACCAGTAAACATGTGGTAGTTTTATCAGATAATGGACTAAAATGATCCTAAAATAAAAAATAAAAAAATTAATCAAACGTTATCACAATTCTTGGTTCATTTAATTAAATTTTGGAACCCAGATTCTCACATTCAGTGTGTCTGGTATGTACAGAACAGGGTCTTCAATACGGGACATAATAACCAGTGGCACATACCTTAACAAACCATATAATTTCTTTATGCGTGGTATGGCAGCTACTGACATACCATGAAATCCTCTTTCAGAACAGAGCAGAGAGAAGCATTCAGCCCCTTGAATCACAGTAAACATTCTTGTGGGAGTGTCTAATGGTTACACCTACTGTATGTTTTGTCATTTGCATTCATTCTGTCACAAATGCTTTTCATTCAAAAGTCAATTGGCTCTCTGGGTACAAAATCAAAATACCAGTGAACAAGCTGACATTTGGGAAACGGCGCACTACATATATAATAAAAGCCAAACTGCTCTGTGCTGAATACGGTCTGGCAGCTCGCTCCATGTGATCAATACTGAGCACTCTGGCATACGTGTGCTCACACAGATAAAAAATATAAACCAGTTACTATCAGCAAGCTTGGTACTTTTTTAAATTTTAATTCCACTGCAGTCTCAAAACACATCTATTCACACACAGACATGTGGGTCAACATGAGATGTTTGACCTGACAAGTTGCACACCCTCATAGGAACAGATTCCCTGATGGAATCTGAGTGTCATTTTGTGTGTGTGGGCTGATGTCTGTGTACATGATGTAGCAGTAATGCTGGTTAAGCTGCTCTTAAACTACATAACACAGGGAAGCTATGACGGCTGGCAGAAAACAACTAAACCGCCGGCCTCTAGAGGATGACCACAGTTATACATGTATACAATGACTAAATCTAACACGCACGTGCACGCACACCCGCATGGTCCACAATCACAGAGCCACAGCGGATCATTTACTATCCATGTCAGACCTGTGTTATATCTGCATCCTAGGGCTCACCAATGTACCCCCAAAATACACACATTATTAGCATTAAAGGATACAAACAAAACGATCAATTTTCTCTCTTACACAAACAAACACACACATCACATTCCGACATTCACTAACAGCAGTCTGGACCATGACAGGTGGAAATCTATAGTGTCACAGTGCCCCCTGTTGGTCATACAGACTTAATACAGGCAGATGAAGGAATTTCTCTCTACCAGGAATTAAATGAAGAGTAAATTCTATCTATCTCACCCTATCCAAGTAGTTGTGTAATTACACATATAATCAGGTATCGTGGTTACTGATGATTATTCTTGTTTGAAGGGTTATACATTGTTGGCAACATGCTGCTTGATGAGAATAAAAAGAAAAAAAAAAAATACTATAAAACATGTTGGCAAGAAAAGTTTAGATGCAATAAAATATGAAAGGCATACCTGCCATTTACCAGCATACCATCAGGGCCTACAGAATTGTGTGCCAATGGTTGATTTTATTTTAGCATAATATGTCATGAACCACAGTCAAGCTGTTCAGATATGACAGATGGCAGTCCGACTGTGTACCTGTATGCCTTCAATTCTCTCTGTCACCACATATGCATGATGCATCGCAATAAGAGGCACCTTGACTCCGGCCATTTCCCCCAGCTTGGCGGCCCACACACCTGCAACACACAGGGACCATAATTTCACATAAATTCCACCTTTAATTCTGGATCAATGCAATTTGAGCAAAGACACCAGTAACATTATACCAAACTGCTTCTTTTGCATTCAGTATTAAACCTCTTTGAAATCTCACTTTTACAAGACATACGTGAAACAGCAGGGAGATGCTCCTAATATCTACCTGAGTCACATCAACAGTGTCTCACATCACAAAATGTACATGGCACAATATATATTTTACATGTCAATTAAAACCAAAATGCTTTTAACTTGTGGTTTTGATCTTGTTTAAATCTCACCTGCGCAGTTCACCACACAAGAAGTCTCAATGGTCCCATGAGGGGTCTCCACTGCTTTTACCTTCTTCGTACCAAGTTCATCTGTCCGCACTTGGATTCCAGTCACAGGGCAGTTCTCAATCACCTGATTGAAGAAGACAACGTGGAGTTATTCACATGCAACATGGAGATAATGTATGCTTTGGATATATGTAATGTACAGAGGATTTGTACAGTAAATCAACTGGATAATATTACAGCCCTTTTAATATCTGCTCACTGAGGCTCTGAATAGGTTTTCTAGTGTGGCCTTATTTTCTTTAACTCTGCTGTGGCAGTGGTATGGGTTTATCCTAATAATCCTGTTCATATTTTCATAATTCCATAGATTACCATAGAGTAAACTACTGTAAAATGCTAAAATATGTGATATACACAAATAAATTCTCTGAGAACAAACAGCACACGAAAGAGCAGAGGTTCTCCACATGTCACAGCAATCTAAGCTAAACAAACAGTACAATATACAGTCTTCCACATATCACATGGTTTCAGTGGTTTCAAGGTGCTTTTGCATCGTACTGCTAATAAAAGTAATCTAGGAATTGTGACATCTCATTGTTTGAGAAAAATTATTAGTTATTTAGTTTTCATTTTTAGGACAGTATTTTTGGATCTGGTAGCCTGAGTTTAGCAGCTTCCCAGCAGCTGTGCAGTCTCAGTTACCATGATGATCTACCCAGAAAGTAATCTTCATGAGGCCAAAAAGTGTGTATATGCAAAACCTACATTTTGTCTCTCTAAATTCTTACCCTAGTTTTGATGAAAATGATCCATCATAAATATGAAGGTCTTTGATAGGCAATAGATTAGATTAAAAAGGTATGGTATTGTGAGTTATATTTACTGCCATTCAAGCAGTCATTTGATCGAAAGAGCAATTAATATTTAGCCGAACACAAGGATATAACTTGCGTATCTACACTAGATCTTGTTCAGATAAGGGTGTACCAGGTTGAGTCACACACAAAAAATTTGACACCAGCTAAGAATTCTTTTGCATGACAAAGGTATTTCGAACTATCGAAATTATCCTAACAAAAAGGTTAAACCTTATTTACTGTACTGTATTATTTCTGGCATTTGTTTTGAAGCTATTTGCAGCATTCAAATGGGTGGGATTTAATATATCCGGACATTTAACATTATGTAACATGATTAACTAAACTGAACTGAAACTTAAATCACATGCAGACAACTGTATAAACTTTTAATTGCAGTGTAACAAAAGCTACTATACTTTTGGCACACCTGCTTTTCTTAAAATACTAAAGCTTACTAAAAACTACCATTTACAAAGAATAAGAGATTTTGGTTGACTAGACTGCATTTACAAATTTGTGCATCCACTGTAGTATGTGATGTATATCCATTTAATAGAACAAAACACTGTGTCACCACCAGTCAGCGGACCAGCACACATTACCGTGGCTCCCCTGGCGGAGGCAGCTCTGGTCAGGGTGGTGCAGGTGCCTGCTGGGTCCATGGTGCCATCCTTTGGTACATACAGGGTCCCATACAGATCATCAGTGTTCATCAGAGGATACAGGTCCTTGGTCTCCGCAGGTGACAACACATGGGACTCAATACCATAAACTTTACCCAGCTAGAAATATGGGGAGATGGCATGTTTTATTGGTTAAGGTCTTGCATGAGAGGGATGTTTTCATTTTAAGATCAGTTACATCACCTTAATTCTACATCAAATGAGACATGAGCTACATGCGTTTCACAGTAAAAGCTTTCAAGCAAACAGATCTGATTATCTCACTGTGAAGCAGCTGCCTGAAGCGTGACAGTCACAAGTAGCAGATCATTAGCTAGGTTTTGACTGAGGATTAACATCTAAACATGTTCACTGCATTTTCATGGCTGGATTAGTTTTCATACCGTGTAATGATTAGGTGACGTTTCAAGTGAACTTCGAACACCAGACACACATACTTGAGGTAAACAAAGCCTTTCCTTGGCCATGTGCCACCATGGTGTTGAGCAATAATAGACCCAAATATCAACTGCATTTTAAATCCCTGATGAGTAGTTGCAGTAGTTGAGTTATTTTCTTATCCAATTTGTTTCAACCTCAAGTTATTTTGAATACATCATGCCTTACTGCTGTCACAGTAATGCTTCTTCTGTCCAAAGTCTTTTTGCATTCTTAGAAAAAAACTGTTAATGTAGTGGACTCAATGACCCCTGTTGCTATGAAAACATTTAAAGCTATAAGCCAGTTAATTACATATTTAAATAACTGAGTAGTCAGTAATACTTTCAGTATGTAGCCTAGCATTAGGAAGTGCTAGCCAGTTTGATATCTCCCTCTGCACCAAGCATTATTTGTTTGATGAGGAATCATCAAACAAACATTTTTGCTTTCTGACATGTGTTAACACTGGAAATTATTCATATTAATTAATTATGTTGATAAAAAATAAAGGAAATAAAATATTTTCTATTTCTATCTGATAAGCTTGTTCAATTGTTGGCATTTCCTCACCAGTTTTATACTTCATTCTCCTATACAATCCACCAGTACCAAAATCCACCTTAGCACTATACAATTATTGTGTCCCATAATAAGCCTTTAATTTCTTTATCTGTCAATACAATGATATCCAAGCAATCTGGATTCTTACCGACATGAGGCGCTTGTACTCATCCAGCCTTTGCTTGTTGGAGGCAATAAAGAGTCCTCCATTTTGGATCCAGCCTGTGTGGAGACCCGTTTCCTCCTCCAGGTCTTTGCTGATCACATTCCTGGTGTGAGCCAAGAGCTCTACCTCAACATCACTGGGACGGAGCTGCCACAGCAGCCCTAGTGGACAGAAAAATACAGGAAAGCATGTACTGAAAAGTGTTTGAACACACATGTACACAAAGAGAAATAGGGGTATCATTTCTGTTCCCTAAAGGTACATTTTTCAAAAAAGTACCCTGTAAGGTACGGAAATCGTCCTTAAGGTGTTAACCGTGGACCTTTGTTAATTTTTAAAGGTACAGAATCATTGATGATAGCAAAGGGTACATAATTGTACTTCTAACAAGCTTACAGGCAAATGACGCAGAAAATCAGTGATCCCGTGCCACCAGGTAATAAATGGGCAATGTAACAGTGGATAAGACACATGCCTTTGGTGTGAGAGACCCGGGTTCAATTTCCACTGTGACACATCCGCCAATGAGTTCCTCAGCAAGACACTTAACCCCTAGTTGCTCCAGAGGTGTGTGACCTCTGATATATATAACAATTGTACGTCTCTTTGGATAAGTGTCAGCTAAATTAATAATTGTAAAGGTACATTTTTGTCACTAGGGGTGCAGAAATGTTCTTTTAGAGGTACCGACAAGAAGGTACCAAAATTTGGCTTTATTGTTAAACCAACAAGAACTAACCCAGTTCTTTACTCATTGTAAGGATATTTTACATGAGTTGGAGCCATGATACTAATGTTGAATTAAAACATATTAATTTTAATAATACTTGATGCTCATAATTTTAGGTATATTCACACTCCTTAGGCCTGTCCATATTCTTACAGTTTTTTACCTGCAGTGTGCCAGGTGGTGCCAGCAGTCAGTCTGTCTCTCTCCAGCAGAACTACGTTGGTCATCCCCATTTTAGCCAGGTGGTAGATGGTCTGACAGCCCAGACTGCCTCCTCCGATCACCACCACATCCGCTGACCTGAGGCAGATGGCAGATGAACCACTTAAAAATCAAACCCGTGACACCCTTCACTAAATAACAAAAGCTTCCTACCAGCACCTCTAAAGTACACTAACTAACATGTCTCTCATTTGTTCAATTCATCCAAGCTAAGCTAACTGGCTAATGGCTGTATCTTCATATTTAACTTACAGATATGAGAGTGGTATTGATCTTCAAACTCAAACTCTTGGCACAAAAGTAAAACATAGGTCGCAAAATGTTAAAATACTGCTATGAAGCTCCCCCCCCGAAATTATTATATTCTTAAAACTAAATCATCTTATCATGATGTAAGAATTCAAACAGAAGCTGGTCTTACATTGCAAGAACCACTGAAAGTCAACAGTCACTTTTACAGCACATTATACACCATCCATTCATCCACTAAGCTAACCTGGGTAAAGGTTTAGTGGGTCCAGAGGAGACTCCACCCTCCTGTTTGAGTGTCTTCTCATAGGGGACACTTTTTTCCTTGGTGGGCTCTGAGCTGTAGGACCGAGCGGTTGTCCGGCACAAGGGAGAGACAGGAGGCCACACTGTCGACACCACACGGCGAACTGCGCTCCCTAGGAAGGCCATGGCCCCTGTTGGCAGTCAGCAGACACAAAGGGACAGAGTCATGTTGCTGAAGCGTATGTGGATTGTATGTGCAGAATAAGCAATATTAAAAATAAAGTCATGTACAATGCAAGTAGCTTCAAATGTATTTACATAAACTACATGACAGATGACATGACTCATATGTATACAGTATATTCTGTAACTGAGATTTCTGGTTGCCGAAGGCTACTACTTATATAGTGTGTAGCTGTATTTATAGTAATTAAATATTCAAATACAAGGTTTGTGTCCCATTACAGTAAATGGATGCATTATTTTATAAAAACTATGGAACAAAGGTTAAAGAAAGGGCAGGTAAAACCGGTGGCTTTTAACAGGTTACTAAACTCTAGTTCCAGTCAGAGAACACCTGCTTTGATTGATGTCCTAGATTTGTACCACCAAGCTAAGTAAGCAGATGGCTGCAATCTGAACAAAATAAAAAACAAATGTCCTCTATAAAGATCTTAGTTCAGTGTCCCATTATAACTAAAAAAAGATTAAATTGGGATTTTAACAATAGGGCTGATCATGTATGCAAACTCCCCCAGATACTGCATTACATGGCCATTTTCGCACACATAAACATGGGGAAATAGGGTCCACAAAGAGTGTCCTAAGTTTCCCTTCAGTGAGAAAACAATAAATGGGATGATGAATCCAAACTTTTGAATTTAAACATTGTTAATTATTAGAACATTTTGTAGCTTATTTAGAATAAAACCCTCCCTACTTCCCTCCTCCCTCCCAAACAAAGGATTTAAACTCAACTCGAAGATAATAAAAACAGGTATTTATCAATGTCATATGTTGCTTAACTTTGTTGGATCATAAACATATCGGGTATGGAATTTATCAGCAGATGTTCCGGTGAGACCAAAACTTTAAGGATGTTAGTTTTTGAGGCCACAACACTGAGCCTATCTTATAAAGGCCAAAATGTGGCCTTTATGATACAGTCTCAATCAATAATTTATTTTATTTTTTATTTTTTTGTGCGCACAAAAAAGATCCAGTAGTAGGTCTATGCTAGAGCTGCGTATTGACCTAGACAAACGCACGATCCCCTCCATGCTTATGTCAAGTGGAGATGATAAATATGTCCCGTACCATCTCAGCAACAATGAAGCCGATCAGATGAACGACTGTCGACGGACGTACATACAGAGATGCATTCCTTTACGCTAATTAGATGAGTAGGCTATGCATGATGGGCCAGCCGCCATCGTTGTGTGTGTGAATGACAGGTTGTCCGTCAAGGTATAAAAGTCCCCATTCACAATTTGCCCTTTCTGTAGTTTGGCAACCTCCAGTAACTTGGGAGACGAGGAGGAGGAAGATTTGAAAAACATCGCCGCAAACTTCACTGTGGATAAACGAAAGGCCTACCATGCATATTAACGTGTAGGCGATAACTGAACCGCGCCGTCCCACTTGACAGACTGCATGCACTTGAGTGTAAACGCCACGTCCCAAAATAACAAAAACTGCCTGAGCAGCTACAGCCGGTGACAGGGCATATACGTAACATGTGAGAAATCACACCGACAAGCACGTGATACATAACAACGTTACCAAACCTCCACGTTCAACAATAACTTTGTTGCAGCATGAGAGCAGATTGGTTTCCACATGCACACTTACTCTCGATTCCGCCTGTCACAGTAGCCTACGCTCGATGCAAGATCTAAAAAGGTAGGCGAGAAAACACTTTGCAGGCGGGGTTGTAGTCGCGAAAAAAACAGTCGTGCAGGCCTATACTAGAAATTACAGTTATTTAAAGTGTGGTCCGGGAGGTGCAGTTCCGTAGCTGCAGATAACGTGAGCTGTAGCGTAGCCTACTGCAGAACAGTTCCTGACTTCACCCCTCCCCTCCGGACCCGTCTCTTAAAATACTGTACACTGAACTCACAAATTAGGTCAGTCAAAAAAGGATTTTGTGAAGAAACAACATATCATGTCTGAAAAAAACAGCACAGACCGGTTTCAATGGTTGCTGGTTTTAGCTGACCTTAGCTGGTTTGAGTACAGTTGCCATAGGATGTACTGAGATCTTGTACATAAGTAAAAGTAGAAATACTCTGGTCACCCAATCAGGCTTACTGGTGTCTGCTGGTCAAGCTGAATAAGTTGGATGGCAAGCCAATTGGACAGTCCCTCTTAACCCCTGAAGAGCAAGAAGCAGGTAGGAAGTTTTTTTAACACAAATTCAGACTTGTTGTTTGTGAAATTTCACCAATTACTCAGGAGGAAAATCTTTTTTGTGATTAAATGAACGATTTCACTAATACTGTTACTCATTGAGAGTGAAATCTCAGAAAGCTGCACGCACCAGGGCAATTCTCACATTGTCGCAAGAGTGGAGCAAGCTGTCAGTGCCTGCGAGTCAGAGTAGTGGCACCAGAGGGCCCCGAATGCCAACTGGTACAGATGCATGACTCTTGAATCAACTATGGGCAATGCCCACAGACGATTTAAGTCCTGTCCTTTCAAGCAGATTCAAGGGGGGTTTCTCTGTAACTCACGCCGTCCTGGAACACCATTGTATGGTTTGGCAGCTCGGAGAGAAGCCGAGTAACATAGATCTCCCAGGTCCAGTGGTTCCGCTTTGCATATGTTCATGCGTTTGCTTGAAGACCCCTGCCATCAACCCCTGTCCTTGCCTCCAGGAGGATATTTTGCATCTCTGCAGACCTGTTTGACAGCAGTCACACCTTAGGGGTGCGATCGCAGCTGGCTAGGTTGAGATTTCTCGTCACACAACAGGTTTTTTGGGAAATCTTTGTCTGCCATGGACCTGGACATGGAGGGCCAAGGGTTCTCCTCTGACGTCTCAATGGATAGCTCTTAATTGTGTGGTGTGATTTGCACAGGTTTTTAAGCAATGGGTTGTGTTCCCCGGGTGGGACCAGGAGCATTGCCTTGTGCTTTTGTTTATCCTCTTTCTTTGTTTTTTTTTTATGTTTGGCAAATAGCTTTCAGGTGGAATACCCACTAATCTGGAGTGTGGACAGTGGTTGAAGGAAAGGGAAGGGCAATCCAATCAGGACAGTTACAGGGAGGGGTCAGAAATCCAATCTCACCTTTTATCTGACCCCGCCCCATTCCGCCGTGAGGAGCCTCTCTATTAGAGGGCAAAGCACCTCAAAATATTCTCAAAGGAGAATTGCAGAAGCAGTCAAATTGTTGTTTGCTCTATTTAGATTCAATTATATAAACTGTGTGGCGGATGTCAGGGTAGCAGCTGTTGTTGAGAGCCCTCAAGGTCCAGAGACTTAACAAAGCAGAAGTAGAACAGTTCTGCATAGGACGTGACGTATGCAGAGTTTGCATGTGTGAGGCATTAGATACATAGTCAAGGTGATCTTGCAGTGGTAATAAAGGACAAGAGAAGAACAGTTTAAAACCCTGAAATATCGCTGCCTAAGTAAATCAACATTATGACAACGTATGGTCCGTAGCCCTGAGGTATTTCCGTCTGCCAAGTTGATCTCATGAATCCCCACCTCCAAGCCAGCAGCCAATGAGGTCCTGAGTTTAGGTTCCCTCCTGCGACGGGTTCTCTCCAGTTCATACAGCCTTGAGCTGGACAGGAGTTGCAGCCAATGCACTGTATGTGTGTGTGTCTAAGATTGAGAAAATGGTCTATACCAACCTTGAACTTTGTGTAGTTGACAGTTTCTGAACTAGAAATTAAGTGCAACATGGCATGTACACTCACACACCATTATATGCACAAACATGCGCAAGTGTGCGTGCTATGTTTGTGCAAACAGCAATAAGAAAATTAAAAAACAATATAAATTCCATTCACAAATGGAAATCTGCAACTGGGCTTCTAAAGACTTTCTTGAAATCCAGGGAATAGTACCATGCCTGGTCCAACTGGTTATTACATAAAATTTATATTATACACTCTTGTGATGCATGTTTGTCAGTACAACATCTGGTAGTCTTTTTTTTCTTAAATGGACGTATACTTAGATACTTTTCTGTCCACAGAAAGTTTGGTTTATTAACTAACAAACTGTATAATCACATTCAGCCAATGGAAAAAAAATATATAAAATAACATTTGAAAAGTGTGCTATACAGTTGTCCTAACATCCTATTTTATAACATCTTAATACAAATGTATTGCTCAAAGACATTTGATAGAGTGGGGCTTATGAAAGAAAGCCATTGCACTTTGATTGCTTGCTTTACATAATTTTGTGTGACTCATCATCAATCACATCAAGACTCAACAAATAAATTAAGACATTTGAAGGAAAAGAAACACTCATGACAGATAAAAATGAATACATAAACTCAGAAAATCATAGATGCCTATCAAGACAAATTAATGTAATATAAGTTTAGTGTAACTTAATCATAGTAATCTAAATTCAGAAAGACATCAGGATTACAACATCAGTTACTTGCATAGCAACCCTGTACAGACAAAGTGTCAACACATTCCCAGTGATGCTACAAAAAAAGGTTATTTAAGGCTGTGTTTTAATATGGCTGTGTGTGGAGAAATTTTTAACATAGGATGTAGCATGGGACAGTAGCTGGTTGTCCTCCAAAAAGGTAGCAGCATTCTGCAAAACTGGACGAACACTTAACACCAGATAGACCACAGTTACCGCCTGAGACTTTCACTGCAAACAAGTGTTCACGTCTCATCATGCCACACTGATTTTGTTGATATTTGAGCTCTCCCAAAATTACTTGTTCAGGATTATGTCTAAAATAGTTACCATATATGATAAAACATCAAATGTGTCCACTGACTTGTCATGTGATTATGCAGTAACATAGTGCCAAGCATTTGTACTTAAATTCTGATTACTGATGATTCATTCGAGATGATGTAAACATTTTGTGAGGTTTTGATTATGTCAACTGCTTTTTACAATACTTTAACGTCAGATACGTCTTAGTTGGAGTATAAATAATTTGTTTGTTTTATTATAGGAATAATAAATTATATTATGTATTTTTCTCTTTAAACACAGTTTAATACTTCTGAAAATAAAACGGAATACCCTGTGGAAGAGATGACTTAGTGGAAGTTTGGGAGTGCTAAATAAATATTACACAAAATCTAAATCAAATTTCTATGGCGTGAAATGTAAAATTATTAAAACACAGCCATAGTGTAGAAGTAGAATGTAGTGTAATGAGTCAAAGAAGCTTAAATTATTTAAATGCAAACATTCAATGTGTTAGTTTCACTAATAAAAGACTTCCTGAATACAATCTGGTACCACTGAAAGTCTTGTACCGTCACTAGAAACCATGAGGTACATCAGCTTTAAAACTATTGTTGAATAATAATTTGGGGCAGTCTTGCTTTGTGTTAATATCCACTGTTTTCCTGACTTGCCAGGAGTTGTGAACAATTCAGCTACTGGGGCCACAGTCGGCTCTCAACAGATTAACACATTAAAGTTCTTGTAAAGCCGCCTCTCTGGTATCCTTTTTAAAAGCTGTGTAAATAGCATTATAAACATGCCGTTATCACACACACCATCACAAGCATACATTCAAACAACAATGCTCTTGACATCAGCCACCCAAACTGTAACCATAACTCCCATAATATCAAAAATGTCTGAATAAAGTTTAAAAAAAAAAAATCTAAAGGATGGGTTGTTCTTTAGAAAAATCTTGTTGTGGAAGTTCAAGTATTTGAATTGCTAATAATACATCTGTACAAGTTAGAAAACACCCATTATTTTACTTTTCAAACAGCCTCTGTTAATGCTGTCCTTTATATTGTTTCCCCCCCAAAAAATCATCTTGTACCATACACTTGCTAACATGCTCTGAAAAAAAATACAAAGTCCAGTTTAAATGACACTGAGCATGTCAATGGCATGACACAGAGTGGACGCTTCTCAGCGTCTGTCTCTCTGACCTCATGGCCTTTTGGTCTGCAGGTTCTCCATAGCTCCGCACTAAAGTTCATCCCTGTAGGCAGCTGACAGCATGTTGGGTGGAGCCGCAGCCCCTTTCAGGGTCTTGTGGGAACCCCTCCAATCGGTGCGTACAGAGTCATCGTCCCACAGAGTCGACGTCTCCGTGTCGCTCACCCACTGGGGATCACCAGCGTAGTGACATGGCTGGACCAGAAGAGGGCGTGTACTGTAGGCTTGTAAGTTTCTGTTGGGGAAATGGGACTTGTAGTCCTCACTGCAGAGAGAGAACAGTGAAAGAGATGATGATAGATGTGGTTTTATTAATTTGAGACATAGATTTTTAACATGTATTTAATATTTCACTTAAAAATATAACTCCTAATATTAGTGCACTTTTAAAATTTTTCCTACAATTCAGTGTTAATCAATAATATCAGTGATTATTATTAATATATTATTCATTTGGAATACACTGATTTGACAAGAGATGGAGACAGAGGCGGATTTATCAAATACAGTTCAGTTACTCTTAGCACGGAGGGCGACAGCAGGACCAATGTGTGGTGTGCAGTCGTTGTGCATTCTTAGTGGACTAGTCAAGCATATCGAATTAGAATCAGAGAGGTGAGAGAGAAAGCGAGAGAGAATAGAGAAAGTGGGTTGGCTATAAGCCAGTTTTCCACACATGATGGAGCACACAGACACTGCCAAGCCTTCTGGTTTGCTGGCCCTGCACCCCAAGGTGCATTTCATCTCTTACACTTTGCGCCTCATGTGCCTCAGTCACTCTGCTAGATCATAACTGGGGGATAATGAGAAAAGTCATTTGGTCAATATATTACAATATAGTCTCCGGGTGAAGTATGTATTTTTTTAAAAACAGCAGTGATTTCGAAGATGACAGTTAATTCACGTCACAATGCCTTTGGAATAAACCAACGACCAACAACAACTACAAATGCCAGCAACAACCATCTTGTGTGAGTTAAGGGGGAAAGAGAAGGAATTAGTGTGAGAAGAGCTGAGGACATTTTTCAGACTGGTTGGAGGACCCAAATGTTACTGTTTTGACATACGCTTGGGTGGACCACCTGTCATGCCAATAAGAATAAAAGAAATAGCGATGCTTTGAGAAAATTGCCAAAAGTGTAGGCATGCTAACATGTTTAGCAGATATAATGTTTACAGTCTTATCTTCGCATATTAGCATGCTAACATTTCTAATTAGAACTAAACACTACGTATAGCTGATGCTGATGCAAATGTCAATTACAATTAATCCTGAGGGAGGCATGAATCTCAGCACAAGCTTTCATGACAATTCCAATAATTGTTGACATTTCACTAAAAAACAAAAACATGGTCACCAAAGTTGTTGGGATTCATCCTGTGGGCACAACAACTGTCTGTCCAGAATTTCAAATATCCATCCAATAGTTGCAGAGATATTTAACTCTGGACCAAAGTGGTGAACCAATCGTCAGACCAGCCAACTTTCCCATCCCTCAAGCTATACCAATAGTGTGGCTAAAAACATTAAAAGAAAAGTTAAACGTTAAGCACAAGTCTGCCACAAACACATCTGAATCCCAGACAACCAATCCCAGAAAGAGACGCCATGCCATGAAACCTGTACATCATAAAAAGAAAAATGCTGAGAAAGATTAAAGACCGACATTGAAATGTGGCGTTCTAATTGAGCCCGACAAGCACTACATATTAAACTGACAAGAATAGAAATCCTGGCCGCAGACTTAACTATAGTTCTTAGTAGTAAAACCTATTCTGAATATATAGCGTGTATACATGTTTAGGCAACTATAGGGAAGACTGTTTTTAGCAATTATGAGGTCAGTTATAGATTGTCAGGCTGTGAGTGCGGAGGACTGAAAGTCACCATAGAAGTGACTGATGAAAATGATTGATAAGAAACAACCACTGTACATAATTTCACCAAGATATTCATCAAGATTAAAGATTAAAACAAGAAAAGTATGAGGTGTGCATGCATATGCTCAACAAATTTGCACATTTTTGCCGGTGCAGTAAGTGCTGTTTATACATACTTGGGATGCTTGTCATACATGATGGGAAGGAATTCATCAACAGGCAGCATCTTGGACAGTGGCTCAGCATTGAGCAGTTTTTGGGCTCCCTGCTGGGAGATGGCATAGGACAAAGTCCAGTACGAGTAGTCAGCCATTACCAAGTTGCGAACATTCTCCACCGCCTCCTCCTTTCCAGGATTCACCTGCTTCCTGCCAAAGTATCTGTAGTAACATAAAGCCAGAATGAGAAAAAAGGAGGACGAAGAAGAACAAAAACAATAGTCGAAAAAAGAGGCAACGTCCAAAGCATCGGAGTACTGAAATCTGTTGTAGTGTTGCGGTTTATTGCTGCCAAATGTGTTTTTTGAAGCGTCGTCTTTTTTAGCAACATGTGTTCTGCATGTGTGCCTAACATTTTTCAGATCGTCGTGGCAACCACAACACACTAAAAAACATGCTGGCACATTTCTCATCCTTCTGCTGACAAATATTTTAAAAATTACTTAATCCTGTGTTTGAAGTTTTGTCTAATCATTTCGGCATGATTTCAATCAAAAACATTTGTTTCTGTGTCCTGTGGAAACCTCAACCACAGAGACACTGACACAAAATGAGTGACCTGCATAGCATTCCTGGACTTAACAACTTTCCTCGGACTTCTGACCCTGTTCCTCAGCACACATACACATAACATAGTCCCCTTTATGAACTCCTGAAACTGCCGAATAACAAGCTGATCATTTAAATCAGCTGTATTGGAGCAGGGGTACTCCAGGAGAGGTTTGTGAAGCTTTAGACGACACTGTATCGACATAATCTCACCTACCCATCCTCACCCTTTGACCTTCCCACTATTAAAAAAAGACCCACGTGAACAAAACGTGTCCATCTTACATGATGTCCCAGTCTAGCTCCACCTGCTCCACCTCCTCCATCAGTCTGAGGACTCGTCGTTTGAAGTTGGCCTGGAAACGAACGTCGTCTTCAAATACCAGCGCCTTATCCATCTGCATGTCCACTATCTGAGGAGAAGGGGGGGGGGGAACGTTTGTTTCAGAATGGCAGAGATGTTAAGGAAAACAGAGGGAAAAAACATTCACGATGAGAAAGAAAACATGGGACAGTGACAAAGAGGGGTGAGGGCTTAGATTAGCACAAAAAAAGGACACCGCAGGAAACAGAAAGCCTGGTTGGGTGAATTGTCTTTTTTACACTACGGATAAAATAAACAAGAGATAACGTGTTAATTATTCAATCATGCCAATAAAGACTTAGATGAGTAATGTGTGTGTTTTCTTACCTCTTTCCAGATGAAGTAGTGGCTGAGGAAGCAGCCCACCTCTCCTTTGGTTAGAGTGCGTCCAGAGAACGGGTCATAGTAGCCTGGCAGCAGGTCGACACCCAGGATCTTAATGTCACTGCTGTTCAATGCACTGCACACACCCAGAGATATTCTATTATTATATTTACATATTTCTACTGTTTCCCAAAGGGACCTCAGTGTTGACATCATAAACAGAAAATATACATACTCCACGATGAACACCACAATGGATATCTCTAGTTGCAACTTGAGTATTAAACTTATAACCGTATTTTGTTTAAACATGACCATCATAATGAGAAAATTACCTGGTTGTGCACAATTACAGTACACTAAAAATTGAGCTGAATGAACTGAACGACAGAAAACAATAAAAGTAAACAGGGGAGGAGGAAAAGAAGCAAGCTAACAGCAAAACAAAACAAAAATAATTGAATGATCATAAGAACTGCAACCACCTTTTTTAGTTGTGGTCTATACATTTTATTCAGTTCCCCATAAAAACTAAAGAGGGCATTTTGCAATTACCATCATTGACAATTTTCTTAAAATATCAGGTACTGATATATCAGTGCATTTCTGTAGGGAATTTTCTTTCCTTCTCACCAACCATTGTCCATTATACATTTTCTGTCAGCATCTGCTATTTTAGCATTGATTTTTCTCTCTTTCTCATAGAAACACTCAAAACACACTTTCCATCTAAGCCAGTTGAGTGCTCTCACTATATTGAGTCTTTCCCTGAGAGTGCACTCACTTTCCATCCACAGCGTCCACCACCTTGACATCAACCTCTAGCTCATTCAGAGAGAACAGCATCCGGTCTCTACGGTCAGAACGCCGCCGCAGATTAATCAGATATATCTGAGGAGAGGATGGTTATTTATGGACAAATGGTTATTTAACTGTGTACTGTGTAAACTGCATGTTATAACTAAAATGTATAAAATTAACTCCCACCTTTGACTTCTGTAAACAAGTCTATATCCTGCACTTTCTTAAACTGCAGAAACATACTTAAAGGAACGTGTTACATACTTACATACTACAACCTGAATGATAAAACAGCCTAAAACAAATTCAGTTCCTCTATGCTCTCATTATTTTGTAGCCCATTTCATAATTAGCCTTATTTTAATCAATTTAGACTTAAAAATGAAGAAGTTAGGGCACAGTGTTTTTCCACAGATGTTGAGACTACCATGTTGGTTGAAAAACAATCTAATATACGTATACAATGTATACAGAATATCTATAAATCAGGAATTACTGTGTCCATAAAACATATCTACATCCTTATCAGAAAAACAACAGGGTCTCTCACCTCATCAAAGCCCATGAGGTCTCTCTGTTTGGGGAACATATGGACGTAGCGTGAGTGGTGCATGGGAGGACCATCAACTGTTAGACAAGGAGAGAATAGATAGATAGGTGAACAAAAACAACATAATGAACTTGCATATCAATGTTTGATAAGATGAGGATTAACAAATAAACACTGTTTGTTGCTTTAATGTATTTTCTTCCTGTACATTAGTCTGTTCTTACTCATGGACTCAAGATGGACATGGACAAAGTTGAGCTGATCGTCTTCCAAGGTGTGGTGAGGTTTGGCCGGGACATTCAGGTAGCCATAGCGCTCCTTGTTACACAGGTACATCTGTATCTCTGAGTAGCACCAAAGATGAATTAGTCAATAAAAGAATGAATGAATGAGACATTTGAGACATTGACATTCTTTTTTCTTCCTGTCTTTCAGTTTATATGATTACATAAACCACAGGCAATCGCTATCGAACCTGCAGCCCGGCAGGAGAAGGCGAACACGATGATGTCGTCGTATGGCCACGAGTAGTCCTTATGAGGAGGGAAGAAGGCCAGTTTCTTCATGCCTTCCTTCCTTAAATCCAGCAACATGGTGGAATGGACCATGGGCACAGGGAAGCAGCCCAGTCTGTGGCGGTGACGGGTGGGGAAATACTCTGCTGTTCGACGGTAATATCCCTGAGAAAGAGAGGGATTAGGATATACAGTAAGAGTGGGAGCACAAATATAAAAAGTATGGTTACTTTGAACGTAACATAATCTCTTTTATGCAATCAAGAAATCATATTTATTTTAAAACAAATGCTTACAGGTTGGTAATCATGCAAGTAGCAGGTATGCATGTGTAAGAGGAATCTTGACATGAAAAGGTTATTTTCTAGTCATTTTTGAGTGCTGCGCATGTGTCCAACTCAAAAGTAATGGCTGACTTTTCCTGGCCGCTATCAAGTTCACTCACCTGCGGAGTGATACCGCACCAGTAGTTGGAATACGCTCCCTGAGAATCTAGCATGGGAGCGATGACTGACTTGTTCTCTGCTATCAGTAGGTTGAGGGTGTCTGGGTTGGTGAGGATATTGTCTGTGTCAGCATACTGAAACAGACAGACAGAGGGAAAAAGAAAAGAATAGCAGAGTGACTGTGGTGTGATGTCTCTTTTCCTTTTCTTAGATGAAACAACAGCAACAAAGAGGGAACAAATCTCATGAGATTAATCTTGCAAGGGACCTGATATGAATCTTATACTGCTGTCACAAGAAAGGTTATTTTACTATGTACCAGGATGTAATCAGCCCAGCGTTTCCTGGCGAAGTTGAGTGCTGCCTGCTTCAGCTTCATTACATACTCATATCTGCTGTTGGGCCAGTGCTTGGGACCCAGCTCTCCTGCATAGGACCTAAACAGAGAAAAACGATACAGATTTTATAGTTTATTGTTGTATTGATGTTACCATTTTCTCATATATCATAATTTTCAGATAACTGGATTAGGCTGAATGGTTTGTAGCAAAAATTAATGATATAGTAAAAAGATTTTATCAACTCTCAAGAAAACAATCGATCAGCATTTTAAAGGTCACATATTATGCTAATTTTAACTGGAAGAAAATGTTAACATGCTTTAATGTTTAAAAAACACATAATTTTCTCATACTGTCCTTTGCTGTAGCACCTCTATTCACTCACACTGAACACTCAGTTTATTTATTTTGAACACTCAATTTTAGCTCGTGTCTCTTTAAGGCCCCCCTCCCTAAAAGCCCACTTTCTGTATGGAGATAGGTCTGACTATGCAAGAGGAGGTGAGATAGGTCCAACTGCAGTCCTTCCTCCTGAGTCCCCCAGTTCTGTGAGCCAGTGGGGTTTGAGCATGAGTAGTAGGGTTCTGTTGTATGAAGGCTATGTAAACCTTCCTTTTTTCACCAAGCAGTCAACCAAAATCTGTTTCTGTAACCAGTGCTTGTGGCCCTCATCTTCTTGACAGTGTGCTCGACAGCATATGACAGCTAAAGTAACTACCTTGGAAAATAGCGATATGGGGCACTGAATTTGACGAATGTGTGTGTTATCAGACCCCGAATTCAAAAAAAAAAAATTAGGCTGGAAATATGATAGACATCGCCACAGCTGAGTGTTTCTGGGGGCTCATTGATTACAGAACAACAACGCAATCTTAGATCGAACAGTGGCTGCCATTAACCTGCATTCTTTGTAATGGCCAGCAGGGGGCCACTCCACTGGTTGCAAAAAGAAGTCTGATTGCATAAGAGTTAATAGCAAAAAGACCTACTTCTCACTTGATTTATTACCTCAGTAAATACCTTCCTAATCAGTTCTCAAATCTCAATCACTAGTTTAAAGTTTTATGCAAAACAGCACATCCACTTTACTGTGTACAGCTATTAATTTTGTAAATTATGGTCCCATTTAGAGTAAAATAGATGATAAAGCAGGGTCTGTTTTAGGCTGTGGCTACGCTGTGGTAGACATGTCGCTGTGGTAGCCAATAGAGGCAAATCGTATCCACTTCACTGTGTACATTAACTTGGTGTGAACTTCTTTCTGGGTTTTGTCTGTGTTTTCGTCTAAGAACATTGACCCTTTCATTGTGTGTTTTCAGCTCAAAAGTTGTAACATTTTGGTTGCCTAAAAATGTCTTGTCTGCGTTAGGTTGTACAAAAAGACACTCTAAGGAGTCAGCCATTCATTATTTTTTCCTGTAAGTAAGATTAAGATTAAGATGAACTTTATTGTCCCCGAAGGGAAATTTGTCTTGGGCAGCAGTGCTGCAATGAGGCTGCAGTAAGCACCATACATTTATGTTACATTGCACAAGTATCAGAGACCATACCCCTGTCAATAATTAATTACAAGGTAAGTAGAACCTGAGTGATATAAACCAATGAATAATTATATTCAATTGCACTTGAGCAGATAAAGCAGAAAACAATATATCAACATTAAAGTACATCCACCACAATTCTATATTAAAAAGGAAGAACTCATATAAGACCTGGTTGATAAAAAACACTAGTGCAAGCGATCAATCAATATTAAACTAGGCTTAAAAATAATTAAAGTGCCGGAAGTGCTTCAAGCCGCCATGTTCCGAACAGATTGTTTAGAAGCGCTATGGAAGATGGGATGAAGGACAGCTTATAGTGGTTACTTTTACATCTGCTAGCTCTATAGTGTTTCCCTGAAGGTAAAACATCATATTCAGAGTGCAGAATATGTGAAGGGTCCTTCAGAATTTTCTGTGCCTGGGAGACTACCATTTTTTTGAAGATGGTCTAAAGTGAAGTGTAGTCTTTCTCCCATAACTTTCATCGCAGCTTTTATTAGTCTTTCAATTTTTGTCTTGCATTGGATGGTAAGGGTGCCAAACCAGGATGACATTCCATATCTGATCAGACTTTCCAGCACTGCGCTGTAAAATAATGTCATGATCTTAGTACTCACCCCTACCAATCTCAATCTGCAGAGAAAATGCAGTCTTTGGGCCAGTTTGGCACACAAATAGTCGACATGCACATTTCTTTTTAGTCGGTTGTCTAATTTTATACCCAAGTACTTATATGAAGTAACTTGCTCGATTTCTCTGTCCCCAATGATAACATTGTCGTGGGCTCTCACTTCCCTGGGTTCAAATATCATCTCTTTTGTTTTCAAATTATTAAGGATGAGATGATTCCTCACACACCAATCCTTAAAGAAATCAATCTCCCTGTAATAAGTAGAAGGGCAGCATGCAATAAACTTAAAATGATTGTGTCATCAGAGAATTTTATGACATAGTTGTTGAACACACTACTTCTACACTCATTAGCATAAAGTGTGAACAAGAGGGGAGCTCCTTGAGATACGCCTATACTACAGTATTTCACCTTAGAGAGTGTAGCATTTACACTACACTTAAAGTTGTTACCTGTTTCTTAAAAGAGAATAAAACCATTGATAATTAAAGGATTAACTTTCATGTCAGCAAGCCTCCGAACGAGCAAGTGAGGACGTGAGAAAGCAGAACTAAAATCCACAAATAAAACGCATGCATAGGCGTCCGTCCCCCCCTATATGCAAACTGGAAGGGATCAAGACAAGGAGTTACTTCTAGTCTAAGTAGGTTTAGCATTACTCTCTCAAAGCACTTCATACCCTCGCATGTAAGTCCAACAGGTCTGAAATCCTAGAAAGTACATTTTCTTTTACATCTGTTTTTCACAAACCAAAATAAGCTTCCCAATTAATATCAGTTAACGTGAATTACGGATGCGCCTTACTAACCAAGCTAACTGGCTCCACCCTATCATCCAAATATGGTCACTTATGGTTCCAAAAAAGACAGAGAAGGCCAAAACGCCAAACTTGAGGCTTCAAAATGATAGTCCACAAACCAATGGGTGACACTGGCTATGTCCACTTCTTTTATACAGTCTGTGATCGTTACACATATTAAAACAAACCAAAAATCTTGGAAGTGTTTTTATATAGTAGGTTATAGTCTCAGTTTTCTTTTAAGATGCCAAACAAACACCCTGGATTCACCTAACTGTATAAACCTACTAAGGAAATAGAAGAAGTCCAAACTTCTGAATTTACACTTATTTATTCAGAACATTTTGTAACACACTACACAAAATAAAACCCCTCCCTACATCCCTCTCCCCTCCCAAATCTCAGTGAATTGTCCCTCCTGGCTCCCTTACAGTCAAGATGGCAACAAAGATAACAAAAACAGGGCTTTAGTCATCTGGTATTGTGCCTGACTTTAGTGGATCACAACATTTCGGGTATGGCATTAATCACCAGAGCCGGTACAAGATGAGACGATGCTTTTCCATGGATGTCAGTTTTAGTTCAGCCTTGTTTTTGTTTTTTTAGCCTAGCGTATTGCCAGAAATACCTTTTGCTAAGTCTTAATGCATACTAAACAGACGAAAGTCTACTATAGGCTCAGTAACAATCTAATCTGGCTGAATTGCCCAAATTAATTCTACATACAGTTAACACTGAATCTGTTCTATAAACGGCTTAAATAACAGCTAGACTGACAGCTCATAAAGTTAAGTGACTGTAAGCAGATTAGCAGAGATAAATCAAACTGTAATTGACATGCACAAATAATTTCCACTAATGACCTCTTCAGCTCAGATGTATGTCCACACAGGTTACACGTGTGGACAAGCAGTGGCATGCTGCATCATTCTTCATTATGTAAAGTGAAAACGAGGGTTTCTTCACTACGACTAATTGGTAAACTACAGATTTAGAGGCTTCAAAAGTGTGTTAATAAACTTAAATATTAAACTATAAACTTGGAGTGTTTGCAGATATATTTGGTAAATTCAACTTATCACCAACAGAATGACACTTGAAGGAAGCTTTGATTGTGATCCTGATTAAATACAAGAGAGGGAGTAGGCTTACTCCTTTCTTTTCCTTCATATAATGCACCTACTGAAGTGTCCTTGGTAAGAGTTACTTAGATCTATTCGTGACCTATAGGTACAGGACAGGATGTTTACTTACCCAGATCACTACTGCAAATATAGTTCGCTACATAAAAATATTTGGACTTACGTGGGCTGGTCCATTGGTCTCCACTCAACATAATGGTAAAACTTCTGCATGACTGTAAGCCACTCTTTCAGTATGGCTGTGGTGTTATCGGTGTTGTGATCCGTGGCTGCCCTGAAGAGCACAGAGAGAGGAGTGTAAAATAAATGCACATCTTCAAAACTGTTTTGTTTCAAATGCTGGTTTAAATGAGGAGAAATATATTCCAACAAATCTTTAACATCTTTTTTATGCTGTCATTGCATATTATACTAGATTTGGCAGTATTTCCCTCATTAGACAAAGATGGTCACAACTTTGAAGCGCATCACTAAATTGGAAGAGGCAATAGTTAGTGGGGTGCTTTCAGAGTGAACCTTTTTTCAATCAGGATGTCCCATTTGACATCTATAATCTCTTAGTAACTGTGCCCAACCTTCAAAAGTGTTTGGATAGCTTTTAACATCTTACTTCTACTCCAGAGCTGGAGTGTCTACTCCAGTAGACTTGGTGGAAAGCAGCATCAATGAATTAGTGTTCTTAAGGTATTTAATTTGCTGGATTAGTTGAAAGCAGACACTCTTGTCTAGTTATTTCATCCATTAGCAATTTCTCAATCAATTTGTAGACAAGTGACTTTTTCATGATATTGATATAGTGATATAAAATGTCATTGCTGTGACATAGGATTTGTCCCCACAAATCCCCACCCTAGCTCAAAAGTGTACTTGAATAACACACCAGCTATAGTATAATTATCACCTTTTTACAAAACACATAGGCCTAACAAAACAATATCTGTACATTTTTCCTACATCACTGTTCACCATAGGTCGTTTTATGTGATTATCACAGCTCTAAGTAGTGCTGTAAAGGCAAACGGGTAACAGTTAATCTTTCTCTTAATGAAATTTTAACAGATTTTAAATTAGATCAGGGTAACTTTATGACACAAAGTATCCTACATCAAAGTACCCCACAGAGGCATTTGCAACTAAAAACCCTTCGAGGACCTTTCAGTTTGTGAGTTTTAATCATTATTGTTAGACATATTTTATTAAAATACTTGCAAAAAACAGTTAGAACAAACTCAACAAAACAAAAAATGTCATGCAATCCACAGTAGGAAATGGATGTAGCAGAGTGAAAGGCAGCCTGGGCTGTGAAAGGCACTGAGGGAAGAAGGGAGGGGTAGGACGCTGCTGCTTTCACAAACTAATTTAAATGCCATTGACCTTTTGAACGGCTTCTTTAGATAAAAAGGAGAGCCCTCTACAAACAGCCTGGCAGTGCATGCAGTCCACAGAGCCCATGCAGGAAACCCACCACACAGAGATGCGATCTTTGGGGAATTTGAGCCTCTCCAGAGCTCCGAGGTAGTACGGCAGGGAGTGAGCGGTGTTTCTGGCTATGATAGCGACAACCACCGTAGGAGGCTGCATTTTCGACTCCTCCGGATATTTTTCCTCCGAAAAGTAACATTCAGCCTGGAAAACCAAGGCCCCGAAAACTAGAAAGTGAAGTAACATGATGGAAGCTGTGAGGGTTTTGATCCGCGGTGCTTCAGCACAGCAAGTAGCTGCTGGACGCGTCAGCAGTCCTAGAAAAAAAAAGGGTTTCCCATAAGTTTTCAACCCACCCCCCCCTTATTTTGTGTTCAGGCTGGCTCGCTTTTTCCAAGAACAAATCCAAACCCAGCCAGAGAGAGGGTTAAATGACAACTTCCGCTTTAGGCCTGTGGCACAAGAAAAGTCTGACAACGTTATCCAAATATGAAGGCGTGATTTGGCCAGGTTGTAGTTCTTCGTAAATCTCTGCAGACAATGCAGACATACAGTGGGGAAGACGTTAGTATACAGAAAAACCTCTAAAGGAATAAATCAGTTTGTCTTTAGTTATTGCTGGATAAATGTGTAAAATATCATGAAATGCATTTATAGTACCGATTTCAAGTGATAACACATTGTTGCTTTGAGTCGAAAATAGTAGCCTACCCTGCTCGTTTCTCCCTGTTTCATTTTTAGCACAGTTTGCAAGTCAGCAGATAAATTCTAACCATTTAGACTAACATTATTATATAACCTTAAGCAGGCATGTTTCCTGTTATGAAATATAATATGTAAGTGAGATACTGAATGAAGGTGTAGTCTAAAATCTGTAGGCTAAAATGTACACTACATCAGTATTATGATGAGTTTTTGGTGTTTATTCTGGCAGCAGTTTCAGAGATTCACCAGCAGAGGGGGGTTTTGATCCAAGAGAAGGCCCATTACTCACTCTGTCTGAGGCCTTTGATCTCATGCTTGTCTTTGGTTAATGGTGGGATAACTAATTACATTTTCTCAAGGACTGCATTCAGTTACACTTCTGGGGTTACTTGTACGAGTATTTTCATGCTACTTTAATCTTCTACACTTCTACATTTAGAGGGATACCCTACTTTCACTCCGCATTTATTTGCCAATAATAGTTACTAGTATCTTTGTAACATATAATTCTACATACAAAACATCTGATTGTTGTAGATTAAAGTACACAGCTGTAGATACAGTATAAAACAGTTCAGATTAGCTACAACACTGTAACAACATAACACATTGAAAGTGGCCATCCTGCATAATGACTACATTTGACATACATACTACATTTTGCTGATAATAGACTACTTCTACATTTATGTAAATACTTCTACACTGTGGTATTTGCTACTTTTCCATAAGTAAAAGAGTCTTGGGTTAATCACAATTACTGTATATGGCCTGCTGTCAAAAGCCACACTGAGCTCTCAAAGAAAACCAAAAATGCAGAAGTCGGGGTTGTTGTTTTTTTTTTGCATCAGCTGCTAGTAGGTGCTCATTGGTTACCTCACACACAGAATCTCAAAAAAAGATTATGTTCAAAGAGATGATAATTGGGAAAGGTACAAGTACTTTATATAGAAAAGATAAGATTTAAGATAAAGGGATCTAAAACTGTGTTGGGATGGGTGGTGGCACATGTATTGTGCAATGCACGCCACAGGGGCAGGAGGCTTCATGGCTGTAACGGTCTCCTGTAGGATGGGTTAAGTAATGAGTTTAGTATCGGAGGCTTGATCATTGGAACAATGATCAATGGGACTGATGTTCAACCTAATATTCATTGGAATTCTGGAGAGGGGGACTGATCACTGAATCCGTGGAGTCATGGCAGTTCTTAACAACAACATAGGAACGTTTCTGGCACTGAGCCATGAGGCCCCCTAAAAAGTTAGAAAGTTACATACAACTTTTAATTTGTCATTTTCCATTTGCACCCTGGTTTTATTTATTAAAGCACTATATAGCCTAGAGTGGTCTGTTGAGAAGAGAAGCGGTAGGTTTTGATGGTCTCAGAGAATCAATTGTTGAGAAAGAACCAAGAAAACCGAGATTAGTTCCTCAGTAAATTAAAGGGTCAAAGATGCTTCTTTAATGTATTGGGTGCCACTATGTGGGCATCAGACAAGTCGTACCTGATTAGTGGGTGCAGGAGCAGACAGGTTAGACCTTAGGAATGTGGTGAGTTTCAAGCTTGTGAACAGATGAGGTCAGAGGATTAAATGTGTGTTGGGTCAGTTACTGATGGAACAAGGCCAACTACAATGGTCACAAAGTAAAGGAATATGCCAAACAAAAATTGGTGGAAAAGGTAAAGATAGCTTCCATTACTCACTTAAATAAATAACCACTGGTATTCGTCAATCTGAGGGTCAACAAGTCCCAAGGTACAAGGTAGATTTATTTATCATTTTACGACACATGGTTGTATAACGAGGTGAAATTGTAGTTCTCTTTATACTCACAAAAGCAAAACATTATATCCAAGACTTATATACAGTAGATGGGTGGATAAATAACGAGTCATAGAAATATATTTTACATGATGGAGAGCTGAGGATGAATTTAGGAGTCTCAGCCTGAGGGAAGAAGCTGCTAAGAAGTCTGGTGGTATGACAGCAGCAGGGTGAACAGGCTGTGGCTGGATGGGTACTGTCTTTTAGTATCCTTTGGGCTGTACACAGGCACCTCACCTCAGTGATATCAGTGATAATCAGTAGATGGATGCCAATGATCTTCTGAGCAGAGTTATTCACCCGCTGCAGACGTCTTCTGTCTTGGGCCATGCATATCCCAGGGCAGTTTGTGATGTTTTCAGTCAGGATGCTTTCTATTGCTCCTCTGTAAAGGATAATCCCATCATCTAAATGAGATAGATTAAACACAATATCACTAAAGTAACTATCTAAATAATTGTAACAATGTCAAATCTATTGTGTTCAATCAGCAGTCCATTCCATCACACTCATAATGTTCATACATATACACATGCACAATTAACTCTTCTAGGAAATCTTGGCCAGAAGAACACTTTTCTAAGAACAAAAAATATATATTGGAACTAAATTAAATATTACCAAAACCATAGTGAATTTAACAATGCCAACATTTTCATACTGATGCTCAATCTGCTCCACACTCCAGTGAAAATTAAAGATCAGAAGTGGAGGTCAGCAGGACAGAGGCTGTGGAGAAAGCAAAAAGAGGAGTGATGGGAGCAGGAGGAAGAGAATGAGATGATGGAAAGAAAGAATGAGGAAAAGGCGCAGAGTCATAAATGTGGGTGGAAAATAATAAGCAAAGTAATATATAATGCATTTTGACTCTTTTGGTGGGCTCTGTGAATAAACGGAGGCAGTCATAGGCTGACAATAGCAGAGTTGGGTTAAATCGGCTGTTTGTGTGGACAGGTCATCGGGTCGAGGGTCACATCTCTCCTATTCATGACACCCCAAGTGTTGCCACGCTCACACACAAACACACACTTGCGCGCACACATTCACGTATGGCAGTGGCACTTTCCCAGCATTTGTGGCTGGGGCAGATCTGGGAGAGTTCACCTCGGGTGCACTAACTTTTCACTGCGAGGTCAAGGGTGGAGATGGAGTTTGGGTGTGGGGGTGTGTGAAAGAGAGTTTTGGGGGGAGAAGGAAAAGACAGACAGAACGAAGGACAAAAAGGAAATCTTCATTGTTTAGACCAGATTGCAGGAGAGAGAAAAGAAAAAGTGGGTAAATTGCAGTTATTGAATTACTTGTGTGGCTTTACTTTAAAGATCTTTTCACCCAAATTACAAAAAAAAACCAAACACATTTTCTTACTCTCCTTTAGTGGAATATACCCATATAGATGGTTTTGGTTTTATTTGTGCAGGTTTTGAAATATCAAACCCTGAGATTTCTGCCTTCATTCCAATACAGTGGAGGTGAATGGGATTTTGTTTGTGGCACTCAAAGCAGTGAAAAGTGACATTTTGAAAATTCAGCAGCAACGTGTCTTTTTTAGAATCCACTTATCCTGAATAATCTGCAATCTTTGCTGCAACAAAATAAGTCAACATGTTCTGCGGATTATTTTGAGTAGCAGGGATAGTGATTTTGGAAAGACAGTAATTCTTCGTCGCTCGGAGTACGTCCCACAAACGTACAGGAGTGGCAGCAGAACTCTAACAAAAACGTCAAGCAAAATAAACCAAAACTATCTGCATGATACCACTGATGATAAGTGGGCATATATTGTTTTTTGGAACTACTCAACAATACACGCCTCAACCAGCCAGGCAGTCACTACGCCACCAATCTCTCTTTCATCTTCTCTTCTCCCAGTCAGAACACTTCAGTTAGCGTGAGAGAATGAGTGGCTGCAGGTTAGGATGTGTCCAAGGGAAAGTGTTTCTGTCTTTGTCTTTGCGTGTTGGGACCGGGGCTGGTAGGCAGCAGAGAGTCGTGACATTCTCACAAGCTTCCGGGACCTTTATTGCTGTGGCAATAATCAATAGCGTTCCCACAGAGACAGAGTCTTTTGGCTGGGCGGGTCAATACCTGTCACTCAGGGTCTGATCCGTGGCACATACCCTCTTACTCAGCAGCTACAGCAGCCTCACTCTGTCTGCATCCCTTCTCCCATGTCATCTTATGTATCTCAGGAGTGTAATGTTATCACAATTTAAGCAGACATGTGTTTCATCTGAAATCATATCCAACTGAGCCACAGTATCAGTGAAAATCTATAGTGACTCCTATAGGACTGCAATTAATGATGGTTTTTGATTCTTTTTGAGTAATTTATTTGTCCAAAACCCATTTGCAATGATATAAACCAGAGAAAAGCAGCAAATCTTCACATCTGAGGAGCTGGAACCAGAGAATGATCTGCATTTCTTGATAAAAGACTTAAACAATCATTCAATAATCAGCATTTGTTATCAGTGAATATTCTTTCAATTCACAAATCAGTTCATCTTTTCATCACTCAACTCCAGTTGTTGTTAACGTGTTTTATTGTAAACAGAATGATTACATAATCATCTGCAGGTTCAGAAAATTCCACGACCAGCTTATGAAACTCTTTCAAAACTAATTTTACGAATTGAAAATTTCATACATGGCAGTTTTGAGAAAATCAAATCAGGGTTTTTTTTCTGCTACTAAGCAGCTGATATTTGAGAAACTCGAGATTGTTTTCCTAAAAACAAAAATAGGCTACTGTTCACTTGGTTGCGAAGGAGACTGTTGTGAAAATGTAACCTTGTGATCATTTCAGTTAAGAGTTCTTGTGGTGCACACTTTGAATTACATTCAGTCACTATTTAGTTACACACAAAAAAAGAACATTATGTTGAAACTCACACATTTTGACTGTCTCCTTTCATCCCAGTAATATGTGTAGCTAATCCAACAAGAGCTGGTTTCCAACAAGAATGGTTTTTGCACATTTACTGTAAGTAAGCGACAAGTCAGCATGTTTGTTAGAAATATAAATATCGTCATGTTTCTGGTCACAATGGACAGTGTCAGATGAAGAGGGGATGTTGAGGAGCTGGGAGCAGTATAGTGGGCTGGGCTTTGTTTTGTTTTTTTGTTTTTTACCCCAGGTGGCCAAAACTGCAGTTTGACTCAAGCGCTTTAACAGAATTGCTTCAGTAAAAAAATAACCTGTGTACGTCAAGTCCAGTCTTTACACAACACCACTTAGTCAGCACAGAGAAGCCGATGCTCAGACTGAATGCTCTGGCAATACCTGAAATAATGAGATTATGAGGATAGTGATGGAGGTATGATTGCATTACCTGTTCTCATGAATATGAAACAGATTGTCAACAAAACATTTATAATATTTGATTTTTTTTTTAGTTCATTTGAATGTTATCAAATACAAAACCTGCTCAGTAAATTCATTTTACAGTAGTTGATGACAGTGAGCCTTACAGTCTGGTGTGAAGTGAGGGAAAAATCTCCTTTAAACCTTCTTCCACCTTTACGCTGCTGCAGTTTAGAGTCACTTCATAGATTTTGGTTGCAGAGGCATGATTTAGGAATATCAGCTCCTTTTTTTTACTTCTCACAGAAATCTCAAACCCTGCACACTGATTCAAAGGTGGGTTTACTTTTGTATCTTTAAAATCTTACAGACATAACAGATAACAAATTACAGGATATTTGTGAACACCCTTGGGCCCCGTGATCTCTACAAAGTAATGGTGAGATTAGTGTGGACTTCTCTGCTTCTCATCTTCTCTGCTAGTCCCTGGATGACGCTGTCCGTCGCCTCGTTGCCAAGCAACAGCGCAGCCACTGTCAAAGAATTCTGGGGGATGTTTAGGCAGCGGCATGCTTTGGGGGGAAGGAGTGTGTGTGTGTGTGTGGCGGCAGAGGAGAAGCAGGAGTGTGTATTGGCCTGGGTAAAAAGTAGAAGGACACTCTCTGTTGTGCATTTATATGAGAATTTTCTTTTAATCTTTTAATCTCAGCCATTACACCACTTGGTGATTCTTCAAGATCTGTTTTACAATCCAGCCTTTCATCAGTGTCACAAAGTAGGCCTACAGCCCGGATCTCTGACGAGTCAACTTTTCTCTCACCAAGAAAGAAGAACTTGCTCTTCACACACACACATACGCACACACAAACACACACACACACACACACACACACACACACACACACACATATGTTTTTGATGTTTACAGTGTGTTTTCATTGTTTTACCCTGGTCACAAGGTGATCTTCTTGACCTACAATAACATGTGAACCAAACTCTGAAATATTTTCCCCATAAGAAATATTACATTTTGGCAACACTACATGCAAGAAGTAAATGAATGTGCAAAAAGAAAAAAAGCATGTTATGTTCTTATGGGACTGTGGGACACAGAATGCATTTCCAATGAAAGCTAAAACGGTCTCTCTTGTGTGTCATGGCCGTAAGACTTCGATGCCTCTCTATAATTGGCTTCCTGCATTCGCTGTCTGTCTCCTTTAACGCCCCTGGTCGTGCATCATATTTCCTGCCTATCGCGTACATTTTCTCTACTAAATGTTGCAAGCTGCCAGCACAGATGAACAGGTCCCAATTTTATCATGGTCGCTGGATGAAATTGGCATAGTGTAATGATGTTTTTGAAAAACACAACAGTGGTAGATATGTGTGCAGGACTTGTGTTTGTCCACTGAGCCTGTTCAAAAAGTCTCCTCCCAATTTACCTCTTTGTCCATTTGACTCTATATCCTGTGTTGCCTAAACATGCTTCCCACAATAAATTTCAATGACATTCCCTGCCACAGCATTGCCTCTCTCTCTAACCTCTCTCCTCTGCTCTCCATCCTCTATAGCCTTGCCCTAGCAGCGGGGAGGAGATGCCTTCACCAGAGGAGGTTTATTTTAAGGATTCCCCTGTTCCCTTTGTCCTCTCTCTACTTTCCATTTCTCGAGGGGACGGTTTCATAGCCCACCCCGTCGACTGGGCCTCTCTCTCCCCTGCCAGGCCTTTTAGCCAGCGGGTTAAACATTGATTTGTGAATGGAGGGAAGCACAGTGGCCCCTGCGTCGAGTGCAGCGGTCCCCTACTGTTTCTGTGTGTACACACACACACCCCTACTATACACCACCAAGACTAACAGCCAACATGAAAGCTACTGAGCTAAAAGGCCTTAATTCAACAAACTGAAGATGATAGTGTTTCAAATGTTTTTGTGTTGCAATTTAGCCTTTGATAGTTTTGATTGGACTTTTTTAAAATACAAAGTCGTCAGACAATTTCCACATTGTCACAGCATTGTGTTTTCTTACTAACTAAAGCCAAATACCTATAGGCCTACAACTTAACAGAAACGTTTAACATTTTTAAGGGACAAACTTGTTTTAGTGCTTGAACTTAAAATGGTCCAAATCTAATGTTTTAACATGTCTGGAACATCATTTTCAGATTTAAAGATGTTTCTTGTCGACAAAATAAGTAAATAACATATCCTGTACATCACTTGTTGAGCTGTCTGTACATATAGGCAATATTTTTAAGCTCAAAAGAACAAACTTCTGTGATCTTAACAGTGTGTGTTTGATGTGGTTACAAGGTCAAAAAACGGATCTTTGCACTGTGTTACTGCTTCTGAGAGTGTCAAAACTCCTCAGATCCATGAGTGAAGGATGTCAAGGTGAGAGTGAAAGTGGACCCTCTTGACTTCTTACTGGGTTTCCCGCCTGTGGAAGAGTCAGGGCATGAAAAGGCAAAGAGGGAGAGAGAGAGAGGGGAGTGGAAATGGAGGGGTTCCTTTTGACCACTCAAAAAAGAGAGCAATGAATGAGAGGCGGGCTGGGGCTGAGAGGGGCTCTGGCCCTGTGGATCAGCAGAGGTTAACTCGGCTTCTTCAGAGGAATGAAAAGGGAAAAAACGGATTGAGCTTTAAAGAGGAGGACCCCCTGCGCCCGGGGGCGGGATCAGACAGGATGATTTATTAGAGAGAGAGAGAGAGAGAGAGAGAGAGAGAGAGAGAGAGAGTGACGTTTGTAAGCATCCAAAAGCTGCAGCGCAAACGCAGCATTCAAAAGTGCTGATATGCACGACATGAGGATGGGCTTGAGTCAGATTCCAGCGAAAGGGAGACACCGGCGTAGCCCTTACCTCTCTCACTCACATATCGGGGCTTTTACACAAAACCATGTTACGCATGAACATAAAAGCGTCCCAACTCTCTTAATAGGATTTTTCAGTGTGCTAAAATGCAGCTTTGTGTGCTTTCAAGCAGAAAACGCTCACAAAAAAGTTCTTTAATTTGGTTCTTTTGTTTAAATAATTGTTAAAAATCTCATTAGTGACAGTGTTCCTGATTTAACCAGGTGCTTTAACCTTGGCGTTTAAAAATAAACAGAGCAGCTGCACAAGTGCAACATAGCAGAGGTTTATAGTGTAAAATTATATATGCAATGCATTGCAAAGCCTATACCAAATGATCATTATAGTTTTGCAATCTTTTTGTGTGAAATGTGCTATATAAATCAAGATGCATCATTATGTAAAAATATTAGACAACACGGCCTATGTCGCCCCATCAATCGTCTGTCACATGAGCATCATATAATCCACTCATTTTCTGTCACTCCGGACCACACTTGCCACACAGGCCTACAGGCTGCCCTTTCTGCAACAGAATGGCTGCACATGGCGCTGAAGGCACCGCTTTATGTCCAAGTGCCTGGTTACAGCGTTGCACTAGTTTGCTCACACAAGAGAGGGGGCACAAGACAAACACTAAACGTCATGCAGTGCGGTCAGAGAGTAAACAGTGTCGGGATTGTAATCTCTTTTTGGGTAGAAAATAGGGCTGTTGTGTCTTTAAGAGGGGCTGCTGGTCCCTCATCGCAGCTGCTGGCGTGTGTGTGTGTGTGTGTGTGTGTGTGTGTGTGTGTGTGTGTGTGTGTGTGTGACACAGAGGACAGCGGAGATTCATTACTTAAGCAGTACAATGGACATTTATCACCCCGTGGTGTTATTCAAATTCAGTACCAAGCGAGGACCTTCTCCACTCCTCTCTCCGCCTTGCGTCGCGGCCGCAGCGTTCATTGTTGGAGCAGCGTAAAGAAAAAGCCAGGAGGGCAGAGAGACATCCATCCAGTCAGCCAGTCAGTCCGAGAGACCCGTAAAGGAAGGATGGAAGGAAGGCAGGAGCGTCTGTCCGGAGTGTACGAAGCCCGCTGCTCTCCTGCTCCTCCTCAGCCTCTTTTTGTCAGCATCCAACGCTGCTCGCTGGGGGGCATTTGGACGGAGCAGAGCGATCCGAGAGAACGCACGTCGTGGGAACTGAACCAAGGACGCACCAACGGGAACTAAAGGGGTTTCCAATTTTTATTTATTTATTTTTTCATTTCGGTTTCATTACCAGCTATAAAACCCCAGAGGAAAGAACATGAACGCTCCAAGTGTATTTCTTCAAATAGGAGAGGATTTTTTTTTATTATTTAACATCCGTGGAAAGCCATTGTGCATCTTGAGGCACCAGAACTGAACAGTCTTTCCCTAAATCGATGACAGAGCACAGGTGCAGGAATGGCGAAACGTTTTCCTGGCGTTCTCACCTCGAACTTTAAAATGAAGGAAAGTCCAGTTGAGCTGTTTGATTCCTGTCTTTTACACCGTTTTTGAGACACTTTAAAAGTAATAATCTCTGGTGTACCGAAGGAGATGACATTTTTACTTAAAGATGCAACGACCGTTCAGCCATCTTAAGGGCCCAGAGATCTGGACAGACTTGGGGTTAACTTTACAACTAGCAACCAGTGTAAAGACTTGGGGAGATAATGGTAGCTATTTCATACAGCATTTTTTTTAAAAGTCACACAGCTTTAACAATGCCTCCTTAGCATTATCAAACAATTCCTCAAAAGACGGGAGTTTCTTCTAATGTGGCGATCAGTCCAACAGAGATCAGCTTCTAGCTGACATTTATTAACGGAGTGTGCTCAAGCATTTTGGAGTTTGAAGGAAAGTTGCACTGCAGGCTATTTGAATATATTTTTTATGTCTTGGGGTTTAGTTTTCTGCTGCAACAACTCAGTTTTGGAGATGCACAGGAAAGCTAATTTTCCAAAGGAAAAGGCGAATCAGAGGCACTGCTGAGCAGGGAGAGTGTCAAAAATAATGCACTGTACTGCAACTCTTTATCTTGTAGGGAAAAAAGGGAAAGAAAACAGTTTTCGGCGTCAGACGCATCCAATACTCTCAAAGGGCATTTAGGCAGCCATAGCAGGTGCAGCCATGGGCCTATATAATAACTGTGCCCGTGCACACTTGTGATTTAAATAATCAAATGCTGAATTTCCTCTTTTAATCTTGGCAGAGCATTTACAGAGTCTTTAGCGACTGATTGTCCAAACGCAATTCTTGAGTAAACTCAAATTCACCCCCAAGAATTGTGTATGGACATCTGTTGCTGCAGACTCACATTCATCACTGCTGTCTTTGGCCAAACGCCATACCAAGAATGTAGGCCTCCAAACCACAAAGAAGGCTATAGAAAGGCCTTTAGTCCCCGTTTGGTTTTGTAACTGTCACATTTCAGGTAAGATACAACCCACATGTAGCATGTTATAGAGAAAAACGGCGCGGGCCTTGGCCAATAAAGTGGAGGAAACCTATTCTGCCTCATGTAATGTATTTTTCGGGGGTGTCCGTTGTGGTTGGCCCGATTGATATTTACACTTTGTCGAAGATCTAATCAAGACTGTTTGTTTTAAATGGCAAATATCGACTAGAAGCATTGATGTATCGACTGTGTTTGGCAAATAGTAGAAAGCAGTAAGTTGAGTGGTCACAGAGTGAGGCCTGCATGCAGCACAGATGCACGCTGTGGATGAGACGAGCAAAGCTAAAAAAAAATAATAATAAAAAAAGACCTTCTCTGATATTTGAAGTCATGGACGAGGAGGATAAATACAAATAAACGTGGAAGATTTGATAGCCTACATTAAAAAAAGGTTTTCGTTAAAACTACATTTGGTGGTAAAATAGCTTCTTAAATAATTTCTAATATTAATAGGGTATTAAGAGCTTATTAAGGCAAAGCCTAAAGTGCATCACACAGGATGCCAGTTAATCACATATAGGCCTATTACTTAAAACATAATTTTTAAAAGACATTTAGTTCTTCTAAGGTAAAGGCAAAGGCAATGTACTTAATTTAAAGGTGTTTACTGTACTGTAACAACAGAAAACACACAGAAGAGGCCTGATGGTTGATGCTGCCAATTCTCTGGAGCCAAACAGCGTCACAGATTAATCACGTGGGACACCTTTTGATTCATTAGATGTTTTTATCCAATCACTTTTTATTCCTTTTTAAAATTTAATGATTTTACAACGTTAAAATAGTTCAAATTGTTTTTAAACGAGAAATTATTAAACATTAAAACTAAGATTAATCCAATAAATAATAAACACGATTCACGTTTTAATGCAAAACGTATATCAAAAATATATTACCTCTAGCTATTTTCTTATTTTAAATATCTTTTTTTTAAATGTCTTTGATTTTTTTTCGCTGTTGTAGACTCACAATTAAATTCAAAACACTAAACACACACATACACCCACCCACACACACACACACACACACACACACACACACACAACAGCCAACGTGCGTGTTGTTGTTGAACATGAAAGGCTAACCTTTCTTAATTCCAGGGGATCAGTGCATCATGTTTGCCCATGCAGAAATGCTTCTGTGTGAAATGGACTCTGCAAGTCTCTACTGTTTCTCTTCATTTATTTTACAGACTACTGGTAGCCTCTGAATTACAACCGCATGCTAGATATTGTAATATCTGTAACCTTTTCTGCACAAATGCATGATTTGTGCACTTTATGCGTTTTAACAAAAAAAAACTAATGCATTACAGGAATGTGTTTCCCACAAAGAGCTCCTTTTTAAATTTTTTAATCAGCAGGTTACAGTGTTGTTAGAGCTGAGTCCTGTAATATTCTGAATGTGGCGGTAGATACTAAAACAATACAATTAAGAGGCACTTGGCTGTAAGCTTAGTTTTCATTGGTTTGCTCAATTTGAGCTGTATATTCGAACTACAGTGTTCTGTTCACATACAGCTGACATGCATTGAGCTTCAGCACTGCAGGAAACTATGGGAGCCTATGGATGCAAGAGGAAAACAAGATGGAGAGCAAATCTGGCAACAGTTGCTTTTAGCCCAAAAAAGCGACAGGTGTCACTTATACACAAACAAGTCTAATTAAAACGTTTAAAATTGTGTTAACATGATCGAAATTTTTGTGGTAAATGTACATTTTCTTTAATGCAGGGATGCACTTGAGTTTTGCTCTTTTTCGTTATAGAACAAATCCAATTACAAAAAGGATCATACTGTCAGTCTGAAAGGAAAAATAAATAAACACTAGATCAATGCTATTATGTAAAACCATAGTCTGGCAGTTCGTGTGTTGGCTAGTGTTTACTTTATGGTTGTTCACAGCCTGGAGATCACAGGCATTTTTTATAGCTTACCCAGGCAGTGTTGTAACCTGAACTGTTGTTCTGTGTTCGTTGTGATACACGCCTGTGATCTGATGGTGAGGCCAGGTCGACTCTCTCCCCACCAGCATTGTCACTATCTCTCCTGCTGAGCAGTCAGCCGGTCAGTGTGCAGGCTATGGACATGTGGACTAAACTATAAACCGTGCAGGACTGACGGAAGACCGCCAGTATTTATAACTGAGCTCATATTCTATCTCTAGTAGCCTACATAACAATAGATTTGCACACGAATTATGGAAAAATAAAGTATGTATCTAGGCTATAACAGATAATTTTAAAGTAAAACAAGAGCTTGAACAACTTTGAAACCTTTGATGTTCTCAATAGTTGATCCAAACAAATTGAAAAAAGATGCAACATTTGAAATGAGGAGCCTAAGAGGCATCAGGCCTACACACATATGCAGAATCAGTCTTTACTCATCTCCTCACTCTGTAAAAGTCTCCATCTCGCACACACTCAGTACCCCAGGCCTATAACCAGCTGATACAGAGATACATTTTCTCCTCTCCAACCCCCTCGCAGCCTCATTAGCATTTCCTTTCTACCGGCCATTATCGGTCGGTTTCCCGTTGCAAATCGGACTCCACAACCGAGAAAAGATTTTAGGTCGCCCCGAGCGTTCATGGGAGGGCTGCCCGGAGGCTAGACCTCGACCTCCCGCAGTGGTCCTGTAGTTCACCCCCCCTTTATGAATATTCCAGCTGAGTGGGGCTATAGTAAAAAATTTCCCCTGTGTCCTTTAATCAGCCTAAAACTGCAGTGTGATCACAGAGCTGGGCTTAAATCGATCAGATATAAGATATCACCAGGAATTATCGAAGCGTGATGTAAAATCCTAATTGAGAAAAGCATTTGGCTACAGGCCTCTCTGTGCGATGTACACTGTGGTTTGGGTCCTTGCAGCCAAAACTGGACTCTTCGGAGTTCGCAAAGTGCAGAAACACAATGTGGGTTTGGGATTTGTAGAAGAATAACATTTAGAGTGAGAACAAGCATCCTAACATTGACAAGAGTTGACACGAGTTGACACATATCAGTGCAATTGCAAGACAAAGACAATAGTATGTAAGAGCTACATTTTCCTAATTTATTATATTTTAAATTCCTTATTTCACTGCTATGTTTATAAATGGAAATTCCTGCCAGCAATACATATTAAATAAATATTAAGAGTGCAATTCCATGGCATAAAAAAAAAAATAGATCCAGATATGATTAAAAAAAACTTTTAATCTTTTATCATTTTTTGAGGAAAAATATCACAAGCAATTACAATAAAATATATTTTAAGAAAACAACTTTTTATCCCCATCACATGGGTCCAAAAAAAGAGGCAAAAAAAACTCTCTTCTACTTTCTTCTATGTGTAACACTTTATTGCACCCTAATTAGCATTCCTTAACACTAAATTAACATTTATCACTCTATAATGTAGTTGTAAGTTTTGTTTATTAAGGAAACATCCATAACTGGTTGCTAGTGTATAAGATGATTCATGACAATAGTATAATAGTTATCATATAAAATGTATCTTCATAGGAAAAGTTAGAATTGTTGACATTCATAAAACATTAATAAAATGTCCTCATATCTGCTTATAACTACATCACATCACACATGCGTTATGAACAATTTATTAAATGTTACAGCTTAGAAATGCTAATTAGGGCGGGTTGAAGTAAAGTGTTACCTTTTCTTTTATATTTGTGTGAACTGAAGGTCATTAGACCTCAAGATGAGGTCATTTGATCTTTCAGTCATGCTAGAGGAGAGGATGTAGGGAGATGAAGGTTTACACGCCAACTGTAGGTATTTACACAACTGTTAGTTGACCAGTTCAACTGCAGCTCCCTGCGACTGCCCTTTAAACCTGTCCAGTTTGATTTGAAAAAATGTACGCATGTGTCCACAGAATTCCTGTCTCACAGTTTCCACATTTTTCCTGGTAACCATCTCTGAATTTTCACTCATTCCTGCGGGCCGACATCAATCACCTCAGATGTCACGGGGCAATAGCAGCATCAAACGGGGTGGCGTGTTGTTGAGATGGGGGGGGGAGGGGGGTGAAACAGTGAAGAGGATGTGGAGAAACGGCCGTTACAGAAGATGTTTGTATTCCTCAATTCATTTTTTATCCACCATGAAGAGTAGAAATAAACACGACGTTGTCTTGGTCTTGTAGTTGGTAGTCCAGCTCCCCCTAAGGTTTAGAAAACACACAAAATATTCAATATTCTAACACCTCTACAAGTGAAAGGAGAAATATCTGTCTTTACCAGTACAAATTTGTGTATTACTCCTGTGTTCCCATTGGTGTCCAATCAATGACAAACTTTGCATTTCATTTACATCCCGTGTTGTGTCCTGTAATTGAATCAATGGATTCAAACTGAAGTGCTCAGACTGGGTGCGCATGTAAATATGTGTTCAGATATGAGACCCCATGGACAAACATGTCTTGCAGCTGCTTTCACATGAGCTCACTCAGAGAAAATTAACAATCTCAGTATCGGTGAACATATAGGCCAACCTTCCTCCTCCTGAACGTCTGCACAAGCAATTTTTTTAGTTAAAGGGACCTATGCATGAACACATGAACACAACTGTATACATAAGCTCAAATCATTTAACACTGCAATGGGGCATCCTGAAAACAGACAACATGGGTTAAAATAGCTAAAAATACAAAAAAAATGCATGTTTTTAAAAGCTGCAGGAATCACACACACACACACACACACAGTACCCCATCTGACAGGGAACACGGCTCCAAGTGCTCACCATTAGCTCCCAGTCTGCATCATTGATAAGCACCAGAATCCCAGGTCTCCTGTGGGAAAACACACTGTTTTCAGTGAGACGCATTTCCCAAAGGGAATAGAGATGCAAACACAAGCGTGTAAAAGACACAAACAGGTAAAGCAGGAAAGCTTTTTTTTTTTTTTTTTTTTTTTTTAAATTAAGACAAAATACAAACTGAAATTTGAAAACTAAATTTGTGAAACAGGAGCTACAATAAAGATTAAAATGATGTTTAATGAATGAGAGCTATAGGTATTGCTTTCTTGGAGCGGAGATTTGTATTTTTTTTCTGAATCGAAGCCTGTCTAATTAAAACATATTTTTAAATACATATATTATCACTAATTACATTCTAATTAATTATTACCAATTAGAGTTTAGTCTTTACATTCTCTAGGTGATGAATTGTGACAAAGAGGTCATATGTTTGTGAACACCGCCTGTCTAACAGTTATAATCAACCAATATAAATTTCCTTATAAAAAAAACATAATAAAGACACTTGAAAGTAATTGAACATTTTTATTGAAATATTTTAAATTGTTTTTTGTTGTTTTGTTTTGTTTTTTACAATTTAAAGTAAAATGTAGCCCAGAAAAAGACAAGAAATCAAACCTGGTGTTTTCAACACTTCACAGTATAAAAATAAAAGACAACCAGCATTTTGTTTGAGGAACAAACACATATTATTATTATTATTTTTTATGATAATAAATCTATCAGTGTAAGTGACTGCATGGGTGTGTTATGTTCATGTTACAGCCCATACAGGACCATAAACAAGCACATTGGGGTTACTCTCACTACCGATAAAGCTATGTACATTTAAACTGCTCTATCTGATAACATGCAGAGAGCACTTGTATTACCAATTACAAATTACTGAATTGTTTTCTGGCTAACAAGGACTGAAAGTAACGTTCATGTTTTTTTTTAATAAAACATACATAAGTGGCTGAAGTAAAAGAGTAGGGAGATTGTGGGGGGAAAACAATCTGTCAACGGAAATTAATGGGGGCCCAAAAATAACATACAGAGGAAGCCTTAATTTTTTTTCCACCACCCTTCAAAGGAGGATAATGGGGATAATGGGGGAGGATAACAACAGGCACCTATGGGTACAGTCTTCTTAAACAAGTTGGGTATTTTTCTGCTGAAAGCCACAGAGTAAACAGTTTAGGTGGCGAGATAATGCCTTAAACAGATATTGATGCCTCTTATGCGGTTCAAGTGAGCTTCTTTCCACCTTGTAGATGCTCTATGACGTCAATGAGAAAGGGCACTGTGAGAGGAACCTGTGAGTACAAACGTGGGTCTACACAAGCGGCATGAAAACACACACACACAAAAACAGGGCTGCGTTGAGAAAGAACAAAATTTTTTTTTTTTTTTTTTTTTTTAAACAGGTCAAGATTGTACATAGTTCATTTTTAAAAGATAATGAAGAAACACCTTGATGATGGTTTGCTTAAAAAGAGTGTTTGCTGCCAAAATAGAGTGCACACAAACACACACATCTAATCTAAAGGGTTTATAGGTAGTTCAGCTTTTTCTTCATTCATTGGTTATGTGGTGCTATAAATAGTCCTGCACAAAGGCAGCTCTAAAAGTCAGCTAGTCCTGTAAGGCTGCTGTGAGCCCTGGATCCACACACACACACACACACACACACACACACACGTTCTCATGCACACAGGTAATCATCTTACTGAAACCCATAACCTGTAGGCTAGACTGTTTTTTCCCCTGCATTTCAGCAGTTTCAAATTGCAGGAAAAATGCTTCAGAAAGCTCCTCGACTCACCGTCTACTTCACTTTCATTTTCAAATACTCAGTACATTGAAAACTGTTCTTACAGAGCAATTTTGAACATATATTACATATTTTGAAGTCATGATTTTGTTCCAGTGGCGCTGTGATTTGTAACATATATGGTTGTATTGTTGTACACAGATCAAGTGTGTGTCAAGTGCACGCACACACTCACACAGACTCTCCCTGGACAAAGAGCTCGGGCCGTTCCTTCAGCAGGTTCCGTTGGATCCAGACCAGCAGCTGCTTCATGTCCCCTGGAAAACACACACACACAAAGCCCATACACAGGCAGACAACAGAGGTCACAGGTCAGGGGTTAAGGGTCAAGGTGCATGGTTCCAGCCCCCTGGTCGATGTGACGCGACGGAAGCACCAGGCGGGACGAGGCTGTGTTTGTGTGTGTCTATGTGCATGTATATTTATAAGTGTATGTGTATGTTGGGGTGAGGGCGTGCTAGAAAAGGGGGGAGGGTTGACTGAAGTCAATGGCCAAGAGCGACATTGTTCACCTTGGTTAGAAAGAAATAAAATGAATGATTTGTGTGTATAAATGTAGGAATGGCTGAACAGATTAGAAAACAAAGACCATCCACAGCTGGCCATGCAATTTTCAAAGGCTAGAACAAAGAAAAAATATTAAAATATTAATGCAGATATCTTCTAAAAACATCTCATTCTTATAAACTATAAACAAAAATCCTATACCTCTCTAGCCTCATATTAGAATACTGACATTTTTCAACGCAGGACTAATAAATTGAACTAATATAATTTCAGAATAATAATTTTCTTTGTTGGAGTCGAACATTAAATCGCCTGAGCTTGAATATGAATCTGCTTGAGTTTTCTACGAGTCTGACCTCCCGAACAATCAGATTGACCTCGTCTCAACAATAGGTTGAACCTCACTCAGACCGGCTGACAGACAGCCACAAAAGCAATGACAATGAGGCGTTTTAGGATAAATCCGCACTAAACAACTAATAATGAATATATTATAGTAATGGCCGTTCACATTAACATTCAAGGTGGTGTAAGAGCTTTTAAGAGTGTGTGTGTCTATTAGCTTGGTGTGTTTCCTTACAAAACTCTACATTTCCTTATAAAAACAGAAACATGGTGTAATAATATGGACACATTAAGAGCAAGAGAGAAAGAGAGCAGCCGCAGAGAGAGCACATACGAGGGGTTAAGAGGACGACAGTAAGTCATCCCGAGCCAGGTGTAAGGAGAACAGGGAAGCCGTAGCAGGTATGAGTCGAACCACACAGGGATTCGCAAGTTCAGCTGGATCGAAGGCAGAGCTAATATCACATTTAAACAGTGCAAAGAAGACCGTTACATGAAACACATTCAGAAAAATGCAGGAGGAAAATGCTGCATGCTCAAATTGGATTTTGTTTGACTTTGCAGTTAATTATCCTATTAGATTTAGAATGTAGGCTTACATTTTGGGTTTGAGCACACATCTGAATTTACTGAGACATTTTGATGCCTGAAATCTTCCAAAGAATTCTCCAAAATGCCTACCTTTTCCAGGCCACCTTTTTCAGATGATGAAATTATACTGAGAGAGTGGTTTAGATTGGGATTCATGTGTTTTCAATTTCAAATCTGGGTCCACATGTCTGACAAAAAATATATTTTGTTCTCACAAAGGTTTCATTTATTCATCCATACAAATCGCAGAAATGACAGTGCCCCCATCTTAATCAACCAATGCTGATTACAAAACAGATGATACAAATACCCCACAAGCTAAACAAGACAAGACAACATCAAAACAAAGTTTAAAAAAAATAAATATTAGAAGGCCTACTTGCAGCACTTAGCTTGTGAAAATAAAAGATTCTTAAAAAAAGGTCACTGTGGGGGCAACCGACTGTGTGTTGGAGGTGTATAAGTGTGTGTGTGCCTGCACATGCAGCTCCAAGCCTGTGTGAATAGTGTTCAGGTTAATTGCAGTGCTGTCGGCCAGCTCAGTAGTATAATGATAGTGCTGGTTTTCTATGGTTCCAGTCCTCCATATAAAAAAAAGACAAATATCTCTCCCTTGCAACACACACACACACACACACACACACGTGTACTAGGCAGTGAATATTGACCTGCACCTCTGCGGGGCTAAAAACAGAACTAATCACTACAGCAGTCATAACTCCTTCTTTGTGGAGACTCCGTTCTTTGCTCTCTCTCTGCCATGGCCTATTGGTAATTTTTCTCCACCATTACCCCTTATTCGCTCTTTCATCCTCTCGCCCCCATTTACTTTTTCATTTGCTCTCTCTCTTTCTCTCTCCATATCACACACACACACACACTCTTTAGTTCTCTCGTAAAAACCTGCTCTCCTCCCCTCTTCCTCGCCTTCATCTCTTTCCATCTTGTGCCTTCTCTCTTTTATTTCCCTCCCTAAATGCACACACAAGCAAACATGTTCAAAGTTGCACGCAGAAAATAAATGGGATGCCTTAGCTCAATACACAAGTCAATAATAATTCACACTTTCATCAATTAAGAGTTTTATAACAGAAACAGTCTTCGGGCGCTCCCCCTTTTATGGCTTTCTTGTAAAAAGGTTACACAAATTTAAATCATCCAGTGTGAACCGAAAAGACAGGCTCATATAAATGAACTGTATTAAAAAAATGGAAGACAACGTAAAGATAATTGGGAGTCGAGAGGTGAAAGGAAAGAATAGCATCATGGAGGGACTGAGAGGTGAAGGTTTTGCTTTGCGGTCCAGGTAGAGGGGAAAGAAAATGAGGGAACAAACAGACGAGAGGGAAAATGCGTCACAGGCTCCTAAAGCATCTTGGGATATCTGCGTTGCGTGGGTGGAAAGGAGACATGGAGCGAGGGGAGGGAAAAGGCGCCATTTTGACTCTGATTCAAAACCGTGCCAGCTTTTCTTTTGTGCATGCAGTTTTTTCCCCCCTTTCTTCTCTTTTTGCTTTTCTGTCTTTGTGCGATTATGATGGTCATATGAGGGGGGATGAGCTATCCATCTTTCTGCTGATGTGAGGGGCAGAATTGGCGTGATCCTTAGAGTTATATAGAGAAAGACAGAGAGAGAGAGAGAGTGGGGGTGGGTTCTTTCAGTCGAGGGTCATCAATCACTGGCTGGGGTCAAAGAGAAATACGAAGGATTCAGAACCAATTATATCTGCCTTCACTGCGCCCCTTCTGTACCAACACACACTTGTGCAAACACACACACACACACACACACACACACGCGCGCACTGATGTGTAATGCGAAATTAGTTCAGAGCAACATTTTCAGGATCAGCAAACCTGCCAGATGCACAATCAGTCCAGACTTTAGATCACAATGAGCAAATACAATCAGGAAATGTTATGTCAAAATGTCGGCGCTTCTGTGACATCAAAATGATGAACTTTGTGCACCACATGGCAAAACTTCACACACAGAAACACACACACAGGTCCGCTGGTGCTGCAAGGTCATATCTGGCTCACATTCCCTGTTCTGGTCAACCTTTGTCTTTTTGTTGTCGTGGTAACATCAGCACCATGGATGAACACCCTTTGTTTGGTTAAATACCAAAGACACATATTTCTCTAGTTTGTTCTTTCTCTCCCTAACACACACACACACACACACACACACACACACACACACACACACACACACACATCTATATATAATCACAAGACATTTTAACCTCTAGGTAAGTGTCATTCGCAGCCTTCACTTTTCCTCCCCTTATTTTCTCAATGATCCGGGTCCTGAGCTGAGTTTGGCAAATAAAATCAGGCTGCAGGCAGGTTCCCCCTCGACTCCATGCTGAGTTAGTGACCCATATTGGAAGGAACCGGAATCCCTCAGCAAAATAAAATCTAATCAATTTGGAGGTGGAAAAGTTTTGTATGAATTGAGAAATGAGCCCTTGCTCGCCAAGCTGGCTGAAATGACCTCAGACAAGAAATGGCTTTGGGCTCTGTCACCCTACTTGTGTTTTGCAACAAGCAGAAAAAAACAACATAAACTTTGCTTTTACCCCATTTACTACCCCCATTCACACGCTCACATACATCGGCATTACCAGTGGGCAACATTCACAAGTGAAAGAGGCAGAAACGATCCGTTTAGAAGCAGAACAGGCAGCCACACAGATGTTAGAGATGAGGATGGAGGGACGGAGGAACAGAAAGAGAAGAAAAGGGAAAGTGATGGGAGGATAATAACTTATGGGAGGGAAGGTGTGACAGAGAAATGCGAAGGGGAAGCTAAAATATGGCTTATTTACATTTGTTTTAACTGGTGGTTATGGATTAATAATAGAGCTTGCATCAACACTGAATACAGAGTATCTAGTTTCCAGATTTTCTTGTTGCATGATACTAGCATAATAATAATAAAATAATAATAATAATAATACTACATTTATCTATAGAGTGCTTCCCATCAAAGTGTTTTACAAAAAAATAGAAACAGCACAAACAAAAAATAAAAACATGTCACAACAAAACCTCAAAAGGTGGCACTCAGAAGTCTTATAAACATGGAGTTATAATGTCCTCTTAAAACATTGTTGTCATGTATTAGCAGTTATAATGCAGTAAAGTATGTTTTAAAAAGATAACATTTTCTGCCACGTCCTAAATTTAAATAAAATAGTGTTTTAGGTAGGGAAAGAATCACTGCTTTCTGGAGGAACGCATTTCGATAATCTACTATTACAGAAGTTCTATGATAGCTACACTAAACAGATAAAGCCCTGAGGCAAAAATAAAGTATATCACATGCAACAAATTGCAAAATCCTCCCCAAATCCTAACATAAATTTAGTTCCATATTGTTCATAGTTCACTGCCAGAGGACTCTGCTACAAGCATAATTTCAGGATGGTCTTCTAAAGGTGATAATGTCTCTCAAAAGAATAAAAAAAAAGGTTACATAAAGGTTAAATGTGGCAATAATGATCTAGAAAAAGACTCATTTGTCTATTGTTTTGAGATAACAGCTCTAATGATGTGAAATCAGGACAATATTGATGGTTTTGCATTTTAATGTGATTTCTCTTTAGATTACCTTAATTTCCATACCCTCCTCTAAGTAACTATTTGTACAATTTTCTTGTACACTAAAAAAAGCCTAAAGGTGTGTTCACACTGAAAGCGAATCCAGCGTTTTGGGCGGCTTGATTACATACAAAGTCAATGCAAAGAGGCAAATTCCTACAAATTCGGAGGGCGGAGGGTTTGTCACGACATTCGCTGGTTCGCGCAAGTTAAAATTTTTCAACTTGAGCGAGAAATTTGATGGATGCGATGTTGCAAAAGATAATCACCCAAACGTCACCAGCGGCTTCGGAGTGTTGTTTGGAGAGGACCTGGTGAGCAGTGTAATGACAATCCACTGGCCGATGGGGAGCTGCTAAAGAACGGGGAAGCGGACGGGGAGGAGCGCTGCAGCTTTCGGACAAATAAACACCCGTAGTCGGTGTGGATTCTGCTCTGACAACTACACCGTTTACCCACAGGAGGAGCTCAGAGTTAACAGCTTTTATCAAATTAGCTTTTTACTTTAGTTTTTCGGATTACAACTTTACAATTTATCTTCACTCACGCTTCTCGGCAGTTAGCTTCCGTGCACCTCCGGTTCCACTGTTGTTGTTAGCATCGGATGGCACCCAGAGTTCTGTTGGACTACTACTACATATTTATGTAAAAAACAGACAAAACTGGACATCACTTGGAGAAAAGAAAACAAGGAAGTTGAGCTGTCTAGTGAGTTCAGAAAATATGTGTCTGTAACTTTATTCCAGCTGTCGTTGTACTTCACTGTGAACAGGTTAGCATAGCATAGCCCAGCTCGATCCGAACTCCATTCAGAAAACAAACATTTTAAAAGTTGTCGTCCTGCTGACGTCCGGCATCGGTTTGATCCGTTTATTGTAAATAAATCGCAGCAAAAGGTTTACAGCTGTTGAATTCGTGGGTTGTGTTTGGGTTGGGTTGTGTGCTTATCGCGTTGTGTGTGAACACTCAAAATGTCCAGCGGTCAAACTCGTGCGGGTAAAGCGAGGCGAATATTAACCTCGCTTTCTGTGTGAACACACCTTAAGTGCCTCAGTGAGGTGTATAGGAACACAAACTCTTGACTGTGAAGAAGGAATCCTACACGCTATAGGAACGAATGAATGAAGTGAATACAACTGATGGACCATCCTATATTACATTTTTGAAATACTTTTATTCTACCTGCCAGGAAGCCACTGGTTTCCACTTCCGTCAGCACGTCACTGTCAACTTGATGACGCTGCAAACTTGATGTGTAATCCATCACACTGAACCTCACATCTAATTTCCATTTTGTTAATCTAACATTATCATCACATGGTGATGTGATACGTACAGGTGATAGGGGATACTCACAAGGCACAGACTGGCTTGGAAGACTCACATGATGTTCCTTCACACCATTAAAAAGCAGCTCTGCTCCACCACTAGACAAAAAAAAAGAGTCAGATGAAAGAGTGTGTTTAGGGGGCATTTAGATACTTGAGAGGGTTCATCATCAGTGCATGAAAACTGGCTATTCTGCTAATCTAATGTATTCCAAAAAAAAACAAAAACAAGAGCACACATTGAAACAACACACAGAAATCTAAGCGGCCTAAACAGGTGGCACGATTAAATGTATAAAACCCAGTTAGACAGAGTTGCTATTTCTCTGAGCATACTCGGAAGATAAGTGGAAGACACTGCTGATAAACAAAATGTCACGTGTGGAAAGCAGGGCAGGTCAAAGTCTAGTCGCAGGTCTTTATTAGCAAGCTGCAATCCCAGATTTAAGTCTGTCATGTCTCTGAATGCTGACCACTACATTTGAAATTTATTTGTTTATTTATTATTTGTGCTTAGACCAAGTCTTTTCAGTGCTTAGGCCTAACAATTAAATGTTTGTGGTGTGCAGCTAAGGTTGGACAATATAGCTGTTATCACAGTTATCTCTTTTATATCTATGCTGAGCCATTGTGGACATTGTTGCAAATCACTGTGCAGGGCAGTTTTATTATGACAATATTGTATTTTTAAATCACAGTGATTAAGCACTTTGAATTGTCAGGTATTTTATTCAGTGGATTAGCCACAACCAGACATGCAAGTCTGGTTATTTTATATTGGATATAGGTTATTGTTTGGGTTATAGTAATTACAGAAATTGGTGGTCTTTGTTTGTATTAATTTTACCTGTCACAGACTTCTTTCACAGTCACAGTTTATGATCCTATGTATGTATCTAAGAGTTTACAGAGTGCAATAACTTTGAAGAGATCCTGAAATAGTCATTTCGGTTTTTAGTTATTTTAGTTATTTGTGTTGAATTTACAACCAGCTGTTCATCAGTTCAGTTTAAAATCCTAATGACTCAAAAAGATCCAATTAAACCCAAGGAAATATTAATGTATTATTGGAAACATTATTCCCCACATGCATGTTCTGCTGACCTGCAGTGTCCACTGGCTGAAAGACAGGGACGTTCCTTTCTGTAACATATTAGGTAATTACAAGGCGTCACTTTGTGCCGAAAAGTGATGGAGACATTTAAGGGCTCAGATTAGGGGTGCAGTGAATACACTTGCTCCCGAGATGTGAGCAAAACAAGAAGATACTAGAATAAATATTCACTACTGTGATATATGATGATAATGTAATATAATGTAGTGATCAGCAACTTTACATTCTTGGACAATGCACATTTGTTTCTTAGATTTGTTGGATTTGTTTCTTAGACATTGCATTGAATGTTTCTTATTGTGCAAATGAACCTTTCTTAAAGTATTTTCATTTATTTAACATTTAACATTACTCATTACAAGCAATTTATCAGAATCATTTTAACAAATACTTTCAAAAAGTGATGGGGACAAAATCAGCCCCTTCAAAAAGCAGTGGGGACATGCCCCCAGCGTCCCCAGTGTAAACACACACTAGAGACTTGATCTTGGTTGCTGTCAAGTCTCAATTCAAAGCTTTAGCGGGAGAAGTCAATTCTCAAGTCCTCGTTTTTGTGATGCAAGTCTGACTTGAATCCAAGTCTAAGGTCTATTTTGTTTTTGCAGTTTGCATGTTCAGTAATAATGCTTTGCCAGGCTGACTTTGCACATCTGGCTGAGCTGCAGGAGGTCTGTGTGCGAGACAATCTCACAGTTTTATATGTTTTACAGCGTCCACAGTGCAGCATGGTCAGAATGAGAATGAATGTTACTCAGCTGCCAGCAGTGTTATCTTTTGTTAGGTTCAGTTCTGTGGCTGTGTAACGTTATACGAGAGTTGCTCATTTTCTAAAGTGTGTTGAGCCACCACACCTCTGTCTGTCCCTGTCTAGTCAGAGTGAAGAAGCGGACCACAAGCTGATGGATATTTCATAAACAAACTCAAAACTGGTAGGCAGCGAGCTGTCACACTGGTTTGAGCTCGTGTTTAAATAAACGAAGGATAACGATATAAAAACATAAACTTAAGTAAACATTTTATTTCCGCATGAGTGGCGACAGAACATCAAAACAGGCAGGCAAAACTATAACAAAGAGTTTTAAATTCGCCTACCCGAACTCCAGGTGTATCGCTGTGGGCGCTGCCATGTTGTCGGCACATACAGGAAGTAATGGAGAGAGAAGTCGGAAGTGACGTATTTGGTACAAATTTCGTACAACTTTCCACTTAGTTAACCTGAGACATGAAATAATCAGCAAACTTATAATTATTTTTGAATAAACAATGTATTTTATAACTAAAGACACATATTGTTATTTAATTGATAATATCCACCTCTTGCTTTCTTTCTTTCTTCCACCTATTGAAGTTCAATGTTCCAATTTTATTGGCATGACCATAATCATGCACAGTGTTGCTAAAGCATGTTGTACAGAGTTAACAATTTATTTATAGTAATTCAGAATGTTAGAAAAAAAAAGATAACACTACTACATTATAGCCTTGTATAATGAAGAAAACACAAAATCAACCTATTCCCTATTCACAATATTGCCTGTGTAGTGTCAGTGTGAATGAGTGTTGCAAAAATATTATAATATATATATAAATAATAATATAATAATATATAATAATAAAATTGTGTGTAGGTAATTTCTCTGTAATTCACCAGTGTAAATATTTTGCTTATGATTTGGTTACCGGGTAGTTTTTAACTAGTTATAAAAATATTGTTGCTCAGTTACTTTGATTTTATGTTATGTGTTGTTTTTCATATTGCCCTCAACATGAGGAGCTAAGGAGTTGGGTTTTTTGTTAACTTGATCATATGAATACTCATTCTGGACATTGTTCTGTTCTGTATACTTGCAGTGCTTCTACTGTACAGTCAGTTTTGCAAATACCAACTCCTTTATCCCAAGGTGAAGTGACTTTATTTGTGTAGCACATTTCATACATAAATAAAAGAATGGAAAACCTTTAAAAGAAAGACATACAGTAAAAATAGTGTAGGCAAACAAGACGGTTCATGATTAGTATTTAAGGTTTAATCAAAGGCATCTTAGAAGCCAGAGGGTTCGTGGGGTAAAGGACATTCAGAGAGGTATTTTGGTCATAAGCCACTCAGAGATGTTTATACCAGCAGCAGAACTTTAAAGTCTTCTCTCTGACACATTGGAAGCCAGTGCAGAGACCTGTGTGATTTGGTCAGTTTCTTGGTCGAGCAGCAGCATAGGCCTACTTAATGAGACTTTTTAAAATTATATTGTTATCTAAACACCTGTAGTGTAGGGACTTAAATTATCATTTTAGGCCAGACTTGACCTATTTTTTCCCAAGTTGTGATTGAGGGCCTTGCTCTTATGGACTTCCCCGACCTTTCGTGATCAGGTTAAATGACCAGATTCACTTGTTTCTAAGCCAAATGCTGTCTAACTACTAAGCCCTATGACAGCGTCCCTATGTATGAACTGGTATTCCCTTGGACTTAACTTCATTTTAGAAAATCATTATACTGGAAAGTTGTTAGTATACACAACAGTATTTGAACTGTGTATGTCAATATGAAAATGTGCAGAGGCATAACATGAGTGTGCGAATGTACATCTGTCTCTCGCTATCCCTCTCTCTCTCCTTACATACACCCTCAATCATACTGGTGACAGTTCCAGTCCCAGTCTTATATACAGAGAGGATGAGGTGGGGGTGGGAGAGAGTCGGTCAGAGGTTTGAATTGCAAATCCACTGCCTTCTGTTGGCGTCCAAGCCTTAGCAGGCCCTTCCCTGCCTTCATTCATGTGTTAATGAGGAGTCAGTGCAGGGGCAGATAGACAGATCGGGGTGGGGGTAGGGGGGTTGGGAAGAGCGAGGCGTGGATGGAGAGGCAGGCGGGAAAACGAGGGGGTCCTCTGATGGTGGATACCAAGTGGAAGTTTCTGAAAGATAATGAAGACATGATGAGCGCGATTTGTGGTTGCAGTCTGTCGTCCTAGCTGAGGATGAGGAGTATCATCACAAGTGAAAACAGTCATGTGGTGAGCTCAGAGGGAGACAAACGGGCAGAAGATGGGGTGTGTGTGGGATTGTTATGGCTGTACGTTTCATGGGTTATCCAGAAATTATCCCACAATCGCTGGGTGTCACGTCACATTTACTAAGCTGCCTTGAGGATCAAGTAAAGCTGTGGATGGTAGGCTACGTAAAGTTCTGTTGTACTCTGATGGATTTCTTGTGCTATCTTCGTCTCTGTAAAAATTTGCCTTCACATGTATTTGATTTACATCCCCCTTTTGTTAAGCTGCCTTAAAAAAGATTATTATTATTATTATACAAATAGCTATTAATCTTAACTTTTGTGGTCATATTCTTAATTCTGTGTTTGTCAAATGTGAATACACAATACCCTGTTAAAAGGATCTGCTCTCATCATCCAATGCGAGTATTCATATACCCTTTAAATTACACAATCTCCAGCATGGACAACCTAAAAATGTGATCCAACACCTGGTTCATGAGTACAAACATTTTTCATTAGATTATTCTAACATTTGATTCCAACCTATATCCTCCTCAACTTCTGTCATCTTCACCGCAGACTCTCATCCACTTTTTAGACATTTTTTGAAATTAAGAAGTCTCATAATCAAGCACAACTACAACCTTAAATCCACTAAAATGGAGGCAAGTTTTGAACCCCCCACCCCCATATCTGCTCTGTAGATGGATGTCAAAAGTCAATGCTACTCTGCCAGGCAATGGCTATAAAGCAGCCAGGGTCACACATGATCAGATGACAATGACCAACACAATGGATTAGCTGTAAAAGGACTGGGGGGAGAGATTAGGGGTGAATTGATGACGGTTGGCTGGCTGGTTGGCTGGCTGGCAGGCCTAGGAGATCTTGGGTCTGTTTCAATAAGGAACATAAAGAGCTGAAATTAACATGTACCATGATACCAAGCAGAGAGAATCCTCTTAGAGATTACATCCATAACATGTTACGCCTATGGAACTGTATGGAAAGGGGAGACAAAGAGCAGTGCGAATGATAATTTTCTTTTGTAGCAGATTATGGGGCATCCTATTGTGCTCAATTCTGTTTGATTCTATTGTATTCTGTTTTGTTTTGAACTTCTCTGTTCGACATGATAGCTTTGAAAGCTTTCATGTCGCTATCAATGCTTCTACTTTCTGTTTTTCCCAGGACATTATCCACCTGGAATAACCTCGACCCCTACTCACTGTAACATCAGCCAGGCCGCACTACTGCCTTCTTCATGAAGGGAGTAAGCAGCAAGACCAACAGCAGAATTCCTGCAACATATGTGTTGTGGCACACACACAGACACAGACGTGTTGACAAAAGCACACCTTGATACAAAAACACGTGCATGCATGCATACATACGAGCACACACTCACAGTTGCATGGAGGCACACACAGTCCATCTGTCTTTGTCTCCCTCCCACTGCCATCACCATGGGTCTGTCTGCAGAAAAATGTGTGATGCCCTGCTCAACACACATGCTCAGTGCACCATTCAGTGCATTTTTAGATAAACACAAAATATGTTGCAGATTTTTATGCATCATGAACTTTAAACATACTAATAGAGTAGCTAAAATGCCTAGGAGGGTGCACGATCCAAGAAACTAGTGGACTAACAAGGATGTTTTTGTCAGCCTGGGGAGGAACCATTACAACTCTACCTTAACTGCACCAGGAGCCAGGATGCTCAGGACTGCAGTTGGCTAGATGAGGATTAACTCTGAACTGTATATAAGAGAAGGGTCAGCTTTGGTTTGACAGTGAAATGCTGTCCCCTATTGGCTACCAATATGAATTGCAACAGAAGCTCTTTAAGTACATGGATCTGTAATTGTTTATCCTAATCAATTCTACAATAGTTGTTGCTAAGTATCTTCATTGGAACTTCATCTTTTCTTATTAACAAAAAATGTAAAGAGTGTGTGTATTTAAATAGCTTAAAGGATAAGTCGGGCAATCTACTTTATTTTTCTTATTTTCTTCTTCTAATAATTATTTTCAACTAATTCCTTGAAAAGACCAAAAGAATGTATTGGTCAGTCTCTCCATACTTTCCAACATCTCCAGGCTGTTTGTAGCGCTCAGCATTAAGCCCATTCGTTACTATTGAAGACGTACTTCTTTAAAAAACAGGTCACAAATATTTATTTTTATTTTTAAACTGGTTTAAATATTTCCTAAAACAGCTGGGCACTACAGTTTTGAGCAAACATTACAACAATGTTTGTTAGGGACTAACTTCAGCCACAGTCTGAAGTGTATCTCAATGATGTGTTTTTAACAGTTTCTGCACAACAACTGTCATTGAGGAATGAACTATATCAGGCTTTTGCAATGCAGGCAACACTTAATTATTGGTTTAGTCTTTTTCTCTAAAGCTGAATTTGATCATTTAAGAGATTCCCTAAATAACTTTAGAACAGCATCCTGTTACACTTGTAAATGGCAAGGTATTACACAGTCAAAACTATACAAGCGATACACACGTATGCTTTATTTCCTGAACAAAATCACACTCTTTTGACACGAGCATTCATTTTATTTGAAAAAAAGTGAATCGCTATGTACAGTACGTAAAAAAACATGAGATCAATCCTAAAACATTTCTTATCTTTTTGCTTTTCAAGTTCATTTCATACAGTCCTGTTTTCAAAAACAGGAGAATCCACACACTGTCAGCACATTCCTGTACAGCATTCAACAGAGGACAAATAAAAACATACATATTATATTATCACCATCATGACTTTTTCATCATCAGCGTTATCAGATATCAAACCTAAACCAGTAGGTTTGATATCGGATAGCATTGATGTCAAACATTGGTCTCAAAACACACACAATCAATGTATTTTTTCCCTGTGTGTACAGGTCTTCCTGTGACATTGTATTACAATTAATGATTCAGTGTTTTTTTGCTGACTCAAGATCGCCCCCTGTTGGACCACAGTGGGAACTGGCACATGGCTCCTCACCTCACAAACTGCATTGACTCCATTTGAGGATCTCTGATTTGCGACTCTAGGGTAGTATGTGTAGAATTATTTGATTGATATGACTTTCATTCATATATAGGTTATTGGTTTGGATAGAGTTAGGAAGAACAAAAGGACTGATATTTGAAAAGAAGGTGAAGTAGAGGTCAAAAAGTGAAAAAGATTTTTTTTCTAATACATTCTGAATGAGAGTCTGTTCCTCAGGGGTCTCAGCCCTTGGTTGAAATGGTTGCATAGCTCTGAGAGTTAGCTCAAGCCCTCTCAGGCCCACATGCTGTAAATACAGCAATGATTTTACACTGAACATTCAACCGAAATGTAATCACATAGCTGTAAAAAGATTCTTAGCTATGTTGCAGAAACACAAATTCAAAACACACAACCAATAGACATTCTCTGTAGCAGGGCTGTGGTCAAAATGTCCTTGTTTGATTTGGTTTGGGAATCATTCATTGGCTTTCAAAAAAAAGAAATGTGAAAGATGACAGATTTTTCTGTCATTCAAGATTGTCCACAGACATGAACTGTATCATCTGTATTTTTTCTCACATTTGACACATTGCTATATTTAAATTATTAGTTTAAAGCAACATTTTACTGTATTATTTATGCAAATTTAGTAACTTAAACTAGAGTTATACACGTTCATAAATGTTTATATACTAAGTGAAACATTGCTTTAAATTTAAATACTGAGCATCCCATTTGTCTCACAGCGCTGTTTCAGCAACGTTTGTGCACAAGACACACAATATCAAAAGTATTAGTCAAACAGCCACAACAGAGGGAGGTTGCTTTGTCCTCTTAATGTTTTTAACAACTCACAAAGCCCTCGTATTGAAGTTGCTGCATTACTTCTGCAAATGTTTCATTTCTGATACATTTATTAATGCATGCCTGATACATTTTTAATGGGATTCAATGGGACTGCTTGATACATATTTAATGAGGTTTTATGAACATGGTTCCCTCAGCATGAGCACTGACAGATTCTCGTGAGGTCGGTGGAGCAGCGTCCATGATGTTTAGCTATCTTTTGATCAAAACAAATCAATAAGACACAAACAAAACCCACATGAAACATTAATGCCATACAAAAAATTAAGGAATGGAAACATACATACCAAAACACACTCACTCACTCACTCACTCACCCACACAAATATCTATATATGAGCTATGTAAGTTATTGTTATCATTCCTGCTACAGTGTGTGACAGCAGTTGTTTGAAACAAGAGAGTGTCTGAGTTTCATTGGACCAAAGCCAAACTCTGCAGCTCTGTTTGGCCCTCTGGACACACTGTACACATGTTACTGTTTTTCACCAAGTAGAGGAGGTGGTCATCCATCTCTCCCATCTTCTTTTCCAGTTAGCTTTTCTCCTCACTCATGCCATTTAAATATTTTAGCACTAAATGAGGAAGTCCACAGGGAGGAACAGAAGGAGAAGTGCAACACGTGTTATAAGTGAGACCCTCTTTTCTGTATTCCTATTGCTCACTTTACATGCTCTGTTAGCTGCCTCTTCTGTCACTCTCACCCCTCCCAGTGTTCACGCCATACTCTTCCACATCATCCTTCGCGATGCAAAACAAGACCATACCACGATGAGTGGTGAGTGCAAATGGGGGTGTTTCAGCTGTGGCGAGTGTTGGGGCAGGTGCTATAGCTCGCTGTGGCGCACAAGAGGCTCTAGCTTGTGTGATAGGGCGGTGAGGACCTTGTCAAACTTCTCGTAACGCTCTGATTGGCTGCCCTCAGAGCCACGGCTGCCCCACAAAAGACGCATCTGAAACTCTGTCTGGAAGATATCGTGTATTTCTGCTCGCTCCTGGAATCCTGGAGAGGAGAGGAGAGGATGTTACTCTTGGAGATGACATTGTATGACAATCATGGTTGACAGGAAATAACAAAAATTCATTTAAAAGTGTTACTAAAAAAATCCTTGATTGGATAATAAAATAAAAACAAAAAAAAGAGTGTGGAAAAACTAAAACTGAAATGTAGCTGATTTTGTCAACTAATAAAATTAACTAACTTAAAGAAATTACATGGGGAAAGTCTTCAGTTTGAAAATATTCACTGAAAATGCTCTATATTTCAATCATATCTCATGATCTTCATATGTGCTCTTCTCCCCTCTATATGACTATTTATTACCACGTGACAGACTTTCCACACTCCAGGTCAAGGGACGACACTTGAACCAGTTACATTTGCTGGTGAAGACTGTGAAATAAGGTTTAAAGGTCTCAAAAGTGGACATTTGAGAAGAGATTATTTTGTCACACATACTATTCCATGCTTAAATATCATCATTCTGTTGGTCATTGCAATAAGGCTACAGGGAATTTAACCTGTGTGCCTTGTGTACAGTACAGTATATAATACATTCCTTAGAAATTCATACTCCCTAAACCTAACCTATTGATGAACAACACTTGAAGATAAACATCCTGAGATGAACCAGTTTTAACAATGTATGAAGTAAGCATCTCGACATTGGCTCATAGCATTGTTGATGACGGGAGCAGACTGAGGTCAGGCTGATCGATAGTGAGATATAACACAACACAGAGATGTGAGCTGATAGCTATTGACACGGTTCGATAAAGCATTAATGGCCTCAAACTGAGGATCACTGGGGAGGTATTAGGGATCAATACAGTTAACATAGTAACCACACACACACACACACACACACACACACACAATCATTACGTCAAATCAGTGATGTCGTGGTAACACTAATACCAAAAACGATCATTATTATTAATAGTAATACAGTAACAGCATAACATGTAACACACAATACCAGCTGCAGCATGTAGCGATAAAATGGCTTATTTTCATCATTTGTCATGGTTGACTTGGATGAAATAATTAACATGATTAACTGTATTAATGAGCTTAAACCAAACAGTATGAGAGTTATAGAGGTGTAGAGAAAACATACGTTATTCCCCCCAAAATTCTACAGCTCACAAGGTAGATGCATTTTTTTTATTTAAAACAAGATTCTACAGCCATGCTAGCACTCCTGGGAGGCTTTACTCGGGCACAGTGATGCTTTGGGTTAAATGCTAAAGTATCGTATTAGTATACGAACATGGTCACAATGACAATGTCTTAGTTTAGAGTGGGAGCATGCTAACATTGGTCAATTAGCAATGAACAAGAAATACAGCTGAGGCTGATGGGAAAGTCATCAGTTCTGCAGGTATTTGGTCATTAAAACTTATTGTTTTAATGTTATTACAATTCATCCTGGGGGGGAACATGAATGTGTGTACCAAATACAATCCATCCAATAGTTGCAGAGAAATCTCACAACAAAAATCTTTAGGATTTGTCTGGGAACCATGAATGTCTGTACAACATTTTTTGCCAATCCATCTAGTACTGAGAAATTTTACTGGATAGGTGAGAACTGTGAGCTGCTATTGATGCTACAGGTACAAGTCAAAGGAGCTTCTTTGAAGTGAACTGCTGTAGCCCTTTACATTTCCCGCGATTAAATACTGAATCTGGCTGACTGTAGAAACAGTCACGTCTGGCTGTATATTAGCTGTGACGGTAATAATGATGCTGTGTGTGATGTGAGCAAAGACAGTGAAATACTTTGACAACACTGCAAACTTCGCTAAACATCTGAGATTAAGTCTGTCACAATAATAGGATGATGTTATGAAGCAGCAGTTCTGAGCAGGATATTTTTTTTAGGCTATAATTAAAGAATATGACAGTAGTTTGATGTCTTGTCATTATGCAGCTATTATTTTGAATTGGTAACGCTACAGCCTACTTCTTATTTATCTCATAAATACAGAGGAGGGGAGGTCACATTAAACTAGAAATAAAATATGTAAAAAGTATTGGTATTGGTATCGGTATCGGCAATACCAGCCTGGGTATTATTTGGTATTGGATTATATAGGAATTAAGTGGTATCACACGTCACTATCCTCTGGGGATCATGAATGTGCAAAATGGCAATCCATCCAGTTGCTGTACCAGAGAGGAGGATGGCCAAAATGCCCAACTGACCAACAGACTGACAAACATATATACATATACATAACATGGCTAAAAATAACACCGATGCTGTTGTGCTTCCAAAGACTGCCTTCTGCCTTACCCTGCAGTTTGGTCTCAGCGTTGGTTCTATAGATCCCCCCGTGATGTGCGATAGTACGAGCTGCCTCTAGGTGGTACATGACCACGTCTACTCCCACCTCTGCACTCTCCCAGGGCTCCGGTGCCTCCCCGAGAGCCATTCCCCGCTCCAATAAGGACAGGACAGGAATGATGTGTGGGATGGAGGTGTTGGACAAGGCGCTGGACTCTGTATGCAAAGGTGAGTTGAGAGTTGTAATTAAAAGCACACTTGCACATTTTGCACACGGCCATATAAACTAGGATCTCACCTTTGCCATCGTTCATATTCTTCATGAAAGGTTTGAGTTTCTTCTCATATAAAATAGCGCCCTCTGTGTGTCTCTGGCGTAAAGTCACCCACGTCTGCTCCAGGCGGGATATCTAACATAATGAGCGATACAACAAACATTTTTTGAAAAAATATTCTTTGAAAACCTTTGTTTTTGTGCTAATGATGGTGACTTCTATCTCCTTCTTACCTGCGGCAGCTCCAGGGCTCTCATCACAGCAGCAAAGCCAAACATGTTACCCAGGTTGCTTTTCAACTCTGCTGCCAATTGGATGGTCTTGTGGAGTAGGGCCGCCCTCTCCTCTGTGCTTCCTGTGCAACCTAGCAGGTCCACTGCCATCATGATCGACATGGTGTAGAACCTGAGAAAAGAAGAATGAGCTTTTCAATAAAACTTAATAATACAAGTGAATTACTGCTGCTGATAGGGAAGCAGAGGATGTTATTTATGGCTTATTTTGAAAGCCATTCAGGAAATTCACATAATGTCAGATTGTAGTGTATAATAGAGTGATGTAATCTGACGGATCCTTCAGATGTTGATGAAATATATATTATTTCAAGCACTCAAGCAAAGTTAAGGAAGAGGAAGTCATGCAAAGATGTGTTGTATAACCAGCCATATGAAAGGAGAGGGAAAAAAGAGGTGGAACAGAAGAAAGTAAAAAGAGATTTGCAGGGTAGAGGGAAGAGAAGAGAGGGGATGGAGGAGAAGAATAAATGAGCACAGATAATCAATAGTTGAATTAATGAATGTTAGTCAGTTGACAGTGGGGGAAAAAGGTGTGTTTTCTTTTACCTCTCCAGTAGGTCAAGTCTTAGCTGGTGTCCATGTGGTAGTGTCAGTAACTCCAACCCTGAGGACACTCCCATCATCCTTTGCAGGTCTGAGGTTACACCTATTATTCTAGCCACCTGTCCACAAGGATGAAAAAATGTTTAGTTGTACGTGTGTGCTGTGTGTGCAGGTATTTGTTAGTGCGCGTATTCGTTTGTGTGTTTACATTTATGTGTGCATACATGCATGCATGCCTATTGGTGTTCACATTTGTGCATTTACTGTATGATTGATGCAAGTCAGTGTGTGTGAATGTGATTTTTTTATTTGGGTATGCGTGTATTTGTGTGCGTGTGAGTGTGTGTGTGTGTGTGTGTGTGTGTGTGTGTGTGTGTGTTGGTGTGTACCTTGCAGTCTGCCATGGTGATATGTTTAGCTGCAGTCCTTGCATCCACCTCAGCCAGCAGCTCTTTGACTCTCTTCAGTACAGACATCTCCAGAGGCTTATTCTCAGCTGGCATAAGACAAGACTCATACCTGCACAGGGGCGATTACACCATATTAGAAAATACTGAACAAGGACAGGGCATGAGCACTGGCAAGGGCTGCAAAAGAAAAGAGTGTTGTAAAGATAAATAGGTTACAACAGAATGGTTTGTAACCTGGTGGGCTCACCCAGTGGTCCAGTTCTTTGGTTCAAAGGAGATGCGTAGTTTATGACTTTAAGTTGATCATGTTGTAATAGGGATTGACATACGATATCTGAGAGTTTAAAAATCTTTAGAACAATATATTGTCATAAAGCTTATTCTTTATAAAGATCTTTACAGTTTGTATGTAGGTTGATGTGGACCAATCGCTGGGAGGCACACTCCTGCACATGCTTAATTGTGAACATGTAAAATGATTTCTTCATAATCAATTTGTTGAAAAGGGAGAAAAATAACACTACCAGCAAGTAGGGATTGAACACATAATCCTTTGAACTGGAGTCCTGTGCACTGCTAACTGAGATAAACAGGTACGCAATGAAAATGGATTATAAAAAATTAATTGACTGTGTTCTGCCCCACCATCTAATGACTTGAAAAAAATCTGGCCCGATGCCAGACCTACTTGCCGACCCCTGCTGTACAGTGTCATTTTTGTTGTGCAATTTCTTGTTAGTTACAAAGGAGTCCTGTAACTGAAGGGGTCTTTAGGTTATTTGTTGAATTACTTTTATGAACTGATGTGACACATTATAAACCAATAATGTAGAGCTCAAAGCTTACTACTAACACAATTTTTCAGTGAATGCACCTGACGCTCTGTCATAGATCTGTCAGACTGGATGACAAACTGGACTAATACATCAGCAAACCAAACCAAATACACAGTATATATTTCAAGCAATGTGACACTAGTTGTAACATTGTGTCCCAATAATTTTGCTTTCCCTTCAACCAGCCAGTCACAGGCTCAAAACATAAGTAGTTTTTACTGGCTTAAGAGTCCATTTCCCCACTAGTGTTAACACTAACAGTAACCGCTCTGTGCCAAAGTTTCACAGGGGACGCTTAGATGTCCTGAGCTACTGCCTGCTCCATCACTGCTGCCAACTCAGTGTACCTGTCCATTTTCTTTTTACAAGCCTCATCTGCTGTGTCCTCCTGTTGCTCCGTAAGTCCAATGAAATACAGTATCTTAGTCTACCCTAAGGCTATTTCCCACAGGATTATCAGTTGTTTACTCAAGTCTGTTTTCCCGTCTCTGTACTGCAGTGTCCGGTCAAAATTGCCTCACTCCCATATTTTTGTCCGCTGTGACAAAATGTCAGCAGGTGTACTGACTTTTGAGCACACCAACCTGACATCCTGAGAGAATATGCTTCAGTGTAGTAAAAGCTGGGCAGCAGTCCGCTACGCTGTTTGCTACAAAAGTTGTCTCCTGCATTCCTTGTTATATCGGCCTACATTTATATTACTTTTGAGCTCTAACTTATCTATTAAACTGCTTCTTTTTAGTTCCATTCAAGCAGCAGTCTTCTTGATCAATAGTTCAGTGGAAGTATTTTCAATGTCTACTGAGCACACCAATCTGACTCAGCTGAAAGTCCTGCCATAAGTCACTAGTCGTTCAGGAAGGCCATATTTCTGTACCTGGACTTCTTCCTATGGACATGACAACAATTCTTTAAATGTGCATTCAGCCTTAGCAAACAGATAATGAAACTAATTCAATGTAATACAGATTTTCCTCATTATATAATTTCTCACTCAAAGAGAGGAATAAAACAAGAATGACTCATGCAGAAGCGGCCTTCACCATTGGCCTTCAAATAGTGTCATGTTGTGTACTATTTTCAGAAAGTTTCTAACTATATGGTTTACATACTCGGTCTTTGTTGCTCAAGATGACAGTTTGCAACTCCACCCATCCACAACGCATTTAAAAGTTTTCAAACGGTCTACCAAGTTTTTGACAGTGTAAACAACCTATTAGCCCTCAAAGCATGTAACATACTCCTGATTTAGTTTCTGAATTTCTTGTCACCTAAAGTCATTTTTCTTAAGAGGTAAATAGTGGTAGGACTCCCTCCCTCCCTTCACACACCAAATCAAGATGAAAGAGATGTGTGTCCTTTGGAAACACCATAAAGTCCAATTTTAGAAGTGTGTATGTATCTCGTACCTGGATGGCCTGAATGAGGACGCCGTCTCCACCTGTGGGGCACTGAACATCCCATCTCCTTCCTCCCTTGGTCCGTCCTGCCTCCCTTCTTCCACTCGCAACCGCTCCACATAGCTCTTAGTCGGGGGTTTAGGGGGCCCGACGGGGCAAGGTCTAAGGTCACAGTAGCTCCCCGCTGTTTCTGAGGAATGTGATTGGTAGCTGGGGTGATGGGCAGGCGAGGAGTGTGCCGACTGAGAGGTATGTACGGGATGCTCCGGAGGGTTGTCACAGGCTGAGGGGCTGAGCTGAGGGTCGCTGGAACGGCGCATCACAGGGGAGGGTGGGACAAACAGCCAGGACCCGCCCGCCTGAGTGGACTCTCTGCCTGGTGACTAAAGAAAGAAAGAAAAGTCTTAAGATATCAGACTGTTTGTGAGTGTGATTGTGAGTGTGTCTTGAGTTGTGTTTCTCTGGCACTTACTGGCACTATATGCAGGAGACAGCGGGGTTTCGCCAACAGGTGACAAGGGGCAGCGATACTCCTGAATCTGGTCCATGCTCATCGCACAGTTCCGCATTGCGTCTTTATGGTGGTGGATTGTCGACGGGCTGCAAACACAGCATTTTAAGGATGTTAAAAAATCTTCTTTGGCTAAGGATTTAAAAGTTGTCAGGGTACTGAATTAAACCCCACAAAGCAGTGCAGTTCAGGATGTCACATTTATAAGATGACAGGAATAGTGTTGTTACGGATGCAAATGCTGTGTAAGGTGAGAGAAGAGGGAAAGATTTTAGTTGGTGCAACCTTTCTTATACGTCATGATTCACACATATTCTTGTGTTTATGAATTCAGTAAGTTAAGTTTATTTAGTATTAAAACCATGTTTAGGGCTTTAAAGCAGGAATACAGAATGTTGTATAATGTGGCTTCTTAAGAAAAGACAACCTGCAAAAAAGTAATACCTAGCTAATGTTTAAGGTGCATTATCGCTATTTTAGTGCATTAACACCAGGAAATGTTTTCAATAATCATGCAAATGCATGCCAGTGTGTCCTTGGCATTGGTTTTGTCCCATGCTTCATAAGCTTGCTCAACTCCTTCCCATACTCACTATGAGGCACTGATTTCCACTGTGCACAACATATTTGTCTACTCCTTCTTTGTAGATTCAAGTTTTAGCCTTGTTCTGTTTGAAACTCAAGTGATCCAGTCCAAAAGTGTCTCTGGGGACAGGACTTGATGCTCATTACTAGGGGATGGGGTTAGGGTGTCTGTGAAGTGAGGGGACCACAGGAATGTGGGAGGTAAGTGAGCTAGTTTAGTGCTCAAACACAACACTAGTGTCACACACACACACACACAACCTGCAGTTGGGCACAGGTTCCGGCTCTGGTTCTGGTGGTGCCACTGGCGTCTTAACTGGACTGGGACTCTCTGAGTCACTGATTGTGTATATAACATAAAGCAAGAATGAAACAATGACAAATATGATGAAGACTGCAAAAAAAGAATAGTCAGGGTTTTATTATTGGCTGCTCACTCCACTCCTCTTCCTCCTGGCTCACCTGTGAGGCATCATCTTCTCAGTCGTCAGCCCATCAGTCATGGTGACGCTCCTTCTCTTAATGTACGCTCCCCTCTGACTGGACGGCGAGTAGGCGGAGCCTTGCTTGCTGTTGGCCAGAGCAAAGGTGGCCTCCAGGTAGCGCAGAGGGAGAGTCCTGCTGACTGGACAGTAGATGTGGACACCGCTGGACTGGGAGACCGGTTTACGCTGGCCCACGTAAAACCGCACAAGCTCTTGGACCGAGTCGAAACTGTCAGACTCCAATACATACTGCACCTGAAGACAAGGAGAATATACATCCAGTAGAATTTAATATAACATATTATGTATTGCATACCTGCTGCAATTAGCTTGTGCTATGGACACACTGAAGCCTAAATTTTGCCTCAGTGAGACCAGTGTTCTCTTTTGTACCAAAATCACTAAAATTTCAGATTATATGCTAAATATATGCTGTATCCTGTATGCTAAATCACTGGCAAAGCATTGGCTAAGACACCTAAATGGAACAGAGCCGTGGCTACTGTTATCGTTTACATCTGTGCACTTTCTGCTCCCACCCCAAAAAGGACCGACTGACTTTCTGAGTGATGAAGGGTTGATCTTTTGGCATTAAATAAATTAGAGAGAATAGGCAACAACAACGGCAGATTCAGCTCCACTGTCTTTAATGCCTATAGAATATAAATTAAATGCAAAGCACCACAAGATTTAAAAGGTAAAATCATTGAATACAAAAATATGAGATCAAATTTAACAACAAGGCAAAAGGCGTGACATATAAGCGTATTAAAATAAAGTGATTGTTGACTGTTAGGTGATGAGTGCTAAAACAGCTAGTAAAAGAATTAAGTACCTTGGTGTCATTGGATTTGACCAGGACTTTGCTGATCTTGAAGTGCAGCACCTCATTATCCCATCGACAGGTCAGTACATAGTCACCCACGCTGGTCAGAGAGTCGCGCACAAGGAAATCTCCATTACGCAGAACCAGAGTTTCTGACACCTAGACAGATGATGCATATGGTTTTAAGTTGGAAAAACAGGTCAAAAATTTTCCAATCCTTAAAGGTTGGGGTGCGAATATTTTGTTTCAGACACTTTGACTGCTGAATAATTGAATTTAGAGAATCATGATTAATTATAAAAATGCCTTAGGACAGTTTCTCTCACTGCCAAACTGTCTGTGCACAGTTTGAATTAATGGATAAAATGCCAGCAACAATGGCTGCAATGACTTTCTGAGGATACATTTTATCCAGTTCAGCTATTGTAAAAAAATTTAAGTTGTTTCGAATGTATAGACAAAAAAGCAATAAAGAAAAGCAATCTCCACATCCATGGTCAATGGAACAGCTTCAGGCTGTACATCTTGCTGATACCAAACACTGCAGAAGAGAGATCACAAATATTGATCTAGTAGCCGTGTAGTAAAAGAGAAACATATTTCAAACTGAGCAGTATTCCCTTTAAAACTACCTGCAGAGAGACACTGCTGATGAAGGTACACAGTGGTCCCAGAGTGTCACTGACCAGCAGGTGGCAGTATATACACAATCAAAAGCTCAAACCAAGTTGAGGATGCTCTTGTCTCTCTCATTGCTAAACATTTGTCTCTTTTTGTAGCTTATTCTATCTTATCCCGAACTGCATATAAGAATATATCATGTTTTACACTTCCTGGAACTCAATATATAAAATTATATGACTAAAAGGAAGGCCACATTGTTCCTTACACTTATGACGTGTGTGTCTTCACTTCAAAGGGAAAAGAACAGAAGAAAAGCAAGAAGGAGGAAGGATGGGATTTAGGGAAGCTAATGTACAGCACAGCAACACACAGGATGTGTGTAAAATCTAGTCAATAAATATTGTTTTGGTAACCAGGGGGCTCAGGGTTTCCCCAAGTTTACACTGGGGCAAATCCATGAATCCATGAATATTTTATGTAAATTAAAAGAGGAAAGACTCACAGATGGCTGATTTGAATCTGTGTTTGTGTGTGTGCGTGTGTGTGTTTGAGACAGAGGTTGATTAAGAGACAGAGGTTGTACCCTCCACATGTGCCTGCAGTGTGTGTTTGTGTGTGTGTGTGTGTGGGTGCAGGTCGGTTGTGTGTATCTGTGTCTTAGTCACCAGCTGCGAAAAGCAATTGCCTACATCAGCAACACGTGCAGCTGTCTGTTTGGCAGTGGTTCCCCTCCTTCTGAACGCTAAAGCAATTTCTACTGAGCTGTGACAAATGATAGGATTCATTAATCAGTGTCATTCTGTTTGTAAAGCATTTAAACTGTGCTTTCAAAGCCAGAGACTTTGGCCAAGTAAGCGCTCAACTAATACTACTGGTTGACAACCACAATCAACCCACACTGAAATACTATTATGTGTGTGCTTTTATCTCATTTAATTCTGGCTTTTAAAAATATATCATGAAACGTGAGAAATTTATTCATAATAGATTTCACTGCTGCAGGGACTGGAAGACATGACATGAAGCTTTATATTTTAGTGAGTTTCTTGATAACTAAAGTTTGAAACTGATCAATTGCTATTAATAAATTAAGTTTTGGCTTTTTTAAGTATGAAAGTTCAGTGTGTTAGCTGAAACACATTAGACTTGTACAGCTAGAGCTGCAGTGCTGCAAATAATGATTGTTTTAATTTTCGACTCATCTGTAAAAAAAATTTTCCAATGACATAACAGAAAACAGTGTAAATTCTCACAGTTTTAAAGCAGAAACCTTTGTTAAAATTGCGATTTGTATATACATTAGGGCTGTCTGCAATCAATCTGCAATTATCTGCCAATTATGTTCTCAATTTATTGACTGATTTTGTCAAAGAAATGTCAGAAAATTTGTGAATAATGCCCCAAATTATAGATGACATCTACAAATATCTTGTAATCCATTAATCCACAAATCGTTTCAGCTCTAGTATGTGTTCCTGCAAAGGGCTAGTGTAAGTTTGTGTGTACCATTGCACGTGCTGGGACATACTGTGGTTTATTGCCTTGTAACCATCTATTCTCAAACATCCATTCAGGATTTGCACTATCATGACTAACCGGATTTACTCTATGGTGCATGTACACCGATCCTACGGTGCACAGTGTGTTTATACCTCTCTCGGTATGTGTCCATGGTACCAGCCATGGCTTCTGATGTCAGCAACGCTTAATTTCAGCTCCTCCTCCAGCTCCTTACGAAGTTTCTCGGGAGGAGACTCCAGCAGGTACTTCTCCTTGGAGAACTGCATGGAAAAAGAGGAAAACATAGTGTATTCACACTGTAATGGACAGTTTTATTTATTCAGGTACATCCCATAGAGATTTGACAAAATGATGCTGAAATAATACTTCATTGTAGAGCAGAAAACAATCTTGCAACAGTATAATAATATCATATGGGTGTGTGGTTCCTAGCTACAGCAGAGCGTCGTTTACAGAAACACACACACCTGTGTTACAGAAGGCAACACTGCAGGGAAGTAACACTGTGTGCTGCCATCCACACAATCACTCAGGCACAAACACACACACACACAAACAAACACTCCACACATACAAGAGACAATCCAATCGACCCTGACCTGATTACTAAGAGGGAGAATTCATCATGAGTAAGCTCTTATTGTTCTCATGTACTGTGGAGACCTAGCTTCAGCTTTCGAGTGTGGTCACTCAGGATATATTGTAAAAGTGTCAAATACACACACACACACACACACACACACACACACACATACACTCCACACACAAACAAACGGATCATAATTTAGATTTCAAAGTTTCATATTTCTGTTTGCACAAAGAACGGCAGATGGGGGGCAAAGCTGGGTTGTAAAACATGAAAATAAATTCCACTGAATGCTTTCATGGTTATTTAAATAAACTCTTCAGCTGTGTGTGTCTGAGATAATGATAACGAGCACACGCTGAGCTTCTTAGGTGATACTGACACCTGGATTGGTTGAATCCACAATCTCTTAGTAAGTGCTTGATTTAACTTGTATTTATCCACAGAACATGCATGCTTAATTGGGCATTCTACATTTTACACGAACCCCTGAAGATAGAATGCGTTCAAGTATGTGATCTACTCAGGAACTGTTTGTGTAGGTTTGGAAAGAAAGATAGGAAATCCCACACTGGGACCTTGATGTTCCGTGAAGATACCATAACAACCGATGATTGTGGAAAGATTGAGTTCACATAGATGATCTTAGATGAGGCAAACAGAGGACACACTAATATACGCATGTGCACACACATACACAGAAACACAAACTCTTACACAAAAAAACACGCAACACAAGATATCCACACAGGAATAAACAGCGAGAAGGAAATCATCTCGACTCTGCCAATATGAAGAGAAATGAGCTCGGAGACCAAAATAAACAGTAAACAGCCTTGTCGCTAAGGCTGGCCTGTCGTTTCTCCTAATATTTTCTTTCACTCTCTCTTTCCCTCTCTCCCCCTTTGGCCCAGTGTTATTCTCCAGCTTTCTCTCACTCACACTCTTTTCCCCCCTGCCCACAGTTTTCTCCTCATCCCTCACAATCGTTTCAGTAAGTTGTTAGGCCTTTTGCTGAATGTGTGTGACAGACAGAGAGGGAGGCAGAGAGAGCATAAAAGAGCAAGAGAGAGGATGGGAAACTGTGATGATCTGTGTGTGTAGAGTGTGTTTCCGCCTAGCTGCATGAGTCTGTGTGTGTGTGTGTGTGTGTGTGTGTGTGTGTGTGTGTGTGTGTGTGTGTGTGTGTGTGTGTGTGTGAGAGTGTGTGATATGAGGAGACTACAAGAGCCAAACAATCGATCTTATCGTCTCCAGGTCACTGCAAGATGAAATTATTAACTTCCTCTTTTCCCTGCTCTTTCTCCAATCCTCAGGGGAGGATGGAGGAATATGGGCATGGAGGCTCACTCTCCCAGATTAGATTTGAGGTGTGTGAGTGTATGTGTGTGTGTGTGTGTGTGTGTGTGTGTGTGTGTGTATGTGTGTGTGTGAAGGGGAGAAGAGGCCAATAAAAGAGTAGAGAGGTCAAGTGTGCAGTTATTGCTTTTCCTTGTCTCTGTGGAAACCCAGGAGAGGCCTGCCACTGAACTGATGCTCAGCAATGAACTTGGTATGTATAGGTGTGTGTGTATGTGCGTGTGTGTGTGTGTGTGTGTGTGTGTGTGTGTTTGTGTGCATGTGAGTGTGCACATATATATATGAAGGGTTATGGGGCAAATTGAAATGTCAATGGGGCTCTATTTATGATACGGTTCATGAAATAGGCTGACATCAGAGGGGAAGAGAGGGAGTGAAAAATGGACAGACAATAAAGGAGCAGTGGAGAAAAAGTGAAGGACAGACAAAGACACAGAAAAACATTAACTTTATTGTATTCTAACATATGAGGGAAGCAGAAAGTATGCATCCAACACACACACTAGTAGGCATCAATATGAACATATCCTATGTTAATATTGCAGAGACATTCCTCTATTGTGCTATTTGTACATACTGTGGGCCTGTTTCACTCGAAAATGTCTTGCGCTCATGACTATAACTGTGCACTGTAATGGCATACACACTCTCCTCTTAAAGAGTGGTGGGGCACAACAGAGATGACATCGAGATCACAGAAAAGGTAAGACTGAAGAAAAAGAAATACTCTATTCAGGAGAATTGTGTTGACTGATGACAAAAAGGGGACGACACAAAGGAAAAAAGTACAATGGGAGACATCTACAAATTATACGATATGATGTTACTAGTACAATTACAACGACTAGGTACATGCCCACTATGCCGAGTTTTGGTTGTCATAGCAACATACCATTGTGCTCGTCTGCCTGTCGGTGTGCAAAGAAGAGTAAGGTCTTCCATGTTTCATCAACTACAGTAGTAGTAACTACTTACTATGTACTAGAACTACATATTCTGATACTATGGATCATCTAATATTTATATATTATGTATTATTCATATCATCCAAATTATACTTGATTACTGTTAGCACTACACCACAAATTACTGTTACTACTACTAAGTACTGCTATCTGTAATTACTGCTTAGTAGTGGTAGTCTTTGTCTCGAGTACTTCTACTGCTAATAATAACAACAACTAATACTGTTAGGTGTTAGTTATAACTTATATGACTTTAACTGCTACTACTAATAACTGCCCTTGCAACTATATTAATTTTGTCACAAATACTTCTCCTGCTATTAGCATCACTACAACCACTATTACTGCTGACTACAACATAACTAGAATGTATATGACTCTTAGTGCTATAATCATTTCTATCACTACTACTTGTACCATTACTACTATAAACATGGACACATTGAAACAAACACGACAGTAATAATATTAATGGTAAATGGTACTTGTGTAGCGCCTTTCTAGTCTTTGCAACCACTCAAAGCGCTTTACACTACATCACATTCACCCATTCACACACATGCACACACTGATGAGCAGAGGCTTAGGTGACACCTAGACACCAGAAACAGAAATTGAGTAATTCATACACATTCACAGGGAGCAATTTGGGGTTCAGTGTTTTGCCCAAGGACACTTCGACATGCAGGCATCGAGCCACCGACTTTCTGATAAATGGACGGACGACGTCGCTACCCCCTGAGCTAACAGTAATAACTATTAATAGTATAACCACTATAGTTCCATACTAATAATAATAATAGTATTACTACTACTATTTTACTATTATTAATTGTATTATTATATACACTGTAAATCCTAGAGGGGAGGTTCTACTATAAGCCTTTTGGGGTTTTGTACCTCTTCTGCACATTGCTTCCTATGTTGTTTTTATATACCTTTATCTGCCATTTGTTCTGTTAATAAAATAAAAAATAAATAAAATTAGCTTGAGTCCATGTTTTTAGTAGCAGTACTACTATAGCTAGTATTACTGCTTTTACTACTCTTACTACTTCTACAACTATTCTGATATAACTAATGTAACTGTAACTAGCATTTTTGTACTACAGTGGTTAGCACTGTTGCCTCACAACAAGAAGGTTGTGGGTTCAAACCCCGGTTGCCCCGGCCTTTCTGTGCAGAGTTTGCATGTTCTCCCCGTGTCTGTGTGGGTTCTCTCCGGGTGCTCCGGCTTCCTCCCACCATCCAAAGGTTGATTGGTGACCCTAATTTGTCCTTAGGTGTGAGTGTGAGTGGTTGTTCGTCTATGTGTGGCCCTGCGATGGACTAGCGACCTGTCCAGGGTGTACCCCGCCTTGCGCCCGATGTCAGCTGGGATTGGCTCCAGCGACCCTGTACGCAGGATAAGCGGTTGGCGATGGATGGATGGATGGATCGATCAGTAACAAGTACTAGTATGTAAGACTGAAATACAAATGTAAGCAGGCTCCCTTAGTCATCCTTTGTTTTGTATTTCCCACAGGTTTTGAAGCATCAAAAACATAGCACCTGATCATTTTCTATTTATAAGATGTGTACATCGAGGGAATAAGTATGAGAGAGGATTCATCAACACAACTGTCATAGAGAGTAGCAAAGACTTCCAGCTCAAAACACAGAGACCAACAGATTTATGAATCAAGAGGCAGAAAGACATGAGAGGCACAGGAGCAGAAGGGAGCAGAAACAGTCAGAGACAGACAAACAAAGCAACCAGCAGACATAAAGACAAGACATCAGACATTCAGGAAGGCAAAGAGGCAGGCAGACAGACAACAGAAACTCATTAATGTAGACAGAGAGCCAGACACGCAGGAAGACAGGTAGCCCATTACCAGATGAGAGAGTTTAGGCAATTTAGCAGCTGATGCAGGACTTTGCTTCCCCAGGGAGGCGGAGAGAGGAAAAGAGATTGGTGTATATGCAGGATGTGTGTGGGTGTGTATTCATCCATGTGGGTGTGTGTGCATATGTGTGTGTTCTACATGGGTAGCACTATTAATGGATGGGGCTCTATTTTTGGTCTGAATTGAAGCGAAAGTAACTCTGGGTTACCAAAGATAAGAACACAGCTAATATAAAGATGGGCTTAGATATATTCATGATATGCTGTATAGTTTGAATGATTGTGGAGGGGGGGGGGGGGGGGTACAGGGACTAGGCTACAGGGATTAAGGGTGTGTGCACATGTGTGAATATGAGTTATAGATAAAAACCAAGTGTGATCCATCACCTAATTTACACCAACATGCACTTGAGTGTCTTTTCCTTAGAGTAGGCCAATTAGACCATCTCGTCTGATGACATCACTACACCCTCCCTGAGTGAAAATTGACCCTGCTATCAATTAAAATGGACCACCTAAAAGGAAAATAAATGAAAGGGCTGAAAATGGGGAGAAATTCTAAATGTATGCACATATTTATACATATATTATGCACACACAATCCTTTTTTTAGCACGTTGTGTGTGTTCCTGCTGAATTGGTTCTTTTATGTATATTACTTTGTTCAGTTTGCCGTATTTTTTCTTTTATTATGCAAGTGTGTCTGCTTTAGAGTTCTAACTTACAGTTAATGAACATTATTTGATTAGAAAAACAATCTGAGTAGTCATTAAGAGTTAACAGAGAGTTACCACTTTCTGACTGAAACTGTGTTTGATGTCAAGTCAAAAATACACCGCCACAGGTATTTACAATGCACAACACAGCGGGGCAGAATTAACGCTGGCACAAATCAGCATGTTGTTGTTTGTGGTTGAACTGGTTTGTTTGCTAATTCTTGTGGAAGGAGCACAAAGCCAAATACCTTGAGCAATTTAAAGAGATGCGACTAAAAACAAACAAGGCAGAGAGCTAAGGCATGAATGAGAAATGAAATAGAGGATAATTGCTGACAAGTATACAAACCTGCAGTGAAGGAAATTATGTCTTTGGCATTTAGCTGCATGGATGCAAAGTGGGGGGAAAATGTACCAACAAAAGAGAGGAATGCGTTCTAAACAGACTGCAGCACTTAGAACTAAGCTCATGTCAAAATGCATCGTCTTTCTTTTTCAGCTCATGGGCTAGCCTCTAACCCCGTTGTCATGGTAACGCCCCGAGTGGTAGTGGCAGTGGGGGGAGGATTGAGGCTGGGTTTGAGCAGGGGGGGTTTGGCTCCTGGTCACGAGCGTGCGTACACACAGACACACGTTTGTTCTTCTATCCCTATTGGAACATCTCATTGACATAATCCATTTCCTAGCCTCTTACCCTAACCTTAACCACTACATGCTTGATCTTAACCCAATTGTACCCTGAACCCTAAAACCACGTCTTAACCCCCAAAAAGCAGTCTTTACCCGTGGGGACAAAAACTGAGGTCCCCATAGATAGAGATTGCTGATATGGGTTAGTGTGCATACAGGTTAGTCCCAACCGGGATATAACATCATGAAACACACACACACACACACACACACACACACACACACACACACACATCAAAGTCAGGTGTCCAATTCTTGAAGAACCTTTCTATACCTTGATCTGCTTTCTCTTTCCCTTTCTCTCTCTGCCCCACACCCCCCCCTTAAACTCCATGTCGCCTCTCTTTAGCATAAAGACCCTTGAATCCTCCTATCTCCTATTACACACCATTACACACACAGGCACATTTTAGGGGTTTATGTGTATATACAAGGCCAGCATCACCCCTCTCCAGACTGTCATAATCCCTCTGTGCCCTCCAGCCTTATTTCCCCTGTTATATTCACCCTGGTTCACACAGGTATAGTAGTCTTTAACACACATGTAAGATGATATGAGCATTACAGGGAGCACTGGCAACATTAGACATTCTATATTTAACCTTTATTTTTGTGACGTGAGAATGGCATTGAATCATAGGTAATGAAACTGCTTTTGCAACGATCTAATAAAGAAAGCTCAATGGAGGGTGGTGGGGGGGGTTAACGTTTTGCATGACAAATCGTATTCTTGTTTCTAAGAATATGAAAGTAAGGAAGAAATAGTACTAGTAATAGTTGGTAGTGGATTGCTCTACAGGAAAATGAATAAGAAATAAGAAATGAATGTAAAGAGAGAGGCAAAATTGGTATCTTTAACTTTTTACACCTACAATATAAGTAAGATTCTGCTCAAGTCCAAAGAAATTGCTTTTTCAACCAACATGGATTCAGCCTGAACTCAACCTGAACCCAAGCCACTGCAGTTTAACAAGATTGAACTCTTAACATTTTGAACCGTATCAATGTCTCCGTACCCTGGGCTTTTTGTTGGAGTAACATCCATTTTTAATTATTAAATTGTTATTTACATGATGTTAAGAGCAGTGAGTGATGATATGTATTGATGTGTCCTATCTGCAAGGCTGGCATCACGAGCACTGGAGACAGCTAAGGCCGTAACGAGGTTATTTGTCGGCAGCCTTGATAGCTTTTCTACTTGTACTGTCAGACGTTAATAAGTGAAGAAGCACATTATTGGGAAAAATGCTGCAAAGCTTGTTCAACCTGCTGCATTTCATTATTCTTTTACCTCTATATAGTTTTGATAATTTGTGACTTAAATGTAATGAGATGAGAGAACCAAACTTATAGAAGACATTGAACAAGCCAACCTCCTTATTACGTTGTACCCTTTATGAATATTCATACAAACATTTCTTCTATTTAACTAGATTCAGAAAATCACAATTACTGGTCCCTTTAATACAAGTATTTTTTTTCTTTCTGTATTTCACAGAATCATCCATCCAATTTTTTAATGTGGGAGTTGATCTTCAAAAGACTTCCACCAACTCTGTTCGGTCTGTATCAGAACAGAGCACACAGCTCAATGCCACTGTAATAAAAAGACAACATCCTTTTCAATAATTGATTCATATTAACTAAAACAACGTCGTCAAACGCACAGAGAGCGTGGTATATTAGATAACAGAGTAAAAACAGCTTCCATGCTAACAGATTATCGCATTAGCAGTAGCTGGATGTGCTAGCTCGGCTAGCTGCGTCAAACGTGACCTTTGCTTTGCAGGTCGTGGTGTTACATCCAGAGTCTCCCTTATATCAGCCTAATTGATGCAGCTGAGTAATCAGCTGACACATGTGGTATTTATTAAACATTGTTTCCTGACACACGCACTTGTTCCTAATGATGGTTTGAAGTAAAATGGAAGCTTCAAACTCTTAACAGTGCCTCAGCCAGCCATTTTCTGGAATAACCATAACTCTTATAAGGTGAAAAAAGCTGTTAGTAATTAGTAATCTTTTATTGATTTTGACTGTCTGCCTGTGGAGAAGATGCAGGCTTTATGACGCACATGATGTCGTGTGAAAGAAAGTCAAGAACCAAATGAATTAAAACAAAACCTAATTGATTCATATGCAAGGGAATGGAGAGAAATTAGATCCAACAGTCTAAAACCTGTTTCACCCGGACTGGTTTGGGATGAGAATGTAATGCTTTGACTGTAAAAAAAAAAAGAACCTGAGATATAAAGCTATATTTGATTTATTATTGATTGTTTCGTGGGGCAGTATGAACAAGCACTTGTCACAAATGGGATACAACAGGCGTTCCGAAAAAAAGGAAAAAAAAACAACACACAGAGATAAAAATAACACTGCTGATGTTTCATAAGATCAGACAGTATCAGTGAACCAGCTAGTCTCTTCAACGACAGAGAGAGAGTGATGACTGGTGGAGAGACAGCAAGAGAATATGAGACTGATAACTGTGACCTTCTACTGTCGTTGGGAATGAGTGTCTCCTACAAACACACACACACATGCACACACAAACACACACAGGGCATTCACTCCTTGAGGCAGGTGGATGCCGACATATATCCTACCACAGAAATATATACTGTACACACACATATAGAGCGCTGCTGTGAGCTGTCAGTCAGTATGGTGTCAGAGCAGAGACCCCCTGGATTGAGTGACAGGTGGTGGACAGGATATGACATACAGCTACACTCCCACTGAGACAGCAGAAAGCACAGTGCCGCTCTGCACTGCACGGCTCCACTCTTTCTCAAAACTGCACTCCTTCTCTCCTACACTTTTGCTTTCTCCTTCAGCTGTGTCTATCTCTCTTTTCCCAGATTGCTTCTTTATGTCTCTCAACCCCGTTCTGTCTACTGACTCAATTTCAAGAGCCTTTATAGCCATGAAGAGGCAGGGACAAAGACAAATGCTATCCTCCCTTTTGTTCCTACATTTTTGATGATCGATGATTCTTTACTGCCTTATCATTGATTGATGTTGAAATATATCATCTCTGCAAATAAAAATATAGATTATAACGGGGTTATAAATAATTTTTTACAGTCCTGAGTAGAACACGTAGTCCTCCTCTGGGGCTGCAGGTACAACCTCCACCAATCAGAGGCCAGGGCAGTAGTCTTAGAGAAACAGCCCCCGGGGTAAAGGAAGTCTTTCATTCGCTCTCTTCTGCTCATAAAGCTTAATTGCTGTGACAACTGAAAGTGACCTTGATGAGCATATCAACATTTTTATCAACTCCTCCCTCCTCTCTGCTGAAGGATGTTGGCTGGACAGTAAGAAGACTTTGTTTATGGAAATCTTTAGCAAGTAAGTCCACTGGGGAGGGGGAACATAAATAGGATTTTGAAAAGTGAGAAGGACGTGTCCCTCCCGTCCCCAGTGTAAAAAACGTCCTTGTGTGGAAGTAAAAACACGAGCGGATGCACCCAAAATGTCTGTTAGAATCATCCTTTGCACTGTAGCACAGTGTGAGCCACAGCTTCTGGTGCATGTCAGCACATCAGGTCAAACCAGGTTGAACCAAGACACAGCTCTGCAGAATCAGTTTGGGTAATAACCTTTCACGTTCCCTCCCCTGGTTAAAGTGATTGAAAGGTAGTTGAACTGTGGGCTTGTATGTATAAAACATACATAAAACATGTCAGACCATTTGTGATGCCTTATCCAGAGAACACAGCTGGAAAGCTAAGACCTCCCACTGTGTCCTGAGATAGCATCAATAATGTTGACTGAGTAAAATCTTGTCAAAATCGATGAATAAGAGCCATAACAATGAAAATAAAGCACATGTTGTGGTTAAAAAAATAATGTTCCTTTTATATATTAATGCAAGTATCTGCTTTTCTCTCTATGGACCAAACCCATCTTTCTCTCTCTGGGTCCATTTCTGACTCTTTTCATTCATATTTTAAATGTCTCGTCCTCTGTGAGTCACTTCTCCTGCTTTTTGTTTCTGGCTCAAAGAGCTACTAAAGCATTTCCTCTCTCTGTTTCTCTCTCCCTCTCACTAATCAACCTGGCGAGCAACATCTATCAGCACTTTGATGAGAAGACCATTACTGAGAGTGAAACACAAGTGTGTATGTGTGTGTGCGTCATTGTTCCAATAGATACGAGCTGATAATCAGTTGCCTAAAGGGCTGAATGTCCTCTCTGGATGTGTCTGTATACATGTGTGAGAGTGCTTTTGTGCATTATTATTGTGAATGTGTTCACAATACTGTCACTCGAGTGAATTGAATTACATCTTTTCTGGCTCATTTATCTTCTTTTTTTTTTAATTGCTGTAATCAGAGTGTTTGACAGCGCTGTCAGCTATCATGTGAGGGAAAACAGAAGTAAGCAACCTAAAAACTTTGTTATCCCCCCACAAATGTGAACTGTCGGAGAAACACCAACACACACGCACACAAATATAAATACAAGACATGCTGACGCACACACACAGAGGAGCAGAGAAGATTCTAATGATGTTTGACTGTGAAGCACGACTCCCAACTGCACGTTACTCCCTCGCCTCCTGACCCATGGTTTCTCTGTTAAGCAGGCCTAGAGGCTACACACTGTCTCTCTCTCTCTCTCTCTCTCTCTCACACACACACACACACACACACACACTCAGAAGAGTGAGGGGAGTAAACATCCATTTCCCCAAAGCATCCGCGCAAACACAAAACCCCTATTCCCACAAATGAACACACAGGTATACAAAGACTACATAAGATATACACAGACGCACACATATTGTTAGACAAAGTGTAGACACAGTTAAAAATAGAGATGATAGTGCTCGATTTAGCTAAAGGTACTGTAAACATAACATGTTTAGTTATTAAAGAAGTATATTGGAGTGTTGATGTCATCCAGAGTGAGATACAGATACTGATTAGAGATTACACAGATTCAATTAGACGTTTCTCTAGATGAAATTGGATAGCTTGCATGAACCTAATTCAATTCAAATTAGTTTAATACTTCTGCTAACGACACAGCAATGTAGCCACACACATTGCGTTACGGTAATTAGCCATACAAATTTATTGCAAGCACATGCACAGGTCTATTGCACAGACTCACCCAATGTGTAGATGACTAAGGGTGACTTTGGGTGACACGGTCGTACAAGAGTGCTCTACTTCCTGACAAATTTTGAACAGTTTTGGTTAATTCACATCACAGGTTTCTGGATGTATTTCTTCTCTGTTCTCTGCTTGCTGGTTTGAAGTGGGCGAGGCTTGGTTATAAAAAACTGATGTCAAGAATTTCTGAGCACCAGTCAAGATACAGCAACAATCTGATGACAGTTGGTGGGATTTTTTAATTTTTTTGAGTGTTACATTCCCTAATAAATAGTACATACAGATGTTGAGATTATTGGTGCAGGAATAAAGAGTAGGTGCAGCATTGTGTCAATCCTGTGAAAACCATGTGTCTACCTTTCATAAGCAGAAAACAGACCTTTTTGTGACCATAAAAGAACACTTAATCATTCATTCTATCTCAACATCGCGAAACAAACCAACCTCTGTGGTTTTCCCTAGACATGGAAACAAAGGGTCATCAGGCAGGAAGCCGTGGTAGTTTACAGTTTACTAATAAACATTCAAAGGAGCTTTTAGAAACACTGGAAAGCAACAGAGACAGAAGAATTGTTGGGTTTTTTTTCAGTTGCTTACAATTTGCACTGCTATTGTATAGAAATGTGCATGCGGCAGAGAAAAACATAGTAATGCCGTACTTGACGACAGATGTCTGTTATCTGTTTGTAATATGGACAGACTTTTTTCATTGCTGTTGCAGTAACGACCACAAAATGGCCACAAAACAAAATTGTTACCCAGAATAAGATGCCACACACATAAAATCAGACACACACAAGCACACATATTCACACCCCACTCCCTTACTGTCGACTCAGCAATGCCACACCTATATATGCTGTTGCCATGGTAACACCATATTCTGCATGCCCCAGCTGGTGTTTCCCTGAGGAAGATGTATGGGCGTGTGTGAGCATGTGTGTGTGAGCGTGTGTGTGTGTGTGTGTGAGACAGAGAGAGGTTAATGTGCCCCCATGTGTGCCTTGCTCTGTCATGTGCAGTGGGGTGCACTGAAGAGGAAAACATGACTGGTTGGAAGCAGTTATCATGGTATCCCATTGCGTGTATGATTGTGTGTGTGATATTTTCCTATGTTTCTGTTCTATACTTCAGCCATCAGTTTTTTTAGGTGTTGGTCGAGCATTTCACCCCTGACAGAACAACATTGAAGATGCAGTGAATGAAGATAAAACACCACTAAACCCTTTAGATCTACTTTACAGCCAAGAATATACTGCCAAAATCTGAACTCAATTAATTTAAATCTGATAGTACAACCACAACAATAGCTGAAGTCATGGAGCTACACCACAGACAACATATACGTCAGCAGCCCACTCAATCACACAGCTTTTTGCTTACAGTGACTCATGCTTTAAATTTACACACATTACAGTGTGTGGTGACCTGGGTGTCAGCCAACATGGCTGAGAGGATCTGAGACAAGTACAACATTTTTTTCTTTCTGTATTTAAAAAAGCATTTAGTAGTCATGTCCAGCACAGTGTTGTTCACTGTAGCATAACTCATCATGGGAACTTACACAAAGACACATACAATTGTTTTATGTTCATGTTATGTTTTATGTTTTAATGTCTGCAACCTTAAGCTAATTGTGCTGCTGCCTGTCTTGGCCAAGATGCTATTGGAAAAGAGATTTTTAATCTCAATGAGTTTTTTTTCCTGGTTAAATAAAGGTAAAATTTAAAAATTTAAAATAAAGGATTTGGCAACAGTCTGACTCGAAATGAATGATGGCATAGTCTGTCACATAAAAGCTAATGGCTAATTTGTGTTATGCTGTGTAGTTAACTTTCTGTGATGAACAACAGGAACTTAACAATGAAAATGTCCTGAACTAATCAACAACAAACCTCTATGTTTTTGCCTTTTACTGCAACATTTCTCATCACAGAGCGTCCATCAGTGCAATACACACTTCTGCCCTCGCTAACAGCCAACACGTATGAGGTACTCAAAGGACATTTACTATTGTTCAGCACACAGTGTTTCTGGCTTTGCATCTGCATCTGGTAGGGGCACTGTCATTGTGTTTTTGTTTAAAAAAAAGGCTGACAGTGGGAGAAGTTTGAGTGTTTGCTTGTCATGTGACCACACAACTAAGCTGGTTATCTGTTGTCTGAACAATAAGCCCTATAATACCGTAGCCATCCAGTGTGAAGCCAACATTGCTAGTGGCACACTTAGCCATGATATTGAATAAATCCCTGACACAGTCTTCTGGACCACACAGAAACCTTTTTAAAACAATTCTCTTTCAAGATGTTTATTAACCCCGACTGGTGCAGCTGAGCCGACCCTGTCCATCTTTCCTGGCTGGCTAAAGCTCAGAGTAATCAAAGAGAATCCAGTCTTTGCTGTTCGTCACTGCATTTGTGCTTGCTTTCCTGTGCCTCTCATACTTCACTTCTCCTTCACTGCGGTGCAATTTATAGACCGCTGAAATGTTCACACACATCTGACTCATTATATGGCTTTCCTACACAGCTTTATTTTCCTTCCTTTTTCGTCCACCTAACAGTTTTAAAGCAAACACTGCAGACTTTCTGCAGGCACTTCCTACCTTTTCATTATCTTTATTTGAAAATGTTTTCCTTGTATCTTCCTCTGAACTTGTTCTTTGTCTTTCCTCTTATGTCTCCCCATTCTCCTTCTCACATGTACCCGTTTAACAGGTGGAGCTGGTAAAGATGGAGATAAAGTGGAGGGAGTTCAGTTTTTTCATTTCCCCTTTGTGACCAGCATCACAGCTGATCTGTCCATCTCATCCCTGACTCTCTCTCTCTCAACATGTACTTTATCACCCTGTCAACTCACTCTATTGCCTTTTCCTCTTTCATCCCTTTATTCCTCCACTCAAAGTACTCCTTCATCCCTTCTCCTCTAAGTTAATCATCTCAGTCACTACTTCTATGCCTCCACTGCCAGTTCGTCTCTCCCTCCCTGCTCTAACCTGCCATCTCTCAACCACATCTCATATCTATTCCCTCAGCGATCCACTCAGCCGGTCTATTGGCATGGGTGTGTAGTTGTTTGTGTGTGTGCATGTGTGCTGTTGTAAAACATACAGCAGGACGATCACCTTGTTCCATCAGCGAAACAGATATAGAGAGACAGATACAGAGAGAGAAGTGATGCATTACGAGGCAGAAGAGAGAGAAGGGGGGTGGAAGTGCTGTCATTTAAAGCATTTAATCAACCATTCCTTAATGATTTAGTTTTTCTTTAAAAAAGTATGTTATGCACTCTCAAGTGAGCTTGTAGAATGGTTTCATTTAAATTCCTTGTTACATTGACAACCCAGTCTACAAAGGGTATACATAATACATTACAATGAGCACATTCAAGGAAAGCTACTATATAGGCTTGTGTCTAGTAAAATGTTTTACGCTGCAGCGAATGAGTTACTTTTCCTCTCACTTGTATAATTTGATTAGTCATTTTAATGTACTTTGCCTTTACTAAGAGCACACACTGTCTTAGTATCTGCTCTATTCATAGAATATCAGCTTTATCTTTCATCATTTCATTATTTGTTGCAATTCTTCTGAGATCATGTGGCACTATTTCACTCACAGTAAAGACTATCCTCCTTTTGCCTTTAATTGAAACAGGACCCGTTTGTGTCTTTGACAGCCAAGACCAGCTGGGACAGCTGAAAGATGCTCTGGGCAGTTTATTCACTCAGCTGGAAATACAACATCTAACCTTTCATTTTGGCGGCTCAGGGAAGAGCCTGGGATTGGTGGGGGCAGAGGGCTGAATGTTAGCAGACTGGAAAAGTGTTATTTTAAAAACAGACCTCATCATGACAAATATGTTAATTATGGTATGTTAAATCAGCGTCCACCCACGATAACAAACACCCTTAACCCAGCTTGGTCGCAATTTCGCTTCAGAAAAACGAAACACAACATCTCATATATGCACACACAATTACCAATAAGGGCTGTGCCACTTGCTATCATCCTCTCTTCCATCCTCTGGGCTGAACCATTAATGGCTAATTTGCTGGCTTTTTAAGGTAAAAGGTCACACTGATGGATGGAGGGTCTAAGGACTCATCAATACTAACCTTCCGCTGTTGTGTGTGACTTTTTTGTGCACATTGACATGTCCAGGTGCAGCCATGTGTGAATGAATTTAAACCTGTATTGCAACCAATCAGATGCGTGCGCTGTGGACCGGGTAAACACACACACACGCATCTATTCCTTACCTGCCATTTAACCGCAAGCCAGCACCATTACCATCCATACTAGTACCATCTATCTTGACAGAAGCTGAAGGACGGCTTTGCAGAGAGGCAAAAGGAGAGGTGGGGTTTGGTGAAGTAGGAGAAGATGTCTCTTTAAAAATAAAAATAGCAATTTATATCCTTCATTGACATGTGATTTTAAGAGGAATGCTATAACAGAACGCAATTCATATGCCCTATTCTTGTATTCATCTAAGTGACGGACAGTGCAGAGTTTTGATAACAGTGTCATTGTTTTGATAACAATGCAGATTATGGCTTTGTATAATTCTACTTTACTATATTTAAAAACATAACATAGCATTCTGTTTGTACTAGTTACATTAATATTTATCTTAAATGAAGGCTGTGGCCTAAGCTGTAGGCCTGGTTACCATGGATACACACACATATGGTGACACAGCATCTAATTAATTAATCAATGACTGACAGCAGAGGATTAATCTGCTTTGTTAGCTGAAACACAGCCAAGAAATAGGATGTATGTACAAACACTCTCAGACAAACACAACCAGCGCTTTTGATGTGTTTTTTTTATTTAATTGTATATGGGATTACGCTCAACTTTAAGCTTTCAAAACTCAAATGGGATCAAATGAGGACTCTCCGTGCCTCTACTGTCAGTGGGAAAAGTATTCACTTTCTTAGAGCATAAGGACGTGACATGCTGTGTCCAAAATGTGCTGTAGGCTATCTGTTTGTTCAATATGAATCTCGATCCAGGGCACGGTTAGCTTAGCCTACCACAAAGAAAAGGAGGTGTTTAACACAGACCATATGTTCATATTCCAAATGTAAATAAGAACATTTTACAGAGACTTCAAAAGCAAAAAATATATATTTTTCATATACAGCAATTCCAATAATCTCAGAAGTTCATTCAAAACTTTAGATTGAAGGTCACAGTAGGGAAGTGTATCACAATCAGTAGGCTGGTCACAGTGACATCCTACTCCCTGCTGTGTCAGTACACACGCGCACACACACACACACACACACACACACACACATTTTTGCCGAGTCACAGTACAAACAATGACCTATTGACTGGCTGACTAAACTTGGACACACAAACACACTGTAAGGCACAAGAAGAGATGATGAAAAGAGCAGTGAAAAGTAAAGAAACAATAAAAACAGAGAGATAAGAAAGAGGAAGAATTGAAACAAGACAGAAAAGGAAAAGGGGAAAAAAGTTATAGAAGGAGAAAGATGGGAGAAAAAACAGAGGAAGGGAAGGAAGAAAAGAGGGTGGTGACTGAATATGATGAGATGGAAATGAGGAACAGTTTGATCCCATAGGTAGACCACGAATGCATATCAATCAGTTTTATCTCCCTATTACCAGCGCGCATACACACACAACCTTCCTTGTCACCCCTGATCATGTAGACCATCAAAAAGAAGCACGCCCTGGTGCTGTGCTGCCATTGGCCAGCAATGATGTCATCTCTTCCTGGAGGCTGAGCAGCGAGTTGAACAATTGGCTGGCTGAGGCAGACAGTAGGAGAGCGCCGCTGAGGTATCAATTCCATTCATACAGAGACAGCAATGGAGCGTGTGTGTGCGCCTTTATATACAGTCTATGGTGTGCGCGCGCATGCGTGCGTGTGTATGTGAGACCACTCCCCACTGAGGCATACAGGCAGGGCTATTAGGGCCGTGTCCATCATTCAGAGACACAGACAGTACCTGCTGGGATGCTCCCTAATGGACACTCTCTCTGTCACACACAAACACACACACTGGAATTTCTCTCAAATGCACACAATCAAATATGCAAGTAATCAAGCATGCACACACACGCATACACACACACAGCTGAAGGGGGTTGGGAGGGTTGAGATGGGTGTTGTCTCCCTGTTGTTACTGGGCTGTTGTCATGGTGATGCAGATGGAGCTTTAACTGCTAGCTGGGCAATAAACTACACACACACACACACACACACACACACCCCGACACAAGCACTCACACCTCTCTTCACTGAGGCGTGCACATGCACACCTTTTTGAGTGCAACCTTGCCCTCACTGCAACCACTTTCAAGCAACAGAAAATATAGAAAACAGAAAAAGGACTCGCTTTCAGTGTGTGTGTGTGCGTGTGAAGGTGTGAGCATAAACACTCCCACAAGAGACACTAGACACGTTCCTCTAAGAGATGCTCATGGGAAATTAGCCTGTGATAGCTTGTTACACAGTGCTGCACGTTCACTCTCCTTCTTCTCTTCCTCTCTTTCCTCCTTGAGTGTTTTACACTCCCCTCCCCCTCCCCCTCCACCCACACCTTCCACTCCTCACCCCAACGCTGCTTTTTTTGGACTATGATGTCACTTGCAGGCTTGTAATTGCCAGCATAGCTGTATTTCTGGGTTTCTTCCAAGACTTCACGTATGAACACAAGATGCAAAACAGCCCGGATTCTTATTTAAACATACTGTAGTTGTTTAGTTTCATATTAAAAATCCAGCATGCACACTATAGATACAAATCCAGATACCACACATAGTAAAAAACATTTTACCAACCATAATAATGCAATATGAGATGTCCTGTTACAGAAAATAATTGGGTCACAAGAGGATGTTCTTAGCTTGTGCCTAGTCCATTACTGTCTTATATCTGGACACTTGTATTGCTTACTCATTACACACCGGAAACATATTAACTGATCTACTGTTCTATCGACAGTCTTCTCATCCGTCTCTTTCTGTCTCTCTGATTAAAGTAATCCCAGAGATTATGCATGTGCGTGAGTTATATGTGTTCCGGATTGTCTGCACTGCATGAATTCTCTCTTGTTAGCAGAAGTGTAATCTAATTTGAATTGAATTACATCCAACAAAGCGATCAAATATCAGCCAATTAAATCTGTTTAATCTCTAATCAGTATCTGTATCAGGCTCACATTAACACCCCAATCAGCTTCGTTAATAACTAAAACATTTTATCACTAACTCTATCTGCCAAGTCATCTCCATCTCTATGAGTGAGTGTGTTTGAACTTGTGCATCTGCAGTAGTGCTGAAACAGTTACTCAACTGACAGAAAATTATTTGAAAACATTTTCGATAACCAATTAATTGTTTATGCTGTTTAACAAGGACAAATGCAAATGAAATGCTGTAACTCAAACACATTCACGCAGTGGGATTTATTAGACATTGGAACAGCATCATGGAAAGCTGGAAAACCTTCACCTATAGAAAGCACAATCTCCCTCGCAAAACGGACCCCACACCCTACATTGATTTATTTTCATGATAAAACTGATGTCCAAAGCCCTGGACTGTGTTCTGCTGTTTTGCATTACATGAGACCAAACCCTTCATAAACATTCAAAAAATTCAGTATTCTTTAACATGAACTAAATCAACATTCCCACTAACATCTCCATGTCTGTGAAGGTGCTAGACTTCCAGATTGCATCCACTATGTGTGATTTCAAACTAGAAGGCCCTACTTTTTGTATGTATTCAAATGGCCATCAAAAGCATGAGAGCACACCTCCCGATGCTGGAACGGATATTTGTTTCAATAGGGAAAACAGAGCCTTGAAAGCTGCAGCTGCCTGTGATCTACTAGCCTAGTCGTTCTCTGAGGTCAAGTAAGGTCAAAGATGAGGAGAGCAAACAATTGCCAGCCTCCTGCTCCAAATGCCCTATGCCACACTCCCTCTCAGCTGTGTCGTTCCCAGCATATGTGAGCATGGTGTGTGCCTGTGTGGATCCACAGGCATGTGTGATTTCTTCAGCGAGAGACTAGCGGAGAGACTTCAGAGGACTGATTCACTCGCTCTCTCTCTCTCTCTCACACACACACACACACACACACACACACACACACACACACACACAAACGCACACGCACAGTATTCAGCCTCTGTGTCAGATCTGAAGGTTTGCTTGCAAAACTAACAGACACTTGACTTCATTCATCTTAAAACTTACCATTAGAAATTGTGAATGAATGGAGCGGTAAGAGGAGACAGAGTGAGAGAGCAAGAAAGGAATAAAAGGAGGAGAGGAGAGCAGAATATTATTCTTATTTTCAATCAATGGCGAGCAAGTGGATGCAATACATAAGCTGTGCTAATGGGCGAGGCAATAAACCTTTGTTCAATGTGAAATTACACCTTTATGTTCACAGTTATCAAGAGCTTTCACAATTTGTGATCATCTTTAGATCATTTCTCTTCATTTAAAAGGGGTGTCTACGCTTTTCAGCATTCATACCTCCATTCAAGTCCAGAAACAACCAGCCTGCCATCATTAGCATCTCTGTGAGGCGGTGGCTGCTATTTTTTGGCATGTTTTACCCAGCTCTCATAATCCACGGACAATATAGACTGTGATGCAGGATTGTAGAACAGTGCTGAACATTTAGGAGTTTCTGTAGAGGCAAAGGTGCCACAAGATAAAAAAGCAAAATGTAAATATTCGCCAATGCAATTACTTTAAGCTCTACCACTTAAATGTTGAGAGAGAAGAAGATAATTATAACACTGAATTGAAGGGCATTTTCATCTCTAACCTGCAGGCAGGTATTCTGTAGAATAATCTCTCTCCTCCACCAGCCTCTGTTTAAAGAGTCTACACCATAGGTTTATGTTCTTATGTTGTTCTATTTTAAAGCTTTCCTCTATCCTGTCAAGATAGAGAGCAGATGATCACATGAAGCGCTGAGCTGGAAACCTCCATGATCCCAGCCTGCAGCTAAAAGTCATGATGTGAGGACAATTTGGATTTTGCATTTTCACTTGTTTGAACGGGGAGCACATTATGCGCTTGAGTTCGCTGAACCATGGAGCGCCTAAAGACACATTTCTACTAGTCAGCCTGGCCACATTTACTTACAGTATTTTTACAGTATTTAATTACAGTATTTATAACTGATGTCAACGCCTTTGCTCTTAGCTCTAACAACTCATTTAAAGCTGAGTATTTTAGTGTGTACAACTAAATAAGTTTACATTATTTGATATGAGGCTCAACCATACGTCAACACATCAGTTAATTCACATTTTATCTCTTTAGGAATCAAACCACACTTTTACCTTAAGCTGCCTAAAAGTGATCTGCGGCTGAAAGACCACTTAACTTGCAGTGTTTTCTCCAACCTTCTAGGCCAAGATGAAGATTAAGAGAGAGCCTGAGCACAATATATCAGAATGACAAAGCACTGCTGAAGAATGAGATCGTAGTGGACTCTTTATTGTGCTGTTAAAGCTAACTCAACACTTCCCATAGCTGTTTTGCAGTAAAAGCCTTTAAGCGAAGGTGAAATAAGCTTCTGTTTGGCTTTTACTGTAAGGCAGCTGCTGAATATTTTGAGTTTTAGATAGTAGATGACATCTACATTTTTTTCTGCTGTTGTCGTGATCAGTTTTACAGAAGTCAGCTGGTTGGGCTTTATGGCAATCTGGGCCTTAAGCCTCCAACACACATAATCGAGGTAGACAACATTTTCTTGTGATGTTTCTGTGTAACTCCTAACCCCTAACCACATTCCCACGTAAGCTTGAATGTGGTAAGGGGTTAGGAGGAGATGGAAATGCTCTGGAGAAGACCACACTAGAAATCAACAACACTTGCCATTTGGTAAAACACTTCAGGCGGGTTCAGGCAAAGCATTGAAGCCGCGCTTGTATTAGCTGATTGGTATAAGCTGTTTAACTTATGCCTCGCAATCACTGGCTCCAATCATATTCAGGCATACAGTGCAGCAATTACAACCACACTTGATATTGTTGATTTAACTCAGGCTGAATGCCCAGGTATGCGTTTATGAATGGGGGATTACAATTAAATCGTTGCTGCTCGGATTCTTTGAGATTTCCCATATTCCCTCACAAGTAATCCAACCTTAACCACAGAGGTGGCAGATTACAAAAAGTTCATATGAACTGTGTTTGTGAGAGCTGATAACTTCTCTTTGATCTGGTGTCAAACTAACTTGTACAAAGTAGTTAATCTAAAGAATTGTTGATCGATTACACCGGCTTATTCTAATCCTTGTCTTCAGCTAATGCCCAAACCTATAATGGCTTAACATGTCCTCTATAAATTGAAAAAGAAACGTGAATGAAGAACAAATTCACAGACGGTCTGCCGCACCACACACGCACACACACACACACACACACACAGGCTTGCTCCTCATTAGTGCCAAAAACATCACAGTGCTCTAATGAGGATATGGACTCTGGGAGAAGGCGATTTAAGCACACACACATGCACGCATGCACAGCTGCCCTTCACACTATGAGCCTGAGGGTGTGACAGGCAGGCACGCCAAAAGAGGATTTGTGGTGAAAAGCTTTGGGGAGGAGGGCGAGAGGGAGAGAGAGATAGGAGGGGTGGAGAAGAGGGGATTACATGGTGAATATTTCAATACGAAAACATACCAATTGGCTTGGGCTCCCTTTCTGGCTTGGACAGACAGTTTCACACACACACACACACACACACACACAGACATATTAAGGCATTAGCACGGCCAAAATCTTCTACAGCTAGCTTAGCACTGACTAGACAGACAGTGGGGGTGATGGGTAAAGCAATAGAAAACCACTGGGCCCCACGGGGATCTGACTGACAAGATGATTGCTGGTTAACCCGCTGTTACTAACTGAGTGGACCAATACCAACCGAGCTCTCCCTATCATTTTAAGACTTTGTCATCATTTGGAAAAAACAATCTAACTTGCAGAAGGCAAATGAAACTTTTTTTTTGTTTCTGTAAAACTAATAACATCGAAGTACAGAGTACAGTGAACTGTGTCCAGACATATACAGACAAGATGATTAGTTCAATTTCTGTTATTAAACTGTGACCTGTTCTTGGGAGTAGAGATAAAGCATAGAGGGGACATACAGAAGGGACATCAATGCAATAAAGCTGGCCAGTTTAATATGTATGATCTATTTGTTGCAGCATTTCTTGAAAACGATCATCCTGCTGCATGTAATATACCACTTACTTAGATAGACTCTGGTGCATAATCAGCAGCTCCTTTGCAGTTACTCCCCATTTGTCTCGTTTTAGAACCAGAAGATCCTCTGAGCTTTGCGCATCACAGGAATCCTTTATTTTGACTGTAAAGTAAGATGATCAGGATGTTCTTGCAGCAGGAAACACAAGTTTTGGTTGCAAAGGGACTTTAAATGAAGGCGAAAATCTAATCTACTCGTAAAAAATCCTGGTATTTTTCACTAAAAATCAATGTAAACAAAAACAATCCACTTTATATTCTACTGTATTGTGATATTACAGCCTTGTATTATTCCACCGTATGTGATCAAATCAAAGTAGTCATTAGAGGAGACTAAAAGCAGAACTACTGGACATTTTTCTTATTTTGTACTGAATATTTGTCCAAACAGAAACTTGGTTAGAGGTGTATGGGATTGGATCGCAGAGAGGTGCCATGCTGCGGGGTTGGAGGTTGACAGCAACGTTCCAGATACAGTTGGGCTGCTGGAACGCTAAAGGACAGAGAGACTGGCTACTGGCTGGCATAAAGGCTGTCACATGCTGGTCGGGTCAGCAGGGAACGAGGCTACAGAGTCGAGTGGCAGAAAGGAAGAGAGAGAGGGAGGGGCAAGGTTGGGAAAGTGGCTTGCAGAAAAAAGGATTAGCTTCAAAAACAATGTAGTGTGTGAGTGTGTGTGTGTGTGGGTGGGGGGGGGGGGGGGGGGGTAGTTCTGTGTACTTGTGTGTCCATGCATGAGTTTATGTACTTGTGTGTATGTATGTGTCTTTTTCTGGGGGCTCATGGGGGGGTGGGGTTACCGCTGCTGGAGTCCAGCAGACAGTTACATTGTCCCAGTTACAGAGATGTGCTGGAAGCACTGGGTATAATGCAGACACAATGGTTAAGCTGCATGTGTGTTTCTATGTGTGTGTGTGTGTGTGTGTGTCCATAGTTAGCATACTGCAGTCTAGACCAGGGGATCAAGTGTAATCTCTCTCCACTGATACAGCTGATGAGCTGTGGTCACACACCACTGTCCAACATCATCTCTGCATGTCACTTGTAACAATGCAGTGTTAATTCATTCATAAATTAAATTAAATACACTTTTTAACCTATTTATTTTATAGTATTTGACCCTTTCTGGCTGCAATTAACTTAACTATGAAGTATCAACAATAACTATATTACTAACTATATTCTATGGAATATGTACTGTTATTGCCCACAAGTTAGATGTTAATCTCTGGGTTTACCATCTTCTCTTATCAGAGATAGGTGACAAATCATTAAGGATTAATGTTGAGCAGTAAATGTGACAGAACACTGATAATGCTTCAGCACAGGTAGTGACAGTATAGTTACTTCATGAAAAAAACTATGCTGAACTACCACTTAATTCTCATCAAAATGTATTTTGGGGGTAAAGCACTGACAAGAGGATTGAGATCAATATCACACATTCCCCTGAGTTCCCCACAGTTTCACACACCATCCGGGCAGAGCGTATTCCTTGTGTTTTCAGATAAAAAGAAAACAAAATCACCACAATTGCAGGTTTCTAAGAGAAAAGTACTAGGAAGCTAAATATTATAACGAATGGTTACCCCCTGAAGGCAAAGAAACTGCATCAACTTGACACTGAATGCGCAGAACAAGTAATGATTAAAGCATCACTTCTCTGGGTAGCAGACACTGTTTGGGTTATGTGACACACAGTTTTGTGCTTGACAGGGTGTGTTTAATTAGAATAGAGTGGGGAATCAATATTAGTCTACAGACAAAGATCACACTGTTTGTAAACAAACCCAAGTTGCAGGGAATTAAGTAATTTATTTTTGTTTTTTTACAATAGAATCCCTCTAACTAATTCAGCGACTACTAATTAATTTACCCCCGCTCACACACATATACGCCTACTACAACCACCACTACACAGGAACCCCATGACAGATTCAATTAAAACGACTTCATTACTCTGAGCTTTGAAACACTTCACTCTAAACAAAAGCAGATGCTTCCAAAACCTTGAAAGAAGAGAGCCAAGAATCTCTCTCTGTCCTTTCTCTAGGACAGATATTTTGTTTTTAGAACAAGAAAACAACCAAAGTAATCCAACATGAATACACCGTCTGTCTCAGCTGGTTGTCACACTGATGACAGGAGGGGGGGGGGGGGCACCAACACCTAACATCGCTGCCCTGAAAAGCACTAAAACCACACACACGAACACAACTCGGTGGCTTTGCTGTTTAAAGTAAAGCCATAATTATAACAACAGAGTCAGCTAAAACAACGTGGCAGGGAGAAGAGAAGGGAGTCCAGCACAGTATCATAACCCCAGGCAGTAACATCTTTTGGTTCCTCATAGTCTACTATTTCCCATTATCTAATGTATTAATCAGTCCCCTTTATGTGTTCTCTTCCTTTATCACTGCTGTCATATATAAAATCTTTGCAACTCTCACTCTGAAAAGTCTCATGTTATGTAATATTCTATAAACTAAACTCTACACAGAAGCATACCATATACACACACAAAATATACTGTAGGTGTCATTTTGTCCTAGGAATAAGGTCGGATATTAAGTTTCAAGCATGAAGCCAGAATTAGACCGAAGTAAAACTGATCCTGAAAGCTCTACTGTACCTTTCACACACTTTCTCTCCCTCTCATACACAAACACACACACACACACACACATGCATGCACACACACACATACACATTTTTTTTTGTATTTTTCTTCCAAACCCCTCTCCTCCTTCATCGTGTCCCTCTATCTCTCTCCATGCGGTGATTTCACAGAGTCCATCTGACACCAAAGTACTGTACAGCATCTATGATATCATCAGTCTGCCAGCCAGCAGACATTACCGGCTGCCGGGACAGGAGAGGAGCCAACAGTGAGTGCACCTCCCACGAACATACACATACACACACGTGCATGGACAAATGCGCCAAATATAAGGAAACTTGGATAGTAGATGAAATCGGAGCACACATATTCCTGCTAAAGACATATCATGTGCTGAAAGGACTTTGTTACACACCAGGAAGCCCGGGGTCTCTTACTGTATAACAACACATGCAAACTAACTGAAACACGCATAGATAGATGCTCACTCACCTGCACCTGCATGAAAGATCCCCGGTAGAAGCAGCATGCTGCAGCCGACAGGGCACTCCACAGACTACACCTCTCCGTCATGGTGGGTGCACACCTTCCTCTGCTACCTTTGCTCAAACCTTTTCCCTCGCTCCTTTCTCCTTTTCCTCTACTTCACCTCTCCCTATTCTTCTCTCCCCCGTCTCCTGTCCTCTTCTTTCTCTCCACCCCACCCAGGGTGTCCGATCTAAACCCCAGCCCCTGGGCTAAGCCTGTCCCACCCCTGCCAGCCTCCTTGCCTGCCTGCCTGCCTAACAGCCCCTCAACATAGTGCCACCACTACAAAACCAGGCTACAAGCTAAACAGCTAACACCACAGCTACAGCTTACAAGCAGCTGCTGGTAACCACATCAGCTATTAGCTACGAGTGAGCCGCTAACAGCTGGTACTGATAACAGCTAGTGATATTACAGCTCCTGACATCTCCACTGCTTCTGCCCTGCACCGGCTTCTGTCGCTTCTGCTCTCGCTTCTCTCCCTCTCACTGCACTTGCAGCACTTCACGCGGCTGCTAGGGATTACCTCATTGCTTGGTGATGAAAGGAGTGTGGGTGGGGGGAGGGCAGACCAGAGGGAGAGGGAGGGAGAGGGACACAGGGAGAGAGAGAGAGAGAGAGAGAGAGAGAGAGAGAGGGGGAGGGTGGGTGGGAAGGATGGATGGAGCGAGGGAGGGGGGTTGAATGCTAGCAGGCACAAGCAGAGAGAAGACAGAAGTGCTGTCGAAAACCCCACCCACCCTCCCGACGACCCCTGCTCCAGTGCTAAGACAAAGCTTACACAGGGTTGGGGGTGATGGAGGGAGTAAAAAAATGCAGAAAGTGAGAAAAGATGGGAGAAAAGATAATTAAAAGATGAGATGATGAATGACTAAGATGCGGGTAGAAGGAGAGAAAGGAGGAGGAGTGCAGCTTCCCAAAGGAATCTGAGCTTTCTTTTGCCATGAAAAGAACCCAACAGGGGTGCCCCCCACCACACACACACACACACACGTGCTTGAATGCAAATTTATACCTTTTATCCCACCTGCATGTAGACACACACACACACACACACATCACTATATAGTACTCAAGATAGCAGGAGCTACAGAGCTTTTGGTTTGTGTGGGGAAATAGAAATTTTATCCTTCTGTGTGTGTGTGTGTGTGTGTGTGTGTGTGTGTGTGTGTGTGTATGTGTGTGTGTGTGTGTGTGTGTGTGTGTGTGCAGAATATAATGATGTGTTTCTAAAAAGCAACGCAGACTGCAGCTAGACAGCTCATTATAAACTGAAACACACGGGCAGGTGTTTCAAGGATAACACCGTGTGATTTTCACTGGCCCATTTCACACACAGACACACACACAAACACACATACCAACGGGGAGATGTCAGGAGGGGTGGGGCTCTGTCTCCAGAGGCCTGAGTGAGTGACATCATTGAGGACGCTTCACCATGGCAACACTGCAAGAGCCTTGACAGCATCCAAAATTCTGACACTGCATTTAGTTGGGTCTGCACCACTGCAGGGACACGTAACGTAAGAGTGAACGACATATCCAGAGAAATATGCAACATGTTCCTTCTTTTTGTCTTACTCTCCTTTGTTAACTTTGTCTTTGAGGTCATCTCAGTGCCACACAAACACACAAGCAGCATCAGATGATGCCAGTAATCACTCTACTAATCTGCTTCTTGAATGCATGCTAGTGGGTCAGAGAAAAGGCCGACAGATAAGGAGCTACAAGACACAGGATGGATTCATTAACTGCAGCGTCTCCTCTTAATGTAATCTCAAACCATCCAGTGCTGGATTAGACTGATTACACAGTGGGGACACAAATAATCTCATAAGAGGGGCCCTGCGCTCTCCTTCTCTCAATCCTCTGTAATACCATGCCAAAACAATCGCAACATAAAGAATGTTATATCTGGCCGCTGCGCCACACACAAGCAACTCCAAAACGCATGCTGTGGGAAAAGCACATGCGACAATATGATGGATGCATAGATTAAAACAAAGATGGTCCGCTATAGCTATGAGTTTAGCATTAAAATAGTAATGTTAGGCGAGTAATTCCCACTCAGACAGGTCATACTGAAAATGTATTGCGCTGTAAGGCAAATTAGTTAAAAGCCACTCCACAAAATGATACTTTTTAAAACATACACTTTTAAACAAGTATTTAAATTTGCACAAGTGAAAGAATCCCGCTAAGAGGAGCATATATCCTCTCATTGTTTTGAAGCAAAACACATTCTGAAAGCTCTCTGGCTTGTGTTTCCACGTGTCAAACTGCATCCTCCGATGAATTAAGTTAAGTCAAACAGATATCAAATGGCTACTCTGGGGGGCTGTGACATTAAAGCAAAGCAACAGATTCACTCCAGCTAAATCACACCATGTTCTCTGACAATGCTTGACACAGAAGAAAATACAGTGGGTACGGAAAGTATTCAGACCCCTTTAAATTTTTCACTCTTTGTTTCATTGCAGCCATTTTCCAAAAATCAAAAAAGTTCATTTTATTTCTCAGTAATGTACACTCAGCACCCCATCTTGACAGAAAAAAAACAGAAATGTAGAAATTTTTGCAAATTTATTAAAAAAGAAAAACTGAAATATCACATGGTCATAAGTATTCAGACCCTTTGCCGTGACACTCATATTTAACTCAGGTGCTATCTATTTCTTCTGATCATCCTTGAGATGGTTCTACACCTTCATTTGAGTCCAGCTGTGTTTGATTATACTGATTGGACTTGATTAGGAAAGCCACACACCTGTCTATATAAGACCTTACAGCTCACAGTGCATGTCAGAGCAAATGAGAATCATGAGGTCAAAGGAACTGCCTGAAGAGCTCAGAGACAGAATTGTGGCAAGGCACAGATCTGGCCAAGGTTACAAAAAAATTTCTGCTGCACTTAAGGTTCCTAAGAGCACAGTGGCCTCCATAATCCTCAAATGGAAGACGTTTGGGACGACCAGAACCCTTCCTAGAGCTGGCCGTCCGGCCAAACTGAGCTATCGGGGGAGAAGAGCCTTGGTGAGAGAGGTAAAGAAGAACCCAAAGGTCACTGTGGCTGAGCTCCAGAGATGCAGTCGGGAGATGGGAGAAAGTTGTAGTAAGTCAACCATCACTGCAGCAATCCACCAGTCGGGGCTTTATGGCAGAGTGGCCCGACGGAAGCCTCTCCCCAGTGCAAGACACATGAAAGCCCGCATGGAGTTTGCTAAAAAACACCTGAAGGACTCCAAGATGGTGATAAATAAGATCCTCTGGTCTGATGAGACCAAGATAGAACTTTTTGGCCTTAATTCTAAGCGGTATGTGTGGAGAAAACCAGGCACTGCTCATCACCTGTCCAATACAGTCTCAACAGTGAAGCACGGTGGTGGCAGCATCATGCTGTGGGGGTGTTTTTCAGCTGCAGGGACAGGACGACTGGTTGCAATCGAGGGAAAGATGAATGCGGCCAAGTACAGGGATATCCTGGACGAAAACCTTTTCCAGAGTGCTCTGGACCTCAGACTGGGCCGAAGGTTTACCTTCCAACAAGACAATGACCCTAAGCACACCGCTAAAATAACGAAGGAGTGGCTTCACAACAACTCCGTGGCTGTTCTTGAATGGCCCAGCCAGAGCCCTGACTTAAACCCAATTGAGCATCTCTGGAGAGACCTGAAAATGGCTGTCCACCAACGTTTACCATCCAACCTGACAGAACTGGAGAGGATACCCAAATCCAGATGTGAAAAACTTGTTGCATCTTTCCCAAAACGACTCATGGCTGTATTCGATCAAAAGGGTGCTTCTACTAAATACTGAGCAAAGGGTCTGAATACTTATGACCATGTGATATTTCAGTTTTTCTTTTTTAATAAATTTGCAAAAATTTCTACATTTCTGTTTTCTGTCAAGATGGGGTGCTGAGTGTACATTACTGAGAAATAAAATGAACTTTTTTGATTTTTGGAAAATGGCTGCAATGAAACAAAGTGAAAAATTTAAAGGGGTCTGAATACTTTCCGTACCCACTGTATATTGTGCTCTGCACTATGATATGACACTCAGGGGTGGACATTCTGGTGCAACAGTAACTTGCCCTATTTACTTGCCTTTCCCTGGCAACTAAGAAGAACTATGTCTTGAATTGAGGTGACAATTAACTGAATTTATCAAAATGCAAATATTATGAATATCTTACAGAGCTAAGTATAGTCACTTCCCATTTTCCAACTGTCTGAACATAATGTAAAAAAACCCAAAACAACTAAGCCCAAGTAGCTAACCAGTCTACAGTTGAGTCCACAAGTCCAGATTTTTATATGGTTATACTGTAATTCATTGAGGCATACATATCAGTCAACATAACAAAGTAAAGACATCATGCACCAATGTGTTAAAAACTATTATTGTTACATATTTCATTATGGAGATAAATGTGGCAATTTATCGTAATACACAGTTCAGGGTATATCATCAAGCTTCAGCTTTCACTGCTCCATCTCATTTAGGATGATTTAATGGAATAGACTCTCCACAGACACAGGTTGAATGAAAAATGGTTGTATTTTGTGCCTTTGGGAAGACTAAAGAGTGTCTCATTCTTACTTTAATGTCTTGCACACTTCATTACTCTGAGTCATCTTTCTTGTTATTTTTCTTTCCTTGCCTCATCCTTACTTTGTTTGCACTATTGCTTCCTTTTAAATCATTTTATCTATCCTACTTTCATTCTCTGCACAAGTGCCTCTGTCAGAAAATGTGCATAGAGGTACTCGCTCCTCCATTTCCTTCACTTTCTTTGTCTCTTTCTCTCCATTACTCTTACTGTTATACATCCATTGAACATTTCCTTGCACTTTTCAGCATTTCCCTCATTTCCCTCTCCCCTCCCTCCCCTTATGCTCTATCAAATCCAACCTTTCTCCAACTCTTCTTATTGCAATGCTCCTCCCATCATCTCTCCCTCCTTATCCTCTCACCAGCAGCCTAACCTCCTTCTTCCATCATCCTCCATTCTCAAATCCCTGTCTTTCCCTCTTTTCTCTCCTCTGTCCTTCCCTTCTCCTCCATGGCCATCCTTCCACACTTCTATCTCTATCTCTCCTCCCCTGCTTGGAGGCGGTCTTCAGTTAAATATTAATTAGTGAGCCCCATCCCGCAGGCTGATAGGGAGCACAATGGAGAATCCCTGCATGTGCCTGCAAGCATCCCACTAATGAAAGGAGTGTGCATGTGAGTGTGTGTGTGTGTGTGTGTGTGTGTGTGTGTGTAAGAGACAGACAGAGATAGTGAGCGTGAGAGGGGAGAGAGTACAATGTGTATATGTGCATGTGTGTGAGAGATGAAAAGAGACACACAGAGGAAGATTATACACACATATCTTTATGTGTGTCCATATGTGCACACGTGCGTGTCTAAAAACAAAGGCCAGGCTCCGTTGGGGGTTAGGAGGGTACAGCTAATGATCTGTGTGTCTGATTGTCATCAGTGTGTTTTCACAGGGTGGACCCCATTCACCGAGTGGTTAATCCGTATCGAACCACCAGATATGTGTTTCAAAGCCTGTTTGAAACATCATCCTGCAATAATGATGCAGCAAGAGAGAACGAGTCCAGCTGGAAATGCTGCAACTTTGTCCGCACAGACGTGTGAAAAAATGTTCATTTAGGTGTGAAATAGCGCAATTAAAAATCAGCTGTCTTGCTTTAATCGCATTAAAATGACTTAGCCTTACACCAAATGTGTTGCTGTAGCAACTAGACACATCTTTAGCGTGAATAAAGCGGTGTGTAACACTGTCTTAGAGAGATCAATGTGTCATTATTTTCTGCCTCGTGTGCTGCTTAGTGGCACGAGCATGCTGACCTTGAAGAGGGTGGACAAAATAACAGAACGAAGTAACAGTAAAAATCAGAGCTTTTTTTCTGAGATTCTTAGAGGTGTTGATTCAACTCAATGTTGATTGCTAATGCAGTTTTTCCACTTTTTACATGTAGTATTTGGAGACTGTTTTCTTTACCAAATCACATATGTTTTCAGAGTTTTATGACTGGAGCACCAGGAGTTCAGACAGCAACCTCTGTTCTGTAAATCATCATTACAAAGCAGCTAGACGAATCATTTGAAGTTGAAAACCAATTAGCAAAGTGTGCCTGCTGAATGCTGTCAGCATTCTTAGGGATGGCAATGTCAATCTGTCTGTACCACGACTTTGGTCCAGACTGAATTATCTCAACAACTAGGCCTATTGAATATATGTGGTAAATGTGGCAGAGATAACAAGAGGTCCAACCTACTACCATGAGGTTGACATGCTAATTAGCAAATGTTAGCATGCTAACATGCTCAAAACTAAGAGGGGGGAAAAAAAGCATTACCTGCAAGCATTGCAATTATTGGCTTTAATTGCTGGTGTGTCCACGGCAAACAGTGAAAAAGTATGTGCAATGGAAAACTCTATCATGACACTCTGAACATTGTAGGTTTCAACAAACTGGTATCCGCATTAAATTTTAAGGCATTTCTGTTATTTTGTCCATGTCCTGAGAGTCAAATCCAAGCCAAATTTTACAAACGACTATATGCCATAAAAATATGTTGTGCATATCTGAGCCCTTTTCTCTTTGATGACCTAAATAGACTGATTTATGCAATACTCCAAGATATAAATGCCCTTTCAGTAAACACAGTGTTTGTTCAGTCTCAGTCTAAGTGTGAGCTTGTTTTCAAATAGTGTGTATGACGTGTATGTGTGCACCTACTTGCTATAAAATACAAGGCTTTGTCAGTCTGTCTGCACAGCAAAGGAACAGAAACTGAAGACTTTTCAGGGGTGTTTTACCGTGGGCCTGCCCTGACAGTTTACACCCCCCTCATTTACAGAGGCGCCACATTAATTCAATCTACTGTATTAAGTCACACGCACATACACGTGCATGCACCCACAGGGCACTGCCTTCATTTAATCAGGCGGCACACAGACACATACAGATTTTGGAAATTCAAACCATTCGCATAATCAAACACCAGTAACACACAGATATACAGCTGAGCCTGTTCTCACACACACACACACACACACACACACACACACACACACACACACTAATTTTTTTTAGAGCACCAGTGTGAATCTATTGCCAGACAAATGTTAATAAACATCATATGAACCAACCCCCCCTGCCCCTCCTTTCAAAGTAGCTCCAAGCCACTAAATAGGACAGGAGACAAAGCAGGGCTGGGCTGCAGGCAAAGACAAGCGCAAGCAATCAAAGCGCAAGTAGCCACACACATACACACTATTTGAAAACATGCTCACACTCAGACTAAGACTAAACTAACCAACTGCTTTTTAAATCTTTGACTAAAAGTCACAAAAACAAAAACAGCAGATATTGCTTGACCACCCATACCCCCACATGAAAAATTAATGATGATGGATTTTTTATGATAAAGCCTAAATGATGAATAACTTGCCCTGAATGCATCAGGAGCTTTTCTTAGCAATTGCTTATTTTCTTTGGGCATATTAAGATCAGATTGGTTTGTCTGTCTTTCTCGCTGTCAAACTCATTTTCAATTGATGTGTGTGTGATACTGTCTATGTGTAAGTGAGAAAATGCACATATGACAAACCAGGGGAGAAAGTCACAGGCCTGGTCTTTCCAACTATAACAGGGAACACTGAGGCCAGCTCCTGATTTAAACATCAGCTGTCATAAATGTTTCAGAGAAATTGAAGGAGATGGAGGTAGTACTGGCAGCTTTCAGGGAGTGGGTGGGGCGGTGCGTGGTGGCGGGAGGGGCTGTTGTGGAGTGTGAGAGTGAGAAAAGGAAAGATGAAACTAATTTGGGTGGCAAAACATGCATTTGAAAAAAGTAGGCGAGTTGGGATTTAAAGCAGAAAACAGTGACACTGCTTCTCTTCTTGCTCTTTAAAATCTGAATGGTGTGCTTGGTGTGTGTTTATCCAATATTACATGTTACAATATTACAAATATAATGAAAATTTGTGTTACAAGCACTCTGCAAGTCACCACCCTCTGGCCCCATTTCCTGTCACCTCTCAAATGTCCACCAAATGAAGGCCCCAATCCCAGCTGACATCGGTGAAAGGTGGGGTACACCCTGGACAGGTCGCCAGTCCATCGCATGGCCACACATAGAGAAACAACCAGTCACACCTAAGGACAATTAGGAGTCACTAATTAACCTAGCCTGTATGTCTTATGATGGTGAGAGGAAGCCGGAACACCCAGAGAGAACCAACGCAGACACTCCTAACAGACAGGCCTGGAACGACCAAGGTTCAAACCCACAACCTCCTTGCTGTGAGGCGACAGTGCTAACCACTGCACCACCATGCCACCCCACCCTATGTAATGCTGCTAAATTATAAGATCAGTAATTGTAGGACTCTCAAATTGACTAGCACTGCCCAATATCACAGTGGGTCACCTAAACTGAAATAAAGACCACATCACTAACATTATACAAATTAATACACTTTTAAGAGTAGAGGCACTATTAAACCAGTTGTTCAGGCCTTCATCTACTAAGTAAATTAATGACAAGACAAGATCTGAGAGGATATGGGTGGCTTAATGCCGCTACACTAATACTAAACAGCTCAATGTAATGTTCTGATGCACTTAAAGTTTTGTTTACACAGCAGTAAAACAAGCCTATATTCTCAATTATGAGACACTGATGCAAAAACAACATTAAGATCCTAACAAGGGAAGCAGTGTAGTGGGATTTAACAGCAGTCAATTTGTTGTGGTCAGAGGAAGTTGGATATATTTGTTTTACAACCGGAGTACAGGTCAGGGTCACAGGAGAAGGCTTTTACCACTCCGCCTGTGATGTATAATCAATAGAAAAACAGATCCCAAGAGCTCAACAGTTCATTTCAGTCTTTCCTTCCCTCTCTTCTTGCTTCCTTTAAAGTCCAATATCTGTATCAATGTGTATTTGTAGTCTACAAGATGCACGAATCCCCGTCATCTATCTCCAAGGTCATGAAACGGCTTCACATGCTCTCTGGTCTGTAAGTTCACAACTCCAGCGTATGGCCCCACCTACTGGCTGCAGCACAGACTGCTTGCTAGGTGCACACTGCTGACATTAGCACTGCTTCACTCCAAATTCAATTAGCTAAATGGCAGACCAAATTAGGCTAAATGCAGAGTGAGCCTGCTGAAATGAGCATAACTGTTGAAGACTAGGGGCTAATAATCAGCCACAATTACATCTGAGCGCTCACAATAAAAAATCTAATTCAATAACGTGGGAGGGAGCAGGGAGGAGGAAATTCAAACTGAGATGCTTATGCAGGCGGAAAACTACAACTCATATCTAATGGCATCTCAGGCATTACATGTATGTCACTGAGAAAAAAGTGAAACTTTGTATACTAGGAAAAGCTGATGTTTTGTCAGATTCTGTCTCTCCATTCTCTACAAGCAACCTAACAGTGTTCTCACATTCATCATTAATACCAGTGGGTGGACAAAGTGTTAAGTGGCATAATCTAGCACCGGTACGGTTAATGTATGGACATTTTGCATAAGCAGCACAAAAAGTTTTTACAATCTAGTAAAAGTAAAAATGAATATATTTTTAATACTGAAACTTATGACATTACGTTTTTAAAAGGACAATATGGTTGGATGTGACATTTAACCTCCAGCAATTGGATGTGTAGAAAGACTGACAATAAGTATAAATAGTAATTGTGTCTGTCAGTATGAAGCACTAATCATTTTAGCCACACACACACACACACACACACACACACAGAGCACATTCATCTGTACAATCATACCACACATTCAAGGACACAGACCCAGACGGAAGAGGACAGGACTAGGGCACAGACACACATACACTGGGACAGAGCAGACTTACCTCAACATATTCTCCCTGGCTCTGCACTGGCTTCATGTAGCTGAAGAAACAGAAAAAGGCAAAAAAAAAGATTAAAGAGGGGAGATGTTAGGCGTTGTAATAACAGGAATAGGGCTGTAAACTCTGTTGAAATTGTGTGTACATATCGACACATATGTGCACATGCTGGTGCTTTTGTGTTTGATCTGGTCTTGTAACAGGTGCAGTGAATGTTACTGCAGGCAAAAAACATGCCTGTATTCCCATGACTCACTTCCGCAGCGGCCTCTCCACTGAGTAAAATGCTGGTGCAATCTAGCTTCGTGGAAAATAGACAGATAACAAATCCCGCTGACCGTCTTAGGTTGCTGAATATGAAGCTGGCCTCTCAAATCTCTCGGGCGCAATAACTCACACTTTTACACCCATGATGGATCTGGATCATGTGTCAAATCCCCCGCTGTGCTGCAGTCTAGGAAGCCATACTGCAGATACTGCTGTGTAGCTTTGTGATATGGGGCGAGCGCGAGCTAAAGGGGCAATTACACTCGCAGACACGTTTTAAGATCAATCAGCGTAACTCCCAATTTCATGATGGGTCTCATAGGGCCCAGAGTAAAGCCGTGTTACACATGACCACAAAGAGGCCAGATCAAAGGGTCCCATCATGGCAGTGGGCTTGGGAATGTTAATAGGTCCCACGGCAGAGAAGCTCTACATTCCACTCCTAAGCTGCTCCTGTGTTTAAACTTTTTCAGAAATGGTTGTACAACTGTAAAGTCTTTGCCTCCGTCATTTGCACTGATAACGTCAGCATTTCTCCGGAAAAGAATGTGAGACTGAGCTTTAAATACAAAAACATACCAATCATGCACCAGGCTTTGAAAATAACATCAGACCTTGATAAGATGGCCATCAAGCACTAGTAGAGAAGAAGTCCATGTCAAGCTTACCAGTTGTGCTTCAAACACTCACTAGCATGCCTTGTGTTTATGCTTTGAAACTACAAATATGGTTTGGCAAGCAAGGCCAAGTAGCTTTAGAGATAGGAAACTTTTTCGCATTTTCCTGAAACTCGTGAACTTATTACACATAATATGTCCTCAATATTATACTCTTAATATTATAAACTTGATATTATACTTGACTTGTATTTACTAAAGATTGAAACTCTGTTTCTATTGCTGCTGCTACATCTGTCTAATCTGTACAAGCAGCACCTACAGCATGTCTGCCTAACTTGGAAGAGGGTGAGCATAAATGCCATCAGTGCTTAGATGACGTGCTTACTCCTATTTAAGCTTTTTCAGTTTTTCCTTATGTGACTCAAGGATGTGCGGAAAGAGATTGTAATATGTTGTACAAATTTTAAGCCCCAGCGAGAAACTTGTGATGCTGGGCTACATAATCAAAGTCTACTTGAATTGGCTTTGATTGGGGTTGCAATTAGTATTAGTATAGTATTTTCAATATCAATTAATCTGCTAGTTCTTGATAAATCAATTCATAATTTTGTCTTTTAAATGTCAAATACCCATTCATCAGAATATAACAGTTCTAACAGAATATAACAGTTGAAATGCTTTACTCCAGGAGGGACAATGAGGTTAGAGAACAAAACCCATAATTGTACCAGCTTACCAGCCTCCAAAGGCACTCTCTGAGAAATGAAATTGGTTTTCCAGAAAAGCAGGCAAACTCAGGCAAAGAAGTGAAGAGCTGCACTTTGGGCAGAATAAGAATTGGAGAGTGAAATGGACAGTAGGGTTGAGAGAAGGAACGACCTGTGATTCAGGGCTGAACAGACAGGGGAGAGAGAGTCTTTGATGTGCCCATACTGAACTTGTACAACACCATACAGCTATATTTCCCACGGTCCCTGGGCTGAACTAATGGGCTGGGGGTGCATGCTCGTAGAGGCGTGCCCGTACATACCAGCAGGACTGCAGCCTGCACACAGGCATGCACATTCACACGCAGTGAAAATCCCACTGTAACACGATACAAGCACTCAGCTATCATGCATGGAATATTGGAGGCAGGGAGACCTTAGCATGTCATGGGAAAGCAGCGAGAAAATGCAGTCTGCTCGGCTGAGAGGAGTAGGGGGTGGGCACCTTTCAGGAGGCACATTCTCCCTCAAACTCTTCCATAAAGTATTTTTTTGATAAAACAACTACAACATTATGAAACGCACACAATGCGCACAAGAAACGCTTGTTTATGTCGGTCTCATGTGTGTCAGAACACATCGATGCAAAATAAGAAAACATCACCACAACAGTGCGGTAGCTTTCCAGCAGCATCTGATCAATAAAAGGAATCAATGTTACTTGCTGCCTTGAAAAGGTGAAGTTATGAATCCTGTTATCTTCTCACCTCACACCCATCGCCTGAGAAAAGCCCTGTCCACAGCAAAGTCAGCACAAACTGTGAAGCGTGAACTGTCCAACTTCCCTGGAAGGTTTACACGCAGTAAAAACTGATTTGCGCCCCCTGGCATACCCACACAGCTTGAGCATATTTTTGTGGTAATTGTGTTAAACACATTACTTTAGGTATAGCCCAATGGAACATGTAATCACAAATCTGAAATAATGTAAGACTCAGATTTTGACTAATGGTGGAAGAAGTGGTGCCAATACAACAATGTAAAAATACACAAAGCCCTTCATTCAATTCTATCTGCACAGTATTTTCGGCTAATGTACATATATACTCAATGTATTAAAAATAAACGTACTGTTTCTGCAGCATATGTCACTACAAAACTGCTAATACTGATGTGCTGATGCGATGTGGAGAGATAACTACTACTACTACTTTAACTACCTGTTATACAGTTCCTTAGTGTAGTTCAATTGTTTACAACCAAGGGGTTGCCCAAAGTGTCACTAGACAAAGAGGTCTACTAATAACTATTTATGGGGTAAGAAAGAAAAAATATTTATTTTTTAAATCTTCTATTTTTTGTAAATGTAAAAGAAACATACAAACAAATATGAAAGCCCTGAGAGATCTAAGTACTTTTCTCTCCTGTGTTTATGGCTTAAGAACAACTGAAAAAACCTTTTGCCAGGATAATCCTAAAAAAAATTTCATCTGTGATGTTCCATACTATGGAAAATCTGTGCTTAATGAAAGTACTTGAGTAAAGTGTTTCTAACACTGACTTTTAGACAGGGACCCTTCTCAAGACCTCTTGGGACAGTTTCCCAATTTGGAAATCAGCACAGAAGAAGGAAACTGTACCTCTGCATCAAACACTTATTGTTTAACCGAAATGCAAAATGTTGTGTTGAGTGTGATAGGGATCATTTGTCCTGTTCATTTAAAACTCTGTCCTGTACAAGTGATTGTACAGGACAGAGCTTTAAATGAATGGCACTCTCCTCTCCTCCCCAATCAGTAACCTTTCTTCCTTCAATGAATTTATCGTTCAAGGAAGAAAAAAAGGAAAGAAAATAAACAGTTCACAAGAAAATTTAAAAAGAATCACCTGTAAATGCTGTCAGAGTTTTGGTTTCCTTTGTCTGCTCCGTCTGTCAGCTCTCTGCTCTCTGCTTCCTCCTTTGTTTCAGATACAGGCCCGGACCCTAACCCATCATCCTCACCTGTCCGGATCCGATCATTCCCCTGACTGAGTGGAGGTGATGAAGTCTCTTCGGGGTTCAAACCTGCACCTGCCTGGGTGATTCGTTGCTTGTCACATGTCTCAGGTTGTTGTGCAGCACTTGAGCCACTAGATGGCGACACATCTTCACAGGCAGGAATGGGTCCAGAGATGGCGTTTTGTGTATTTGTTTCACCTGTAGGTTCAGGCTGGGTCTTAAGATCAGTGAGAGAGTCTTTTTTGAGCCCAGCTTTAACTCCAGCCCCGTCTCCAGCCACTCTGGATGAGGCGGCTGTCGGCCTCGGGTGCCAGCTGTCTTTGTCACCTGCTGGTCGCTGGCTTTGACTTCTGCTGATGCTGCTCTTGTCTTTACTTTTCTTACTGCTGCTGGGGCCTCCTAGAGAAGAGGGGGACATCAGAAATAAACATCAAAGCAGACAAAGACAGGTAGAGGAAAAATAAGAAAAGAAATAGAAGTGCTGTCACTTCAGTGTTGTTCATAGCTTCAGTTGCTTTACCTTTATTACTCTTGCCTCTCCTCTTCATCAGTAGCCGTGGCAGCGTACCCATGTGTGTATAGCTCTCGCTGGAGCGTACGTAACTGGCGGTGCGAGGCCGCATGGCACCCATGTCGTCCACTGTTGTCTCAGCAACTGGAGCCAGGACTGGCGTACCGCAGTCAGCGCCATCTTCAGGTGCAAATCCCGCTCCTGCTCCAGACTTCGACTGAGAGGACTTGGAGTCTGATTTCTCAGTGCTGCGGCGAAAAGAGAGGTTGGTGAGGCTCCCGAACCACTTGAAACCTTGAGAGGGGAAAAGTTTGAAAAGGGGAAGAAATGCTTACTGTGTGGTTACAACTATATGATGTTGGTCCAGTATAAAACTGCTGAATTTTATCGCTTTTATTAGGGTTTTTATTCTGCCAACTAATCCTCAGAGAACCTCTCAATTAGAGATTAGATTATTTGAATAATATGTTAGTTAAATGAGACATTTGCAAAAGAGTTGTTGTTATGTTTAAGGAGGAAACTAAAAGTGTGAGGAACTAAAGAGTACAGGGTTAAGTACATTTGGATTGTAACATGGAAAGAAGAGAACAAACCCAACTCCGCTGTTCCCTCATCTTTCCATAGCTTTGTAGTGTCTTTAAGCTTATTGTTTTGGTTTTCCAACTCTTCACTTCAAAGTTAGCAACTAGCTGTGCTACATATTGGAAGGCTTTGTAGGCAAAAAAGATGATAGTTTTCATTCGTTGGCATAGGCTAAAACTAGAGCTAAAAGGAGAGTGAATGTTGGATTTATGAAATGGACAGAAACATGACTAAGCAACTTTTTAAAGTTCATTTTTCAGATGTTGTGTTTTCAGCTTTTCTGCTGCCCCCAAGTGGGAAACAAATCAATGAATGCAGCTTTAATAAACAAGTCCCTTTCTTTCGGTCCAGCTGTTACAGTAAAATGGCCTTTTGTAGAGCTATTGTACTGATTGTGTTGCTCTACAGATGTAGAAGCAGTCAACCATTTGAAGCTATGAAATGAAAGTGATGGTATATGTGTGTGTGTGTGGATGTGTGTGTGTGGATGTGTGTGTGTGGATGTGTGTGTGTGGGTGGGTGCATCTGGTCCTGCTTGGTTGTTTCTGTGTCAACACCGGAAGGCATTCAGCCATTTTGCTATTTATGAAAAAGACCTGCTTTTACAAAACCTATACTGGATATAATTAAAATCATATTTTATTATGAATTGTATATATTTTAATAATTGACGGAACTGCAAAACAGCAAAACAGGTCATGCAAGTTGATTTTGTTTTGCAAGTCATCCTTGTCACAAAAATGTAGCAAAACTAACGGTGGCTGACAGCATTGGTTAACCTAACTGCTCACACCCCAGATGACTATATGCAGAAACACATGAACGTGAAAGTGCAGCTGCTCCACACACACACACAGTACTCACTCAGTTTCCGTATGCTCATGTTGTGGCTGCAGTGTGCGTATAAGATCAGCTGCAGGTGGGTGACAGATGGATCATCTGAGAGGAGACAAAGTAAAACAGAAAAGCGGAGCCAGATAGGGAGGATCAGTTCTTGTTATGGAGGGCAAACCTTGAACCACAGTTCCTCTCTGTGGGTGAGATACTGCAAACACTTATTCATGTGTGAGGGAGACTAAACTGAGATATGAGAGGCAGCAGCAGGGGCAGGGCAGCCCGTGACACTTCCTGTGTAAAGCTAAAAAGGACCAATGGTAAGAGGAAATGAAAAGATGATTTGAGATGACATGGGTTAAAAAAGGGTAAGATAAAAAATAGGAATATATGAGGGTGGCCTCTGGCCAAAAGTGTTGGTATGATAGATAGAGTTGCCATGGAAAGTTGGAGGGGTGTAAAGTGTTAAAAACACAAGTGCTGATAGGTGACTTTGATCTTTTGAAATAAACAGCTGGTTATAAACTCATCTAGAGGTAATAACTCACCTTTGACACTGATTATTTACTTCAAACCAGGAGTCCTTTAATCTTCCCAACACAGTTTCTATACATAGTTAATGTTTGAAGGTAGAGAATCTTAATCTCTCAAAATGCTGCTGCACCCTAATGCATTATTAAGATAATTCTAATGTGCATCTAATTTCTAAGGAGAAAAGAATAACGACATGCCTGATTCAGTGAAATTAATGAAAGAAAAAATATTTATGTAGTGATTGGGACCTGTTGTTTGTCAGCATGTCTCGGTTCAGTGCAAAGCATCCTTCAGTGCACCCACAAAAGGGGAAAGCTCTATGTTAAGGAGTGAAGCATTTGATGATAGAGATTTACATAAGGGGTTTTTTGGTGACCGTACTTACCAGAAAAATGACTGTTTTGCTGAGAGGTCGCTTTGTCTTGTGAAGAATGGCCCATTTACGAATAAAGGCAGAATGGCAAGACTTTAAAACCAGAAACCAAGGTTAACATCCTGTCTCCAGAGAGCCTTCAATGATGGATTTTCTTTTACTGTAACCCTGACCACAATCTGTCCATAACCTTATCCAATGAAACCACAATTTATTTTGAACAATGGTGCCCTACAAAAAGATAAGAAACTCACTGGTGTCTTGGTGTCATTTGTTTGTTTGTTTGTTTGTTGTTTGTTCCTTCCTCTTATTTATCATTTAAACATAATAACAAACAGGAACAAACTCCACAAATGCAAAATACAAACGCAAAATACAGCATATCATTGCATTTTTTTTACGTATGTGTTAATTTATTTCTTTTTTTTAAAACATGCATAATACAGTAAAACTTAATGTGTTCAAATATCAGGTCAGGGAGATCAGCTAATATGCTCCTACTGTAACACAGAGATGAGTAATAGTCACTGTAATATATAGTGTATGGACCTACTTCTCATGTAGTGTTTAGCATGAGCAATGGGTCTATGGGTTTTCACTTCCTGTTGACTTTTGGGCGTGCAGCTTGTGCAAAGTCGCTTTTCGTCTTCCTGTGAACACTGTACCACACCAGTATATTTAGTCTGTGAACTGAGAAGGCATAGAACAGAGTAAAAAACATACAAATACAAAGCAAAATGAAAACTCCAGTACATATGAAACATTCAGAAACAGTACCTATTTTAAAGGTAATATTTGAAACCATACGCACTATTATTATTTTAACATATTCATCATCCTGCAACTTTAAAGAGCAACATGCCCTGATGATAATATTTCAGACTTCATCAGTTCACCATCACATTGTCTGGTTTTATTTTGTCAACAAGACTAAAAACATTTTTACCTTCTTAATTAAGGGACAAAAGGCTCTTTGAATGTACACATAAATTATGACATTTCAGCGTCTCAGAAAGGGTCGCTGTGCTCAGTTAGAAACAGTTACACAGAGATCCCTCCCTAATCTGCTGTTAGCCATCCTCTGGATGCCACCAAAGGTCCCTGACAAAACAGAACTACAGCCAACCTACTGTGTTTTACTCTATATGTACTTCACCACAGATAACTGTAGACAGATGCCTGCTTGGTCTGGAAAATTGCTGTTAAATTGGCCTTGCACATTTCCAATTAAAAGTCACTAAGACTAATGAAGACTAATTACCAGGCTAATGGTCCGTTTCATCCAGTCATACATGTAACAATTTTTTTTTGTCTTAAAAAGTGTGTTTTTGTGATGCCATATTTTTCTGTGAACCATTGAGTGGCTGGTGCCTCCAGGTAATGCCCATGTCCACCTGAACAGGTTATTTTTAGGGAGTAAGGTCCAAGTAGAACATCTAGTCCTTTTGGTGCAGCCTATGGACTGAACCAACTGAACATGACTGCTAATCACTTCTCTGTAATCCAACAATATGGAGGTAGATTGGGAAAAGTGAGAAATACGATATAGTGTGGTAAACACACACACATACACGTGTGAGCGCTCACGTACACCCTGAAGTACTGAAGTAGTGCGTTAGACTTTTATTTTGTGTCCCAAACAGGTTTTCCACAGAAGCAATTTGCTGGAGTGAATGACTGTGTGTGTGTGTGTGTGTGTGTGTGTGTGTGTGTGTGTGTGTGTGTGTTGCTTTAATTTCACCTTGATGAAAAAACAAGCTTTCAATAATTCAGCTCTCCGCCACCTCATACGATGACAGCTCACTTTGACCTGAGGCCGCGATGATACACACCGCCCTGTGAGAGAGACGCACAAAACTGAAACCTTTTTTAGACAAAAACACACAGTAAATGCTGTGCTCCTTCATGAGATCCCTCACACCTTTCATTTTATTTAATTTCCAAAATAACATACCACAAGTATTCTGTACATTTATCACACATCCTAAAGACAGCAAACATAGCACATATTTTATGTACTTGTTTTTCTACCTACTTAAAGTGTATGTACATTTGTGTTCTTCAGAAACACAATATAAAAGCTTACTGGGCAAAGTCGTGTACTGATAGTTATATAGTCCTTATTGGATAATAGTCATAAATCTTTTCATTGCTTCCTTGTTAATTAGGGTTGTTTATGAGTGTGATGTTGCTGTATGCTGCCAGAAATTAATGAACTGATAAGTAGGTAATATGTATCTAATTGACTGTAACCATCATCCTCTGTGTTTTTTTTATAGCATTGTCAGCATTGCACAATGCTTTTCTCTTATTACACTTTCCTCTGGAAAAGTACCTACACATCACTTGAATGAATTACCCTGAACTGTTACTACTTGAATGTAAATTTTAAACTCAATTCCGGATGACTTTTACAGTGCATGTGCAGCACATGACCTGAGTCATTCTGCTATACATTTGCAAAATCATTTATCCTGACTTCACTGCAACAACAACTGAATAAGTATCTACTGCTATTTGAATGTGATTGTGACCTTTAATGTGATGCTGTTGTCAACTTTCTTGTGGATGATCAATGACAGCTGCTCTCTCTTTGATTTACTGAGGAGACTCTGAAAGCTGCTGCAGTGGTGGAATACAACAACGTAAAAATACTCCATTAAAACTTAAAGTCCTGCAGTCCAACATAACATTATCAGCAAAATATAGGTAAAGTACAGTTTTTATTAGATTATTAAGTAATTATTACTGATGCATAAATGTGTGAGAAGCATTTTAATGTTGTAGCTAGCTGAAGCTTTAACTTTATATAATGCTGTTGGGTTGTTTAATCTATACAAATGTGTTACCATGAATAATCTGCAGTAATCATATGATTTGTAGCTGTCAAATACATGAGGAATGACGACCTTAAAAAAAACACAATAGACAAAGTGGGTTTGACAAACACATGAAAGCCACAGCTGCTATATAACAGAACACTGTATATTTGATATAAAAACATCCTATTTCATCAATCAATGCTACTCATTTCATCACTACAGTTAATACAACATACATACAATGTAAAGTATGTTTTCTATGCTGAAAGGTGTAGATTAATGGAGTTTGTTCATTAGGTTTATTGCACAAGGTATAAATGTCTAACAGATCTCTTTGTTTGCCAGAGGTACTCTGTATCGTCACCCTGAAGGGAGCAGCTCAGACTCAGTATGAAGGGGGTCTTTGTTTAGTGTCACCACTGAAAGCATCAACACTCTAAATTCTGTGGGCTGTCAGGATTGTCTCTATGTCTCCCTCTTCCTTTGTGTCATGGTATCTGTTTTTATTTTCAAGCGTTCTACCTGCCAATTAATATTGTATACTGTCCAATAAAGAGGAATGCTGGAAAAATACAACAATTGTAAACTGAAACGACGGCGGGTGGAAAAGGTCAAGACGACCATGTTTCAGATTGTGTCGTCAGGTTTTGACATTTTGTGTTGATGTGATTTGTCACACATAAGGGAGGCAGGGAGCTGAGTTATCGAAGCCTTGTTTGTCATCAAGGTGAAATTAAAGCAGCAAATACACACAAGCACACATTCATCCTGGCATATACACAGATACATCATTTGCTGTACTTGTGAGGACCTTAAATAAAAAATTATTACATGAGGTTTGGAGTGAAATGCTTTAGCTATCATGCGTGGCATCTTATTGTCTACCATTGACATATATTATCTATTCTTCATTAAGAATTTTTTATGTTTTCCGTTGAGGGCTTTACTGTGATTAATGTACTGGTTATATAAAGAGAAAATTTCTCCCGTATCTACTCAGAAATGGTTTGCAGGGCATCCAGGTTTGCTGTAAGGTAAGGGCTCTAAACTGCACATTGTGATCTTATTGTTGATTTAATTTGCCACCTATTGGCTGATATACATAGCCAAACCGTTGCAGGTGACAGGTATTAAAGAATGTAAGCTCTGTAAATAGGGGAGTCAAATACATAAAAGTATTTCAAATGTGTCATACTATACAGATACACAGACTATAGGAGGCGCCAAACATAATTGAATTTCACATTGGGGAGAAATCACCTGCCTTGATTGGCCAAACAGAGACCAGTCATAGCAAAGAACTGTAATGCATAACACACAGCAGTGGTTTGGGTGTCATCCAGAGTAAGATTAACAGAAGGTGAGTGAGGATCACTGAGAGATTGGCAAGTTTCTGTATAGACAGGGACACTGTCTCTGTGATGCTCAGATGTCAACTGAGTGAGTAATTTGGGAAAAATACAAGGAGACCTGAGAACACTCCAGTTTACATGAGCTCTGCCAGCTTTGATTTCTGGCAGCTTGTGTCCCTGGACTGGGACTGAAGTTATTCAGTTGGCATTTGTTGGCCCATATGACATTTAACAATTTACTAACCACTGTTGATTTCTGTTTTACTTGACCGGGTCAAACTGAAAGTGATATACATACACAGCATTACTCTTAAAACATATCCATTTGTTCTCTTATAATTAAGTTTATTTTTGTAAGTATGTACAGGCCTTACACATACTGCTTAATTTATGACTCTTGCAGCCTGTTGATTGTTTTGGCATGAATCTGCCATTCTTTGCATCTGGGTGTAGCTCTACACGGTTACAACAGGAAAGACAGCTTCCAAAGAATGTGGTTTTCCCAGACACTGTATTAGGATTCTTATTAATATTTATTATTCCTTTGCCACAAAATAAGATAAACTGAGAGTAAGTGAAAATGTTTACTGTGATGTAAAAATATAACCAGAGTCATTAAATGTCCATATCAGTAAATGATAAGAGTCTATAAAGAGCACAACTGCATAGACACACACAAAAACACTCCATTACTGGACAATCTGCTGCTATCCATTTCTGTGTCATCCCATTTGTGCTTTGGGAGGGAAGTCAAGAGGCCAGCTTGGGAATAAGGAATACAAGTGTGCCTGTGCGTGTGTGTGCCTGTGTGTGTGTGTGTGTGTTTGTGTGTCCAACACTTTGAGTCTAGCAGTCCAGCCAGCTGAAGGTGACTCATCTGCACCAGGTGCAGCTCTCATAGTAACACTAATCTGTTGGTGACGTGTTGAATCATTAAAAGTAAACAATGACTCCTCAATGAAAACTGCAATTTATATGATTTGGTGCAGCTCTGATCCATTACCAACACTATACATTTTGCTGTATTTTCTTATTACTATTTATGCCTGCAGAGAAGCGCATTATATATAAACCTTTATTTAAACAGAAAATGTCCCATTGAGACACAGTCTCTTTTACAAGGGCGTCCTGTATAGCACATATATGAGGGATCAAGTTGTAGTGATATGTTTTTTTTCTCCCAAATCTTTGGATAATCAGGATATTATGGATGTATAGTATGCGTGCGCATGTCCTCCTTCAAAATGCACATACTGAAGCACTACAGATATCGATAACACTATCATGAGTTAATATGATAAACAATGATGAAGAAATGCTTATGGATTTACTCATTTTAAACTATTATCTTAAATATGAAATTCTTGCTTTATCACAGCTTGGAAAAGGCAAATGCAGCAAAACCGTTTTTTCTGCATTCACTTTAACAGCACTGGGAGTAGCTGCAGGTCACACAGGGTTACATGGATGCACTGATGCTGGCGGGGGTCATTTCACTTCTACTTTTGGCCCCTGAGAAAGTTCACCAGAGCAGTTGGGGATTAAGTACTTAATGGCCTTTCGGTTGGAGTTGTTGATGGATGGGATCGTTCTTCCATTTCACTTCCCTGTCTGATCTTCTTGGCATTTCAACATTTCAGTCCACTGGCATTCAACTCATATACTTGTCTCTGAAATGATTAGGTTCATCATTATCGAGCCATAAATTGTGAGGTTTCACATGCAACATCACTGCTATCTAAAGACAATCTTCTCCACAACACAACAACAACAAGTATAAATGCAGCTTCTATCTTTTCTAATTCTGTCACTGTATCAGTGCAACTCTGTGTTTAGAAGCCAATTGAAATGCTCTGGTACATTTCCATTGATCTGCTTTTTTTCATCATGTACTTCATGTACTTCCAGTTTCCAACCACTAGAGGACTGCAAATAACTGAGATTGCAACATAATGTCAATGCTTGTGCTTGATTTAAATGTAAGCCACTTATGGTAAATGGTGTTATAATTGTGTGCATTTGAAGCAGCATGCATGGATGACTGCAGCTGCAGAAGGTATAGCACTGAATGTGCAGTAGTGTTTTTGTACCATGTATGAAATTAAGAAGTTCTACTGAATGTAATAAGATTCATGAGAAGAAAGCTCTGCAGAACATTCACAGCATCAACACTTTTCATGCCATAGTAGTACCATATGTTGTCAGTACTTGAACATTTTGGCCATCAATTATACATTATAAGAGTAATACATTGCATGGTAGCAAGCAACAACAGTGGTAAGGGTCAATATAAGTTTTAGCCATTGGATAGTTAAATTGTACAGATTTAATAATTTTCTAATTTTCTGGGAGGCGTAAATCTCAGGAGGGCTGTTTGAATGAGATGATAATTCTCATTACTATTGAGCTTTAAAGGGATCTTAGTGATAACTGAAATTGGTCTTCCAGAGGAAAAGTTTTAAAACAGATGGTCCCCTGGCTGAGTAGAACCAGAGGCAGGTCCTGTCCTTGCCCTTGTCTGGTGACGCTCACATATACTGAGTGAGGGAAGATTATCGAATCAGTCAAAACATTCAAGAGGGAAAAGAATAATCTGGATCCAATTCCTGGCATCAGGTCACACTGACCTACTGTGTGCTTCAGAGTATCTTAAATCCCCCACTCTGAGGCAAAATAGACAAACTGAAGTGGTTTCAACGCTGAATCCTCACATTCTCTCTCAGTATGGACTCTGAAGACAGGGGCAATCAGCACCATGGACAGAGGTCCAGAGAGAGAAGTATGCAGGAAACACTGGGAATGGATTGAAAAGCTAAACTTACAGGTCCAATTAAATTGTATCATTACTCGCCTAATGTGAGGCTGTTGGCGGAGACCAGTGGAGAGTCAAGCCAATGTGTAAACAAATTATTAGTATGGAGAGAAAGGGCAGAAAGGTGGGATTGTAGAAACAATTCTGATGTTGTTTAGTTTAGTTTTTAGTTTAATTTGTTGCACCTACTAGTGCAGGATGACATCACCACTGGAGCTACATTGTTTTGCAGGAAGTTGAAGTACCCATTTCCTGGCATTATGGGATTTGGGAACACTCAACTACAGGGTGAATATAGACCACAGTAAACATTAAGTGTTTTCAGTGGCTCATAACTGAAAACATCAGCCTGTTTTACCTGTACTAAACTTTTACTTCTGACATTAGAAATCAGTAAATGTTGTATAGATTTCATATCACCTGATGATCAATGTGGGAATGATAGTAGGTTCCTATTCTGTGTTTTACAATTTAATAATGGGTCTCCTCTCACTATGGATTTTACTTGTTGCCATAAAACCATAAACATGGTTTCAGTAAAACTAATTATGATTTCTAGAAACTGGGGCAGGGATAATAAGGAGTGTGACCTGATGATGATGGCATGCCTTCAATCTTCCCTCACATCTACAGCTACATGAATGACTAGAGTGCAGTGCCTCTGTACAACAGGCACAGGCGGATAGGTCCAGTCAGATTCCCATAGAGTTTCCAACTCCATCATTCAGTTGTCAGAGGAATATAACAGGTCAGCATACAAACTACACATGTAAGATGAGGGAAAGCAGAAGATAAAAACAAAGGGATATGAAGAGACTGTGAGTCTTCATTCAGGAAACTCTGCAGGTATCATTACATCAAAGTGTAATCAGACTATTGATGCTATTTGAGCTAAATAAGAGCACTTTGAAAGGCTAGAAGCAGATAGATATATATATATTTAAACATTCCAGGGAAGTAATCCCTTTTTGAATATTTCATTACTTCTTACCCACTTCTTTTGATAGCTCACTTAACCACTCCACAAAGAAATATTTATAACATATTGCACTAAAAGCAACCCAACAGATCCCAAATAGGCATAATTAAGTACAAATCAAATTACTTTGGACACTAGACGTTTAGCAGTAGAGAGGAAGAGGAAGCTCATTGTGGGTATAAAATGAAAACATTTCCTATTTTCCTTTCCCCCTCTCCATCTATCTCTCTCTCACACACATTGTGTCAGCTTAATCATAATCCTTTCTTATTTTCTCAGCATCCACTCAGCCAGCACAGACCTTGACCCAGTCAACATGTGCCAGTCATAGTTAACTGCGAACTGGAGAATGAATGACAGAATACTGTAACAAAAGAAAAAGAGGTGTGGTAAATGTGAACAACAGACAGGAAGAGAGAGAGAGAGAGAGAGAGAGAGAGAGAGAGAGAGAGAGAGAGAGAGAGAGAGACTGAAATACGCAGAGAGAGAGAGTGGACTACAGGGGGGAACAAAGAGACCAGATGGTGTCAGGGATCATTGTGAGTTTAATGCCTGCCAAATTAAAACACAGCTTGATGATATCCCTTAATTTATCTCACTCCACTGGGTAATTGTCAACATACATCATTATTCAGAGAAAGTGATTTTTGTAGCATGTATTGATCTGTCAGTCTCTTTCAACAATATAATTGTTTAATTTTCCCTTTTTAATGTTTAGTCAAGCATTATCTTTCTGTCATTAAAATATAATTTCTATTAGTCCTGATATGATTCAGCTCCATCACCATTGAGCAAATCCCTGATGTGAACATGCAGAAAGTCACAAGAAATGTTGCGAAATATGGACTGTTCAAATGGAAATTTGAACATCTACCTTGTGGTGAAATTGTTGATGAAAGTTTCAGTCTCAAATTTAAACTGTGCTTGTTTTGAGCATGTACAAAGTGTCATCGTAAAGCTTTTCCTCTTTCTGCACTGACTAAAACCACATTCTTAAAGCGGCCTTGTGTAGTTTTCAGTGATATCTAGCAGTGAGGTTTCAGATTGAAACCACTACATTTTCAAGCATGTGCTTCAGACAAAATGCTGGAAACTCAGGTAAACTCCCACTGCAACATTACAGTGATATTTTTATCAGCTTGATTTTGAACTAATCCATGTACTTTAGTTCAAAAGTTAGACCACAGTAACGTTACTGTCTTGAATGTGTCTTCTGATGTGGTGTTGTCCTGCACTGTTATGTTGCATTATTGTATTTTATTTGGGTCACATACCTGAGTATCGGTAAAACAACAATAAATCTAAATTGACTGTTGCAGCAAACAACACCAGATCCATGCTAATCCAGCTGGCTGCCCCTGCCTTGCATCACTATTGGCTTGTAGAACAAATTGTTCCAGATTTGCTTTGTACTGTTACATCATTTCTTACAGGCTAAAATCAACACTTTGACATAATACCTGTGGTACAAAGGATAGTAATATGGATCTCATTAGCTGTTGAAGTAATGTGGCAAGCTATACAACATAACTGTAATATTTTGCACCAGATAATGTTAGCAACTGGTTGGCGTTAGCCGGCAAGATAACGTTACCTTACACGAGCCAACTTAAACACTAAATCATAATACATTTCATATGATCTGTAGTAATATTAGAATACGTCCAACGGAATGAAAGCCAAATCTGGGTTGGTTTTTATATCCAAAACAAAGCAGAGGTCTCTTCATGACTCAAATACCTTTCCGATGTTGACCGTGTTTTTGCTAACGTCAATCTGATTAGTGTTTGGCATGATGGGCTCCAGCACATTAAACATTTTTGTTGTTATTTTTTATCCTTACATGGAGTGTTTTAACAGACTATTTCATTAGCTGTGGCGTTGTGTGTACACTTCAGAATCAGTAGGCAAGAGGCTCAGTAGCGCGCATCATCATCATCTGTAGAGGCTCGCTCTGGAGCAGCTGATGGATCGTGCCCCCCAAGTTATTGTGCTAGGCTGTGATGGGCTCGTTGGATGTCGCAGAGATCGTTGCGGATGTAACTGAGGTATGCGTGGGAGGACCATCGGCCGAGGATTTTTATGGTGTGGTCCGGAATGCCTTGGCTGGCAGTGGAGGAAGCAGCTCCGACGAGGAAGGAGTGTCCGGAGTATAGCTCCAGAGAAATGCCAGATTTGGAGAGGACTAGACTGAGATGGTGGTGGAACCAGAATCGTGTGGCAACTGCGCCTGATTCGGTGGTGAACAGTGGGTCTTGCGGGGAGGCGTGGAAGTTTAGTCTGCGGTTGATGTGGTTTAGGATTGGTTCGAAAGGGCTTAGGTAGGAGTTTAAACGGAAAATGAATATGGGATGAGAAAGGCCAAACTGGTCTGTTTTGCTCCTTTTGAGATTGAACCTGAGTGAGTCTGTGGAGTGAACGGCAATGTCGGATAGACTTGTGTGCCGGGAAGAGTCGTAGAAAGAGGAGGTGGTGGTGAATTCTGAGCATCGTAGGAAGCCGAAGACAGCAAGGAGGAACATAGCTACGACGGTAGAGTCAGTCAAGGGAGATAGATACCTGGCCCGGAGGGTCAGGATGCAGCGGGTGAGGAGGTCTGATGTCAAAGGCAAGCGTTTGAGGGTGTTACGAGGTTCTGTTTTCCTCAAGCCTTTCATCAGCATGTGAATGTGGGGGTGAGAGATGGAAGGAGCTGGAGCTCCTGAGAGGAGTTTGTTGAAGTAGTTGATCCCACTTAGGTATACTCGGATGGTGGATGTGCTGATCTTGAGTACCGGGTGGGCGTGGGAAATGTAACTGGTTAGGGATATGATGTCTAAAGAGGGGAACTGCAAACCGTACGAGGTATGGAAGGTTTTGAAACTGCACCATCCTGAATAGTATGATGAGAGTGTTTTGGTGGCAAGGCTGTTTATGATTGATAGTCGTGAAGCGGAGACCAAGTGGAGAAGCTGGGGATTCAGTCGAAGACCGTGGACCGTGTTGGATGGGAGTCGGAGAGAAACGAGAGAGAGAGTCAGCTATGGAGTTTTGTGAGCCTGGGATGTGGGCAGTGCGGATGATGAATTGGTGCTGGGCTGATACCAAGGTTAGCCTGCGGATGAACTTCATGATGTCGAGAGATTGGGAACGCCCTTTGTTTATAATGTTGACTGTGGATTGGTTGTCGGAGTGTATGAGGATGAGTTTTTGGGACCACTCGTGCCCCCGCGACGATTGGGTACAGTTCGAAGAGGGCTGAAGAGGGGGAGAGGGAAAATATCTCCGGTGGCCACTCTGAGACAAACCACTGGGAGCCGTAACCACCGAACCCGGTGGATGGAGCAGCATCCGTGTAGAGGCCGATGTCCTCTGGGTGGTTGATGTGGGCATTGTAAAAGAAAGAGATGCCATTCCATGACGACAGGAAGTCCCTCCACAATCTGAGCTCCATTTTGCAAGCGTCGTCAATGGTGACAAAGCCGTGAAGGGCAGGAACTGCTGCAGTTACCTAAAGCAGGTGGGAGAGGAAGGAACAACCCTGTGGAATGATGCAAATAGTGAAGTTGAGGTGACCGAGAAGTGAGAGGAGCTGGCGCTTCGTGCATCTGGTGGCGAGGAGGTAGTTGGAGATTAACAGAGATGTACTGGGTCCCGTGGTTTTCTCTGGGGAAAGGGGGACTGGAGGAAGGCAGATTTCAGTGTGGTAACGCCGTGCACTGGGAAATGAGAGGAGGGCGAGACTATGAGGAAGTCGTCCAAGAGATGGATGACGTACGGGAGTCTGTGGTTATTGAGCAAGATCGAACACAAAGCTTCGGAAAGTGAGTCGAAGATCTTGGGGCTGCTCTTGCACCCAAAAGTGAGACGGACGGAGAAGTATAAGGAGCCTTTCCAGGAGACGCGAAACAAATGCCAGAAATCAGGGTGTATGGGCAAGATCTTGAAGGCGCTGTTTATGTCGGCCTTGGCTAATCATGCATCGGGGGCCGGCGAGGCGAATGAGGTTGATAGCCTGAGCGTGTGGTGGCGTAGTGGATGGAAAAATCCTGGGCTGGGTATTAAGCTGTTGATGCTAGGTGTGGAGGCGCCGTGGTGGGAAGATAGACCTAAGATGAGTCTCTTTTTGCAGGAGTACTTGCGGCTCGCAATGCCGATAAGGCTAATGCGGTGGACAGGGAATGGAGAATTGGTGAGAAGGTCCGATCATGAACCCATCTGACACCTCCTTGGCTAGGAGCTCGTCCACAATGTTCGGCTAAGGCAGACTGGAAGTTGTGGCAAGAGAAGGAATGGTCGGGAAAAACCTCGATGCCTGGGTGGAAACCGCAAGTGAAACCGTTGATGAGGAAGTTCACAAACTGGCGGTCAGGGTGGTTTGCCAATGTGAGGTCGAGGGCGGGGATATTTATGGCTGTTTTCAGAAATTGCCTTAGTCATAGACTGGGCTTGGTGGGGTTGTGAGCGCAGCAGTGACAAGCATGTGCGCCACCGCAGAAGGAGCAAGTGTGAAAACGGCAGCCTGACATGATGCAACCCAAGTCGTTGAAGTTATTGCACACCATGCGGCCACCCTGGAAGAGCATGGGCCTGCCTCGTTTGTCCACACTGCGAGGGGGCAATCTTATGTATGTGGTGGTGATTGGATTCGCAGGTGTGTGTGATGGGACACGGGTGGTTTAATCAGTGAGGGGGATGAGGGAGGCGTTGTCCTGTTCCTGAACCTCAGTTTACTTAACTCCATTACAACCCATTCACAATAACAAAGTGACTAATTTCAATATAAAACTACATAGAGCCCCTTTAAAGAACATTATTCTTATGTTGTACCTTGCACTTTATATTTTTATTTAAATTAAATTCTTCTGTTTTCCTTTTGTCAGATACAATGTAATCTTATTACACCAACAGTTCAACTTGGCAGAGGCATCACTAGAAGGAATAAATTAAGTGCTTACTTTGTTTTGAAATTCATGAAATATGTCAACAGCTAACAATGCACATTTAATTAATTCTGTATTAATGTTCTTCTATCTGCATACTGGATGATGTGAGAAGATAAGCATCTCACTTGCATAATTTCTGAGTGAGTCTGGTCCTTGTGAAGGCTCTCACTGACTATGAAGAGCTGTGAACATCTGTTAACCTGCAAACCTGTTGCTGTAAAAGCCAACATGTTGCCAATGCTTGAGCAAATCCCATCTTTTTAAAGATGTTTTTCTCTACATTAAAGAAATGTGTATTGTTTTGTTTCTAACATACACCATTTGTCTAATGTCCGTCTATCTTGCATTGTGACCCAATGTCTGCAAGCCAATCATAATGTTTCATCTAATCTAATCTAAACCTACTGCATCGTATTGTTATTATGTTCATCATGTTAATGTAATTCTCTTTATTGTGCTTTACTGTACACTTTGTTGTTGTATGAAAGTCTCTCTCTGCCTCTCATTCCATTTTTCCTTCTCTTACCTCTCCATCTATCCATCAGTCCCTGCCTCCTGGAATCAAACCAAGACGCTCCCTGTCCTTTGGTCTCTGCTGCTCTCTGTTTCATGGTTTATACACAAACACACACAAATGTACATCAAAATCACATTGTTCAGCCTTGAGTGTCCTTCGCCACAGCTGACTGAGAGGGTGAGACAAAAAGAGAGAGGTTGAGGGGGATGAGGGAGGTGCAAAGTCATCAATTATTTATGGTTGAAATCTAATAAGAGGCACGAGTTTAGATAGGCAGTGAGCATATTGACAGATATAGTCCCAGTTTTCTGCAAAACATTATCCTATAAAAAGTATGTGAAGGGAGTATCATTTTCTGTTTGTGTTCCTTTGTATTTAAATACATTTGCAACAACTATTTCGAGGACTCCTTGTTTTTTTCTTCTCAGCTGGATTTTGAGCAGATTGCTGTAATTACATTACATGATGTTTACTCTGTATACATATGTCTGTATATGTATGTGTCTGTATATGTGTGTGTGTGGTGGAGGCAGTGCAAAGAGCATTAGCACTGAAGGTAAAGCAGTGTTCAGATCGGTCAAACTGTGGGCCCGCAATGATATTGAATATCATATTTGTACTGTATGCACATTTTCCATTTCATCACATTTTTAAACCGGCAACCACAAAGTATTTGACAGTGCACCCAAAATCTGCAGATGATGAGGGGGATTTTTATCAGAATTTTCTGAATTAGCAGAATTTTCTGATAAAAATAAATAAAAATTTGGTAGCCTACATAATAGTGAAACTGTGTGACAGCAAAGTCTGTGGATTATCCTGAATCATCAGGACATTGATTCTGCCAAAAACATGTTGCTGTTAGTTTTTCAAATGTAATCTTTTGATTCTCAGCAGTGGAAAGAACCTCTGTAAATACGAGTGTAACCTTCTTCATAGCTAAGAGACCATAGATGTAGGTTAGTTGTCGTACCCATTTATGTTTCATGACTTTTGACAGTCACAAGGTGACTCGCAAGGAAAGGCTCCAATCTCATCACCATCTTCCTCCACAGTATTGATGTGTTCACTGCAAACGACATCAAAGAAAGTTCAAAGACTCTTCAGGTCAAATCCTGAAAGACTTTTGGTTAAGACCACATAAAAACAACTTATTTATTGGTTAGAGAGCAGAGGGAAATTTAAAGGTGTATGTGTACCACTAAGAAAAAGACAACTAATAGTACTAATGATGTTTTTCTCAAAGTGTAAAGTGTTCCTCTCAGAGAAAGTTCAAGGAGTCTTTCAACCAAGGCAAGTGACCGTGGTATAATTGGGTTCAGATTATTTGAGTACATTACATTTAACTAGGTTTCGCTTCTGAATCCACCTTATCCATTATTTACAGTAAAAACAAGTACTAACTACCACGAAGTATAAATGCTACATTTCTGTGTTTTTTCTAAGAAGCATCTGTAGATATTCTCCAGTTATTCTCAGAAGACAGTGTGGCCTACCCCTCTCATTCCTTCGTCTCAGTTAGCCTTTGCAAGTGCAAGCTGCAGAGGGTCCAATAAAGAGAATGATCTACTCTTTCTGCTGTAAATAAAATTTCAGTGACTTGTGAGTTCACTCTGAAGCACTTTAAAATCATAGTACAGTTGTTCCGAAGTCTTCACTGACCTGGAGTGTTATGGAAATCACAGCAGGACATGCGAGAGTAAGAAGCTGACAGGGCTGTTTCGGTTACTCTGTTCCTCACATAGGCCCAGAGGCACAGGGCCTGGACAGTTTCTGAGTCAGACAATATCAACTGAGAGAGTTTGAGAATTGCAGGCTCTTTTGGTGTACGTGAATGTACTCAACACCATGAAGCAGGAGGTCCTACGTCATCTGTCATTTCTTACAAAAGCCCTCACATCATTACTTCCCTACACTTTTCAGCTAGCTATAGCGAAAGAGAGGCATTATCTTAAAACTACAGAGTGAGCACGCTTTATAGAGTTTCAGCACTGATACAAAAGAGTAAATACTTCACAGGAAAATATGTTCACTGTTACCTTCACCATGCTATCCCTATTTTTCCTGTTTTATGCCCAGTAACAGTATTGAAAACAATTTTCAGAGTTGTTACCCCCGTATCCATATAACATGGTCTCTTCGTCCCCAGTACTCACATACTTGTCCTGTTACCTTGTCCAGGTACCTATTAAGTATTTTAGTGTGAAACAACACCAATATTTCTGAGTTCACTGACTACTTTACTGCTAATATATATCACGTAAAGGGTTTTTCCGTATCTGAGTGGAATTAAGTTCAAGTCCTCCAGTTTATGGCCTTCAGCAATGTGAATCTCTCCATTGAAGCTCATCTCTGCCATGAAAAACAGCCAGCTACAACAACAGCTTCTCCTCAGTGGCATGCCCTTTCACTTTTATCTCTGCACAATGTAATGCTCTAACAAATGCTTAAAAGAACTATAGCGTCAGGAGGGTAAATGCTATGAACAAAGTAAGCAGCTGTCTGTGAGGCTGGTACAAAAAAGGTGATCTCAAAACAATGTCCACTGACAGGGAATGGAAACACAGAGAGTTGTATAAGAAAAGACACAAGCTCTAAGATCTGTGATGTATCTGTGTATCTGTATGAAATAAAGAATTGTATGACATATTAATCCACATTATGTCATAAATACACACATACTTTTTAAATAACTGTACTCATCGGCTATATCACCAACAAACTAGTCTGTCTTTCTTTCACTGCAGTGAAACCGTTGACATTGAACCTGATATGTGAGTGACAGAAAAAAAACAGAGGGGGGTTTATCCCCTGACCTTTGTGTTTGTGTGTGTGTGTGTGTGTGTCAGTTAACAGGATTTGCTGACGGTGGCTATACATGACATGTTTGATCCCCCTGTAATAAATAAAAACAAGGATAGGCTCAGTATTTTCCAGTGTACACCTTTACTTGAGTGAATATTTAAGTAGTACTCTTACTTTAACTTTGCTAGGTTTAAATATATTGAATTATGTTAAAATTAAGAGTGATGAAATGAAAAGCCAACACAGGGATATACATCATGAGCATAATATCTTGTAATGGATGCTGGCTTCGTGGTTTACTACACTGCACAGACTCCCCTGATTGGCAGGGGCAAAGGAAGAAGGTTTAGGGTTACATTTAGCTTTATGGTTCATTAGGGTCACAACAGAGCTAGCAGAGGGGCAGTCAGGCTGACCAGAGGCACACCTGGGCCTCTCAGGTATGACTTTTGGGCAAACATGATTCTTCTCGTCTAGTTCTTGTGCATCTTAGGGCAGAGACATATCCTGATGAAACGAGGGTTTGAAAAAAGGTTCTTCAGTGCTACAATAAAAAGCAAGGGGTGATAGACTGAAACAGAGAGAAAGAGAATGTGTGATTTATAAAAACATAACCTTTGACCATGGTGCTGCCCTGGTCTTACCCTCTCATCCTGATTTGCTAGGGAAAAATCTTCTCTCTCAAGCCTTTCTCACTTCAGCTCTTGTGCCAGATCCACCCTGACAAGAACAGAGACCATCTGCAACAGTCGTTGTGCACTGCTTGCTCTAATGATGCCCCAGCTGCCTGCCTGTTAAACTGTGTGCTCCTGACAAGTGACTTGATGCTCACTGTTCATATCATATTTGTCTGAAAAAAATTGTTCACATGCAAACTTATTGCAACATGAATACAACGCATATTTAAATGAAGGTTTTTGTGCTTAGTTATTTATTTAAGCTACTGCACTCAAAGCGTTTGCAGAATTATGACCAATTTACATAGATTTGATCAATCATAATGATGTGCAATGTAGTAATCATACAACATGATTGCCATGTGTTCGCAAGCAGCCAATATCTGGCTAGCTATACTGAAAAAAGGAACCTGAACACTAGCAACTTCAATGTAATTGATTTTTTTTTAAATGTGGGACTAACTAATGTTTAATAAATCTTTAACACACTGACTGCACAGAATAGTTTTAGGTACATTTCAAATGCTTTGTACTTAATCAAATGATTCATCACCATGCCTGTCTGTTTAACAAAAGATACCATTTCTCCTCAACTATCATAGCTATCATTAACAGCATTAATTTAATCTTAAAAGTATTTTCAATCCATCATTTTCTTGCGTTAAGAAGTCAGGATACAAAAAAATTGAACTGTATTCCCTTACAGTACAGAAAATAAAGACGTAATCAGATTACAGGTACATTTTGAAAAATCTGGGATTACTCACAGGGATTACTTTAAGCATAAAGTTTCCATGAAACAGAAAAGGCAGTGCTGTTTGCCTCCATATATGTTTTTTATATACAGTCTATGGTATATATACGTATTCCTGTAAAAACACAAAGCTAGGGAGGGGCGTGTCGCAGACATTGATTGGCATTTACAGTTGCCAGTAGCACCGAATGTTAATGCCCACGCAGGCTCTCTGCTAGTGATGGCAAGTTCGAGTCTTTTGACAGACTCGTTCATTCTAATCTCGTTCATTAAAATGAACTAATCTTTTTTTGAGTAATTTCGTTCATTATTATATATAGGCTGGTTATTGCAGCGCTGCAGCCCTCTAGTGGGCGATTAAAAAACAGCACCGTTCTCAAACACGAAGGCTGCCTGGCTTGCTTTATTTGACAAAGTATAATGCACAAATTCACCTCTTGATTACTGTATATTATCATTATACACCCCCCCTGGGCCCACAACCAAATTCAAACCATGTAAAAACCACAGAAATATGCTGTCAATATGTAATCGCCACTACTCCGGCTAAATCCTTCCATTTTCACAATCTTTCCCGAGTATACAACCAGACCACCAAGTTCTTAAAGAACTACAGCACAGAGAGAGGAACAAAGAAATAAACACATATAAACGCAGCAGTTTGGCAGTTCTTGAAGCAGAATGGGCCACATCAGGTTCTGATCCTGCAGACAGAGAAACGCACATGAGTGCATCGCTCTCAAACACTGCAGGTTGTTCACCAGCCAAGAGCTGTGAAACAACAGCAGGGCTCCGTTGGTAAATAAAAAGGAAAGTTACGTTGCGTTCTCTGGCGGACCTGGATCAGCTGTTAGCTGTTTACAGGGCGAACGCTAATGTTGCTACGTGGCTGTGTTTTAATGTTTTAATGACCGGGTCCGTTTGTTTTGGAGAGGAGAGACGACCTCTGAGGTAATTCAGCTCCCGGTAGAACCCTGTCAGGGCTCTGAAGTGGACCCACAACAACTCTCATCAGCTGTTAGCTGTAATGTTAAACACTAGCTGGACTAAAGTTATGGTACAGCTGTGTTAAAACTATAACTTAGCACAACATCACTGCGCTGAAATAACGGTACGCTTTATAAAATGTCACATAATTAACAAAATAGCTATATAATCAGTCCAGTGACTGTTACCTGACAGCTGACCTGCCGCTCATTCTCCGGCGCTGGCAGTAACTCAGCCTGCCGAATGAACGAAAAGACTGAGGAGGACCCATGTGAGCGTTGAACGAGTGGTTCATTCCTGCTCCACAAAAGGAGCTGTCACGAGACAAATGAACGACTCAGACCTGGAGACCCACAGTTGAGAGTCGTGAACTAATCAATTCTGCTTCCTGTGCTGACGGAGCCCATGCAGCTGCTGTGTCCAAGACTCACTGAGACAACCCGTTCCTCCAGAGTCATACACACGATTAGGTCTTATGAACGAAACGTTCTTTGAACGACACAACACTACTCTCTGCTCTGTGCAGACTGGTTCATCTCTCAGTGCGTAAACACGGCAGCTGGACCGGGACCGAGCACAGCCTCCGAGACTGAGGTGGTTTTCTTGCTGGGTTTAGCTCTTGTCACCCCGGGGCTGAGTAAACTAATAGAACCGCGTCCCTGTTGGTCCTGTTCATGCCCTGTTCACTGGGAGGCTGCTGAGCAGGGTTCAGGCACCGCACCCCATTTAACTTAAACACCTTTATACAGTCTTTGGTATAGACTGGCAGAGTAAGCTAATTAGACCAGTGGTTGCACTGCTAACTGAGCTAACAACAGCAGCTAGTTAACTGTTAACTACTGTAACAAGTAAAGCTATCTGTCCATCAGGAAACTCTGTGAATAACTGAGTTGAGGAAGAGCAACCAGGAGACATCAGAGAGAAAACTAGAATGTATTTTCTCCATATTTCTAATATTTCTCCATCAAATATCCAATTTCAATGAAATGAGTGAAAAAAGTTGTGCTTTTGTATAGTGGGGCCCTGTTAGAGAAACACTATCCTTCAGCAGCTTCATTGAGAAATCTTTTCATTGGACAGAGTGGTTTTCCAAATGACAAACTTAAATATCAAGAATACCTACAAAACAAATTTTTTTTGTCATTGATGCCAGATATTGCCATACTGGTGACATAGTGCAAAGCATATCATATAAAACATTTAAATAGGGATGTCATGAACCCTGCATCTCTCAGTTTGGGACTGATTTTTTTAAACCTGGGCATGTCTGATTTCCTGAGTTGGCACTTGCTGCACCTGCTGGTAATGATGCACCTGTTCCTCATCAGCCATCCCTACTTCTTAAGGAGAGACCAGACTTCCGTTCCCTGCTGGATTGTTAAGTCGTGTACCGAAGGTCTTACCTTAGCATCTAGCCTTAAGCCTGTTAATCTAGCACCCACTTTGCTTTTACTAACTCTCTGCCTGTCTCCAGATCACCTGCTCTGCCTGCCTGCCTGCCAGTTCCAAGTACCTCAAAGCCGAGATCCAAACTTTCCAGCCACACCAGCCAGCCCTCACGCTCCACTACTTGGAAAGAGACTCCCTGCCACCTCACCTTGCCTAGTTTGCTCACCCTGCCTCAGTCAATAAACTGTTTAACTGCTGCTTTGTTTCTGTGTCTGCATCTGGGTTCTAGCATAACTCCTGACAATAGATTTGGAGAATAGGAGATTTAGTTATTGTATATTTCTCAAAAAAAAAAAAACTCTGAGCAGAAAACGCATCATTGATACTACTTTTGTCTTCATTTGCCTATTTGGCATTGAAGTAATCCAAAAGTAACTAAAAGTAATCAGTTCACATTACTTTTATTTTTTGGTACTTGCATTATGTTATTGATTACATTTTTTAACAATTGTACCGGATTACAGTTTTAAAGTAATCCTCCCAACCCTGGTTGCGTATATGCTGCTAGCATAGCCCAGTCAGTACATGATTTATGACATTGAGAAGCAGGAAAATAGGAATAAATCCTTAAGAGTAACTACATGACTCTAGTTGGTTGGGGAAGAGCGTTACATTATAATCAAGTAGGGTATTCAATCATAAAATCCTTTTTATGTACACATGACTACAGATGACAGATATAAGAAATAAACTAGAATCTAATTTACAAATCAGTGGAATAGGTTAGGATGTTGCAAGACTGTATATTTCTTGAGGCAAATATGGGTGTGATGCATTAAACACTAGCTTGCTGTATGTGAATGGCTAAAGATCTGAGATGTGGCCAGAGATTCAGAGGTCTGGAACCAGGTTAGTAAAACACAAAATTTAACTGAAATTCAGGTGAGTGTTTTTTCTTCCCTAAAATTAAAGGCACATGCAATAGGGGATCTGCTGTAACTGTCAATTGTGACAAATAAAATCAAAATTGGTTGGTAAAAATAACGTCTCATCTAATGGCAAAGTCTTGCTTTGTTGGTTAGAGTGACAACTTTGACTGGTATTCAATGTTATGTGTCCATGTGTTAACGTGATTGTACTTCATGAAGCTTTGCCACAGTATAAAGAGAACTCATTCTAATTCTCTTGAGGAATATTAGCATGTGTTGTCTCACAAACAAAGGGCCCTGCACTCTCTAACATTGAGTAAGTTAGCTCCCTATTCCTCCTAACCTGCTCCTTTATATCAATTATTGCATATAGCACTGCGACACAACAGTCTTACAAGACAAATCCCTGCAAGTACTCAGTGATTGATTGGCCGGCCTTACAATACAATGAATGGGGAAAAAAAGTGATGCTCAATTTAGCTCGGGACCTGGGAATAAATATTGTATAATATATAACAGTTATTTTTAAAATTCCAAATTCCCTGTTCTTTTTCCCTTCCCTTTTGCATGGCCATAACAGCTATCAAGTAATTTACAGGTTCCTGTGATGCTGAGGAATAACCATTCCTAGAATATGATATTACTGCAATACGTTTGAGACAAAAGTCTGTCACAGACAATAAATATATAAATATAAATATACAAACTGAATGACAACTAATATTCATGTTACTGTTGAGAGATCAGAAAAAAAGCTTTTTCTACACTGTGTTTTCTTTTGATGATATTGGGACCCCCGATTTTTGTACCTCAAAAAGTATTGAAGTACAAAATTGCACCAAAAACTTTCAATAAAAGACCCTTTCAGAATTGAGTCTGGCACGTTATTCCTGGTATTCCCAAGAAGCCCTGACAGAAAAAGTTCAGTCTGTTTTAGTCACAAATGACAGGCAGTGTACAGGTTGGTAAGGAAACAGTAGTTCAAAAATGTGATCAGGGGCCATTACATGAAATCATTTACAGCACGTAATAAATCACAAAATGCAAAAGCCCCTGTGCTCTTCCTGCTATGACCAGCCAAAATGTTGGCTGTGAAAAAAGGTCTATTGAAAGCATGATTGAAAGTGGTATTGTTAAAATTAGGTGGATCTTGGCCAAATGTTATCATTTTAAACGTGTGAATTAACTGGATGAAAAATGTTAAGTGATGTGAGAGACAGGAAATTTAGGGGAGAGAGAGAGGGAATGACATGCAACAAAGGGCTACGTATTGTACTGTGTTGCAACTTTCAATGTTTGAAAATATAAAGTTTAACCATTAGATTGATTGATATCATGCCCACATTTGGTGCCTACGGCTTTTGCCTAGCGCTCAGTATTGACCAGATGATTCCATACCAACACTACCGACCACATTTGATGGATTTACTTCACTGTGTCCTGCTTTACATAATACATCCCTCAGTGTAAATCTAGGGAATCAGCCCCACTTTCTCAGTGGTCAGGAGAGGTTCATGTGAAGGTCATCATTTCAATTTCTCTACAGATGGGTGACCTCACCCCTGCCCTTTCTGGGGAAAGCTTACCCTTCCATTGGCTCCAAACCCAATTAGTATGAGTACATTGATTTAAGCTGATTATGCGGCCTGTCCATAGTGACCTCCCATTCCTTGGGGCTGAAGATTAATAAACATGATCATTGATTACTTACGTATAATGAGCATGGATTTGGTGGCAGCTCTCAGCAGGAGTTACGAAAAAAACAGTTAAAGCACCGGTTCATCCCTTCCATTTTTAACCTTTATATTACCTATGATGCCTCTATTTTTACTCCAGGGATTCCAGCAGTGTTTTATATTAACGGTAACATCACTAAAATAAATGATTTTTTTATGAAATATGACATCAAATAAATAAAATAAAAAGAGCCATTGTGTATTTCGCGCAAATCTGTAGCTGTTGTGATAGGGTTATCAAGTAACACATAATATTAATGGTGGTTAATCGTTTTGCCATGGTCTACATATGCTTATTAAACTAAACTATATACTAGTCACCATTGTTGGATATACTTTGAATACTGTGGTGTTATGTTTCAGTGATCTTCTGTTCGCCTCATTTTCTCTCTATCTCTCTCTCACACACACACACACACAAACACTCTCACATACATGGTGGTCTATCCCAGTAAATAGTTAGAAGAACAGGTGGTTGGGTTGGCTTTACCAAAAACTCTATAAATACTTTCACTTCATTGTTACCATTAATGTGTGGCCCTTTCTCCAAATTTATCTTATAAAATAATTATCAACATAATTGCGTTCTACGTGAGGAAATGCCAAGACCCACTTTATACAGCCTATTTATAAAAAGATAGAATATCTGAATCAAGTGACCCTTTGCTCTGCTGCTCATGTATGATATATAATATTAACATAACAATGACATACAGAAGTGATCCCACTTATAATAATAATGCACCCACTCTCCTGAACTATTTCTGCATGCTTAGTGTCTTTTGTTTTTGCTTGAGCCCCCCTGTAAATATCTCAGCACTGACACATGTACTCCACAAACAACGACGGTTAGCATGACAGAAATTCCAAAACATCTTGACCTCATAGCTCAGATGTTCTTTTCTTTGGATTAGCAACAACTGTCAACGCCACAGTGCTATAGCATTATTGTAAAATAAGGGCTCACCCTCTGTGTGTGTGTGTTCCTGCTTGAGCATCGGTATGTGTGTGCTGAGCCTGCTAAGAAAAAACTAATAAAAAAGACTTAGACTTAGAGAAGCCTGACTTATACAATACTTGGATTTCATCTTTCGTTAATTTTTCACAGCATATACTTTGCACTGTGTGTAATACAGTGTATTGTGCTATTTTCTCAAAAATCAGCTATTTTATCTCAAAAAAAGCAACATAATGTAACATGGGTTTTTTGGGGGGGGGGGATTTGGCGCCCCTACTGTTTCAGAGTGTAATTCCTGGCTGTCATAACTAAACTGTCCACTAGCATTTGTTATGATTACATTATGATCAGAAACTAGCAAGTTACCAACTTTGCTAACACAGCCAAACATCAAGTAAGTGCATCATCATGAGACAAAGCAATATTACTTACTAGTCCAACTGTCTACACAGAAAGACTGCCATTTCTGTGTCTTGCAGCCTTTTATTTCACAAAGCGCTAGCCTTTTGCTTGGTAGGTCACTTTCTTTTTTTCTTCTTAACTTCCTCGGACAGCATCCTCTTCTGTCCTTAGAGGCTGCTGAGCTCAGTTATGTTGCCCTAGGGCCCCGTGGCCAGCAGAGGCCCCCTACAGTCACTGCTTGCTAGTGGTGGAAGAAAATCACTGACAAAAGAAACGTAAAATAATAAAAATAAAATGAAAGAAAGCTCTTTTATTACGCACCATAATAAGCATAGTGTTTATTTAATTTACTTTGGAAAATCAGCTGTGACCTGTGACTCCTAACCTTGACTGACCCTGTGACATCACCGACATCACTCGCTTGACGTCTGACAAGAGAAGATCATATTTGTCTGGACATGTAAAAAGACAACAGAAGAGAGGAGGCAAGAAGATAAAGGTACGTAAGTTAAGGCCACAAGCTCCATTTCCTATGCCTGTTTTTTAGATAATCTGCACTAAAGGTCTTACATTAGTCTTAGTTAGCCGCGCTGGTATTAACAATGCTAACGCTATAGCTTGCTAACATGCTAACTGCATAAATATAGTATAGTATTAATATTATACCATAGTATAGGATTAACTTGCATTGTTAAAATCAGTTGATTAGATTAATAGTGTTATTAGGACATGGGTCTTCTCCAATTTAAGCCATTAGCCTATCTTTTAACAATGCTAACGCTATAGCTTGCTAACATGCTAACTGCATAAATATAGTATAGTATTAATATTATACCATAGTATAGGATTAACTTGCATTGTTAAAGTCAGTTGATTAGATTAATAGTGTTATTAGGACATGGGTCTTCTCCAATTTAAGCCATTAGCCTATCTTTTTTCTATCTAACTATCTCTGGAGCTGAGCTGTTCAAATCTAAAGTTATAAAGCATTTACCTGAACAAAACCAGATGGGTCAGGTTTCAACAGGTCATATCACCTAAGAAGCTGACTCTGCTGGTAGGTTATGTGTTTTAGTTAAACTTACAGAGATGCCCTGTTCTTTCATTATATATCAAATCTGTCTTGTAGGGAGTACTTAAAACAGTAGCTGTTTTAAAGGACTGATTGTTGAGAGACATTATGGAGCCTCCTCCAAAGCTGCCAGTGTTGAAAAGACATCTTATCTAAAGTCACTTTTTAAAAGGAGACAGAATCAAACTCTGGCAGATTGTCTTGAATTATAAGATCTATCACCTCTAAAAACACAAGTCAGTCATTTCAGTTCAGTCAATTTATTTATATTTTTTTATTATTTCATAGCAGGTCCATCAGCCTCCACCTCTACCTCCATCATTGGTTTCATCCAAGAAGCTGACAGTGCTGGTAAGTTTTAGGCGTACATCAACAATTATTCACCTCTAGGAACACGAAGTGTATGAACATGTCAACTTGCTAAAATTACTTATTTTTTGCTTATTTTTTATTTGTTAATCTCCCTCATAGGTCTACCTCGGCCTACTGAAGTGGAGAGCAGTACCATCGTGCTTACTACCACACCTGACTCTCTAATTTCTACTCCTCCAGAGGATCCAGCTGACTGGCCATCAGTCCTTAATGACCAGTTACTTACCAGGACTTTTCCAAAAAGACACTCAGACAGTAAAAGTATTTTCTGGTTGAGAAAAGTGATGCTATCAACTGTTATGTAGTTTTTGTCTCTTAATCGATTGTCTGGTTGTCAATAACGATTTAAGCTTTGGTCATAATCACTTTATCAGTCATTTTATCCAGAACTAAGTTCATCAGTGTCTATTGGGTGTTGCACTGCCATTAAGCTCAGTAGCACTGGTGGTATCGTATGTTTCCAGTTTGACATCAAACATTGTAGATATAATAATATAGAGTATAATCTAGTTATTGTTTTTCATCAGAATCAGCTTTATTGTCAAACAGGTTTAAGAAATTTGCTTTTGTGTTTTTGTGCTAAACAAACATGGCAGGTTTAAGAATATAAGAAAGATTCTTCAGGTCTTATTTAAAAACAAGAGACGTTTCTGTGTAGTGACAACGCCCGACAGTCAGAGGGGCCTCCAACTAAATTTTATTAGGGTCCCTGAAGGTCTAGGGCCGGCTCTGCGTGGTGGTGTTACAAATCACTACGCTGTTGTGATGATAAATGTCTTGCATGGATTCCAATGTTACATATCTAGCGAATAGGAGCCCAGAGTGGAAATGACAGAAACTCCATTCACCCTATTACAAGTCAGTGTAGCAATAAAATTATTTAGCTGTTATTTTAAGATAAAAATACATAATGTTACTCAAATATTTTGTGGAATTTAGGTACCATGCACTGAAGAAAACAATGGCATTTTATAATTCTGTGATATTTTCATGAATTTAAACACAGTATTAGTAATAAAGTCAGTACTGGTATTACTCACCTTAACTAACACAAAGAACCCACAAGTTACTTTGTAGACTTTAGGCACTTTATTATTCATCAAATCTCCAGGATGGTCCTAGGATGGTATGTTTAAGCCCCCAGGTTGAGGTAATTCTGGATAGTTTCAGACAAGAGGAAGCTCAAAAATGCCTTTGGGAAGCAGTATAAGGACCAGAGGGCTCTTCTTTATGGCAATCCCGTACAGGTGAGTCAGCTCGCAGGGGACCTTACAGCGGTTGTGGGGAAGTAGTAGGACAGATGTTTGATATGATTGTCCATGATAATCTGACTAAACTGCCATGGCATTATTGAGTCTGAGGTAGTGTTCAAGTTAGCCACTTTATCATAACCCATGTCTCTGTGAAAGGATGGTTTTTGGCTTAGTTCATCAAAATTTTACTTTAACTAACACTGACAGCATAAAAGATCAGGAGGACCCTCCTACACAAAGAAAAAAACATCACATTAGTGAGGAGGTGGATAGAGAGGGAGATGGAGCAAGTCTGAGGGAGAGGATGATGAGAATCCCACCACAACTTCAAGGAGTAGTCCGACATTTTACATTCTTTTTCACATTGTGAAAATGAGGTGAGGAGATAAATACAGTACCACTCTAATGTCTATATGATAAATATGAACAGTAGTTGGTTTGCTTAGCTCAGCACATAGACACAGAAACAGGATGAACCAGCTAGCCGGGGTCTGTGTGAAGGCAACAACACGCTATATGTTGTTTGTTTCATCCACACAAAAACTGAAATGAGCAACAAGTTGTGGGTGTTAAAATTAGATGTTTGTTCTGGGGGTTATGTGCCACACTATTTCTTGCCTGGCCAAGTAAACAGACGTAGCTGGACTTCGGTTTTAATTACTGAGCTTTAGAGGTGCTTGAGTCAGGCTTGCTATTTTCTTTGTTCTGTTATGCTGGCTGTAGCTCCATATTTGTCACACAGACATGAGAGTGGTATCATACGTTTTTCTGAAAAAGGGTGTTCTTTCTGTGTGTTCAAACAAATCCTTTAAGATCTCTGCTGCCACACCCAAAACACAAGACCCATCTGGAAACGTCAGCTGTCTGGGAACATCAGACAGCAATTACTACAGAGGCTTCAAACTATAGCTGGGGAAAGTGAATAATACTCTTTTAAGTGCTGCATGGTAGTTAACTTCCAAGTCCTTCCACTGAGATGATGTTGTGAAGCCAGGTGTTGATGTTTGAAGGACTGAATTACTATAACTATACCATACTTAACTATATTTTTCTTTAGTGTCTTTAACTCATTATATTTAAGGTAAATGCACTTAATTCTGTTACATTCTTTTGCATGTGGAAGTTCATGACCACACATATTCTTAAATTGTACTGGGAGGAACAAAAGGACAGATGATGGAGTCACAAGAGAGGTGAGTATGAGAGTGAGAAAGGAAGGAATAATGAGAAGAGTGCTGCTGAGCAGAGAGAGATGAAAATAAGTTAGAGGGTTATAAAAAGAGGAGCACATCTCTGTGAGAAAAAGAGTCTGTGCCCTAAAACCCAATGCAGAAGTGTGAAATATATTATATATAAAAGTTAAAGAAAGAAATAAGACGAGAGGAAGGGTGGGAAAAAGATCATTGAAAACCCGACAGCAAGAGAGAGACGAGGAGAGACAGCAATGTGGAGGTGACAGATTTCTGAGTGTCTGGGAAAAAAATCTTCAGCAGGTGTGAATCTAGTCTCAGCCTGCAGATCAGAGGGAGACATCTAAACCCATACACACACACACACACACACACATACCTTGCATCTTATAGACACAGCTGAGACAATTCTTTTCTGGCAAACTCTTTCATTTTCCCTTCATCTTTCTACTAACCCTCCATCTCTGTCTCTAATACAAGCACACACACATTTTTAGTATTTTCTCTTTTCCATTTTTTCATTTCATTTGCAAATTAAAAAACACAGTCTCAAATGATTCTGCAGTGTCCCTTTCCTCCTACACACACACACACACAAACACACACACATGGATTGAGATGGTGTTGATCACAAATGGCAGCTCAAATAAGATTTAATTTAGACCTACTGATTACATGGATGGAAAGATGAGGAACATTCAAATAAAAATAACATTTTGCTGGTTCTTCATTGTTGAAAAATAGTAAGACTAGAAAGAAATCCTCTTTCTTTAAATCAAAGGAACTAAGACTCGATGTTTGTTGAAATCTAATTTTGTAAGAGCATTCACATTAAAGTAACAAGAAGATACAAAGTAGGTAAACATGTAAAATCTAAAAACAAACTACCGCACACTGATCTGACTTACTACTTTATTTGTGAATAGGTATATAGGTAAACTGTGTTTCATTGATGTTTTTGGTTTAGTACAAGTGTGTGTCTGAGACAGACATAGGGTTAGTTTCAGTGTAAAACTAGCTATGAGTGATTTGAGCAGCCAAAATCACTGAAACATTGTTGAGGCCAAGTCCAAAATTTGATGTATCTGAAAACTGCCTGTTTTGTTTTTTGTTCATGTCGGGGAAGTCCCCAAAATGGCAGCAGTAATCAAAAAGTAAACAGAAGTGACCGACACAACAGCGGTGGCTTTGACAAAACAGTGTTTGCAATGAGATGTGATGAATGCGAAAAAACTTGTGAAAGCTTTCCTTTTTGTCTCTAATAATTTGTTTTCTCATTCTTCTCTTCAGCCTTTCCTCCTCGTCATAAACCATTGTTCTTAAAAGTAATATACAGGTATATCAGTTTATATGTGTGTCTCTTTTGTCAACCCATGCTAATGATGGAAATGGTGGCTTACATACAGATTTGAATAAAATGTAGCTTTATATTTGCTTTTGAGGCTGCTGTTGCAAAGTATCACAGGTCCTAATGCTTTTGTGGAGTTTTTTTGTTAAATTGAAAGACAAAACTGATAAAAAGAAATCTATAATGAGAGGTCTAACTGTAATAAACAATGTCCCCACCAGAAATGAAATTCTTTTATCAGTGACAGGGTAATGAAAAGCCATAAGAAGATGTCAGTGGTATTTGTGTGTGCGTTTGAGTACACACCCTCCTGGCAAGTCTGTGCTATATATACACATCATCCAGGTCATATATAGGATCATGATTTTTGTTGATTTTATGTGTGTATAATTCATTATTTCATTGGGCCACACATCCATCTCCACATATGTGGACACATGCGCACACACATTTCTCTGTCCTCATGTTCTCTAAGAGGAGTAGACAGCTGCATCTCTAAAACTGAACTGTAATTAACACCTTTAAACCCAACGTGCCAGACTCACAAATAAAAGAAGCTGATTAAGGGCCTGGGACACATTAAAAGTGGATTAGCCCGAAAGATGCAAATATCCTGTGCTCATTTTCATCATAGTACCCAGAATCCAGGGCCTGAACCATCATTAGGGAACGGTGTGGGCAAAAACGCATGCAAATGTTTTTGATGGAGAGGGGACGAGACAGGCAGAAAGATAAAATGACTTAGGAAAAAAATACAAAGAGAAAGGGGGAGAGTAGGGAGGGTGTTATAAACAGAGACTTGTCAGTCACATATAACTCCTTTGAATCTAAGTCCAAGGGATTTGCATTGCTCTTAATACTCTACGAAAATACACACCCATTCACATACCAATTATCAGACATCAGAAATGTGCACACACACAATTAACATAATACTTAATACATAATACATAACATAATACTAGCTCGAATCAACAGCAAGAAAACTGAGTTTAGGAATACTAATGATGGTAATGTACTACTTTTGCATTTACATTAGATAGTTTGTAAATACTCTGCACATGATATGGCAATAAAGTGCTAGTTTTTGCATAATGGTACAATATGAGGTACAGTGTACAGTGGAATGGAGTTACTGCCATGATGGTAGACTACCATATATTAACAAAACATATGACCATACAATATTTTATGATATTACCACTGCATTCTCAGCATACAGGGACTACACCAGATGGCTACAAACTGATGTTTAGTTGGTTTCACACTGTTTGAGAGCCCAGATTGGATAAAAACAACATTTTTATTTGGAAGCTTTGAACTACTACAATCAACACAGTGCTGCTTCGCATATTCTCCTCAACATGACAATCCAATTAGCTGAAGAATTCCTATTAAACACAAGAAATGACACCGCTGCTAATGATGCACATATTCTTTTGAGGATCATCACGTTGGATTATTCATCAGTATTTGCTGATAGAATTTAGGTCTGAATGAATATTGATGGCCTTTGTGGAATAAATTCTCTCGCTTCTCTATAAATCAACTTTGCACATCTGGGCTGGAACATCTTTCAGCACAGTATTTGACAATTTGCACAAGCACAATGCACAATTGAGGGTGCGATTTAAAGATTCTTCATCTTTTTATGGAGTCCCTACAACCTTTTAAAAAACAATACAATATACCATTTTTGAAAATGCAGTGTTTTATAGCTCCATATTTTTCAGATAGCGTTAATGGAAGATTCAAGGGTACATTACTGTTTGCACATGGAGACACTGACACAGAGTTAAACTGGTAACCAGTGGCATAAAATTAAAAGGTTTGGTAGCTATAGCTTTGAGTCAAGTCATCACTCTTACTTACAAAAATGTTTTTCAGGATAAAATCATATGTGCTTTTAAAATTAACACGTGAAGGGATAGGTGTGTGCTTAATTGTAGTGAGTGAAACTACATTAACATTTAAAAATATATGTGGTTTGTGTGGTGGCGAAGACTTTGTCTCTATAGTTAGGAAATCGGTGATCTGGAATATTTTTGTTTATTATTTCCTCCATTCAGCCTGATCTAATGGGAGGTTTGTTATTGCTCAACAGATGGAAGGATTTAGGCAGACTTTCTGTGTGTGTGTCTCTCTCTCTCACACACACACACACACACACACACACCCACACACATGCACTCACACATGCAAGCACAGACAAAACAGAAGCAAGATTTTTGTTTGTCAATTCTTCTGTCATTATGAATATGATATATTAATATATACAACCCTGATTGTGATGTCTAGTATCAGTTAATAATCCCTTTCCCAACACCTACTCCCTAAAATAATGATTGCAGCGTTAATAATAGTCAGTATAAGTAGCTTCAGACTATTATTATTCATTTTAGTTAGGTTTTAAAAAGCATTAATAGAAAGTAAATGTAGAAAACAGCGGCACTATATTCATGTATGTTCATGTTGAACAGGAACATAGATGCAGGGGTTTGGATGGAATCTCAAAAGATGAAGAGGAAGGATTTGAATGCAAGGATGTAAAGAAGGGGGAAGATGAAAGTGCCAGCATGGTATGTCGGATGGGGAAGGAGGGAATGGGCAGGTGGTTGAGATGATTGAGCATGTGGAGTAGAGGTTGAACAAGCTGGATTGATGTCTCTCACTGATGTAAAGTAACCTATATCCGTCAAGGTCAAGAGCAAGATCAGTGCAGCAATAAGAGCTACCATGTATGGATTCGGTTTTCTCCCTCCTATTTATCTCCGCCTGTCTGGCTTTCTTTCTTTGTTTTTCTCCCTCCTTTCTATATAAAACTCACAGCTGGGATCGAAGTGTAAATTCATTGCACGTTTGATGGGATGCCATATGAGCTGCACTGCTAAACTAAGACACCTTCATGGTAGCTCACACTAGCCTGACTGATACAAGAGAGACAAAGAAGAAGTTGGTGGTTTCACTGCTTTGCATCATCTGGCCAACAGCCTGTTTGAGTCAAAGTCTGATCGCTCAGTTTCTGTGTGTTTCAACTTCTAAAGTCTCCCCAGCCTCTGTGTTTGGGCAGGTGTGCATGTACAGGTGTATAATCATGCAATTTACAATGTATCTCTGCATGTGTCCTTTCCAACTTTCTGCTCTCTGAAGGCCCTTTAAATGTACCAATGGTTTGATTATAATGAATAAGCATAATTGTAGCTCTTTGAAGCCTGTTGAAGTGTCACAGTCGTGCAGTGACAAAAATAAATGGCAGGTACTGCACTCCAGACAAATGCTCACTTCTGCTTAGTGAATGACATGGTCCCTACACAACAAATACGGCAACACTCTTTAAACGTAGATGTTAGCCTTTTACAAAAAAAAATGCAATGCATAAATGTCTGCACATTTAAAGCAGAGTGAAAATGCAAAAATGATGGAGCATTAGATCTCAAATTGTGAAGTTGTGTCAACTCATTATTTTTGGTATGTGGGGAAATTTCATCAGCCAACCAAGTAATGTGAAAACACATTGCCAAAAACCAACAGTCCACCAACAACCCCTATCAATGTTGGTATGAACCATATGTATTCATTTTGTTTGATTTATTAAAATGAAAAATACTCAAGCTACCATGTAGGTCAATACTCAAGTAGGTTTCTTAAAAGAATGTTGGAAATTAAAGGAAACTTTTTTTTCACAGCAAATTTACAAAGTGTTCAACAGTACTCCAGAAAATTAATACAAAAAAAACATTCAAAGAGCATGTGTAATGAAATAAACAGATATTAAAACACCAATAAAAGATGACCGCTTTCAATATAGAGCCAGAGTAAAAAGCTGTATCATCCCGTTTTTGGGGTGTGATTTAAAAAAAAACAGAGACTGAAGAGGCTGGCCAGATTTTCTCAAGCATCTTCTCCCCAAACATCGACATTCTTACTGTGTATTTTAAAACAATTAACATCCTCCTTTCTATGTGACTACACAGGTGTGTGCCCAGAGTGAGCCCTGGAGGTAATTAGTGAAATAATATGAGCCTCCACATGTTGCCTGGCTCTACACCTCTGAATTGTCACCCATACTGTATCTCTGATTTGGGGAGCAATTCTGAAATGAAATGGCAATTCAGTCGGATTATAAGGCTGTTACTTTTGCTGGATATCAAGATGATATATGAAATGTCAATGGTCCCCAAAGGACATATTTGTTTTTCCCTTGCCCCCCTCCCCCCCTTTGCAGGGGGGTCAGGGGTAAGATTCAGCTATGGAACAACGTTGGAGCTAAAAGGCAGTCAACATGTTTAAGACGCTTGCCACCAAGGATGAAATACATACATGTATCCAAATAGTATGTGTTTTATATCTGAATGAGTTTAGTTTAGATGTGGGTTTCTCGCTGGAAAACCTGCTGTTGTGTTTTGCACAACGTGTTATTTTGGTGAGCAGCATCTGAAGATCCTTGAGTATTACGGCTAACAAAAGAGAGTGTCAACTCTTTTGATGAGTGTGTATGTCATGCTGTCACCACCAGTGCAGAGAGAGATGGAGTCTGACAGCCAAAGGCTTGAGCTGCACCCAACATTACTGTGTGTGTGTGTGTCTGTATTGGTTATTTGGGTGGGGGCAACAGTGTGGTCTCACCTTACCATCACCTGTCACTTACAACAGATGTTCACCCGACAGGATTATTTACCCAACGACCACAGTGTGTGTGTGTGTGTGTGTGTGTTTTTGATTGTTTGTGTGTGAGGGAAATGAATGTGAGTTACTGATCTAAAGCCCAGATATGAAACAATATATATGGAACATATACAAGATATGAAGCTCATAAACACACACTCTCAAAGCAAATCTATCTTCTATGCACAATACCGGTTTTGTGGAGGTGTCACGTCATCATCTGCTCATTCCATGCGATTTGGCGACTCTTGTCCTCACCTTTCATGAGATGGGAAAGGACATCCTTGTTCAAAAAGCCACTCCAGAACACATTTTTCCATCAACCACATTAATGAAGGTACACAATGTGGACAGAAGAAATTTTCCCCCCAGCCCATAGTCCAAGCTCCCGTCTCATCCATCAGATTTCAACAATAGAGATGTCATCCACTCCCTAGACAGCTGCTCAGCCACAGCCCCATGAGAAAGTGTGTGTGCCTGTGCATCATGTTTATGTATGTGTACTGTATGTGCAAACATGAGTGAGTTTGTTTGTGTGCATAATGGACCTCTGGTATAATTATAAGATCTTGTTTAAAAAAATATACTTAGTCTGTGCTAAAACAAATGCAGACAAAGACTCCAAACACCTGTTTGACACCAGTATTGTTCTGTGTTGAATGGCATTCATTTAGAGACACTTAAACAGATTGATTACTCCTTTGTTGACAGTGACATGTACTCTCCACCATAATATATTGAGGAAACTTTTTTAATTTGAAAATAAATTAATACCATGGTGGGCATAATAATGGGTGCTAATAAGCAGGAAGAAAAATGAAAGAAACAGAAGTAGATGGATAGATCTTTACACAGTTGCTAAAAAAAGTACAAAGAGTGGTGGATTAGTTTTTATTGAAATTCTTCCTGGCAACCCTGGCTGCCTGACCACAAGCAGGGCAGCCTGTGTGCATCCATGTGTGTGAGTCCACCTTGCTCTTCTGCCCATGCCACGCTGGCACCACCATCTGCTACCCGTCGAAGTTCTGTCCGGCCCAGCGAGACTCCTCACACTCCTCACACACTAAACTCACACACACCCAACTCCCCATGTCCTGCTTGTGGTCAGACAGCCAGGTGGCATCACACCAAGTGACCAACGGTTGATAACACACATGCTGCGACCTACAGTACACTGTGGTCCACCAACAGAAAGTCCCCCTCAATCCTTCTGCTTCTTCCTCTTTCTTGATGTGCACATAGGCCTGATTAACCCGCAGAAAGGGTGTCTGTCTGTCTCTCTGTCCTTCCGTCTGTTTCTCTCTTTGCCATTTGGCCTGTTCCTCTGCCTTGGATTGAGAACATAGGAGCTCCTCCTCACAACCACCAAACAATGTGTGTGTGTGTGTGTGTGTGTGTGTGCGTGCTCACTGTGGGTTTTAGAAGACAGCTCAAAATAAGAACTCCTTAGAGGGGTGTCAGATGGCAGGCGTTTGTGTTGGTGTGTGGATGGGGGATGGAGAGATGATGGGGGCGGATAAAGGAACACATAGAAGGAAACAGGAGGAGAGGGAGATTGCTCTGTTCTCTGCTCTTCAGCTTTTGTTCTCCTACATAATAACTCTCCACCCCCTGACTCTAAAAATCAAGGGAACCCCTCCAGTCTCGAAACAGGAGTAACTTCTAAGCTTATACTGTGGTTATATATATATATATATATATATATAGCTCACAAGCTGATTCACTCTTTTTGACAGTTTTTTTGATAGTTGCTACTTAAAGTGTGTCAGATTTCTCGTAGTCAATTATAAATGTCCTATGTTGCCCTAAAAAACCCAACATGCCTTTAAATTGGGCCAAAACTGAGTAGGGGAAAACATAGAGCCATATTACTGCCAACAGCCTGAGGGCCAGTTGAGTGTCTTGGCCTAATCTGCCAGGACCAATGACGAAAATCTTAGCACAGAGAAGAGTAGAGAAGAAATTACAAAGTTTAGATATTTTACTAAACCACATTCAGCACATACAGCTGCAGTGCAGGTAGTAACGTGATAACCACCATCTTTGCTCTTGAATTTCTTTTAAAAAACTGACACTAAATATGGGAAAGCAAACATTTATGGGGAACCTGAGAGGAAGTCAAAGGATTTTAATGTTACAGTGAAAACACTGCTCTATTTGCTGTGACCTGGTTCAGTGGAGCAGCATCTGCAACCCACATGAAATCTAAAAATACTCCCGCACCATTGACTGCTATATACCGTGGCTTCAGTAGGTAGATGAAAAACTGCATGTGTATGGTACGCCTGTGCGCATGTGCTAAAGTGGGAATGGGTTAAGGGCTATATACTGAGGTTTGCCTCTGTCACAAATGTGCTATTAAAACCTCTCTTCAAATATATTGCAATGTGTGTGTGTGTGTGTGTGTGTGTGTGATAGGCAGACCAGTGGGCTACACACATTACTGTAAATCCAGTACATATTTCAGGTACATATTTGGCAGATGACAGCTGCAAATATTAATATAAAATACTTATTATGTTAATTAATGAATCAAATGTAATCATGCTATTTGAACATAGTCAGAGAGATTGTTCAAAAGTGACCTGGCTATAATTAATGTTACATGAAAAGCTATTCAGATTAGTGATCAGGTCTATTCAGAGCAGGTGGCTCTGAACAGCTCACAGATCTGAAAAGAGCGGAATGAACACCCAACTGTTAGTACCCTACCATTTTGCCGCCAACTGTCATTGACAACCTGTAAATCTGCAGCTTTCACAAGGGAGCACTGATATTTTCCATGTGATGTTACATTTAGTAATGAGATTTTGACATAAACACAAGAAAATATGTGTTAATGCGTTATTTGTCTGTGACTGTGCCAGTGCAGTGTTGTACTGTTAGATTATGCTTGCTTGTGTATGTGTCTATATCATGTGTTATTCTTATGGGTTTGTAAATGCGAATATGTCCCTAGTCTGTTGGTGTGTCATTCAAAAGAGGGCCATGGCAATCCGACTGTCATGCTAATGACAGATGTGTGACAGATGTTACTAATATTGTGAATGTCACAGTGAAGACTGGCTTCATCTACAAATCTGTCATTGCTATTACCATGATTTACAGTAGCAGGCAGCACTCAAGGCCAAACTGAAGTATCCACACATTTGAATTATTCAAAGCTTTATTTGTAATTTTCTACATTTGTTAGATTGAGCTTTATTTATTCTGAAAATCTCATTGAGATTAAAATCTACTTTTAAGGGGCAAATGGTATGTCACTCAGACATTGCACTATGACTAAAAATATAGGCTAAGCTTGCCATGACTTTAGCCAGCAAGCATGAGTTTCAAACAGTTCTGACACTGATCTGACTGTGTTCATAAGGCAAGGGCTAAAGTACACTTTTAGTAATTTACCTGATCACTATATCATAAATGCATAGAGCTTTTATTATATATATAAGAGTATAAGATACTCCATTTGGTTTTCAGAAATGTGTAGGCTAAAGCCTCAAATTTCCATACTATAGGCCTATTATAACTGGGTTTAGTTACCTCTAGGCTATCTGATAAGCCTACACCGAGAGAAGGCAAAAGCGGAAGCGATTCCTATATTGCATGGAAATATCCTGCACCAATCTGTTATCTTCTGTCTTTCTCTCCCCCTGCAGTTCACCGTACAGGTGTGATCGAGCAGCGGCTGGAGACGCTCAACCAATTAGGAGCACTGAGCGTGACCACGTGAACAAATCCCGTCGTCTAAATTCCCGTTCAACCGAGAGCAGCCCGTAGTGAGCGGCAGCGCTGAAAGCCACATTGAGTGGGAAGTAATAACAGCAGACAGAACTGGATCCGTGTGCAGGTAAATTGCTTTATTTCCCGGCTATACACTTTTTCCGCCTTCACCCCCTCTCAGCAGCACTGTCGGGATAGTGTGCGGTTCAGATGCGGGGCTCTGGGACAAGATGTTTTGGATTACATTTGTCGTCGCTTGCGGGTGATTCTCTGCTGTCCTCCGATCCGCGGACAGGACAAGCAGCATCATCGGCTGGTTGCTCTGCACCGTCTGCGCATTGACACTCATCCACCCCGCTTCTCCCTCCCACCTTCTCTCTCCCTCATGTCTATCCCAGGCACACGAGGCTATTGATAGTTGACAGAAGCCTTGTAATCCCTGACTTATCTGGCTGACCGGCCGCAGCCATTTGCGAAATGTTGATTGAACTTTATTTTGCTCCGAGATTTGTTTTAATTGGTAACGCCCGCATAGATTGACGCCGTGCAAATGGGGAGGGTGAGAGACTCCATTTGGTGCTGCATGCAACCAGGCAAGCAGAGGCAAGCTTTTATTGCTGAATTATTTATAAGACTGTCTGGGAGAGAATAGCTACCGCTTCACTTGAGGATGGAGAGGGAGTCATGGTCAAGATGCGCTACTGACTCTTTCTAATCGTGATTTCGCCCCAGTTTTACTTGATATAGCCTACTGCTGTGTTTGTTTTTTATTTTTTACTTTTTCCAATTTAAGCTATCAAAAGGTTTTGTGTTTCTTTTTTATTGTTCCTGCAAAGAAGTCAAAGTGCTCTTGCTTTTATTCCGATTAGTCGAAAATCAATTAGGCTAGTTGACTACCAGAAAATAATTTTTGGTTTTTTCCCCATTATTCAAGCATTTAAGTCATGTATCAAGTCAAATTACCTGATATCCTCTGATTTGAACTGTAACTGTCTAGAATATATGCTTGATATGAGGACAAAAAAGCAATTTCACACTCTCCTTGGACTCTGGGAACCTCTTACAGACAATTTTCACTATTTTCTGACACATTAGGCCTATAGCCTCAATTTAACGACGATCGATTAATCTGAAAAAAATATCGACAGGTTAATTGATGATGAAAATAATCAATAGGTGCATAGTTTATTACATTAGGAAATAGGCCTACCTTAGCTGCTGCTCTTGAGATATATATTTATAATTTCCCTACAGCCCACAGTGTTAGTGTAGTCAGATCTGGTTGTTTATTCACCTTTCTGTTAGTCTTAAATGCCTGAAAAAATGATTAAAAAAAAATAAACTAGCGCTACAGCCCTACTCCACCGGAATGAATCGGCCCCGTCCGCGCCTGCGCACTCCCACCAGCATTCATCTGTAGGGATTTCTCTTGTCTCGTGCGAGAGAAGAGAAACCAGCAGGCGGCTCCGGGCTCGCGCTCACTTTCCCGGTTGTTAAAGACACTGCGACTTGTCCTCGCTGCGGCAGGACGGTGACAGCTTACATCGGCTCTCTCATTTCCCGGACTGAGCTCGGATATTTGCCTCTTTGGAGTTCTATGTTTCGGTGGCAGTGACAGACTCAGCAGCGTGTTACTAACACCGTAAGTTTGTTGATATTTTCTTTCCAGCTATGTTTTTCCTCACCCGTACCTGTTTATGAAAGGTTGTGACGTTATGCATGTGCAGCGCTGTCATTTCGAGAGAGATAAAACAGGAGTTTGGGCAAATATTTTGGTTCATAGTGGTTTGGAATTACTTTACCTTTTTATCTTTGTAATTGCTTTCTTCGTCTGTTTACCCAGCCCTTGCTTTCGTTTTTTTTCCGTTTCGAGAGCAAAAGGAGGAACTTTATACGGTGATGAAAGGTTTAACGTTTGGCTACTTTACTGACGTTGTGAGTCCATAAAGTTTTGCTCGCAGCATGAGGAAAGTAAACGTTTCATCAAGTAAGTTAGGCTAAACGGAAATTACTTCAAAGATAGATGGGGAGGGCAGAGGTGGTAGTTTGACTGTAGCTCATCTTTTACAGCAGGTGTCTGCTACTTCCGCACTGTGCTGCGAGATAACGATCGCACCTAAACACATTTAGGCCTTTTTTGTAAATGTGTTTTCCGCCGCTTGTTCAGTTATTAGAGGTCCTGCTTCTTGAGTTGTGACAGCTGTTTATGTTGTATTAGCAATCTAGTTTCGTCAAGGTTTTCTCTTCCCCTTTTCACCTTATCGAATCACTGTTTTAGGGAACCAAAACTTAGTTATTGAAGCGCAGCCCTTCATCATCGAGGTAATTTACTTACACTATACACCTTCAGTGTGTGTGTGTGTGTGTGTGTGTGTGTGTGTGTGTGTGTTTGTTTCTGTTTGGCTTGCATGCGCGAGTGGTATCAAGTGAATGACAGTGAGAGAAGGAAATGCTGAACTGCCCACTCTTCTTGCTGAACCAGCTTGTTGGCATACCTAAACCTGCAGAAGAAGTCATAAGGGAGCACCCTATTCTTATGACAACTAAAATCACAACAGGCATATCTGCTTGCCAGTGTACAAAGGTCTGAACTACTTGCCTGCACAGTATCATGCAAAACTTTCCAAACAGTTCCTCTTGGTGGTGAAGCAGCAGTAAGTGTAGATTTGCCAGCATTTCTCTTGTGATTTTTAAGTGTGGGCAGTTTCCGTATTGATCCACTGACTAGTTGAGCTATAGGTCTATTTGGTGTCTCCATGATCTACTGGTTCTCATTGGTCTGTGCTGGTTTCGGGGGTTTTATCAGTTACTTTTGCCGGGTGGTCCCCATGCTTGATTAATGGCCTGTTGCCTTTGGGTTATTTTTGTTTGTCCCACCCTGCTCCACCCTGTTTTTATGTGCTACAGGTGGCCCTGCAAACACACTCAGCCACACCTGCCTTGGTTATATAGAAATGCGGGGTGTCTTTGTTTTAATGCCCAGCCATTGCTTCACTCGCCTAGATAGAGTTTATTTATGGAGTGGAAACAGGCTTCTTTAGTTGCTGCTTGTTACAGCCATATAATGCTCCTCTTGTGCTGCGTACAGTAGACTTTGTGAATACGTAGGGGAATGGGAGAGATGGAGTTAATATACCCTTGCTTTTGGTAGATTGTCAGTGATTTTGAATTGTTGCTTATTGACGTGTGTGTGTGTGTGTGTGCGCGCATTTATGTCTCTTTTCTGCGATGGAGTGTAATGGACAAATATCCAGCAGCATCCCTACAAAGTGAACAGAGTACCAGGGATACGGCTGGTTTAGAAAGTGTGTGTGTGTGTGTGTGTGTGTGTACCTATGCAGTTGAGCGTGTATGCTTCAGGCCCCCATAAGCACTTTCACAGCACTTTCTTTCTCGTAAGCATTGACTTGCCAGTGAACTCTATCAGTATCGACGAGATAAGAGTATGAGAGGGAGGGGAGCTGGTATTATACGAACTATCTGTTTTGACGAGTCTGTCTCTTTCAGTACCAAAAGAGACAGACTCGTCAAAACAGATAGCATTCAAGCATTGTTTTAATTATTTGATTTCTCCTCATTTCTTTGGGCAAATCTTTTTCTATTAACCTTCATTCTTTGTTTTGTTTTTTGCATTTCTTGGTTTTGTTTTTTGGATTTCTTTTATCATTTCCCTTGGCATCTCTAGCCATTTGTTTTAATTTCTTTGTTCTCTTACACTTACAAATAAGGCAGACATAGATTTCAGTCTTTGACTTAGTGCATTATTTATTAATGTTTAGTATATCTGACATTAGGAGAAAGCAGACATTGAATTACACACATCTAAAAATAAAAACGATGACATGATAAATTCAAGACTTATTGCCTTTGACCTTAAATGTTAAATCAAACATTCCCAAGTCAAATCCATATAAAAAACATATTCAATCAGAATTGTAGGATGTTTGTTTATGTAAAATAGAGCTTTTTACCGTTCTAGATTTATCTTTTGGTGTTTGATTTTCCCCTGCGATGGACTGGTGACCTGTCCAGGGTGTACCCGCCTTGCGCCCGATGTCAGCTGGGATTGGCTCCAGCCCCCCGCGACCCTGTACGCAGGATGAGTGGTTGATGATGGATGGATGGATGGATGGATGGATGTTTGAGTTTCCTCGTATCAAACAGGTGACTGAAGTACTACTGATGGATTTAGATTGCTTCGGTGGATTTGGAAGTAGATTTCATTTACACTAATGGAACTTACTTGGGCCCAGAAACCCAGATTAAGGACACATAGAGAACTAGCAGCTCATCAGTACGCTGAGCATACATGGCAAAGACACACACACACACACACACACACACACACACACACACACACACACACACACACACACAGTAGAGTGACAACTGAATACCAGCCACAAAACAGAATATCACAGTTTTGTCACTTAAATATGTTCGAATGTATTCCACACTCAGTCAGGTAAACAAACACCATTTAGTTTCTTTTCCAAGTCTAGTCGGTTTATTTATAGAGCCCAAAAGCACAAATCGCACATTTGCCTCAAAGGGCTTTACAACCTGTACAGCAGAAAACACACTCTATCCATAGATGGACTCTTCTGATTAGGAATAACTCCTCAAATGTCTGGTCTCTGTCCCTCTTTACTTTGTCTTCTTCCACTCATCTGCCTGCTGGCTGTCCTCTCTGTATGTATCTTTTTTTCTACAAACCCATCCATGTGTAAGCGGTGTCTGTCTTATGTACGCCTGGGAGCAGCAGCATGGTCCCTCGGCTGCTTGGGTTCTGGTTTGCTTTATGTTATGTTCTTGGTTTAAACAGTTTATAATTTCACACACACAACCTCAGTAGCAGAGGATACTCGGTAGTGTCACGGGACGTGTCTTTCTCCTGCCACTGCCTCTGCAGCATGTGTGTATTCTGGTGCCCAGTGCCTGTCAGCGAAACAGGAGGCTGCCCACTAGTTCTCAAATTCTAGCATACAGCAGCACATTTAGAGTCTCATCTGGCAAGGAAATGTAGCACTAATCCAATTGGCTGGAGCTTTAGTAAAAGCTTCTGTAATTGGCCGATATGGCAACTGGCTGCCAAGGTTCCAGTAAGCACAACAGGGAGTCTCCGTGGTGCAGAAGAGACTGAACAAAGGGCAGATAGCAGAGAGTGTGCTACTGTTTTGAATATTCCACATGGCAATAATAAAAAAACACATCTGCACCCTCCTGACTCAGATCCATGCAGCGGACCGTATCTCATTTTTAACTGTTGTTTGCCAAGCACACATCCAAATACACACTCCCCCTACATTCCATCTGCAGGAACAGGAATGGCTTTCGTCACACAAACATGTTTGAGGAAACATCTTCCCAACCGGCTAAGGAACAAAGCCATCAACAGGAATTGTGTGTGTGTGTGTGTTACAAGAGGAAGAACTGCTCTTTGCAGAGAAAAAAATGCTGGTACCAACAGCCACTGCAGGCATTCCTGTTTCCTTTCACCTCAGTGTGGAATCCAGGAATAGCTCAAAGTGACAGAGACAAGACATGAGAGAGAGGCAGAGACAGACCGTTTAAAAAGAGAGAGGGAGACAGTGAGACAGACATTGGCAGAGAGTGTGAGATATGGCCATGTAAGGTTTCCTGCGCCACAGCTTGCACCACTCCACACAAACACTGAACCTGAAATGAACTGTTCAGGGTTTGGTTTCTCAACTCACTGTTAACTTGACTTGTGTGGCTGCTTTACAATGAAACAAAGGCAGCCTTCACCATAAGATGCATTAGGGAAATTGCAGAAGTAATAGTGAGTTCTTCCTGGGGAAGGCTTGTTTTGTTTGCATCCTCATTTTATTCACTTATACAAAAGCAGCAGTATACTGTAGATGACAAATTAATTTCCCATAAGGCGGATGAAATTTATTAAACAAATGGAAAAATAAACCCTTTTGTAAACAAGATGTTACCTGTTTTTATTAGTTACAGTTTATTATGTGGGTGTTGGTTTGGCCATTTGTTCTAGATTTTTGATACTCAGTGCTCATCATTTAGTAAATAATTAATAATTTAATTTAATAAAGTACAAAAGTTTAATTTCCTTTGTGCTTTAAATTCACAACACTTGGACAAGAATGATATTATGCATTCCTATAGTGAAACTAACTAATGTTAAATAAATCTGTTGTTTGGATTCTCTAGTAAATAGTCAGTGTCTTGGTAGCATCTGAAAGAATTCTGATTTACCTGAATTATTGCAGCTGTTACATACACCCATCAAAACCCTCAGCACTCATTTGGTTTAATATAAAATGTCAATAGTGAAATTAATGTAGGGGCAGAGTTAATACAAAGTTGTTAAATCTATCATACATTGTTTTTTCTGAGATTGAGTTCAATATTTCTTTAATTAGCGAGGCCAGTGAAGAACAAATAGCATGCAGCAGAGTGTGTTTATCATCTTTGCTTTGCACAAAGAATTAAAGATCAAATATTGACATATTCAATCGCAAGGGAAAATGCTCCAGATGGCATTGTAAACCACTTAATGTGGCTTTACGCAGAATCCCTTTTCTACAAAGTGAAATGAAGCTCAAAGAACATGCTGACCCTGAATGAAAATCCATTCACTCCTTTAGATGTAGATGCATGACATCATTTTTTGATTATTGTGATAGTAGTTTGAAAAATATCAGTTTTTTATTAAGTGCAAATTAAAAAATTATAAATGATCTGATGAATGTCACATAAAATCCCTCATGATCATACACATGTGACAAACCTACTAGTCAGTTTACATTGAATTTGAGGAATATGTATAAACACGTTCATTTGATTGATTGAAGTGTGTATGACCAACATTTTTCTTGTAGAATCTTGACAAAGCCACATGCTGTTCGACTATTTGAGTATCACTGCGCTATAATGTCATTGGGCGAAGGTCATCTTTTTGAGGGAAGCTTTCAGAAGTCCACTCTCGGTCTGCATATTCTATTTCACTTGCTGATGTGATAATGGATTTACCAGGAAGGAGCTTGTCATGATGGACATGTGGGCAAGAAGACTTAAGAATGTGCTTTTGTCATTGCATTGGTGGGTTTGTTATAGTGAGTGCAATTAGCAACACTGTCTTAACATTTTAACATGTTGATGTTACCACACCTTTAACATTATTGATTAAGTAATAGAAGTATAAAGGTAGACAGAGACCACAGCACAAGATTGGGGAGTGTAGATGCAGTGGTTGTTGACACACAGAAGGAAAGAGGACGAGGTGAACCCACAACCTTCTTGCTGTGAGGCGACAGTGCTTACCACTGCACCACCGCGCCGCCCGATTAACATACCACTTTATCCAAAATAAATATCAAAAACATGTCTAATCAGTTAATCAATATTTTATTCAATCATCCTGATGTAGCACATTAGAATAATGACAAGAGTAGCATATTGTATAACAATAACAGACATTAATTAGGCTACTTTATTTGAAACTTTAAATGTTTCTGACATTAATTTATTTCAATACTGAGTTATGCAGTATGATAATCAAATGTATTTCTGCATCAGTTTGTGGCAAAGAAAACAACTGAAACGATTGACAGACTGTGCTGACAGTCAGATATTGTCTGTAATGTTAGATTCAGCTGTTTTCTCGCTCATACGTGACCGTTAAATAAACATTAAATAAAAGAAATATGAAACTGCCGAACGTTAGATGACACACGGTGTAATGTTACGTTACCATGACAGCAGCGGGGCAGAAATTATTTTTAACATGAAGGTGATCAATAAATACATTTTAACGGACTATGTGTCCTCATGCTGGTAATGTGCCGTGCTTCTGTGGAGACAAAAGTAAACACGATGTGTCTCTAAAATACTCCCAAACTTTAGACGGTTGAAGGCGTGGTCTTGTAGCTGGAGCTTGTCCTGGGGAATCCCTGCTAACACCGGATGCAGCTCAGACGCAAGTAATGCAAGTCGACATATTTACATAATCGATTACGTCGATGAATCGCCCCAGCCCTAAACCAAATATTCCTTTACTTCTTTGTTCACATGCAGTTTTTGATCTTTGCTGTCACCCTGTCTCTTATTGCTGCTGTTAATCACTACTTTGTACTATACGCCATCTTGTATGGATATAAAAAGTAAAGCAAACAGGAGACTGGTCATGGGAGCCCTTGGTGAAATGAAGTGAGTGGAGGATGTGAAAGGAGTTACTTCCAGTTACAGTTACACACTAACCCATAACCTAATTACTGTGAATACCTAGATAAATGATAAATAAAACAGCTTGAGTAAGGAATTTACATGGTTCATAAGCCGACTTAGTCAACAACCTGAATTTAGCCTACATGAGCTGAGAGATAGTTGAAGAAATATCCAGTTGGATATCTTGTAGGAAAATAAAGGGATGTTATTGGTGGTTTTATTGTTTTCACTTTGATTAATTCACGGAGCACTTTGAAGGTCCAATCAATCATTTTTGTATACCTGGACTTGTAGGGTGAAAAGGTGCAATCACCAATTACTGACCGGGGCTTTAATAGTTCTGTTCTGTTACTTGAAAGCCGCTTCCTCTGTTGCACCTTTTTTTTTTCTTTTTTTTTAACTGCTACAAGCTTACTGTTTACATGCCAAGAGTTACAAGATGAAGTATGACTACACCCTCAATGTCAGTATGATAAGCTGGTTGAGATTTATTTTTTACAATTATCAGAATATTGCCTTTCTCTGACTTTAGCAACTACTGAAGGAGTTAACTGGTTGGGTGAAGACGATGTCTTCAGATAAACGGTTTGTTATGGGAGGCCCATCTGCTCTATCACTCAACTACTCTGCTCACTAAGTGTCACCTCTCTGCTCTGCATACAGTCACTCACAGCGACATATAGCATTCACATGTTGAAAATCCATTTACACAGACCCTAGCTGAACTCTGAGCTCTCTCTCTCACTCTCTCTCTCACACACACGCACAACCCTCCCATATCCTCTTCATCTAATGTCCCAGCTCTGCTTACTGCATCAAAAAGAGCTTAGATCAGGGAAACCATAGCTTGCCCTCATTCAGACTTCCTGGAAGATTGGGCTATTTATTCAAACCAAGCAGTCCGTGTTTGGACTGTGGCTGGAAGGTTGCCAGTTTGAATCCCAGTATGGTTTAACACATATGGTTGAACCAAGCGGGAAGCTTCCGGTCTACAATATGAAGCCGACGCGGAAGTCTATGAAACCTGCATTCTATTGAAAATCCAGCAGGGGGCGACTCCTCTGGTTGCAAAAAGAAGTCCGGCTCCATTAGAAATAATGGGAAAATGACCCTACTTCTCAGGTGAATAATTACCCCAGTAAACACTTTCCTGATGAGTTTATGGTCTCAGTCGCTAGTTTCAAGTCTTCTTCAATACAAAATGATGTTCATTTAGTAAATTATGGTCCCATTTATTTTAAGATAGACCACAAAGCAGAGTATGTTTCAGGGCGGGATTATCTATGATTGACAAGTCGTTACCGACTCGTACCCTCGGCACCGTGTAAAGTTAACCAGCGCCATTGAAAAAGCTTATTAGGAGTTGGCTGTTCACTTTCTCTGGTGAGTACATTTAGTGTGACTGTTGTTCGCTAATCAAAGTTATCAGCCCTGTTAAAATGACAGTTAACGTGTGTTAGAGATGCACCTAGCTAAGCAAGCTAGCTAGCTCCGCACATGGCCATTAGCTCCGCCGTATCGTCACTTCCAGGCACTTCCTGGTTGCAAAAACTCGACATGGCTGCGTCCTATCGGCCAAACTCGAGGCTTCAAAACGGCAGTCCACAAACCAACGTGTGACGTCACGATGACTACGTCCATTTCTTATATACAGTCTATGGGTTGAACCAAACCACTGCCAAGGTGCCATAGAGCATTTTTACAAATGTAATAGTATATTTAATTATTATTTGATAACATGTGGATGCATGTGGGTTATTACACTGTAATGTCACATCCTCCTTCAGAAGCCAAAAATTGTTGAATTGACAACAAACCGCGCTAAACACTACATGGATCGACTTGCTATTTTCCATCCAAATAGACATTTGTTTCCACAATGTGCATTAGAGGTAGCTGCCGAAGCACCGTGTTTGCTTTGTCTTTCTCACCTTCACGTCACAAAGAACAGAAAGGAGGATGGCAAGCCTGTAACAAAGGAGAGAGGCAGAGCTGGGGATTATCAAAAGGTACAAAAAAAATGCTAGAGTCAGAATTTCTTCTTTAGACTGACACACAACTCATACATTGTTTGAGTGTGAAGTAGAGTAGAGAGCATGCCTGGTCACCAATTAAGCCTTACCTCAATAAAAATACCGCTTGGATATTTCAGGGTTATTCTCTTGCACAGGAGTTTGAAAACCTTTTCATAAAAACTGTAAGCAAATCTGTCTCCATTAGACCAATGGAAAGCATGAATTTGTGCCGCTTTGAGAGGAACTCTGAAGAAAATTTCTTGGGACCAGATTTGAGCCCTTTACCACAGTTTGAGAACACTAGCAGGAGATGGAAAAATGCATGAAAGAAAAAAACACTGCGTCTGAGTTGCGTCTCTGAAGAAATGAGGACAAAAATCTACTTCACTTAAAAGCAATGACCAAAAATACTAATAATAGATACTTTTGCTTTGCGTGTTCTCGCTATTACAGTGACCCACTGACCGGTGTTAGCAGATTAATTGCTGCTTTCATGGTAAGCTGTGGCGTATCACCCGTAATTGGTAATGCAGGGTATCAGTGAGATGCTGTGTGGGTCTCTGTATGTGTGTGGGGTGTGTGAGATGTCTTTATCTGATTAGAAAGTTTATCTAATAAAGAAGGATTTCTGGGATTCTGGTTGCTATCCTCTGCACACACCAGTGCACACTGACACACTTGCTAGTGGCGAAAGAGGATCACAAACAGAGCTGCAGGTTATCAGCAAAATCAAATTGCATTGCCTTTGTTGAATTGTGACACATATGGACTTAGTTACCTATACGTCACTATTTTTTTCTTTCCTCTTTTTTTCAAGGCTTGAAGCAAAATTGCATCATCTGTTTTTGACATAAAGTTAGTGGACAATTTTAATAGTTGATTTGTAGTGCTTTATAAAGTAAAAACAGCAAATATAAGTAATATAAGTTGCAGCTTCTCAAATGTGACCATTGTTAATTGAAAACTCTAGATATTTTTTGGTTCAGAAGAAAAAGCTCTTTGAAAACATCCCTCTGGGTCCTGAAAACCTGCAGTAATACCCTCAAATTAGTTGAATGACAAACCAAACTAATAGATAATTAACGGTAGCTTTTAACCTGGTTGGAAATGCTCTCTTTTGCTGCCACTTCTATCAAATTTCATTACTTAATCAAGTATCAATGACTTTAGCCCTGTACATCAACAATGAGATGAAACATGCAAAAGCTACAGATTTTATCCTTTAAATATGGTAAAAACAATATGTAGTATACAGTTCAAATGACAAACTGATAAAATGAGGATTTCCATGTGTATGTCTGTGACTTCATGGACATGCAGAGAATACTGTATAATACATACAGTAGAATCAAAGATATTAATGTACAGTAGATGCACATACTTGAGTCACATGCCTCAGAGCTACTGAGGTGTATCCATCCGTGTTTGTTGTGCTTGCTAAGAGGCTAGGGATAAAAAGCAGAGCAGCACACTCTTCCACACACACACACACACACACATGCCTGTGAGCAGACACATAGCAGTTGCAGGAAAGCTTCACCATATTTCCCCCAAGATCTTTTGGAGTCACATCATCGTCTCACACCAGCACACACATCAGTGTCAGCCTGACTTGCGTACGCACAGCCACCACTCAGCCAGCTGCCTGTGTGTGTGTGTGTGTGTGTGTGTGTTTAGCTGTGAAAGGGAAAAATAGGAGAGGAGAGCAAGAGATGTACAGAAGTGCAAAGATTTTTATGTCTATGTTTTTGCTTGAATTAAAAAGCCAGAGATTATCAGCATATGGCATGTGCTACATTTGTAAGAATGCTGGAAAAAATATTGAAAAAGTACATGAAACAGTTTTACACTTTTAAAAGCAGGGGTTAGGTTTAAAATAAAATCCACCTTCAGAACTCTACATGGCTATTTTTCATCAGCTTGTGATGTAAAATGTGTTTCAGGTCTTTTTCTTGTAATGTTGTACTTCATATTTTTAGTTAGCCTAATGTAGCTTAGTGGTTTCCCACTTTTTTGTGACAACTTTCAATAGTGCCCCAGTGGATGTGTCTCAAATGTTTTTGCACTCAGCTGTGGGTTTATGTGTAGTTGGGGAGAGTAAGAGCCACATGAATACAGTATTAAACACATGCGTAAATAATTAATAAAGTAACAAGAACGATAATATTGTAAATGTTAAGCATTTTAAGAAAAATATAAAGCATTTGCTGCACTCTACAAAAACGTTGTTGTGTGACCAACACACAGGTACTATGCTATACTATGCTATGTATCTTATGCTGGGACAAAGAAATGTTGGTCCAACTCACTGGCTTTTCACATCGCTGCAAACCTAACTGGCAGTGCCACTAACCGCTTGCAGTACTTGTTCTTGCTTTCAGGCAGTGTGAGTGTGGGCATGACATTGTGGTTACCAAGTGGGCACCTTCCTTTAGAAAATGACTCACTGAGTTAGAGACACGACACCTCAAGAAGGCTGAACAGTGTCTTCTAGCGTCACTGCAACACTTCTTTCTGTACCCAGTCTCAGCAGACCCAGTCACATTGCTCTGATATCATGTCATGATCTTGGTAGTATGAGCTCCTCTTGCAGGAAGTTGCATGTTGCCTCTGAGCTCTGACAGCAAGGGAACAGTGTTACCATCGCATTCTGTGGAACAAGCAGCCAGGCTCCGCTGAGAGGCCCGAACTGTGCCTCAGCTCATTAGTGATAAAAAGAGGTCTGATATGTCACTAGGGGCTTTTATAGTTATCAGTAAATTTAAAATCTAAAAAAGCAGCCAGTGTAGAGCTGCTAAACAGGGCTGATATGATTTGGTGCCACAGTTTGAACGAGCAGCAAGTGGGAAAGGGAACAATAAGACCATGATAGTGACTCATACCCTTTAATCAAAGAGAAATAGGTCTTGCATTGCCTTATAATCTACTGCCGCTGCAGTTCGTGGAAAATGGTGCTGTTGCTCCCTAAAACGTTCCTCTGAGTACTTGCATCTTGTGAGAAGAGTCTTTTTTGTTAAGAGTGATGTAATGATATGCTGTGGGTTGTAATATACTGTATTTTGTAACTCATAACATGGACTATTTGATCAAAATGTGCATTTAATGGGTGCTGAGACTTGCCATGCACAATGATGTGTAGCTAGTTGTTATTTGCTCTCCTTGACCAACTTTGATCTCATCAGTTTTACTCTAGAGAGCTTTGCTGTATATCACATTTAGTTAGGGATGTTTGCTCTCCATGGTGCTGAAATTTTCTGTTTTATTCAGATGGGAGAACTGATTTGTTTGAATTGCTTTTGTACCAGGGGATTGATATCAGAAACACTTTCATTACTTAGCCATTATAATGGTTGCTGTTTCATTGGCTGGTGCATGGACTGGCCGGTTGTCCTGTCATGTTAATACACAGTGTTGGACTAGGGGTAACTTGATTTTTTTTGTTAAAGGTAGGCTGTTTGTAGTGTGTCATGCTTCTCTCTGCTGTAGTGTTAGACCTATTTTCCACATGGCTCAGACCTTAATCTGTGCATTTCCACCCTACTCAGGGCTACTTTTGTGTGGTGCTGCAACACGGATTTAGATTCCATAACTCTGACTATGACTGTTATTCATGAGTTTCCTGACTTTTGTGAGTGAGTTTGAATATTTGACTCTTTACAACAAAAACTCAGCATCAGATGCAGAGACCCATTATCTTCATCAGCAAGCAGGTGAGGGCTTTGACATTTTGAAATAAATATGAAAAACTCAATATTTTGTGATGCAGATGGATGCAGTAGTTAATTGGGAATCTATGCCAGCTTTTATTTCTGCTGGAATGCACCACCATCCGTAATACTATAGGTCGCTTAATGATGACAAGAAACCTAACTCGGAGCAGCAGACAACTTTCATGGCACGTCAGGGGAAATAGCAAAATATCAAGTGTGGAAATGGGTTGTCTGAACAACTTCCCTTCACCAGCAGAGCTGTGCAGCCGTCAGACTGATGGAAACATCTCCTTTGAGACCTGTGTTTCATGTTGCCAAAACGCAAGTTGTGTTACTGCTAAGGACAATGGAACAACCCAAACAACCAGCAAACTTGAGGGGAGAGTTATCAATTAATGATTCAATTTATAAATTAATTTTATTGTGCTTGAAAAAGAGATCAGCGCAGACACATCCGATTAGCAGGTGCATGCCATATTTATCCTGTCCTAGCGAGGACACTTGATATATTTCATACAGTTCTTTGACAGGACCAGGATCTTGATTTGAAGATAGGTTGCATCCCACATTGGCGAATCACTGCTATGCATTTTTATGGTTTTAACGGTCTAGCACAATGTAGTCATCAGAGATGGGAGTTAAAGAAATGGCTGCACTCTGTATTGGCAAAGGAACAGAGCATCTTGGGCTGTAGCAGAGAGGTGCAGCATCCTCTTTGTGGAGCAGGGCTCACCTGTATAGTACAGTATGTGGCGTCTGATCACTTCACTGACTTAAAGTCACAAAACTAGTCTCTACTACTACTCTCCTGTGTTATGGGTTATTAGTATGTGGCTTCACTTTAGTGTTTTATTCATATGCATCCTGCTTCCAGCCTGATGTCCTTTGGGAGAGGTCAAAGAGTAGGGGGCTTGACCCTCAGTGAAGCACAAGCAATGAAGATTTAAAAACTTTTTTTTAGATTGTTAATCATTGATGGCGTGATAATATAGTTGTATCAATTATTGTCATCACTCTGCATTATTCATGGTAATTTGATCACTACAGCACTGATTAGTGACCTTTCGCTGAATCTCCATGTAATTAGTGGCACTACCTTTATCCAACTCCACTGTGTGTTTTGTGGTTGTAATGGCAGTTCAAAAGTCTGTATTGGCATAAAATGAGTGGTACCCTGCCAGATGTACTGTAGCCTCTGAGTGGAGCCTTCATACTGTGTACTAGCTTCTGTGTGTCCATCATTTAATTGGCTGGTTTCCTCTGTAACCATGCCACACCAGATGAAACAGTTGAATATCATTATTTTAACTTTGAAGATTAAGTTTGCTGTGGACACTTACACAAGCCAACTACAACTGGTCAGAAGACTCTGGTAAAGGAACTTATTTTCTTGCAAAGCATCATTTACACAGTGGCCATCAGTTTAGTAATGTAACTTGCCATTTTGTGTAATATGCATTAGTTGTTGTTAATTTGTTAAAGTCAGACAGGCTCAACACATGTATGTGTTGGGAGACAAAAAACACTGTCGTTAGATACACATTTGTTCTCTGTAACATATACACATGTCACTGTTACCATAAATCCATGCTAAATGGGAGGTTTCTGTTTCCTTTTCTTTTGAGGTTAACCATCCTGCCTCCTGTGTAATACAAGCCTCATTCAAACCATGTGGTCATTTCAGCACTGCTGAATGAATAGGGCTGTTATCACAGAGGACAGAATTACATTTTCTCACTCTGTGTAGTTCTAGTCAGACTTATTTATCTGTGGATTATGTGCAGGCTGTATTCTAATTTGTGTGTATTTTCAGGTAAATGGACGCACACAGGCCTGTAAGTGATGTGTATTTAGAGTTCAGTAAGGTGTGTTGAATTATCTAAGCAACATGTTTCTTAAAGAGCAAAGTCTCCGTAAAGAAGGATGATTTTAGGTTTGTTTGCATCTTGGTCATAAAATGGGTTTATTGTTTTAATGCTTATGGACTTTATACTTTTCAGTTAGTGGATATGAATCAATGCACACCATTGTTTTCTGCCAGAAACATACAGTAGCAGTTTGCTAAATTGTTGTGCTTTAAATCACTTAGTTGTAATGTAGGTGTTGAAATTAACCGAACTGGATACACATGTACAAACACATGTTCTGTACTTTGTGGGGTACAGATTGCAGATGTCAGCAGTTATGGCATATTGCATGTCAGTCAAAAAATAGCATATGGGGCAGTGCTACAGTACAGTATTCAAGTGCATTAAAAGACCCTAAGCTAAAATTATTTATGGCGCTCACACTGAATTGTTTACACACCACAGCCAATACACAGTCCACCGTTTTTCAGTTTTCCACTTATGCCAATACACATAGAAGGCTTATAGAAACCTAGCTACATAGTACTTTCTCTCAGTGACCCTGATAAGTTATTTGCTGTCAAAGATCTACTGTAGCAACACTGTAAAGCAGTGTGTCTCCAGCTAAAGGCCTCCACATGACAAGGATAATATTATGTTTTATGTTCATTCGGATGGACTAAATGTATTCTTTGGGCCCTCAGTTTAAAAGACTGCAGTGTACCACAGAGTGTTTCTCTTCCTCTCTTCTGCACGAATGTTAACGTACCCTTACCGTGTGCCACCCTTGTCACCATCACATGTGCAAACACATGAAGCTGTTCTTTTGCACCACACAAATACAGCAGGTGGTTTAGATGCAAAATCATGGAACCTTGGAGGACTGCTGCAGTGCATTACATATGCTGTAGTCAGCTCAGGCTATTTCTGTAGCCCCTAGTCAGCAAGCCAAGAAGCAGCCCCTGCCCACTTCGGACCAGCCCTGCAGGTTAATCCATCGAGGCCTTGAGTTCTTAATCATTTTAAGCTCTGGACTCATTTTAAGTAAATTTACCTCCGTCCAGGCACTTGCATGTATGGATGTATATTGGAGATTAGCTAATCTACTTATAGTTAACAAGAAAAATTATGAATTAGCAGAAACATGGCAAGTAAAAAGAACAACGAAGTAAAGGTTAGCTTAATTATTCTGCAGTAGATCGACCTTCACTTCAAGTTATTTGCATACCCCCTTTTCACATTATTGCTTGCCTTTGCCAAAAGAATTGTTGTGTTCTGACTACTTGAGAAGGAGAAAATACACAGGTGGGAAATCACCCAGTGCAAGAGCGCTCCTATATTAATTTGTCTTCTAGATGTATGGCTCTGGCTAACACACACACCGCTAGTGCAGTATGTACAGTAGCTTGATAAATAGTCTGCTAAATATTTAGTATGCTTACAGCATTCTTGGTCAATAAAGATTTTAATTACTACTCAGAACTGCTGACCAACGCACATTGTATGCTTTATGGGTTACTCTTGTAGCCGCGGTGTTGGCTGGGGCAACAGTAAAAAAACAGAAACACAGCAGACAGTATTTGGTGGATTTGATTACATTTCATAGATTAAAAACAGTATCTTTGTAATTTAGAGTAGTCCATCTGAAAATATCTTGAAAATTTAAAAATGGTTGGTTTTGTACAGTTATGTAAACAAATAATCCTTAATCCTCAGATCTTTAACCCACAGTAGCTGCATAAACATCAGAGAGAGGTAGCAGCTAAGCAGGTACAGTGGGTACGAAAAAAGAAGAAGGAAGAAGGAAAAGTTTAAAGATGATATTATTTTCACAGTTAGCTAAACAGTTTCCAAATGCTCCTCCTTGCTATGCTATGCTATCATAGACATGCACAAACTGAGAAAGAAGTAGCATGGATTTGATGGATGGGGATGGGACAAAGTGTGGACAGAAATAGGATTGCTGCTGAACAATCAAAGAAAATGTGAATGGACATAATGCATAAATAATATGAATTAATAAAACTGGGTAACACTCCAGAAGAGAAGTCAAGAGACCAAGGAAAAAAGCATTACATGTAGGGATGGGGATCGAGACCCGGTTCCAAAGGACCCAGTTCCAAAATTTCTCAAAACCCGAAAATCAATAAGGTTTGACCTTATCAATACTGCTATCAAGACTTGCGGGCTATGATGTAACGTTATGTCTCGAGAGTCAAATGTGATTTAATTTGAAACGCAATGGATAAGAAAATCATCAGGCTGCAGTCTCTGCCTGCTCTCTGTTGGCTCCTACACACACACACAACGGCAGCAGAGCGAGAGGCTGCGCCGTCACGGTAGAATAACGGTGAGGGTGAAGTTAGCTCCAAACTACTGCTAACGTTAGTTGATGACAGCTACGCTCGTTACTGTAAGTACATGCAATAAAACCTTTGCAAGTAAAATGACAATAGTTAATCAATACACCTGTCTGTAAGGTAACGTTAAACATGTAGAAATGGTTAATTTAATCATCTCTGTCCTCAGTATCTCATCCTGTATGTTTTATACAAGCACAGCTAACACTAGCTTGGCATTAGCCAAATGTTAAAAACAAGCTACATAGAAAGCTGTCTGTCTGGAGCACAGACTGGTCTATAGTCTTAAAAACTCAACTGCTGGCTGAGACAAACCAGCCGTTCCTCCTTTGACCTGGTAACGTTACCTGCAGCCAGCGAGAGAGGAGGAGGGACTGATACAGACTGATGTTATTCTTTCTAAACGTCACTCACTACTTGTGATGTCAGATAAAGTTATTGAGTTACTTTGCTGTTGTCTAGAAACAACATTTAGTTGTATTTAAAATATTAAATAAAAAAAAAAGAAAAAAGGCAGTTAATATGTACACTTCAATATGTTTATTTAATTGCAAGTGATATGTCATCTCAATATATAACAATGTTATCGCACATTGAATATTTTCCTCATACCGTGCAGGCCTACCTCATGCCCGTTGGGTCTGGTCTTACCAAATAACCATCACTAAATAATAGTATCGATAAAGAATCGTATCATTAAGCAGTCTCAATAAGGGTATCAATATTAATAAAAATGAACGATCCCCATACCTAATTACATGGGACGTTTTGCAGAGCTGTGTGTGACCAAAAAGCATGGACAATATAATTGATGAACTTGACAACAATATTGCTGTAAATTAGTTTATAAATTAACTCATGTTTTTGGAGGCCCAGTAAATTGCCAGATAATGTTTGCAATATCACATTAACCAGGGATTATTACACGGCATAAGGCATTCAGGACTGATTTTGTGCGTCGTAATAACTTGCGTTTTCATTCTTCTTATTCCTAAAAGGTCTATCACTCAGGTTCTCCATTATTATCACCGCTTCAAAATGTGTCATATTGCTTAACTGCTGGATTATTAAATGCTGTGTTATTAATAAATGAACTGGCAATGTATTACACACCAAGTTTCATTCACCGATTTAGTGGGATGTTTTAGAAACGTGTATTTACAGTGAGAGAAAAGAGAGAAAGAGAAACCGACCGAGAGTATGGGTTAATTGACAGAGAGGAACTCGGGAGCAGAATGTGAGAGAGGCCGGCAAGTGAATGTGATATAGCAGAGGCTGTTTAATATCAGAGGAAGGAAAAGAGAAGGGATTAAACAAAGGAACTTGAGATGGAGGAAAGGGGGAGATGAAAAAATGTGGGAGGGTGGGATGGGGACGATTAAGAGGATGGATGGATGGATGGATGGATAGACAGATGAACAAATGCATGGAGTGGATGTGCCTTAACAGCCTAAGGTGAAGACAGAGACTGACTTCTGCTTCACACTGATACCACGGACTGAATTGATGTGATACCCACCCCTCTCTCTCTCTCTCTCTCTCTCTCTCTCTGTGGGAATTCTCTGACCCAGTTAGCTCCTCCACCAGGCAGCAGCAGAGTTATTTTTAAATATACAGGAGACAATACTTTGTCCTCTGCTCGTCCTCCCCTCATTCGTTTGCTTCCTTCCGATCTTCCTCTCCTTCATCTTAGTTGTTCCCATCCTTTCCTCTCGTACCATCCTGTGTTTCTTCCTCCCTTTTTATGTCTGTATTGGCTTTTATTCTTTTGTACTCCTAAAGGGATGTAAAGGTTTCATCAACTCCCTGCTTGGTTTGGTACAAGATACTGGTTTGATGGTTCAGTGTTATCACATAATTTTAGCAATATTGCAGACAATTATGCACGTAAACAAAAGCTTTTAAATATTATTTCCAAAGCACTTCTTAATTATGCACTTGAGATCTGACTTCATTTGTTAACTTGGCGTTTTGTGACTAATCTCTGTCATAGCACAACTAGAGAAAGAGCAATGTGTCAGAATTTGCATTTCAGTGCAAATACATAGTATGATAACCAAGAGATCACTGACAGGTGTAGAGTCGCAGAACGGGACATTTTGCATTTCTAATTTTATAGATTTGTAATCATAAATCTATAAAATTATAGATGCTGTTAGCAGAAAGTAGTGTAGGCCTACATGCCATGGACACTGCTTTCATTATTTAATGGTGGAAAGTAAATTTAGAGCAGTATATAGTAAATAGGTGAGTGATTTCACACTCAGCCAAAGTCTCCTTTCCTCCTCCTCTCATCCTCTCCTCCTTTCCTCTCCTCTCCTCTCTCCAGAGCGTAAAGGGACAGAGAGTGGTTGCGGGTGTAGACAGGTCATCTATTCGCCTCCTAATGATGATGGATGGCAGGACTGCAGAGAGCGCGAATAGAGAGGAAAGTGGAGTGATTCAGGGAGATAAAGAAATAGCAGAGTAAGAGAAGGTTGTGTTTATATTTGTCTGTTGTGCTGGCGGGCAGGTGGTGGGAGTTTTAGTGATATGTTGATCCTCAAGTGTTTATCATTCTTGTCATCTACCTGATAGCAAACAAGCACACACATACGCACACCTGTGCTTGTGAGGTAACATCTGGTGTAGTGCATTGAAAAGTACCCTTCTGAAGATACATGTGCACCTTGAGCATGTGCATACACACACACACACACACACACACACACACACACACACACACACACACACACACACACACACACACACACACACACACAGTCATTTTCTCAGCATCTCCACTTACTTGTGATAGCTTCACAAACAGTGCTGTACTCTGTTGCTGTATTTAAGTGGCATAATCAATTATCTAAAGTATTTGCATAATCTCCCTGCACAGATTGACTATATTTATTTGGTAAATAGTAAATCACTGTATCTCTGTAGATTATCACAAGTGAATCATCGGTGCATAACAAATACACACTCCAACAGAAAGAGGCCATCATACTGTATGTGATAAGAAAGAGAATAAATATTTGATATTATTAGGAGGGCTACAACTAACAATTACTGTTACTGTCATTGTCCATAGAAAATTAAATAAAATTGCTGTTTACAATCGGAACCCAAGGTGAAGTCTTCAAATTGCTTGTTTTTTCCGATCAACAGTGTAAAACCACAAGATTTATATAAGCAGAGAAAAGCAACACACAGTTATCACATTCAAGAGTACAGTAGGTGGCAAACCTCAAAAGTTTGTTGTACCAAAATGTCTTGTTTCCAGTTTTAAATTTTTTTTATATTTGAGAAAATGTGGAAATGTTTGAGATTTTTACTTGAGAAACGGTTATCTAAGTAGACCATGTTGCCAATGTACTAATGTTACATTAAATAATTTACCTCCTAATCTCAGAAGCAGATCAGACCAACTCTACTCTAGCTGCTGATACTGAAGAATACTTTTTTTCATACACGGAAACATGGGAGCACAGTCCATACTCTGTCCCTAAAAGCCAGGTTGTTGGTGTTCAGACATGGTGTCTGTGCTGAATGGGAAGACCACACTACAGTTCTCAAAGACCCCCTTCTCTGAGTGTGGCTCACCTCTCTGCTATATCACACCTTCCTGCCTCAGACGTCCAATGGGAGTGCAAATGTAAGGTTGACAGATAGGAAGTGTTAAATTCCATCTGTTAGGGTTACCACACATTACACACACATGCGCACACACACACACACACACACGTACAGTGGTAAAGTCTCACCCTTCCCAAAGTACAGACAAGGAGGCAGGCTGTAGCTATGGCAACCTAGAGAGAAGGGAAATGATTGGGCAAGGCTTGGATTTGTTAAGAGCTACTGTATGAAGCCTAGGGCGAGACTTAGTCACTCTTTCTCATTTGGTGAGCTTGTGTGTGTTGATACGAGAGTGGGCGAGAGAAAAACAAGGAGTCAAGACTTCCCTTCCTTATTCCTCTTTCTGTCTGTCTGCCCTTTTTCGTGTTCTGTTTGAGCGCTCTGTCAGTTGTCAGGCTGAAATTATAGATCTGGGCAAGCCCGGCATTTACTCATTTCAGCACAGTCCATAAGCCCGGAAAAAAACACTGTGAAATGCATCCATTGGTCGCATACACTTGCATGCCTAATTAAATAAAATGAAACACTTCACAGGGGAGATACTAAACAGCCGCAGAGTAGCTGTGACGTCAAATAGACCATATAAGCCCAATGTTTCAGTGAAAGACAGCCATATGTTCATATTTTGCCTTTATCTTATGCCTGTGTGTGTGAGAGAGAGTTTTATTATGCTCTTATGTCCGATCTTACTATTTATGGATCAGATAGGAGCCTCAGTTTTCCGATTTGTTCCTGTTTTGTGTGCTTTGTTGCAGTAGTACTATAGAGTATACTGTATCTTCAATGCAAATGTTCAGAGTAATCTACCAAGACGATGTGATGGAAATTGTATAAAATATAGAATTTAATACCTTTTAACAAGCTTAATTTAGCCGTCTGTAGCTAACATTCATGCACCTTGCTATAGCATCTTTCCAGTTGGCCTAGACAATATAGCTAGAACCACAGAAATACTGCAATAGTATTGTTGCATTTTTATGCAATTGTAATACTGTCTTAAATCATAAAGATAATTCAGTTATCCTAAAATGATGCATTGATACAATAATGAAGGATTTGCGTGGCGAAAACCAAATGTATCTAACAATCATTTTCATTATCGAGTCATCATTTGAAGATGACGTCTTTAAATTGCTTGTTATGTCGGCCAACTATGCAAAATAAAATAAAAAATTTATTATAAGACAAAGAAAAGCAGCAAATTCTCACAACTGAGAAGCTGGAACCAATTAATGCTTGCACATTTTTGCTAGGATAGATTTAATCAATTAACAACCAAGTTGATGATTAATTTTCAATCAGGTAATTGATTCATTAGCATATCATCACATAGCTCTAGTTAAAACACTGTACTTGAATGGAGAAGCCACATAAATGGGGGATTTATAACATAAAAGACTTAAGGAAGATGTCATTAGTTTAATTTCCATGGATACAAAACAACCTGTGAGATATTGTTTCAACTTAGAAAAATAATGATGTGATATTTTTCTATCTGGCACAGCCCTACCTTATAGTGTGCTGTGAGCCAAAAATTTGAAATTTAAAAAAAAGGACACATTCAAATATCCTTGGTGTGTCAACTGTTTTGGCAGCTCAATGCAGGTCATGTCTCCTACGCTGCACTTGTGTGAATGGCATTTTGCACTCTTAATAGCTGTGTGTGTGTGTGTGTGTGTGTGTGTCTCCTGCAGAATACGTTAGTGTTAAACATTTTAGCTCCTGTTCAGCGCATTTGTAAGTAGTGATTTTAGGGACCTACGCCTACACACAAGTGTGCCCACAAACCAGCACCAATTGCTGCAGCTGTAAGGAAAACATAGAGGGCGTCTTTAGTGATGTTTGAAACAGGGGTGTCTTTGTACATGTCAGGTCACAACCAACTACTGGAGTTCGCTGTGTGTGTGTGTGCGTGTGTACTTCAGAACAGTGTGTGTACCTTTTGCATTCAGCTGTTATTAAAGCCCCGGCTCAGAGTCCCACCAAACAGCTTCGCTTGAATAAACTGAATTACTCTACAGAATTGAGATGGCTGTCCGTGGGCCTTTTTAGCAAAGCAAAAAGTTGCAGCACCACATTTACAGATGCCATTATCTTTTTTTTTTTACTTCTTTGTTGCAGAACAAAGGGAAAAGATACCCTTTGATCAATAGTGGAAAGATACAATGCTGCAAAAGCATTAAATTGTCTTCCTTTTTAAATTAAAGTTGTTCTTTTTCTAATTGGGCTTTGGGCTTTTAGAGAATCTGGAGGTTTTATTTAACTCAACATAAAAGCCGAGTGTGTCCGTGTATGTGTGTGTTAACACAAGTGTTCATAGAAATTCTCTACAATGGTTCTAGCATCAAACCTGAAGTATAGTCTAATCATTTTAAGCCTATTCATTTTTAATGCATGGTAGAATAGATAAGTGGCCTATTCTCAAACTCAAAATTTGTGATTCAGTTGAACTGGTCACTAGATTATTTCTTTTACAACAGAAAGGCTATTTGGTTCACTTGCTTCTGGGAATAAAGAAATGCAGTCAGCAGTAAATTTAGTCTGCAATGGGTGTGTCTATATATGCTTAAATTGTTTGTATTGTTGAGTGGAAGGAGCAAAACTTCCTGACCCACTAGATTGAGGAACAACAGTCTGAACCTGGAACGTCGCTGGCACCTCTTACTCTGTCTCCACTTCCCCATCCGTGTTGCTCCTCCCAACCTCACGCTCTACCTCTTTTACTGTGCATTAGGCTTGCATCAGTCATCTTATTTCAATGCTGCGTTCTATAACCTGTCATGGCTCTGGCATGCAAACGTGGATTTTAATCAATGTCTTTTGTACACAAACCAGGACTTTCTATCCTCACATCTACTCTTAAGCCTCCTGTCTTATTCCTATCCACGTATTCATTTTGTCCCCCACCCCACTCCATCCTGCCGCAACCCATTTTACCCTTCACCCTCTAGTTGTTTTCCATGTAGAAACAGAGAACCAAGTCTTGGGCTTCCTCCAATTGGTGTGTGTGTGCGCTAGTGCAAAGGTGTGCATTTGTGGGTTATAAGAGGGCCTTGTTCCTCTTTGGCTGGTGGTAGCTGTCTTTCTGTACAGCATTTGGTGGTACGCCTCTGTAGGTTTTTATATCTGTTGACTTTTTTAATTGTCCGCTTACCTAAATGCACGGACTCTTAACACGCACACACACACACGCACACACACACACACACATGCACACACACACACATGCACACACACACACACACACACACACACACACACACGCTACACATACATGCACTGCTCTCAGAAGTCTTTAAACTGAATTAATTTAGATGTTTTTAAACGCATACAAATTGTGTATGCAAGAGCTTCACTGTAATGAAAATGATTTATGACAGATTATCAGGATTAGGATTACATGCAATATTTTTAAATTTGAGAATGAGGTTAGGGATACTCTCTCATATCACAATTACTATTAGAGTGTATGCATATTAAAAAGGGATTGTCTTTTTTTAATTTTCTTTCACAAATTGAATAGCAAAACAAATTTTGGAATTTTAATTTTTTATAAAAGCACACTGGTGTTTCACAGTGAGATCACTTAATGTGCTTCCCATGACAAGTCAATCTCACTTAGGCTCAAAGCTAAAGAAAATCTCAGTGACCACATTTTCACTGACTGCAATATTAATAAAATAATCTGAATAAGATTATGATTATGACTAAACTAAATACTGAATAAGCAACATTTTCTGATTAGTCCATGATAATAATAAGGCCTGGAGCACAGTACCAACAACACGGCAGCTAACGACATGCAGTCCACTAACACCATAAAACAACCAGCTCACAGAAAAACACAGGCTCCAGGTAAGGATACAAAACAACAGTAAAGGTTTATGTGCTGAAGCCCATCAGACCAAACAGGTTCAGATGATGCTGAGTAAGAACAAAGTGAGCATTAGTAAAGCTGGAGAAACACAGAGAAAGTCACGTTAGCTCACCGGCTAACGCTGAGCAGTTGCTAATGTTATCTAGTGCAAAGTTATATGCTTTCCACATTTCTTCACCAACTAATGCAAACCATGTTACTATCTTGTGTACCACTGTTGATTTAGCCTGTAAGAAAGGATCTAACAGTAAAGCAAATGTGGAGCAATTTGTTTACTAAAGTTAGCCTATAGTGATGCAGCCAGTAGCAGCCAGCTAACGCTACAGTAGCTCGGACCTGCTGCTTTTTGCTTTGTAACGTTCAGTTTAGGTTTATTGTGGTTTTACCAATACTCAGGTAGACAGCTTCTCCACCTCTCAGTCGCTGTAATGCCGCATTCAGACCAAACGCGAATTTTCGCCTCGCGACGCTTTCCTCACCTGAGTACATTCGCTGCAAGTGTTCACACACAACGCGAGAAGGCGATTTTAACGCGATAACGTTAATAAACACAACTTGCCATTACTACAGCTGTATGAACCCAAAGTAAACATTTTGCTGTGATTAAATAGCAATAAACAGATCAAACTGATGCTGAAATAACTACAACATGAATTCATACTTTGTCAGGACTGTCACCAAGACAGCAGGACAACAACTTCTAAAATGTTTGTTTTCTGAATGGAGTTCGGATCGATCAGGGCTATGCTATGCTAACTTGGTCACAGTAAAGTACAACGATAGCTGGACTAAAGTTACATACACATGTTTTCTTAACTCACCAGGTAGTTCAACCTCCTTGCTTTCTTTTCAAGTAGTGCCAAACGACGCTAACAACACTGGAACCGGATGTGCACAGAAGCTAGCTGCTGAGAAGCTCGAGTGAAGATAAATCAACGTTGTAATCCTATAAACTAAAGTAAAAAGCTTATTTAATAAAAGCAGTTTACTCTGAGCTCCTCCCTCGAGCAAACGGCGTAGTTGCGAGCAGTCCGACCATGGGGGTTTATTTGTCCGAAAGCTGGAGCGCTGCTTCCTGTTCATCTAGCCCAAGTTTAGCAGCTCTCAGCCAGTCAGCAGATTTTCAATCGCCCGCTCTGCCTTGCCCTCTCCACACAACGCTCTGAAGCTGTTGGTGACGTACGGACAATCTCAACGTCGATAGGCTATCGCGACTCAGCGTCATGCGAATTTCTCGCTTGAATTGAAAATATTCAACTCGTGAATTTCTTCACGTTGCCTTCGCGTCGCCGCACCGCCGCCTGACAGGAAATCGCGGCTCTACGCGTCTTTGCATTGACTTTGTATGTAAACTCACTGCCCTGAACGCTCGCTTCGCGTTTGGTCCGAAAGCACCAATACCAGCGTGACCCACATAACATAAAACACTGCAACAAAACGGTCACAACAACCCAGAGGAAGAGCCATCCACTATCACTAGTTACAGTAAAGTTACTTACTGCGGTCTAACTGATGAACGTTGCAGTGGGAGTTTACCTGAGTTTCCAGTTCTGTCTGTTCTCCCTGTCTCTCTATAGCCGCTGTCCCTCTGCCTTTTTTCGGGTGTATTAAGGCGATATGCGAGTGGCTGCGCTTTTCCCTGATTGCAAAATGACTATTAGCATCATTGACAATCTGTCACTAATAAGCTAAATTTCTTACAGGTTGTTTTATGCGCTGAGTAAGGTTCTTTTACCACCTACTGTAGCATGAAATTATGTCTCCGTTTATGCTCCATTGCGTCGCAGTTTGACACCTAGCTTCTTATTTCCCATCATCAGTAATGGTTTACAAATGAGATGTGAAGGATAACCAAATTAAGGGATGCTGTCGACTGAAGGTTTATTTCACTCTCTCATGAGCGCTCTATTCTGAACACATGTCACTCACTGGAGACCGCTATCTGACAGTATGTCTCCTGCTAGAGAGTGAAGAAATGTTTATTTGTGCTAAGTTTTTTTTCTCCATCTTTAAACTGATTCACCACGCCTGTTAGAGGTGTAAAAAATGGCTTACATGCCTAATCTACATGCCATATTTTACCATTGCCTAATACATCTACCAGGTTTTCTGTGAAAAATAACTAGATAAAGATTATCTTTGATATAATATTAACATCTCTCAATTCAGTGTGGCTTTTTTCAGCAGTTTTGTTTGTGCTCTGATTCATATGTCAATTGGATATTGAAAATTATAACATTTGTAATATGTGTATCAAACTGTAATTACTCCAACAGATTGCTGACTAACATGTTTTAATGATGGTAAATCCTTTTGCTTGAAAAATGGTAATGATGAAAAACACTGTCCTCTTGAACTTCTAGCTTAGCTGTTCAAGAACTCACATTGATATAACTGTACAAGTCATAGTTTTGAGTCACTGTGCAGGACGCAAAATGCCAAATAGTGTATTCTTCTTTATTATAAGACATATACGCTTAAATAAGACAAATGATAACATATTCTACAACTCTCACTAACCTTAATTTCTTATACTCACCCTTTCTTGTCACATCTTGTTTGCCAGCTCAGTTTTTCTGAACAAAGAATACAAAATAAAAAATGGTGTGATTAAATGGGATGCGTCGGTGGCTGTCTAGACGTCACTCAAATACATGTAAATAAATACAAAGTTTACAAGAGAGTATTTGAAGAAATAAGATTTACTTTATCTTGATAAGATTTTAATGATGCATGCCATAAAGTTCTACAGGACGATTGTGTGGTGAGTGAGTTTGTGTTTGTGTGTGTGTGCCATTTGTAGTGTACTGTAAGTCTGATGTGTGTGCGAGTCAGAGTTGTGAATAGAGCTGCGATCAGAATGCACCTGGTAACCAGTTTGTCTTGCAGAACCATGACATTACATCCATTACACCAACCAACACCCGTCTCAGTTATGCTCTCTTACACAAGGTGTGACCGCTTCTCAAAGCAAGACAAAGCAAATACTGTACATTTGTTCTGCCTTGATTTTCTTGGCTAAGGGACTGTATCTGTAGGAGGGTGCGTTACACAGTATCTCAGAGGGTTGTATTTTATACACCGTACAGTGTACTGTGTATTGTCTGATAGGATTATTGCTGTTTCACTGAGATTTCTTAATTCCCCTAAACGGTAAAGCAGATATATGATATTTCCCAGTAGTCCAGCAATCAAAGTTGTTCCCATTGATTTACAATAGTACAAATTAAACCCAGCTAGATTCATCTGGTTCATTTATTACAAGTGCCAAAATATGCTTTAGCTAATAAAAGATAGCACACAAACCCAACACTCCCTGTAGCTTTGTTTCACAGTTAAGTCTCAAATGACAATGACTATGGTAGTTATGAAAAGTAGGTTTTAATTGAGAATAGATGTAGTCAGTCTATAAAGGTAGTTTGAAGGTGAAAACCCACAGGTGCTTATTGCGGTATGGTTATACATCACACTTTCATAACAATTAATTACAGTAAGCAACTTTCCTGTGCCCTTCTGGGAATATAAAAGCAGTGCATTATAAACCTTGGAAAGTGGCTTATGTTGGGAGAAGACAAGCCCAAGTGGAATTAATGTTGCATGCATGTGTTTATGTAGCAACACATACAGGCAGGGGCAGTGTCCTGATTGTCTGGTCAGTGAGTGTTTGTATGCCTCTGTGTATTCCACAAATGCTCTTTAGTTTACTTCAGCTTCTCTCCCTTTTTACCATGTCTTTTTTTATTCCTCTCTTTCATCCATGCTTCCTATTCAAGGTTTTTTCCTGTTCCCCATCCCTACATATCACTAGGCAGGTCTGCTGTGCTCATAAGTGAATCAGTCATACCCCAGTGCAAAATAATTACTCTTAACGCACAGACATAAAAGATGCACAGAGTGCCAACCTCTCGTCTTTCACTGTCTGTCTGTCTTCCCTGCTCTCTCTCTTGGTTTTTCTTATAGATAGATAGCATACATGCTTGTGTTTGAGTGAACATGCAAGGTAACACATGATTTGACTATTTAACTACACAAGCATATCTTCATTTGTACCTCTTTTTTACATACCCCCCCTTTTGATGTCAGCTGCTCAACGTGTGACTTAAGTCAAGCTGAACATGATCCTTAAGTGCTGTCGTCCTGATGTTAACCAACCTTTGACCTTGCGTCTTCTCAGGTGCTGAACCCTGCCTGCTCTGACACCGTGACTCCAGACAGACACAGTGGCTGACTCTGAAAGAAAAGTGGGCAGATAAAGAGATAGGAGGACAGAGGGAGGTGAGTGGAATGAAGAATGGAATCCATTCTTATATCTCTGTCGATATATCTCTGTATATTCTATCCTGCGCTCTGTCTTGCTCTGTACGCGAAAGGGCTGCTGCAGGGTTGGTGGCTTACCGTTTACATAGCAGCCCAATCAGACAGAAAACAAGAGAAGCCCTGTAGCTGAGAGGTTGGCTCACACCCCTGCTGAGCCCCAGACTGAGTGTGTTTGTCTGTGCCTGTGCGCATGTAGATGTGTTAAGGTATTTGCAGCTTCATTCAGCCAGAGTTCATGTGGAGAGAGTCAAGATTATCATGTTCATGAGAAGCCAATGTTTTTTTTATGTCTGCAATTTCTCTCTACTTCGTGCTACAACTTCCCAAGAAAACCATCAAGCAAGACATCATATTTTGAGACTAATAAATGGAAGGGGAGTAAAATGTTGAGAGCTATTTTCAGACATACGTGTCTTCTGAGCAGCAACAATGGCAGCACACATCGGCCTTTTTTGCTCCTATATATAAACAACATGCCATCAATTTTCACATGCTGACCTCAAAGCCTTTGGAGGCCGAAAAGAGAAAGCTGTTAAAATCTTCTGTTTGCCTTTTATATCTCATTCCCTCCTACTGTATCTGCTCACCTATATGTATTCTCTGAATGAACAAAAGCCCCATGTTCATCCTGTGGTCTAGTCTTCAGTGTTAATGTACATTGAGGATATTTTGAGGTCAGACACATTTTTGTGATCACAGTTGGTCTGGGGGCTGTGGTCCGAGTGGTTGCCGAGTTCACCGACTGCTTTGGTAAACTGCCTACTTATGTATGTAAAGTAGCTTTTATGCAATTCACCCAGCGGCCTTCCACACTATCATCTCAGTGGGAGTGTTTTGGGGTCTGCGGGTGTGTGTTTATGTGTAAATAATTGATTACTGTAGAGGTTTTAGTGGATCGCTGGTAAGACTGAACCGGGCATGAATAGGCTGCTCCTCTGCTTTGCTCCACAGTGTGCATAACATAAGTATAACATGTATGCTGCTGCTCAGTGGACTCTCTTATGTTAAGTTGATTTAAGTTGTCTTAGTGCTGTTGGAACGATTAGTCGATGAATCATAGAATCACAGGAAATCCAAGCAAACGTTGATGGACAACAACTTTGATATGATATTAATCATTAAAGCCAAAATATCACGCATTAGCCGGGTTTGCTGCTTTTCTGTGTTTTATGTCAGCTTAAGATGTCACTTTGATTTCTGGTAAACTGTGATGGACATTTTTCACCATACTGAACACGTTTTACACTAAATGATAAATTGATTAAACTAATAATCCACGCATTAATGCATTAATTGATAGTGACAATCATCTGTAGTTGTCGCTCTAGTCTGTGTTATGTTTAACAGGTAACAAGCCAAGCTATGTTTTCTGGTTACTGGCATACATACTCGTTGTATTTATCCAACCAGAAATATTTTTCACATAAAGCCCCCCTTCTTTCCATCTTTCCCTCTTTTTTCCCACACTTTTCTCATCTGCTGCCTAAAGCACTTTTGTTTTCTCTGTTTATTTCTTCATCTTATCCTGTTCTGCCTTATTCATGCTTCTTCTTCTTGTGTGTCATTCCTTCTCTCTTTCTTGCCCCTTAGCCGCAGTGTCCTTGAGAAAGCAGTGACTTTGCCGGTGAGCGCAGCAGAGCGCATCTCTCTCTCTCTCTCGCTCTCGCTCTCTCTCGCTCACATGCTCTCCCATTGACACTCACTCAACCCCCCGAACACACACACACACACACACACACACACACACACAAATTTGGTAGGTCCATGGCAGCACTGTCAAGCACAACCAGCCCTTACAAGTCTCTTTTCTTTAGTCTCCATAAATAATTCATCACCAGTAACAGTGGCTGAACTTTATGCAAATATTGACAAACCTATTGCTGAGAAAATTTAGACAGTCGTTTCTTTTGGTGAGCACAGTTTTTGTCCACTTACTGTTTCCAGAAACATATAGTAAGACATCAACAAACTGCTGACGCAAGCGAAGTATCTCAAAGTCACGGCAAGATTGAGAGTTCTCCAAAATCAGTCGTTCAAACCGAAGTGAAAGGGAGTTATGTAGTTATTAATTAGTTAATAGTTAGCCTATCTTTCTTTAATAATGCTTGTGGCTGCTTGTCAATTACATCCCACACTGACATGCTGCAAACATAACAGATGACACTGTGTCCATTAAAAAGGCAAACAATAATTCAAAAGTTGAATTTTAGTTCAATTCACTTTCTTGGTTAGATAATGAGATGTTCAAGAATACTGAATTTAATGCTCTTCCTCAAGGTTTGTTACAGAATTCGGACAAATTGCCCTCAGGTGATACCGCAGTTAGCCTGCCAAAGTGGAAACACGATGCCTTTGTGCCCTCCTCCTCATTAAAGATGCCCTCCACTAATCTTGGCTGATGACGGCCCATTGTCACAGTTTTCCGCGGCTTTTGAAATATAGATGGAGTCTGATTGTCTGGTTGTAAGATGAGATGTTATAGTCTGTTGATACTGATTGTTCTCTGTTTTCCATTAGAGTTCATAGAGTGTGTATTGGGTCACTGCTTTTTTCCTGCCGCCTTATGTGTTTCCTGTTGGATATCGAGTGTCTTGCTGTTACCTAGCTGCAGTGCTATGCATGGCAGTTGTGTTTTTGTTTCGCTTCCTGAATGTTTAGGATCGGAGTCAGTTAATCCATTTGGAATACATTGAGACACTGATATGTTAAATTTTATCTACCATCTACATGACATCTACCTCCATACACCTACATTTACGTACACTTGACGGTATCTCAGTGACACCATGTAATCTCTCTGTCTCTGTGTGTGTCTCTCTCACTATTTCTTGTGTTTGTCCCACATTCATCTGAAAAATGCTTCCGTAGCCATGGCGACCAATCCCAAGGGGAAAAGTTGTGGCTGAATCTCTTTCTCACTCTCTTTTCCCTCCTTTGTCTCATGCCTCGTTGCAATCTAATGCTTTTCTTGCACACAAACGTACACACATACACTAGCATGCCAGAATCCAAAAGCAGAGGAGATGCAGTTTGTGTGAGTCACAGTGTTGTTTTGGTTTGAGCTCAATTAAGCACTGATGTAAAATACGTGACCTAATTACTGAGAAACAGTAAACCTGGGGATGGAGTTGAGGATGAATTGCTTTTTCCCCCTCAGTTTTCTGCACTTTCTTTCTTGCTGTCTTGCTTGTTAGTGGCCATGACTGTTCCACTTGAACTTTTAGACATTAAACACACAAAAGACACTGATGCAGAAATGCTATTGAAAAAAAGAAGGTGAAGATGAAGTGAGGAGGCAGAATAATGTCATAAGAAGTTGGAACTTGAAAAAGAGAGTCCTGTACTGATAAACAGAGTGAGTTGTCATTGCTCCGCTACAGAAGGGCTTCAACACACATATGTGTATGTGACCATGTGGGCTACCAAGAGGTGTTTCTGGGCACGTAGCCTCATCTGACATAGGTAATTTCAACCTTCTCCTTATTGACTTGTATCTTGCAAAGTATGTTTTTTTTGTTGTGTTTTTTTTTTAGCATTATCCTTTTACTTTGTAAATCTTAGTATGTGGTTTTTATGGATGTGGCTTTGTCAAGATGCTCAAAATGCAGAAGGTACAGTTTTGTGAATGCATAATATTCAATTGTTAGTTATTAACGACAAGTCCTGTACTTGTGGCTAGGTAAAGTTTAGGTTAGTACTAATGTAAACAGTATATTTTTGTGAAAAAGACATATCAGCCATGCCTTCACTTCTCTTCATCCCTTCTTTCTTTTCTAACAGCCTCATTCCCTTCACACCCTCTCCCTTGTTCTTTCATCCCCCCGCCTACACTTCCTTCCTTCCTGCTCCCACCTTTTTCGATTCACCCAGTTGTTGTCCTTCTCAGTTTCCCACTTTCTTCTGCTGTTTTTCTCCTTGCAGTTTTTATTCTTCACAATTTCTCCCTTCTCCCCCCCCCCATTCCCTTTCTTTAGCCTTGCACATCCCACCTTATGGCTCCATTATTCTTATCTGAATCAGTCACATCCTGTCATTTTCACCGTCTCTCACTCCTTTATGTCATCCTGTTTTGTCTCTTCCTGATCTCTCATCCCCCCCCCCACACACACACACATCCATCATACTGCACTTATCTCCCTCTCTTCACCACATACAGTAAACCTCTCTTCACTGCATACGGTAAACTATCTCTCAGTTTGTTTCTTTCCTCTCTTATTCTCTTGTTTCTAACCTCCCTTACACGTTTTTCTCCCTCTCTACCACTGTACACCCCCATCAATCCTGCCCTTCCTCCTCTCTCTCTCTCTCCTCCTGCTCCTTAACCCCCCCCCACCCCACTTGGTCCCTCCGTCTTCTCCCCTGAGTCAGAGAGACAGACAGGAAGGAAGTGTGTAATGAAACGACCATATCGAGCACACTGCCCAAATAGACCTGGAATGAATGGAGTCACTGATCAGCCCTTGCTAAAGCAGCGCAGATGAAGAAGTCTGGGGGTTGGTAGAGAAAATTAAACTGCCTAATGTAGCATATACATTTTATGAATACTTCTGTCAGAAAGAATGAGTACACAAACATGTTTACTTTCTCTATCTGTGAATCAATGTGGACAATTAACAACACTAGATGTGTGTTTACTTGGGAACTCATTTAAATGCTATTCTATTACTAGTTAGCTGTATTTGAAACAAAATTTGTATTTGAGTACAGAAGAAAACATTTCTGCTGAAGGAGGAAGCAATCTGCATTCTAGAGATTTTCTCCACTCTTTGAACAGTGAAGCAGACAGGCGAGGCAACAGCTAAAGAGAGTGAAAATTGGAAAAACACTGTCAAGCAGGAAGAGACAGAATGACAGGACGCACTCTCCCAAATCACTGAAGTTGTTCTATGTTTATTAATGCTCAAAATATAAGATTATGTCATCGGGAGGCCATCCTGTGAAATTAATTTCTTAAAAATACTTGATCCTTCAGTGTGATTTGGCTTTTGTAATACATCTCGCTAATCTGTTCATCTGCCTCAACCCATCACACCACCTCTCCTATTATTAATGAAAATGGACAGACAGCGATAAATAGAGACACATCACTACTATACTAAGCAGTGTGTGTGTGTGTGTGTGTGTGTGTGTGTGTGTGTGTGTGTGTGTGTCTCCTGCAGAATACGTTAGTGTTAAACATTTTAGCTCCTGTTCAGCGCATTTGTAAGTAGTGATTTTAGGGACCTACGCCTACACACAAGTGTGCCCACAAACCAGCACCAATTGCTGCAGCTGTAAGGAAAACATAGAGGGCGTCTTTAGTGATGTTTGAAACAGGGGTGTCTTTGTACATGTCAGGTCACAACCAACTACTGGAGCTCGCTGTGTGTGTGTGTGTGTGTGTGCGTGTGTACTTTAGAACAGTGTGTGTACTTTTTGCATTCAGCTGTTATTAAAGCCCCGGCTCAGAGTCCCACCAAACAGCTTCGCTTGAATAAACTGAATTACTCTACAGAATTGAGATGTGTGTGTCTGTGTGTGTCTGTGTGTGTCTGTTTGTTTGCCAGCTTGCCTGCGAGTGTGTGTGGTGGAGTAGAAGCCCATTAGGGAATTAGTCCACATCTGGACAGACGCATTGTCCTCATTCACTCGCAACCCATAACATACAGTATATGCTTCAAAAATGGGAGGGTTTTAGGTCAACTACTCAATTTATTGGACTCCTCTAATTTGTGTTCTCCACACTTTGTAGATGTATTTACCTGTTGATTCATCTCTGCAGCTCTTAGAATTTAAATAATGTAAGAATTAATTAATTGAGCCAGCATGAATTTCATACCTTTTTCTATATAACACTGCTTCAAAATCTAATTTGATAATTTGCTCTGTGTCAGTGCTGCCTATTTGTTTGGGTTATTTATTACGAAAATAATGGTGTCACTAGGATGCAGCAAAAACCCACACTGCTTCTTTTTACTTAAATTTGACAGCTGGCGTTGATGCGAATGTGTTTTTATAACTACTTACATATGCACCAACATGCTCGGACAAACACACACACAGAAAGCGGGGAGGGGGGGGGGGGTGACAGCTTTGTGTGTTGGCAAACATGAGCTTAGCAGTGAAGAGCCTTTCAAGCAGGATTAAGCTGCTAAGTGTCAATGGAACAGACAAATGGGCCAAAGACCACTAAGATATCACTTACACTGCAACAGTCGGTGTCAGTTTGTCTGTGTGTATGTACGGTGGTATGTAAAATAGGTAGTGGACCAGGAAGTGTGCCGTATATTAAAGGTAGAAAACAGAGGAGGAAATCATCAGGACACACACTCTACGCACATTCACAAGTCTTCTCACAGACTATGGACTGTGGAGCCTCAGCAAAGCCCTGGCAGGACCATCTGTTCCTGCTGAAATCAGCACAGCAGGAGCCTACCAGTGCGCGCGCACACACACACACACACACACACACACACACACACACACACACACACACACACACACACACACACACACACACACACACATACACACACAGTTGCAGCATGCTTCAGTTCTGGCATAGTGATAGTCTATTTATTCCCCACACTGACGCAGGACAGTATTCAATTGTGTGTGTGTGTGTGTGTGTGTATGGTAGTCAAGTTTGTAGTTAAAAGTAAGGTAAGGAGAGCAAGGTAGGCAAGGAGAGATCAGGGGTGTACCTGAGATGACTAATGCTAAGCAAAATTTAAGATGATGTAGCTGCACAAACAGATGGATGGATGGATGGATAGATAGATAGATGTGCACATTCATCTATCCTTGTTAGTCTGTGACCTCAAGTCTCTCCAGTCTGACCCACCATCAGCAGGAACTGCGCACACATACAGCTTTTCTTCATTTTAATAATTGACCAAGGGGAGTTACACTCCCCTGTCAATGTTATCTATTTCCCTCCCAGAAGCAACATCAGCGTTTTCTCTGCTTTCCGCTATCTCATCAATACTCTATGCTCTGACCTCCCCTGGCCCGTACCTGGACCCAGTCAAGACAGAACTACAGTTTATTATATATATAATTATAGTGTATTTCACGGGAAAGCCTATGCCTACAAATATAAAGAGGACAAAAGAGAAATGAAGTGAAAAACATGTTCATCTGATTGCTGAATTTAACTGTTAGTGGTAGAGCTTACAGATTAAAATGTTCATTAAAATATAATGGTGTATATAAGGTATGCTGTGCATTTTAAAACAACAGCTCAAATATAATTTGGTTACCAGAATGGCTGCTAAGAAAGCAATTTTAGCAGAATGTTTTATGCGCTATTTTATCTGTATTTTTAAATAAATGTGTAAATAAAATAAAAGGAAACAATAAACAAACATAAACAAATACAGATGACAAACAATACTGAAGGAGTTAATAAAATAGCAGGGAAACATAAGAGAAGTAAGAGAGCTAAATAAATTGGAACAGACCAGGTCCATAAGTTGAGATCAGTGGGGAAATCAGTGTGGTAGTCAGTAGGAGAGGTAATTGCTTTTGTGTGTGTGTGTGTGTGTGTGTGTGTGTGTGTTGGGGAGTCGGTGTGTCAGCTGTGATATTAAGGAAAATTACGTTCACTTATTCGTGAAACACTGTATCCGTATTTGTCTTCAGAATATGTGGTCAGATTGAATTTGATTGTTCCCGAGATTCCTGTAAATATAAATAAATGAAACGCATGTCAATAAATGTTTCAAAAGTCTAGTTTTATAAAACTAAAAGCAGTCTTAAATTATTGTGTAATAGTTTAATGGACTGACAACATTGTTCTGCCTGTTGTCACAGCTGCCACTCAGTGCCAAGTGCTCAAAATTAACAGTATTGTGGAGAAATGGACAGAAGGGAACACATTGGAGAAAAGGAGAGGGAGGCAAAGACGGAGAGAAAGATAGCAAAGTTTGCTACAAAAGAGTATAACTTGTATACAGTGTGCTGTATACACCAGTTTTGGCTTTGAGAGAGATGCAGCGAAGAAGTAACAGGAAATAAAAGACATACCTGACACCATGTCCCTGGAGTTCTTTGTTCTAATATCCTTTCAGCATGTGTAAAGCCTGCTGCATAGTCCTGCATTAATGAGACATAATGCAGGCAATATCTAAAGCATGTCACTACCTCCTGATCATACTCTCTACTATATAGGGTGTATGTTCAACAGACTTGCACGAACCTGTTTTCTTTGCATTGTGCTGTGATGTTTTCGTACGTCCTTGCTCACATGGGATTGGTTTGTTTCCATCGACTTAAATGGCCCGTGCGTACATGGATACACAAGTTCAAGTTTTTGGTAGTGGCCCTGTCACAGCTATTGGCAAGACATTGCTCCTGTATTTAAATGACTTGCTGGTTATTTCTGCAAGTCTGGAGAAGGCAATCCGGCACGGTCTCCTCTGCTATGTCAGCCAGTAAAACCTCACAGTGAGCTACAGCTAAGACAACCTCACCAGTCAGCGAGCAGCTTATCTGGCCATGTCTCTCTACTCTTAGTGAAATACAAGCTCTTCCTTCGGGTGCAGGGCATTCTGACTCCAGCTGCCACAGTAGTGGTAGTTGGAACTTCCCTCACAGGTTCTTCAGATCTGGATAAAGGGTCTACACATAGACACCAAATAGATAGTATAGAGACCAAGCTTTGTCTCTGTCCCTAAAACCATAAGGAGGACAGTGTATCTTAGGTCTCCATTTGAAGCGTCCTCTGTTTGTCTCTCAAGGTTTCCTAACTTGAGACTTTTTCTTAGACTAAATCTGTCCAGCTCATGATATTCTGGCCATTTTCACACCCTGGTTACTGTCTTCTTCTTCACATGTCTTCTTATCTGCAAAGGAAATACTTACTTAATTCTTGAAAGGTATGTATAAAACTGTCGTATCTAAGAAAGAAATCATTGTTTATTTCTGAAGAAGAAATCAGTTTGTTATGAGAAGGAAAAGCCCTCACAATCTAAGGTTGTATAACTGGTCTGTTTGGTGTCACATTGTTAATGATTTACGTTGGTAGTTAATCAGGTTGTTCTGTGTTTATCTAAATGTAATTCATTGTTTTGTTGACATATTTGTAATAGTTGTTATAATATTCACACAAACCCTACAGCTGTCAGGTAGTCTTTGCTGCTCTCTGTGTGCAAATGGTAGCAACTTTTTTATGTGTTTTAAAAGTCATAGGTCATACTTACTGACTGTCAGCAAAACTGTGAGATATTTTTTTGCACATAGTTATACCCTCAGTCTTGCTTTATCCAGCCCAGATTACACTAAAATAATTACTACTTCTATTTTAGAAAGACTGTTTGCAGTCTAGTCAATTGAAGTCTGCTATTCTGGATTTACAGTTGGCAGCACAAAAAAGGATTAAAAACAGAAATAGCGGAAATAGACATATGAGGAAATGGGACAAGTTTATGTGGGAAACAGAAATGGAAAGACAATACTTGGGAGTTTGTAGAGAATCTTCATTTTCATCTAAATTCAGTGTATTTTTACATTTTCAAGAAGAATAGAGATTACACTGCTGTCTGCCGTCTCCTTTGAACATGTGGTAGCTTTTCTCTGCTATCTCCTTTGCAGGGAAAAATTAACCTTCACTCTCTTTCCATTTCTGTCTCAGTGCGCCTCTCTCTTCCTGTCACATTTTCTGTGTCTCTGACCGCTTGTCATTCCATTTGTTTCTGTCTCTCTCTGTGCTGCTGTCTCACTCCAATAGAGAAATAACTGGGCAAACAGACATCTCAGTCAGATAGCACCTGTTCATGCAATGCATGCTTCTTCACAACCGAGGTGGTTAGAGAGAGGTATATGTGAGCGTGATTCTGCATCCATTCTGTTTATTAGGCTCCCCCTGGTCCTAAGAGTTTTTTTTTTATTATGTGTGTGTGTGTGTGTGTGTGTGTGTGTGTGTGTGTGTGTGTGTGTGTGTGTGTGTGTGCGCGCGCGCGCGCGTTTGTCCAAGTCATTCCCACACACTTTTTGCAGATGTTTTCCAGATACAAACATTATGGCACCAATAACCCTGGAGCCAGCCACACACAAATCAGTACTAATCTAACACAGAGGTATCTCAAACAGCCTTTCAGGCATATAATGAATGTTTAAACATGATGGGTCAGAAATAGCATTGGTAAGCAAAGCATTCATGAGATCTAAAATACCTTACCTATGAATAGTTATGTGAGAGAAAAATCAACAGTCTAAAATAACTTCAGAATAACACACAGTGCCACAAAGGTCGCCCATATTTACACCTGCTCATTTCTTTGCAAAGATTAGCTTTATAGAAGGTGTGCTTCCCTGGAGTGCATAGAGACGTCTGTACAGATGTTGGTTTAGAAAAAGAAGAACGTGACATGTGACAGCGGGGCAAGAGCTGGAACTAACATGCAGAGCAGCAAGTACATGAGACGTACTTTAGCCCGTTAACTCATGAAGGGTCTCTCAGCACCTGCTTTTCTTTTTACACTACACAAGCACCTTCTTCGCTTTATCATCTGCCAAAAACATGGCAGAACAATCAATATGGTGTATGTATAAACATTAATAGAAGCTCGAGTTGTGCATTTAAAGGTACAATGTGTGAGATGTGGCCAGAGTTTTAGTTTACAACATTATCAACAGAATGTGAAGAAGTAATAGTTCTGACATTAAGTGTATTGTGTTGCAGAGATATCTACTGAAGTTAACATGCTAAGCTACCCCTGGCCAGTGCTCGTAATGCCACAGAAAAATGCGACCACCTTCTGAATTCAAGTTCTTCTCTTCTCTCTCATTGTTGCTGTTAAAACGAAAATGATCTCCGTACACACCAGCGTTTTAGCTGCGTATCAGAGTTGATCTCGACTGAAATTGCACATCTAGTGGCCATTCACATACACTGGGCATGCGCGTGCCGGTGTAAACATGAAGCAGATGGTCTATTCTGCAGTTACAGAAAGAATAAAGTACTACAGACTAAGAACCACACCAGATTTTATTTTGCATGGACCAATAACGAGCTGGGACTGTTACTGAATGTAACATGGGAGTTAAAAGTGGCTGTGGCGGCGGAAAACAGACTGGGAATCGTCGCAAAGTAAATATGGCGATATACACAGTACAAGTGTAGGCTATAAGTGTTATTTGCACAGTACAAAATATTTTAATAAAAATACCCTGTCAAAAACTCTGTCAGTAGCATCGTGTTTCTACTTTGTATGACTTGAAACCCAATCAGAGAGCCAAACGTGAGCTTCTGCATCATCATTTCTATAGTCCTCCGTTTTGGCCTGTCTTCACTAAAATGCCCTCCAGATTTTCAAAACAAAAAACGGGGTCTGCAGCATTTTCAAACTTTTGTTTTTGCCTTTTTAGTTTGGACGGGAGGTGCAATCGTAGCAAAAGGTCTGTTTTAAAACAAAAAAAAAACGCAGTAGTGTGGATGGGGCCTAAAAATCCTCCTACCTGGCAGTCAAAAGCTCCCGTGCTAGAGGTGTTAAAGAGGTCATATTATGCTCATTTTCAGGTTCAAAATCTTATTTAGGGTTTGTACCAGAACAGGTTTACATGGTTTCATTTTCAAAAAACACCATATTTTTGTCATACTGCACATTGCTGCAGCTCCTCTTTTCCCCCTGTGTGTTGAACGCTTCGTTTTAGCTAAAGAGTGATGCATCTTACCACTACAGGATCTTTGTTGGGTGTTGCTAGTTAAGGACTACTAGCCAATCAGAAGCAGAGTAAGGCAGGTCGTGAGAAGCCGGTAAACATGGCTTCGGTTCAGCTGTATATGTTCCCCAACATGGACTGGAGCAAGAGATTCAGAGTGGTGAGTTATTAATTTGTCTTCTGTGGGAGATGGGAACTCCCTTTGGGGTGGCTTTTTCACTTTGCAAACCTATTACATAAACAAAAAAGGTATACAACTCAATAAAGCAGAGGGAAAAAGCCAAAAAGCATAATACCACCTCTTTAACAGTTACTTAAGACAAAGGCTTGAAAACACACTGTATAATAACAAGAGAACAATTGCACAGTGTGCCTTCCACAAAAAAAGTAAGTAAAAACCTGCAACAAAAGAAATAAAGGGGTAGCAATGACGAGCAATCCAATCCAATATTTATATAGCACAATTTAAAAAACAACAAGGTTACCAAAGTGCTTTACAGAGATGATATAAAAGCAAGGTGGAAGTAAAACAGTAGATTGATGTAAGCTTGTATAAAGTAAATCTGTGCCCTGCCTAGACTTTGTTAAAGATGATATCTTATTCCCAAAACTGTGGCAGGAAGCTTTTTCCTGGGACAGGGCCCAAGGCTCTCTCGGTTATAATCACACTACAGATGGTTTTTATAGTAGATCATTAGTTTTGGGGTTCTCTAAAACTCCCTGATATAAAAAAGATACTCATTTTGTGACTGTAAAACACTGAGGTTTTTATAATTCATAATTGTAACAAGTGCCAGCCCAATTTATTTGTGGATATAATGTGAGATATCTCCTCCAGCTATTCAGGCACATAACCAACCATCCATCGGAGATTCTTTCACTGGTGAAAGAATGACAGTATTTCTTGAATCTTGGTATCCTGCTGTAAAACTATTAAATAGTAGTCCACAACATTTCAAAAGAAGAATGATTAAAAAGGCTGATAATCTAATAACAATATTATAACTCTGAAGGGAATACGTTGTGAAAATAAGCTCCTCCAACACTAATTAGCACACTCTCTCTGGCTTTTGTCAATCCTCTGTCTCCCTTCACTCTGCCTCTGCTCATCTTATTTGATGGTTATCAGATGAGAAAGGTGTAAATTGCTGCTCAGAGTCATCTCAGCAAATTCCCCAGCTCTGCTGTCTCTCCTTCATCTTTCAATCAGTTCCCGTCCCTCGTTTCTTATCCTCTGCCTGATTCCTTTCATCTCTGTAGAGAAAACGGGATATAATCACCAACTGCTGGCACAGGAAGGACACAGCACAGATGTGTGTGTGTGTGTGTGTGTGTGTGTGTGTGTGTCTTTCCCTTATGCGTAAACATCTAAGAGAAATATATTCAGTAACTATGGAACTACACTGAGGGGACAGCAATGGTGTCTTCGGACATGTCTGTGTTTGTGTGTGCACATGGTAAAGCCATGATCCACCACCAGCGTTAATGAGGCAAGAGTTGTACCATTCTGCCCCCTTTTCTCCTCTCCTTCTCTAGAGAAAAACATACAATCACACATTAATGACCCACCAGGATGTTGTTAATAAGAGAGAAGAGGAAAAATGGAGATGGAGGGTGGATGCAGAGAGAAATGTCATAATTGGTCAGTGTGAGCTCAAGGAAGACAAAGCCACAAGAGGGTTTATGAGCAAACAGGCAGATACAGTTTGTACAGGCAACATGCAGCCATGCGTGTGAAAACATGGGCCCCTTAGTCACCCTGAGTCCCAGTGGGAGACAGGGGAGAGTGGGCATACTGTAGGCCACATATTGTTGTTCTGAATATCCAGGGCTTCATGTGAGCTTTGATTCAAACAACATAAGCATTTTGTTTCATTATATTTTCAAAACACAATTTATGGTGTATTTTTCATTTATTATCACTTGATTTTATATAAAGAAAGGAAAGTGCCATGAGAGAGAAACCAAGGAAGGGAAATGGTGTTTATCGTTGAATTGCTCTGATAATGAGAATCGAATGGGGGCTGGCACGTTGCTATTATGCTTCTTGGCGGGGTGTTTGTGTCTGTGTCTGTGTTTGTGTGCATGCACTCTAATCATGTCCATACAATCCTAAGTGGCCAAGCCATGTTGGAAGAGAGCTTACCCCCCTCCAGCAAGGATTGTTGGCTGTAAGGTAACTGGCAAAACACAAGCGCGTAGACACAGACACTGTCGCTGCCAGGTGTGTTGAGGAGGTAATTGTCACTGTGGCCGGCCAGCTGCCAGGGGCTTAGAGAGGGGAGAGCTGGAGAGAAAATGAGGAGCAGCCTCTGGTGAAGTCTGTTTGCCCGAGGGGCCAGCTTAATATCTGTTGTTGCTGTTTATCCGATTCCCTTCTGTCCCCGTGCACCACTTTATATTCTCCTTATAGTTTCGCTCTTTTCCTCTATTGCCCGCTCTCGTCGTCGCACTGGCTCTTGTTAATGCTTATTTCCCATTCTCTCCAGTTTTCTCTCTTCTCTGCAACTACTCACTGCATCTCTTTTCCTCTCCCCCTTTCCCTCTCTTGTTCTTGTTCTCCCTGGATCCCAGTGAGCTTTCACTAAGAGGCTGCAGCATCACCACAGTCCAATCCCCTGGCAGGTCTATTCCAGGAGAGACCAACTATCACGTGTGTTTATCTTAGGGATGCATCAAATGTTCGGCCACCGAAATTAATTGTCCGAAAATAGCAAAAAAAAAGCACTTTCAAGTGTTCCGCCTAATAAGCCAAAAGGCCGATTAAATTTTACCAAACAATTACATTTTGACAGCAGTGTGAAAGCATCTTAAAGTGTCAGAGAAAGACGCAAAAATCGCCGTTTGCAGACACTGTTCTGCTGAATTGTCTCCTAGCACATCCACACCATCTGTGGCTAACTTCTTAGAAAAGGCAACAAACTTGCTGATCTGCTTTGAGTGTTTCTGTCACTCGTTTGTGAGAAGGCGATTAAGCTAGCCGCACCTAAATTTGGATTGCACACGTATTCGAGTCTTTATGGTAAATCCACTGAAATGGACCAGAGTGAGCTGACAGGCAGGTTAGTGACTTTATCCTGTCATTTTCTTTCTTTACAAAGACAAGTGTTGCAGTATGAGAGTCCTACCTGAAGAGAGGCTATGAAGTCTTCATGTTGCGCAATACGAGAACCACATACAACATTATTTATCAAATTGGGTCGGACTTGATGAATTTAGCGTGAGGAGGATACACATGTGACAGCGCCCGGTTTTCAAAAAAAGGTGTCTGTACAGTATGGAAATAAGATTTTTGGATTGTTTTCACAGAAAGTATAAAACAAATTGTACATGTGTCCATTAAAAGTAAATGGACACATGTACTTTACCGGACCCTCTTGGGCCTCGGACCCACCAACCATAGTCTCTCCAAATCCTGTGGGAAACACTGAGAAAAAATCACATTTTGACTATTTAATTTATGCAATGGTAAAAAAAAATGGCAAAATAAATGGAAAAAATGTGAATGTACTTGTTCGGTGTTCAGTATTCGGCATTCTCAATTTTTCAATTTTTCATTATATTCGGCTTTGGCCAAGAATTTTCTTTTCAGTGCATCCCTAGTTTCTCTTTTCTGTCCCCTGACAGCATCCAGATAAAACCCTGGATGTATGTAGCCTCAAGGTGACTTGATACTCAAGAGACTCTGTTTATTTATCAAAAAAGGAAAACTGCCAGTGGTAGTCTGGCAAGGTACAACAGCATAAAGATACTGTTTGCTGTCTATAATAGACTTTAATAGATGCGTATGTACTTTCTCTTGGATTCTGCCCAATGAATATTCATTCAGATCAATTTTATATAGTGCCAAATCACAACAGAAGTGATCTCAAGGGACGTTTCCTATAGAGCAGGTCCTAATCGTGCTCTTTGCAATATAATATTGTATTGTTTCCCATATCAGTGCAGTACCATTTAATCTAATTTCTCAGATTATGGGTTTCTTTGGCACCATAGTGTACATTTTGATAATGGATTAATCATTTCAGGATTTTTTTAAAGCAAAGATAGCAGACATTTTTCTTCTAGCTTCCCCAACTTGAGAATTTGCTGCTTATATGTTTTATATTATTGTAAACTGAATATCTTTGGGTCTAAGACTGGTGGTCAAAACAAGACATTTGAAGACATTTCCTTAGGCGCTGGGAAACTTTATTTTTCAAAAACAACTAGTTCATTAATCAATAATGAAAATTATCATTAGTTGCAGCGCTGATATTTATATTTACTGATTGTTTTAGAAAAAGTCCAAAAGTTTATGTAGTTTGTTTACCGTAAAACTTTGATTAATAGCCCAGGCTTTTATTTGCTAAAATCAGTGAATTGACCCTGACTATATTTGGGACCGGCCTTCCTTGCTTCCACAAAACTGAAATCAAAAGGATTCATAACTTGGATTAATTTTTATGAAAAGCTGTTTTGATTGTTTTGATGAGTGGACGCTTACAGACTAAAGGAATATAAATAATCAAGTTACGGACACATTCGGACTTAAGGAGGCTTCAAAGGTAACGTGAGTTGGCACTTTTTTTTTCTTTTCATCTCTTGCACTATGCGGTTACACCGGTAATGCTTGTTATTTCTTTTAAATGAACTGAACGATTAAATTGTGGAGAATCTAACCAATCTAACGATGTGTAGCATGCCCATACTGACATATTGATCATACGTTTAAACATTAATATGTAGCCTATTAACGATCTAAGCAGCTTAGAAGCAGCTAAAGCGGGCGTTTAATTGAGACCTACAGTTATTTGTCAAAATGTGTTCCCACGCCAGGCCAGTAAACAGAGTGGGCGGTGTTTTAGTACTGAAGTGAGTTTATCTGGGATACTATAAAAAAATTACTCTTTAAAGAATTTGTTGTCTTGTCCTTTGTTTTCGTCTCGTCATCATCTCACTGTTTTCATGGAAGGATTTTGGCACAGTTTTCATTAAAGAAATGAATACTATAGCATTTTGTCACACCTGCTTGAACAGCCAACTCCTGAATCTGGAAGACCTCTGCGAAATCATCTTATATACTCTTGTTTGAGCAGGCAAGCCCAGCTCTGTAAATGTCCATTCTCTGGTTTGAGTGTGACCAGATGAGTCTGTGTACTGTCAGTGGTGATACTGTTGACATTTCATGTTGTGAATAGGAACGTTGTGTATCTGTTCACCTCGGCTTGCTCCGCACTGATAAAACTGGCCTGTTTTTCATAGCCACACCAGTATACTTTATTTTACGGAGCCCTAAGATGAGCTGAAGGTAGAAGTCACCAGTAACTTTCATTTAAGTTCAAGGTTGTAGTTACAAAGAAAGACATAAAGGTGAATTGGTTTACTGATATTGAATTTTTTCTGGTTTTATTCTGTGTATTTTGAGTTCTTATCAAGCCTTTTTTTCAGTATTGCTTTACTGTCACCCCTGTTTTTTGCTCACTGAAAGGAATAAAGGCCAGGTCAGAACCATTACTGTCTCTCAATTTATTGGAAGGGGCACTCTGTAGTACGATGGTTCATGAGTATTCATATAGTATGAGGAATTTTTATGTGTGTGTGTGTGTGTGTGTGTGTGTGTGTGTTTGTGTTTGTGTTTGCGTGTGTGTGAATGGGGGAGGGTGTGTTAGGCTTAAGTGTGCAACCCAGTTTATGAAAACAAGTACATGTTTGTATATTTCAACCCCCTCCCTCAGAACCCTGCCAGCTCATGAAAAATGAATGGCCTGTGGACGTGTGTGTGTGTGTGTGTGTGTGTGTGTGTGTGTGCACGTGTACGTACGTGTACGTAGAGAGAGAAGGGAGTGTTAAAGGGGAAAATCGAGGTATGGGTGGAATTGGGTTCTGCAGGGTTAGACAACACATGCAGTTTAAGTGTGATGGTTGTTTATGTATTTATTAAATCGACATGTCTTCCGTTTTTCTGTTTTTTAATCTAGAAAAGAAGAAGCGGCATTGCAATTTTCCCTTGACACTTCCTCCTGTAGTTGTTGAGTCACTGATCAATCTTTCCCCCTTCTACCCCCCCCCCGTCTTCTCTGTGTTTCTTCATCTGTTAGAAGTGCAACCTCTCGTAGAGTGGTGGCCAGGGTGACAGAGGAGCACATGAGGAGCGGAAACAGCGTGACAGCAACATCCTGACCGGTAACCTTGCCTCTGCACCCCTGCCCCCGCCCCCCCAACCCGCGCCCAGCAACTCCAGAAGTGGGCGTCACAAGGAAGGAAACGTGCAACCACTCCTCCTGCAGGCATGGTAATACACTGTCTGTCTGTAGTGTGATTGTGCAGTTGGATGCTGGTGGATTATCCACTAAAGAGTAAGGAAATCCCCAGACTGGAGGGTGTAAGAGTTGAATCTGATAACTCGTTCTAGACATGACAACAGATTGTGTGTGTGTGTGTGTGTGTGTGTGTGTGTGTCAAAGATAGATACCTGATAATAGCTAGTGCAGACAGTGGTGTATAGCTTTGCGTCTTAGGGAATAAACAGGAGATGCATATACCTCCATAGGCTATGTGTTTCCATTGGGGAAAGAGGAGAAGGAGAAGACAAAGGTAACAGAAGAAGACAGACATGGAAGGTGATTGTAAAAGGAAGTAGAGTGGAGATTAACACTGTTGGCCGTTCATTAGGTTTTCTAAATGATGCATTTGTTGATATTTCGATCCAAAGGCAATGCATTTGTTCCTTTTCACATCACAGAAAAAAAACCACTGTGTTGTTTAGGAGGAGAGGGCGGCTCGAAAGATCAAAGAGAGCAGCGGAGAGAGAGAGAATGACAAGCGGGGGCAGATAAGACCATAAAAACATAAATGATGGACAGACACGGGAGAGATGAAAAGCGCAAAATATTGTAGAGTGCAGAAACTGGGGGGAGAGAAGGGAGTTTGAGAGCTGGGAAGGGTAAAGGTAGAGAGAGACGAGGGATTGATTAATGGTCTTAGCCTGTGACAGTGGGAGCTTTCCCCCTGAGGGGAGAGCAGAGCAGATGATGAATTATTAAAAACCAGAACAAGCAGGAAGGAGGAACCAAAATGAAGAGAGTGGAAGAGTGGTTTGTAGGAGAGGCGAGAAGAAGAAAAATGAATGATTGAGAGAAAACAAGATGTTGCTGAAGAAGGTGCTGAGGTTCATAAATAACCAAGGATAATGAGACCTGTGTGTGTGTGTGTGTGTGTGTGTCAGTCACAGTACTGTCTTGAGCTATGGTAATGCAGCAAATACTGTGGGTGACCTTGGCGAGGGTGTCACCCCATTTAAACCGCACAAAACAGCTTTTCTATCGACATACCTCTGAGCTTTCTGCATTCACTGAATACACATGCCCACGGTATTTTTCAATGTCTCTAATGTACAATTAATAGAAAACATAACCGAGTTGCCTTAAAAACAAAAATCTCTAAGGTTTTAAAAGCTTTTGTTGAAGCGGGAAAACATAATTAATTTCCTTTTCTTCCATATGGTTATTTTATTGTATTCTGGTATTTTCCCCATGCAGACTTGTCCATTCTCAGTGCTGTAGTAGTATGCCCAGAAACAATTTTATAGGCAGGCAATAAACCTCTTAAACAATGCCGACACATTAAAGGGGGCAAAGGGCATAGACAAAAAAAGTATCTTCTTTTAGTGCAGAGTAGGCTGGTTTATAAGCTTGATTGATGACACCAGACTTTAGATGAATGTCGTTCCTGCTGAAACAAGACAGACTGGGCGTTTTGCAAAGGGTTTCGATACATTGCCCTGCATTATATGTTTCTAGTTTTCTATGTATCCATTTTTATCCAGTGTTTATCAGGAGACTTGAGACGTCCGGCTTGACATGGACAGCCTTTTTGTTGTTTTTGCTGCTACATCGTGCAGCCATGAATGTGATATTGCATGTATATTTTTGATGGGCATGTTATGCCCGGCTATGACGTGCATGCATGTGTGTGACTGCGTCCATATGGTAATTTGAAAGACAGTGAGAGAGACAGACTGACAGACAGACAGACAGACAGACAGAGAGAGAGAACACAATAAACCAGGAGAGCAGAGTGTGGCGGGCCAAGCAGAGTGCAGATAAATCACAGAATAAATTTTTAATGCAATCTCCCGTAGGCTGCTGGATGTTACAGAGACGGCGCTGAGTTTTTTTGTTTGTGTGTTGCTTGTCCCATCACTCCTAGCCTATTTTTTGATGGGTTTTTGAAGTTTTTGAATATTCTTTTCTCCTTCAACTTTGCTTGGTTTAATGTAGGACTAAATAGGTGTGACCACCTTTTTATATACAGTCTATGGACACAACACCACTTGTTAAATAGGTTTGCCTGGTTTTGGTGTAATTTTACAGTGAAGGTGTTTTGGCCTGTGTTGTCAGCTTTATTACAAACAAACCTTTGTATCTGCGGCTGTCTAAAAATATTAAAATCCAGTTTGTTTTTTCTCTCCCAGCATCCTTGTCTGTCGATCTCCAGGTTTTTTGGTCGAGCGTGTTTGTTTACTTTCGAAAGGCTTTCTCCACTCCTCTGCCATCCTCTCCCCTCCCTCATCTCTCATTCTCTCTTCACAATACCTCGTAGTGTGTGCTGTCATCCAAGCTCTCAGCACACACTTTAGGCTCATGACTTATTAAAAATAAGAGCGCACAAACACCTCCGCTGTTTAAGCACACACACATATGGGGCAATGTTTCTAAATGGCACTCTAAAAATAATAGGCTATAGCTAATAAAAAAACAAAGATACGGCTATAGAGCATCACTCCAATCCCAGCTGATATTGTTCCAGTGAGTCTTCTCCTTGGCTTTGGGTCATGTAATTTATAGCAGATGGCCACAGGGAGACAGGATGAGGCAGGAAGAGACTAGAAGAGACAGGTGGCGATGGAGGGGAAAGTCATTGGATTCTGCTGCTTTTAAAGTGAAGTAGCCACTACTGACTGGTTGCGTGTCTAACCGCAACACCTTGAACTGAAATGGTTTTACTGCAGGGCATTAAGGACAGAATGGGGGTGATAGAGGGTGATGGAAGTAATGGCTGTGTGTATGTGTGTGTGGGGAAGACACTGTGTAATTGATTGTATGGGTTTTATGTGCGTGTCACTCTGGATTTTCATGTTTAGTTTGTGTGTATTATCACATTAGTTGTATTTTTGCCATGATGTGTACAGGCTTTTCTTCTGTTGGTGTGTGTGCACGTTGGTTTAGTACACAGCGAGTTGTAAATGCTGTGTAATGTGGTTATGTAACATGGGCCTGCCAGCCGGTAGGCCTCACTGGAGCATGAAATGGAGTGTAATTGGCAAGTGTGTGGACTAAAAGCACTATGCAACAATGGCATATGAAGGTATATTCACACACACACAATGCAGACAGCTGCGATTTAACAGTTGCATGTGTCTGTTTCTGATTGCATGGTAGAGGAGAGGAATCGCAGATTTCAGATTTTTCACCGATTCTGTGCAATTCATATTTGGCTCTTCACAAAGTTATCAGTTGTTTTGGATATCTGAGCCTTAGTGAAATCATTTGCTTTGGTGCTAAATTTATGCTATAACTCTGAAAATACACTGTCTGACCTTGTTTGTACACAGGCCTGTGTCCATATTCTTATTACACAGAGATAAAAAAACAAAAAACAGTTACTTAGTACAACACAGTCCCATCACTAAAACATGATTACTAATAACATTTATGATACGTAGAGATTAAACAGCCTAGCAGGAAGTTAAAAAAATCTTTTTTTTATTTGGAGTAAATGTGTCAACCAGCAAGGCAGTAAATCACAATTTTATGGGACCCTTTATCCTGTGAGATCTTAAAGGATAAACCTGTAGTTCTTTTTATTCATTTGGCCATTGTTCAATAATAATATTGCACTCTCCAAGTTGATTTCTAATAATTGGTTTTAAACAAAACAGAAGAAGAGTATTTTGTGCTACTTTGCTACAGCCAATAAACTATGATATTAAAACTTTATTTGAGCGTGATATATTATATTTGGAGACACAGCAGCATTTACTTTGGCCCTGTAAGATACCTCAACTTAATTTTCTCCTCCAAGGATCAGCTTTAGGTCAATGTGCCGAAATTGGACACTGATTTTGTATTAGTGACACTGGGGGTTGTTACAGGCATCTGGATGGAGATCCTTTGTGGCTTAACCATCATTTATGATTTATTTTTGCTTTCGCTCATACGCCCACACTTGGACAGGTGTGTGATTGACCTCTAGGTTACGTGCCGGTCAGTGTGGATTCAAGGACAACCAAGGTGTTGTCTATAATTGACTGTGTGTGTGTGTGTGTGTGTGTGTGTGTGTGTGTGTGTGTGTGTGTGTGTGTGTATAACAAGGGCATAAAAGCAACTTAAGCTGTTTCAACGCAGAGAACTTGCAGCATTAAATAATATTACTTATACCGACATACTGGAATGTCATTTTTTTTCATCTTTTCTTTTGTTAGGTTATTTTTCTTTAAAAAAACATAATCTACCCACCTGTAGGTAATGTTGTACCATATTGTGCAATAATCTAAAATTATTTTTATGAAAAAAGAAAAAAATAATAATTGAATTTGAAAAATGTTACAAAAAACATTACGTTACCATGACTTTTTCCCTCACCATTTCTCTCAAATTAGTGTGAAACTGTGAAATCCTGCGTCAATTCCTGTCTTGGCTACAGTACTGTAGCTTACTTATAGTGTCACTTGTCTCTGCAACATTATCTGAGCACATGCTGGCCTAGGCGCTCGATTCCTGTCTGTGAGTCCGCCTTAACTGCTCTGATTTACATGGTGAACAGAGCGGCTGGGCAACAACTCCCCCATGGTCGAGTAGTACAGACACACACACAGATACATCGACACTCTCTTTGCAATGTGGTTTATGGCTGCAGAAGCTCCCATTAGCAACGGCTCATAAAATCTGCGACTGTTGGTCTGTTAAACAATGCTCTGAGAAGGCACACAAGTATAAAGATACACACATTATTGCAGATGTGCATGTAGGTACACATACATATAAGTACACACACTCACAGTTACACAGTTATCACCTTTTTTCTGCTTAAGCCAAAAGATAACATTTTCTCATTAAAGATAAAAGATAAAACATCACTTGAAGACTTGTGAAAGTGGCTCATAGCCCAGAAAAGAAACCCAGTGTTCAGTAACACGTATTTTTAATATCTATTAATCTGACTGTTCATTTTTCAGTCACAAATTAGTGTAAAATGCGTCAACACATTTATTTTGTTTTGTTTGACCAACAGTCCAAAACCCAAAGATAATGCAATTGGGAAATCTTCGTATTTCAGTTATTTATTAGTCAATGAAAAGTATTGTTGATTCATTTTCTGGCAATCAAGTAAATGTTGAATCTGTTGCCTATCCCAAACCCTGTTGTAATCCCTCTAAAGGAACAAGGCATAATATTTTTGACGGACAGATCTTTTGAGAACAGCATTTCAAGTCACATAAAAGTATTGAATTGCTGCAAATGTCAAACAAAGCCATGCATGTCAACTGTGATCAAAATAAGACATGTTAATGTTAGGAAACCTGATTGCATAGAAATTCTAATACTTGCATATTCTTTCAAGGTATCTAAATTCGCTCCATGTCACTGCCGCATGCTTTTGTGCCAGGTGCCAAAGTGTTGGAGAATCGCTGTTCCAGTGGGAACGGAGTGTGTAACCCTGCCAAATGTTTGTGCCTCACTCTACATACTGAGCTACACAGGCTGGGAGGCTGCAGTTATTGTGCAGTGCTTGTCCTCCATTCTGTTAATGGCTTTATCTCACTCACTCTGATGAAAGAGAATGTCACCAGTTCAATTAGGAATGGGGATGAAGTGTGTGTGTGTGTGTGTGTGTGTGTGTGTGTGTGTGCGCGCTTTTTGCGCACATGTGTGCAGTTTGGTCCTTGGATTTCAAGTAGGTTGATAGTAGCTCTCAAACGACACTATCCATACTTCTCCGAAAAGGTCATCTGTCCTGTGTGTGTGTGTGTGTGTGTGTGTGTGTGTGTGTGTGTGTGTGTGTGTGCATGATGGTTAGCATGCCTGGTGTGTGGTTCTCTATGAGTAGATGTGTGTAGTGAATGGGAAGGGAAATGTGGGTCTTTGAGATAAGCAGCTTGTTGAGAGCAGCCTCCTCATGTTGAACTGGGTTACGTACCTCAGGCTCCCCAGCGTGGTGTGATAACCTCTAATGTTTAAAAATGAACCTCATCCTTCAGATTCACCTTACCAAGATATACTGTAAAATGTTTAGACCTATATTTCCCAAAAAATAAAGATGGAGAGGAAAAAAGAGACAGAAAAAAAAGAGAAAGCAAAGAAAGAGATAAAAAGCCAGCCAAAGCAAAACTAAACTACAGTGAAAGGCCAGTGAAAAAGAAAAAAACATCAAAGCTGTAGTGACTTAACAATTCTGGTTGATATTATTCTCATGTGTATATAAAAAACAAAAGTAATGCAGATAGAAAAGATAACTAAAATTAAGAGTGCAACAGAAGTGGTGTTGCTGCTAGCCATATATAAGCACTGATGAATTAATGAGATAATGTGCTTTGATAATAGATTATAATGCACGCTACATTGCCACTTAAGTTCCCCGTTGTATCAGTTTTACATTTAGATTATATTAGTTAATTAATACTTAATGGTCAGATGTTTAAATACAGGAATCTTTCACATAACTAAGTGTTTTCCATTTAACATTTAGCCACATTAAAAAACACTCACTGAAATGCTGTGACACAAAAAAAAGCTGACGTACAATTTACAAGGTGTTTTCATATGACTGTGCATAAGCACAGGGACCCATCTGGGTGGTATTAATGGCAGAGTGGGAATCACAAAAGCCTCAGTTACACCTGCTCCTCTCCTTCATCTCTCTGTTCCATTTATGTTTGAATTCAGCCTCCCCTCCTACAACCATTTTCTGTCTTTTAAGGATTCTGTACCGTTCCCAGAGCTCTTGCCTCTGCTGTCCTCTATTCTCTTCCTTCTTGGCTCATGTGGCATGCCCCTTATATTTTCTGTCGTTTATTCTCCTCTGTGCAACCCCTCGTCAGATGCCTTCCACTTGCCTCTTCCTTCCATGGTTTCCCTCCTTATACCTCCCAGAGTCACAAGGAGCAGATGAACTGTAGATTCCCACAGCCTGAATATCTGATTGAATTAGAACAGGTGGAGATGGTCAGAGGTCAGATGAATTTTTGATAGTAAATGTGTATTTGTGTGTGCATGCATGTCAGGGTCAGGAGCTGTCTCTGAGTTAAGAACTGAAATCTTTCCCGTTAAAGCAACACACATAAAATGCCATGCGTAGTCGTGCTTTGTGGGACGGTAAGTAGCAGGATGCGCCTTGTGTCTTTGTCTTGAATTTGTTTTTTGCTGTTAAGTTGTGGTGCATTGATGTTTGCATTGACGCAAACATGTGTGGGCTTTCTTTTTTCTTTTTTTTTTGTCAGTCAGTCTCAGACAGGCTGACCAAAGCTCGATTTGATGGATTAAAGCGCAATCTGTTGTTGAAAACCGCCCTCCAATGGTGCCCTTGCTGTAGACAAAGACAGGGGGAGTGTGTTTGTGTGTGTTTGTGTACAGGTATGCCTTTTAGGTGCCTTAGTGTTTCCTGTCACTTTTAATCAGAATGTACTAAATTTGATTTCTATTTATTTTTTCATTCTCCTTTACCTTCTTCCAGAGGTCCTTCCGTTCCTTCAGTAACGATGACCGCCACGTCATGGCGAAACACTCCACCATCTACCCCTCCTCCCAGGAGCTGGAAGCAGTGCAGACGCTGGTGTCCACTGTCGAGTGCGCCCTCAAACATGTCTCTGATTGGCTGGACCAGAAAAGCAGCGACATAAACAGCCAGGCCAACAGCCAACCAGCAGACAGCACAGAGGAGGATGATCCTGGCGATGAGCCCAGTGACAAAACTGAGGATTCCAGTGACAGCTACAGGTATGCTAGCAATGACGCACAGTGGAGCTGCAACTAATGTTGTGTGTGTTTTTTATTCTCTATAATTTTCTTGCCTTTTAACATGACATAGGAGGCAATGTCCTCTTGCTTATTTTGTCTGACCAAAAATTTTAAAGGAACAGTTTGAGATTTTGTAAATATGCTTATTCACTTTCTCGCAGAGAGAGTTAGATGAAACAGTAGGAGCATGTTTGGCTCCAGAGGAAATTAACTTAACCACTTGACAATCTCTGGGCACCATTCCCCATGGTCGGCTATCTTCATGAATCTTTTTATTAAGGGTTCACTACTTCTCATTAAGGTCTTAAATTGCCTTGTCAGATCTTATTTTGCATCTTAACTAGCAGGCCTGCAACGAAAAGTTGAAACGGAATCAACTTTACGCAACCCGATGTCAGTCTCCAGTGCCCAATCAAGTAAGCCGGCAATCAGAGTCAAAATGCTCCACAGTCAGCCTGAAATATAGCTGAAACCGGGAGCTATCCAGGCAGAGTTCATGGACCAAACAATGATACTCTCCCAGATGTATCCTCGCTTGGTTAATTTTGTAATTTTTCTATGTCTGTGTCTGGCTTGCAGTCTGCGCTCTATACGAAGAAGCTTCCTTTGGTTTGTGTCCATTCGTTTGAGAGAGAGAGAGGGAGAGTGAACGAAGAGAGGGAGGGGTGGTAGCGAGAAAGCTGGTGAATCCGCGCAACGCCTGATTTGGTGTGAATACAGCCTAATATTGCTTTTAAAGTTCTTTAATATGTTGTTAACGGCCTTAGATCAAACATAGATTTTATTGAAAAAAAGGGAGGTGGTAACATTGAAGTGTGTACTGTTAAAAAAACACATAAAATGCGAATGTTCCCTATCGTTTATTATTCTTTTAAACAGAGAGCCCAGCAGTGGTGGCGTGCTGTGTGGAGTGATGAGGATCGGCCTGGTGGCCAAAGGCCTCCTGATCAAAGGCGACATGGACCTGGAGCTCGTGCTGATGTGTAGAGACAAACCCACACAGACACTGCTGGACACTGTCTGTCACAATTTACCCACACAGATAGAGGTTAGACACTCACGGACCCACACACATACATACAGCTGCATGCTTATTAGTTTCTGTCTTTTGTTTTCTCTCACACACTCACTTTCAGCGATATCATAGTCTGCCAAATTTAATCCAAGAAAGTTCTATTTTTATTGCACAGTCCTCTCTGATGTCAGAAATTAAGCTATTTGGATAAGCGTTCACATTGTGTGAGCTTGAATTTGCCAACACTCTCGCATCGAGAGTGTTGGCATAAGCAGGCAAGTGACAGTAATATCGTAAAGTCAGAACTTGAGAGGTGTTTTAGTATGCTTGAGTCATGTGTGATTAATACTCTGGTGTTAGTATCCCAGTGTCATGTTTCATCATTAACAAGTCATGGTATAGTCAATCTCCTGACGTTCTAAAGACCACACAAATATGCAGGATATAATTTTCATCTAGGGGAGGTATTTAGCAACAGCTACTAATGTGGTAAAAACCTGGCCAGCTAGTGCAGAAATTACTCAATTAATAAATTCTGTCCCTGTGCCTCTTGTCTGCTCGTTCTCTTTAGCAGTTAAGTGGTGTAAGATAGAGAATGGCAGGAAGGAAGTGTGTGTGTGTGTGTGTGTGTGTGTGTGTGTGTGTGTGTGTGTCAGACATTGCTTAAGTGAGCAGTGAGTTGCAAAGGGCCCATCTACATCCCATTTGGCTTTGATGAGAAAATCAGAATCTCTGGTCACTGGTCCAAGACATGAGATTACCTCCCTTCCCACACACGCAGAAAACACACATACATACACACACTTGTTTTTGCCACTTCGGAGGACGTTGCATTGACTTGTGTTCATTCCCTGGAAGCTTAATCTAACTCTAACTCTAACTGCCACATACTGTTCCTAACCCTTAATCCTAGCTTTAACCAAGTCCCAACTCTAATATAAATGAGAAACCTTGGGAGGAGTTTTTTGCCCCCCACATTAGAGCTGAGTACCCAATATGTGACTGGATTACAGATGTTTTGCCCAACAATATAAATAATGCAAGCACACAAACGTGCAAATCAAGCAAGAGCAGCCTATGCTAGACATCTACACACATACTGTACTCGCAAAACATCGCACAAATGCTTCCTCTGGGCTACTCCTTGACTTACACTGTGTTTTAGTTCAAATCTTTGACTTATTCAGTATTTACAGTCAGTCATGACATTAAATGCTTTTGTGAATCTGTGTGTACAGGTTATTTGCCTGCAGGTTGTTGTGGCAAAAGCTTTTTGTTGCTGTTGAATGAATGTTGTTGCTATCCCGTAAATCTTTTACGTGTCGGCACGTGTGCTTGAATGCACGTGTGTATCAAGTTACAAATGTGGCCGTTGTGTGTACTGACTTGAATTCATTATCATCAGTAATTGTCAGTCCTCACCACAGAGGTCAGCAGTAATTGATTCCTTCAGAATGGGGGCTGATTGAGGCACAGTGTACATACAGGCAGACAATTTCACAAATGGATATGTGACACTGGGAAACAATAGAGGCCGACACATAAACACACACACAAGATCATTTACAATGTACAGCTTGCACCAGCTTTTATACTTCACATGATTACATCATCTTTCATCATCATCCATTTTTTTATCGAATGCGTCTCACAGCTGTAATGCTTATTTTATGATAAAATGTTATATTCATTTTTTATGTTAATATAATTTGACCTAATTAGCCTGTTTTAAAATATTATGGCCATTAAATAACCTCTGTCCAATGTTGTATACTGGTGTATGTTGAAGGATACAGGCTTACTTATCCTTTCATCATTACGAGATGCAGAATCTTCACCTTTTTTTCCCCTTTCCCCGTTTTGTTTTGTTTTGTTTTTTGCAAGTTTGACTTTAAAATTCTAGTTTTTGTTCACACAAGAAATTCTGTGTCCTTTATGCATTTGCATGTTGTTGTTCTTGTGATTGATACACATGAGAACTTTTTAAAACAAGTCTTGTGTTTTTGTCTGTAGTGATGTGTAGCCTAGCAAGTCAGATATCTCACATTTCAAAATGCTGCCTTGGTTCAGGTTATCAGAAGCATCCTGGGCCCAAAATAGCCCCTTTTTGGAAATATCAAGCGATAAGGGACCTGCAAGGCTAATCAGTTTCTCTAAATGTTTTTCATTTATATTTCTCCTGTCATACCTGGTGATGATGTTGCAGCGTCAGGGAGCAGCAGTGGGCTCAGATATATTTAGCTTCTCCTCCTTTTTCATCTGTTCTTTGTCGTGTTGTGACCTTGGCCTCTGACCATCCCGTTATGTCTCTTTGACGCATGACAGAAGCTGACAGAAGAAAAATATGAGGTCACAAGCTCCTTGCCCGAGGCAGCCATCTTGGTACGAACTACAACAGAGCCCAAACTCACACTGACGATTACCCTCACCTCACCAGCCATGAGAGAAGACGATGACGAAGAGGAGGAGGAAGAGGAGGAGTTCGAGAATGGGGAGGAAATAGGGGAGGAGGAGGGGGAGGAGGTGGAGGACAAAGAGGAAGAGCAGGAGAAGAAGAATGGGCAAGGTAGGAACACAGAGATAGGAGACGCACAAGTTGTAGTTTTTCCCTCTTTCTCAGTCCACAGCCACACACACACACACACACACAATTGTAATGTATGTTGTGTTTGTATACGTTTTAGAACGCATTTGTTTTTATTTCCCTCATATAAGAGGTTTGATCTCATTAATTAAAGCTGACACAAGACATGACAGGTACAGGACACATATAGGAGCTGAAACACACAGGAACAGGCGTTCAGACTAATGACAATCTTCCCTCCCTATGCCCCCATTTTCATGGGTAACAGGAAGTGGTTATAATTGGTTGTGGGAGGTGGGACGGGAGAGCAAGGCCAGCAGGCCAGCGAAATCAATAGCCAAGCAGTAGCAAGCTGCCCATCCATCCCGTGGCTCCTGTCCAACTAGGCACTCAGGTCTCGGAGAGAGATGAGAGATAGCACGGAGGTTAGCCGTACATCATGCCATGTGCCACGGTGAGATGGAGGAGACCGCTCATATTTTTTTTATTTCTCTCTCACACACCAAGAAGAGCACACAGGCATGCAACCACACAGAGGAGAAGCCATGCACACACAAACCTTATATCGAACCTGACGGATAAAGGTACCTGTCACACTGGATGTCTAATAGCTCAGGTTTCATCAGGCACCCATGGAGGCTGAGGGATGTGGTCCAGTCTGTCTAATAGGGTCACATCTTTAAAGGTTGAGACTGAAACTTTTTTTATGCTTTAGGGTTCCCATGTGTGCAGAATGTTTCAGTAAGCTCTGGCTATTTTATTGAATATAAGTTGTACTTGTGTCTGTGCAGACATATTGCATGCATGCGTGCTCAGACACCGCTCACTGCTCTTTGCGGTCACAGAGGGAGGGAGGGTGCTGTGACAGTAAATTAGAGGAGACGCGATAGCCAAGGGAATTTTTTAAATCAGACAACACAAAAGGAGATAATGAGTGAGGGAGCGGCGAGCAGAGCATTTGAGAGAACAGTGGGAGGACAAGCGGAGAGGAGAAAGACTATAATGATCCACTTGCAGCAGAGCGGCCCCACATGCAGCTGAGATCACTCTGACAGACCTTGAGATACACCATTGTACATCACAGGGAAACACAAATAGACACCACTGCATGCATCAGTCAGGAAGAGCTATGCTGTAATAACGGCCAGATGAGTTCAGGGATAATGTGAGATAGATGTTCTCCTTGCTGCTACCACACATTACACCCTTTTGACATTCCATCTTAATACCTCTTGGAGGAAGGTTTTTCTTCTTCTTTTTATGGGAGAGTGATAAGAAAATATTTACCTTGTTGTTTTCATAGAGACCCAAAGGGTCTTTAGCGTGTTTTATGTCACTCCCAGTAGGTCCTGCACACAATAAACCCTCTTTGAAAACCCCATGTAACCGAACTCATTCATACACACCTGCGTTTGATTCAGCTCGCCTTACATATCAAGGATTTTGATTGTCAGGTAGCAGAATGGCTGAGAGTGTAGTAACTCAACCATTTTGTGTTGGGCAGCATCAATCAAATGCTCACATATAAAAGCGCAAGAATGCACCTCTTTTACCAACCACGATGCTCTGACTAAACCCTGCCTTGATCCCTCCTGTGTTGTGTTTGTCTGAGACTGGATCAAACTATCTTAGATTATTTTATTTTTTTCTTTTCAGTTATACTTTAGGAGCGCTTGATTCTGTGTTTGCCCAGACAGGGTGTTGAATTGCCTTTCTCTGCACCAGTTCTCTATGAGTCTGTGAAATCAAGTGCACCTTAAGTAACCCAGAAGAAAAATAAACTCCTATTTTGACTCCTGCCTGGTGCAGACTGGATCAAAATAAATAAAACCCTCTTCAAATACATAAAGGAGAGATTGATTTGCCTCGCTGGGCACAGGGAAATGTGTGTGTCCCAAAAATGCCCACACATTAAATCAAACACTCCTTAGGTATTTGTTTGGTGTATGTCTGTGGGGGGGCTCTCCATCCCACAAAGTTGTCTCTTCCCTTGTGACCTCGGCTGCTCTCCCTTTCACTGATTTGTCACTGACTTGATGGATGTAAACTACTAAATCACTGTTAAATAGTGTGTGTAATTTTCAACACATATGTGTACGAAGGACAGTGCATCCTGTATTACTGTGTGCTAATGATGTCAACATGTGATGCAGTTGACACATGTTAGACTGATCACAGTGTTGAAAATGACACATCGTTTAGAGTGAGGACGTTTTTACGGGCATTCATCACAGATCTGTGAACTGTAGAGAGTCTGCACTTTCTACAAGGAGAAACAGCTTTATGGCATGAAAAGCACCTTGTATGTACCAAAATATCCATGCATGTGTGTGTGTATGTGTGCATTCACACACAATTTTTCTAGTGTGTCTGCATACATTCCCATGCGCAAAAAAATTCAAACACACACACTCAGACATGACGTGTGTGTGTTTCACGTTCTCTATATTGGGTTGTTATTGTTTTGTGGCAGTGTTGGGTGCTGCTGCGCAGAGAGTGGAGGCTGAGGAGGAGGAGGGGGAGGTGCTGGATAGACACAGATGTCTGTTGGCCCTGGCAGCGCTGCGACACGCCAAGTGGTTCCAGGTCGGCACCCACTCACTTCCTGTCTTCCTGCCCGGTGCTTATTGTAGCCTGACGATTCACCCAGAGGGAATACACTCACTGTCAGCTAATACTGTGGTGCTTATTGTGCCCGGTCAGTTTGGATTAATCAAGAATAGACAGAAATTTAAAAAAAATTCTCATATACATTTGAATTCATTTGTTACATTTACTTACATTTGTTCAATTATTACAAATAATCTTAGAATTAATACGGCAACATATAAATATATAACATGCTCTCTCATCTCCAGTTCACTTTGCAGGATGTTGTTTTATAACATCACGGACAAAAATTGGCAAATATTACACATCAGTTACATTCAATGTTGCACTCAACTCACTGTATATGTAACTGGGAAAAACATGAATGTAAGAGGAATCGTAAGGCTACAAAAGCAATGGTTGATACTTGTTTTTCTTTTTGGCTATTATGTGAACCTGCCTGCTCTGTACAGTATGTCCATGCTTCCCTCTGATTCCCCTCCCATACCCTTCCCCATCTATCTCCCAACTCACTCACCTTACTGACGAAAAAAAATTCAATGTACAAATTCAGAATGTAGAGAATTGAAGAAAATTACATGTTTAGTTAACTACATTCAAAATGTTTAGTGTCTTAAGCAGCATAACTCATGATATTCATTCTCTGTGGGGGGCTCATGCAGAGGGTTAGACAGATACAATCACTTCATTATGTGGCTTTGTGGTGTAAAGCAGGCTGTTATCTGTGTGTGTTTGCACAAATACCACTCCTACTGCGCTCAATTTGTTCCCTTCCTCCCTCTTTCTGTTTAATCTTCCTTCTCACACCTCTCCATCTTTCCTTCTTCTCCCCTCTCCTTCCCTCTATTGCTCTCTCAGGCTCGAGTGAACGGGCTCAAGTCCTGCGTTATCGTTCTCAGGATACTCAGAGACATGTGCAATAGACACCCCATCTGGGAACCTCTCAAGGGATGGGTGAGTCTTTTGCTCTAATTACATGCATTTGACTGTTAATGTTAACGAAATGCCCTCCATCTCCATGCTGTAATGGGAGGTTCATATTTCTGTTAAAATTTGAGGAATTGAGTCATCCATAAATTAACTGTGTCACATACTGCTTAAGAATGCTGATACAGAGTCACCATAAAATCTTTCACATTAATTCTCATTAAGATCTGATTGACAGACATGCTGTTTTATTAGCAAGAAAGATGAATTATGTTTAGCGAGACCACCACTAAATGTGTTATGTAAATACAACATTTAATTAACAGACTGATTGATTATTGTTTTAGATTTGCTAGTGTCAGTTCACACTCCACGAGTTTAATTTCTTTGTTAGTTTACTTTTACATACTGTAGGTATTGCGTAAAGGGGAAAATACCTTTTTATTGATACAGCAAATCATTTTCCTTACAGTTGCATCTTCACCTGTGTTTATGCGTGTGTGTGTGTGTGTGTGTGTGTGTGTTCTGGCAGCCCTTAGAGCTTATCTGCGAGAAGGCAATTGCCACCTGCAACAGACCTCTCGGGGCTGGAGAAGCCCTGCGTCGAGTCATGGAGTGTCTGGCCTCAGGCATACTGCTACCAGGTACGGAGCCTTGGTGGATGCATGAATATACAGCTACAAAGATTAAAGGATCATTAAAGGAGCGTGTGTGTTTCCATGCAAATTCTTGGCAGTGCTGGTGAGGGTAGCTAGGGAACATGTCAGATTTGTGTAGATGAGCAGATACACTGTGGCACATTTTTGAGCTGTTTATCTGAGAGAGGTCAAGACATTATCAATGACCCAACAGAGCAAAGCTGTCTGAGGAAAGTCATCATTACGAGAGCATCTTAATTAGGAACAGCTGAAGGGTTTCTTTACAAAATGTTATGCAACCTTTGGAAAAAATCCAATTATTCAAAAGTATGTGAAAGCTTAGTTTCATTTTAATAAAAGGCGGGGTATGTGATTCTGGAGCAATCCAATACTGTGGCAAATACCACGCTATAGAGTGAACAACGACACAGCAAGTAATGTAACTAACAGCTAAGTTGTGGGTTAGCATACTAACGCTACAGTTGCTGCTGAGAAGCTAACATGCCGAGAGGGTGAGGCGGTTTCCCAGGGCAAGCACACCAACTCCAGACTGCAATACTCACAACTCTCCTGCTCCTATAGATAATGTCACAAGAAGAGCATTTCGTGGCAAACTAGAAAGTAAGCTGAATGTTGGGGCAAGTAATTTAACGTTACCTGACACACAAATCATTGCTGAACAGGTGGAATAATGTTGTGTGAATCGGTCTGAGCCATTTTGCTTTTTTCCCATTTACAGACCCAGGGCTGTGTACAAACACCAGATTTTTTTGCAGCGCACATACAAAACGGGCAGCGAGCGTACCGTGAGGAGATATTTGCTGAATCTGGCAAAAAGATGTGTTTTGGATTAAAATCACTTACCCCACCTTTAATCAAAGAAATTTATTTTGGATTCAAAGCCAATGATGTCCTTCTTGAGTGATAGTTATTAATGTCCTACTTTATAGTGTTAAATAAAAACTTCTCAATTTTAATATATTTGGGGGAAAATGTGTGTGACACTGGCAGGAGAATATTTATTCACCTACAGTAATCAAATTTAAGACAAGTGTGGCACAATTACAGTTTGGGGATTTTTGCCTTTTAAATTAAGTGACTGTTTTGAAGAGCTCACAGCCAGTTTGACCAGTTACATATTCCTATTGCCACTGCTGTCCGTTATATTAGTCAGGATTTTCACTCTTGCTTATTTCCTGATAGTGAAGCCTAATTAAATGTTGCCAAGCGGCAGTGTCAGTACATAACACTGACACACAACAGCTGACTGTGTTGTTGTGTGTGTGTGTCATCTTCTGTCACTTCCCCTAGGTGGTCCAGGTTTACACGACCCATGTGAGAAAGAGCCAACAAACACACTAGCCAACATGACCGACCAGCAGGCTGAGGCTATTACCTACAGCGCCCAGGTATATACACACACACACACACACACACACACACCCACATGCACGTCAGCTAAAAGACACTGTTGTTATCACGCAGCTGTACTTGCCCTGTGGGAATCAGTAAGCAACAAGCCTATTACCAGACAGAAAGACCCCATCACCACTCCAACCACACAATTTGCATGCACACACACACACACACACACACACACACACACACACACACACACACACACACACACACACACACACACACACACACACACACTGGTGGGAGTGTCTCCAGAAAGAGGCGCATGTGCGGTGCTGCATTTTAATGATTGGTGTGGGAAACGACTGCCATTGCAAGCCATAAATCCATCTCTGACACCCTGAGGACAGTGCTGTCATGTCCTTCTTCACACACACCCACACATACATACACACACACTCTCAACTGAGCCGCATGGCTTAGTGAATCCTGCTGTCCATTTCCTTTGAAGGCAGCCTGAACGAGGCTGGAATGTCAATGGGGATAATTGCATTGGAGCAGATACAAGAGCAGATAGGGGAGAGGGAGCGTTTCTGTCAATGAGCTAGACCAAGCCTCATGAATATCTGAGACACTCTACCTCCCTAATAGTTTTATATTAGCACAGCCACCGTGTGCGATTCGGATGATTTTTCTGACTGTGTGTGTGTAGAATGAGCATGTGTACAGTAGGACATACTCGTTAGTATATAGGCTGATGTTAGTGATATTAAGAGGGAAATAAATTAAAAAGCATGTCTACTACGGTTATCGTTTAGTACAGATTTGATGCTGTGTGTTGCAAGATAACTCAAGCTTCACTTCAAATTTAATGAAAACTCTATAACAGAATTTAGGCATGACTGAGGGGAAACAAAGTCACAAACTACAGGGCATTCACGTATAGTAACCATGCTTTCTTTGCATCGGTCTGTGTTGTGACTTTAATTTAAATGAATCAGCTATTGAGTTAAATGTTTCATGATAATGTGTGGAGCTACATTTAGAATTCCCAAATTTCCTCAGCTTGGACTTGAGACGTTTTTTCAACAGGAAGCCTGCGTTGCAAACTGAAAGTGTGGGGTTTTAAAGAAGTGGGCACTCAGGAGGCAGGGAAGGTCTAAGAAAAGTGCCATCAATTTGAATCATGTGAAATGTAAGATTTAACTTAAGTGCAATACGAAATTAGAAGAAAAGCAAATCATTTGACTCTCTTTTCCTGTGTGTGTGTGTGTGTGTGTGTGTGTTCAACAGCGTGCTCTCAGACTCATGGCATTCGGACAGATCTACAAGGTGTTGGAGATGGAGCCCCTTCCCTCAAATAAGCCATCACAGAAATACCCTTGGTCTGATAAAGAAGGTGTGTGTACCTGTCTGCCTGCCCGTTTGCTCTCTCTACCTCAGCCTGTGTGTCACTGTCTGCTGTCCCATTTATTCCCCCTGACACCTGTCTTTCTGTCTCTGCTTGATTATCTGTCTATTCAGGCTTTCAGTGTACCCGTTTTTCACTCTGTCTCTGTTAATCTGTGTGTGGAAGCTTCTCTGTCTATTCGCGCAGGACTTGACCTTTCTGGATGTAATAAGTGTTTTTCTTCACACAAGCACTGACAACACCGTCAGTGTTGCTGTCATGTGAATGAAGCATCACAAATGTATGTTCAAGGATGAGAAATGTTGTTTAATATTTTTCCGGCTTTTTTTGCTGTAAAATTTCCTTTTTCAGCCTTGTACCAAAAACACGGTGGCCTTGGTGAAATGTCGTGAACTTGTGCGTGGTTTATGCAGGATTGTTTCTGCTTTTGTTCACTCAAGAGAAAGTTGGCATGTTTTCAAAGCGACTTTCATGGAGAATTGACTCAAGCCTTTTGAGACCTCATGACGCTGACATGGAAACTTGCCAGAGCATTTACAGATTGAGGTGCATGTAGGAATGGAGCTTATATGTCTTCCTCATTGTTTGACTGTTTGCTGGTCTGCCTGTCTGTTCTATTTATCTTGTCTGTGAGTTTATCCATCTTTATGCTTGTTCTCACATAGGCTATTGCTTGTTTTCATGAGACTTTGCCTCCCTTTCTTTCTAAATATACACAAGTGCCTTTGTGTGGGTTCATATAAACATCTCCTGTTGTAATGATTTATTAGTGACCCTCGTTGTGTTTCTCTCTGGGTCTGTCACTCCTGCTTTCTCTCCAGGCTTAGGTCTGAAGCGGCCATACGAGGATGGACCGATGGATGATAAGGACCTCATCAAGAAGATGAAGAGGAATCTTAGGAAAGGTACAAAAAGGAAGAATAATGGTTGTGGAGTGTTATTATGTGATTAGTAGGGATAAGAATAAATACCACATTACAGAAGTTTTATTTAGCTTTGCATTGTCTTCATTTTTAATCAGACCACTGAAAACAAAGCGGGACAACGCTTAGAGAAGCGTTAGCCTTGCTTCTCTTTCCCTTGTCTCTCTTTTCTTTCTGTCTTCTTCCCTGTCTGCTGCTCTCATCCTCAACCTTCCTTCCATCCCTTGGAGTAAAATCAATAGTATTGATTGCTAACGTTTTCGTAGGCCACCCAACCATTCCTAGCTCTTTCTTCATACAAGCAAAGGATGAACCACGACTAATGGAGACAGAGAGCTGTTTTAGATTCTGACAAACAGGAGGAAAGTGATTGAAAGAGAAAGAAAAAAGAGAGGCACCTTTATTCATCATGAATACAAATGGCAAGAGTGCTGAAATCCTTTAGAAAATATGATTTATTACCTACAGCATCTCTGAATTGGCCCAGTCTGTCCAATTCCAGCTGGATAATTGTTACATCCCTTACAAACCCTTACAAAATTTATCCTAATCTGCTCTACTTTCTACTGAAACCTTTTTTCTTCACTTTTTTTTTTGCATTAGTGCTAGACAGTAAAGCCATAGACTCCAACCAGCCAATGAACGCCCTTATGAGGTTGAACCAGATCCGGCCGGGGCTGCAGTATCGCCTGCTGTCCCAGTCGGGCCCGGTTCACGCTCCTGTCTTCACCATGTCTGTGGATCTGGATGGAACCATTTACGAAGCATCTGGTTCCTCCAAGAAGACCGCCAAACTCCATGTCGCCGTCAAGGTAATAGGGCAAATGGAGGAAAAGTGTGTTGTATGGATGTGCAACTGACAGGAGATCAGATCCTGATCTGAGCCGTGTGTGTGTGTGTGTGTGTGTGTGTGTGTGTGTGTGTGTGTGTGTGGGGATGGAGGTGGACAAATCCATGTAATCCCAAAGTGGTTGTGAACAAAGAGGCTCTCCAGAGCACAGAGCTGGGATAATCCGCTATCCGCTCCATTCCCATAAAAGGCTCTTTCTCCCTGTCTCTCCCCCTTTTCCATTCTCCTCCTCACTCACTTTCTTTCTCTCACACACTCACCTTTTGATCTCCCCTTCTCTTTCTCAGTTTCTCTCCCTCTCCTGTACTCTCTCGCACAGTCTTCGTTCACTGTGGTGACTGGTTCAGAAGCTGTAACACAGTCACACATTTGGTTCAAAAACCTTTCTTCTTTTCTCTCCTGCCTGCATATTGGACTGAATTACACTGCTGCTCTGTGTGCAGTCGAGGATACTAGACCCGTGCGACTCTATGCAGCCAGTGTATTTCAAGGGCTTTATTGTAACCAGTGTGTGAGTTACAAAAGACTTAAGAAAGATTTTTTTGGTTAGAATATAGTTATTTTATTTATGTGTCATCAACATGGGCGCGGGCTATCAGACTGGCACATTTTCCGATGTGGTTGGATTTCCTGTCCATGCTTTTCATGCTTATTGCCCTGGCAGCTCTCTACCTTTATGCCCATTACATTTTGTTCAAAACAGAGTCATAACATAATAGGGACATTATTAAGGACATTTTCTTCAGATTGCAAAATCTATTTCATGTCATTTAGTGTATTATTTCAACAATGTAGCAAATCCATTTTCTGAGGCGAGAAAGCCGTTTACAAACCTCTGTTAGACCGCATTCCAAGGGCACCTCTGGATCCTCTGCCATCCTAATTATAATTTACATACGTAACGTCGAAAGTTTGGGATTTTAGATTTATTCTGTGTTTAGGTTAGTCTTTGGTCTCATCAATTGTTGATTCAAATTATGTTTTTGTGAGACTGTGATAATCAGTAATCATGAAGGCATCATCTAGATTGTGTACATGTACAGTAGTAAGACAATGTTCACACCAAAAATAAATATTTCTATTAAGGTCTGCACAAGAGCAGCAAAATACAGGTTGTTAATATTTTTGCTGCTTTCCTGTTCAGAACTGTCATAATGTTAGCATATGATGTTTATATTTATATCAGTACTATTAAATACTGTACTTCATCATCATCTTCCCTTTCTAGGTTCTGCAGGCGATGGGATACCCTACAGGTTTTGACTCGGACCTGGACCCCATGAGTTCAGACGAGAAGTCGGACGGTGAGGGGAAGAATGAGACGTCATCACACGGCAGCAATAACCCAACACACTCTACGGACAGTTCCAATACACTGGAGGTGGGGACTGAGGAACGTGTACTGACACACAAATGCTTATACCCAGTTCAGATGCTTGAGTGTGGGAAATTTAGAGTGATATAAGTGATTAAAATGTAACAGTCACTCTGATTTAAGGCCATTAAAGGAATCCAAACTTAGTTAAATCTTTACCTTGTTTACAGTCATGCTCTTGCTCATGCACATCATAAAACCCAGGTTTACGGTCCCCTGTGTGCTTTCTAATAAAGCTTTGAAGATGCTTTTAAACTCCTTTAACAATATCCTCACTCCTCAGGTGCGAACTCAGGGTCCAATACTAACGGCAAGTGGGAAGAACCCCGTCATGGAGCTGAACGAAAAGAGACGAGGCCTCAAATACGAACTCATCTCTGAAAGTGGAGGCAGCCACGACAAACGCTTTGTTATGGAGGTGAGAGTGCACGCACAGACTGACTCTGGTAAAAGATTGTAATGTAACTGTAATTTAAATGATTCCCCATGTACACACGCGCGTCCGCTTTAGACAGGGGGAGACACATACAGAGGCTAAGCCACACACACACTCAGACAGGCTGATCACCGGTAGAGTCAATCAGTCAACCTGATTCCAGGAGCAGGCTGTTCTCTGTGGGGTGTGTTGTTTTCCGACATGCCTGGCTGCTCCATCACTCTGCTGATTGATTAGCAGGCCTGCCTGACAGCAGGGCATCACTAAACAAGCTGTCCTGTTCAGCCAGACTCGCTGGCTGAGTTACTGATGACTGATAAACACATGGGTCTTGGGCAACATTACTGTGCGATTCATAGTTTTGTCACAGCTGTAACATAAAATGTGAAACCTCTAATAGAAAGGACTACAGCAATAACTAGAATACAAAGTCTATTGTGAAAAAAAATACTCATTAGTGTTCTCAAATCATAAAACATGTTTTGATTTGTATTTCTCATTTATCCCGTGTGTGAATCTGTGTGTGGGCATGTCAGGTGGAGGTCGATGGGCAGAAGTTTCGTGGGGCAGGCCCCAACAAAAAAGTAGCAAAGGCCAGTGCTGCTCTAGCAGCTCTGGAAAAACTCTTCTCTGGTCCCAACGCAGCTGCAAACAAGAAAAAGAAGATACTGCCTCAGGTAAGAAGACACACTCATACAGTACATGCCAGACACAGAGGGCACTGCTTCATTATGGGACACATGCATTTATACACAACAACACATAATCAAAGTAATCTGTTACAGCTTTAAAGACTACGTTTAAACTAAATTTCTTATCAGTATCACCTCTGTAGAGCTGTGGGACAACTTGTTCACCCATCAGTTATCAATGGCACTGTGTATACCAAGTGACTCATCACATCACCACTGATTAGCCTAACATATTCGTGAACAATGAGGCCCATAATGCATTAGCACACAGTCTTGGATAAGTGTGTGTGTGTTTTAACGCCTCATTTCTGTGCTCCACATTTATGCAGGCACATGTCTGTATATCTGTGGATCTAAACACTGCGTGCATTGCATTGTGAAAACACGCTTGCATGTAATATGTGTGTCTGTGTTCAGACTAAAGGAGCTCTGGCTGCAGCAGCAGCAGCCTCAGCAGTAGCAGCTCAGGTAGCCAGAGGCAGAGGAAGAGCAGCCCTCGCAAGAGGAGCCTTCGTCAGTGCAGCCGCACCTGGATACGTCACACCAGGTTTGTGAGAGGATGTTTGTGTGTGTGGTTTTGTTGTTTTTACTTGGGCAATAAGATTTTTTTTGTGAGTGGGTGATGTGGGTGGTTTTCATTTTATTATTTTTCATGGAAAATTTTACTAGCCTATGAAATGATACAGTTAGACTAGAACAACTGTACCATAATACATACATATGTCAAAAGTAAGATGTATCCTCACATGAGGTTTTACTGAACATGATATTTTTCTGCAGTCACTGGTCCAATTAATATTACTTATTTTACTGTTGACCTTACAGTACTCATATTGTCTTCTGCTTTAGGCTGTTTTCTCAGTTTTCTCAGTTTTCTGTATACAATAACCATACGTTGTTTTTTTTTTACCTGCAGTTGTATTGGAAATATCACAAGCTTTCAGAAATACCCTTCAGTGACAGGACAGTTACATTGATGCATAGCAGTTTGTGAGCTCAATGATCAACAGTGTTAACAGAGAATCATGTAGGAAAAAGGCCCAAAGATTATCTGTGAATGTTTGATCAGAATTGCTGTCAGCTGCAGGATGGCAAAAACACTCATCTGAATTTACTGAAGATGTTGGAAAGTGCAGGCTGGAATTAAACAAGTGCGCAACTGAATTCAACCCTGTAACCTCTTCCCCAGCAGGCTTTGGGACACCGTATGGCTACAACCCAGCTGCGGCAGCTGCTCCTGCATACGGTACGTGCTTCTTGTTTGTTCTTCCCTTCTTCCACCTTCTCTCCTCTCTTAACCATACACTTCCCTAACAACATACAGGACCATCAGTGGGTAAATTAATCACTTTTCCGTAGGTAGTAGTTATGTATCCAACCCTCTCTCCTCCACCTCCTTTTGCTTCAATTTCTCCCCTTTTCTAAAAATTACTTTAAAACCCAATCCCATTCTTATCCAAGTTTTAGGGTTTGCCACTGAATTTTAGTCACAATTAAAAAGCTTAAACCTCTTTTTTGTGTGCTTTAAGCAAATCTGTCTGTACTTTGGCTAACTGTCCGCTCACCACTTACTCTGCTTGTTGCCACTTGCTCCCTCATCTCTTATGGTTGGACTGCTACTCTGTCCGTAAAGAGCTGACACACACCCATTTCCACCTGCAGTCCTAACATAGCCATCTCTAACTAACTACACAAGCTCTTCTGGACTTATATCAACACACTGCCTTTGCTGCCGTCATCTTCATATCTGTTCAGATTAGCAGGGCGCATAGTGCGAGTTCCTCACTTTACCCGCTGTTATTTAAGACAGGGTGGCAGGACAGTGTTGCCCCTGCAGTGCTGCTCCTGTCAGGTTACTGCTGCTAAGGGGTTTAATGTCCTCACTGCTGAAAGTGGTCATTGGGCTCTCTCTCACACACAGGAATTATAGAAGTTACTAGGCTAAAATGTATAGTACCTGACCTTTAACACCAAAGGTATCCATGCGTCCCTCTGTCACACACAATCATATTTACCTTAACAGACTCAGCCTTGTGTAGTGTGTGCACACATGTAGCGTTGGGAGGCCTCTGTCCATCCAACAGCTTGGAGTTGAATGGGTCTTATGTGCTAGGAGCAACTGGGCCTGGGCCCCAGGCAGACGATTAGTACCCCCCTGAGATCCCAACAGCCCTGAATATGAAGTGCGCCTTAGTTTTCCTGTTTATGGTGGAGCTGGGGATCTCCATTTGTTTTGGGGTGTTTCAATTCAGTCCCTGGCATCCACACGCTTGTTATTGGGATTGCCGCGCTTAATGAAATGCTCAGAATTCAGTGGTAGTTTCTGTTTACATATAACTTGCAGAATTCAGTGACTATTCATAAAGTTATTAAATTGCCATGGCATTCAAAATATTTGATAAGGCATACAGTAGGCAGCCTCTTTCCTGGCGAATGGTAAATAAATAGGCCATTAAATGTCCTGTGTCTTCTGGGGGGGCATAAATTATTGTGCACTGTGTGCAGCTCTGCCCCATTACTCTACAGCAAATACATACAGTACATGTCACGTATCTCCGTGGGTGAACGTTGTGAGTTCAGCTGACCCTGAGCTATAACCTGAGCTGTAACCTCCCACGAGTAGGTAGGAGGTCAGGTTCAATTCATGTTATTTGGAAAATAAAAGATCGACATGAACACTAGAATTATACTCACAGGTTCTGAAATGATTCATCCTCTGAATTTGCTTCAGCACAGCGTGTGTATGTTGAGGCCTTGCTGCAGAGGTTGTTGTCTTTGTTAAGCTTGGCTTCTTCCTCAGTGGTTCCCAACATGTGGCCAGCAGGAAATTTGAGGCCAAACACAAATATATACAAAATATCAGGTACACTTGTTGTCAAGGTGGCTTAAAGCTGGTGTAGGACATTTATTTCAGAAGCATTTTTGTTATCCATCCATCTATCCATCCATCCATCGTCAACCACTTAATCTGGAAACAGGGTTGTGAGGGCATTTTTGTTCTATATCTTGAAATTCTTTTATTTTACCTCCTGAGAGTAATCAATAAATCAAATGCTCTGACACAAGAATGAAAAACAAATCCGGTATCTGTGGCTGTTACGGGACTGAAGTAAGCATGGCTGATCCGTGCACTCACTGCTCATGAAAAGGTGTTTTGGGGGAGTGGTTTTCGGCGGGAGGCCTGTAGGGAGGAGGTGGGATTTTTCCTTAAAAAATGTAGCTGTTTCTTGCTAGTTCTCCAACGTTGCCTACCCCAGCTTTAAGGTGGAAATCAAATTCCTTTTACATCCAGTTGACTTATGATGCTGAGCTGCAGAAGACGAGAAGAATAAAAATGAGAGACAGATTGTGGGGCTGCAAGTCAGGAAGGAGATTCCTTGTGTTTTACACTTGACATTGTAAATATTAAATCCACTATTACTGACGTTTACTTGCCAAAATAAGAGAAAAAAGTGTCCAAATTGGTTTAAGAAAATTGGTGGTTGGCCCCATTCAGGCTTACATTTCAATCAGAAGGCAGAAAAAAGGCACATGAAAACATTGGGAACTACTACTTTATCTTTTGGACAACATTTCATTCTGTTTCCTGCTCTTCCTCTGCACTCTGGCACCCGTCGCTGCTTTGGGCTTTCTTGTTGGCAAATGCATTCTAGAAAACTGCTGGGCTCACTAGGACACTGGGTGGAGCGCAGAATATTACATCATTATATCATAAAAATAAACCAGATTTATATATAAACAGCAAAATCACAATACTTCTGTTTATGTCCATTTTTGTTGTTGTTTTTATTTTACATTTGCTTTGGCTATGTAAATGTCTGTTTCCCATGCCGATAAAACCCCTCTGAATTGAATTAAATGCAGGGCATTATATTGTACTGTAAAACACAGAACATTAGATCATAGAACACAGAACATTAGATATTAGAGCATAGACATTATTCCAGAAGCTCATTATTCCAGAACAGTACAAACAACAACTTCTCCTCAAGCGTCTCCTTGTTAGTATTATTCTACTTGTGGTTGTTCTACCATGCGTCCTAAACTTGTAGTTTTGGCCATCATTCCTCTCTGTAATGATAACATTGTACTCACCCGGTTAATTGCTGAGATCTGGCAGTTCAATTCTTTATCGTCCCACCAGGGGAAATTTGATTTGCAATAGGGTTAAAACAAACATACATGAGATGTGAACAACGATAAGAATAGCCGTTACCATATATAACATCTATTTGTTCATCTAAAAGTACTCAAAAAGTTGAAATGGTTGCCTCAACACTGTAGGATGCTTCTGAGCAGCAGCTGAAGCTCAGTGCAAATTTAGGCCATTAATTGCTGTGGGTGCAAAGGAAAATTTGTATCTGTTAGTTTTTATTTTGGGTAATCTGTATCTTCAGAACAAGAACAAATTCCTCCAAAAGAGGGTGGTCAGAGCTGGCTGTGACAGTCCAAGCCTAACGTATAACCTGTCTTTTGTAGATGTCTGCCAAGGAAAGCTGTTGAGTGCCAATTATTTTGCTGGCTACCATAGCAATGTTAGACAATGGCAATGTATTAACGTCACTTAAATAAACAAAACCCCAGATTAGTCACATTTATGTGAATAGTGGGATTGTTACTGACTTAGTTTTGCCTCCAAAGAAGTGGTACATAACCTGGCTAAATGGCTTGAGTTCAACCTGCTTGTGTGTTTGTTGTAGCGATATCACCCATCATGTTGCCAGATCTCAGCAGTTAACTTGATGAGAACAGTGTTTTCACAATGGATGTGAAAGCTTGCTATGACTAGAGACCCAAGTTGCAATCAACCTAAATGAATCTTAACTAACTCTTCAGCCATTTATTTTCATGTCTTTAATTATCGATTCCTCTAACCCCTTCAGGAGCCTTGACTGTGTGGTGCGAGAGGTGTTTGCTGGGCCTAGATGTAGCGTAGTGTGAAGTGTAGTGAGGATAGAAAATCTTTAATTTTAATTTTTTGCCCTGGACTCATGCAGAGCTGTGCTCTTCTCATGTCTCCCCTCTAGGTTTGCCCAAGAGAATGCTTCTGTTGCCTGTCATGAAAGTGCCCGCCTACCCCGTCTCCCACTACCACTTCTTTTAGCACAGGAGAAATACCTACCAAACGCTTTTATATACATACCAAACGCTTTTTCCAAAACGTACAGTCTTTTTCTAGAAGGGAATCTCGGTCTGTTATGTTTTTCTACAATATCAATGACGGTGGAGAGGATTAAGGACTTGAGCTGAAGATTTGTTAAAGTGCTTTTTGTTTTGTTTTGTTTTCTTACTGTTTCCAAAAAAAACAAAAAACGTTTATGAATATGAAAAGATGCTGCAGGTTTAAGTTCTTACGGGATAAACAAAAACTTGAAGGATTTGTACTGTGGATTGTGACCTCATTCTCTGAGTCTATATCAGCCTTTTGTTGTTGTGTTTATTCTTTGTAGGACGAGGATTGCCTTTGCAATATGATACACACAATACACACATTCTCTGTAAAAAAGGAAATTATAATGTGAGCTGTGTGACGGATGTATAGGAATAAATAAATAATAATGTTAAAAAATTAATAAAGTTTATCTCCTATAAAAGCTTAAACACTGCCTGGTGTATATCTGGTTTAAAGGCTTTCAGCTGGTAACTTGATGCACATTTTAGAGCAGTTATGTGTCTGATTTACCCATTTATTCACCATTCAACTTGGAAATGATACTGTGACCTAAACTTACATTTAGCTTTAATATTCCACCCTCATACATGCACACAGATTGAATTCCAATCTTTCCACGTACCTCAGTGCGTCTCGTTACATCCTTTTGACCCTCGGCTTATAGATATTCAGAGAGAAAGGCAAGAAGACAAAGGATGAATTTAGAAAGCTCTTGTCAGATCCTGCATCTTGCATTCAGCTGCACGATCTCATTACCTGACGTGGATTAATATTTGGCAGGGTTCCCACAGCTATCAGAGCTATCACCTGAAGTATAAGGAAAAGCTTTTATACATACAGTAGCTTTTATACCTTTTTGCAGCAGCTATTTTGGAGCCCTGTACATTGTAGCTTCAGTTGGCATAAAATAAAACACATTACTTCAACATAGGCTAAACCTAAATCCCCATCTTATTCTTATTTGGCTTCACAGACGTCAATGTCACAGAGCTTTTAACATGTCAACCCCAAACATTAACCGTGGTGCACATAATTGTCAGTTAAAAGCAGCAATACTCATGAATTGAAATCTCACTGTCACTGTGTTGTTATTGTTTCATTATTTCAGTGTCATTGCTGTATTTGTTGTTTTTGCATGTTTTTGCCTTCAAACAAGGATCAGCAGCAACTGAGCCAGTGAAACTTGGGCCCAAAGCTATCCCTATAAACTCAGTCTGTGTTTCCAATAAAGATTTAAAGATCTGCCGTTAAGAGTGACCTAAGCTCACAGGTATTATAAATAAAAGACTAAGAGGAACGTGGCAAAAAAAAGAGAGATTCTCCACTTTATTCCATCAACATACTAATCAAAGGTCAGTGACAGTCAACACAGAGTTATGCTGGCCCTTCACCACGTCTTGATCATCCAGCCAGCGAGAGATAACCCCCTGACGACGTCTCCATGGTTACAGCAATGAGGCACAGCCATTGGATGAGAGGACCCTATATCTTGTCCAATGGTTGGTTGAGATCCATTGAGTTATTGTGAAACCTTTCAAATGATATTTGTTTGACATCACCAAAGCTTTACTCTCACATGACTGAAGATTAATTCCAGTTGTTGCATTCTGTTTATATTTTCTGTTTTTCTACTTTTCAAGGTTGAATTAATTTTTAGTGCACAAAGAGCTCAAACCCCGGAGAGAGTGTGTTCTTTCAAAACTGCCTTACGAGTGTCTGAATCTCAGTCTTAACATGGTTGCTGCTAGCCTCCTCCTACCACTGCACAAAATCTTTGATTTCATGTTTTTGCTTTTTATTCTGCTCCTACTGTATGTTCATGGCTGGAATAGCTCTAAAATATTAAATAGTTCAGCATTTTGAGAAATAAGCTTTCTCGCTTTCTTGCTGAGTGTTAGACGAGGAGATTGATACCACATTTGTACGTTAAATGTGAAGCTACAGTCGGTTAGCGTAGCTTAGCATAAAAGCCAGGAAACGGGGGAGCAGCTAGCCTGTCTCTGTCAACGTTACATCTCGCGGACAGTGCAGAGAAGTGCTGATAGGAGGATTTTTTTAAACATTTTTTTACCTTTGGACAGAGCCAGTTTTTATGTTAAGCTACACTGACAGTCTCGTGGCTCCAGCTTCATATTTAATGACAGATATGAGACTTATCAATCTTGTCATGTCTATTGAATTTCATCCATCCGTTTTCTGCCACTTATCCAGAGCCGACTCAGCAAAGTTTTCCAGCTCTTCCTGGGGGATTCCGAGGCGTTCCCAAGCCATATGTGATAAATAATCCCCCCTAAATTGGCTGCTTGTGTCCGCAACCTGATTCTTTTGTTCACTACGCAAAACTCACGAACATAGGGGAGGGTTGGAACAAAGATTAATGTAACTTGAAAGCTTTGCCATTTGACTCAGGTGTTCAGTACAACACCTGCATTATTACTGACACCACACCAATCAGCCTGTCGCTCTCATGCTCCATTTTACCCTTAAACCCTTTTTTAAAATGGCAGAAACCTCAGGAAGAACAACAATGGAGGGGGCCCTTTTCCAGGACGGACAGACCTGTAATAGCTGTCTCGTGAAGAGAATAAGCCAAAATAGCAATGTTACAATAGCCTATGGAAAGTCTGGATGATAATATTATGTTTTCATTCAACTCTCGGTAAGAAAGCAAATAATAGCATATAGTTTATGTATTAATGCCACCCAGGTAATAGTACCTCAAGGATTTTTTCATCCTTCAAGTGGCTGAAACCTTGTCCTAAAAAACATTAGTGGATTTCTTTGGCCCTATGGAATTGTCACTCTATCTTAGAGACGCATTAAATATTTGTCAAAAAACTGAAGAAAGTTGAATGTATAGAAGCATCACATTGATTTTTCGATACTTTTAGTAATTAGTCCTGCTCTCTTTGTCTCTCTTCTCTCTGCAGGTGGTCTTTTCATTGACAATCCTTTCTACCAGCCGCGGACCATCGCTCCTTTTATCATTCATCTGGGTCCCCAGGATCTCTTCTCTGACTTCTAGAGGCAGCAGGCAGCAGGCAGCAGGTCGTTGGATGGGCTCTTCACACTTACCTGTCTGTACACACAGGACACACCTGTTTTTCTGTCCGTCTAAAGCGGGCTGCCTTTCTATCCAGGTGATGGACTCACAGATCCAAAACTGAAAAACTCTCTGCAGATCTGACCTGCTGACACGAGAGGCTCAAAGTCTCTCTCTCTCTCTCTCTCTCTCTCTCTCTCTCTCTCTCTCTCTCTCTCTCTCTCTCTCTCTCTCTCTCTCTCTCTCTCTCTCTCTCTCTCTCTCTCTCTCTCTCTCTCTCTCTCTCTCTCTGTGTGTGTGTGTTTTCTCTACTCTCTGCCCAGATTATCACTTCAGAGGAGAGTAACTTTACACGAAGCAATACTCGGATTTTACGAGAAACGCTCAGCTGCGACTGCGAGAGGCTGAGCTAAACTTTGGTCTTTCTTATAGCAATACACATGAACTCCTCTCTTTGAGCTTACTTACTTGAGAAGATGTGAATGTCCGATGGAGTTTTACCCAACACAGCATTGCAATAGCTCATTTTGATTGTATATTCATATTGTATGTGTGTGTGTACGTGTGGCTATAACATGACTATATACACATATATGTATGGTCTATGTTTCTATAACGATGTGTTGACAATAATATTACTATATGATGATGTATTTATGTAAATATTCTATAAAATATAACTATTGTTGGTATAAATTATTTTAGAATTATAAAGTGAAATGTACTCTGTAATATCACAGTATAGCTTTCTTCCAATTTTATATACACTAAGCAATTGAAGCTAGTTCTAGGAGATGTAATATTATCTTTGGTATTCCTATTAACCTGTGATGTTAGAATTATAATGCTTCCTTCCTTCTTTCCTTCCTTCCTTCCTCTCTTTCCTTCAATCGTTTCCTCTATCTTTGATGTCTTTCTGAGCCTTTCTGAGCACGCTCTCTGCTGCCCGAGGTTTGTTTACGTGGCCCGGACCAGAGGTGCCCACTACTGAACACACTCATAACCTAATCACACCTGTATGCGCGCGCACACACACACACACACACATATATATATATATATATATATATATATATATATATATATACTCATACACACTACTCCTGCCAGAAAGCACATTTTCTATAGTCTCACTGCTGGCAGGGAATACTGTTGTTACAAATACAGTACTGTATGTTGTGTATACTCTGAAGTACGCACTCCTCCCTCCACTATCCATACATGTTAACGTACACACCCATCAACAATCGTCCGCTCTGTCCCGCTCGCTTTAGGGACCAAAAGCACAGCTCACTCACACCCATTTCGACTCCTCCTTTCTGCAAACACACACATTAACACTCCTTCCCTCTAACCTCCTTTAGCAATCCTCTACTGTGGCAGAAACATCTTTGTCAAAGGGCCTTGTTACACACTGGGAAAAACACAGCACAAACGGTTGGCTAACTAATTAAAGGTATAGCCGTGTGAAAATCTTAAGAAGTGAGACCTTGAATTGTACACATTTGAGGAAGCAAAATTAGCTTTTAACCTTTTAATGTAGAAATTAGCATTTCTGCATTTTTTAAGGCACTTCTGCACTGGCCTCAGCTGTCAGCCAGCTGGTCATAAGGTCTACAGTTCACCTCTTACTGAACTCCTGAGATAATAGTAGTAGAAGAAAGGAGTTTTGTTTTTGTCTTAAATTACATGTGTATTACTTATTAGTAGTTAACTATTTAGTGATTGTGTTGTGCATATTACATTTAAGTAGATAGTCTAGACTGAGAGCAGAGATATTCCATTAATATAAAGTGCTTTATTTACATCGTATATTTGGATCTAATTTTGGCTATTGTTGGAACCGGACAGGTGTCACAACACTGTACACAGTAAGTTGGCAATCACACTCAGCATTGTGTGGGGTTTCTCCAACTTTCTATAGTGCATACAGGCTTCTGAAAGCTCTTCATCAGTTATTTATTTGTTTTTTAGCCTTTAATAGAGATGAGGTATCAGTCAGCAGAGGTAAAATCAAACAGAATGTGCATCAAAACGGCTTTGATTCTCCTCACGCTCGCCTTGATCTGGGCAGCAGTTTGATCTCCTGTGTTTGTGCCGGCTTTGATTCAACAAAAACTGCGTCTGAGAAAGACACAATCTCACTAATGCCCCAGAGCCCATTTTTCAAAACAATTTGTCAAATTTGAGTTGGATTTTGTGACACCACTGAGCAGACAGTAAAGAGGATTTGGCAATTTTAAGTTTAACTGGGGCCCTGCGATGGACTGGCAACCTGTCCAGGGTGTACTCTGCCTTTCGCCTGATGTCAGCTGGGATTGGCTCCAGCCCCCCGCGACCCTGTACGCAGGATAAGCGGTTGACGATGGATGGATGGATGGATGGAGGTATTTCATCTGCTAATCTTTGTTTTTTATATAATGCCATTTCAGGCTGGGATCTACAGTAGAGAACAGAGTAAATTAGTGCCAGGACCATCTTACTTCTGTGACGTGCAGCAGCATTAAGATACTAAGATGTCTTGTAGAAACTAGATCCTGCTTCTTAAAAAAAAAATCACCTCCTGTATAATATCACGTTAGTCATGTTTAGTGACTATGGATCTTTTTGTGGGTTTTGCTGCATAGCTATTCTAAGCTTTTTACTGTGGTTTCTCCATCAATTCTCAGAGCTCATCTAGTCGTCTCTAAAAGTCTGTGCACTGCTTTACCCTGACTTTTCAGTTGTGGAATTCAGGTGGAGGTGAATAACTTGGGAGCCTGACTGTGGGGAAACAGACCCTCTCTATTAGCTAAGATTTTTTCCTAATTTCCCCTCTGCCCTCTCTCTCTCTCTCTCTCTCTCTCTCTCTCTCTCTCTCTCTCTCTCTCTCTCTCTCTCTCTCTCTCTCTCGCCCCCGTCCTCTCTGTCCAGATGGCCCACATTAATATGGCAATAAGGCAGACAGTCATACCTCAGTGAGCAACCTTTTCATTTCCCCTCGGACTGAACAGATACGCAGGAGGAGTCACCCTGACTACTGACCCTGTCCTCTTGGTCTGCTGGCTGGACGACAGCGTTCAGAGCAAGGGTGGCAGAGCTCAGGGAAACACGGTCTGTCTAAAATGGGCACAGGCGGTCTGGGACTGTACAGTCTGGGGAGTCGTTGCCTCCTGGTTAGGCAGACGTCCCACGTGTGTTTCTTTTTCAGGTTTACAGTGAAATGTTTGGAACTCTCTGAAAGCCCCATGTTTCTTATAAATGTAACCACAAGATGAGATTTAAAAGAGGAATCAAGCTGAGGTTTTATTTAAAAACATATACTCCTAAGTATCCAAATTGTTTGTGGTCTAATAGTGATTATGCATGGAAACGAAAAAATATCCAAATTTCTTGTTCCTTAAAAATATGTATTTAGTGACGATTTACAGAAAGAAACAAAGAGAAGAATCAAACTAATGCTGTTCCTGTCACTCTCCATATAAAAAAGCTTTATTCAGAACATGGAGAAATAAAAAGGGAGCAGTTGTTTCCCATTCTACTGCACCATGAGGAAGATGACAATACCACCACACACAAATGTCAAATAGAAAACACTCCTCTGGTGTGTTTTTCCCCCTTAAGAAACACTCTCGGTAGCCATGTTTGAAGGCTTGGACATAATGTCCACGTGGATAACTTTTCTAAAGAGTTATGGTTGTTTGTGCTGGACTGGGGTCCCATTGAGTTTTCTGATGGATGTTCTTCCTGCTCCAGTGTTCCCCAGAAATGTCTCCAAGACATCACAAACAAGAAAACGGTGGCAGCCATTGTAAACACACACACCCTCCCTGCACAAACGCTGCCTCTTGATGGGCATACAAAAGCTACACCTGTAAATCTAAGAAGCACAAAACACACACGAGCAATACACCCACACTTTGTTCTCAGGGCCACCTGCCACACACACGTGTATGCAAATGGACAAACACACACACGCAAACACACGTAATCATATATGTAAATATTTCAGCATTCACCAACAACAACAGCAGAGCACATTGAGACAGCATTGCATTCTTTTTTGTTTGATTTGTATAATACACATGAGATTGTACTGTAGTGAGAGAGACACGAGTGGTTAGGCCTTGTTTGTACTTTAGGATTTGAGCCATGTATAGCTGAGAAAATGCATCCCAATCTCTCCCCCATGTGTTTGCTTGGTGCTTTAAGCTTTCTGTAGCACTGTATATAATGGATTTTATTTTTAAGTTTGCTTTTTGGTCAAACAGCAGTAATCTGAACAACTCGGGCTTTGCTGTCAGGAGGAAAGAGGGAGGAGTGCTGTCATCAGAAACTTTTTTGGCACCAAATGCAGGAGCTTTGCGCATTTTAGATGCTGCAATATGCTCAATAGTTAAAGGGTTCTGAGTGCTTTCGTTGCCAGGCAACGTCAGGTTTTTAGACTTTTTATTTGGAGACCGTTCGAGCCCAGTTTCCCTAAGGCACCTCTTCATCCCCCTGCCTGGTCAAAGGTCAAAAAGGAAAGCGATGACACAGTGATGCTTTTGGGAACCGGGCTTATCCAGACACCAAAGACTCTCAGGCCTTTGTTGCACAAATCTGATCATCCAGGTAGTCTCAGAAGTGAGAAACCATACAGTTTGTGATTTGATATTCACCGTCTAGACAGTTATGAAATGTCAGGTGAAACCTCTCCTGAGTGTAAATCCAGCCTCTGAAGGAAAACTGTCTTGCTCATTCTTGCATTAGCACAGAAAGTTGCGGTTTAAGTCTGGGAGTCGTGCGAAATATGTCTGGAAGCAGAGCCGTAGAGAGTCTGCTCGCGAGTCGTCCTGAGCTCTGCAGAGCAGCAGAAATGGATCCGGGTTCACATTTCGACTGCCGAGGCAAAGTTAACCAGATTAACTTCCGATCGGATCATTTTCTTCGGGTATGTGTGCACATGTGTGTCGTGGAGGAAATGTGTGCATCTGTGTGTTTGCCTGGCAAGCATATAAATTGGAGGGTGATGGGAAGCTGTTTCACATGCATATGCACGCACGCACACACACGATATTGCAGTCACATTGAGCATGTTGTTGCATAGTTCCTGGTCTTGGTCCACTGACTGTTTAAGTCCAATATCCTCCTGATAAATGATCAAAGCATTTTGGTTGGGAATGTACACTGTTGTTATAGTAATTGTAGAGTAGAATGTATTTACTCATAGAAAGAGTAAACTTGCTTTTTTGTAGAGAAGCATATATACAGAATATATATGGATACATACATATATATACATCTATATATCTTTTGAGCTACTTGTGTGTGAGAGTTGTTTTGGGTGCATCCACCCTGTTAAAATTCATATTTTTTCCCCTTTTTCACTTTTAATTTATAATGTTTCTGAAAAAAGTAGCGTCTTATGAGTGATGAGTGTTTACTTTTTCCTGTGAATATAATTTTTTTTTTTTTTTTTGACAAAAAGGGGATTAAAAGGAAACTGGTTTATGATGCTGCCTATGAAACTATGAAGTTGTATCTGTCTACAGAATCTGCTTGATCCTTGAAATTACAAAGCAAGATTTTGTGAAATGTAATGATGACTTCATCCTCAGTGCTGAACTGAGGCCAATAATCGTGAAATGAATCGTTTTGATTAGTAGCAACATTCACAGCAGTGATCTGTGGTTGTCACTGTTTTTGACATAATCTATGCTTGACGAACTGAAAATAAATTGGAAAAAGAATCTATATGATTTATACGTGTCTTGTATCTTTATGTATGTTTTTTTTTTACTGGTTCCTGAAAACTGATGAACTGACTGAGTGAATGTATAATCAGCGAAGGAATGAAAAGTGGCTTTTACTTGGTGTTTATTGTACATGATACAAAGGACAAGAAAACAAGATTGTATCAGGAAAAGACAGCACCTAAGACTGACTTACTTCTACAAGTACAAATATTTTACATTTCTTGTTTTTAAGAAAACTGAGGGCAAGAACATAGCAAAAAGGGGCAGAAATTGCAATTTCTCCTAATGATAAACTAATATTAGGTTGTGTAGGCACAGGACAAATGATGCACAGTTTAAAGAGTCTGTACTTAATGTCAGTATGCTAACATGCTCACAATGACAATGCTACAGTGACATGCTGATGTTAAGAAGGTATAATGTTGTAACCCTTTTCACCATCTTATAGATTAGTGTGTTAGCATGCTAACATTTGCTAATTGGCGCTACACAAAGTACAGCTGAGGTTCATGTGAATTTCCTGTTTTGCAGGTATTAGTCATTAAACAAATACAAAATTTGACCTAATGATGGCGCAAGATTAAAAACCTAGGAATAGTTTCTCCTAACAAGAACATGAATGTCTGTAGAAAATGTATTGGGTTTTTTTCCCACCAGATTTTTAACTCTGTCTCTGATTAACTAGTACTTGTTGCCTCCGTTGGTTAAGGTTAAGTTAGGGCGGGGTTAGAGTTAGCCAATCGGAGGCAGAGTATGGGGCAGGACTTGACGCAAAGCTGGTGTGCTTCAAGTGAGAGTTGTCGAAAATCTCATCTCATCTGAATCTGAAATCTGATTTGTTGAACAAAATAACGCATACGACATTTCAAGGTGATCCATCGAGTAGTTGTTGAGAAATTTCTGGACCAAAGTGGTGGACCAACTGATATTACTATCCCTATAGCCACTGCTAAAAAATATAAAATGGCATATTCACATACAAATGTAGAAATACAGAAATCATTAAGTGTACAGTAGTCTTCATTAGTATGCTATCCAAAAACTCTGTCAGAATAACACTTAAATACTACTAACAGTGCAGATTGGTGCCTGCTAATGAACTGATTTTGTATTTTAAAAAAGTCTTAGTGATGAGTCCTTTAATTTAGAGTGCACCATTCTCAAATGTCTTCTTGAGCCCAATATTTTGGTTTGGTTCAATAAAAACACATGTTTTTATTATAGTTCCACTTTAAAATGTCCACATCGTTAAGGCTACATTCTGATACCTAATAGTGATAATACTTGTGTCGTTATGTCACACTGTAATCACAGAGTCAAGTTTATGGGCGATAATTGGCAGGTTTGTCTAAGAAGAGTTTCAGCACATGGCACTCCAGTATTATATGATCTGTCAATCAAATTTAGAGCAGCACTGCTGACGGCTGAGTCTGAGTATCCAGTGACATCTCCAGCAGTCACACCACCAGCACACACCATAGCCAGCAATCATCCTGCAAAGCAATGAGTGTGCATTTGTGTACAGAAAAAGCGCACCTGAATAAAAATGTTGCTTTTTTCTGAGAGAAAGCAAACGAGACAGAGAGGATGGGTATTAACATCTCCAGCCGATGACAGTTATCCTGTCAAATTAAACCCTGCTTACCAGATATCAGTGGATTGTGTCAAATGTGGCAGCTCAGTTCACTTATTTATGGATGCTGAAAGGCTTTTTTTTGTTTCCTAGAAAGTGACAAAAATAAGAGCAATGTAGATAGTGTCAAAAATCTGAAAATAATGCTGTTTACATGCCAACTCCCATCAACATGATAAATCCTCAATACAACACCCATCATAAGTAAAATACGTTTTAACAATAAAGAGAATTCAGTGCATAGAAGAGGCTAGCAGAGGATAAATCATCATCATTTTATCCACAGAGATTTGCCCTTCATTTGAAATGAACGGAGGCTGTTTAACAAAAATATCAGATCTCAGTTTGATGATAAAACATGGCTGTGTGCCTCTTCTCGCTGTCACAATATTCTCTGATCTCAAAGTTATGCACACACTAATCTAGAAAACCAATAAGACACAGTATACCAGTGGCATCTGTTTGCATGGTCCAGATTTATACACTGTAAGGGTAATAAATGACCTTGGATTGCTGACAACGTCTTAGGGTGACAGATATTATATTTCAGCTTGTAACAGGAAGCTGTGATATGCTCACAAATCATATTGATTTGACAGGGCTCATTCCTTCCCTTCTGACACAGGACATCAGCGCCTGTTTATAGGTAACAACAATACTAAAATATAATACAAACCAATACACATATGCTCTACCAAAACAGTGTCATAATTTTAGTTTATTTGGGCGAATATGTCAGTGTTTGGAGCATAATGAACATACAGCAGAGAAGTGTGCTTACCTGAAGTAATGTTTGTGGTTGCTTCTATAGACATTTTGGTACTTTTTCCACATTAGACTGCAATGCTGCTAGCAGCAGTGGATAAAGCTGACTACTGTTTGTTAGTTTGTCTACAACGCTGCTCTAAAGCTGTCAAGCCTGCGGGAGATGAGTGTTTGATATGAAAAAGCATAGGTTGTCTGTGGGGCACTCCTTTCAGGGTGACAGTTAGGTTGTCAGCTTTTTTCGTGGTATTGTTTATTAAATTTCTTTATTTTTTCAAAAGTAACACTAAACATTTTGTTGTTTTGGCAAGGAACCCTGACTGTGAACATAGTTTTTGTTTGTTTACAAGAAAACTCCACCGGGCACATTTTAAGAACCTCAATTGTGCTGAATGGAAGAACTTAGTTGGCTCTAATTAATCATGAAAGTCAGTTTTGGGGAAATTAAGTCTTGCTCCTCTACACACTGCGTAGTTTGACATAGCCCTGGTTGCTCTACCTTCTTCTCTTTACTACAAAACATTTAAATCCACACTAATTAATCTTTTACCAGGCGAGCTAGTGTTTGAAGTCTGGATAACTGATTTTTATCTGTACAAACTCTGACTGTAACACTTCTCTGCACCCAGATTATACACCTGCTTTCACTGTCTGATCCCATCTGGATCAGATTACTGCACCCTCCGTCCACTCTGCTTTTGACATGTCTATGACCTTAAACACAACAGCACTGATTTGAAATGAGGTTTAGTGGAAATTGGTATTAAACCAAGGCAGCCAGGTGGAATAATTTGTACAGTATAAAACTGTTGTGTGTATCAAAATATGAAGTTTATTATGAGTGCTAAAATAAGTATTCCGTCCATGATTAAAAAGAGGAGAAAAAAACACCCAAAACAACAGAGCTGAACAGGTGGAGGCTCTACTTTGTTCACACTCCTCTCCTGAACAAATGAGATAACAGCAACGAGACTAACAAGATTCAACGCTCACGATTTCACCTCAAAGGGCCGTTTTAAACATCCCAAAATTTGCACACGGTCCTCCAGAAGTGAGTTAAGACGGCAAAAGGAAAGGTAAGTGATTCTGTGTGAGCAAAAGAGAAAAAGAGAAAAGAGAAACTGTGGTGGAACAAGTGGTTCAGTCTTTCCGGTTAGTCAGTTTAACATTTCATAATTTCCATTTGCATAAATGGCAAACATTTTGTTTTTCCAGGTCCTCAAATGTGAATCTTTTCTGGTTTTCTCACTCCTCTGTGATAGAAAATTCTGTCATTGGGTTTTGGGCTTTTGGTCAGAGAAAAAATTACATTTGAAGATGAACTTGATTGGCATTTTCCACTATTTTCTGACAAACACAGACCAAATGATTTATCAATTAATCGAGAAAATAAACTGGTAAATTAATCAATAGGTTACATAGGTTTACATTTTTTCATGTCTATCTTAAAGCAATACTCCCACATGTGCATTGAAAACATTTTTGATCACTGTAATCATCCCTGCTGAGTGAACAAACACTCATGTCTGGCCTCATGTGAGATGACAGCAACGGTCTTTCATCTTCAGGTGTCTCCAATGCCCACAACAAGTGTTGTTAGGACAGCTAGGAGCACTAACGAGCCAGTGGTATCCATCACCATGATAACGACCCCACTGGGGTTAAACACCAGGGACTTCGAGTCAGTTAGAACTGAAGAAGCCTCCTGGATGAGAGGCGAAACGTCTTAAAGTACTTTCAATCAAGTGCAACTGCCTTGGATTTAATGTTCCTTGGGTCACTGTAATTGTCCCCACTTTCCATACTGGTTCATTTACTATTCCTTCACTTCAACTCAGCAAGAAAACACTGTCTGCGAATAAGGGTTAATGATGGTGTCAAGCGACGGGAGAATTGTGTCCACTGCTACAGATTTAGCAATACCGTTGCCACCAGGGGAGCTATCCCTTAGTGTCTCTGCTACATGTTCAAGGCACGGTGCGTGGCAAATCAGGGCTGGATTCTTGTGTGATCTCTGGACGCAAGAGTGTCAGTTGGTGGCGGTAATGCACCTCTAAGCTGATTTGCCAACCGCCGAAGAAGAGTGACAAGAAAACATGGAAGAGGAGGAGGAGTTGTTTTTGTTTGTATGGAAGTTCCAAATAAAAGAAGAAAATCATCAAATGTGATGAGGTAGGGTTTTTAAAAACCATTTCTTAATTGAATTTACAGAAAAATGACTGTATCATGACATTAACCATTACTATGATATAAAAGATTTTGGCCATGTCGCCCACACCTATCTGCGAAGTGGGAAATTTAACTTTGGAAGACATCCACCTGATTTGTCGAAGTCATTTTTACAAAGAGCTAGGACTGGATTTTGTACCCATCTCTTAGACTAGAACTGTATTTGGAAGAAATCTCTTTATTATGGAAAGTAGGGACACTTACAGCAACCAGAAGCTGTTTCCTGCTACATAAGGGCATGTGAATATTGTTTTAAGACAGACTTGAAAAATTGTGAACTTACCCTTTAAAATGTAAATCAAACGTACACCTACTTTATGTGCTTAGTTAGCCTTTCACAGCTGATGTTAAACTTAGCCCAAGTAGAGTTCCAGTGTGTGTGTGAGTGTGTGTGTGCGTGTGTGTCTGCAGTCAGGAGATCAGGTGACAGGAGTTCAGGAGGTTGTTGTGAGGCTCGAGGTTCCAAATAGCTCCACGCCGCCCCTATAACACAAGAGTTTCATCCCTGACTCACAAATCACTAACGACTGAGCCGAGCAGCAACCGAAGACGCCCGTCCCATCAGCATTCCACCTTTCCAATTTACTCTGTTGCTGCCTTGCTGGTTGTATTTATAGCTCTGTAACGCAGGACAGAAAAAAGGAGGGGGGATGGTGTCAAATTGATTGCATAATGCTGACGCTCGTTACCTCCAGCCGCTGCAGGTACCGGGTTTCCGACTCGTCATGCCCGCTGCTTTGCAATCTGCAGCCGCAGTGGCAGACGCAGAGCCAAGATCCCAACGGCCGTCATCACTAAAGGCGATAATTTTATGGGCCCACGCTATTAGTTATAAACACTCCAAATGATACATGTGAGACCTCCAGCACAATCAGTGCACACTGTACATTTTATACACCAGTGGCCTAGGCAGAAAATAGCTCATCCCCTGACACAGATAACAGTGAAGCCATATGTTATAAGGGGATGTTCTCTGAGTAAGGAAATAAGAGTTTGAACTGGAGCCAATATAAGTTAAAGTGATGAGGAGATTTCCATCCAGCTCGAGGAAAAAGGCTTGTTCAAGTGGATGACAGATAGAGGTTTTTCACGAGACATAATTAGGTAGAAGAAAACGGGTTCATTTTCATGTTCAAAACTCTCTCGGGAAGCCCAGAGAAGTGTTCCCAAGAGGTGAGTTAGAGAAGTCTCATTATAACAGCCTCTTTTATATTTCCCTTCTTTTTTAGCTGCAAAACGAAATGTTGGCGAGGAAACGGAGAGAAAACAGTATGTTTGGCTTTAGAGATTTTTTTTTTTAATAGAAGCTGGGTTTAAACTCAGGAGACAGATAAGTTTTATAGTTTTTAATATTTCAGGTGACATCTTGAGGTGGGTGAAGAAACATTCAGTGCTCCCCTTCTTGTTATAGAGGGAAGGTGTTGACGTGGGAAAGCAGACGATAGTTTTTATTTCCAGCTAAGGTACATTAGAATTGTCTTATTTTTGATGAGACATCTGATGTGTTTATTGCTGGATGTAGATGGAGATTATGACTTAGCACCAAAAGACACAAAGTGTTTTTGTGTTTAAATCCTCACAGCAAAATTTAATATTTAGACTCCTATAACTTGGATCTTGCTGTTAGTTCGTGCTCAGAGTCATAGTCTAATAACATTGGATTTCTCAGGGCCGCTTTACTGTTTAGTTATTTCAGCTCAGAGCAGATCTATAGACATTCAGACGCTGACAGTTTAAATGATCTATAGAAACTGAGACGCCTCACATCCAATAACCTCTCCCACATCTTGCTTCCATATGTCTGACACTCTCAAATGATCTTTCAAGTGTAGTGATGTGAGGCTACCCTCTTTCTCCAGACCCTTATTAATTAACTTGTGTTTGAAGTTCAATCAGAGCCCAAAGTGATGTCTTTAAATGTTTTATTTTGTCTGACCAGCAGTCCAAAACCCAAACATATTCAATTTACAATGTCAAAAAGAGAAAAGCAGCAACCTTTATTGCAGACAAACACACACGAAAGAAAGAGGCAGACATAGTTTGTTGTGTTGATTTCTTTATATTGAAATTCATGAAGTATACACAATGCATCCTACACTACTACAATTTCCACACGTTGATAATGTTTTTGTTGTTGGATGATAAAGCTACGTTTTGGCATTTAATTAAACAAACAGCAGTCTGACTGAGAAGCTCGGCGCAAAATAAACATTAAAAACAGAAAACATCGTTGTGGATTAAACTGTAGCACGGCAGCAGGTAGGTACAAGTAGGCAACATTAGTTATAGTTACAGAGTAGAAAATCATAAACAAAAACTCAATATCAATTTTTGAATGTTTGTTATTTTCAACCCAAAGCCTTCAGAGGTATGGCCCTTTGTTTTCTTTCGACCTCATCTGGACTTTCCCTCTGACATCATCAGATTCCGGCCAATCAGAGTCAACCTTCAAGTTAAACGTTATTTACAGTAACGGTTCTGTTTTATTTTTATTTTTTTGCTCCAGTCTAATGTGATTAGTAAAATTGGAATAGTCTTGGGATATTGTTGAGTGCCCTTTTTTAGTCAGATAAATATGAAAACAAACACACACACACACACACACACGCGAGCACTTTTCAACACCCCCCCCCCCCCCCCCCCTTCCCCTCTGGACTGATTTAGAGACCAGTTTGACCTCTGATGACATTGTTTTGAACTACTGTGACATTGATCCACACTTAGGTGCACAGTTACACTTCCAGAAGTTTACAAGTGTCTTTGTGTGACTTTTCTGCTGCTACATTCACAACCGTGTATGTGTATACACTGTGGCCACTTCAGTATTTTTAACATCTGCTTCCCCACCCCTGGCACATTGTATTCTTAGAGGCATGAATTCATCAAGGTGCTCCAAGCTGGTTCGATAAAGTCGATCAATTCCTGCATGGGTTTTTTATTTTTTTTTGGAAGCTGCGATGTGCTTGTGCTGTGGTTATCCTGTTCCACCTCGTCCCCATAGGTGCTCTATTGAGTCGAGTGCAGGCAGCCAGAATAAACACAAGTCTCTGTCATGTTACCGGTCCGCCTTGAGATGATGAGCGCTCTGTCACACAGCCATGAAGCGACACACCTGGAGTGTAACAATGCCCTGTACACCGTGGCATTCCAGTGATATTAACAGACCCTATCCTAAGCCAAGAAAACACTCACCATTACACTGCAATACTCTACCTTTGACTCAACACGGGATAGAAGCTTTTTTTAATGTCAACTCTGACACTACCATCAACAGCGCAAATTAAAGTCAAGCCAAGATTAAACAAGTTATGCCCTTCTGCACTCTGCTGGGACACTATGTTGCACTTATCCCTGTCCTTCCTGTTCATTTTAAAAAACATTTCTGGCCATTGTCGTCTGACCTCTCTTGCTGACAAGGCATGTTTTTTTTTTGCTGCTGACTGCATTGCTTCCGTTTCCCTCCGACTGTATATAAAATTAACAGTGTAATTCAGTGTTTATAGTGCTAAAAGAGATCCCAAAGGTCTGAATGAACTGCGAAAAGGCCTGCTCAACTTAGTATGAAACATGACCCTGGCAGTCAAGGTCAAAGGTCAAAGATCACATCTAGCGCCAGGGAAGGAAGAAGGTGAATGTTCTGTGTGTGTTTTCCATTTTGACTTTGTAACAAGCATTGCAACACTCTGGGTTAAACAGTGTTCTAACATACATAAACATACTGTATAATACATGCAGAGGTTTGCATGGTTTGGAGCTTTCTTTGTTTCTTTGTGCTGGGACATCCAAACCAAACAAACCTCAAGCATGTTTAATGTCTGCAACTTGATAGGAGTAATGCTGCTGTTGGTCACAGCCATCACAACAGCTATTATGCTTCTGTTCTTACTGTAAATTATATATTCATATCCATTAGTTTCATCTTTATCGACCTTCAGATAAAAGGCTTTGTCAGCAAAACTTTTCTTTAGCATCACTCATACACATTTGTTGTACACATTAAAGGAAACTAGACAATCAGGAACTATTTCCTTACATGCACACACTCATAACCTTAGTGCTTTTTCTTTCCCATGGACTTCCACACACTGTCTCCTTCTTTCTTTTATACATGGATATAACATTTTCAGTCAATTATGCATTCAAAAACTTATTTTTCACACACACCTCACATTCAATGCAAAACAAAAAAAACATGCACACTCTCTCTCTCTCACACACACACATATCCTCTTTACATAAGCACATTCATGTACATACATAGAAAAAGAAAGATATTGTTCAACGTAAATTAGAAAAAGCTCAGTTTTGAAAAGGCGTCTATTAGCTCTCGTACCTAAAACAAACATTTTACAGGGACTGGTTGGTTTGTGCCAGTAGTTTAGAGGGGAGCACGCAGAACAGTGAGGAAGGACGGAGTGTTTTCTTCTCTATCCCGTCCGGACAGTTAATGTTCAGATGTCCTACCTTCCTTCTGCGGGTCTTTAATATCAGCAGTACAAAGACAGAAATAAATGAAGCATTTCTCTTTTTATAGGCTTTTCTTTCTGTGACCAGTGGAAGCACATTGTTTCTCTGGGGAAAGTGGTACTGTTGTACTTCATCTTGTGGTTTTCAACCCCTTCTCATCAGCACAGTTGGCTGTAGTCATTTGGGTTGGACTGGGGGAGAAGTGGATGGTGGCGATTGGATCAGGGAGGAGGGAAGGGGGAAATACGAGGACATTTTTGATAATAAGAACAAGAAGTAACACAGTAGGTAGTAATGGTCATCCTGGGATTTAACAGTCAATGTTCGTGTTAAAATTATGGCCTGGTGGGTTAAGTTAGGCGTCCAGAGGTTTCAGCGTGGTGAGTTGCACTGCACTCCAGACATGGTCTGGGTAAAACTGGGTGATGGGGTTATCAGGTTAAGTGGTCTCCTTGCCCTGGGTCCCAGTAACGGTCTTGATGGAACTGAGCGTTCGGTTGAACCAGGTCTTCTTGGCAGCCTGTACCTCGTTGAGGGCCAGACCCAGGTGGTGCTCCAGGTCCTGATTTAAAGAGGAAAGAGAAGAACTATCACATTGAACTTTGATCACAAATAGTTTTTATGTACCTGTCTTCTGGTCTGGGCCCGTTTGTCTTCAGACTCACCACACTCTAGCCTCTTTCTAAGAAACTAAAACTCTGATTTTTCTAAATCTCAAATATTTCCAAACTCACCGTTAGTTATAGCAACTGTGCTCACATATACATTATGTCTGAAATCCTTCAACTGCCTCTTTTCTAATTCGATCATACCTTAATGCTGCTTCAGACACTTTTAATCACAGCAGTGTCACTAAGTAGAGCTCACCAATAATGCTCCCACGTTCATTAACCATTTCTTGTTAATAGCAAATTTTGTGCTCTGATTAGTGGAGCCTCTGCTGCCCTAGCACCTTCTTGTGGTGCTCGTCAACGGTTGATAAAGTCATCGGAGTAGAAATATAACCTCCCCCTTAACTGCTGTGCAGGAGACACACACTGTAACATAAAAGCAGGTAGCCGAGATATTAAAAAGCGGATGCCCCAAAGCATCCCCCACCTACACGACTAGAAATGATCCATTCTAAATTCACATACCAGAATTTCAGACCCCTTTTATAAAGCCTTGGATACGTCCTTAAAGCAGAAAAAAGTTGAATGTGTCACCGCAACAAAGGGCAGTGCAGCAGACTCTCTGCGACTCAAGGTCTGTTTGTTTAATGGCTTTTACATTGGCTGCACGGGTCGTGACAGGAGCAGAAGTAGTATGATTCAAGTTATATTGTTCTAGTACAACTCAACAGATCAGTCATGACTCACAAGCTCTTCCAGCATCAGAGTAAAACAACGTGGCAACAGTCGTGTATGTTTATCTTAAAGGAAAAATTTAGCACTTTTTATGTAGATGTCCATTAAGTATTGATGTTAAGTGCAGTCTATTGAAGCAATCAATTCCTCATGCTATATTGACAGAGAAAGTCATTTGACGTGGTTGGCGGCACTTCGGCTTGGATTTCCGGATTTCCAGATTCCACCTCTGGAATTCCAGGGTCACCTAACGCTATGTTTTGGCCAACAAAGTAATCGCTAACGTTATAGGCCAGCAGGCTGGGTTGATCATGGACTTATTCTCTTGAGGGACAGTCAAGAGAAACTGTGTGAACCTTAAGCCTCATTTGAAGGCAACTAATTAACAAGAGCAGTAGGCTGGATGCTGGAAATTATTTTTTTCATGTTGCTTATTGTGGAACTCTATATAACTCTATGCAGCGTTAGCTCAGCTATCGTTAGCTTTATTGTCATACAGAAGCCCATTCTGCCGGTATGTGTGTGTGTGTGTGTGTGTGTGTGTGTGTGTTGCTGCATGTAATGACATAGCTATTAGCGAAAAAGAAATGGTAAAATGCAGGAATTCATTTGCTCGACAACGCTGAGTAACTAGCACCCAGCAGCTAGCTTGCTCAGAGCTGTAGAGGCCCGCTGGATGGGCATGGGCGTCAGAAGCTTGTGCACAATGCGTCCCAGTACCTGTAAGCACTGCCTGAATGGTTCACCAAGCAAGAGAACTCAGCTTTCTCAGTCGATATAGCATGCACTGAGGAATTTATTGCTTCACTACATTTACTACTACATTTACCATCAACACTGACTGGACATCCACATCCCTTAAGCTTTCACACTTTGTGGTTTGATTTGGACTATGTGTTAATGTACCTGGATTTTGCACTCCGCCTCCACCAGCTGCAGTTTGGTCTGGGCTAGTTCCAGCTCCATCTCTCTCAGCTGGTTCTTCAAACCCTCCTTCTCCTCATCGGTCTCCTCAGACCCCCCAGCAGGCGCTGTGGTCACAGCCCGCACACGACCCTCTTTGTTGAAAAGACTACTGCACTTCTCACAGCCTTCCACTTTGGACTAGAGGAGGCACAAGAGAAAACAAGCTACTAACTGAGATCTTACACCAGTCGCTCGTATACCTTTAAGCTTGAGGCAAAATGAAAGAAGGATTCCAGGTTAGATAAATTGTGGGACAAAAACTGATACACTTGAAACCAAGCTCTTGTTTAGTCAGAGTTTGATGGAAATAATGGACTTTACAGATAGAAAGAAATGTACAGATCTTTCAGTTTAATTCATGCTTTGGATTTAATATTTTGTGTTTCTTGATTTGATATTGTTTTTGCCACAAGACAGCTGCTTTCAAGCTCCGTCGCTTGCTCTCTTGTCACCCACACAAAGACACTTCTAAATGAAAACTATACAGTAGCTGTGGCCTCAACAGGACAACATCTGAACCTTTAAATTGTTTCACCACATTACTTCTCTGAGACAAAGGCCACAATTTGTGTGGCCTTATTTAGAGGAGCCGCACACACAGACCTCTCATAAATGACTCCACCATTCATGTTTGTTGAGTTCAACCTCTTTCACTTTGCTCTACAACTTTCCTGAGAAAGTGCTGCGTTAGAGTAATAAATCCTATCTATTCTGTTCACATGTCACTGAAATATCAATTTATTTACATGTATATGTATTAATTAACACATGTGGCACCAGCAACTTCATTAATTATTTAGATATTAATTCTCCTATCACAGCGACAGAATTGGTCAAGAGAAATTGTTACGTTTGCTACATTGTAAATATATTATGTTGGGATATTAACATTTTTTTCCAAGTCAAGGGGAGGGTCTAAAGAAATATTGCTAATTATTATTAATGAGGGTCTTGCTTTTAAAAAAAAAAAAAATATATATATATATATATATATAAGATGCAGCACCGTACTGTCCCTATATATAATTAATACAATTACTAGTGCTGTGTGGTCGCTGCAGTTATTAATTAATGATAAACCAATTATTCACTGACATGAGAACATAGAATGTGAAAGTAATGAACCTCAACATGCATGAAGGTGTGTTGTAATTTTGAGAGCAGCTACTGTGTATTTTTCATGTTTGAGTGGCGAGAAAGGTAGAGCTTGAAAGTGGCTGTCTCAAGATGAGAATTATATTAAATTAGAGCACAAATTAAAAATTCGGGAGCACGAATTATTAAACCAAGTACACAAATTATTAAACTAAGAGCACAAATTACTTATTTGAGAGCATAAATTATTAAATCGAGAGCACAAATTATTAAATCGAGAGCACAAATTATTAAATCGAGAGCACAAATTAGTAATACGAGAACACAGATTAGTTTGTTTGTTTTCTTCTCCCGTCTCATTTCCGTAGAAATGCGATGTGTGAGTGAGAAAATAAAATTAAAGCCTCTTTCAACCTAGAAAGTCCATGAAAAGAAGTCGAAGCATCAGAGCTCTGACAAAGATCTGTGTGAGAGAAAGGAAAGAGTGTGCGGACTCCTTGATATCTTTTGGTTGATGCTATTTTTGCACCTTTTAAAGACAATTGTCAGTGTGGCCAAAAATAAAATGGACCAGCAGAAACGCCAACTGTTGTTGTGTGCACACACAAAAACCAAACAGCTAATCTCTAAATACAAATCTTCAACCATGACATTCTGTGATGCGCCCAATCTATCTTTTTGCAGTAGAGATATTTTTACTGAGAGACTGTTCTCTGTCGTTACTGAAGCATGGCAGCTCATTAGTGGAGTAGCCATACAAGCCAACTATACTTTCCTTTTTGTGTCAGGGCCGCACTTCACCCAGCACTTTAGTCAAAGAGCTCTTTTTGGGTGCCCTTGTATGTGATGAGCTATTATTGGGAATAGAACATCTGTGCAAGCAGCATGAGAAAATCACTGCGAACTGAGCCATGCTAACTGTGCAGCTAGGCAACACCCTATTCAGGTACTTTTACTTTCTCAGTTTTCTAGTGTTAATTCATTGAAGTACCTATCTTTCTGTGCCAGACGAGCTAAGCTACACTGGAGGTGTTTGAAGATGGAAAAATACTCAGACTAACAACAATGATGCTTCTGCAGCACAGAGACATATGCAGAAAAGATAGTTGGGGGTTCCTACTTCACTTGCTCATGGCTACCAAACTTCCTAATGGCAACGCAGGTTGGGAAGAATCACCTGGGTCCTGTTTACTAGGGTGGCTCCTTTAGATAGACTATAGACAGACTAGAGCAGTAACAAGCAGCGTTGTCCACAGCCCCTCAGTTCATAGTCAAGGTTGTGTGGGGGCAAGAAATGTTCCCGCAAAAGTGAATATTACATTTAATTTGGATTATACTGTCAACTTGGTTTAAAGCTGAGTAGTAATTATACATAATGGCTTATCACTGCAGAAGTGGATGAGACCATTAATGAAGCAGCAGAGTGCCCAAGCAGAAATTGTTTCTGTCGTCACTTTCAATACAGAGTTACTGAATAAGTATCTCAGTATATTATTTAAACATTTCTTTTCAATTAACACTATTGTAACTTAGTTACATTTTACTCATTGCACATCACTGTTGCCCTACATCAGCTATAATTGCGATTTTCTGACAGTTTTATTGCCTTTGCTGCACCATTATTAGTGAATAATAAAAAGAAGAACAAGAACAAACAAGATGACAGACTTGCAGACACACAGAGGAGCTGCTACACCCTTTACAGGACACGTGCTAGGTGCAATAAACCTTTTGTCTGTCCTTCTGTGAGTCCTTGGGCAGTCCTCACGAGCTCTCTGCCAAAATGGCCTTTCTCCCAGCTACAGTCTACCCAAACAGTTCACGAGCCAAGCATGCAAGTGCTGGAAGTGAAATGTCTGGCCCTGGCTCCTTGGCCTAACTCTTCATCCTTCCCCAAAAGCTTCCATTTCAGTGCCAGTCAAGACAATGCGATGGCAACATAGGTCCAAACATACCTGCAAACTCAGTGAGTGAGAGATTAAAGACAACTGGATTGTGCCCCTCTAATACTGTTTCGTGACCATGTCCTATAAACCCGACCAATTATTATAGAGATCATACTTATATACATTTCTGGCCCAGGACACACTGCCTACCTCTACATGCGCTACAGTCGGCTGAACTGCTACAGCTCGCACATGTGTGGTGTCTATGTGTAACTTGTTGCTTGTGACCTTGTTTATTATCATGTTGGGTAAAGGAGAAAAAAGTGTAACAAATTATTTTTAAACTAAGTTCTAGACGACCTCATTTATGACAGCATTGCTACCCAGCATCATCATGGTCTAACATGACTGTGGGTTTAAATAATCAACCTGCAAGCGCAAAAGCAACACAACAGCCAGGGGTAATGCGTCAGTCACCGACAATCATTTGAGCTGTAGTTCACATCATTCATCCTTCAACTATTACCTGTGTAAAAGAAACACATATACATTCACACAGCACATCTCTGCACCACTTATACTCATAGCTGTAAATCTGCAGAATGTGTTTGAGTGCACACAGCGGTGTTTTGAGGTATGTGGGCGTGTTTTTGTGTGTAAAATTCACCCGGATTTTCTCCAGTTCTCCTCGGTTGGCTGTCTGTTGTTTCTCCAGTCGTTCACTCAGCTGGGAGCAGATCTACATGAACCAGAGACAGAGAACAGTTGTTCAGAAAGTTTGTTCTGTTACGGTGCTTTTAGACAGCCATTGACAATTCACCCAAAGTCCAATTAATTTCTACTGAGACATCTATTGTGACACTCAGTTGGCAGTACTGTGCAGCTTTTGTGTGTAAAGAGCTGCCACTGTGTAAGCTAAAAACAAAAACAACACAAAGCAGATGCAGTAGCTTGTTTATACTTTATTGTCTTGCTGGAACTAGGCCAGACCACTGTCTTCAATGCGTTTGAATGAACTTGTGTTATCCCATGAAGAAGTCAGAAGTCAGGAAGTTGGTTTTGAACATTGGTTCTACTAAGGTTGCAGGTTTTCTATTCCATGAAAACATCAGTCAAAAAAAACTCAAAACCATCCTCCATTTCCTTCCACCCCAGTAGAACCAGGATATAATGGGATAAACACACATGTGTAACGTCAACAAATTTAAACAAAAACTCTACCCATGCAATTAGGTCCTCTCCATACCACTGTTCACAACCTTGTTTCTCCTTGTTTGTGGCTCTCAGTAAATCAGTCTCTGTGGCAGACTTTATCCTCTTACACTTACTTTAAGTCCATTAGTGGTGTCATAAGGTCCTGTTTTCCCAGTGGGGATCACCAGACATACACACGAGTATGCATAGTGCATCCTTACACATTACACAAACTCTTTTTGTTCCCCCTTTTCCTCCTTCTCCACCTTCTCCACCTGTAACCCATAGCTACAAACATGCTAACAGACGTTCAAGCAAGCACGCACACACACACACACACACATACACATACACACCCACACACACACACACTTGTTCTGTAGCTTGCCGGCAAACTAAGAGATCGATGTGACGTGAGTCATCCTGATGGGAACACTGGGTCAACCCACCTCTCTGTACTCAGACTATCTATCTGTTCCTGCTCTCATGCATATATCTCTTCCTCCTCCTGCTGCTTCAGACCAATCCATACATCTGTGTATCTTTAGCCGAGCAAATATGCATCTTTCTCTTCTTACATGTCTTTAATCTTTTTCTCCCGTTATCCTCTCTTTTATCTACCTTTCCTTCATCAGTACTGATAATTTATCTGTCTTGATCTCGCAGCTGCCCCTTGCTCTTTTACTCTTCCTGCTTCCTTTTAACTAGTGTGTCCATTAGTGGTGTCATAAGGTCCTGTTTTCCCAGTGGGGATCACCAGACATACACACGAGTATGCATAGTGCATCCTTACACATTACACAAACTCTTTTTGTTCCCCCTTTTCCTCCTTCTCCACCTTCTCCACCTGTAACCCATAGCTACAAACATGCTAACAGACGTTCAAGCAAGCACGCACACACACACACACACACACATACACATACACACCCACACACACACACACTTGTTCTGTAGCTTGCCGGCAAACTAAGAGATCGATGTGACGTGAGTCATCCTGATGGGAACACTGGGTCAACCCACCTCTCTGTACTCAGACTATCTATCTGTTCCTGCTCTCATGCATATATCTCTTCCTCCTCCTGCTGCTTCAGACCAATCCATACATCTGTGTATCTTTAGCCGAGCAAATATGCATCTTTCTCTTCTTACATGTCTTTAATCTTTTTCTCCCGTTATCCTCTCTTTTATCTACCTTTCCTTCATCAGTACTGATAATTTATCTGTCTTGATCTCGCAGCTGCCCCTTGCTCTTTTACTCTTCCTGCTTCCTTTTAACTAGTGCTAACCCACGGCTTACTGTACATCTTTAACTTGAGCTGGTGGCTTTGTGCGTAGGGACCACTCCGTCTCCAGTCAGTTCCATAATTTTAAAGAGTTGGGAAGGACGTGGTGGACAGGACAGTGTGTTCTGCTGGAATTTCAGTCAACAGCCATCTGTAAGCAGGCTGTGTCATGCTTGTCTTATGCTATTGTGTCACATAATAGTTTTTCTGTGTGTTTCTGTTCAGGCTCAAGACCCACAGGACATTTGTTGTTTTCATCTTTTTCATATTCTATTTTGTTCCACAAACAATCTTAATCTTATTTATTTTAAATGTTTTCACTCAATAAATCATCTGGTCCTGCTGTAACTTTACTGCTGGGCAATTTTGGTTTTGTTGTCAATAATCCATGTATACAATATGCAGCATGCTTAAAGCAGCCGGCAACAATTTAACATACAATGCAAAACCTTCCACGCCTCTCTCTGCTCCTCGTATCACTCTGCGAGCCCCGCCCGCCACACCCACAAGTTCCTACGGCAGCAGAAGGAGCCAGTTTTATGCCAAATTCTGCATGCCCGCTTAGAATTGCATGCACCTTGCGGGAGGTAACGCTCATTTATGCTGAGAAACAAGGTGCATGCAAATCTCAGCAGGTAGCTTGTTCTGCCAAATTATGCATCCACCTGTTAAGGTCCTTCACAGACACTTTGCTGTGCACATTGAACAAATGCGGTTATTACCGTACATTTTTCCTGAATGTCAAGGAATGCTGCTTCTACTAAGTGTAATAAAATATTGACAACTCTAAACGATCATAAAGTACATACTTTAAATTATTTATCACCATTGATGAACCCCACAAAGAATATTATTATAATAGCATTTTTAAGCAGTAGGCTACATGGAGGTGCATGCAAATCTCAGCGGGCAGGCAGCGGCATAATGCCAATTCTCCTGGCTCTGATTGGTTGTTTTGTTCAGGGAGAGATAGATTCTTATAAATGGCATTAGGAGCAGTAACAGGAGCCAGTGGAACCTGATTTTCCCCCCCACAGATTATCTGTCTCATGTTCTACTGACAGTTTCAGCAAATATGGCAAAAAGTAATTTTTAAAAGAATTCTCTACTGCTGCTTTAGGGAATACTTAACTTAGTGGGCATATTGTAAGCACATGTAAGCACAAGCACATCATCTGATTGTTATGCTCTGGTCACGTACAAACATATCCTTGCACATTTTAAATGTAACCTTTCAAATGCATTACCACACTTAATATTAATTTATAAGATTACATTTTTCTGCTCACATAGACCATACTCCCCATCAGGACATTCTGTATTTGGCTGCTCTCTTTGTTTATATACAATGAATTAGAAGAAGACAATTAGGATGCGATGCTCAATCAAGGAATGTTCTGAATAATTTGGTGTCCAGGGTCAAAATATTTTAAAAAGGTAAGAAATGTAAGGAATGAATATAACGCTAACAGTGCCTCAGAGACACGAGCACTGGCACTTGTTGCTGTACCTGGCAAGTACCTGGCTAACATGCATCTAGTGCACGTTAGCCGGGTACTTGTATCTACACTGGCTCTGGTCCTACAATACACCACTCAACACTGTTTTTAGTTTCACCATTAACAGACGTTTGTCTATCCTTGTGGGCTGGAGGGGCAATTAGCACACAAAGCTTTTTTGGCCCTAATCCCACAAAAAGAAACGTCATATTCAAAGCCGGGGAAATAGAAAAATGCTATTTTAGGAATACTTTGAGTTATATGGGCTGGAAAACAACCAAGGCTATTTTGAGGCATTCCTCAACTTGTCAGTCCCAGAGGATTGAATGCTGCTGTCCTCCCTCTGCTTTCTCTCCCACAGACTTGTGTTCATTTTCTCCCTCTCTCCATCTATCACCCCCTTCCTCCCTGTCACAAAAATAACTATTTTTGTCAAAGCCCCATTTTCACACTTAGCTCTGCTCAGCACAGTTCTCAGCTGCATGCTGGCAATCCAAAGGCTGTTTTCACTCGTAACACATACAAAGAAAAACAAACGTCAAATCCTCTGTTATTAAGTCTTCCGTTTTCAGATCTGCTGTCAATTCCAATGTGCTGCCAATATTTTTAGACTCAGGTGAAGTTAAGGTCTGTTTCTAAATTAGTCCTCATGCTATTTCTGTCTTCCCCCACAGGGAGTGATAGGAGCTGGGTTGTTGCATAATGTGCTGATGGTAATAGTACTTGATCTGGGTAGGTTTATATTTAAGCATTAAGTGACAGGATGAGATCTGAGAGGATGAAAATCACCTTAAGAGGAATTCAAAAAGACAGGAACTGAAAATATTCTTACAGGCTCAGTCATCAAAGGCTTTGGGTTCAGCTTAGGGACAGTTCGTAAAATTAGATGTTTCTGCTTCACAAACAGATTGCTCTTATATTATTTTAAAATATTTATAGCTAGTCTTGCCACGGTAATGGCTTGATCAGAGATTAGATCTGAAAAGACAAGCCAAATAAGGAAAGGTAAGTGGAGAGGAGTTGCTCAAAGGCTCACTCCCTCAAACATCCAGAGCTCAGGATGAGGCACATAAACTGCACCAAAACAGACAAAACTACCTTTAAGGAACAAAAATATGACAACTCCATCAAACAAAATTAACAACCACTGTAGATTGGTGATGCTGCTTGAGCAGAGTGTGAGGGAGTATCTTAATAATAATAAAAACAGTTTAACATATGAAAGGATCAGAACAAGAGACGTTCAATGGTTTTGTCAAAACAAAAATCACTTTTTTATTATGTTAAACTAATAAAGCAACAAACCTTCAGGTCATTACCAGCCGCTATGCAGAGACCGGCAACTGCTGGCAGCTTTTGCTTAAGAATTTTTATCCAGTCCTTTTGGTCATGGTGAGTCGTTAATCAAGCAAACTATTAAATGTCATTAAATCTTTTTTAACAGGTCACACTCAAACGTGGGCCCACAGAATTACTGAAAGTTTTACGCTCCTCTGTGTTCTATGCTTCTATGATCGGTGAGTGTCTTTCCTTACATCTACTTTACATTTTAAAGCATCTAGAATAAATTCTGAAACTCTTTAAAAAAATGTAAGTGTCCAGTTAATGTCCTGCTGCTGGAAAACAACAGCGGCTGTCCCCTCAGCTCATAGGCTTTTAACCAGAACTGAGAGGCTCCCAGTAGGTTTTAGGATTGATTTAAAGATTTTAGTGATTACCTTTAAGGCTCTTAATGGCCTGGCTCCTTGCTATATTTCAAACCGTTTACCTCCATATGGATCGGTGTGCAGTCAGGGAGACAGAGCTTGTTACATGAGGGTCCTAAGACTTTGGAAGGACATGCATAAGGACATATGGCTGGCTGAGACATTGTTATATATTTTTTTATCTATTCTTTAGTTCTTCATCTATCCATTTGATTCAATTTTAAGCTCCATTTTAATATCTTTTATTCACCTGTATGGTTTGCCCTTTGCTTTCAATTATTGTTTTTAATGTGTTGTTCTGTGAGAAGCACTCTTTTATTTGGTCTACAAATAAAAACGTTTTGATGCTCTAAAATGATTTGCTGTCAGTTAATGGTATTGGGATAGCAGATAACATACTTTTTTATATTATGGAATGAATACGAAGATGTCATTGTATAGTTAGATTTTTTTTATCTGTATTGGATGGTGTATTGATCACCACAGGCTCACAGAGCCTTGGGGAGTTGTCTAGGCTTGTCGAAAAGGGGGAGAGTTCAGCAGCAGACGGGGTTATGATGTTGGATCTAAACCTCTAAAATCACAAATAAAGTCTTCAAAAAACGTTAAAAGGAAACTGGGGTCACTTCTCTAAAAGAGACACACTTCATGATATTATAGCGCTGTATATGCAAACAGGAAGGAATCTATACTTCTTCCTTTAAGTCTTCAAGTGATTTTTGCACAAATAAAGCACATGTTTCAGCTATAAAGTACTTACCTGCTTATATTCTCCAATAATGGAGCCGTTCTTCTTAATCTCTGATTCAGACTTATCGAGCTCTCGTCTGCACATCTCCTTCAGCTGTGGAAACAAAAACACACACATTCATACTGTTGCTGTTGCAGGGCATATACTGTGGACAGAAGCAGAGTCAGAGGCCCCAGAGACCGTGTGATTGCCATGACATGTAAAGAAGGTATTGGCAGATTGGAAGCTCAAGGCAAAGTCATGCCTTCTACGCAACCTCTAAGCAAGCACATAAATCACTCACAGCTACAACTACACACTCACGAAGACAGGAGACATTTGGAGAATAGCACTGAACACACAAGAGAACAGGGGGCAGCAGGTCTGTCCTCCAATTCACTGGACTCAAGAAAATCAACATCAAAGATGAACTGACATTCTTTGACACTGGGAGGTTTGACTGTGTAGGGTCAATGTTTGATCCTTAAAAAGGAAAAGACTACTGGCTGTCCTTCCCCAACGTGTAGGTAAATTCTTTGGAAGCGGACACTTCGCCTCGGAGGCCTACACATGTAACAGGCATAGGTACGGCATAACCCCTTAACGCATAAGTATATATACAGCTTCACTACCTCAGTTAACTACTGCTACTTCAAAAATACATAAATTATAGCTTGTAAAAAATATTATAATTAGCTAAAGACAAGCCAACGTGCCATGAGTCTGCAGGTTCTTATTCCCACTGAAAAAAACAACAGCAGGTGATTAAACTAATTAATACACCATCCACAGGAAGAGACATCATCAGTAAGATTTGGCTGTGGCACTGTTTGGTTTGAACTGAATAAAAACCTGCAGACTCTTGGCTCTGTCCAAAAGAAAGACAGCTCAGTCCAAGCCTGTCATGTTAATGTTACCGCATATTTCCTGCTAGTCCCATTATTGACCCCAGGACAGGAGATTTAAGCAGCATCCTTTCACAATAATTCATCACCTTAGAATTTGTGTTGCAATAGTGCTCACGCTTTTCCTCTCTCCTACTAACTGTTACTGCGTGCCACATGTGATTTAAAGAAAAAATAAATAAATGATTTTATTTATCAGCTGCGCCTAGGAGAAGTTTTTCCTCCACACACGCACAGTTTAAATCCAGACAAGAGCGCCTTGGTGTTGGCTCTAACCTGTGCAGACTCTTCCTCCAGTCGTCTCTTCTCATCCTCAGAGTCCACCAGTTTCTGTTTAGTCAGCAGCAACTCTTTATTCAGGGCGTCTGCCTTCTCCTCAGCCTGACACACAAACACAGACACGACAAAATAACCCAATGTTGATGAGGTAATTGAAAGTCTTAGACATGTTCTGTTCTCTTCTTAGTTTTCTCTATACCGTCTTGCTTTGCAAGGTAAGTCAAATGATGATCTGCACAAATGTGCATTCCCTGCTTCCCAAACACAAACACTAATGCCATGCTGTGTAAATCAAGGTTCTGTGCAAATATAATAAAAAATTTATGTGTTTTGCATTTTCACTCTCCCGCATGTTTTTTCAGTTCTTGCACAATTATTGCCACACATACTTCCTTCTGTTAAGTGTCTTTAAAGAAGTGATGACACATTTTCATAAACATCTGTATACACATACGACCATGAAATTACACAAATATATTAATTGTCTTTGGCTTACGTTGTCAAGGTCTTTGCGCAGGGCTATCTTGCTGCTGACAAGTTCATGTGCCAGGTCGTCATTCTCCTGCTCCAAACGCATGTTAGCCTCTTGCAAACGACGGTTCTCCCGCTGGAAGGAGGGCATAGAGAGAGACAGAGAGAGAAGAAGAAAGAGAAGTGACACAACGTGTCACCAGAGTGCCAGAACACCAGAGCGAGACAGATAAAGACAAAAAAAATGTGAGTGGGACAGCAAAATAGAAGAGTTTATGAACAGAGAGAAGTGAGAAAACACAAAAGAGGAAGGAAAGTGAAGAGATAGCAGAGCAGGGAAAAGGAGTTAATCATGAAGAGTTGTGAATTAATGTGTAAGCATCCCTTTCAACCTCAGGAGTTTCTAGAGTAAGCAGATGAGTTAAGAGGATAAAGTACAGATATTACAAAATCTTCCATTCTTCCAAACACAGGTTTTGAAAGTGGTGGAACATTTTCTTACTTAAGAGGCATTTTTGGTAAGTTTGGTAACTGCCTTGCATGGTGACTTCCGCACAAGTCTGTTATTGCATATAATGCTTTTCACGGAAACATTCTGTGAGAATAAGTTTGATGTGCTTGCTAAAAAATAGGATACATGGAGCAGACTCATTGGAAATGTCTTAAATCCACCCCTAGGTGCAGAATTGCAGTTGTGGTATTATAATGATCATATTACTATGATCGTTTGATGCTTAATGGTTGACTGTATGGCAGTCTTCTCAAATAGCAATAATACAAACATGTTAAGATGGTATTCGCTTGTTAGAAGCAAACAAAGCAGAAGTTCAGTCACTGTTTATGATCTTGTGCTGTACACAACCAACCCACTACCCTTGAGATGACTTATGGCATGTACAATTAATGGCTTTTTTGGTGCTATGTCGTTTTTCTTTCACAAACAAGGACTGTCAAGGTCTACAGTAAAAAAAAAAAAAAATGAATAGAAAGATTTATTCTGTTCAGTGGAAACTCTGGGAGAATATGGTGGTAAATGAAGACAAATAATAGCCTTTATTTATCTTTCAACTCGGCGCAGCTCTTTAAAGACACGCTGCAACGAGAACACAGATTTAAAGAACCAAGTTAGAGTAACATGTTTTTTTTTTAAGTACATCTAACTTTATCAAGGTTATGTTAAGTTAATAGAGAAGTCATTTTATGCTTCATAGTGCGCATGGAAATATGTCTACCTCATATCTCTCAATGGGGGCCTCCTGTTGCTCCTGCTGCTCCCGTATGGTGTGGTACTCCTTCTCAAATTTCTTCAGCTTTTTCTGGCTTATCTGATGGGCAGTGAGCAGAAAAGCAAATGTTTGATACACATGAACTGTTTCACACACACATGAGTAATTACACTAATAATTGCAATTATACACATGATGAAAAAAACAGAAATATAAACTTGCACAATAGTCTTTGGCTTGTGTCATAAAGGTGGCTGCCAGAGAAGAGTCTTCCCAATCTTTCGCAAACATGGACATAGGATTTATCTTTGCTGGACTGTTGCGTTCTTTAGTCCAGTACAGCATTTGAATAACATGTAATGGAACATATGCAGAGTTTACAGGCTGAATCGCTGGGATATCACTCTCCACGCAGTCCAGGGTAAATCATGCCATCTTACTGTTTTGTTGAATTTTAAAAAGTTATTTTTTAGATTTATACAAAATGTAATTTGTTAAGCACACACTTACAGTCACACATGCCTACAGTTGCAGTTCGCACACACACACATTCTATATTTAGGCAAAATCATCAAAAGGCCTTTCACTGCCCACCTGCTGCCTTACATTGGGCTTTTTAACAGACAGCTACCATACAACGAACACTATGTGCCTGATTTTAAGCATGAAAGAGAACCAACAGTGTGTACAAACTAAGACTCGCTTGTCCATTCTGTGGATTTTAATGCACCTAGTTAAGGCTGCAATATCAATGTGCCGTTGTTTTTGCGTGTGTGCCTCCATGTACATGTTACAATCCCAGGTTTAGTATTATACTACAGTATATCAGATGATCCAAATTATCCCAGCACTCATCACCTAATGATGTTGGCAGAACTGGGACACCATGGCCCATATGTTGTCCTGCCCTAAGTGTGTGTGTGTGTGTGTGTGTGTGTGTGTGTGTGCGCGCGCGCGGTCTTGGAGTTCTGCTCTGTAAATAGGAGACTGACAACAGGGAGAAAGAGAACAAGAGGTCATTCAGGGCAGGAGTTGCCTCATCCATCTCCTTTCTCATTCTTTTCTTCCTGCTTTCTTGACAGACAGCTGGGTCTCTAGAAATTAATGCTTAGAGAAGCAATTAGGGACACAGAGCAGCCTCTGCTTTCTCAAGCACAGCCATAATTGATAGACATGAAATATTTCTCATCTTACGTGTCTTGGATCAATTATAAACTAGCTAATTAAAGGTAAACTACACTAGCAACTAGAAGAGGCATATTGTAAAACCACCTGTGCTCTCTCTCAGGTGATCATTCTCTGCTCTTCTGAACCAAAACACAAAAAAACAAACCTATTAGAAGCTTTCTTCATTGCTGCCGTTTCTGCACAACAAAAAGCAACTGTCTGAAGATCTTACAAAACACAGCAGCGGGACAGCTGTAACTGTTATGGAGCTGTTCACTGTATACAAATACCTATGCATTCATGCTCATATGTACTAGAGAGACAATGGAGAGCTCTGAGGTAAACATGAAGGGCTGAAAACTAAAACACACAAGTAAACAATAAAAAAGTTTATGCTTGTCATTTTAATTCTCTGGGAAATTTGCACATATTAGCTTTAGAAGTCAAAAGGTTGGCAGACACGAAGAGAAAGTAGGTGTAACAGCTACACCGAGGCAACATAAATGACCCTAGTTTGACCCCGAGATTGTCTCCTGAATAAATGTGTTTGACCTGACTGTAGTTTATGTCTGTTTGCCTTTATTCACTTAACAAATATTTAAAATTTAATGACCTTTGACCACAATTACCAAGTGAAGAAGTACCACAGAGACTTTTAGAGCTCAAGCAGGCACTACTATTACTGTTACTATTACAGTCGTTATAATCTAGATACACCATTTACCAACTGCGATGGACTGGCGACCTGTCCAGGGTGTACCCTGCCTTTTGCCCGATGTAGGCTGGGATTGGCTCCAGCCCCCCGCGACCCTGTACGCAGGATAAGCGGTTGACGATCGATGGATGGATGGATGGACACCATTTACCGATTCCTTAAATTTACAACAACATTTTTCGTTGCTCTTCTTGAGACAAATCACAATCGTCTGGACTCTACTTTTACGGATTTGTGCTAATTCTACCATGGGTGGGGAGCGGTTAGTTCAACTGGTAGAGCACGCACCCCATGTACAAGGCTAAGTGCTTACTGCAGCGACCCCGAGTTCACCCCTATCTCTCTCCCTCATTTCCTTGTTCTTTCCAGTGTCCTTCCATAAAAAGTCTAAAAAAATGCCCCAAAATATCCCATGGTGTTGGTGACATAAGGGAAGAAGGAGTCAAATTTTCAAAAGGTCAAGGACCAGGATATTTGACCTTAACCACTGTAAATACCCATGTAACTTTTGTGCTTTTTTTACTAAGCATCAAAATGTACATGGATACATCCCCAGGTAGGTCACTCAAATGTAATAATCCAAAATATAAATCCCTTTTAAAAAAGCACAGTGATATTTGGCAAATCTGAGCTAAAATGGGCAATAACGCTGGAGCACCTGTCAACCCAGAAAGATTTATTCTCCAATCAGAAGACAGGATCAACAGTCAATGAGGGCAGCGGTAATCTGGTCAGTTAATCCCCCTATAGCAACATCCAAGCTTCAGATTAGCCTACCTTGACTCAGATTTAATTTCCAGGTCCAACAATGCAGTACTCCCTGAGGTCAATTTAACAAATGACTTCTTGGAATTTTCCCTCGCCAAATAATGCACTAGAAATAACTTTTTAAAGCAGTACGCAGTACATAATGGGTCATTATGCTTCTATGTAACTGCATGAAGGTGTTTTATTCAAATGTGTACGACGAACCCCTTAACACATAGCTACGCATAACAATTACATAAAGCATATACACATATCAAAAGCAGCACATAAAAGAAAAAAATATTATTTATAGTGGTTTTGAACCCCAACGGCCCAAAATCATGATTTATGTTGCCACAAAAATTAGTATTTAAACATCTTCAAGACGGCGCAGAAAGTCCATTTGCCTCTGATTTAGTCTCACTGGATGTTTCTCTGCTGGGGTGGCTCATTGTGTGTCCTTCTATGTGGCCACCGGACTTACTGAGAACAAAAAAAGCTTACAGAGTTTGTGCTAATAAATATCTCTGCCCAAAGTTACCTTCAAAGTCAGGCCCTCTAAACTAGGGCAGGCTGTTCAAAACAGGTCAGGACACAGGTGTGAGTGTGTGTGTGTTTTTAAAAGGCAGAGACAGAAAGAGAGAGGTGCTTGTGTGTACATTGTCTGTTTAACTTGATTTAAAGTGTAAAAGCGGCCCCTAGTGGTGCTTGGCTGCTGGACTCCAGTGGGTTTTATCCATTCATTTGATCCATTATATTTAACTAGATCATCTGATTATTAGAAAATACACTGGTTTTCATGGGTTTCTAATATTCATATCATATAAACACTATTTGAGGTTTCCTGGAGATTTTGAAGACCATTAACTTTACCACATAAAGCACTTACATTTTGAAATGAACGCAGAGTCCGTGTTCATTGTGAACTGAATTGACTTTTCAATATTCTTTTTTTTTTTTTACTCTGAACTCACCTTCATGCTACAGGCCAGCTCCATGAGTTTCTTTGCATTTTCCTCCGAACGGTACCTCTTCGGAACTGGGACACGAAAGAATTTAAGCGCCCCCTCGAAGTCTGTTTGGATCAGATCGTCCTTTGATGTCTGAGGAAAAGAGGGATGGGAACACAAAAGGGCATTAGGTACACAAGCTAGACTAGCCTGTTGGACATACATTTATTTCCTTTTTTGCAACAGGACACCAAGTGATCCTCACGGATTGAGACAATTTTCTGAATTGTGAAAACAGACTAGATATGATAAATAACCACTTTGTGAGAAACCAGTTTAAACATAAGATTAAGATAAGAAGAAGTACTTTTGAGGTCAAATTCTGCTACAACAAAACGTTTGTGAACTGTTTTCGGCACAGAACAGTGGGGTGGCACTACACACATCTGCACCTGCTCTCATGTGCACATCTATAAAATCTTTCCATGGTTTGATTTTCTTTTGCGCATTTCTGTTTCTACTTGGAGCTATAGTTGTCAGTTGCGTTTGTATGTGTTTGTGTTTGTTTGTCTGTATGTGTGTGTTTTCATACTTGCATGGGATACCTTACCTTCAGAAGTGCCAAGGCTACATTGAAGATCACACTGATGCCCTGAAAATAAAGACAGATTTTCAGATTTATGGTGTATTGAGGGATTAAATTGTTAAGAATTTAACAAATAATATGGGTGTATAAGTGTTAAATTTTTTTATATATACTTTATTGCCAAATGTATTAGGACACCCTTCCGAATCATTGAATTCACATGTTACAATCACCTCTGTGGCCACATTTGTATAAAATCAAGCACCTAGGCATGCAGACTGCTTCTAGAAACATGTGTGAAAGACTGGGTCGCTCTCAGGAGCGTGGTATTGTGATAGGGTGCCACCTGTGCAATAAGTCCATTCATGAAATTTCCTCAATACGAAATATTCCATGGTCAACTGTTAGTGGTATAAGAACAACGTGGAAGCAATTGGGAACAAGAGAAACTCAGACAGGAAGTGGCAGGCCACATAAAATCACAGAGCAATGCAAACTTAACATCTCTCCGCAGAGGTTCAGGATTTGGCTGGCTAACTAAAAGACACCCAGAGACTCTCTAGTTGTCTTGGCTTGGACCACCATCGTAAAAGGTCAGTCTTCACCTTTGTCAGACAGTACGTATGATATGAAGCATTTTTTTTCTCTGCATTTGGTTCTATCCACCATCTTAAATCTTGAACAGTCACCCAGTTTCTGCTGCTGTGATGCATCATTACAGAATCACAGTGCCATGCATCACCACAGCAGTGGGATTAATCAGGTGATGAATGGGATGTGGTTTTCACTAGATGTAGAGCTTCACATACAGGCCAAAAATTATTTTTGTCTCATCAGACAATACATTATTTCCCCCATGCTGAATCCTTCAAGTGGATACTTTATTTTACAAACAGGCCTGGAAGAGAGTTCATTGTTCGAAACGTCTTTTATATCATACTTTTTGAATTTGTCTATTTGTCTAATTCGCCAGTCAACTTCTAGAGAAATTACATAGATGATCAAAACTTCTGTATTCAGCGTCATTACTTGTCATTAGGGATGTACGGATCCAACTTTTTCAGTCCAGATGCCAATACCAATTCCTGGGCTTTGGGTATCGGCTAATGCTGATTACCAATCCGATACCAGTGTAAAATTAAAAAGCTGTATTCCTCACTGTGAGGAAGAGACTGGGACCCTTATACTTTTATGTGTAAGGCAACATCAGGCTTGATCAAGCGTGAAATACCTCCAAACTGCTGACCCCTTGTTTTTAGCTCCCTCCATACTATGTTAGCTCTCCAAAATGTTCAGGTCTACCGTAGTATGTGCATAACTAAATTGAATACATCGGCTCCCTTGTCACAATACCCGATCCAGCTATTTGAGTTAGTATCGGGTCGATATCCGATATCAGTATCGGAACGGTGCCTCCCTGCTTATCATTGTTTACATATCTAAAAAGGTTTTCTCTTTGTCAGTATGGGATTTCGTATGTACTTAAATATAAAAATATAAATGAATTGAAAATACAACGTGTAACACAAACAATACAAAATAATGTGTGAATTGCAGCCAGTAAAGTTGCGCAGTGTCTTTATGTTTGTGTCCTTTATCACCAACCTCACACAGTAGCAGGTCAATGATATGGAAGACCATGTAAAGAGGGAACTTGGCTGTGAAGAGGGTGAGGAACCACTGAGAGGCGTACATATGAGCTTCCAGACCCACATTCAGGAAATGGTTGTACAGATCTGGTATATATTCCTGTTTAAGACAGACAGAAAGCAAATGACAGACAGAGGGGAGAAAGAGAGAATGAATTAACAGATAGGAAGACAAGGAGGTAAACAAATAGAGGGAATGAAGTGAAAGGAAAAGAAAGAGGGTAAATAATAATGTAATGAAGAAAGAAGTTAAACACAGAAAAAGTATTTGGGGGAAAGAAGAAGGTGAGGAGGACACATTGATGTAGAACAGTTTAACAAGATAATGGGGAGAACAAAAAGTAGCACTAGTTAGTGAATAGCCCAATTGTATGCAAACAGTGAAGACAACTGCTATAGTGTACATTCAGAAAAAGCACTTCAGATGCAAATGCAACACACATACCTGCATAAGTCTTTCGAGTTGGAAGAACTTGCAATGCAGATCTTCAAAGTTCTGCTTGAAAAGGTCCCTGAGCCCGTAATCAAACATGATCTTGACCAGCACACTGAAAGCTTGCTCCTCCGGCATCTGAAGAAGAAGATTATGAGATTTAGTAATCAGTACCCCATGGCAATTCATATCCTAATGATACAGGTTTCAGATGAGGCTAATATGACAACCCTTTAACTTAACAGCTTTCCCATACAAATATCTCTAGGTTTATGCTACATGACCTTGTTAAATAACTCCTTAAAATGTTTCTCTGTTTTTAAGTGTCCATTGACATTGACACAGTTTGTCTGCTAGGTGGCAGTGTTGACACATCCCTGAAGTGCAAGTCAGTCTCAGGTGACAGATAGACATGAACATATTGTGCATAATTTATAAAAAATAAAATGTCAATGTCTCACAGATGTCACTGTGCATCTGGAACAGTTTTTTTGTGCAGTAACAGTACATCATGCACATCACATCATACACTACATAATATACTGCAGATAAGGCTCCCAGACATTCAAATAAGGCAGGCCAATCTTCCAGCATTGCAGAATGTCAAAAAGATAGTCATGTCAAATGAAAACAAAACAGTCCCCCTCAGCTCTTGAAATAGTTTGAAGAGCTAGGATTTTTGCTGGACCCTGCTGATGTGTGAACTCACGTGCAGCAGCAGCACAGCAGCCAAGAAGGACTGCCCCTGGCAGTAGCCAATCTCCTCATCGTAAACAGAATAAGCCTGAAGGAGAGGACAGAGTCACACGGTTAGTAAATCAGTTTCACAGTGAATTCAAAAACTGACGAGGGAAATGAAGGATAAACCTGGGGTGGTGCTTGTCTAATTATTGTATGATAGGTATCTAAATGTTTCCTTGAAGCTGAAGCCTGTAACTGATTCAAGATTTCTGTTGAGGAAATGTAATGTGAAGGAGAGATGAACAGCCGACGGGGAACAGAAGTAAAAAAGTTGTGGGTTGAAAAAATAATAAAAATGTGTTTTTCATTTGGAGTTGGCCAACTAGCCCATGGCAAGTTTGGTGTCAGTAAATACTGAACTTGTCTTTGACAATTAGTGAGAAAGATGTCCACATGGCTCAAGCTACACTATAAGGCTCAGCGTTAAAATAAACAGACGACGAATTTAAGTTAAGTTGAGAAATTACACAAACAAAAAAGAGACTACCATTGTTCAGTCGTCATTCTATCAGTCAAATAAAATGTGCATAAATATTAAGTTTTTGATCTCACAGCAGACTGCAGAGCACTTGAAGTTGTACAAGCTGTTCAGAGAAATGTCTAGTCATTTTTACCTTTTTAGAAGTTGTTGCACTGTACGCTGTATGTTAAACACACCTGACTTTAACATGAAGTGCCCCGTTACTAGCGTAACAGTAGTAAAGTAAAGAGTTAGCTGAGGGAAGGAGGAAAAGGAAAGGGTCGAAGAGATGTTGGTATAGAGGAAATGGAGTATGAGGGTATATGAGGGGAGGGAGCAAGGGAGAGAGTTTGCAAAAAAGGCTGTAGTGGCCTACTGAGCTAGAAACACAAATAACGAGTGCACGTCAAACAAAGTGTGGATCAATCCGCACACGGAGGAAAGGGAGGGCCCACTGAATTATTCAAGCAGACCTGAGGAGATGTTTGTCTGAGAAGAGATGGATGCCTTCACCTGAGTTATACATAATATATGAAATGAAAATGAAAAAAAACATATATATACTGTGAGCAAACCGCAGGCAGATCACCACTCGTGAAATTATGGAATGATAAGGTGAAATGTCTGAACATCAACTATATACAGTATATACATGTTGATTCTCATGAGAAAGAAAGCACTGGCACTTCATGATCAATAAGTATTGTGTGACAAGTTGCCAGGTGTGTGTGCGTGCATGCCGGTGTATGAGAGCCAACTGTGCAGGAGGATGGATTATACTAGTGTATGTGTTTGTTCGATTTGAAACTTTTGTTGCTTTTCTAGACAGACTGAACTCGCTGAACCACCCAGAAGTGGCTGTTCAGTTAATTAATGATCGGTTCCCTTTAGCTTTGACTCTTGCTACTGCTCTACAAACTTTATCATCGGACCTACTGTAAAGCAAGTCATTTACACAGTAATTACACCGTATGAGGGGAAACACCAGGAGTAATGCACATAGTTGCACATCTGTTTATTCCACATTTCTATATTTTTACCTTTATTTATGTCAACTGTATGTTTATGTCTATATGCAGCACCTAATCACTATAGCAGATTCCTTGTATGTGTAAATTACTACTTGCCAATAAAGTTCTGATGTGCACAAGCAAATTGCTTTCATTTCCAGGTTCTTCTAGCAATGATCACCACTGCTACCAAAAAGACCTATTGTTTATGTCTTACACTAAACAGTAATCATGAGGTTGAACGGTAATAAGTTATCAGTTCTTCACTGTGAACTCTCAAATGTTTTTATCAGTCATTTGTTTTCATGTTTCCAAATATTTTACAGAAGTATTTTGAATTGCATTTGTGTATTGTGTGGATTTGAACAGGGGCGTCAAAGGGGGACGAATAGGTCAAAAGTTGCAAAGAAACTCCCACACAACTTGCATGGCAAATCAGGCATTTGTCTGATTAAGGTCTAGTTCTGAAACATTGCCAGCTTATAAATTTATTTTTGCAAGTCAGATATTGTGTGGACTTAAAATTCCCAATCAAGGTTGCAAAGCAAATCTGTTAAATAAATAAACTGCGGCAAGTTTCAGTAAAGATGCATATGAATTTATATTAATTAATTGTAAATTAAATTATTAATGCAGACCATGCGGGACAGAGTGGAGACCAGAGGAAGGGAATACACTCTGCAAATTTGTTTCTGCAGTTGCTCTATAGCATAAAAGACTTACAACCCCTTGCAGCACACAGTCAGCTATAGCTGTTGATGAAGCTTTGTGCACTGCGCTGAACCATTTTTATTTTTCACTGGCTGCATAATGCTCTTGACTTTAAAGGTGTAGTTTAAACAACCCTCTTGCGTGTGTGTCCCACCTTGCAGATCTTGTAGAGGGAGTCTTGCCCATCTCCTCCAGTGTCTTTGAAGTAGTCATGAGCTGGGAATGTCCTGTTAATGTCCCTGGTGATGGCACTGTCCTGAGGGGACTCCTGAGGATCAAACAAGGGGGAGGGTAAGGTAAATAAGCAAGGTAAAGACGGGTGAGAAGACAGAGAGGGAGATTCACTTCAGAATCTGAGAAGAAATTCCACAGAGGCCCAGCAGTGGTCAGTGTTCCTCAGCATGTGGTGACCATCAGTAAGGGGCAGGATGAATGACTGGTAGCACAGAGTGTTCTCTTCTACAGTACAGAGTGTACACATCTCCACGACTCTCTTTTTGTCAGTCTCTGTTCGTTTCAGGTCAAATTTTAATCTATTTAGAACATGACAAGTAATTCTTATCTTGCCAAAGCTTGGATAAATAATGCAAACAATAGTTGCTAACAGTAATTACACAGCTGTGACAAATAAAATAAAAATAACGGAGGAAAGGAAAACAGGCCAAATACATCACGTAACACAAACACAGAGACATTCCTATTACTTATCAACTTTCTGTGATTCAAATACAATACTGACAGTTATGCCATTACCCGGTCTCTTATACACTGAAGATTGAGACACTGAGACTGAAATACTGTATTGTACAACACCAAGCTGATAATAGGGTGTTTGGCTTTCATTGTCACACCATCTACCATCACCAATCTGAACTGTAACAGCTCTCAGGACATTTTGTGTCAGAGCCAGATAGACAAATGACTAGGCTAGTGAGCAGGAGACTTTTTTGCGCATGTTAAAATTTAAGTGATTTTATTTGGGCTAAATGGTGCCACTGGCAGGAAAATAAACATGACAAAGAGTCTTTAACCGTGCAAGCAGCTTTGCGAGACTGTACTTACACATTCACGATGCTTTGAGCTAAATGCTAACGTCAGCATGCTAACATACTCACAATGACGATGGTAACATGCTGATGCTAAGCATGTATAATGTTTATGATGTGTGTGCCATCTTACACAAGGTACAGCTGAGGCTGATGGGAATGTCATTTGTTTGCAGATATTTGGTCACAGACCAAATATGTTATGGACAAATTAACATTTGTGATTTGAGTGATCATCAGAAAGATTGCAATTCATCCCGAACAAGACATGAATGTTTGTACACCGCATCCAGTAGTTGTTGAGAAATTTCAGTGTGGACCAAAACGGTGACCTGACCCGCCGACAAAAATACCTTGCCATCCACCGAGCTAAGCCGCTAGCATGGCTAATACAAATAAATATGAGGGCACAAGGTCAGAGGAGATTGTTTAAGGTCAGGGTACACTGACACAAGTACAGAGACTAGCAACCTCGACTGCATACAGTATATACAAAAGCCAGGGGCAACATACTTCTCTGGGATATCCCTCTGCTGTGATTACAGAGCACCACACAGTGAAAATACCAAACACACACTAGAGTGTAAACTAGCTAAATTAATTACCCCTCATTTCAATATTGAGTATATTATATCAGTATATTTGGAACAAACAGCCTTTAAATAAGTAATGCTGCTCTAAGACACCCTGGCCATCAGATGATAAATCGAATACACATTTAAAAGATATCTTCATACAGTATTTAGAGGTGAAGTGTCTCTGAAGTTTCGTCTGTATGTTGGGTGTCGTACTACAAAATGGGGCTTTCATTTAACTTTGTCGGCAGAAATCTGGTAGCCGGGATCAGTGGATAATGAGACAGCCCGAAAGAAAGAAGGGTTTCCGTTCAGTCAGCAGAAAGTAACAACAATGCCTCCCCAAGTTCATGTTCAGTGAGCAAATTAATGTGATACTCCATTGATCCATGTAGGAAATGTTTTCACTACACACTGAGTTTTTCTGCATGCCGTGCCTTGCTCAAAGGCACTTTTAACATTAATCCTTGGAGGTGCTTAAAATCCCAACTAGCAAAACCACACAGCAACCTCATGGTCAAAGTAGATGATAAATAGCAATATATCTCCCTGAGAAATCTCTTAATGTTGATCAACAATGCTTTTTTTATTTTTTACATCGCTCTTGTTCTCTTTGTAGCTAATTATACCTTCTTGGTTTCTCTGTTATTGGACCCATCAAGTTCCTCCATCTCCTTTTTCCCAAGGTTTCTGTTCCAACTTCCACAGAGGAAGAGAGTGAAACAAAAATAATGCAAGTATAGAATAAATGCAGGAAGAAAGGGATACTAAAACAAAGTGAGCTAATGGGGACCAGAGACCGACAACAGGGGGCTTTTTTAAAAGTCCATTCCACAACTTCCACCACACCCTTTAAGTCATAGTTACTGTGTGTACGTAAGTGTGTGTGTGTACGTGTATGTGTGTGTGTGTGTGTGTGTGTGTGTGTGTGTGTGTGTGTGTGTGTGTGTGTGTGTGTGTGTGTGTAGGCACAGCCAACTTGACTAGATGCTTAGGGAAGTTTGAGTAATGTTGATTGTTCTGGTCAGATAATGTAGGATCTGTTCCTCAGTCGTTATGTTTACGCTTGGTTGGTAACACAGACTCTGTACAGTTCTAATTTATTAGAGCTGAAACTATTAGTTGATTAACGGATGAGCCGATCAACAGAAAAATAATAGGCGACAATTTTGATAATCATTTTCTCTTTTCTGTCATTTATCAATCAAAAAATACTCTAAAGTGCAACAATTTCCCTGGTTGCAGCTTCTTTCATTAGAGGATTTGCTGCTTCTCTTTTACTTCAGAACAGTATCTTTGGGATTTGGACTTTCGGTATAACATAACAAGACCTTGGGGTGTACATTTACATTTCATAGACCAAATGATAAATCGTTTCATTGAATTATTAGCAGATTAATCAATAATAAAACTAATTGTAAGTTGCAGTCCTATAAATTACACTAATTTAACTTGACTTGACTAACACTGAATGATTTTACTTGAATATTCTGTTCCTGGCTGGTGACTTCGCTTTTTCCAAACAGACATGGAAGGGTTTCACCATAAAACACATCAGAAAAAATCAACAAAGTAGAAATTTAGCCACAAGCCCACTGAAAAGGTACACACAGGAACTCCAGAAATCTGTTCATCCACAGCAAAAGCCATTGGTATCAATGGGTTTTAAAGCACAGGGGTGGAGTTTCTGCGTCCAGTGTGAAGGGCCCATTACACTGGGCTACAGTCTCTCAGTGAATGATAAGGATCCATGTTTATACAAGCACCACTTAGCCATACTTATCTTAAGTGCTGAGAGCGCGTACAAAGACCTCTGACATAATGGCCAATTAGCTTCCTTTCTGTCTGTCTGTCTATTCAGTTAAAGTAAGGTTTGTAATGAGGGTAGCGTGAGAGAGGAGAAAAAACACATCCGATGTGTCGTTGAAGTGGATGGAAGTGTGGGAGCAAGTTCAAGCGCTATAGAAAGACAAAAAGAGAGGGAGGAGAAAGACAATGCTATTGATAGTGTATCTCTATGTAAATGTATAAAGGAGACAATGAAAGACAAGAGTGACAACATAAATAAATAATAGCTGTAAGTGACACTCACAATCACTTTCTTGCTGTGAGTTAAATGAGAATCTCAATATTACACTAATGTAAGTAAGAGCCAAGGGGCGGTTAGCCTAGCTTAGCATGAAGACTGGAAGCATCAAGCCTGGTTTTGTCCAACAAAACCTCTAAAGCTCATTATTTAACACTTTTAAAAATCTCATTTGCTTAATCCATACACGAAAAAAAGGGTATAAACATAAAGTTTTTAATTAAGCCTGATGTTGCCTTACACATAAAAGAATGAGTCCCAGTCTTTTCCTCACAGTGAGGAAAACAGCTTATTAGTTCGGGTAAGCCCAGGTATTGGTATCGGGACTGAAAAAGTCAGATCGGTGCATCCCTATTTTTAGATGTGCTGGTAGACAAATTGTGACAGAAACAGGCTGGCTGCTTCCCCCTGTTTCCAGCATTTATGCTAAGCTAGGCTAATCACACTAGCTCCATACTTAACACAGGGACATGAGAGTGGTATCAATCTTCTTAACTGACTCCCGACAAGGAAGTGAATAAGTGTATTTCCAAAAAATATCAAACTTTTTCTGTAATGGCTTTGCCAAAATACAGTTAAATGTGTTACTTCTAGTCAGGCTTCAGAATTTCAACAGTGTGTGTCTATCTAAATAAACATATTACATTAAACTACATATTTAGTATAAAACATGTTGTGTAAAATGTTTAAACAAAAATGCGGTTTCTGTTGAAGTATCCTAACACACTCTGTCTACTGTCAGTGACAAGGGACATCAAATAGCTGTATCTATATATCTATAAGCTGAATGGAAATCAAGGAATAAAACACATTTTTTGTGTGTCTAAATACAGGAATAAAGTACCGGAGTAGGGCTACCGTGGGAAGACTGACAAGCTAGCCCTCTATTGTTTATGTTCCTGATTTTCTCTGACTCAACACAATAGCAGACATGTCATTCTGTTATTCTTTCTCTGCTCCGTGCTGAGATACCATGAGAACATAAAGTGATATTTATCAGACTTGATACAAACCTTGCTCCCCAACCTAAACAACCCTGAGGGCTACACTTTGTAGTAACTGTAATGTTTTGAAATTAATTAGTAGAGCATTGGCAGATGTTTTCATAAAAAACACAGAAGTAGCCAACTGCAATTTTTACCCCCTTTTTTAATAAAGCAAATTCTACTCAGTCATACCCAGTGATTCTTTCAGTCTTTCCTTTACAATAATCTGTACCCAACAGAGCACATGCTCAAGCTACCTGTAGCGCTGTTTCGTCACCTTAGCATCATTAAATCTTAATCATCTGTCTCATGCCCTACTTTTTGTGCCGTTTGCGCACTGGTACTGCTTCGGCACATGGAGGGCAGGCAAAATATGTATCTGACCAGAACAGAGATGACAGACACAGGACGAAGAAATATAAATCACAAAGACAACACCACATACTGCACGCACTGCCAAAACTCAAATGGCCTGCCTTCTCTTATGGTATTATTTTCCAATTGAGTCCACTAACATTTCCCACTGTAGCTTTGCCAGCATGCAAATTCAACAGACCAACTGCTTGCACAAATATGGTACTGCTGTTTTGCAGTCCATTTACAGCATGTTAGCACTGCAAATTGTCAACTATTATCAACTATGCTATTTGATCTTGGCCAAGGCTTCCACCGCACTAAATATAACTGTGTAAAAGGTTCTGTATTTTCTTAGTAATATTTGTCATCACTTACACAGCATGTCAGTAGTGATAACTAATGAAAGACAGATATTAAAAATCCATGCAGCTGTTTGCAGCAAAGTAATTCAACGAGGAATTTTGAATACATTGAGATCACATTACATTTATTTGCTCAGTACAGATACACAACATGTACATCTTACAATACCATATAGGCTTGTCACCTACAAAGCATTATGTAATAAAAAAAGATCTTATTAGTCTCAGAGACTGACTTTCATGACAGCAAAATTAAACATGTTTGACCATTTCCATTATTGCAACATTCTCCATCTATAAAAACAGACATCTTACAAAAACCAAATTCAACACCCCTGACGTATGAAATATGACATGATGTAATTTGGTAACGGCATACATTTTTCAATATCCAATTCACAAATGCACCATCGTTCACTGTGAGCAATTTTCAGCATTCATTGTGGACAAAAACAGATGCAGAGCATCTTTTGGGACATTTCCTAACCAAGTTGTTACAGTGGTCAGTCTCATTTTAATGTGTAAATAAGAAGAAGAGCTGGGTCATGAGTCAGCCATTAAGTGGGGGTCTGGTATGGCCTATTTCAAGCCTTACGAAAACACAAAGAACAAAAGCTAAAACAGACTAAAAGACAGATAATAAAATACCACTGTGTGTGGGGTTTGTGTGTGTGTGTGTGTGTGTGTGTGTGTGTGTGTGTGTGTGTGTGTGTGTTAAAGTGCAATATAACAGTGAGGGTGGACTGCTTGTTCAGGGTACTGTACAATCTCTACTCTGAGATAAAATAGTCAACCAGTATTCTTTTGGTGTAAAATACTACTACTATACTACTTTTTTTTTCCTGAACTGACACAATAATATATTCAAGATACAAATCTGTGCATCAAATTGGACTTTATAGGTTATTTTAAATAATGCCCCAATTATAATTAAAAACTTCATGTGTTCAATTTATACACTTTTATTTACACTGAACCACATAAACAGTATGTGACTGACAAGGCTGCATTTAATCTACAAATGGTTTCCTAAATCAAACCCTAGTGACCATATTCAGTCTTGTTTTCTCTAATCCTATCCAACATGGCACTGTACCTCCATACAGCCACCACCAGAGTGTCGTTCCCCTTGAGAACATGAGAATTGTTTTCCCACAGGAAAAAGGGGAATGTGTGTGAACGCTAATGTGAGCATGTTTAGGCATATTTCCCATGACACTTAAAAGTCCTAAATCTTACACATTTCTGAGGAACTGTACCATTAACTGTTGTGGGAAATAATATACTTTTCTGGTGAGCTGGCAAAATAAATTAAAATCCATTTTCATAAAGACACTGTTTCAATCATTTCAATAGGTAAGCATGCTACTAAACCTACTTAGAATCCGCAACATTTTATCACCTCACGAGAGAAAAAACAGAGAGTAAGTAATTTCACAAAAATAAATTTCTGTAGTTTGACAACATTCAATACGCCATTTCTGAACAAAACAGGAAAGATTACAATATTTGGCAAAGTTTCACAGAGGACAGCTAAAATACTTAAAGACAACATGTGAATCCGTCTACCATTATTGTACAACCCACTCACATACACTCACAAAATACAGTATACTCAAGGAGAGTGATGTGCAGCTAATAAATCAATCAAAGGTGATAGCTCTGTTAGCACCCTTGCTAGAACACCGTCAACAGTCTAATTCAGCCAATGGTCACATCCTAACATGCCTGCACACACACTCATCCACACCTACACACACGCAAACAAATACATGCAACAACAACAAAAAAACAGTTTTGAGCCATGTTTTCGCTCCTATTTCCACTATTTTCAGCTTTACAGAAGACAGGAACAATAATTGGAAATCATTCATTTTTGACGAGTGGCTGATTTAATAGTCAAATCTTTTAATTACGTTATGCAACAAATGGGGTTCAGGTTATTTTTGTAATGAATGTGGAATCAAGGCTGGCTAATGTGCATTTTCATCTCTGCACATGCATTCAATTTCCAGTAAGTGCTTTTCCCTCTAAAAACAGTCGTGTGTCTATAAATTGAGCCCTCCCTAAACGTAAGAGGAAAATACTTTCCCAACAGTTCATTTTCATTTGTATATCAAGGCAACAGTATATCACTATAAACTGAGAACCAGTCATTAATGCACATAAGGCATCACTGAGCCGACACAGTGCAGTGGACCTAAACAAACTTTGTGCAAAACCCCCTCGCTTCTTACTAAATATTTAGAAAAAAATATATTTGCTGTTCTCTTTGGTAGATTAGATAAAAGGATATAAAGCTAGATTATCTGCACCTAAATGAATTAACACAATTCTCCATGGTTCAAAATAGATGATTTTTCACAACTTCTGAGTTTATGACGCAGTATTTACACTTCGATTCAATTCCGCTTATTATTGGTCTTGTTTAGTTTGTATTAAATATCAAGTTAAGAGTGAAAAGAACCCACGCAACTACACATGGGGACAAGATGACAGAAACAGACTACAACACATGCATGCACACAGACGCATATATACACACACATATGTAACTGCAATTCCCAGGGAGTTCAGGGGTCAGTCCCTCTTAATGGAGGTTGGCCTGCTGGGAGAGTGAATGGGCTATTTGTCTGTTCTGTTTACATGTGATCCTCCTGTGTCGATGTGTGTGTGTGTTTGTGTGTGTTCGTTTGTGTGTGTTCGTGTTTGTGTGCGTGCACAAGTCCTACTCCCGAAATGCAGTCACAATAATACTGCCAGAATACAGCATACAGCTAGGTTTGTAACAAGGTTATCATTTGCAAGAATGTGTAAATGTGTATTTTCCACTATCACGCATTCATGACTTCTCATTAAGACTATTCCTCTCAGCAAATTCCAAAGACAAGGGGTAAGGATCACAGTTAAAGGGTCATTCATCTAACTGCTTAACATTTTTACCGTTACGACCAAAAGCCTTAAAATAAATCCGCCCAATAATGTGTAAAAATACATCCTTTCTTGGTCTTGCTTTATATTGGACACAGTTATGAAAATGGTTTAGTTGTATAATCAAAACAACAAAACGTACAATGTAATGTTGTTGTAAAAAAACAAACAAAAAAATCACAATTACGTTTGCTTTTTGTCAGGTTAACAGTCGTACACCAAAGCTGGGTAACATCTCATACCATATATCAATGTGTGAACCCACGACTTAGTTAAATACATAACATTTTGTCTTGTACAACATCAATAAATAATTAAAAATTTTAAAGTTTATGAATAGATCTGGACGCTGACAAGCCATAATTTGTTCAGTCAATGCAAACAAACTATAAAATGACATGTGTACTGCACCTACATAATTTCTTTCTGACTGACAATCAGTCAATATCAAGAGACACAACAAATACACGACACACAAACACACTGTTGCATCACTTTCAGTATTCAAATACCGAGGGGGGGGTAGAGCGCGTAAAAACATATTCAGAAGAGCTTGCTATTGGCAGTTTACCACAGCACGACATTACTAAAACACAGCAGTCAGCTGTGCATTTAACTCATACTGTGATAATAATCGGGCAACAGAGGTCACATTGTTTCACATACTGCGCATACAGTTTTTCAGAACAAAGTTTTATTGTTTTGGCAAAATAACTTAAGGAATGGCTTCTTATAAAAGAAAACTAATAGATAAAAATGTTCAACCTCAAAAGAGTTCACGTCCAGAGATTATCAGACGCCTTTTTCTTCTCCTTTTTCAACCCCTTCCATTTATCACCCCAGTCCACACACAATGAGCTGGGTTTCTTTGACTGTTTTAGAACACCTTGCAGGGTTATTTAGGCCTTTCTCTCTCTTTGCCGGCTGTGGCGTGTGCAGAGAGGGCGCTTGTGTAACCTCCAAATGCAACAGAAGCAGCGGCTGCGGCAGATCAACGCCTCCTTCCATCTCTTTACAGCACATTTTAGCTTAAAAGAGGAGACCTCTTACAGCAATCATATGAGGCATCTTTTAAAAAGTTCCAACGCCAATGTGGGACAAGGGTTTCCTCTACGAGTGCCCTACACATGACATGTTGTGCCAATTCCAATTTGCCCGTGACCATATCCATACCCTGCACATCCTTTTTCAACAGAACCAACAAAAGCCTTTTTGGTGTTCCTAACCCCAAAGCCACCGCCACTGCGCTGTAAACAGAAGGAGCAGAGGCGTTTGAGACCTTTCCTGAAGGCAGAATTGGAGAGGCTGTAGATGAGACAGTTACAGAAGCTGTTGCTGATGGCCAGCCACGTGGTTAGGAATGAGGCTGCAGGATGGTGGTAGATCCCTCCGCTCTCCAACAGAAAGTAGAGAATGTAGGGCAACCATAGGATATAAAATACACTTGTAATGCGGAATAGTACCATAGCATATCGCTTGTCTGGGTATGTTGATGTGGGCTGCTGATGCTGGGGCTGGGATTTTTGTGGTTGGGACATGTGGGGCAACTGCCCTTGCTCTATTGCACTGTTGTCCTTGACCACAGATCCCACTGTCAATCCCGGGCCCTGCAGCTGTTGGGGTCTGTAACGTGCATGCCGCTCGCTGATCTCCCTGGTGTGCTGTCGGCAGATTTTGAAGATGTTGGCGTAGGTGAAGCAGACAGTGAGAGCAGCCGGGGCGTAGAGCATTGCAACAATAAAAGTTGTGAAAGCCGGACGAGTCCTCCACTCAACTGCGCACCACTCCACCACATCGCCGTGGTAACCAGGCTTCCCCCACCCGAGAAAAGATGGGAGAAACACCAGAGCAGAGTACAACCATATTAGAACGATGCAGCAGCGCACTCGGCAAGGTGTCACTAGGGACGCGTAAGTCAGAGGTTGTGTGATGGCAATGTAGCGGTCTACGCTCACACATGCCAACGATGCCATTGAAACTGATTTCAAAACGGATACCATGTAACCGAACACCTGGCAGGTGAGTTTAGGGTCGAGGCCCTGGAGGTGATGGAGGAGGGACAGGGAGGGGAACAGGCAGCTGACCCCCACCAGCAGATCAGCATACGCCATAGTCTGGATGAAAGCACTGGTGGTGTGCTGGCTGAGCAGGGGGGCACAGTGAAACACAAAAATCACCACCAGGTTGCCAGAAATAATGAGAACAGTGAGGAGAAGTATGATAGAGACTTCAAGGAGGCAGGTGGAGAAAATTTGGGAATAGCCTATCTCAAGCAGGCAGAAGGGAGTAGATAAGTTTGTGGGGTCAGCAGAGCTTTGGTTCAGTGGATCCAGGGAGGAATTCATCATCTTGGGCAGGAATACGTGTCTGAGGGGCCCTTCAAGGGTACGATGAACCAAAGAACCCACTATTTTGTCAGGTAGCTGGCTAGTTCTGAAAGCAGCTGTATGGTTTCAGTCCAAACAAAAATCCCCATGCTGCGATTCCATGATGAGACTGTTGCCATCTGCCATTTCAAATACAGGAGGGATAGAAAAGACAGAACAGTGAGCAAGCCCCCCCTGGGTTTGTCCTCAGTGTAGGCAGTTGTGGTTTTATGAAAAGATACAAAACCACCAGGGTAAAAACAGAATTACGCACGAAAAGGAACCTGTGTATTCCTTTTCTTCTTCTTTTTTTCCCAGTAAAGCAAAGTTCCACGCTGAAGGCACAAAAAGGAAAAAATAAAAAGATGTGTGACTTTGTTTAAAGGAATTCCAGCCCAATCTATGCTTGAAATACCTCCGCTCCCTATAAAGTCAGAGATGCCTTCAACATCTGCTGTAGCTGCAGAAAGCAGACTGAAGCTCTCTCTTATCTGTCTTTAGTCCACAGAGTCACAACACGGCTTCCAGTGAAAAGACATCATTGTGTAATGAGGGAAGGAGACATTAAGCGCTTATTTGTCCTTTTTGTTCTGTCCTCCTGCTTCTCTTTCCAGTTTCTTCTTCTTTGTCCTTGTTTCTTGCCTCTCCTTCGGCCCGTTTCACCACTCTTCCATGTCCTCTTGCTCAGTTTCTGTCTGGTCCTTCGCAGTAAGATCACAGCAGGCTGCCGTGAGCTTAGAGGATGAAGGCAGTGTGCGGGGTGAATGATATTCAAAAACACACAAATACAAACACACCTCAGCTGATATTTCAATCCAGAGGAGCAGCAACTGTGTTGGAGTAGAAATGAGGTAGGCAGGCATACCGATGCTGGGAGAACCCCCCTTGTTCATGTATCCTCCTTTGCTGTCTCTCTCCCTCTTTCTCTCTGCCTCTCTCTCTACAGAAACAGTGGCTCTGAGGCCCCTCCCCTTCCCTGGCTCCAACCAATGATCCATCGCAAGGGCACGAGGCTGCCTCCTTCCCCGCCCTCACATCCCTCCTCATTTTCTTTTTTTTTGCTGGTGTTTCTCATAGTCACCCCAGGATTCAAATATACTGTTAAACATACTCAATCACACTGTTAAAATTAGTAACAATCAGTTCTAAGACAGCTCCTGTAAAACTGACTTACGACTGTAACCATCTCAGTAGCCTCTCATCTCATTCCCAAGGGATAGGACATTTTGAGCTGTAAGAATGCGGACATTGTCTTTTCTACAGTGCAGAAAGTTATTGTATTTGTTTCTAGCGAAATAATAACTGCTTGCCTGGGTACAGTTTACAGGAAACATTCCTATTACTTATCTGATTGTAAACCAAGGACATACAGTACAGGACAAAAGGTCCCCCTATAGCTGCGTGCATCCTAGTATGTTGAAACTACTAAACATACAGTATGTGCGGTATGGTTTAATCAGCTTTTATGTGTGTGGAATTATCTGTTCCTATAAATAAAAAGCACAGAAACAGGGCAGAACTTTGTTGGACGGTGTTAAATGCGCAGTTATTAACAGATGTTTTACATGTTCTCTACTTGTGTGTTTATTAAGGAAGCCTTAACCACATTTTCACTGGCTCTCTGGGTTGTTTTCATACTGGCACTCTACCGTACACTGAATAAAATATAGATTTTTACTAAGTTAGTTATTTTCACATTTGTAATCTACTAATACCAAACTGCAGCAACATAAAAGTTAAAGAAACTGAGAGAAAGATTTCAACACATCAAAGCACAGCACAAATAATTTCATTTGGGCTCACAGCTGTGTGTAATTAGCAACCGATTCACTAACACAGCAAGTAATTATGTAATTAGCAACTGGGTCTGCCTTCTAGGCGCAATTCATGGTGAAAGTTCGGCCGAGTTCAGATAACATAAAAATGTAATGATGCTAAAATTAACATTTGGCGACTAAAATGTACAATGTGTAAGAATTGAGACTACTCTGCACCTGTCATATTCATATGAACCTGGGTCGCTCACACCAAAGGCATAGTCTTATCCATTGCACCATCGCCACCCCAAATAACTGGATACCTGAGGCATTTGTGCTAAAACTTGTGGAGGACGGCATCAATCACATGACATCATGTGGAAACGTCAAGATCAAAAACATTACGGAAACCCCTCCCGGACTTTTCCAGTCACAGCAGGAAAGTCACGGGGACAACGTTAACAATAATAATACCATTATATATAATACTAACAACAATTCCACCAACATGAATACATTATTTAAATAACAGCACAATAAGAAATGCTCACAAACACTTTTTAGTGCTGTGTAAACCTTGTATAACTTATGTAATGTATAATTACACAAATTGTCCCCATTCCCCTAGGGTATTTTCCGATATAAAAGTGTTTTTTATTGTTGTTGTTTTCTTTCCAAATGTGTGTGCATATGTCTGTCTCTCTATAACTCTACAGTACTAAGTGGCAACTATTTCATTTCTCATAAAAATATTCTTGTCCAATGTACTATCTGTAAGCACAGTACAAGCTAGATCCAAACGTTTTCAGACTGCATTTATACTTTTCATGTTGTACAATGTTTGCATTGGAACACTATCTTTGTCCATGTATTTGTGTATGTGTGTACATGTCCTTCTGTCCATTTGGCTAGAGAGTCAAGCTTTCACCTAAAATCAAAATCACGATTCATTTTACATTTCACCTAATTACAATTATTGAACGATTATTTTGTTGTTGGTATTTTTGCCCTCATATTTCACTGACAAGGTTTGTACTGTAAATATGCTACAGTAATGCTGGGTTTATTTATTCACAGATTTCACAAATCCATCAATCTAAATGTTAATTAATAAGTTAATGTTGTCGTGCATATTAAAGAGACATGGTTCTCATATATTTCTGCAAATCGCCGCTGCTGAATTATGACTGCTCCTACTAAACTTTAACTCAATTATTTAATATCAATGCGGAACAAATGATTTTCACCTGCCCACTTTGTGAGCTTTGCTAACTTCCTTTCGTCATTCATCAAAGGACATCTACGAGACAGGTGCTGTTGTAAGAGCAGCAGAGTTAGGTCTTTTAACTGAAGTGTAATATGTGTGCATAGCAAGTGAGTGGATGAGCAAGTGGATGAGTGAATGTGAGAGCGAGTGGCAGAAAGTGACGCTGAAAGCACGTGAGTAATCAGTTGTTAGTCTGGCAGCAAATGTACAGTGTAGGTCAAAGTGACCTTTTCAATTAATTGTCCAGCCCTACCTGAGAGCCTTTAACAGATATGCACCTGCTCCTGATTTTGCATGCATCAGCAGATGCTGCGCTTCCACTTAGCATGAGAGTTGCTTTGTCACAGTCAGCTATACCCAGGTAGCATGACCTCGCAAAACATTTTTTAATCTTCCTCATGGCAACATTAAGAGCCAGTTTTTTTCTACTGCTAAGCTCTAAAGAACTGGTTAGGACTCAACTGAACACTTTTTATACTATTTCTTAAATAGGTTAGCCCCAGCAAGTCCCCTTCAGCCCTTCTGCAAAGCGCCTGAACCTGTGCTAGAGTTATTTTTAGATTATATGATGTGATGATTACATTTAATTACTCAGAATCCTGTCCTAAAATTAGAAACATCAGTGTGTAGCGCTGCATGCTCTACATTTTCATCCTAATGACTTTCTGAAGACTGCAGAGTTTGTCTCGTGCAGGGCAATTTGGTGTAGCGTGATGGAGACCCAAACATACCCACATAGCCACACACACACACACACAGCCTGCACCTTTCTCCACCGCAATCCAGACACACTCCCATGCATTCACGCACCTCCTCTGCCCACCACACGAGGAGCTAAAAATAGATGACAGTACGACAAAAAGGGTTGGAGGAGGAAGGAGAGGAAATTGAGGAAGGGATGAGGAAGGGAGTCAAAGGAAACACAGAGCTCATCAAAGATGAGACTGTAGGAGGAAGAGATGGAGGAGAGAAAGAAACACACTATAGCAAGGACAAAAACAGCAACAAGAAAATGGAGGTTTGAGAAAGAGGTAGAAGGAAGCATAATGTACTGTCACCCAGTTGCCAACCTGAGCATGACTAAGTCCTGGTATCTGCCTAACGAATGCCCCCTCATCGCTTGTCAACCTCTGAAGGCCAGGCATCCAGTAGCTGACACGCACCTGGCAACAACACAATGGTCCTAAACTTGTGTAGAGCATATCTGATTTTAAGGGAAAGAAACAAGCTGATAATTACAATAATTAATGATAAAGAGCTTAATACTGCTGATATTCTCTCATGTCTAATCATATTATTGGTTAAATAGTTAACTAACTGCTCTTTACTGACATTGCTGTTGTTACTGTGGTGATGGAATACAATGAATGCTTAATATCAAGTGGCAATTCATGTTTTTTTATTTTTGCTTAAAAACATGTATAATCATCAAAAAATGGAATAGATTTTCTGTTGACACGCTAAGCTACTCACTATTTAAAGAATATGATACTTTACCTTGCAACTGTCACATTGGCTGACATCCATCTGATTATAATTAACACCCACCATCCACCACCACCCAGCTGCAGGCTCATAATCCTGATAATTATGCTCTGTTTTCATATAAATATAAAAATAAGCAGTCACACTGTGCCAACTTTTATATCAGCGTTATATAACAAAAACATAAAAAGAACTGGTCAGCTGAGTTTATTTATTAATCAGAGGAATGCATGGTAGGAATGGAAAATGGACAGCTAATATTGTCATTGTCATTTATATGAGAGAATGAATGAGGTTTGTCTCTACGATGAACCTAATGCTAGTACAGTAATACCAAGTTTAGGCAAGGGTGGTGAGAACATAGTCACAGACAAACAAACACATTACTGTAGAAAGTTACTTCCTTCTGTCGTCTGTCTGCCAGAACCTTCTGGCATTCACTGCATATTTTTTAATGTGGGAAACTGGCTTCAAAGTAAAATATTTCACTGTCTGCCCAGCAGAGGTTAGAACAGCAATGTACAAATAAACCTACAGACATTGTGACAAAACACAAATGAGCAGGCAGTTAGAGAGAGGCAGGAAGACACACAAGTAGACAGGAATACAAACAGGTCTAGGTAGAGTCAGAGTCACGTGTACACAAACACAAATGATTATAAAGACAGACACAAGGTGGGCAGACAGGTCATTTTGTGGGTCAGACAGAGACAGGCAGGCAGACAGATCGTTATGTTGTTTTTGCTCTCCGAAGAAGCTGGTGCGTGTGTGTGTGTGTGTGTGTGTGTGTGTGTGTGTGTGTGTGTGTGTGTGCTCTTATACACACCTTAGGAGACAGTTCTAAAAATGATAACACTCTGTACTGTATTCCCTCACTCTAACACCCTCATGCAGTAAATGGAGGTTGAATATCATCTTTAAATCATGCAGTAACATAATTCATTATACAACACCACCATTAAGGGTCATGCAACTGTACAGGTGTACCTAATAAGCTGGTAATTCAGTGTATGTTGTTTGTTTATATTATCAACAGTTTACTCCTCTTACGGAGAGTAACAGTGAATATGCCCAAACTGTGCATGACCACATAGTTTAGCACAATGGTGCCCAATCACAAGGCCTCTTTACATTTGGTACTAGGCCATGAGAAGAATTATAATGACATATTTTTATGTTGTTACTACCTTCCAGCGTAGAGCAATCTGTCTATATTACTTTCCTCATCACTCCATCATACCCACGACAAGATGACTGAATAAAGTAGGTAAGTAATCAGTTAATCATCACCCACGTAGCTATTTAATCTGCTTGTGCTGTGCTCCTCTTACTGTTGCAACTAGCTAACTCTCAAGCTTTCTGAAACTCTCAATATTGATGTGTCCTCTGCTGTATTTCGTAACATCCTCCTGATTAAAATCAGCTGGCCCTGGACCAGTATGCTGCTGAGACCAATTATTTGTTTGACAAATTTAATAACTCAGTGACTGAGAGTATGGGGCTAATGCAAAATGTGGGCCATGGCTACAACAGCCGAATTTATCAGTTACTATGCGATTGTTAATTAGTTAGCATTCAAAGTTGGACTGGTTCTTCCAGTACTTGGCAGCAGGGATCTTTATTTTGAGGACTTCATTAGGGCTCAATAATGAATGAATCGGTTAAATGGCTAAGGCCTAGTCCTGTTTCCACTTCAATCAATGCCCTGCATTCAGATATATGGTATGAACACAGACAGGATTAGTGCACAAAAGAGCGCACTAGTTAGGACACTATATGTATACAGTGCAATACAGCACAAAGATATGCACACAGTCACAGGCTGAATACAGAAAGCACAGAAAACAAATTACGAGCTGGCATATGAGTATAGCACATTGTGTACACAATGTATACATTTTACAACAGGAGCTAAAAAGGATAATAAGGAATCAGTACATGAGAAGATGAGCGTTAATTAGTACCAGTAACAATACAAACATGTGCAAGAAAATTCTTTCTTAATTAAAACATATAATGTGCCAAGTACTGTTATGCAATACATGTCAATACTCTTTTCAACATTTTGCATTCACATTGTTTTTCACATCTTATTTCTAGTGTGGGAAAAAATCAATGTAACTTACTCTATGCATTCCTCATTCCTCATCATATTTATAGTCATTCTGCTCTTTAACTGTTCTTGGCTACCTTGCCCAGTCTTGCTCTACAGAGACTAAATAAAAAAACGCAAATCATCTGTCAGTATCAGATTAGTTGCACGTGTTCTCCACACTTTTCTCTGTGTGTTTTTTGGCTGACGTACAAACCTGGAATGCTTTGGTGCTTCTGCAATAAATTCCTTTCCAACTTTCTGTCTAAAGGCGGTCAATTCAGAAGCATTGTGATCCGCTGCTATTGTTGGCAGAGTGAAAGTTATTTATTTGGTGTAAACCTTCTATCTGAGTGTATCCTTTTTTTTAAACTTGGAAGTATCCAAAGTTGCAATCATCACATGCCAGATATGTAAGGCAAAATAAAAGAAAAGCACAAAGGCAAAAATGGCAAAAGAGAAAGGGAGGGAGGAGAGAAGAAGAGAATTCTGGTCAGGGAGGGTGAAGAAAATGAGAGTGGGAGCAGAGAAGGGAGGAAAGGGCAAGACCAACATCTTGTCACCACCTGGGACCCAGTTTGCTGCCCGGGGATGTTGCCTTTACATAAGAACAGTGGACAGAGCTGCGGCCAGAAAAAAAAAGGACATAGACTAACACACTGTTCTCAGCATACAGGGGGAGCTAACCATCTACAGCAGGGTTAAGTCACCTCTGGTGCTTACACACATGGTCAAACAGACAAACATTCACACTCTCTGACACAGGTCTGCAGAAAAGGGCACATAGGAAGAGGCACTAGCAAATGACAAAACTAATGTTAAAAATACCCCCCTTGAAATTATCATTATCGAAATAATAATAATTAAGTTCCAGGCTCAATTCGCAAACTGGATTGAATACTCCACACATGATATTACTTGTCTCTTACTCTTGTTACATTTTTCTTGACTTTTGCAGCTAAAAGAAACACAGCTAATCTCATAAAATATGATTGCCTACATTTAATGTTCAAAAACAGGAAGTTACATAGATTATTAGTTCCTTTGTTTATAAGATGGCAAAAAAGTTCCGGATTATTAGCTTTAACAGAACCATTAACACATGACAAATGGCTTCTTGAATAAAATGTATAAACCTTTTACTTGGATGACACCAAAAGTAATCAGCTGGCACGCACTGCAGGGCAGCAGCAGTGGTTACCATCACATGTTTGAAGCACATGAGAGAAGAACTTATCTGTGCCATCAATGGCCCCAGAGGTGTACTTTCAAAGAAGTAAATCTTAACCAAACTGTTGCCAAGGACAATAACAGTAACACATGCTCAGGCCAGCACAAACCAAAAAAAAAACAGAAATTACATCGGTTTGAATTAAATGTGTTTCAGTTAAAGAGATCAAAAGTGTAAAAACAATCAGTTAAAACGGCTACAAAGATTAAGAAATCATCAAAGGTGATGGACAGCTGGCTGATGCATCCTAAAATTAGGGGAGCTTTTGTATGTATCATCTTGTGGAAGGACAGCTTTCCAATTCACCACCAACATTAGGGGATCATGGGAATTTAGTGTGTCCTGATGATTTTAACAAAGACAATCCTTTTGTGTGCTCTTACCTTTGTCATAAGCGTGCGGTACTCTTCTACCTGGTGGTCATTGTTATGGCAGCCTGCCAGGAGCTGCCACACCTCCCCACGGAGAGCCTCAGGAATGCCACTCCGCACCAAAGCTGGCAGCTGTCTGGGACGCACTGATAAATTCATATGCCTGAGAGAAGGGAGGCGAGGAAGGATCAACCATGGTAGTTGACATACTAATTGTGACATTATTTAGTGCTGCTTATTCAAACAATTGTAAAAGTATGGCACGCTCATAACGCCCTCATTATGCAATTAGTGCATCTGCAATATTTCCTCTGCTGGGCTAAGATCCTGACAATGAGTGCGAGTTTTATCACCAACCACCACAGGATTTCCTGTACATGTATAGCAGTCTTTCAAAGGTGCCAGTCCAACTTCCAACAAGGGATACATTCAAAGTCAGAATGTTTCAGAATGTAAAATATGTGCTGTTCTTGCACAGAAAATGTGTACCACTCTTTACCTCTCTACTTTTTTCTCTCACATTTCTACATTAGTTTTGCTTTATTTTACCCTGGCACTATTTTTAGCATGATTGGAAAACAATAGACAATAGCAGCAACAATACAAGAGGCAAATTTTAATGCATTCTTTCCTTCCTAATATTCACATTTTAAATGTTGAAGCTGTTGGGGAAGCACTCCATGTCAGAGAGTGATTTACACAGTACGCAGTGTGAAATGAACTCAGGCATCTGCCGGCCCACTAGCAAGTAACAAAGACAGAATTAGAGATGGAGAGAGAAGGTAAACTTGGAGGCACAGCTGTATCTACCTACCAACTGTCGCCTGACTGAAGTTGACAGAAAATCCCTGATGATTCTCACCCCCCCACCCCCCCTTCTTAATTTATCCCTCTCTCTATTTTCAGAGATTCTTTGGTTTATTTGTTCCGAGCATCAGGTTATGCAATAAGTGGCATTTTCTGTTGAGACCAAGAAGGGAAACAAAAGTATACTGTGTACGTGTGTGTGTGTGTGTTGTGTGCATGCTGTGTGCGTGCATGTGACGTAAGTAATGCCAGGCCTGGTCCTTAGGGGCATAAGATTTAAAGGGCTTTCTGTGATTGGCCTTTCTGTGCTCCCTGAGCACTACATCCCACAATGGCACAACACACACAAAAAATGACCAATCATTTGCACAAAGCCTGGCATTATGACAGGCTAGTCTTATGATTACTCTCTTCAAGAATTATCTTTACAGAGGGACATAAATACCTCCAAAACATTCAGTTTTCCAATGGTCAACATTTTTGGTATTGTAAAAAGGACATTATAAGCACCAAAATATAGTAAGTAATGAAGAAAGAAATTAGATATATTGAGACGAACATATATAAAGGTAAAACAAATCATATATATATATATATATATATATATATATATACAAATTCAACCAAATTATTCTATTCTCCTGAAGAATATACATGAAGAAAGACAGTGTGTGTGTGGACCTAAACTTACAGCTAATTAAAGTCCAGGCAGTTTCTACTCAGTTCATCACAAGCTTTTGATTAAAAACAAATGAAGTAATGGGAGAGGGAAGCCATCTTAATAAGCTGCTTATCAAGAACTCCTGCCTGCCGCCCTTTCTTTCACATACAGTACATCTGCTAAACCCCACAAGCGTGTGTGTGTGTGTGTGTGTGTGTGTGCATTCACTGCAACAGCAATAAAAGTAGAAGGACAAAGGAACAACAAGGGAACAAAGCCTTACCACTTAGATAACAAGTCTCCCCAGGTCTCCAGAATCTTCTCTGCACACTCCTTGGAAACGTCACCTGACCCGCTGAGTAACGGCTCATCGTTATCTGGACACACAGAGGTGAAAAACAAGTGAGATCCATTATTGTCCTTTTCTTTCTTACATCTTTAGATTTACACTTTAAATACTCCATTTCCATGTAAATAAAAATGACTATATACTTATCAGTGGAAAAACTGTACTATCTATATGTACCTATGGTATAGAAATATTCAGAACAACAGAGGAGGAGTCAATGGATATGCAGTCCAAGAGTGAGACCAAACTGTACCAAGAAGGCCAGTAGATCAAAGACTAGCACACAGGCGGGTACAAAAATTACCTAATTTATGCTCTCTGCCTTTTATTCTCATTGCTATTACCTACTTACTCCTACCTTCACACAAAAAATACAAAAATACACACACAACTGCTAGCAAAGTTCTCTGTGCAGATACAGTACAAACAGTTCTGTAACACAGTGTCTGACCTCCCACGGGATTTTGACTCCTGCGGACCACAAGTCTATATCTGGTAAAGCCCCACGGGGGTGGAGGCTTAATTTTCTATGTAAAGCATGGAGTCAGGGCTGTAAATGTTGAACGCTAAATATCTGAAAGTATGCAGCATAATTCAGCTGGGTTTTATGCTTGTTTACTGTGTCTAAGTTCATGCTGCTGGGTAGTGATACTTTTATTGTTGTGTTTAGGAGGTGCATGCTTCTGAATGAGGTCAGTCCTGACCGAGGATACCACAATTGTTCAGCCCTCCAGAGTAACAGCAAAACGTAAGTTACATTATGTTGCCAGCTCAGTGTCCGCTTTTAAGGCTGTTCTTGTGTCTGACATGATATAGAGGATCAAAAAGTTCAAACCACTTTCATATGGTTCTGCTAGTCAGGCTTCTTCTGTAGTTTTCTGTGGTCATTTTTGTAAAGAATATTTTTATATAGCTTCAATAACAAATGATACCTTTTGCTATATCATGAATTACATAATATAATTTATTTGCTACCCTATATCTTGTGCCTTTAATAAAATAAAAATCTCATACTGAGTGACAAAAGTAAGACAGCATCCAATCACCTTCCTCTTCATCATCCTCAGGTGGAGAAGGAACCATGGTACCCGGCCCGGTGGGCAGGATGCCGGGACTAGCTGTGGTCTTCCGTTTCTCTCTCTCAGTCTCACTTTCCAAACTCACCACCTCATACAGTGTGTCAGAGGCAGGACTCTTACGCTCCTTACGCTCCATCTGAGGAGAGATGCATTGAGAAGACGTCAGATAAAGTGTGTTAAGAAACTGCAGGTCACAGCTGATATTTAGAGCAATTCACCATCGCTTGCGTTGATTCAATCATGGATGGGAAACTGTGCCATGACTTGACATACCTGTCGTAGTTTAAGGTAGAAGGTCTCAGTGTAGTTACGCTTGCTGAAGGGCCAGAACAGCCTGTCATTTGGGGAGCACACTCTGACCCTCGTCTCCAGCAGAAAACGGACCGGCTCCTCAACCTCTGTAATCACCAGGTCCACCTGTCGTCATGTACATGAATTTATCTAGAAAAACAAAGAAAAAACAGCTAAAATGTTATCCCTAAGTGACTCGTTCTCTTCAGTTCATGACCCCACCTATAACAAATACATATTTAAACTGAAAATTATTTACGAGAACAACTGAGTGACAATGAACAATGAATTAGACTTTTTGTGTTTGAATGTGGATGTAGCATGAACGGCATGAGGCACAAAGATGGAACAAAGACAGAGCCTGGGTCTATTAGTGTGGCTGTCTGTGATTCATCATCAATTTTCCAGCAATATTTATTTGCAGTCTGCTCAAATATTGTAGCTTATGTGTTCTATGCAACATTATTTTTTAACAGCAAAGTACAGTTGCCATTCTTATTTAGTGCAGCTATAATTTTGCTCTTTCACAGCTTGAGTCGAGGATTTGTGCAACCAGAGGAAAGTGTTTGGACATGTGTCAAACATTAGTGGGAAAACACAAATCAATAAACAACCAACTAGCCTAAGGAAATAATAACTGTAAACTCATTTCTATTAGAATTTTCGACAGATGTTTGGCTGTTACCTTTGGGCGTTTCCTCATTTACAGCCTGGAACTGAGGCGTGTTGGGGTTCCAACTTCCTGTGATGATGTATGACTTCCCGTCGGAGCTCTTTCCCATTGACTCCTGTAGGGGGCGCGAGTGAGAAGAAGTTAGCAAACACACACAACTGCACGACAGCGCACACATACACATGAAAACAGTCCCCCACCAGGTCTAGCAGGTGCATGTCGCTGTTCTTGACATTTTTCCCTGGGCTGAGCAAGAGACCGAAACACCTGGAGAGGAAACATACAAGAAAGCACACATCAATAAACATGAAAATACATACGCAGAATGAAAACTAATAGAATTACGTAAGAAAAAAGGGAGAGGGAATAAAGAACAGAGCAAGAGCGCGAACCAGATGCAGAACAATAAATCTCCCTATAAAGTAAAACCAGTTTTTAACCATCACATGTGACTGCAAATAGCTTCCTGGACTGATCCTCTAACACAGACCAGAACATGGAGAATGTTAAACACAGCACTTCAATCCTTACCTTCTCTGGGTTCATCAAACAATAACAAACCACCATGAAAAAAAGTGAAGGAATGTTTACATTTCAACAGATTTATTAAACCGTGGAAAATAAGGGAGCCTCAGCGACAGACTCACATCAATCACCATCTCACAAATGTGCCGGAACACTTAAAACCTGACATGGGCTGAGCCGACGTGCGGATGTAAAGATGTTTGCCGGTGTGTGTTTATCAAATATATCTGAGTGATTCCTTTCTCATGAATGTCTGGTCGTCATTTAGGCAGACACATCTCAACCGCAGCAAATTGAGTAAATGCATGACAGATTCTCTCCTTAAATATTTTCCTTTTACAGGACAATTCCAGAGTGACAAAAAAATGACATCCTCTGTTCCCTCAGTTGGTTACATTAATCTAGATTGTTCCTGCGTGCTTTTATCATGTTTAGAGATATGGCTGTCGTTGTACTGCAGAATAAATCTTCTGAAAGTAGTGCTGCCTACATACCAAACGATTCTCTTGGTATATGAAACTTCAAAAGGGCACTAAACATAAGGACCCAGCAGCCTGTTTAAATGAACCCTAATACACTAAGGCCCCGTGTCCACCAAAGCGTTTCTTGCCAGCTGAAAACAGCCACCTGCTCTTCTGAAAACGCCTAGCTGGGACGCTATGGTGCGTTTTGGAGGCGCAGTGGGTTTTTTTCAAGATGCTGTGGTTGCTATGATACATAATTTCCATGGAGGCAATGTGCTGCAAGTAGGGTAGGCTACTTAATTTTATTGAATGTAAAAATGTCACCACAAAGTATGTAGGCCTACTTGCTCTGGCCCTTGCTCTGAATAAAGAGAAGGCTGAAACATGAGTGCACATGGATTCATGCGATTTTGCGGCGAGGAAAAGTCTTGGCGAGTAGGCACACCGTTTCGTTCAAGATCGGATGTGCTCGGTGCGGTGTTTGTCCCGCCCCTCCTGCACTGTGATTGGACGGCTGGGTAAAAAGTGATAGTGACGAGCGCAGTGTTTTTCCCAAAGTTGAACATTTTTCAACTCTCAGTGACCAGAAAAAAAACTCAGTGCTCAAGACTCAGTGCTCAACACTCAGCGCTCCTGGAGTTTTTACCAGCTTGGAAAAACACAGCGCTCCCATTGGAATAAATTGAAAAAAAGACGCTGGCGTCAGAAAAAAACCATTTGGTGGACACGCACCCTTACACTAAATAACTAAAATTTACATTAAGTGATGCTATGGCACTTTATAGTTTACTAGTGGATGCTACTCTTAAGCTTTTCTGAAGATGTCTTCTGTGTGCGCAATGAGTGTGTGACTGCATGTGCTTGTGTTTGTGCTTTATTTACCTCTCAATAGCCAGTTCCTTGTTGGAGGTCTGCTGGACATAAATTACAATTTTCTTGTCCATTCCTGCACGCAGCTTGAAGCTCTGCTTGTCCTTGTCTTTTGCTACAGCACTGAACATGTGAAAACAAGAAACATAAATTTTTTTATCAGCAAGAGAAAAACCCAGTGATACATTTGACAGTGACACAGTAAGGCAGATTTAAATATCATTTAAATCATTAGACAGTAACTGAATTACATTAAAGACATTTTAGGTATTATTTGACCACAAGCTGACAAGACAGGTTGTTTAATTGATTAATTAATTATTAATAATTAATTGAATAATTTAATTGATTAATTAAACAACCAGTTTAATTATCCTGTTTAATTATCTGGACTGGAAAAGAAACAATAATCCTGCAGTTTACACACAAACTAGCACATCCAATTTAAGCACTAGAGGGTTTCTTCAGCTGGACAACAAGATTACTCAGATGTATCACTAATCAGTCAATCAGCTCAGATCAGTCTGACTGAAAAAATGAAGTCAAGGAATAAAGCAAATTTAAAAACAACCAAAGTTGACCGAAGTGCTGAACAAAGTTCTACAGTTGAATAAATAACAATTAAACCAGATAAATTAAAACAGGCCAAACAACATTAATGACATATAGCAATACAATAGGCAAAAAGGCACTTGCAAGACAGTTAAGCAAAGGTTCCCCTAAACAGACTCAAATGCCAAAGAATAAAAAATGAATGTTAAGATGAGACTTAAAATTCTCGATGGTGGGGGATGATCTGATAATCAGGGGTAGTTTATTACACAGTCTCGGGGGCACCACTGAAAAGGCACGATCACCCATTGTTTTCATACGACTGTGGAATGGCTAAAAGGGATTGTTTTGATGATCTGAGGGGTGTAGAAGAGTGACAAACCATTAGGAGTTCTGAAATATAAGAGCCAGTCCAGAAGACCAAGGCTCATGTTCATAATAGACCCATTTATCATAATAAAAGTGTGCGTAAGAGCCATTTTCAAACAGGAAAAGAACGAGCTTTGAGACAGGAACAGTAATCAACATTCTCCAAACCTTCACTGACACAAATTCCTGAGGAAACACTGAAGAAACCCTTAAGTAGAGTTTCTTGAGTTAAAAAAAAAAACATCAATCAATTTGAAATCTATTGCAAACATTTGGAACCTGCCATAGTTTCAGGCAGTGCTTAGATCACAAAAACTTTGTGAGCAGGGATTTAATGTGCCAGATCCAGCTTAGTCAACTACACTATCTGACTGAGTCATGGTTTTACAATGTAATGTCCTCTGACTACAGACAAACAGGCTTCTATATACAAAGATGATTTAAATATTCTACTTTATTTTTTTTTACAGATATCATTCTACATACATTATAGGGATGGGCTGATAGACTGACAGACATCATGATGTCGATCGTTATTGTAAAACCCCCACCCCATAGCAAATAAAAATCTCAAATGTTTACATTATACCACCCTGTGAAAGCAGGTTTTAACCACGAACATTTTTATTAATGTTTTTAAGTATGGTTTGCACCTGCCTCGGAATTCTCTTCTCCCCACACTCTGACACACACACCTACACCTCAGGTAAACGCTCGGCTTGCCCCGCCTCTCTCTGTCTCTCTCCCCCCGTCTGCTCCATTTTCTCCATCATCAGTATGTTTTATAAAGTCGCCTAAAAGACAGAGAACTCATCTTTTTTCCGTATATTTTCACCCGTGATCTGTTATCACAGCAGCTGGTGAGCCGCACATCGGCATATTAATGACGTAGCCTATCAAACAACTGAAACAAACATCTACACTCTGTGTGTTCACTGTTGTTTTACCTGGTCCGTGCTTAAAATATCCACTGCGACTTGAAACGTAAGTTAACAGTCTTCCAATTTCTTTTACCGAGTGAGAACACATGCACATTACATTTACATTTATTCATTTAGCGGTCGCACGCCTCTGGAGCAACGAGGGTTAAGTGTCTTGTACAGGAACACAATGGTGGATGGGTCACAGTGGGGGATTGAATCCATTGCGCCATCACCCCACATAAGATGACTTCTGCCCCTCCATAGCTTATTCACAAGGGAAACAACAACAGTCTAGGAGTGCTTGCATGTGGGAGCTGTTTGCTTGGAAGTCAGCATCCTAAAAATAATCAACCAAGAGCTAATGAGGAGGAAATCTGTGCTGGCTAAAAATAACCCCTCGCATTTTTTATTTGGTCTTTTTTGTTTTGTTTTCCAAATAAGTCAAGTAAATATCTAGGGCTATTTGTGAACACACGCAAGTGACTCAGGGAAAACAAAATAAAGCAAAGGTCAAACAAGATGGGTTTGAATGCAGCAAACACAGGAACTTTCTGTTGTGTTCTCTAATCAACGTGAGAAAAAGAGTGAGATCGTAATTAATAGAAGTGGTCAAATTATCAGTCCACTGTGAGACAGGAAGGGCTCCCCAGTCCTTCTTTTTCCATCAGTGATTCTCTTTAGTGATATTTTTATTTACTAACACACCCGCGGCCCTGTATGCAGGATAATCGGTTGAGGATGGATGGATGGATGGATGGATTTACTGACACATTCTTTTTGTATATGAATCAATAAGATGATGCTTCCCTCGTGAGTAGTATGAACCCCATAAGCTGTCAACACCGGAAAGGTTTGTGACTTTTGTAACTGGGTCATCCAAAAGTGTGCTTAATTTGAACAACACTCATTCCCCAGGTCTGCATGTCCCTGTTTTTAATGTGCATGACACGGGTAATTTGGTAAGATCCTCAGGACATTTGGTGGCCCTTTTCATTCAAAGCTCCTTACATATTTAGTTGGAATGGTGGCGCCGCCACAAATAAATGGTTACAGATGAAGATGTTCAAGGTTTCTATATATTTTTCACAATGACATACATTGTGAAAGACATTCATTAAGGGCTCGATTTGACGGTTAAAGCTGGTGTTTAATACAGAATGCGGACTGAACAGTCTGCCCACATCTACAATACATGAAGATTATTTGTCTCGACAAAAGCCACAATACACAGAAAAATGTTCCCTATGTTTCCTGACTTCTGTGACACTCCAAAGTATTTCAAGACATGGTATTACATATTCAGCTTTCAAAGCATACAAAACTGTGTAAGCATCATAAATGATGGTTTCAATCTCCCAACATTGAAATATATAAAGCGTGAATGTACGTCTCACCTGTAAGTACCCTTGCCATCATCCTCCTTGATTTCCAGGCTGACGGTGAAGGTAAACAAGTCACTGTCAGGGGTGAGTGGAGCGGGCTGCTGAGACGATAGAACTGCCTTCTTAGCTGACCGCCGAAACGCTGTGGCAAAGCTGTACAGTATCCTACTCACCTGCAGGAGAATGGGAAACACACAAACACTTTATCACAATAACCAAAATTAAGTCACTATAATTATAAATTATAATTAATTAATAACTATAAAACCAATCAGATGCAGAAAGTGCTTGAGTTAATGTTATTTGACAGGTAATTTTGAAATAAAACAAGAGTACTCTTTTTTTCAACACATCAACTACTTTTCCGAGTGGAACTCATTCCCTCCAAGCTGCTATTAATTTGTGTTTGAACAGCCATTCACAACCTTAGTCTACTCACAGATGGTAGAAATTGCAACAGCACTTGAAATGAACACACCTCCCTCCCCCCGGTACTTTAAGATATAGACACAGACAACATTGACAAGTCAGTTAGCTAATTAAAGTAGAAACCCATTAGAAGAGATAGACAGTTTGGTAAAATGCTGTAGTATGTTACTTGTTTTTTGGCATTGGCAAGTTTAGCAGCTTCTGTAGCTGAATTGTTTTGTGGACCATTAAACAGAGTTTTGGAACCCAAAAATATCCACACCAGGCAAAGTAATCACTGAGCTATTAGTATTGATTAAAAACTCAATCAAACCTCTGCAGATCTGGTGTTGCCATTTTGTGCTATGGGGTAATAAAAACGCTTACCTAATGACCCACTACTCTACTGACAGAAGACCCTCCAACCCATTAAGCATTTTGAGTTTTAATCAACATACTGACTCATACTTGCCTGTGAATTAGAGAGTGGAGGTATTGTTCCTATTAACATTAAACAGAGACAACTCCTTCCAGAGACTGCAGGGATCTGCTAAACCTCCAACCCCAAAGAGGAGCAAAGGATTTATTTACATTCACAAAATGTAATTTTTCACTCACAAGACTTTTGATTTGGGTGCTTTAGATTTAGTCAAGAAAAAAAGTATTTCAATTAATTTTTGATCATTGCTACACAGACATGTGTGTATGATAATAAACAGAGCGCTCCCCCAACTTGAGGCCCACAGCACAATGGTTTTGGATCATCTCTAATTCGGGTAAACAGCAGAGCTTGGGGGTTAGTGACTGAGAGATGGTGGGGGAAACTGCTGTTATCAATAAATAACAATACTCGCTTTTTCAAGGCCAGAGCATGAAGCAGCTTCTAACCTCTCCAACACAAAGCCTTTGTTATGCTCTCTGTGCAGTAGACGGATGTTAGGGGGTTTATTTATTGAGAAACAACGGGGGACTGGATGTAAGAGTTGGGGAACAAGTAAAGTTAGATGGGGGTCACCCCCTGTATTGACGAAATTATGACAAATAACACAATAGAATAGTTGTTCTGTTCTAATCAATGCTAGAGTCAAATCGGAGCAGTTTCAAATGTCTGCCAATGGCCTTTTATTCTCTGTGTGGTGTGAAGGAGTTCAATCTGGATGTGGAAGATACTGTACTGGAGAAGTATCAGTCCTGACAGGTAATTTAGGCTGATATTTGAGTGTTTCCCTTATAAGAAGAGAAACATTCTGCCTTTTTTTGTTTTGTGTGTTCTTCGGCCAAACTGTAACTTACAGTCAAGACAAAATAAGGTATTAAATGTTAATGTTAATAATGTATTAACATTTAGAAAAACTTGATTCCACAAAAGTTGTCAAACAAATGTTTTTCAATATCTATCTACAAGGAAAGTTGTTTTATCCCACTCAAATTTTTTCAAGTGTAACAAGTTTTTTTTTTGTTGTTGTTGTACTGTCATCAAAATGTAACTGAAGTTGAAGTATTACGTTTTAACCATTTTTGTCTTTTTATGCAAATAAACTGTACAGACAATGTTTAAATGTTACTGTTTTTACCCTCAGATTTCTTATGAAACGCAATTACATAAGTTGTTCAGGATTTGGAATCAGCCTTTATCAAAAAAAAGTGTGGCCTTTAAGGATCTGGAACTTGTTAGGTATTGTGTTAGATTGTTATTTTTTACTTCCCGTTCAGGATATTCTTACTTTTTCTTACTTGGCAGCATCATCTTGCGTACTGACATGAAGCTTTGAGATATTTTTAACTGATGCCACGGCAACAATCTGGATTTATTTATCAGTGCCCAATTTGTTTTTGTTTCCCTAAACATGCGATTTAATGTGTTAGGAGCCCCAAATCGCTTGAGTGAAACTAATGTAATGAAGCCGTACTGGTTTGAATCAAACCGCACTAGATATACAACATCTCTGGACGGGAGCAGCAAGTTTATGGGAGGGAAGGGGAGGTGTCGGGTATTAAGACTCAGCAGGGCTCTGTATCAACACCAGAAAACTGGGAATTGTTAGAAACTAGCCTTGGGGCCTGACTAGGAGGTCTGGCACAAAGAAGGCAAAGTAGGACTGAGGAGGTGGTTTGCTTGAACAGTTCCACTCCAAAATCCACAAGTCTGTTTAGAAAAAGAAATTACGCAGAATGTCCAAAAAAGCATATGATTACAAAACAGTGATAACTTCAGTAGAAGAAGGATATTAATAGTTTCTTTTTTCCAAATTGTCTTATTTTTCAAATTCTGGGTAAAGAATGATTCATATAAACCACTAAACATAATTCAATGGGTTCAGAGACTGAAAAATGTTTACACAATGGAGCGAATGACGGTCTGCAGTTGTCTGTGGACACACCCCAACACCTCCCAATTTTTTTTTTGGATTACTTGTCACTGAATTTATGAAGTCCTATGTCAGAAAGTGCTAGTATGTAAAATGACTGAAATGTTTAAATAAAAAGTTTTTTTTTTTAAGTGTATCAGATGCTCTTCACAATTTGATTAAATACAGCTGATTGTTTGTACAAGTAAATTGTTTTAGTCCAGCTGTGATTGCCTCAGCATTTATCAGGAGGTTTATTTGGGTATGGAATCACAACATTTATTTTTAAAAAGAGGAGAATTTGTAAATAAATGTGCATTTATTAAGTATGGCTATGGTGTCCAAAAACTATATTTCAAAATAAAGTGAAACTCCTTAATGAATAAATACAGTGGCTTAAGATGTCTTGGGAGTAATTTACAGTGGATTTGAGGCTACTGTGAGGAACATAACTAGAGCAACCAATGGGCTGACTCACTCCAGACTAACTGTGCAAATGAGATGCCAAAAAAAAAAACTGGAGGCTTTGCAGATTGGTTTGTTGCTGTGGGTCTGGAAGGAAAAGAGGGGCGGGTGCAAGAGGAAGGAGGGAGGGAAGAGGGAGCCGAAGACAGAGATGTCCGGTTGCTAAGTAAAGAACTGCATTACTACTGGGAATTATCTCAGTATGTGTATGTGTACTATTGGATGGTAGGTTGATGTGGGACTGATAAAATACTGTCTGTACAGGGGCTCTTAGTGACATTGAAGGAGAGTGCTCCATGAGGGAGAAATCAGTTCAGTGAACACTGAAGCAGCACTTTAACCCAGTTTCCTGAATGGATTCTCTTTTTTATTTCGGCTGAACCTACTGTATATAAGTAATGACACTTCCTCTCTCCTATAAGTTAGCTTGGGGCATTGCGTGTATTTGTGTACATGTGCATTGCAGCACAGCCTGCAGTGCATGAAATATTCACTTGGTGACCACTGAGGAAGCTCCCACATTGACACAGGGACCCAGAGGGACATGCCACAGGGAGATCAACAATTTAAGACAAGGTCAACCTGAATGCTGATGGCAATATCAGTGTGTACACATACAGTATATGTATATGAGTGGACAGAATAGATGTGTGTAGGGGTGGAGTGTCATGTTAATCAAAAAGAAAAGGATTTATAAGGGGAGCTTTTGCTCCCCCTTTAGTCGACTGTCTAAACAGCAGTTGCATTGCTTGTTACAGTTTTTTTGTATGTGTGAGTTTGTGTTAACGCAGGGGTTCTCAACCTTTGCAAGCTGGGCCCCCCCAAAGCTGGTTTATTGCAGCTGGGCCCCCCGTCCCCGTCCCCCCCCTTCCCAGCGCCACCCCTATTACACCACCATAGACAGATAGACAGATAGATAGATCGATCGATCTAGGCTAGGCTATTATTTTAGGCCCACACTATTATGATTATTATTATTATTAATTATTATTATAATCATCATCATCATCATCAGTAGAGGTAGGTACGCTTATCATTACTAGGGGCTATTGTTATAATTGGCAGTAGCACCAGACTACTTCTAATGTGAGCTTGCAGGCATTATTATTATTATAATGGAGTAGTAGTAGGCCTATTATCATTACTAGGCTATTGCTATAGCTATATATATATATATTTCGTGCAGAAATTTATACTACTATCTTTCAAATTAATCTTCAGAAAACGTAGTTACACATAAAATAAACAGTAATCAATCTATTAATGATTAACTCCTCACCGCTTCTTGGATTTGGCAGCGGAACACGTGGATCCTGAAGATCTCAGCATTGTAGTGGCTCTCAGTGAAAGCAAAGCAGTCACTCTCAGGTGTTCCATCATGGCCTCGCACACAGAACAGAATCTTGTAGATTGGGTAGTTGGCAATCTCCGTACTGCCGTGGGGGTCCAGCAACCTTTTAGAACATGAATAAAAATGAATGAATAAAAATCTGATAGCTTACAAGTCACCTTTGCAAGATGAGATATGTTATGCATGTTTGGGAACTGTGTGTATGACATGTAACCGTTTCCATATACACACACGTAGGTAACAGTACACTGTAGAACTAGAACTAATAATCCATACAGGTGCTGGTCATATAATTAGAATATCATCAAAAAGTTGATTTATTTCAATAATTCCATTCAAAAAGTGAAACTTGGATATTATATTCATTCATTACACACAGACTGATATATTCAAATGTTTATTCATTTAATTGTGATGATTAAAACTGACAACTAATGAAAATCCAAATTCAGTATCTCTGAAAATTAGAATATTACTTAAGACCAATACAAAAAAAGGATTTTTAGAAATGTTGGCCAACTGAAAAGTATGAACATGAAAAGTATGAGCATGTACAGCACTCAATACTTAGTTGGGGCTCCTTTTGCCTGAATTACTGCAGCAATGCGGCGTGGCATGGAGACGATCAGTCTGTGGCACTGTTCAGGTGTTAAGAGAGCCCAGGTTGCTCTGACAGTGGCCTTCAGCTCTTCTACATTGTTAGGGTTAAGGTCAGGCGAGTTTGCTGGCCAATTAAGAACAGGGATAACATGGACCTTAAACCAGGTACTGGTACCTTTGGCACTGCGTGCAGGTGCCAAGTCCTGTTGGGAAATTAAATTTGCATCTCCATAAAGTTGGTCAGCCGCAGGAAGCATGAAGTGCTCTAAAACTTCCTGTTGACCTTGGACCTCAGAAAACACTATGATTGTGTAGCCTACAGAACTAGACTGAGAGACCATTTAAAGGCCTTTGCAGGTGTTTTGAGTTAATTAGCTGATTAGAGTGTGGCACCAGGTGTCTACAATATTGAACCTTTTCACAATATTCTAATTTTCTGAGTTACTGATTTTGAGGTTTTCATTAGTTGTCAGTTATATTCATCAAAATTAAAAGGAATGAACACTGGAAATATATCAGCCTGTGTGGAATGAATGTATACATTATACAAGTTTCACTTTTTGAATGGAATTACTGAAATAAATCAACTTTTGATGATATTCTAATTATATGACCAGCAACTGTATGTTCCCCTTACCTGACAGTGCCTTCTGACACGCCTGGCACAGACAGTGTGACATCCAGGGGAACTTGGCACTGCCCTCTGAGGATACTCATCATACGGAGAGCCTCCACCTCACTGCGGGGGGCGTTGACTGAGGCACACCCCAGATACGTCAGCTGGCTGAACACAACGCTGTCCTCATCTGGGATGGGACTGCAAGGACTGCCCTCTGATGATGATTCATCTGCTGTAAGGGGGCAATGGATTGGGTGAGGAGTGGAAAGGAGTAGAGGAAAGGAAAGAAAAGCCAAATGATTTGATTATTTTATGACTCCTATTATGATCTTATGATGGTACATCAACATTATTCCTCTTTTGAGATGTCTTCTGCAAAGTAGAAATGAGGTGAAATGAGGTGAAGCAGATCAGTGAAATGCATGCAAGAAATGCATAGAGGGGATAAGTAAATGAACAGAAAACGGCAAGAGTTCTCTGCTACAAAGATAGAAAGAGGCAATGAGGGAAGTGCAAAGATTTATGGTATTCTGTATGATTCAGACGTCTGGGTGTAATATTATGTCTTAGAAGATAAGAGCCATTGTGTCAGCTTCGAAAGACACAAAAAAAGAGGATAAGAAACGTCACATCATTGCTCACCTCGGTACGACCTCTCATTCAGCTCGCTCTCCTGAGCCATCTGAACAGGAAGCACCATCTCCAACTTGGGTGGTGGTGCGCTCAGAGGGTCAGAGCCTAGTGGTACAGGTGAAGCTGTAGTGGGAAGAAGGCCATGGTCGCCCGCACCAAGGCTGTCCATTCCTGTTTCTGATCCGAGCCCAGTGTCAGCTACCGATGGGTCCATGAGGACATCCTCTAACTCCCTCTGGAGCTGCTGCTCACTTCCATTCCCCACAATCTGACACACACACACACACACACACACACACACACACACACACACACACACACACACACAGGAGTATAAACAAACACACATACACACACAGATAGAAACAGACATGAACACAACCACATCAAGGTGCAGGGACAAATAGAAGCAAAAAAAGCAACATATTTAAAAAAACTCAAGAACAAATACTTAAACAAAATAAAATCATTGAGTGATTACCATAACATATGGGTCAAATGTAAGCTAACCTTTAGGCCTACATCAACTACATTACAATTCTTTTCTCTTACACTTTGAAGAAATGCGCAGTGGGTAAATAAAGTGTGTATAAGGGGGGAAAGATGCCTTGTTTCATGTTGGTGGTCAGCGATATATCTTCATTAAACTTCATCCAATATTAGTGATTAGTAAGTATGTGAGTTTGAGTTGTGAAATACCTGCATCAAGACATTAGAAGAGCCATGCCAACACTAAGTATGTGAGCTTATTCCAAAACTAACAAATAAAATCCAAGAGCAAACCATGAATGCCACAAAAAGAGGCAATGCCCCCATTTTCTGCTTGCTGTGGCAACAGCCTGATGTTGGGTAAGAAATGGAAAGCAGACTTGAGCTGCAGAGGGCACTGCTGTTCTGAGCAATAAGGGATAGGTACAGACAAATCAGCCTTTGTGGTATATGTGATTATTGATGGTGGAATATTCAAGAAGGCTCTCCATGTATAGACAGCCATAAATAATATTTGTGCCGTAGAGGCATATGATAATTTGTTCACTTCTCTTATACTCAAACAAGTACCTAAAGCAGGATGGATACTACAGTACAACTATAGTGTCAATAGGTCTAGTGCCATAATGAAAAAAGATTATTATTTGAAGACTGATGTTGAGCAGCTCCAGTCAATTCTCTATTTAGGTTCAGACATCTGACATAACTGCACTACTACGCATTCAACTGTGGCGGGCCGTGTGATTTACAAGTAGATGCTAAATGCCTGGGCAGTTGTCAGGTACAACTGCAGCCCTATATGAGAGAATGTCTATCACTACCATCATCAAAACTTAAGAGGCTGGCTACGGGCATCACAGCAGCCGGCAAAAATACATAGTGCACAAATAATCACAGACAGAATCACCACGGAATCACAATCATAGAAAGAGAGAAAAATAGGTACAAGCAAGAAAGAGGTCCAGAGAGAGAGAGAGAGAGAGAGAGAGAGAGAGAGAGAGAGAGAGAGAGAGAGAGATAGTGAGAGAAGAGACTGACCTTAAAGCTGACCCCTTCCTCAGAAATCACCTGCATAACAAACAACAAGTTTAGACACACTGACTCCTCTCTGACTGGATGGGCTGACTGGGAGGGAAATGTGCACGAGAGTGTGTTGGTGAAAAACCAATACATGATATCTGGATGACCAGGTGTCAGTAAATGGAGTGATTTCACCACTACAAACTGAGAACAGTGGGTGTGTGTGGGACAGCATACAGACGGCCGCCACTAGGCTGCACAAAACTGATACCACTGCTCGGTTTTCCTTTAACAGACTCTGTACTCATGAAATATGCAAAACCATATTCTCTCATATCCAAGCGCAGCAAATGACAGGGGAAAAAAGTGTATCTGCATCTTCCTATCAACTGAATATGCAACATCCTTGCTCTGCTGGCACCATCTTCTGGTACCTTTACAAATACAAATCAACAATTCCTTCCTCCACAAAGAAACACGGGTACAGTAATGATGTAAACTAACAGACACAGAATGAACAAGTGAGACAGCTACTTAAGTAAATTCAATAAAAAGAAATGTGATAACTAGGACACTGAAGGGGAAGAGAGGACAGGAGAGGAGAGGTGAGGAAAGGAACTTGAACCCCTTAGGCACACGTGGGATGGTGGCTGGTAGCTACAGGTCTTTCCTCAGGAAGTCTTGGTTCTCTTTATGGAGACACACCCGGGTAGTCACAAAACACCATTATTTTCCCTGACAATGAGTCCAAAGCACTCGCAGCTGCATCGCCACACTGTTTGTAAACTAATTTCTGCTGAGTGGTGCTAAGTGAAGCACTGAATTGAATCGCATAGGTCATACTGTATGTCAGACATACCAGGGTACGATAGCACATGCTTTATGCTGACTGACTGCAGATGGGACATGTTTTTTAGGTAGTATTCATCTTGCTGACACTGAATGACAAACATATGAGCTGGCTTGTCTTACACTTTCAGCTCGCACAAAAAAAATGCTTGCTTGATTTGCAAGGATGACACCTTTCTTTTTCCACTAACCATACTACTTCAATAATAGTGACATTTCACAGGGGAAGAACTCGGAAAATAAATGTAATTCTGAGAGCAAGTTCTTCACTAGAAACAAAGCCTGTGAAAACGTGCTCTCAATTTCTGTTGATGGGCACACGCTAACAAGGTTTTAACGGCTTCCTTAGCCATAAGAAGCAAATTAAAAGGGTAAAAAACACACACCTATAAACAACTATCAGAAGAAGGTAGAGTGAGAATGTAGAAAAAGCAAAACAATAAATTGTTAGCCTTATTGTTAGAGTGTGAGACTGCATTCTTTTTTAAAAGATGGACCAGAGCTCTTGACATGTGAGTGATGAACACAACCTGGTAACAATGGACTATGTATGGACTGGGACACCTAACCTGCAAATTTAACAAGTTACACACTGACGACAAATACAGTAGGTATAGATAAAATAAACATCAAAATGTTTTGGTAATTCATACTGTGGGTCCTGAGATACTCTCCTAAGTCATTACTATTGCAAAAAAAGAGTGCAGACAGGAGGCAGCGCACTATGGCCTGTCATCCTACTGGTGTTCTGAAAAGAATTATTGCTTTACAGTATTATCAGTAGTGACTAGCCTATACTTGTGTTATTCATAGTAAGAAGCATCTTAGGAAAGAATTTATGCCCATGAGCTTGTTATCACTGAAAATCTCAATAGACCAGTGACACTGAACCTAAAGTCTGATTTGACCAGCACAGCTCTCTGAAGTCTCCCTTCTCTCCCTTGTGCTTCCATCCATACCTACACCCAACCAACCTTACCTTCAATCCTGTCTTTTCATCATCACTACCATTGTTAGTGGAGGAGGGTGTCTCGTCCCCTAGCCGGGACACAAGGACAAAGTCCTCACTGTTGAGAGTGGACACTGAGTCCGAAGACACGCTAATCTTCCCCACCGAGCCCTTGTCATCCATGGCTGCCGCTGTTAAACTCAGCCACGCTGCTCATGAATGGAAGACGGGAGGAGGAAGTGGTGGGAGATGATGAGCAAAATCACCTAGAAAAAGAAAAAAATAAATAAAGAAAAGAAGCAAAAAACAGTCATGATGTGATGAAATCCATGAAAAGCATTGTTCAAGGCAACTGGAAACGCAGCTACTTAGAAACTTACCCCTAAAAAATGGTGAGGCCATTCATTATTCACTTTTAGAGGTCTTTTAAACACCTTAAGGAAACTGTGAGGCAGCTTTATAAAAGCCAGACAAAGGGAGCATAAAGAGAAAATAGAGGGTGCAAAAGGTTAAGCAAAGCTTAAGTCAAGAGAAAGTGGAGTAGAGGAAAACGGCATCTGTGGGTCATCTGAGGATTGTGTCTATCTCAGCAGAATAAAAGGAGAGGTATTTGCAAAATAGCTTGATGCAATGTGAAGCCATGTTGATGCAAGTGTCACTTAGAAACAGAAACATGCATATGAAAGTGAAGAATTAAGCAACAAGCCAGCTTGTTCCTACAGCCCCCATCTGTCTCCTGTCAGTATTGTCCCTTACAAAAATTAAACTGTGGCCCCCCACCATCATCGCATTTGTCATATGCACCAGAAATACCTAAACGCACAAAAATGATGCACTGATTGTGCTAATTGCATTGCACGCACTCCTCAGTGCACAACTGTTCTCCCGGCCCGCAGCCACAACCACAAATAACCTAAGCTGAGATCCTGTGGGAATCATCATCTCATCCCTCGCTCTGCCTTTTACTCCAGCTCCCTCCATCAATGACATTTTAATATAGCATCATATTTCACCACAAGATAAATGCATACAATGAGCCATTAAAGACACATTTTGTGTGATCAAGAAATGTTTGCAAATTCTTAAAAATCAATCAAGTATTTGTGAGGACAGTTAATGACAGGACAAAGGTCCTGGAAAGAAGAAGTAAGGTTTGGAACAGGTATAGGATCGCGAGAAAAAGGAATAAAGGAATGAATATTCACTTTTTACCTCTAACTGCAAAGTCAAAAATCCAAATATTAAATAAAATAATTTTCAGTCTATTTGTAAGTTTAGGTTGGCAGTAGGTAATAAAGGTAGTTTTACAGGCAACATGACGTAGAGGTCTAGTGTTACAGTTAAGGAAAGAGGTAACTCCTGACACAGGGAGGTGCCATTGTGTGTAACACAGGAAAAAGGTTCTGGCAGAAATGACTATTTCTGGCCATTTCCCCCTCTCCACTCCTCCTTTTCATTCTCTCCCATCTTGTCTTCTACTAGTCTTTTCTTATTTAAGCCCTTCTTATCTCCACCCCTGAAATTCTTTTATTTTCTCTCACCCTTTATTGCATTACTCTCTTCTACTCAGCCCTCGCAGTCCTGCATACTGGTAAAGGTTTTAGTTGCTGTTTCTTCCAATTCGCTCTCTTGTCCAACCCCTGCCCGCCTTTCCTTTTCAAAGCAGGTCCAACAATGGATTAGTAATAAAGAAAGGTCCATAGTGGAAAGGTCAAAGCAGTTAATAATGTGCATTACTTATGATAACATTGTTATACTGACCCAGAATAAAATCCAACATAAGTAGCTATCTCTGTGTGACTAGGTTTTACAACATCTTGTGCTGAAATTAAGAAATTAATTATTACACTACAAAACATCAACTGCGTAACATAAACTGAAAGCTTAGGCTTGTTCTCTTTATCTGTTAACAGCAAATTGAGGAAATGAGAGACTGGCATTCATCCAAAGGTCCTGGGTGTTGTTTTTCACTTGACTGCAAAACGGAAGTAGAAAGACAGGGTCATCAGGTAAAATAATTTGTCATGCGAAACATACTGTAGCCTTAGATGGAGCAGAAAACTGTCACTCTCTGACCTCTGAAAGATGTGTTTAGCCATTAGAACTAGTTTCTAATGCTGCACAATGGAGCGGCAACAATTATGAGTCACATAACTTGAAAGTCAGTTTCACATTTGTAGTTTGCTTCACCTCGCTAAGACTAAAAAAAATATGTTGTTTCCTTTTAGTTGTTCGCTGTTTCAAGTTCACACTCATTACAAACTACATTCTGCACTATAATAGACCCATGAGGGAAGTGACAGCAAGTTATGCAGAACTTTACTGCACCATGTGTGTTTATTTAACGTCTCTAGTATCCCAAAGAACCCACGAACATCAACAATGGACAGAAGCTATTTTCACTAGTTTCACTCACTTTTTAATGAACTGCTACAATACACAGAGGACAGAAGCTCACCATACCTCTGTTTTACCACCTTTTCACTTCCTAATGCCATGGGAAAAATGGATCTTGAAAAGATCTTGCATAAATATACAGTATATACACTTATGCAACCAGGTTATTGTAAGGTTTTTATTTTTCCCCCCTCAAAGATTTCAGTTTGTTTTTCAACTGACCTTCTCTCAAACTGGCTGGACAATTGGAGAGCCTCTCGATTTTGCACGTCAAATTCAATCAGATTGAACTCGCACACAGTAAAGGCATACCCCTAATATGACATACTTTGCACCCAACATCAGCCTGCCACAAGAATTAGAAACACTTGTGTGGGTGCGGAGTTCCATCATGAGCCTATAATATTATCTGCTTAGATGTTTAGTCAAGCAACTTTTAAAAATGTCTTCAAACATTAACCCTACATGTCCAAAAGACAAAGAGCATCTGACAAGTAGCAATCCAAGAGGGACATTTGCATCACTCAGTCGCTTCTATCTTCTCAGGCTTTTAATCTTGAAGAGACACAGCAGAATGTTTACACCACCTTTGCCATTTTTAGCGCATTTGTCCTCTGAGTAATTAGCCTAGTTCTTTTTTGTGTTGATGAACTCTAAGTTCATTGTTTTATCTCAAGTTGGACCCAGCGGCATTGAGCTTACTTATTACCATATTCATATTCAGTTCATTTTAAACCACAATTTCCACTTTTATAGATATATGAAAGCATTAAAGAACTTTCATGGAAACAAATTAATTAATTTAGACCTTTACATTCTGAAAGCCTCTGAGTAGCAGCCAATAAAACCTTCCGGCAGCATCTTTTTACAAGCTTAGACTAAATCCTCATACTTGACAGTAATGACTAACCACCCTACATTACATATCCACATGGAGCATTTCAGAATAAGAGCGTTTTGCTTGTCTGATTTAGCTGACTTTATTTTGAAAATCGACCGGTTTCTCTATGACGTTCTGTGTCCGACTTCCTGCCTCGTTCATCTGCTCTGTGCTGCTTGACTTCCGTCAAAAATAGACTGGCAGTGAATATTGAAGCTAAACTTCAATAAATAAATCGCAAATTGAATCGTAATCGCAATACCTGGCAGAAAAATCCCAATTAGATCTTTTCACTCTATCGTTCAGCCCTAGTGGCAATTCACCAATTAATTCATGTTTCAAGTAGCACTGAAACTCTAACAACCTTTGCAGTCAAGCATAGATGAACACCATACATGCATAATGAACAGAAAATAAAGTACTGTTCATGGAGGATTACAGGTAGCGCCCCCACCCCACACACACACACACAAACAGCTATATCATGAACACAATTAGGCACTCACCCACAGGCACACATGTAGATGCATATACAAACCTCACACACTCTTTCTTTGACTAGCTGGCGGCTCCAACAATCTTACAATGGTTGCCTTGTCACCCTGCTTTCCTCCCTAGCCTAAGCAACATCCCTCTGCCTGCTCCTGCCAAGCTACACTGTTCGTTATCAACCTTTTCAGTGCACTTGGTACACTTCCAACAAGACAAATTATGCATTGCATATCATGGTGCTGGTTGTTACAAAATGCAATTGCATTTCCTATCTAAAATCTTCAAAGGTTTCTAAATGTCTTAAAGTGGAGGACATTTTTAGGCTCCACTTTGACAACACTGTGGGTTTTTTTGTGCATAGAGAAGTTTCCAGGCGGCCACCCCAGTCAAATTTCCTCCCAATTTCTGTCATTTGTAACTGCAATTGTGCTGATGTGGTGATGCTGTATCATACTCGGCACAGTGCACTGGGAAGGAAAGACGCTGCCAAAACTTCCAGAGAGAAGGAGAAAAGAGCAGTCTGCATTTTCCTGCCATTCAATTTTTCAATCTAGGTTTATATCGCCAGCAGGCGTTTAAAAGGCCATTGCAACAGGCAGTCTGCTTTTATGAACACTGTTCTATGCACCTCTAATTGTGACTGAATGGTGTCCTGTATAGTGACAGTGTGTTTGTTTACACCAGTGAAAAGTAAGTAAATAAAGTCAGTGTTTCCCCTACCACTGTTTTGGAGAGCGGGGGGATATTCATTTGATATTCAATTTGTAATATTTTCTTATTGAATTGTTGAAATTGTATTCACATGATTAAATAGAAAAATTAAAATGGATTTCATAGGGCTCTATCCACGGTCTCATGGCCCAAATTGTGAATGTAGCACAACTATAGCAAGCATCATCAGTAGGTAGTAACTTTCACAATAAAAATGTCTAAGAGGAACGGAGAATGTGACATGCATTAACAGGCAAAATTTGTTTGCCGCGTCTATGATGACACTACGTATCCGCAACACACCCGCTCCGTGAAACTAGGGGTCTACCACCCTCCCTGAAAAAATTCCTAGGGGAAACACTGAAAGTAGTTTTAAAATGTTTGTAATCACCTTTAGTCCCACTTTATATAGTTTGAAAAATTGCATTCACTTCATTGTGTTTGACAACACCAGCTTGTTTTGGAATACAGGTGTCCTGGGGACTAATTTTTAAACAGTACGTAGGATTTACACATGCACAAAGCAGTGGGGTCACAAGCAAAAGAAAATGCTGCAAGTGCAACATGCTGCTGTGGTTAATGCAGTGAGTTCATCAAACAAGAAGGTACCTGAAATGGAAAGAAGTGGTCAGATCTAAAAAAGATTTGCATCCCACACTAAGAGAGTAGCTTTTGGTGGGCCAATGGTACCAGTGGTATCCAAGCTGTTATGTTAAATCTGGTTCTCAGACTGTTTTTTAAGTTTTTTCAATAAAATTCAATATTACACTATATCACTATGCAGTTAAAGACATGCAGCAGGATACAATTCTGTAGACAAGAATAAGACTGTGTGAAGTGACCATTACAAAGTGACGACGAACAGCATCCATCAAAGGTTGTTTAAGCAAGGGATAAGATGCAATCAGGCACTGGACTGTATTTTTTCAGGATTGCAAATGAAATTGTGTAGTGTGGTAGGCCTGAGATTGACCTCACTTAACACACAAAGCAATAACAGCAGTTAGGCGGATATGGTCTGGGTGTGTCCTGCAAGGGACAATGCAGCATATAGTTTAACTTGGTGCCTGAAAGAGTGACCTCTCTTAGCTGTGTGTTGCATTTAGAAACAGAAGCAAAGTATTTGAATCTGCAATCATATCTTATGTCAATCCATGTGCTGAAATACGCATGCAGGAAACCTATGCTTCTCTTTTCTTTTTTTCCTCCCTACCAATCTCCAGCTGAACGGGCTGTTCTGGGCTGCCAGCTGGGCCCTGCGTGCACCTCACAAGGGAGAGGAAGACACAGCCAGACACAGCCAGAGAGCATTCAGGCTTCACAACACAGTCCCTTTCGACTCGCCTCACAGCACAGTTTTCAGCCAGGCAGAGATAGCAGGGAGAAAAGGGACAGAGAATGACAGAAAAAGCTTAACTACCACAAGGTGAGTCACAAGGCACGGTACAAAAGGGAAGAGAAGGAAACTGAAGAGGAGCTCTGAATGAACACACACAAACACACCCTAATTTGCATCTTGTTTGTACCCTGAGCTTCTAATAATCATCTTTATTCAGATCCACTGCAGAGCAGACTCCTTCTTGACTATCCAGGAATGAAACCTCTGTGTGTCTCACACTACAACAAAACAATCTCACATTAATGAGAAAAAGAAGAAAAAAAACACTATCACACAGAGCAGCCTGCCTTTAACTACTGAAATGGAGCACTGGCTGTAACAAACCCCTCCACTGTAAGATACTGAGCTGCGCAATGTGTTGCTATTCACATACATTTATTTAGCAATGGTGTATCTCTGTTTATAAAGGAAACTTGATACCTGTGTGTATGTGCTTCAGCAACAAACAGTTGTTAAGGGTGTTAAGGCCTTTAGAAATTAGAACTGAAAGCAGCAAGTTACACGGATACTAGGTAAATGAGCAGTTACAAGAAAAGAGTGGTTTTACTGTGTAGCTGTTTTATGTACATTCTGCAAAATAAAAGTGAGAGAAAATGTATTGGTTTCACTCTCAAAATATTTTTTATATAATTGATATTCTACATCATTAAAGGGCATAATGTATTCAGTTCTTTAGGCCTAATAACAGGGTTGAAATTCATTACATATAGTTTTCCCTCTTTTATAAGAAATACAAATTGGCCAACTACAGTGGGTTCACGATTGCCCCATTTTTCAATCCATGAATTAGTCAGTTATTATTAATTACCATTTCCTAATAGTGCTACTGGCTGTGGGTTAAAGTAATGGCATGGCGGCAACGTGACTGTAAAGGGAACTGAAAACACTGAACGTATATTTGCGGGCATTACATGCGAGTCTGTATACACACATACATTCACACAAAAAACTGCTTGATCATTAAAGTAGATCTCAAAGCATCTAAATCTAAAAGCAAGCCTTGTTGTGGTGGCAGCCTGGCTGACGGTGAGTGTCCTATTTATTTCTCCTTTTTGCTTGTGATTCTGTTTTCCCTGGTGTTTTAGCCTGCCTGTTTGTGTCTCCTCCTTTCCCCCTGTGTGTGTGTGCTCTCCCTCTCTCCCTCCGCTCCTGAGCCCAGCCAACGACCCGCACCTGCATCTCGTCAGCCACCTCCTCTGCCTGCCACACCTGCCAGTAATCAGCCTCATCTCCGACAGTACTTCTACCCCGGTTCTCCAGTCAACCCCTGCTTGATCGTCGTTGCTCCTTACTCGGTGCCACTTCACCACTCAAGCTCTGAGTATTCTGTGTAATTCCTATTTCCCCAGTGTCTAACCCTGTCCTTGTCTCAGTCTTCTCGGTTCCCCGTGCCCGCGTTTCCCTGACGTCTGCCTCTCTCTCACCTCCACTCCTCCTACCCCTTTTCCTCTTCAATAAAGCCTGTTCTTCCCGAGTGTTGCATTTGGGTCCACTCTGTCCCCACATCACAACAGAACGATCAAGCCAACATGGACCCAGCACGCTCGCCCTCACCCCCCTCTGCAGAGTCCACAGACTTCGAGGACAGGCTTCTGGCCTTCATCAAGCTGAGAGGCCTGTAGGAGAGATCCATCTGTGCCAGGGCTCGACAGCTTTTGGTGGGTGAACCTCATTTGAGGGACGCTAGCTTCCTCCGCACCGTATCCCCTCCACCCGTGGAGGAGTCCCCGAACATGCACCTGACTCCCCTGCCAGTGTCTGCGTCTGGGTTGCCGTCTCAGTCTGTACTTTGCATACCCCATGATCATCAGACCAGACCGGAAATAGACCCAGCAGACATTAGCCCTTCGCCGGAGGATCTGCGCAAGGTGAGAACCATCATGGACAATTTTCTTTGTGATTTAAGGACTGAGGATTAGCATGAGAGACTGGAAGCGCTAGCCCGTTTTGAGAAGGCTCTGGACCAAAAACCGTGCCTACTGAATGCTCCTGGTGTGGCTGGGCTGGTTCGGGAGGTGGGTCTTCTCAAACGCCACTGGCCCCCAACCTGTCCCTCCCTCCCCCCAGCATGCTAGCGCCGCTGGCCCCCAACCTGTCCCTCCCCCCAGCATGCTAGCGCCACTGGCCCCCAACCTGTTCCCCAGCCTGCTAGCACCACTAGCCTCAAGCCTGTCCCTCCTGATCCCCAGCCCGCTAGCGCCGCTAGCCCCCAGCCTGTTCCCCAGCCTGCTAGCACCACTAGCCTCAAGCCTGTCCCTCCTGATCCCCGGCCGGCTATCCCCCAGTCTGGTCCTAATCCCCGGCCTGCTAGCCCCCAGTCTGGTCCTAATCCCCGGCCCGCTAGCGCCGTTAGCCCCCAGCCTGTCCCTTGGCCTGCTAGCCCCCAGTCTGGTCCTGATCCCCGGCCTGCTAGCCCCCAGTCTGGTCTTGATCCCCAGCCCGCTAGCGCCGTTAGCCCCTAGCCTGTCCCTTGGCCTGCTGGCGCCGTTAGCCCCCAGCCTGTCCCTCCTGATTCCTGGCCTCCTAGGGCCGCTAGATCCCAGCCTGCTCTTCATGCCGCGGCGGAGGAGCGACCGACACCTACTCCGTTGGTGGTCCGGCCGACCCGTGCCCTGTTGGTAGTCCAGCCAACCACGGCCCCCCATACCTTGTCAAAGGACTGAGCGATGTCAGCCCCGTCGGTGGTCCGGCTGACTCCCGCTCCTCGTGCCCTGTTGGCGGATCAATCGGCTTCAGCCCCGTTGGTGGTCCGACCCCTGCTCCTCGCTCCAAGGCCGTCACCCAGCCCACGGCCCAGAACACGCCACCTCCTTGTTCCTGTCCACGGTCCCCAACCCTCCAACCCCTTCTCTGGTTCCCCCTGCTCCCGCTTCGGCGCCGGCCCTCAGCCCAGCAGCCCCGTCCCTGATTCCCCCTGCTGCTGTCACGCTGCCGGCCTTCAGCCCTACTCCCCGGTCCGCCCAAGGCTCCTTGCCCCCTCTCAGTCCCGCCTTCGGGCCACCCTCCTGAAGCCCCTGGTCCCTCGGGACGCCCGCCTGAACCCCCTGGTCCCTCTGCTCTGCCCTCGGGACGCCCGCCTGAACCCCCCTGTTTCCCCTGCCCTGCCCTCGGGACGCCCGCCTGAACCCCCTGGTTCCCCTGCCCTGCCCTCGGGACGCCCGCCTTAACTCCCTGGTTCCCCTGCTCTGCCCACTCACCTCTCTAAGTCCCTTGTGTCCCGTTTTGGACCCTAGACCCCCGCCAGCCGTCTCCCCTCCAGGTTCAATTGCCTCCCTCCATCCTCCATTCCGTCAGCTGGGCTCGCCACCCATCCCTCTCCCCTCTGACCTCTTCCACGGCGTCCTCCCGGCTCCTCCACGTGTCTCCTTGCTTCCTCTGTCCCCAGTGCCCCCGGCTCCCTTGTCTCAGTCTCCTCGGTTCCCTGTGCCCTTTTTTCCCCCGGCGTCCGCCTCTCCCTCACCTCCACTCCTCCTACCCCTTTTCCCCTTCAATAAAGCCTGTTCTTCCCAAGTGTTGTGTTCAGGTCCACTCTGTCCCCACACCACAACTCAAGATTGTCGCATTTCCTAAATATATCAATTGAAATGGTAAAATAATTAATAAGCAATCAGTAGGAGTGTGGCGAGATCTCGCGATAGTAAAAACTGACGATATTTCTTGTTGAGGTAAAAAGCGGTCTCATGAATGCATGATAATGTTGTGAGGGTCAAATTAGAATAGAAGATGCCCCCCACCACTTTTAAATTGTTTGTGTGGCACCATTTTGGGTACCCGACGTAAAGACAAACGATATACAAGCATTTATTAATTTTGCATTTTGTGACCAGTCATATTTCGTGATTGAAGATTTCCAAAACGATATCTTTTTGGGGAACCCAATATTGAATATCGTTTTGCCTGCTGACCTAAGTGTATCGTCACACCCAGTGATTCATGCATAATTTTACATGCATATTTGTGGAAAAAAGATGTTATCAAAATTGCTTTTGATGTTCTTCCTCAGGTTTTTTAAAAGTGTTTGTCATGTTCTGACCATAAAAAAATAGTTTTTAAACACAATTAACCATCTTGTTTCTTCAACTTTCACTCTGGAGCAAAGCTCAGCCTTTAAACTTCAAAGAAATAATGATTTGACATTTAACCTGATGATAATAATTGATATCAAATGTGATAGGAAAAACAGCCCATTTGGCAACTGTGACAACAAGCTGAATCAGCTAAAAGTATACTTAATTTTACTTAAACCCACAGCTACTAAACATACATTGCCTACCACCAAAAACCTATTGGTTATGTTTTAAAACGGTGACTTGTGGTGAGTCAACAATAAGCAAGGAAGACATTACTGAGTGCTAGAAGAACTTCTTTACACTTCCGTGTGGCTTTAAACTTCTCTCTTAGCCATGAAATATATTTCCATGCTGTCAACCCCACACAGTCTGCTTTCATCTCATCCACAGCAACTTAAAGGGAACATGAATGCACTACAACTGAAGCCAGCCCGTCACCATCCAGCCGCTACTAGCTTACCAAATAACAGGTGCTTCTGCGGGGCGTTGTTGGGATTTCAAACATTCAGGGCTCAGTCCAACTGAGCTGATCGAGCTATAATAGGAGGGACACAAGGGGACACTAGGAATGCACAGAATGTTCGGCCACTGAAGTTAATCGACCGAAAATAGCAAAAAAAGCACTTTCGGAGTATGGTATAGTAAGAAATTTATCGAACAATTACGTTGACATGCCGGCAATGTGGAAGCATTTTAAAGTGTCTGAGAAAGACACTTTAAAATGCACTGTTTTGCTGAATTTTCTCCTAGCACATCCACTCCATCTGTGGCTGACTTCTTAGAAAAGGCAACAAACAGTTTGACTTGCTTGAGTGTTTCTGTCACACGTTTCTGAGAAGGCGATTAAGCTAGCCGCACCTAAATTTGGAGTGCACAAATATTCAAGCCTTTATGGTAACTGAAATGGACCAGTGCTTGCTGACAGGCAGGTTAGCGACTTTATCCTTTCATTTTCTCTCTTTATAAAGACAAGTGTTGCAGTAATTGGCAAAATAAATGGAAAAATGTGAATGTACTTGTTCGGTATTCTGCAATTTTTTTCATTATATTCAGTTTCGGCTTCGGCCAAGAATTTTCCTTTCACAAGAGAAATGTGTGGAATCTCAACAGAAAGAGCACCAGGCATAAATTTGACATATTTGCTTCTGAGGAGAGGGATATTTTTACTGTATATAACCATGGTTCATAAGTCCTATACTTTATTATGCCTGACTTGAGAGGAGAAGCAGACATGATGGAAATGCTGAAATGTTGCTATTTTTCAATTTTATTTTTTTTTTAATGAGAAGCTACATTCTTTACACTTTATTATTTACAGATAGATATGCTTAACATTGTATCTTTAATAATGTTAACTCTGCTGAATGACATGGAATAACTAGGGATACCAATACCTGAGGTTTGGGTATCAGCCGACACCAAGTACCAATCTGATAAGCTGTATTCCTCACTGTGAAGGAAGAGACTGGGACTCACTCTTTTATATGTAAGGCAACATCAGGCTTGATGTAAACATTGCTTCCTAACTTTGCTTCTGGAGGTACTTGATTAAACTGGCTGTGCTACATTTTGCAGTGCTAACTTGTTGGCGTAGCAAACATGCAATACTCCAAACTGCTGACCCTTTGTTTTTAGCATCCCTTGTTTTTAGTATTTTTGTTCGGGTCTAACTGTGAAGTGTGTTTGGCCAATATGCAAAATCAGTATCGGATTGGTGCATCCCTGAACAATGTATGCACTTGTTCCCATAATTCTTCAGACTGAAAAACTCATTGACCACCAGAATCACTTTATTGTGTTTTTTAAACAACTGCTTACAAACATGCAGTCTTGTGTTACCAGTATTTGTACAAAGACCAATATTAAAAATGCATGTATCAGTACATTACTGGCATCAGCCCAAATGTGCAGAGAGATATATGGTACTCAAATTTGCTGAAAAAAAATGTATAGAAAGAACAGCTGCTCTGACCTTTCCGCTCCTCTAGTACATACACTCACCTAAAGGATTATTAGGAACACCTGTTCAATTTCTCATTAATGCAATTATCTAATCAACCAATCACATGGCAGTTGCTTCAATGCATTTAGGGGCATGGTCCTGGTCAAGACAATCTCCTGAACTCCAAACTGAATGTCAGAATGGGAAAGAAAGGTGATTTAAGCAATTTTGAGCGTGGCATGGTTGTTGGTGCCAGACGGGCCGGTCTGAGTATTTCACAATCTGCTCAGTTACTGGGATTTTCACGCACAACCATTTCTAGGGTTTACAAAGAATGGTGTGAAAAGGGAAAAACACATCCAGTATGCGGCAGTCCTGTGGGCGAAAATGCCTTGTTGATGCTAGAGGTCAGAGGAGAATGGGCCGACTGATTCAAGCTGATAGAAGAGCAACTTTGACTGAAATAACCACTCGTTACAACCGAGGTATGCGGCAAAGCATTTGTGAAGCCACAACACGCACAACCTTGAGGCGGATGGGCTACAACAGCAGAAGACCCCACCGGGTACCACTCATCTCCACTACAAATAGGAAAAAGAGGCTACAATTTGCAAGAGCTCACCAAAATTGGACAGTTGAAGACTGGAAAAATGTTGCCTGGTCTGATGAGTCTCGATTTCTGTTGAGACATTCAGATGGTAGAGTCAGAATTAGGCGTAAACAGAGTGAGAACATGGATCCATCATGACTTGTTACCACTGTGCAGGCTGGTGGTGGTGGTGTAATGGTGTGGGGGATATTTTCTTGGCACACTTTAGGCCCCTTAGTGCCAATTTGGCATCATTTAAATGCCACGGCCTACCTGAGCATTGTTTCTGACCATGTCCATCCCTTTATGGCCACCATGTACCCATCCTCTGATGGCTACTTCCAGCAGGATAACGCACCATGTCACAAAGCTCGAATCATTTCAAATTGGTTTCTTGAACACGACAATGAGTTCACTGTACTAAAATGGCCCCCACAGTCACCAGATCTCAACCCAATAGAGCATCTTTGGGATGTGGTGGAACGGAGCTTCGTGCCCTGGATGTGCATCCCACAAATCTCCATCAACTGCAAGATGCTATCCTATCAATATGGGCCAACATTTCTAAAGAATGCTTTCAGCACCTTGTTGAATCAATGCCACGTATAATTAAGGCAGTTCTGAAGGCGAAAGGGGGTCAAACACAGTATTAGTATGGTGTTCCTAATAATCCTTTAGGTGAGTGTATATTAGTTACTGTTAATAGAGCAAACATTTGCATTCACTCAAATCTGGGTTGTGTGTTTTGTGAAACCCGCATTACCTGCAATGAGGCTTTACTGTAGTACCTGATTTTCAGGAAATAGAACAAGAACAAAGAGCTGAATCAAGTGAGGTGACAGCTGGCTCATTTAGCTCATGGTTACCATGCATGTTATCCACTGCTGGAAATTATTTGAACTCACAAACAGACAAGAGCTACTGATATCAACAATCCTATTCTTGGCAGTAATGGCAGTCTTGGGCACTACGCTGACCACAGCTTGTCTGCTGCTGTAACTACTTATGTCTCTATCAGTAGAAAGCAAGAGAAATGTGGAATATAACTCAGTACAAATAAATTACTTGCTAAACATCAGCTTGTGTTCGCACTACATTGACTGATTGACAGAGCTGTGCAGTGTTTACTAGGGATGGGTATCAAATAGCGATACCTTTAAGGTACTGAAACAGCCCAGTATCGAGTAGTATCGAAATGTCTCCAGTCAAGGGATGGAAATTAACATCCGCCAAATGCGAGTGGATTTTCCATTCGGCGGCCAAATGTTGGAAGGATATCCGCCACATTGGTGGGTAAATATATTCGGCATATAATTTCTATTTGATAGTCACACTTAAATTGTTCCCCGATGTACCAAGGTATCTAAAATCGTGTAACACATGTATTAGAGGCGTTCACTGGTTGTTGTTTATGTTCTTTTCATGTTACTTGTGTTTGATTGGCATAGATTTGCAAGGGGTAGGTATTAAGCTGATGATACACAGGGCAACTTTTTGAGCAATGTTGCTGGGCAATCTTGCTGGCGGCATGTCCGACTATGTTTTGAATGAATAGCAGTGGTGCGGGGAGGGGGATTACGGTAGTAATCTTTACTCGTTACCACTGACGGCAACATTGCCCAGCACCATTGCTCTAAAAGTTGCTCCGTGTATCATCAGCTTTAGGGGACAGGCAACAGGAGTCAGGAGGGGAAGAGGGGAGAGTGAGAGTGTAGTCGCTTTCATAGCCGAAAGAATATCTGCATATATGTAGCATCCGCTTACTCATACTGATCAAAAGTTTGCAGCTTTATCCCATGTGAAAAGGCCGTTATCCCACAATCGTGTGTTTTCACATAGCAGCCCTACTTAACAGGAACCAGCTGTGGCTTTTCACAAACAGATGGTTCCATCTTTCTGTCTCGTGTCTGTCACAAACTTTCCCTGCTCAGAGGCGGATAAAATCTGCTCCATACCTTTCATAAAGCGCTGCAAGCCGGCAGATTGGAGTAATGCAATGGAGTAAATACAGATGGTTGATGGTTGAGAAGCCATCGTGATTGTAAAACCCCGCCCCCCGTCCAAATAAAAAAACGGTAAATAATACCGCCATGTGAAAGCAGGTTATAATCACCATGAACATTATAAATTTTAAATATGCTTCGCATCTTCCTCGGAATTCTCTTCTCCCCAGACACAGACACACAAGAGGCCTACACCTCAGGTAAACACACCGGCTTGCCCCGCCTCTCTCTGTCTCCCCCTTCGCCCGTCTACTCCACTTTCTCTATCAGCAATACCTTTTATAAAGTTGCCTTAAAGACACAGAACTCTTCTTTTTTCCATATTTTTCCATCCACGATCCGTTATCACGGCAGCAGGTGAGCCGCTTGTGGGCTTGTTAATGACACAGCCTATCAAACAACCAAAACCAACATCTGCACCGTGTGTGTACAATGCTGCTTTACCTGGTCCCTGCTTGTAAAATTTCCAACGCGACTTGTAACGTCGTAGGCTACCAAGTTTTTAACCGAGTAAAGTCTGTGCAAGTGAACACATGCACATAAGACAACCGCTATCCCCCCGTGCGCGTATGGGCGCACCCCCGATGCCATCGTCTATCCCGATGTTTCAATGTAGACATTGTCCAATGGAAATTTTGTAGACATGGCCCAACCCTAGACTAGTGTCTGACACGCTGTCAGATCTTCTGTTGGTCCTGCTGTCCTCCCCAGAGATCAAGGAGAATGATCTATAGACTGTATAAAAAAAATATTGATCCCACAACACCTGTGATGCTGTGGCACCAGGACTGTCAGAACCAGGAGGCCAGAAGAAGGTGATTGTAGAAAGTGAGCAGTCTGATGAGGAGGGTTAAGTTGAATGATAAAGCATGACAACAGTGAGCAGTGATAAGAATTAAGCTGAATGATTAATAAGCATCTTGTAAGTTTATAAACAATTTACTGTTATGTTTTAAGTACATTTAATAGCAATAATATAATTTTGCTTCAAATTTCACTCTGGCCTGTTCTTTAAGTTTGTATTTGACATAATACCTTATTATCTCAATTAAAAGGAAGGAAACAAATGTATGTGTGACACAAAAGGCAATTTATTATTTTGGCCGGTAAAAAATTTGTTTGGCCAGTAGATTTTTTCAACTATCAGTGGAGTATTTGGTCTCAGGCATGTTCGTCACTGTTGCAATTTTATCACCACAAGCTTGGCTTTCCGTTGGCTTCATCTTCTGGTATCATTTAACACTTTTCTGTATATTTTTATTTGCTATTTCCACAGCATCTCATTCAAATAGGCGACAAAAAAACTGCCAAGCTGTCATCCTTCCTCTGAGGATAAGCTAAATATTTTTATATAACAAGTCTTTGAAAAAAGAAAAAAGAAATACATCTCCTTGCCTGTCCATAAAACAAAAAATAGCAAGGTATTCAAGGTACTCTATTGGTATCACTTTACGGGTACTGGTTTTGGTACTCAATTTTAATACCCAACACTAGTGTTTACCCTAAAACACAGAATTGTGTAACGATGCATCATGAATTGGTTAAAAATCAATAGAAATGTGTAAAGTTTAAAATTGGTTAAGATAAAAAAAACAGCTGTCTGGATATGACCGAACTGAACGCAACTAGCTGCGGCAGCTGCTGTCCTCAGCACAGACATCCAACTAAATGCCCAGTAAATTGACACACTCAGATATGTTGAGGAATATAACCACCTGTTGAATTGCACTGCAGTAGACCCCAGATACCCCACTCTACCTCATCTAGAGGAAGACCAACATCAGGATGTTTTCCACAGGCTGAAGGAGAAAGCTGTGCAGCTGCACAACCAGGTATTTATTTTACTATCTCTCTCTTTCTAATAATCATAACACATTTATTGTTTAATGTATATAAAGAAGTATTTTCTCAGAAGCACTTTTTCCCCAAGTGTTGCTTCTGTGAGACCTCTGCCTCATGTCATACCAATTTAATAATTTTTATTATTTCTTTCCCCACTGTTTACAGACCAACTTCCCTGTGGAGGAAAAAGATACGGGAAGAGCAGATATCATTGCCCCCACACTTGCAGCCAAGGAGCCGGATTACCAGGAAGACACAGCAGAAGCTGAGCAGCAATAACATCCTCCCAAGAAGACGGTGTTGGAAGATCTTCTACAGACTTTTTTTTTTTTTTAAATCGCAATAAAATCGTATCGTGAACTTAAAACCGTGAATTGTTTCAAACCGTGAGTTGACTGTATCGTTACATCCTATATATATATACGGTATGTACATATACCAGTTGCGGCTTGCCAACAGATGGCGCTAGCGCCACCCTCCCCCGTGGTGAACACTTTTTATATACAGGCTATGGGTGGAAAGTGTTAATAATAAACATTAAAATAAAAAAACATTAAAATATAAATAAACATTTTCTGAATAAACAGTAATTACCTTTTTAAGTATATGTGTGTTTAAAATGCACAATAATGTGTAATATATAAAATATAGGCTAAATAATTATGTTTGGGTGTGAAATTAGCTTCCTGCTCATTCATTGATCTCTTCTTGGGGGCTAGAGAGATCACCCAGGCAGCACAACACCACAGTACAAGATATGCCCATAGCAACTGAAATTAAGCCAATCAGCATCCTCATATCTGATGCCTGAAGGGAGCTCCAGGATCCAAGCACAGTCAGTCGGTGGTAGAGGGACACGTGACGTTGTTGACAAGATGAATGCAGAACTCAAGACCGACACAGGCTTTCAGCCTTGGCTAGCTGGATGCAATGATTTAAATGCTTTATTTTGCTTCCCATGCTTGCTTTTTAAAACGGCAGGGACAGATACAACATGGACTGTTAGAGGAATAAAGGACAAGATACATTTATCTGAGAAGATTACGAAACACGAGTGTACGAGGGCACATATGGATAATATGGTGAAGCTAGCCATGCTAGGCAGAGTTAACATCAGCCTTGCGCGGCCACAATGAGACCACGTCCTCTGACAACCCTGGCGTTTTCAGTAGATCTTGTTGCCTCGCTGGACAGTGTGTTGGAGGAGCACCTTAAGACAGTTACCATTTTCAAAGGCACCTCAAAGACACCTGCAAAACAAATTTTTGGACTGCATGCTGTCAGTTCTTAAAGATTACATTCTGAAAGAAGTAAAAAATGCAGAATATCTTGCTATTCAGGCAGATGAGACAACTGACATTTCCACCCACTGCCAGTTGGTGCTTGTGCTACGGTACATCGACAAGGAGAACAACAGATGTTAGCTACAGAGGTAAGCTGTAAAGTTTATAGGCAGCTCTGATGTTTTAAGATGTGGTTATTTCCAGTGGTGGACAGTAACTTAAGTAGACCTACTATACTGAAATACAAATTAGAGGTAGCCTATTTTTACTTTACTTGAGTATTTTCTTTTCATGCCCCTTTCTATGTTTATGTTCACTGTTTATGTTTTGTATATTAATATAATTTAATAATATAATATTGGCATTAAATAATTTCTGACTATTTCACAAAGCACTGGTATCCTGCAGTTTGTGTTAAATTGTATTGGGACAGTTACTGAAAATAACTGGATATGGCACAGCCAAACCTAAAATATTTTTCAACCGGCCCCCACTAATATATACGGTATACACACACACACACACACACACACACATATATTTATATGTATATATGTATTCCCATACAGTTAGTTGTAAATTAATTATAGCACTGAACATTTCAATGGGGTTCATTCTACATATAAAAGCTCAAGTACACCACCACAAAGACTTCTCAAAACAATCCCTGCTGGTCCCTCTCTTTTAATGATGTGACAAAATCAGGACTTAAATTAACAAAATAAAAGAGTGGATTAAAATTATTATTGTGCCAGAGTACCTGACTCATGAAATATTCAAGTCAAAAGTTAATTTGGCCCCTGAGCATCAGTTTCAATCAAAGATTCACTGTCAAAGCCTGACAAGTTCTCATCACATCTTCAAATTCAAGCAGCCTAAAACAAGGTGAGCTATCAGTGTTCTTATGATTTGATTTTTTCATTTATTCTATTTTCATTGCATGTATGTCAAATTAGCTTGTATAGTGGTACCTCCCATGGTACTACATTGGATACAGAATGGTTGATTTGATGATCAGAGCATTGTAGAGCATTACTGAATAGGTAAATATAGCACAAAAGCTCACAGTACAGTAACCATAACCCATACAACCAGCCTATAAACAAATGCAGGGCACATCCAGCTGTCATTCAGCCCTCAGCTGACATTTTAATATCATCAACAGTGACAAATAAATCAGGGCAACCAATGTAGAGAAATTATGTGTTGCTTAACCATTTACAGTACTTGCAGCTACTCCAGCATGATTATTCAACGTTTAACAGACACATACACTGGTAGCATACATTAATTGACTTTCTGGTCGCACCGGGTAAGTTAACGTTACACCACGTAATCTGGATACACGCAAACCTGCTAAATGTCATGCAGCCTGTTAAAGCCTCATGGGGCCTCGGTACATTTCAAAACCCACAGCTCTTTAATAGATAACTTAACCAACCGTTAATAAGTTTTGCTCGATTCCGTTGGGCGAGCCTAATGCTATTAACTCTAGTGTTAACTTCGTGCCCATGTTAGCCCTTACCAACCTGCCTAACGTTAGCTAAGATAGCTAACGTTAATAAGCAGTCATCGCTTCAAGCCCGACAGGAACGTTTAACTTCAGAGACCAATAACGTTACGCCAAACTATCCTGTCACCATAAAGCAATTAATGCAAACTGCTACTTAAATGTATTGGCGATAATCTGGTGAATAAACCCGCTGCCAGCCCGTCGCTGGAGGGAGCTTGCATACAGGCCATTACTGTAACGTTATATAGCTAGCTAGCTAGCCAACGTCTGATAGCCATGCTACCCACCAACAAAAATGTAACGTTAGATGCATTTCTTCATAACTGAAGAGACAGCCGCATTAAACTTTATTGGTAAAGACGTGTGCAAATGCAAAATATCTTACCTTTATTCCCAAAGGTATATTTATTCCATTGGCGGTTGGCACAACATTGCACTTTCCCAATAACATAAGCAGCCAACAGCATCCAGCCGAGCTGTAAACACAAGCCCAACCAACTCGTTGACACCCACACTACGCATGCGCCTGTCAGTGCTCCTGTACCCTGTGCTGAGGGAGGGGATGGTTGGCGATACCTAATGACATGATGCTCTCAGAGCTGTGTTTGGTGTGTTCAGAGTCCCAAGTCAACTGAGAGAACTCTGAGTCTAAAATCTCAACTCTTTTAAAAGCAGTGACCAAGTCCAAGAAAAGTCACCACTCTTCAGTAGTTGGTTGCCAGTCTTTCTGTTTTTTATGTAGCTGAGACCAAGCATTATTTAAGAATTTTGCCTTATACAGGTGCTGGTCATATAATTAGAATATCATCAAAAAGTTGATTTATTTCAGTAATTCCATTCAAAAAGTGAAACTTGGATATTATATTCATTCATTACACACAGACTGATATATTTCAAATGTTTATTTCATTTAATTGTGATGATTAAAACTGACAACTAATGAAAATCCAAAATTCAGTATCTCTGAAAATTAGAATATTACTTAAGACCAATACAAAAAAAAGGATTTTTAGAAATGTTGGCCAACTGAAAAGTATGAACATGAAAAGTATGAGCATGCACAGTTCACAATACTTAGTTGGGGCTCCTTTTGCCTGAATTACTGCAGCAATGCGGCGTGGCATGGAGTCGATCAGTCTGTGGCACTGCTCAGGTGTTATGAGAGCCCAGGTTGCTCTGATAGTGGCCTTCAGCTCTTCTGCATTGTTGGGTCTGGCGTATCGCATCTTCCTCTTCACAATACCCCATAGATTTTCTATAGGGTTAAGGTCAGGTGAGTTTGCTCCATGGTCCTTAAACCAGGTACTGGTAGCTTTGGCACTGCGTGCAGGTGCCAAGTCCTGTTGGAAAATTAAATCTGCATCTCCATAAAGTTGGTCAGCAGCAGGAAGCATGAAGTGCTCTAAAACTTCCTGTTGACCTTGGACCTCAGAAAACACAGTGGACCAACACCAGCAGATGACATGGCACCCCAAACCATCACTGACTGTGGAAACTTTACACTGGACTTCAAGCAACGTGGATTCTGTGCCTCTCCTCTCTTCCTCCAGACTCTGGGACCTTGATTTCCAAAGGAAATGCAAAATTTACTTTCATCAGAGAACATAACTTTGGACCACTCAGCAGCAGTCCAATCCTTTTTGTCTTTAGCCCAGGCGAGACGCTTCTGACACGTGTCTTGTTCAAGAGTGGCTTGACACGAGGAATGCGACAGCTGAAACCCATGTCTTGCATACGTCTGTGCGTGGTGGTTCTTGAAGCACCGATTCCAGCTGCAGTCCACTCTTTGTGAATCTCTCCCACATTTTTGAATGGGTTTTGTTTCACAATCCTCTCCAGAGTGCAATTATCCCTATTGCTTGTACACTTTTTTCAACCACATTTTTTCCTTCCCTTCACCTCTCTATTAATGTGCTTGGACACAGAGCTCTGTGAACAGCCAGCCTCTTTAGCAATGACCTTTTGTGTCTTGCCGTCCTTGTGCAAGGTGTCAGTGGTCGTCTTTTGGACAGCTCTCAAGTCAGCAGTCTTCAATATGATTGTGTAGCCTACAGAACTAGACTGAGAGACCATTTAAAGGCCTTTGCAGGTGTTTTGAGTTAATTAGCTGATTAGAGTGTGGCGCCAGGTGTCTTCAATATTGAACCTTTTCACAATATTCTAATTTTCTGAGTTACTGATTTTGGGGTTTTCATTAGTTGTCAGTTATAATCATCAAAATTAAAAGGAATGAACACTGGAAATATATCAGCCTGTGTGGAATGAATGTATACATTATACAAGTTTCGCTTTTTGAATGGAATTACTGAAATAAATCAACTTTTTGATGATATTCTAACTATATGACCAGCACCTGTAATTACATATTGAAGTATGTACTGGGTATACAAGGCCTGCCTGTTGTTTTGTTTTTTCCCAGGTCAAAACTTGACACGTTAATGAGTCTGTCCAGTCAGGTCCATACAGTCTATGGTCAGGTCATGACCCATGACTGTTTGGCTCCAGTCTTTATCACAGCAGTCAAGTCCAAGTCCCAAGTCATTTTTGTGACACATCTGACTCAAGTCTCAAGTCTACACCTCTGGATGCTCAAGACAAGTTTATTTGAACATTTTTTTTACCTCTCTTCAGAAGAAAGGTTGACCCTAGAAAGTCAAACTGTAAATTGAGATTGTGTTTTCCCCTTTCATTGGCAGTTTCTTCTTTTCCTCAAAGAGATCAAAAGCAAAGCACTATCATTACCCTAATGATTAATAAATTACTGAGTTCATATAACAATTACCATTTTCGTTTTTTTTTTTAAAACGTCCCTTCCTTACCTGTTATACATTAGAAAAGCCATTGCTTCAAGTTAATTGAATGCAAACGCACATAATTCAGTAGTTTGGTGGGGATGGCAGCCTCTTGTTTTGAGTAGAAAAGTGAAAGGGGCGGGCCCCGACAATTCTCCTTGAATTAGCCGACAGTAGTCGGTTGTGAAAAACACACCCACTGTTCTTGTTGTGTTGTGGTCATACTGGCCGTTCCTGTCAAGCCTGTCAAGGTTTGTTGTTTCATAAGCGTTGGGCCAGGTGACATAAAGCTCTATTCCTCTCCTTTTTAACATAATAAAACCAAGTAACTGCACATACTCAGAAAGCTAGTTAGGTCTTAACAGATTTCTGAAGGACAATTTAATACTGACAATAAAGACCTCTCATTCCATTTCCCCTCAGATTTTTCCAGCAAGATTTGGAGATTTTTAGCGCCTCCTTGTGTTTTTTCAGCCCTCTTGTTTTGGATCTGGATTGCATATAAAAAAGGTCTGCTCCATTAACATAATAGAATCATTACATACTGTCAGCCCAAGGCCTATGAATTGGTTGTGTTATCTAATGTCTCCTTTCCTAAAACGACACTCACAGATGATGACAAGAATCACAAAGAAACGTTATTTGTTATTTGTTTATTGTAGCATGCAATTTCATGTTCTGAAATCTTCCTCTTCATAATTCCATCTCTCAGCGCAAACAGAAGCAGTATGCTGCCCGGCCAAGCTGTCTGTAAGTCAGTGTGATACAGATGAACAAGCCAGAAAATGCAGTCAAACAATACTCAGTTTCATCAATCATCAATAGCACACAAATCATTATCACCATAGGTTAGACTTACTCCAGTCCTGCATTACCTTACAGTAAGTAAAAGGGAAACCTTTCACAATGTGATATTTCCAAGGAAATAAATGGAATACGTAACAGTATTATTCATTATGGGGACGTTTTAGATATGCTGTCTCTTAAGGATTTTATTTTCCTCATTCTGAAACATTACACAACTGCCCCAATGATTTAAACACTTAAATATATCTGATTATCACAGGTTGTATAAATGAGCATCAATACTATAAGTCCATCTAATGATGGTGCCAGACTGTATACAATGACGGATGTGTACCATCTCTTAATAGTTCATTTACATTTCAATCGAACAATAGATTTGCAAATAAAATGTCTAATACAGACATGAATAGTCAGAAAACATCAGTTCATCATATGTTTCACAATCAACAAACAGGCTTTTTTTCTCCATAGAATATAGAATAATGAGACACTTTCTTGTCTAATAAAAAATGTCAACAGTTTCAGCAAATTTTCAAATTCAAAACAAAGAAGCAGACTTAGAATATACCGAGAAGGAAAAATACCACAACAACCAAATGTGGTAATAACAACAAAAGTCATAATAATAATATCTCCATTAAACAAGAATTCATTTTCGTGAGCAAACAAGTAAAATGCTGCAAGCAAACTTCAGCACTTGACGTGGCCACACAGTGGGCATGTGCAGAACTCTTACAGCGCTGGGTGTGTTGTATCACAACTACAGAATCATCAATACTCCTCCGGCATCACAAGAGGGACCATATCGCATGCATGACGCAGGGAGGATGGGTGAATAAATGTTCAGGGGAGATGGGGGGGCACTCACTGGCAGAGTGCACCCACTGGCAGTGATGGGGTGGGAATTAGTACAGCGCAATTAGCCACTACAGCAGTGCACTATAGACACTTTAAAGGAAACAGGGAGTACATTAGTTAAATATCACAATACTGTTTTTACATACAGTAGTGCACCAGCCCTTTCCCATGAGAACAGGAACAGCAAAGCCAATATTAATACTGAGAGGCAAAAGAAAACACTGGCAAACAATATAATCGTTGTAACACTTTAACCCATTTAAAAGGGCCAGTTATTAGCAAGTGAAATTCAGGTAAATACTTTCAGAGAATATTTAAGTGATGAATATAGAAAAAGCCAAAGTAACTGAGCAACTTAATTCTTCCCTGAGCGATTCAGACAGACAAGGATCTTAGCCTCCTCTAATGGAACAAAGCAGAACTACAGGAGAAGTATCACCCTTCTCACATAGTTTACAGTAGAGGAATATGAAAAGCTGTAGGAAAATTGCAGGGATCGATTGTACTATACTGTACACAACATGGCACTTAACATTACATGACTTCAAAGGTGAAGCTGTAAACAGATGCAGAGCGAAAGTAGGTAGCCGAGCTGATTTCACGCACCAGCTCTTGCCTTTTCATCTCAAAAATGAACCCTACAAAACGTTGGAGTTTTTAAAAGAGCATTCACACTGAATTTTTTTGTCCAATTTTTCACTTTCACTGTCTACTTAACCCAGCATTTGGAGTGGAAGATAAGAGCAAAACCCAAGAAAGGTTACCCTTCCACAATTTCATTGTTCATTCAGGTTAATAAAGTTAAAGTTTTAACTTGAAACTCAATAAGCAGTCCTGACAAATATGGCCACTATGCCATCCTCTAAAATGTGATTTAATGTATAATCTGAGAGGAATGACATTGCTGCTAAAAAAGGTACAGAAGCCTAGATGAGAGGAAATTAAATAGGAAGCTTGAAAGATTCAAAGATCAGTCTTCTCATTCTACACAAATCTCATAAGATTTAGAATAGGTGTAAACAAACAAGAATCTTCATGACTTTAAATCCTGTATATCTATAATGGGTTGATGTTTTCATGTTATTAAGTCATTAAAACCTAGTCACATGATAAGATGCCTCATATCCCTAAAAAGGGAGTGAGGCAAGGCTGGGCTGTATGGAAATCAACCACACAGCGCAAAATTACAGTGAACTAAACGGCGTACTGATGGCCACCAAACGCACAGGACCATTAGACAAGACAATCAGTTTTGTCTCTGGGATGTAAAACATAGCAAGCAAAACAAGAGTAACAAAGATCCTGATACAAAATACCCCAACAAACAACTTCACAGAAGTTAGCAATGCATAAAATAAAAACAAACCAAAAAGTTTTAAAAAGTTTAACAAAGATACAGCATGAAGAAACACAAGAAGTGAAGTCCCTCGCTTTTGTAGGCTTCAGCTTATATGTAAAGGTGACATCACTGGAAAGCACAGAAAATGCCACAGGCTTACAATAACAAATGTGATTTCCAGTGCCAAGTTTACGTTAAAGATAACACCTCTGATACAGGACAGGAGACTGTCAGTGGACATGGACAAAAGTCATTGTAAAGCCCAATGTTTAGATTCTAGATAACACCAAGAGAAAGGCCACTGTATTGCATGTTTGTGTCTACTCTGTGTGAGTGTGAGATAGAGAGCAGTGAAACTATTCCTAATTTACAGTCAGCAGGATTAAATACCAGAACCACTATAGGCACACAAAGATGAAACAACTGTTTTTTAGATGGATTTTGGGTTAAAACAACTCTTATAGAAATCTACTAAATAAGCTCCATCTGCAGCTGAAAATACAAATTTCTGTTCCAAAAAAAAAAATAGCAACCAAGATGCTAAAGGTTGTATAGTATGGGTGAAAAAAAAAAGTGTACACACATCTTTGTTTTGTTGTCAACCCTCCTGACCTTCACTGATAATTTATAAATTCAGTTTCTGACTGTGTCATTGTGTTCTGTGGTCTCTTGACAGTCAAGGGAAGTCAACATTTAAAAAGTCATATGAGTAATAAAAGACACAGGCTAGTATCAGCATAGCCTGTTTTTTTATTTTCTCTTAAGAAAGAGCACCCTACCTATTTTTGTTTCCAGTATTGTAATGCTTATCAGGGAATACTAATGAAAATGTGTTATGCAGCAATACAATAAAGGCTATAAGCTAAACCAGTAGCATGCAGCTAGGTGAGGGTACTGCCATGTAAGGATGCTTATGGAAACAAATGCCTTAACATGTAAAGACATAGCAAGACAAGATATAATTGTCAGACATTCATAAGGTTTTGAAAATTCTAAAGTTTCAAAAGGTGTGATATAATGTCGCTGTTTTCTTTAATGCACCTTTGGATAGATACTTGGCTCTAAACCAGCGCCGGTAACACTTTATTTGTACGATTAGTATGATATAGTATATTTAATATGATTTTTTGTAACATTTCAACTGTTTCGCTTTGTCTGTAGATGTTTAAATTATCAATAAAGTATATGTGAAGATTCATGAGCATACCCTAAACAAGATTTTTTTTATTCGTGAAATATTGTGAAATTAAATAGTGTGACCAAAATTCCTAAAGTCAACTTAAAAAGTTGCATGACTTAAGAAAATTCACTCATTTTACTGTATTGTCCGGCTTTTGCTCTCTGACAGACCATGTGAAAGCAACATGAAAAAAAGCCAGTCATACAAGTCTTTGTCAGCCTAGTTGAATGACAACAAAGCAGATGATGTGTACACCTCAGGCATGTATTGGCAATCAATCATGTGGTGAAGATGCTGTGTGATCTCCAGCCTTTCTCCTAAATGTGACCGGGTTGAAACTGCAAACATGGACAAGTACAGCATCTACTGTAAGGGGCAAACTGGCCGTGTACCTTACTAGGCATAAACAGTGATATCACTAATTCCTCTGTGGAGCTGTACATTGGTGGAAATCACCACTTAGGAGGCGGGACAATGTGTTTTTGCTGGCCACTTAGGATTTGGCGCAGCGCAGAATGTTGACCCATATCTGTCAAGTTTTATTTAGGCATATGATTGACATGTACAAAGGCTGGAATTAAATGGGATTTCCTTTAATCAGGATCTGGTTGTGGGGAAGCGACTCAGTTCTAGCTAGGTGCAGGTCAGTGTCTGATTTGGTGTCCTCTTAGCTTCCATTGAGCAGCATCTCAGTCACGGGTGTTTCGGGACAAGCCCGCATTGATGCGTCTCCCAGTCGAGGAGGTCCAGTCCGCAGCACCAGCTTGCCGACGCCCAGGCCTCCTGAGACCAACCCTCCCGGAGACTGAGATTTCCTGGAAAAGAGAAAGGGAGGAAAGAAGGAATGAAGGGAGTAAGAAGAACGCATGAGCAGAGCTTCTGTACACTGCCAGCTCATCAAGTCAAAGATGACTCAGAATGATGGTAAACCCGCGAAACACTGGTTACCATGGTAATTCACCTGAAGGCCATCTTTTTCAGCAGGTGAGCATCCATCTTTTCAGTCAAAGGACCCTCTGTTTGGGGGTGCTCCTCCACAGGAGAAGAGAGGAGGGGAGAGGAGCATGGAGGTGGGAGGAGGTGGGAAGCATCTTGAGACTGTGGGGTGGCCAGGTCTAAAGACTCCTGAGAGGCAAACAGGATAAAAAAGAAAGATGATAAACATTTATGCTGTATTCATTTAGAAGTATTTCATTCAAAAGCTTCCGACTAAAGTTGGACAAACTTGACACCAAGCTTCAAGTGGGTTTTTACTGTATTTGGTCCACCTTTCAGGTCTGATTTTTACATAATCTTACAAACCTGAGACTTGATCTCCTGGTGGTCTGAATCTTCCATGTCAAGAGCGCACAGTTCCAGCTCAATGTCCCGATCCGGGTCCGGTTCGCTCTCGGCCCGGTCTCGATCCTGGCTGTAGGCAGTCTGACGGGCTTGCAGGTCAGACACCATTTTCTCACCACTGCTTATTGAAGTTCGACGGACGTGAAGCTCTGATGGGCAAAGCTGCTCACTAGAACCACAAAAAAACACATACAGATACAGACAATCATAGAATTGTCCCCTATTCCATTCCACGTTAAAATTATACATCAATATAACATGAAAAACAACATAATAAAATATAACAATTTGTGTTAATGGACTGGTATATGTACACAATACAGCACTGTGTAAAAATATAGGAAAGTGTTTTGTCCATTCATCAGTGCAGAGGGCTTTCCTGACTCCTTTTCTTGACTGCTCAGAGGGTTTATACCAACCACCTAGCAGCTCTATTTTTGGTCTGACCACAGGGAGGAAACGATTACAGTACAATGAGATAGGAGACAGGGATGAGACAGGACATGCAAACGTGTTCAATCAGAAATTGACTTCCACCAGGGGGGGTTTAACACAGAGACATCTAACAAATGCTGTAAAATGGCCTTAATCGTGTTCTTTGTTTTTTTTATAGTGTGAACTTGTTACAAGTATTGCGAGGCAGCAAGGTGGCTAAGTGCTTAGCGTTAACGCACGGCAGATTTCCTGTTCAATTCTCACTCTTTTCCATGTGGCGTTTTGTATGTTTCCCGATAGTTAAACAACATCTAAGACCTGAAGGAAAATAAACTGCTGTTGTACCTCTCTAGGAAACTGGAGTGGCTGGACGAGTCTGATCCTCTTGAGCTCCACCTGTAGTCGCTGTGATCCAAGTGGGGGTTGTAATCTTTGAGAGCAAAACAAACAACAAGGTAAACAATGCAAATCAAAGCAACTTTAACCTTACCTATGATGGAAATACAGTCATTGGATAAGAAAGCCGGGATTTGGATTAAAGAGCAGCGGACCTTGAGATGATCCACCCAGTCAGATCTACCAGACCAGGCACCATGGCAGGTGATTGCTCAAGAGGATCGGAAAGAGAGCTATGCTGGCTGAGCTTGGACTTAAGGCTGCTCCTGGCTAAGGTCCAGTCTGGAGGAAACGGCACTGTTGTGCCCACATCATTACAGAAACCTGCTCCATCAACATTGGATCAATCACTTGCCGGGCAGACCGTGTTACAAGTTACAAGACTCCGTAAAGATAATATGAGGCAGACTCTGTGTTTACATTGGTGATGCTTGGTGCTCAAACGCAGTCAAAGTAGACACTGTCTCTTTAATGTCACACTTTCTTTGTGAAGATGAAAACCATATTATCATCACTATCTTGTTGCTGCTGTTGACATTCTCGCAGACGCAAATTCAGACTGCACTGCAGAATAATTACCTGGGTGTATACATGTATGTACTGTATATATTAGGGCTGGGCATGTTAACGCGTTATTATCGCATTAACGCATTAATTAATTAATGCCGACAATTATTTTATTGCACGTTAACGCAGTTTTTTTTATTATTATTATTATTTTGAAAGTCCATTGCTCACTGGCTCTGAATACACATACAGTCAAACCATGGGTCACAGGAGGGGTGGGATGTTGATCAGCCCGCAAATCACCCACCCAAACAAGCAGTGGAGGGAGGCTTCGGCAAACTACGCTGTCATCTTTTTCCCGCATTTTTCCACCCCAGACCCGTTATCACGACAGCAGGTGTGCCGCTTGCTTGTTAAAGACGCAGCCTATCAAACAACCGAAACCAACATCTGCACCCTGTATGTTCAATGCTGCTTTCACGTTATCTGGTCCTGCTTGTAAAGTATCACCGCAAACGCGCAACGTCATGTGAAGTCTGTGCGAGTGAACACGTGCACATAAGACGACTGCTACAGTTGAGATTTACAAGAAATATTTTATGGTTATTGTCTAAAGGGAATACTGCTGGTAAAAAGCACCTTATTTGTTTAACGTGTTACGTGTACAAACCACATGTTATTGCACTTTTGTGTATATAGCAGTTCATTTAAATTAAAAGTGCGCATTAAACTACTTTAGAATTCATTATTCAATTTTGCGCGTAGAAAATCATGTGATTAATTGCGATTAAAAATTTTAATCATTGCCCAGCACTAGTATATATGTATATTAATAACTATATATACTTTATTTCATTTATTTTATGTGTTACCATATTCGTGTGTAGCTTTCAGGGCCGAAAAACATAACTTAAAGCACAACCATGTGTTGTATAATGATGAATAAACTACCATAATAATATAAATTAAATATACAATATGCATTACATTTTGTGACTATATGAAATTAAACACACAGCTTTAGTTGAAAGACTAAATAAATCTAAATAGAAAATAAAGAACATCAACGTTACAAAGGACAAAGACTGTGCCATAGGCCAACACTGAAAGCTAGACTATAAAAAAAGGACTAGATTCTGACTTGAGTTTGTTCCAAAGTTTTCATCATATAAAAAGTAAAAAACAAGCCTTTTTTCTACAACTTATTTTATGTCACTTTTTTTCTCCTTCCTCTCCATGTGCCAGCCTTGTTCCATCCTGCACTTCCACTTTCTTTGTTTTTTCCAACACCTCTCCCACATATATTTTATCCTTCCTTACCTTTAAAGTTGATGGGTGTGGTGTTGGCACTGCCCTGGCAGGCTGTGGCTTGGACAGGGTCGGTGGTGTGGTAGCCCGTGCGAGATGCCCTAGATATGGCACCCCACTTGGAGATAATGGGCCCCTCACTGAAGGGAATGATCGGGTCCTCATCTTTCAAGCGCCTGTAGTGATCCAATGAATGCAGCCATTGCTTTCCGACACCACTACTGCTAACACCACCACCTCCACCTGCATTACTGTCCAACTCCTGCATGAGAAAAACAAGGGCGCTGGTATAAAGAGAGCCCACCCATCTGAAATGAATTGAAATGAAAACACTTGTTGTCCGAGTCTTCAGTTGTTTGTCTGTGCCTGCTTGTGGGTGTGGATGGGAGTCTCACCGAGTGCTCTGAGCAGGAGTGAGGCGAGGTGTGTGCGAGCGTTTCAGGCTCAAAGTGGCTGAGGCAAGGGCCGATGGTACCGCAGGACCATGGAGAGTAGTGCGCTAAACTTTCCTCGCCTCTGAACCTGCACCCCATGCACTGGCCTCCACTGCTCTCCACATGCTGAAAGAGAGAGACATTTAAAAATGATGTTGAGACACACTCTTTTGCTTGTTCCTGTTGCTGAACCTACACTGATCTCCCTAACATTTCTTTTAATGAGACAGAAAGAGAGATGTACAGTAGCAGTGTTTTGGGAAAGCAGCTGTTTGAACAATACATGGGGTACAATACGATCATTTTCTCTTAAATGTAATATTCATAACTGTCAGCTCACAGCAAGAAAGTCCTGCGTTTGAAATAGAGACTCTAAATTGCCCAGAGGTGTGAATATCAGTGTGTATGCAAGTCTGTCTACATGTGTCAGTAGACAGATAGATAATTCAAATATGAAATTAATATCACACATAAAGTGTTAAGTTCTAGGAGGGCTCATTCGTCTAATATACCCGCCTTGATTGCTCACTAATTTGAATTTATGCTCTCACTGCCAGTGTTGACATGCTGCCACTTTGCTGCCATCCATGTTGCGAGCACCGGATATCATTAAATAGCAATAGCTAGCCTTTTCACAGAATGTCTTTTTTGGTTATGCTTGTTGTGCAGAGGCGTCAAAATTAAATTGAGATCATTAAACAAACACTTAAAAAGTCCTTGTGGTGCAATTTTAAAGGAGATGTCTTGTTGCAAAAAAACATATCTGACGAGCTGTTAAACAAAGCTTTACTCGGCTGAAAGCCTGAGTCACTGCTTGTTAAAATCCCTCCTCTCGCTTTCTCTTTTTCTCTCACACACACACCCACACACGCCACAATTGTGCGCAGCTATGATATCTTCCTCCACAGTTGCTAAGCAACTATCTCCCACTTAAATAGCATTGGACAAAGCCAAAGCGCAAGCTTTTGGGATAGGAATTAAATCCTACATATTACAAAAATGGCAAAATGCACAAGCAATTTATTGCACTCAGTTTCAGGTGGCTGCAGGGACACTATGAATAAACTGGTCATGGTGGCATTTTAACTTTAAAGCCTATATATCCCTTTAAAGATGCGTTTGTGTGTACACGTGTTGTCTCTATTATTTGCTTTCTACCTCTGCTCCAAAATCGATGGTGAAGATGGGGGAGGACTGGGAGGGCCTGTTGGCGTTGTGATGGTGGTGATGATGAGCCCACTGTTCCTGCTTCCTTCTGAACAGATCCTCGTAGCCCAGAGGAACACGGCCATAATCCTGACAAGGCAGTGTTGGACAAGACAGGAAGAGTGAGGAAGAAAAAAGACAAAGATAATAATAATAATAATAATAATGGATAATAATAATAATAATAATGGATAATAATTAACAACTTATAAGTACCATTCAGAACCAAAACGCATTTCATGTTAGGTCTAGGTGTAGACATTTATGCAGGCTGAGGACGCTTTTCTGAATATGTGGGGGTGGAACCAATAAAAACAGATACCATAGCTCGCCAATTAAAAGTTTGATAATTTTTGAGGGTGGTGGTTATTAGTGATTTTTTCTATTAGCTTACCATATCATGTGATGCTGTTTTTCCCACCGTACACTGTACATACAGGTGGTAGACACAAAAGGTATTTTGAATATTTTCATCGAAGGACTACTGCACTGCATTACATTGTAATGCATAAGTGTTGCTATACTAAAATGTTTTCTCCTGCACAACTGAGAGATCGTTTTATTGGTTCTGGCTCACAGTAGTGCATGACAAAAAGATTCAAATGTTGCTGCAAATATCTAGAAATTATTCTTTAGACATTTCTAATTTACCTAAAAATAATAATATTTTGAAGTAAAATGAAGCTTTTGAAAACTTGAAGATTTTCAACATTGTTCAACTGTTTTAAAAAGACAGACTAAAACATACTTAAGTTATATATAATTTGGGTTGTTTGCAATTTTTTGTACTGTGGCACTTGTACTATTTTCCACTTGAATAATTATTGCCCACAGGGCATCACACGTAATATGGCCACATGCAGCATTATTGGTAAAATATACTGTTGTATTGCAGTAGTCATACTGATAATGCTATATGATGATGTGACAAGGAAAGAAGTGAGTGTGGGAGGCAGAGACAGAGACATATTTGGGTGAGAAGTGGGAGGACTACAGAGGAGGTTGAAGCTTCATACTGCAGCTCTGTTGCTGGCAGGGAAGGTAGAGGTGAGATGATATGTGGGTGTAAAAAGAGAAACTGGAGGAAAGGAAATGTTGCTGAAAAGAATGTAGCAATAAATCTATTCCGTGTAAGACCAACATCAGTTAATACAGATGTTTTCACTTGATATAATGAATGCTACACAACAGATGTTCCATGACATGGTATGCCCACTTAAAATTCTTTTTATAGATACTGTGTTTGTACTGCTACTGTCAGCGTTGGAATAAATGATACTTTAACAAGTGGGAGAAGCTGTAGCCAAGTAATAGCCAGTGCCAGTTGGTACAGTTTTTGAATGGATATTTGTCTTAAACTAAACCAGTGATGTGGCACTTACATTAGAGGTGTCCTGTTGTCTGAAAATAAATCCTTCCAGCCAATGAGAAGTATCAAAGTATAAGTTGTGCGTTGTTTCACCTACCCTGTGTAGCCCTGCACGGTGTTCGGCTCCAGAGCAGTAGTTGCTGTCTAAAGAGTTGAATCTCTCCCTGAGTGGAGGCTGGTAGACGGAGGAGTGCAGCACCTCTGGAGGCAGTGAGTTACTCCTGGCATCCTCTCTGTGGTACAGCTATAATGATAATAACCATCATTATCAGAAGAGGTTACAGAATGATTAAATTACCATAGCAACATGATAATTAACAGAAGGCTCACCTGAGGCCTCCATACTCTCCTGCTGTCATAGAGTGGAGCATAAACACCATGAGCAGGAGCCAGAGGCCCGTACTGCGGCTGCCCCGGATGGGGATGGAAGGCAGGAGGTCCCATTCGATCTCTAGGCAGGTGTGATGAGTACCCCGAAGACGAGGAGGATGGTGGGTGAGACGTTTGACCGTCACTGGGGTAGGAAGATGGTGGAGGGCCGATCGAAGGTGGCAGAGAGGATTCTGGGACGTTGGAGGATCGAAGGAATCGAGCCATGCAATGTTTGTGAGGAGGATGAAGAGTAGATGGGTAGTAGGAACCTGCTGGAGAAGAGGAGGAAAGAATGGGAGAAGAGAAAAAAAATACACTCATTTGTACTGTCCCAACACAAAAATTAAGTTTTTTTTAATTAATGCTTTTATTTGAAAATGGACTCACAGGTTGTTTGATAATGGGGCGTGTCATATGCAGAGTGGGGATCCTGATAGTACAGCTCAGACGCCTGAGAAGGATGGGATGCACGCAGCATAAACTGACCATGTTTGGGCATAGGAGCGCCACCATCACCCCGCCCAACTGTTGTCAAGGGAGATGACGCTGAGGAGTGGCTGACTGGAGTCCGGGGAGGAGAGATGGACTTCCTAATGGACAGAATGACAACACAAAGAGAAAGAATGAACACACACGTACGCCCCTCAGGCTGGGTTGGAGATACGTGAGGTCATACCCAGCCCATAAATGGTTGTGAAGTCATATCAAGTCAATCATATGCAAATATCCAATGTGTGTAAATCCAAACATCAGGTGAGTTGTAAATGTGGATTTGACTAGATTAATTGTAAATGAAAGAAAACCACATTTAAGGCTCACAAATCACTAATCACAAATCAATATCTAGCATAAAAAAAAAACATGCATGCAAAGCTACCTTTATATATTGTTTTTTTGGCTTAATGACTTATTCTAATTATGACTCCACATAAATAGTAATGCTAACTGTAAGTAATATTAGACTGTTCACAGGGTTAAATACTTACAAGAGAAGTACAAGCATCAGTGAATAAGTGGCTGAATAATCTTACTGTTCTGTTGACCCCGACGTGTTTCTGTTGGTGCCAGATAGCCCGTTGGACCCGTTAGCCCCATTGGATCCATTTGGCACCGCTCTCTTCATTTCCTCAATCATGTCAGCCCCCCTGGAGATCAGTTGGGGTTGAGTGAGGCCCAGGACTCCCTCTGTCAGTGTGGCTGTGTTCTCCCCTGTGCCTTTGAGCCCCTGCCCCGCTCCTGTAGACACATCTGTGTGGATGCTGCCCTCCATGGTGAAGGTTTTACCCATAACCCCCGGCGCTAAAGGGAACGCACGGCCCACACTGCTGCTCTTCTTGTTCCTCAGTCTAAATCTGTTAAGAGAAAAACGGGGAACCATGGGGAAGGGTTACGTTTTGCTCAGAAGAGAACTTCTTAATAAGCGTGATAAGCGTGTTGTGATTGGATATTTATACTGAGCACAGTGTGTGTGTGTGTGCACATGTGTATCATTAGTATTGCAATAACATTGTCACAGAGGACCTCTTGTATGATTGTATGTTGTTCCTCAAATGTCGCTTTGGATAAAAGCGTCTGCCAAATGAGTAAATGTAAATGTAATGTTGTAAATCCTCTTGTAAATAAATACATGATTAGATAAATAAATTTAATTAAAAGCTGGAAAGGCTGTGTAGCCACAAATGAGAAAAAGGAGAAGATAGACTTATTTCTTTAGTCTAGTAAGTGCATCTTAAGCTACAAACTCTTAATGTAATTTGTCTCATTACAGCAAACTTAGGACTCTTCCTCATATGCAGATAGTTCAGTTAAAAAAGTGTCATTTTGCAGTTATAACTCCCCTGATTGGACAAGCAAACTTATGTGTAACATCATATTTGTAACATTTTATCTTATAATAAATGCAAACTTGGATGATCATAGTTATTCTCTATCCTGAATACAGTGAACTCTTTGGAAGAGTATGTGACTGCTCACTCACTTCTCTAGCTCATCCTGTGTGTGTGCAAATGTGCAGTTGGTTCCTCTGGGACAGCCTCCCTGCTGACGAAGGTCTCGGCACATGCTGGTCTTGTACTTGCTATTGGCCTGAGGCTGCAAATGCACAGATACAATGCAAGTTAGCTATAAAAGTAAACTAATGCATGCAAGTCTTAGATCAATCTTATACAATAAATGTCACACTGCTTCTGTTCCTGATAAGCACTCTGATATGATTTTAGTCGTCCTGTTAATTATGTTGCAACACTGAAATAACGTAACATATGACTCTCAGTCTGACATTGTATGTTGTAATCATTATCATAAAACATGTGTGACACTAATGATAAATTACAAGTGTAAAGTTCAGGTAAAGATTAATTAGTTAATGTTTACTCTTAACAGTGAATGTGACAGTAAATAACTATTTCCATTTTCTATTTGCAGTTAGACAGATACAACTCATTACAGCAGATGTTGAATGGAAAAAGGGCTCACAAATGTCATGACTATGGATGTCAAACAGATGTCAAAGCCCACAAACAGGTAAGGGCAGACTGCAAATGAAAGCTGCTAAACGCCCTAAAACAAAACAATCAGAGGCATTAATAATCACCTTTGTGGTACATTCTCAATGGAAAACAATTTAGTGTTTATGGCAGGGCTGCCATTTCGAAACTGTCTGCCTCGAAAGTGAACACATAAAAATATTTCCTGGTTTACAGAGCTTCAAACATTGGCTCCTGTACACAAGTATCATGGAATCTTTTACATCTTATTTTCTAACACAGAGAAAAGTAAAAGATTCCCTTAAACCACAAAATGTCTAAGCCAAAGAGTAAACGCAGAGGTGGATCTGTAAAGGTGAGGGCAGTCAGCCTGGGGTGAGATTTCAGGACTTCATGACAGCATGCCAAGGATGACGAAAGATTATTGAAATCCTTATAATATATTGGTATTTAGATATTGTACAGGTATTAATTTATTCTGATTGTCTTTGATTAAGTGTGCAAGAGTCAGTGTCTGGACTTGATCTTGTTTTTAGTGTTTGTTTTAAACTTTACTCCCTGTTTATTGTTTAACAAGGACACACACAAGACAGCTTCAGCCTCTATTCACTCTACTATACTGTATGCACTGTCAGAGACCGGTTTCGGCCTTGAGAGCTGCATTCTCTCCTAAATGTTAACTGTTTTTTAATGCTGTTGTATAAGTCAATTGCCACGCTTCTGTTAGTGGCCAGAGACCATATGATGCATTTAACAATCTTAGATGCCACAGCTAGAAGGAACAAAGTGTGCTGCTGGAACCTAAACATCTTCATGGTCTTCTTTGGGTGCCTGGATGGAGCAGCAGATCAACTTCTCCTCCCAGGATTGTCCTTCTTTACTATTCTGCACCATTAATATTATGTTTATGATCTATCACATTCCATGCAGCCCATCTCCCTTCATGCATTCTGTTGGTTATATAAAAATAATACAGCTGTCACAGTCTCTTCCTGTCACATCACTGTACCTGTGGAGTGTCGTGGCTCTTCTTGCTAAAGTTCTGTATGAATTCCACCAGTCCGTGAACTACTGACTTTACAGCCAGCATCACACTTTCCAGCTCGTCCCATGATGGTGCCGGGGCATCTGCACACAGACCAACAACACAGTCTGTTTAGTAGAGATTCTTATCACTGTACAAGGTCTCCAAAAAGGCTCACGTATCGGCAAGCCTAGAAAGAATTTAGCGTGTTAGACGTCATTGAGATTAGATATCCTCATACCTTTAAGTCGGGGCTAAACTCTCTAGCTGACTTACTTTTGGGGATGAGGACACATGCACTTCCGTCATTATCTCTATTATCAGTATGTTAACTGCAGAAGACACCGAAAAAAGAGAATGCCTCTGATGCAGTTTACTGTATGAATAAAGGATTAAAAAAAAGAGTACTGCTAGCTACACTGTGAGGCTGTATTAGGCACAGCCGGTGCTTTGATGCTAACATCAACATGCTAACAATGCTCACACTGACAATGCTAACGTGTTGATGTTTAGCAGGTATAAAGTTTGCCATGTTCACCATCTTAGTTCAGTGTGTTAGCATGCTAACACTTTCTAATTAGCACTAAACACAAAGTGCAGCTGAGACTGAAGGGAATGTCATTAGTGTATGAAGTAATAATCCAAATATACTATTTCTTACTACATTACTATTTGGACAAATATACAAATACACAAGGAAATCCATCCAATTGCTGTTTCATAACAATATAATAACTACGTTTAACAGAGAAGCACAAAACAGACTAAATATCTGAGTGCCATAATATTTTTGAACTCATTGTGCTTTCATTAATAAATGTCTTTTGTGCTCGTTAATTGCATTTTGGTATGCGAGTTTAACAGCCTGCCTATTTACTTCACTTTTCAGTCTCATTAATCTTTGTGGAAATGGACGAGTCCTTTTATTCTGAGAAGAGTTAGTCATTCAGACTCGTTAGCATTCATTCACATGAACATTGTTAAACAAACTTAAGTACCTGGATTGTGGTCGATGTTGGCTAGTAGCTCTAGGTGAGGTCTAAGGCTTGTGAGGTTGGCAGGGTCTCCTGTCCTCTGCAGAACGATTGTCAGCTCCTGAACACTCTTTGCAAATGACTCTGGAGACTGTAACTGGAGCAGAAAATAGAAGAAAAGAGAAATAAAAGGAATAAAAGGAATAGATAAATATTTTTGTACTGTGCTTATGTTCTCTAGAAGCTTGTTAAACTGTGTGAATTTTAAAAAGGGAGTTTCTCAATAATGAATGCTGTCTTATATGAATTATCCTGGCACCTTGTCAATAATGGACTGCATATGTGACTTGTGAACCAGGTCTCCGTACAGCAGGGAAGACCACTGCTCAGGTGAAATTCGTAGGCCCGCCTCCATGGCTATGTGGACGATCTGAGCGTCATGTTCTCTCCTTAGAGCCTCGTATGTCCGAAACTCTTCCTTCAGCTGCATCAGTGAAGAGTCCTCATCACGCTTAGTCACCTGACAGAGAGGACAAACAGTGATAGAGGGAGAGAGAATAAGAAAGGGGGAGAATTGCGAGACAGGAAAGTGAGAAGAAAGCCGAGTAAGAGAAAGACGGTTGGGACAGATAATTATTTTAGGTAAAAGTAAAATTGTATTTTGGTTCTAGCTGTACTTGCAAGTTTCAAATTAAATGTAAGCAAATATACCGGCCATTCAGTTTTTGTCCGTTTGTGGTGTCTTCAGACTAATAAACTCAAATTCAGATCAGACAAAGGGATTTGCCCCTTCTCAGAATCTGCCCTATGAGTAATCATCATAAGACACCAACACTCGCCAGCAGCTACTGAATCACCTGCAAATGTGCCGAGTTCAACAGTCAAAACAGAACAGAATCAGATTTCGTCACTAGTGGAGCTCTTGCTGCTGTCCATCCTCTGTTAAAAACTCTGTTAGGTTTTCTCTTTGTTCCTGCGCGTTCATCTATCTTTCTCTGCATCTCTGTGCTGTCTGTCTCTGTCCTGCAAGGCGGGGCAACAGGGGCAAATATAGACTGCTGTGACATCACGCGCAGATAGCTGGCATTTCTGCCCTACCAGCGATGTCTGTCATCAGATAACAGGCATAAAAATACACACACACAGAGAATATATCCACAGATGCCCATATCCTTATTACAGAGAAGACTTTTATGCAATATAAGACATTGGTAGTATGGGCAACCCATTTAAGGAGAGACAATACTTTAATGTGAGAGTGGGTCAAGTTACGTTGGAGAACAATCCACAGTTGAAAAGCTTCCTCTGACAGAAAATCATTGTTTTCCTGATATGTTTTATTTAGGTGGAAAACATCATACTTAAACTGACAAAATAACAGTTTTGGAAAACACCTCTATAACTGATTAAAATTGTGGAGGTAAATTATGATCTATTTAAATACCCTTCATTTAATCTGGTCATTTATTATGGGTTTGATTCTTGGAACAGCAGTAAACTGAAGTCTTTTTGTTCAGTTTGACATAGACTACATTACAATTATTTTTAAACAAACCCTTAATAGTGCATCTGGATTGTGCACAGATTTTGGGGTGCTATTTGTATATGCGTATGCTCTCTTCATGTTGCCTGTACCTTGAAGCAGGAGGCCCTGTAGAGAAGCTGCACCACATGGCCTATGCTGGTTTTGGAGGCCTGGGGGAACCGAGCCTCGAGCTTTTGGACTACAAACAAAACCAGCACCTTCCTGGACAAAGCTGAGCCGTCCTCCAGAGCCAGTAGAACTAGCTTCAGTCCATCTTCTTGCATAGCTGATGAGGAGACAGCAAGAGGTGGGGAAAGAGGGCAATAGACAGAAATATAGGGATAGTGGACAGAATCAGAAACAGATACACAGGTGCACTCTGCAAACTTCTATTCTGAACAAACAAAAGCTTAACAACATATACATCTATTTCTAACACATAGAGGTTCTTAAAGCCAGGTGTCCTCAGACTCTTTGATGATCTCTATCTGTGATCATCATAAGAAACAGTTTCCCAGTCAGAATCTGCCCTATGAGTAATCATCAAAGGACACTGGGTACCAGCACTAGCAGGCAGTTTGATGAGGCAATCTGAAAAGGCAATTTAGACCATTCGAAGGTCAACTTCTGCACACAATGAGTCCAGTCAACTGAAAGGCTACCAATTGCTTTGAAGTCACAGACCAAACCCCTAAAATAACAGTCAAGTACTTTCAGGGGCATAAATCCAACAGGTTTACAGCGACATAGGATTGTATATTGACTTAACAGTAGCTCAGAAATTCAAAAACAAAGCACAATGGATATTGACAATGTTGAAATGTAAGTGTGAATTATGTTGTTTGTATTTATAAATGACACTTTCTTGTTTTCAAATCTGTGTGACATGTCTTTTGTGCACTGTACAGGTTGCAAATATTTGCATTAAGTGAACACTTCTAAATTATACACCCTCAAAAAGTTCGCAATAACATGCATCACCTTTAAAACTAGTTTGTTTTTAATGTTTAGTTAGTGATGATTTGTAAGACAAGATGCTAATGCTTAATCCTAATTTTCAAAATGCTAATGCAAGTCTCACTCAGATCTGCAAAACTATGTGTGACATCTGCCTAAAAAATTATTTGTTCCATTCAAATGCCTTATACATAGAATTGGCCTATTGCCTTGCCTCACAGATTTACGTGTTTGAGTCTTGACGCGTAGCGTTCATCTCACTAATATGTGTGTGCTGTATGTCATTCACACCCACCAGGTCCCAGGAACTGGCAGCCCCGTGCCCTCACCGCTGCCCACAGGTTGGCAGAGAGCTGCTGGGGATTCTGGTGCTGCAGGATGAGCTCAGTTACGGTTCGTTCCCCCAGCGACCTGCCTGCCCGCACCGCGCGCACACGGCCCTCCTCCTCCACCAGCTGGCAGTTCACCAAGGTTACCAGTTTCCTCTGCATTGGCCGACTGAGCACGCTCGGACTCAGAGTCGCCACACCTGCAGAAGATGACAGCTCTGTGGTAAAACAGATCGCAATGAGAGCATTTACTTTAGTTATCATTATTTTGTGATTTTGCTTCTATTTAACTTTAAAAGCAATGAAACAAAGTAATGTCATCCTCTGACCCAAAAGGAACAGAGAAATTGCAAACATAAGTCTCTTACAACCAGCTATGTAGGTGGATTTAAAGGCACTCTTAATGGAAGGGATGAGCCTTCTTTCGTGCATCTAATCTCCCTTCAATGGTTCATGGTTTTCAGGGAACCAGACATGATGCTGTGTGAACTGTCTTAATGAACCAGAACTACCCGTCAGTTTTCAGTAAGGTTAATCTTTCTTGTCTGGTTACGCACATAGAGACCTGCAAACTCTAAAGTTTACCAGCAAAAACACATAACTGCACACATGTATGTGCACACACACACCTTTTGCCCCGCTAATAGGTTTTAGGTAGAGAGCCAGCTCTTCCACGCAAGCCCTGCACACCTCATAGTTCTCAACTTCTGCTGCACTGCTCAGGCTCACCGGCTGCACATCTGGGACCTAAGAGACACACATCATGAGCACACACAGGACACAGACAACAGAAATAGTTGTGACACAAACATGCCTTCTTTCTTCCTGACTCACCTGAGCTCCAACCAGCTGCAGCAGGGCACAGTTGACTGGCAGCAGGTCAATATCGGTGCTGATTGGTGTTTGATCAAAGGGGCAGGCCTTGCGGTGCAGTTTATGTAGGCAGGTCTTACACACCGTGTGCGAGCAGCCCAGGCTGATGGGCTGGTGGCCGCTGCTGTCAAACTCATTGTAGCAGATGGGACAGGACAGAAACTCTGTCCACTGGGCCGCCTGCACTGGCATCCTGCCACTACACCACTGAGGGAGGCGTCGCCAAGCTCAGGGGGAATGCATGTCAACGAGCCCCAACAACAGCTCCCACTCGCCACTGCCGATGATGACTGTGAGGAACGGCACATAAGGTTATGTAGCAACTTTGTAGGTCAGTACATAGCAACATGATGGTAGTGGTGCAATGGCGAGCAATACTGCTTAAGACACAATGCTGTAAAAATGCATTGGCACTAGAGCTGTAACAGATGATTTTTATTACTGATTTCTCTACGGACAAGAAAGAACAAAAATGCTTGATCAATTATGAAAGCTGATTAATTTTCTGTTGGTTAACTACTTGATTAATCAACTAATTGTTTCAGCACTAACCAGCACAATAAAGCACTCTAGATAATCCGCCAAATGTTAAGAATCATTTCATCAACATAACCTCAGCCATACCAACCCATTAAAGCAAAGCATTATACTGTGGGATCTGCCCTGAAAAACAACTTATCAGATAAAATTACTGAAGGAAAATGGAAGAAATGTATAAACCTCCACAATTACAACTTACATTGTAAGAATGTTGTTAACAAGCCATTGGAATTATTATTCTGTGAGCTCTACCAAGTGCAATAAGTATTTAGTTAAGTACACAGGCAATCTTCAGCCTCTCTCGCCATAAAAGTCATACATTTATTTAATCTTATGTGCGCAATAAAAGTGCTCTCTCTCTCTCTCTTTTAAAAGCAGCCGTTGGCAAATTCGGAACACATATTGCATATTGCAAGGCCCATCAAGACCTTGCTGAGGACACAACTTGTACAATAATAAATCCAGGTCTACATTTCACTCATCTCATTTCAAACGCTCACAGTTTGAAATCAACTGTTAAATTAACACCACTGATCTCCTCTTGATGAGCAAAACAATTAGCTGATTCTATGCTGCTAACAAAATAACAATAAAATCAGAAAAATAAATGACAGTAAAGCAAATATTTGAGAAGTATTTGTTTTCTAAATCAACAGACAGTATGTTGTAAGAGTGCCAAAGATTATTTAAGGACAGTGGGGAAGACAATTACCTCTAGGAGAACCCCGAAATAAAGGTCCAGGATTGAGAATTGAGTATTAATTCAAGAGAGAGATCAGTCACGCAGAATCATCTTGGCTTCCACTTTAAGACAAGCCGTCTCTTGTCTTATAAAGGCTGAGCTCATGCTGAATCATAAGAACACTGAATGAGCAAATCAGTACGCGGGACAACTCATAAACACAGACCGTATCCGCAGGTTGTTTATGTCAAATGTTCCCAAATATCTTCTACAAATGACTCATTCAGTATTTATTTTAATTATTTTGGTGAGCACAGTGGGCAAGACTGTATTGACCTGGTCACAATGCCACATTGTGAGACAGACAAGAAGAAGCCAATCTGAAACAGCTTCCCTTTCTATCAGCCTGTTTAGATCTGCACCTTTAAAATCCCTTTGCTTATTGGTGAAGAAGAGAGCGACAATAACAACCCCACTTATGTAGGACAACAGTTCTGTACATTTTTTACTTTGATTGAGCACTTTCTGAATTCTAGTCATAATTACTTAAATATTCCCATTTGTTCATTGTTTTTGGAAACATTTCAAACCAGGAAGTGTTTCTATTCTTGTGTAACAGAACAGTACAATAGGATATTTTGTTCTTTCAGTGACCTCCTGTGTGCTATTTGATGCATCACCCCACTATCAAAAGTAAAACATTACAAAAAGAAAATACATGCAAACATAAAACAGATAAAAACACCATCCTTTTTGCAAAGTGCTTCAGACAGCCAGCACCTGTTGCTTATATAGTCTGTTAGAATCTGTTCAAACTGCTCACCAAAATAACAGCTGGTACCCTCAGAGCAGGTGCCGTAGAAATCTAAACAAAATCTATTCAAATGGGTTTAGAGATAAAAGTAAAACAACTTACTCATGCAAACATGCACGCACACAGTAAGTAATATAGATAATAAAGGAGATTAGTGAGGACAAAGCACCTCAGTTAACTGACTAAACCGGTTTGACAATATAGTGTCTGCAATTCTAAAAGCCATACATGGGCGCAAAAAAAGGCGTTTTAACGAACAAATATACGGCTTGTATATGGCTATAAACACTTACATTGTGTGTCCCATGAAAATGCCCACTAAGTTAGATGTCCCGAAAATAAACGACCAAAAATAAAGACTCCCCACGTGCTCTAGGAATTCTCCGGGCTTGAAAAACAACTTTTAATGCAAAATAAACCAAATTTCATTACAATATGAACATGCTAGCAAAGAAAACGTGTTCATTTTGTAAGATGTTAGCAGAGTAAGTCAAATGGAAAGAAAGAGGAACTTTGCGCAGGACACCAATGTGTACACCATACTAAAGAAAATTCAGAGCTTCAATACAAAACGCATTTAATGTCTACCGTATCATTTATTTGGCGACGTGCCAATTACAATGACCGTTATATTTACGCACCTTTAAAACTGCCCTCAGCTCGCGGTGCCCGCGGTGCCTCCTTGGCCGCGTGGACACCTCCGCTCTGTCCTCGCGCGTCATATTTCCTTCCGCGAGGAGCCCAAATATAACACCGATAAGGACTATTGTGGCCCACAAACTACAAAACCAAAGTCTGAGGCAGGGTAAAGTTCCTAACGCTCATGTGATGAAACGGGTTCAGGGGGAAGTTTGCAGATGAAGAAGGTGGAGAGTTGTATCTTAGGCGCATGAGCCTGGATAAAACTATCTTTCTGTGTGTGCCCAAGGATTAGGGAGTGGCGCAAAGTCTGGGAGCAACTGTTGACTGTGATTCATTGGCTGTAGTCACGTTGACAGCCACCTGTTCCAGCTCTGAGCAACTGCTATGTGCTGTGCGTTTTTTACAGAGAGTCCCTGGCAGAATGCAACAAGTCTGGCCTTTACTCGCACTCTACCCCTGCCTGTCTCTCTGTGCAGAAACTATTCCTGCAAACACACATAGCTGGATACAAGTCTGTCATGCTATTAGATTAATAATATGCATGAGTAAGCTACCTCACAGCACCTGGGTAGTCCAAAATATCACGGTGGACACAAGACTTACATTACTTGCCTGAATGGATCACTACTCATGTATGCAAGCCCACACACACACACACACACACACACACACACACACACACACACACACACACACACACACAAAGCCCCCTCAGTCATGAATAAGTCTAGTCTTGTGACAGGGAGAAGTGGGCGTGCTGTGTTGTTTTACATGAGACCTTAACTTCCTCATCAGGCTCCTCTCCCTCGGATTGTTTTAAAATGAGGAAATCAACGTGCTAGGTTCCTATTCTTTCAGACTCGTTCGTGCCTGCAATTCACCTCGAGTGCATAACACAGTGCTTTGTAGTGTAGGAAAAGTTGAGGATGTGCCATTTTAAACACACCCAGGTATCAAGAAAGATGCAGCACACAGAGCGTCCACTTTAAAGATGAAAAAATGTCCCTAAAATTGTTGAAAGAAGGCTTTGTAGATCAAAGCAGTGATTTGCTGTAGTGGCCTGTCAAGCCACCCACTCTACTGAGCGGAGGATGAGAAGTACATTGTGTCTTTACAGCCAACAGTTGGCGAGCTATCATCTGGCTCGGGACAGTGAGTCCTCACTTAGTCCACCCCACCAACCCGCACCCCACCCCACCGCGCTGTGTGGGGGAGGGCATCTGGAGTTTCCTTTGGCATGTTTCAGAGACAGGGAGAGACAGAAAGAGAAAGAGTGAGATTGTCTTGAGAGAGTGTTGAGGTAAGAACGTTTTCAGAATCGTTCAACATTTGGACCATCCTCACTTTTCAAGGTTCTTTAATAGATTTGGATGATGAGATTAGTGATGAGACTTACTATTGGGTTAAGGTTAGGTTAACTTCAGGTAAAGGTTGCTAAATGCTGATGGTCTCACAGTGCCAGATCCCACCATGTTGTGCCCGCATAATCCAGGTTTATTGCCACAGTTTACAGTCTTTAGCATATAGCTTGTTAGCTTGTTTCCCATAGAAACAGGCACTCTGAAAACAGCAACACAACTGAAAGGGAGAGTACAAGGAAGCAGGATACAGCCATTGGCCAATGGGAGGCTTATCCACGCTGTGCACACCCTCATGTAGGGAGAAGGTAATGGTCGGAGTAAGAGCTAAGATTAGGCCTGTAGTAATGATGGGTGGATGTGGCTGTTATAGGGTCCTCACCATGTGCGTGTGTAGTTTTGCTTTTTCTGGATATTCTTGCAGGCATTCGTGTCTGACTGTGCTGTGCCGTGACATTTAACTGTCACTTTGCAACCCCAGCTTGCATTTTTCTGTAGGCCCAGCGGAGTGAGTTGGCACAGTTACCTCTATTGTACACCAGTATCTGTAGAGAGACACACCAGGGACAACCGTGCCACATTAATATGTGTATGTATGTATAGTGTATAAAGAAGGTGACTAATGGCTTTTTGTTATGTGGAAAGCAGAGCAGTTGGATTTTGAGCCCATTTTAAGCCAAACAGTACTCAGTTCGTGCAAAATTAGAAACTTACTAAGCTGTTATGATGTGTTCTGACAGCTGTAAGTTTGGGGAGCCTTGACACAGCCTAGTGATCTAAGATGCACACCATGTAACAGCCCCGAGTGTCCCTGAGACACATCTGACACGAGGATATGTGTTGTATGTCATCCCGCCCCCCCTCTCCGTCTCAACTATCAAATAAAGGCAAAAAAATAATCCAAAAGTTTATAGATCCGCAACAACCAGTGGCAGCAGTAAGGGACAACATTTTCCTGCTACACATGCACAAACATACATGCACACTAAAAGACATAATAAATGGATTATTACACACACACGAAGCACTAGTCTGACCTGAAGCACAGGAATCTGAAGTAATATGAGGCTCCTTCTCACTGTGATCCCAGAATTAGAACATCCCATATAGTGTGTGTGTGCGAGCGTGTGAGAGAGAGAGAGAGAGAGAGAGAGCAAGAATATGCACATAACTGTTTTTGATGTCACTGTATCAGTAAACCCAGGTTGGTGTATTCACCAGAGACACAGATTTCTGAAATTACGAGTTATTAAAAAAGTAAATCAGCACAAACAATGAACACATTTATGACTAAGTCTCATTCTGTCAGTTAGGACACTTTACTGTAATCCCTACAGCAATTTACTCATTTTGAGAAATATGTGCAATATGAGCTCAGCCACACTGTTTTAATGAGCCTGTTTTGCTATTTAAAAAAAAGTTCAAATAGTTATCGTGACTCACTTTTCTTCACCTTTGCAAATGTGTTAACACCATTTTAAATTCCTCCCCAAACATGTCTCACGTGTCCCACGCAGTCCCCTCTACAACATTAACTACAACCAGAATTTTAACATAAACTCAACTGTAGAGCCTTCAACTCAGCCTTCTGGGAACAAAACCTGTTTAAAAGTCAAGCAAGCTAAGAGGAATTTCAATTGAGCCTGAGTGAAACACTTCACTCTTTGTCCTAAAATACATTTCTGTTGACAATTAAGTGAAATTAAATTAGATTTTGTTTAAACTCTAAACATTAAATTTCACTGGTTAAGGAGGCTGTAAAGTGAAAACAATACGTGTAACCACAGCAAGCAAGCAAAAGACGAAGAGACAGTTAAACTTTAACACTGAGAACTTATGATGTGCGTTAATCTTTTGAGAGACTCAACAGGCGCACACACTCCAGTATACATGCTCTGGGATATAAGAAAGAAAGCACTAATGCACTTGCAAAAATGACATAAAATCACATTTTGTATGGCAACACAAGGCTATCATGGTGCTAAAGCAGCTAGTTTTCCTGTGATATCTGAAAATGTTTCAAGCCATGATTTATTGCAAGGTTACTACAGCTGTTTCACCATGTCTGCTCACTTGTTTTTGAGTGTACACTGGGGGTATGTGGGTCTGTATGATTATTTATTCATTATGCCTGTCATCACAGTGTGTGGGGGTAGTTTCTGGATGAGAGACATGGCAAACATACAGCTCACTTGCTAGTATGGATGGACATTATTATAGTGTCTGCAGTAACAGAAGCAACCAAGAGTTATGCAATCTTAGTGAACATTCAGTTTACAGCAGACTCAGATAATATTGTCAGAATATCAGGTTCCAGTTGCAAATCAGCATGTTATAGAGTAACCTACAACATGGCAGGCTTGCCCACTGTATGATGATAGTGCTGCATTTCAGACTGAAGGCTATGGTAAACACTATGCAACACATGAACTTGGAAACTGCTGTGGCTAGGGAGTCACTTTCAGAGCAAAAGTGATGCTCCACTATAAATACCACATTTGTGCAAATTCTTCTCATCGTCGTTGGGAGGTCACGTCTCCACAATTGCAGCAGCACAGCCTGTCTACACTTTCATGTTGCTTTACACCATGCAATGACTGCCTCAACTCTTTCTAGAAAACCCAGTTTTGCATTCTTAACTGCCTGTGAGCTGTGGGCCAATAATTTCAATACAAGCTGCCTTCTTAAAATATTCCGTCAGCACCAGTTGCAGAAATTGATGATGGGCTGGTAGCCGAATAGTTCCAGATCTAATTTCTGAAATCTCTAAACGATCCCTCGTTTTCAGATGAGGAAAATAAAAGCTAGAAGTCCTAATCTGGGATGAAAATATCAAAAGGCTTTTCACACATCAAGCAAAACCTCGATCTGAGGAGCAGGAGAAAAGTAGCGCGCACCTCTGGATAAGTCACTTACCTCACGCACTACACCACAGCACCAGAACAAACATTTTCACAGACATCCACAGAAGCGCATCAAAAAAATGGGCTAATAATAAAATCCTCATCAGTTGCAAAAGAACAGCAGCAGCCAGCCCAGGGAGATAACTCTTAATGCGAGAGCGACATGGCACAGCATTTCAGGGCATTAGAGACAGGTCCCTTGGTCCAGTTCTGCTCCTCTGCCCCCCACCCCCCCATATGACGGCACGTTAGCTCAGGTACAGTGAGCCGCACGCTCTCGGTTTGACAAACCGGGGCTGAGAGGAGATGGTGGTATCGCTCCGCTGCTGATGGTTCCTGAACTGCGCCTCAGCCTCACCGCCGGGCTGCACAGGCAGAGAGCTGCAGCACCGCTACGCATCACGCATACTCTGCCCGAAACGGGGTTTTGATAACCCTCCGACGGTTCCTCAAAAATTCATGTGCGTAATTGTCGGTGGAGCGGTGTGGGGCACTATTTTTAATGTTGTGAGCAAGGATAAAAAGATGTAAAGGGGCAAGCCGGAAAAAGCCGCTTTTCGAGGCGTGGGCTGCCTGGTTTTAAAGGAACAGACCGAGATGCACAGCAGCAGAGGATACGCTTTGGCAAGTGCGCCTGTCTAGAGGAAGTTCACACACAAACAAACACACAGTTCCCGCTCGTTTTATTGCAGCCCTGCGTTTAGGGAAGCGGACTAGCGGAAGGAAAAACATACCTAAACTCAGTTTGCCTTCCCCAGTATTTATTGTGGTTACCATTCTCATAACATAAATAAATAGGCTACCTGTATTTGACATTATTTTGAATTAACTTAAATACTCCAGTTATCACTATTAGTATTTGTATACATTAACTAAAGTCAGTAGCCTAGGGAATAAATTCACATGTCTTTTTATGTGAAATAAAATCCAGTATCCATTTTGTTAATGAATGTAACCTCCTGAGGTAAATCCTATTAGCTGGATAGCTTCATCCTGTACATTACAATAGACTTAGTGTGGCATCTCAATTGTATTTAACAGGCTCATTGCCCATGTGAGCTTTACCCCCAGTGTTAATAATTGTGTCAACCTAATGTTCTCCTCAGTGACATGGTGTAACTACAGGAGAGATGTGCTTGGTCATTATGAGGAAATAATGTGTTTCCAGTTTACCTATGATACATATTGGAGCGCTAAATATTTTTTTTAGCTGTATGTAGTATGCTTCCTATATGCAGAATTCAAACTTCTTGTATCATATCCACAACCTTATTGTTGTGACCAGAGACAACCTTAATGAGCCCAATATGACATGGTGCATTATTCCGGCAGCAAGACAGGGGGAGACTGACGATATAGAAGGATCGTCCTGGTCAGCACTCCCTCTGATCATCACTGTTGTAGCAAGCCATTTGTACATGCAGCAGGTTGTTACTTTAAGAGTTTAAAGTTACTTTAGTTGGTGAAAATGTCAACAGGCACATGTTTCCGTGGTAACAAGTGATGTGTCTGCATAGCATTACTGTAAATAAAAAAGTACTTAAACCTTAAGGTCTCACTGTTTGGAATTAACTGCATTATCTGAGGTAATAAAGTGACCAGTCAGTGTTCAGCATGTCAGCACGATCTAATGTTATCCTGCGATTAAAAAGCACAAATTAATGTTTCTGCAACCAAGAGGCTGGCAGCAAAGAAAACTTACTGCAGGCCGGTGTTGGAGGTGGAAATCCCCTGGAGGCCAGAGGCACAGGCGGAAATCCACTGGAGTGTGGCAGCGGAGGCAGAAAGCACCTGGCGGCTGGCGGAGGCAGAAACCCTCTGGAGACCTGCGGCGAAGGTGAAACCCCTCTGGAGGCCAGTGACATGACTTAAGACCTGGACCAGAGTCTGATGGCTGGTGTGCAGGACCAGACTCAGGACAGAAAGTCGACAGCTATGAGGAAGAGCTTGTGGAGCCAGGGAAACAAGAGGCTGCAGTAGCTCTGGGACATGGGTCTAGCATTCTAGCTCTAGGGAATGCTACAGCTCAGTATCGAAAGGACATTGCTGCATCTCAGCAGGGGTGACTACAGTTCTGACTCAGGGGATTTCTGCAGCAGAGAAGCCAAAATCATAAGCAAGTCAGGTGCAGGGAATTGGTGCAGGTCAGCAGTGACAGGGAGTTGCTTTAGCTCAGCAAAGTCAGGGGTACCTGCAGTTATATGACTGGGGACTGCTGTATTTCAGCAGGAATAGGATGTTGCTACAGCTCAGCAGGGATAGGAAGTAGCAGTTCCTCAACAGTCACAGCAAGTTGCAGCAGTACAGTAGGGGATGTTGCTGCAGCTTAGCAGCAGTCGGTGAAGAACCAGGAACAGGTGTTGGCTGCCGGGCTGCCGACTGGACACTGGGAGCAAGAGTCCAGGAGAAGAACCAGGCAGGACAGGTGGTACCTCTGTGGTACTGATCCATTGAGTCTCTGGGGTGCTAGTCAGCACAATATCTGGAGGGTTGTCTCTGAAAGTCTCTGGAATGCTGGACAGCTGAATCTAGGTAGAGTTGGCCAACAAAGTCTCTGGGGCTCTGATCAGTCTGTCTTCTGGAGTGCTGATCAGCTGAATCTCCGGGAAGCTGAACAGCTCAGTCTCTGGGGCACTGAGCAGCTGGAGCTGGGCAGCAGCGTGGACGTGGAGCAGAGCACGGAGACTCTAGGGCGCTGAGGTTTGGAGAGGCATGGGATCGGTGAGAGCCCCGCTTCCTTCTGGAGTGCTTCACGGAAGGTGGCTCCAGGGCAGGATCCGGCAGGAAACTGAACTAAGTGCAGGTGAGTTGCTAATAGGCTAGTGCAATGACTGGTGGCTAGTGGCCTGGTTGGCAGCAGGCTGGTAACCCAATTACAGAACACACAAGCAGATCAGATGCAGTATAATATTTATTGAGAAACAACAAAATTAACAGGTAGCAGGGAAGCAGTCTAAAGCAACCAAATCCAAGTGGCACAGACTATAATCCAAAGTCCAATAAATCCACAAATACAAACAGACACACACTAAGACAGGTAGGACACTCAACAAAATCACAAAGACAAAACAAGAGCAGGAAGGGAAGTGACCAGAAAATAGAGAATAGGAAAACACAAAAGTAAAAACAGGAAACAAAGAATAAAATGGTGCGTTTCAGTTGTACCGGGAAGGTGGAATTTCAATCGGAAATTTCAACTGGAACACCCCCTTAAGTTGGATTTCCAACTCAGAAAGTCAGGAGAACCGCACTACCTCCGACCTCGTGATCCAAGATGGCTGCTCGTTGTCTCAACAGTTAGTTAAAGTTTAATTTTTTTATTAGCACCTCCGTGTAATTGTGTCTCATAGAAATGATCCTACACAAAGTACTGTCCAACCACTGTCTGCGCACATGTTGCTTGGTTTTAGTGAAAATGCTTTAACAACTGTTGGATGGATTCATTCCATTCCAAGGATGACTTGTAATCTAGTTCAGGTCAACATTTTACAATACTGAATACCTGCAAAACCAACGACATTCCCATCAGCCTCAGCTATACTTTTTTGTTAATTAGTACATGTTAGCATGCTAACACACTAAACTAAGATAGTAAACATAGTAAACATTACCCGATAAACATCAACACATTAGCACTGTCAGTGTGAGCATGTTAACATGAGAGATGCAGTGTTTAGCTCAAAGCACTGGCTGTGCCTAAGTACGCCCTTACAGAGCCGCTAGCACTCTTGTTATTTTATCCTTTATTCACACAGGGAACTCCATCAAAGGTATTCACTTTGGTGTCCTTTTTAGTTAGCATACTTACTGTATAACAGAGATAATGATGGAAGTGCATGTGTCCCTCGTCCAAAAGTCAGCTAGAGGGTCTTGCCCTGACTTAATGGCATCAGGATGTCTAATCTAAATGCTCTCTGATACATGCTAAATTCTCAGGCTTACCGATACCTGAGCCTTTTTGAGACCTTATACAGTGGTAAGCATCTCTATTAAACAGACTGTATTGCTGATCTGTGTGCAGATGCCCTGGGGCCATCATGGGAGGAGCTGGAAAGGGTGATGCTGGCTGTGAGGTTACTGGTTCATGGACTAGTGGAATTCATACAGAACTTCAGCAAGAAGAGCAAAGACACTGCACAGGTACAGTGATGTGATAGTGTGGATTGCCATATACAGCAATTTAAAAAGGACAAATTGTAATCTTGTCAGAAAACCACCAGGTCAATTTCTTTGTTGATCTGATACTGTGATACTTGTGTTTTTTTGTTAATTAGCAAATGTTAGCATGGTAAACATTACACCTGCTAAACACCAGCATTAGCATTGTCATTGTGAACTATTTAGCATGCTGAATTTAAGTTAGCATTTAGCTCGCACCACTGTGCCCAATACAGCCTCACAGAGATGATGGCTGTAGACTCTTAGCTTATTTGCTTCCTTGGCTGAGCTGAATAGATGATTTTCGTATTTCACGCAGTTGGTTGAATGAAAGATGATTGTGCTTTTTAGCTTGAGAGAAATATTATACAAAAGTACATTTCATTGTAATATTTTAAGCTTTATTTATTAAGGATAGTTCTGGTAGGAGCAATGCCATTTTTATTCAGGAAAAAGCTGCGCGACACTCACACAGTTAAACATATTCACACCTGTACAACTGCAGTCTGATCTGTTACCTGCTGTACAGGCTCTACTCAGCTCATCTGGAGCAGTTGGGGGTTGTGGGCACTGCTCAAGAGAATTTCAGCGGTGGTTATGAGGGCGGGGCAGGTGCTGCTTTTTCATCTTCATGCTCCTTCCTTGCAGCTCATCATAAGTGGATACGTAAATGTTTTAATTTCCATAAGACCAAAGAAAATGACATTTTCTCAATATACTAATCAGTTTTACCACTATTAATCCCTGTCTCTGTATCTACCACTACTCCTTCATCCTCCTCATATTTTATACCTCTCTGTCTCTCATTCATAATGGAGGTGACCCAAATGCCTACTGTATGTGCGCATGGACCATGTCAAATTCAGTATTTTGTCTTATAACATTTCTGGGACGAGAGGATAAAAGAAGGAGAGAAGGAGGGATGTGAAGGGAAATAATGGAGTGAGAGAGCATGGAAACCCTTTCAGCCACGCGGGAAAACCCACTCCTTTGTAATGTAAAGCTCAGCGAACCACACAAAATTTCAGCCTAGTCAAATTGTGAAGCAATGGTTGTCTGTGAACCCTAGCCTCATTTTTATACAGGCACACTGCCTGTATTGAATTGAACTATCTTACAGTGTTCAGTTTGTCCAAAGATTAAACAAACAAGCCAAGAAATAGTCTTTTAAAAATAAAAAGGAGTTTTATTTCTTTTTTCAAGTAACAAGGTTTTCTCCAGAATTTGATGCAGTGATTACACCAATGTTCACATGTTCACTGACTTACAATGTTTTCTCTCTTATAGTTTACATAGTTACATATAGCTTATCTTCATGGTAAAGCAGAATGATCTTTGGCTGTAGAGGTAACAGAGGCACACATTCATGGTAGTTGGCTGTACACACTCTTAAAATGCAAGAGCACTCTCAAAGATATTGGAAACAATGCCAAAGTCAACCATATATGAGATTGCATTCACTATTATACTTGGCAGATCATATACCGTAAGAACATTTGTACATTACGTTTGTACAGGACTTAATAGTGTCTTGTATCCACTGAATGCATGACCTCAGTGATTCTCAGTGTGATGGCAGACACTGTTGTAGCAGAAATTGAGATAAAAAAATGAGATAAAAAAAATCAATGTAACACATTTGTCTTTATAGAAATGCCTCATCTTTATAACCCTCCAAATCACGGTAATGTGTGTCACATAGCTTATTGAGCTTTCTGACAACATATTTGACGTGCGCCAAAAATAATATCGAAACAAACTATTAAGACCAACTGCATTAACTTCTTTATCCTCAGTCAACAGACTCCTCAAGCACATTTTGCAGGCTACTCTTACCTTGAATGTCCTTCAGGTGGCGCCTGAGACTTGGCTTGTGTGCAAAGTTTACAGCACAGTAGTTGCACTTATGGGGCATATACCCTGTGTGCAGATTGAGGTGGTCTTGCAGCGTGGCCTTCTGGGAAAATGTCTTGTGGCACAGCGGGCATCGAAAAGGCTTGACACCAGTGTGGACGCGGATGTGGCGGGTCAGGTTACTCTTTTGGGAAAAGCCTTTCCCACAGACCAAACACAAGTACTGTCTGTGCTCCTTCAGGTGGCCCACATAGCTCTCTAGGTGCTGGAAGACTCTGTCACACCTCCTGCAGAGGTATGGCCTCTGGACCAATATGCTGTCTGAATCTTCTGTCAGCTCATTTCCAGAACACTGACTCTTTGGCAGATGTGCTCCAGAGAGACAAAACAGATTTGAGTCCATCAGCTCTCCACATTCTTGCAGTTGATCTGCCAGCAATAACATTTCTTCCTCCTCACTTTGCTCTTCCCCTGGTTCTTTATCTTGGTTGTGGGAACTGTCCAGCAATTTTTCATGTTGAGCAGAACTTCCTCTGGGTGTGGAGAATACATGATCTCTGACAGCTGTAGGAGGGCACAGCTTACATCTTAGGGCACCTGTAATGCACTTATCCTGATATGACTCCAGAGTATCGAGACAGCACGCTGTATCTTCAGATAACACTTTCTTAGCTATAACCACCCTCCTAGCATCTCTGACCTCCCTCAGTTCTTGACCATCCACCTTGGCTCCTTGCCTGACCCTTGCTTTAATAACAACCACTCCCTCTTCCTCAGTATTTGGTTTCTGGATGCTGGGGTGGGCTACATCCCTTTCCTCCTTATTTGTGAGGCTCTCTGGCTCCTGGATTTCCTTCTCCTCTGTGTGTCTCTCCAGTTTCAAGAAAGCCAGCGTGGGACTGAGGTACTGGGAGACAGCCTGGGCACACTTCTCCACCACCTGACTCATCTGGAGCCCACTAGCTGCAGTCAGGTAGCTCACCAGCTCTCTCAGAGGGACCTGCAAAAATATATAATGGAAACCAAGGAAAAAGTAACAGTAAAAGATTAATTCTTCTTCTTGCACACTTTAAACACACTAGCAAGAACAGAACTACAACCTTTGAGTAAAGTCTTCTCAGTCATCTTTAACTTTCATATTACGTAACATTCTTCTGTTGTCATATGTTCCTTATTTGTGTTTTGGTACTGTATCTCTTGATGTTTTTCTTTTAACCTGTCATTCTGACACTCTGTTTTGCAGGGGTTTTATATTCATAGTACAGAACAATATGTGGATATGGCTATAATCTGGATATTCCACTCTGTTTTTACTGTAAAGAGTTCTGATAAATAGTAGATTATATCGCACCTCTAACAACCCGGTGTAGCAGGACAGGAGAAGTCTCTTCCCAACCTCCACACTGCAAACTACACCCACTCTCAGCTCAGCCTGGCCTTCGTGGAGCAGGAATTGGTCACGTAGGAAATCAGAGGATGCTGCAAGCACAACTCTATGACCGTGGAAATAGAGAGGCTGGACAGTGGCGCCTTGTGGACCCGCAAGGAGGAGTGTGATATCACAGAAGCGGTGTTCCTCTCTTAGAGCATTCATCTTGCTGAGGATGGAGTCACCGTGGGTGGGGAAGCAAAACTGTAGAGTGTCAGAAGAGCTTGACATGTTGGTGTGTCTAAAGTGAAAAGGATATTTGGTACAGTTTGTTAGAGTGTGAATGCAGAAAAGCTGCGAGCTGTATAGATTAGCTTTATTATTCCATAATTACTTTTCATTAATGGTTGGGTTCAGGTTGTGGGTCTTCTACTGTTAGTGCATTTTTGAAATTTAAACATGATAAAGATTTTGACACTCCTGGAAACTACAGACATGAGGCCTACACCCACAGATTTACAGCTAAATCACAATTCCTACATCTGTTCATCATTATCATTAGATGGTTTTGGTCTGCAATTAAGCTAAATCAATCAGTAAATCAGGAAAATACCAAAGAGAGAGAATGCACATGATCGTGATGAACTCGGCCCCACCTTTCACTGCAGGCTCATCCCGTGATGACGGAGCCAGCGGGTGAGAAAAGCTGCTTTTCTTGGTTGAAAACCAACAACCACAAGTAGCTCTGAGAGAACAAGGAGACTCTTTTCGTGTGATCCCTGACAGTTTAAACACAATTAAATGAAAACGTAAATGGGCTACACATGCAAAAGGATGAGATGCATCTTTCAGCGGTGAAGCACCAGTAATCCAGACTTCCTCCAGCTTTCTGCTGAGGATCTTGAATTTAGACAGCAGTGTGTGTGTTGCGCAGGAGCACATGAACTAATTAACTCCTTCAGTGCCTTAATTTCACCCGATTTTTTACAAAGGCACCAAGGGGTCCTGAGAAATATTGTATACTGAGTTTTAGCCTACCCAAATGGAGTTTATGTGCAATTCAGTAGCTGAAATACGTGCAAATGATAATGCCAAGACTAGATCTACAATAACTCGTTCACTTGCACAGTGCACACGTGGTGCCTACTCTGGGGGAAATTGTATATTGAATTTTGACCAGAGACCAATTTTTACACTTTTTAAACACATTTTCAACTGCTGACTATGTTTGCAATGCAATAATTTGAATTATCTGTCTATGTATATCTTTATTTGTTTGGTATATAAGCATGTTAAAAAAATCAACAAGATTTTTCTTTAAATTGTCTAAAAACTATATCAAAGTATAGGCTTGGTCACCCCAGGGCTTCTAAAGCTACAAATTACTGCTGTTGAGCTGAGCAACAGTCTTAACAAGAAACTAAATTAAAACGAAAAAATGGTTCTAATTCTGCTACAAAGGCTTCACTTCCTGATGTTGATTAGGCTGTTGTTCAAGTGACTTCCTGTATACGGATGACCATCGTGGTTGACGTCCACCATCTTGTCTGCTCTCTTGGGCTGTCATTGTATTGTTTCTCTGTCTGCCTTTTTGGTAGCCCGTTTTCCCATTTTATTTTATGTGAAGAACTAAAGTCATAACCTTTCCTCTATGGGGAAGTGTCCCAGGCAGAGATTAAAGCTAGTCCTAGACTGAAAAGGCCTTTTACCACAGACTAACAGAAATCTGCTTTCTCTGTCATGTTGTAAAATAGTCCTAGACTTCGCCTAGAGTCTGAATAAACTAAGCTGATTTCCTGAAGGAAGATTAGAGATGCTTCAGGACTAAATTGAGGCTTAAATTAAACCACCCAGGAGGCAGGTTTAATTTCAGATTAATGCTGTTTGTTAAAGAAGACACATGGATTACCTGGAGTACGTCAATGAAGATCAAGGAAAATCACCAGCTAGGCAAGTTCTTGCTGACAGAAGTGACCCATTGCAATGTTTTGATGAAATTAGTTTTCGGAACCTTTTCGAAAGCAGAAAGTAAATGCTATGGAGCTTATTTCACTTTTGGAACCCAGTCTTTCATCTGTTAAACAAAGAGGACAGCCTGTAGCAGTCTGTCTGCAGGTGCTCATTATGCACTCCCTAGTTACCGTTTTCAACATCATTGCACGTCTCTGTATTCTCTGAGATCACAAGGGAATGATGCTTGGTGACAGTGGGTATGCTCAAAAGACTTTTTTTCAGTGCCTTCTGAAAACACTTCGATTCCAATTCGATGCTGCACTGTCATCATTTCAACAGCTGTTACCTGCTACCTGAATCAGCATGGATGCCCACATCCCCAAATACAAGAAGATGACAATCCTGATGTACCACCATTTACAACAGACCACACAGAAGGACTTGCCTACAGAGATGCTTTTGCATTGTGTCACTTTAAATAGTTATTTTTGAAATTACGTTTTCATAGTTCTGTTGGGATCAGATACATTTTTACATGTAATGAGCAAATCAATGTATTTATTTAAAAGTAAAAGTGTATTTTTTTGTCTGATATATTAAAGAAACACCCAAAACATCCAACATGATTTAATAAAACAATTTTTATTTCAGATTCATGCATTGTTGTGATATTTGAGACATTTGCATCTCTCTCTCCTTCATCTTCATTTCCAGTTCTGCTTGTAAGATCTTCATTTTCATTTCATGCTCCTTCTTAGGTACTTTAACTATATGTGAATGTATATGAAATTCAAGAGTCGGTTTATCGTGGATTATGACTCTTGTTTTGGTGACCAGTACTGGCAGACACTGCCACCATAGCTTTTGAGGATGTGGAGGGTAAATGACCTTGCAACTCTTCAGTTTTGTCCTCAGTTTATCAAATAAATGCACATGAAATGAGAAATGTTTCACATCAGATGAAAGAAACAGAAAGAAAAACAAGTTTGAATGGAGAGTAAGAAAAGGCAAAATAAACCCAATGTATGTGTGTGTGGTCCAACATCTGAACTGTCTAGATGTTTATCATCTGGTACGTTCTCCAAAGGTTGCTGAGGTTGATTTTTATATTCTTGTATTGAATATAATACTGTAATGTCAATCCATCTATTTCACAAACAGTAATAACGGTTATAATATATAATATTATTATATAATATAATAATAATTATATATTTATAAATATATAATAACAGCTATCAAGGTAATCAAGTTGACAATTGACCCTTCGCTAAGCCCCGCCCCCTTAGTTACTGTTGCTAAGACCAACAAACTATCAGCGCCTCCACTGTTTATTACTGCACTCCCGGAGAAATATTGTCAAATTTGTTGGAAAAAGCGATCTCAGAAAGAAGCACACAGTTTTGCAGTTGCATTATACATTTAAAGGTTGTATTCAGGCTGTCAAATTGACTCAAACTGAGTCAAACGGACGTGAAAAAAATGAAAGATACAGGTGCTGGTCATATAATTAGAATATCATCAAAATGTTGATTTATTTTTCAGTAATTCCATTCAAAAAGTGAAACTTGGATATTATATTCATTCATTACACACAGACATTTAGATATTTCAAATGTTTATTTCATTTAATTGTGATGATTAAAACTGACAACTAATGAAAATCCCAAATTCAGTATCTCCGAAAATTAGAATATTACTTTAGACCAATACAAAAAAAGGATTTTTAGAAATGTTGGCCAACTGAAAAGTATGAACATGAAAAGTATGAGCATGTACAGCACTCAATACTTAGTTGGGGCTCCTTTTGCCTGAATTACTGCAGCAATGCGGCGTGGCATGGAGACGATCAGTCTGTGGCACTGCTCAGGTGTTATGAGAGCCCAGGTTGCTCTGACAGTGGCCTTCAGCTCTTCTGCATTGTTGGGTCTGGCGTATCGCATCTTCCTCTTCACAATACACCATAGATTTTCTATAGGGTTAAGGTCAGGCCAGTTTGCTGGCCAGTTAAGAACAGGGATACCATGGTCCTTAAACCAGGTACTGGTAGCTTTGGCACTGTGTGCAGGTGCCAAGTCCTGTTGGAAAATTAAATCTGCATCTCCATAAAGTTGGTCAGCAGCAGGAAGCATGAAGTGCTCTAAAACTTCCTGTTGACCTTGGACCCCAGAAAACACAGTGGACCAACACCAGCAGATGACATGGCACTCCAAACCATCACTGACTGTGGAAACTTTACTCTGGACTTCAAGCAACGTGGATTCTGTGCCTCTCCTCTCTTCCTCCAGACTCTGGGAATTTCCAAAGGAAATGCAAAATTTACTTTCATCAGAGAACATAACTTTGGACCACTCAGCAACAGTCCAGTCCTTTTTGTCTTTAGCCCAGGCGAGACGCTTCTGACGCTGTGTCTTGTTCAAGAGTGGCTTGACACAAGGAATGCGACAGCTGAAACCCATGTCTTGCATACGTCTGTGCGTGGTGGTTCTTGCTGATTAGAGTGTGGCACCAGGTGTCTTCAATATTGAACCATCCATCCATCGTCAACTGCTTATCCTGCGTACAGGGTCGCGGGGGGCTGGAGCCAATCCCAGCTGACATCGGGCGAAAGGCGGGGTACCTAGTCCGCATGTCTTTGGACGGTGGGAGGAAGCTGGAGCACCCGGAGAGAACCCACACAGACACGGGGAGAACATGCAAACTACACACAGACAGGCCGGGTTTGAACCCACAACTTTTCACAATATTCTAATTTTCTGAGATACTGATTTTGGGGTTTTTCATTAGTTGTCAGTTATAATAATCAAAATTAAAAGGAATGAACACTTGAAATATATCAGTCTGTGTGGAATGCGAAATGACTCGTTTCACTATCAGAATGTGATCCATTCGGTCGATAACAACTGAAAAGGTTATACAAGCTGCACATATATAATTTTACCTCCATTCATGTTAGCAGAGGGCCAAACTGGAAGTTAGCCTGCAAAAGTCAACACAGTGGACGCTGTAGCGCTACCGCCGACTACCGTTTGGGGGTGTAATTGCAGAATGACGGAGACACCAACGCACAAGTATAAATGCATAGCTACGCACGTAGACCCTTCGCAGGAGTATAAATCAAGCTTAAGTAGTGAGTGATACAGATTTGAAAAAGTTGTTGTTAGTGACTGTTACTTGCTGAACTTTAGCTATGTATACTTGAGGTAAAGGAGATTGGATATATTAGTTGGCTATGGAAAACAATAGTGTTGATAATGTGAACGCCATTAATATTGCATCTAGTAGCCTATTTCAAAAGAATATCATTTCCCATAGAATGTTGTTGTCAGTGAAAACTAAATGTCATAGTGTCCCTGTTAACGCTATTGTATATCCTTCCATTCATTGACCGGATGGATATTGAAGATATTTCAGGAGAGAGAGAGAGAGAGAAGCAGGGCAGCTGATTCTGAGGTCAGTAGTGCTGTACAGGTCTAGGGAAATGTAGGCTGTTTTCTTTTCTTCAAACAATAGGCATTTGTTGGCAAAGCCTAAACTAAATTATTTTATGACATTTATTATATTTCTATATTCTGATCCACTTAGCTTTCTGCATTCATTGGCTGTAAAAATTAAATAAATATGTAGATGTAGCCTTCAAATCCATTCCACTTGGTTCATTTAGAGTCCATATAAGTTAAACTCAATTCCTTATTTTTACTGCTCGCGCCTGCTGCACTGCAGCGACACAGCGAGGTAAAGGAAGCATTTTAGCATACCTGCTGCTCAGGTGCGTCTTTGTGCTCATATACACACGTCCCCCCAAAATCCACTTTTAAAATGAATGTTCATCATTTGTTCACCTGATGCTTTTAAAGGCATCATGTAGTCTTTGTTGCAGCATTGAATTACAGTTAGACTTACACCATGTTGTTATGACACTTATAACAGAGTTATCTAACATTTCTGCTAGGCTAGCTAGCAACAGTAATGTTAACATTAATCAACCAGAGTTAGCTAGCTGTGGTACTAGTGCCAAATCCCCCCCCCCCTCCATATAACAGATTTCAGGATTGATGATAGTGACTCTATTGTCATTGTATACAAAATACAAAAAAATGCAGTTTAGTAGAGCAACTTTAACATAGCATAGAAGCAATAAGCAATAAGAAATCAATGAGGATTTTTATAAAATAGTTTTAATAATCCTCACATCTCACATCATATATATAGGATATATATATTTAAAAAATCATGTATCAAATCAAGGACACACCCAAAAGTTTTTGCTCCCAAACCCCATGTAACATTACACTAACTTTAGTTCAACAGAGGAGAAATATTGTTATATTATTTGTTAACATCTTGGCTTCTTCACTGGTTGTTGACACAAGTATAGTTCTAATACAGTTACAAAAGATGTGATGTGATGTACACCTACCCTGGGGGCTAAGCCCCTCCTGCCTTTTAATCCTAGAGACGTCTCTGTCTTGGCTTATTTTAAACACGGTCTGGGAAACCACCCCTATATGTCTTGAAATTATGCAATTGCTGGGGTTAATTGTGAAATATACTTCAATGCCCTCTTTACTGCGCACAGTAAGTTTTGCATTCCAGTGCAGATTTAATGGAGATAAGACTGAGGTCAGAACACAGGAACCTACTAAAGAGATACAGACATTGCAGGTGAACCTAAACTACAATAATTCACTGAGCATGGTTCGAGCTCTTATGTTGTCCAAGATTGAAGCATAACTCTAAATGTTGCTTCTCCCACACAAACAACCCTGTCTCATATCGGCTGCACACAAAACGTATTTAATTAATTAATTTAAAAGTGGTTAAAGACAAACAGTGGTTAGATGAGTAGGATTAACTTAAAGAGCTCTCATGCTGTTTTGACCTTTGACATTATTTCAGAGAATATGGGTTTTAAAATTGTTATTTTTAACAACTAGGTTTTCACAGGTGAAAAGCAATGGGACCATGTCCAAGACAGACAGTAAGCCAGACATCCATCTGTTTATAAAAACTGCAGTTACAGTAATCCTTCCAAAAGAGCAATGCTCCAAATGATTACAGTCAGCCTTATTAGCAATATTATCTGTGTTCAGCAATTCATCAAATTACAGTGTTATCAATTCAAATATGAGATAATGTATAACATTAGTTAGTCCAGAAGTGCATACAACAAGAACAAGAGAGGGTGAACGTCCTGAGACAGACAGACCTGTTTTTAACGGTCCTGTAGTCCAGAAAGATGAGTCATGTGATGAGATTATGTGACTGCCAGTCGCTCCAATTCCATAATCACACCACCGTCTCTGCCAGTGGCTGTCACAGGAAAGGAGATATTACAGTGTGCAGCAATTTACAATTTGGGGTTTCTCAAACTCAAAAGAAAAATAATGAGCTTTAATGGCAAGTATGTTTTAACTGATCTTGTTGCTCAAGGCTTCTAGACATCAAAACATAAAAAATACTCCTTTTTGAACTTCTGTACAGAATAATTTTTGAACAGTGAAACATGACTTTAGCATATTATACGTACTGGAGCTAATCTTTATGCTGTGACTTTTTGAAGTGTGCCTACTTGAGTGCATTTCGACAAAAGGGAACATAACTTATTGTAATGTAATGAGAATAATGTAATATTCTCCATGTGGTGATGCTTGGTTTGACAACAAACTTACATATTCTATTCGCATTTATAGGCTGTGTCAACGCAGTTGGTAAATGTATGTTGTTGGGGTTTTTTTACTTACTACTACTACTTTCATGATTTAACTAATACAAATTGTGTCTTTGTCATGTATTGTGCTTATTGCAATAGTGGTGTAGTATTCAGATCCTTAAATTAAGTAGGCCTACAAGTAGCAATGAACCAATAAAAATATACTCCAGTACTGCAGTCCTGTTTTCAAAAAAGTTTACTTTTTGGAAATATCAGCTAAATGTAGCAACTTAAAGTAAATAAACCTACTTATTACACAGAATGGCTCCTGAAAGTGATGCTGCTTTGTTGCTGGTGGTGTACTTTTAGTAAGTAACTGTAACTGTCAAATAAATGTGGTGGTATAAAAGGTACAGTATTTCTCTGTTAGCCTTCATGTAGTGGAGGCTACTACCAGAAAATAGCTCAAACTGAAAGTCAAATACTTAAGTAGACCTGCTTTACTTTGTTAAATATAGTTTCCTTCCACCACTGTTTAATATGGTCAGGGCTTTGCCTTTCTCCAGGAGCTCTGGGAACTCAAAAGGGATTCCAGTATTTAGAAAAAAAAAATTCTTCCGTGTCAAACACGGAAGGAGCACACCCCGTAGAAGTAATGGGTCAGAAAGGAGGCTAATCGTTTGGAGACATCCTGCTCCGCCCACACCACATCATCATCATCAGTGTAGCTTCTATCATCTGCTCATAAGAGGAGACACGGGTGAGTCAGGGTGGCAGTAACTTAGGCTAACAGTTGCGTCTTCCACCTTAGCTAAACTCAGGCGTCATGTGGAGCAAAAAATAATGAGCTCACTGAAAGTCACCCAGTGGTCGCTGTGAAGCGTCAGATGCAAATAGTTTGGGAAAAGATGTGAAGGCGTCGGAATGGCAGTTGACGGGGCAAATAACGAAGCAGCGCTAACGGTACTGTTAACCCGTTAGGTCCGTGGCAGCTAGCTAACGCAGAGAGCCCGTGCTGTAACGTTAGTTACCCAGGTTGAGTCTGTGTTGGACAACAAAAGCAGACCGACGCACCTGTGGGGATTTTGGGGAAAACTCAAGCAGGCACATCACACCAGAAGACCACAGTCACAGTAAGTTCTGTGTGTGTGTGTGTGGATGGTGCGAGTGGTCATTGTGCCAGTTAACCTAACGTTACAGCTAGCTTAGCAAGTACAATAAACCCTGGCTAACGTTAAATCAGCTGGTCTGTGTGCTAGACCTGCTGAAAAAAGTTTTGTTTAGTCTGTGTATGTCATACACAACTTACTTTTGTTTATGTGGTTAACAGTTCAATAAATATGAACGTGTTGAACAAAATACAGAAACCAAAGATTTATAAACTGAATTGGTCCTGTAACTGAGGTGAAATATTAATCCCCGCCATGGACAGGTGTGTTATTTCACTGTAACGTTAGTTGTATATTTATACATGTTGCTCGGTTATTAGGTACACCTATCAGATGCTAAGATAGACAATTTCCCTATAATACCTTCATGCGATGAAGGTATTCTATAATGAAGCCATGTCGATATTGAACTTTTGATGCCAATGCTGAAGTCGATATTTGAGAGTTTAAAAAACAGTATGCCATTATTTATTTATTTAACATTAGCACATAACATGGTAAATGGTCTGTTGCCTCTAGAAAGGCTGCCGACCACTCAAAGCGCTTTACACTACATGTCACATTAACCTTATCCGCAGTGACATGGACTGCCATGCAAGGTGCCAACTGCTCATCAGGATGGAACTTATCCTTCACACATATTCAAACACTCATGTAATTTGGGGTTCAGTATCTTGCCCAAGAAAACTTCGACATGCAGACTGGTGGAGCCCGGGAATCAAACCACCAAACTTACGATTGGTGGCTGACCCGCTGTACCTTCTGAGCCACAGCCACCCAACATAATCAATGATATGTGATAAGGATCCTTTAAATTTGGTAATGAAAGAATTCTGACCAAGATTAATCAGGACGCTTTACAAATATGTCAGTTATCTCTGGAGGACAAACTAAGTAATAGAGACACTGCTTTCGAAATGACCTCAAACATCTATATGGCATTTGTGTACAGAAATCTCTTGTTCAGTGGTGGACAGAGTAAAAAAAATCCTGTACTTGAGCAAAAGTACAGATACCCTTGTGAAATATTACTTCACTAAAAGTAGAAATCTTCAATTTAAATTTCTACTTAAGTCAAGTACAAAAGTACCTGCTTTTAAAAATACTGAAGTATCGAAAGTAGAAGGTTGAGTATGGTTATGCTTGTTTACATGAAAAACGGAATTTCATCAAAATAGTGTTGGGGTTTCAGCTGTTTGTATAAACTGTTGGGTAGTTAAATTTATAACAGCACATCGTATTTTTTAAACTTCATGTGTTTTTTTGTGGAAAAAAATGTAATTTGTAAAGGAACTAGTAACTGAAGCTGTCAGATAAATGTAGTCAGTAAAAAGTAAAACTTTTCCCCCTGAAATCTAGTGGAGTAGAAGTACAAACAGGGTACTCAAGTACTGTACTTAATCACAAATTTGTGGTACTTGTACTTAAGTACAGTCATTAAGTAAATTTACTTAGTTACTGTCCACCACTGCTAATGTTAAATACAGTATAGCTTGCTGATAGTGATATTTCTGTGATAAGCCAATGTTAGTCAATATATAAGCCTGGCTCATTTATCGCCCTACTCTACTGGTGTTGAATTGTTGATTCAGCGACTGCAGTTTTTGTGCTGTTGAATTGCATTGCTGTTATTAGAGCTTGTTAATAAGTTGCAGAAAGGGTGATTCTCTCATCCATAAATCAACACCTTTCTAAAACAGTTAAAACCAAAGCTAAACATAACCTTCCTGTAGGTCAGATTATTGCAGGGTTTTTCTATTAGACTGCATTTGGGTCTAGCTAGGTATAACAAATAAAGTGGTCACTGAGAGTATATTTACTTTGTCGATGGTGCTGCCAAATGATTTATAAAATTATGCTTATCCTATAGATGATTCATTTTACAAACCAGGTTAGTTAATTCTCTTCAGAGCAGTCAAATCATTTTCCAGTTCAAACTTCATAGTGGAGGCTGTGTTTTCTGGTTTTGAGAAGGGAAGCAATGTTTTAGTCATCCCCAACCAACAACACTAATATGGATTCTTAAATTGACTGTATGACATGTTAAGGGGATTGCTGGGCTGAGGGAGTAGATACTGGATTATCTCAACTTTATCACAGCAAAGCAATACTTAGTAGCACTGCTAGTAATATGTCTATTTATGGTTTCACCTGCTGTAAATAAGGTACAGGTTTTTACAGTGGTTAAAAGGTTTGATGTTGTTTTTATGTTTCCAAAATAAAAGTACATATGATCGTGATATTTTTACATAGTGTTTTCAATTATATGTAGGCAGTATTGATTCAGTAGGCCAAGTCAAAGCACTTATGGGCGATTTAGCATGTTTGTTATAGGTCTTTACTGGAAGAACATAATCAGTTACAGACATATACACAGTTATGGGGAAAGTACATTATAATTACATCAAGGACCATGTGTAACGTTCTGCAAGTTTTATTCAGGTCATATACAAAGAACTGCACTGTCAGCTGCTGTGATGAAGAAAAATGAGTTTAAAATGGAACAAATGGCAACATCAAAGTGAGAGCTACTTGTTTTTCCATGTCACATTTTTGCCACAATAATTGTTAGTACAATCTTAAGAGTACCGGATCATAGAGAGATGTGCGGCTAGGTCTGAACTCACAAGAATGAAAACATCCCACACATTGGTGCGTTTAAGGTTAAAATCCAACGTGTATTTACCCTGTGCTTCCCAGAGCCTTGATTCATTTATTTCTTGAAGCATGCCTAACTGGCTTTATCATGGGTAACTGACAATCCATGCCAACACATTTCACAGTTACTAACTTGCTGTTTACAGCGTTGACAATCTGCATTACCTTTTGCAGTCAGTCATGGTTTTTGAACCAGTTGAAGGTGTTGCAGAGCGTCCCTTTTACAAAAATCTTTTCCAGAATGCTAGTTTTTTAAGTAGCTTTTAAACACCGTGTCTCTGTCCTTTTAACATAGCAAGAGCAAGCATTGGCAAAACAAACACACGGATTCACACATGTGCACACATACTGTGCAGGGAAAGGAAACTCTTCTGTGTTCCCCATCTCACGTTCAGTACATTAACCTGTGGTCTGTACATTTTGTTGATGACGTAATCTGAAACTTTTTTTGACACGTTAAGGGATGACAGAACGGTGTGATATGGGCTGGTAAAGGGCTAAAGTGTGTTCCTGTAGCATATTTGTGGTCAAACACAAAGCAAACACAAAGTGGTCAAGCCTCAAATATTCATTTTTTTTTCATTCCTCCAGCGAACCCTCAGGATATCAGTTTGGAAATCATTAAGTGCTGGCTTGATGTTCTATTGAAGTGTGCATAAGTAGCTACACATGGTCACTGAAACGCTTAGAGCCTGTATGGGAAGTTTCTCTGACGAAGGTGCCTGTAATGCCATGTCAAGCGGGAAAAGAAAGCATAGAATGTGCTCTCTTCATGAAACCACCCTTCCTGAAGACACTAATTTAAGCAGTAAAGAGTGCACAGCAGGGACAGAACACATCAAAATACTGAACCATGTGTGGTAGTAAGTCGAGGCTGATGTTATTTCTGGGAATCCTGTGCATCAGTCTTCTGAGAATGGGATGGGACAGGAGTGTTTTTTGAGGTGCAGGAGTGAAAATCCACCCTCTAGTAGTAAATAAGAAGTGGCTACTGGCTACTGTTCTGCAGTCAGAAGTAACACCAAAAGAAAGTTTAATTTACTTGAATATTGTGTTCATTTCAGATCATCAAAACAGAAAGTAAGTGCACTGCCTGGCAACGTTTGGGAAGCACTTTTGAGGAAGTGTAAATACTCTGAAACAACTACAGCATTGCATCAGTAGAAGTGGGTGAGCAGAAACCCCAAGGACAGTATGAACTTTAGACACAACTTCATTGTTCACTAGGTGACTAAAGATTACATCCCACAGTCACACCATCTTTTCCAGACCCTTTGTCTTCTTTCATTTTACTTCCTTGTGAGAAAAGATGAAATAGGTATTCTGCCAAAAAATTCAAGGGGATTTTTTTTCCTGCAAAGAGGTTCACAGTTGGAAGCACTGTTAACTTTAATAGATGGGTGTGTTACCACACCTGTTACAACATGACTAAGCATTACAAACTAAAATGGAATTTTTAGTAATGGATTTAAGAACAAGATTAATAACGCAAAAACCTCTCCTCCTGGCTTGTGTGAGCTATAAATTAATCCTCTCCCTCTCATCCAACTAGCGACAACCATCTGGCTGCAAATTTGTGTTGCTGTGTTCGCATTTCACATATATTCCTCCGACTTCATAGCTAAGTTTTTTTGGGGCTGTTTTCCCCTTGTATTCCAGAGAGCTCTTTCTGGGACGCGACCTGTTGATGATGTTGGCCTGTGTGAATCCAAAGTGTTTGCGGGTTTTTAACACAAAGCAGCCTTGAGAAACTATCCACTTCTTCAAGTCAGTGGAGCAACCTTTGGCAGCAGCTTTGAGTTAAGATGGATTTGAGGTCGCTATGAAATCTGTTTTTAATTTTTTCCATGGTTCCCCTTAAAATTTTTATGAATTCTGTGTTTTGCGAGTTAAGTGAGTGTGTAATCATGTGGTGGAAGAATACAATTTCCACAGTTCAATAAGAAAATGTAAAAAATAATCAATATCAATGAATATGATGTGTCATGCAAATATTCATATAGAAATCTTCAAATGTATGTGCAATTATTTATGGGGATGATTCACAATAACAGTATTACAACAGTAGGATATTAAAATACTATCATACTATTTAATAAGTGACAATTCACAATACATGCCTTATATTGTGAATTGTCCTCTAATAGGTTATTACATGACTACTGACAATTTCTTTCCACGGTCCATCTGCAGGACAGCGTCCATATGCTGCTCGAACCCGCCCTCGGTGTGACACAGAGAGCAGAGGACAGAAGCAGCACCCGACACAAAAACACAGCACCATAGTCCACAGTTGATTCCATTTTTGTGATCAAATTCCTTGATTCCGTTTGTGTTTTTCCTCGGAAATCATAGGGCCCAAGGATTTGTCAGCCTTTGCACGCCTGGACACTGGAAATTTACACCATTCCTCTTTGCAAAATTGCTCATGTTCTGTCAAGTGGCACAAGGACCATGAGCAGATGTGTTGGGTTTCGCACACCAAACGGACTGTTTAGTACATGCACATGGACAAAAAGATTAAAGCTTATTTCAGCAGACCGTTGATCCTTCTTTTACTCATTTTACTTACTTTCTTTTGTCATAAAGTTGCGACATATCTGCAGAAATTAACAGATCAAATGCTCTAACACAAATTCAGTCGGTCGCAAGACTGTAATAAGTATATAATTCGGTCCAAATGAAATAATTGGCAGGCTACCTACCTGTGTGCACTGACTGCACAAGAAAATGTGTTTTTGGGTAGTGGCTTTGGAGGGAAACCTGAAGGGAGGGGGTGGGACACAATGTCCTGATCTCCTAAACTTAACACCACGTGTTTTGTCTGACCAACCAGTCTATAATCCAAAGGTATTCAGTTAATTCAGAGCATTTTTGGCATTTATACTTATTACTGATTTTAAATAATAACTCAAATCTTTTGCCAATTCAACTTCTGTTACTTGACTAATTGCTTCAGGTTTAGTATAGTGAGTAAGTTGTAATTTCGATACCATTTCCACTTTGTCTTTGGTAATTGCATTTGCAGTAAGACATTAGGTTAATTCCCTGACTTATACTGAGTTTGACCGCTGGACTACTCACAGGAGTTGTCACACACAACGCAACAAACGCAAATAAACACAACCTGCCATTACTAAGCTCTATGAAATTAACATTTTGCTGTGATTTTGTTGCAATAAAAGGTTAAAACTGATGCCGATTTGTTAAAACTATCAAATCATGCTTTTTTCAGGTCTTTTAAAATGCATGTTTTCCGAATGGAACTATGCTACGCTAACTACTTTCATAGTAAAGTACAACGATAGCTAGAATCAAGTAAAAGACACATGTTTTCTGAATTTACCCGGTGGTAACCGTTAACTTCCCCTCTTAATTTTCTCTAAGCAGTCTCCTGAAGTATGAAGTAGTCCCACAGAGCTCTGGCAGCTACAATAACAACAGCTACAATACCAAACATGGTAGCTCACTGGTGAAAAGCACAAGTGAAGATAAATCAATGTTATAATCCCAAAAAATATAAGTTAAAGTTAATTTAATGAAAGCAATCAGCCCTGAGCTCCTGTGAGCATTATCACAGCAGAATCCGGTGTGTTTATTTGTCCAAAGCTCCGGCGTGCTCCCATCCCTCTCCTCTAGAGCTTTCCGGAGCACAGCAGCTGTTTGTTGGCAAGCGGTCCTGTCCCTCTGCTCTGCCTGGTGTCCCTGTCCTGTGTTGGACAGTGTGAACACTGATAGGCTACTGACACAGCGCCACGCAAAGTTCACGGAGCGTTGGATGTGATTTTCCGCATTGGATTCACACTTCGCATCGCCTCCAGCTTGTCCACCGCACCGCCTGGCAGGGAATCACTCCGCGTCTTTGCATTGACTTTGTATGTAATCGCTCCAGCTCAAGGCTAGCACCATGTTGTGCGTGAAACCAGCATTACACCAGGAGGGAAGAGAGCAACGCAGTGGTCGCATTGAGTATTATGTTACAGCTGAATGTCAAAGTGAATAATGTACTTTTATTAAGACATCAAATCTTTTACTTAATTCCTGCCTTCCGAACATTTGCTCAAGGTTGTTCAGGGGAGCACATATGGGTTGTCTCAAGTCCATCACATGGGTTTCAGTGGGACTAATCAAGCTTTTTTATTCGGGTTTGAAGTGGCACCATTGTTGACCTGACCAAACTTTTGTGGTCCAACTAGACCTAGGCTGCCCTTAATTGTTTGTACATCCTTACAGTTTCATAGTGCTTCAGACAAATGAAAGTGATAGATGTGTGACATGCTGTGCCTGTTTATATGTGCTAGCACATAGCAGTTTGGCTGTGGCTACACTCAGCTGGTGCTCAGGAACATTGAGTTGGCAGACAGCGTGTGGACCACCCTGTTGCCTCACTATGGTGTCATGGTAGCTTTCTTTGTTAAGGAGATTTTTACTGTCTGCTGTGTTGCTCATTTGTGATGTATTCATATTTGGCAGTGCTTTATAGCCATTTAGCCAGAACCTGACTTCATGCAATTGACCCATCGCTAAGCCACACCCCGAATACGCAGCTGGCCATTGACTCGTATTCAACAGGAGTTGTTTTCTAGCTTTTATTTCTGCATTTTTTCCTGGGGCACTTTCAGTAGTTACAGTCACTACACAGAGAGGTTGAAAGGACAAGTACAAGTTATTCACTTTCCAAAACCTAAAACAAATCTATGAAAATGTAGGCTATGGATTGTTCCTAATTTAATGTTAGTTAGCTAATCCTAGCTAACTTACTACTGAACGTAACGTCCTTCTGTTCCGCTTTTTAATGATTGTAATAGTGAATAGAGACCTCCCCAGCTGTACAGGAGCAGTGTTGATCCTTAATATCACTGGTCCCCTTTCTCAATAGTCAATAATAATACGGTGGTACACTTTTTCTGTTTTCGGTAAGGCTTTAGCTTCTGTCTTCAGTTTGACCGCCTGAATACAACTTTAAAGTGCACAATGCTACTGCAAAACTGTCTGCTTCTTTCTGGCATCGCCGTGGTAAAGGTTCGACAGGTCCGCTAGTTTGTCGGACTTAGCAACAGTACATAAGGAGGGCGTGGCTTAGCTAAGGGTCAATTCTGACTTATGCTCACATACCACATGCACAATAGCAACAATCTACACAATAGAAAGACTTACTTTGACATAAATATTTATACAGATATTTAGTACAATGTTTGTGCTGTTCAAATGTAATATTATTTATTAAAGGATACTTAGCCTAATTGTTTTGATGTGATTTGAGGTTTTTTTCACAGCAGATACTTGTCATAGTAGAAAAAGCACGTGTTCCCTAATAACATAAACAATCACTCTGTACTTAAGTGAGGGGGAAAAACTATTTGATCCCCTGCTGATTTTATACGTTTGCCCACTGACAAAGAAATTATCAGTCTATAATTTTAATGGTAGACAGTAAGAGACAGAATAACGACAACAAAAATTCTGAAAAACGCATGTCAAAAATTTTATAAATTGATTTGCATTTTAATGAGTGAAATAAGTATTTGACCCCCTCTCAATCAGAATGATTTCTGGCCCCCAGGTGTCTTCTATTCAGGTAACAAGCTGAGATTAGGAGCACACTCTTACAGGGTGTGTTCCTAATCATGTTTGTTACCTCTATAAAAGACACCTGTCCACAGAAGAAGTTAATCAGATTCCAAACTCTCCACCATGGCCAAGACCAAAGAGCTCTCCAAGGATGTCAGGGACAAGATTGTAGACCTACACAAGGCTGGAATGGGTTACAAGACCATCGCCAAGCAGCTTGGTGAGGAGGTGACAACCGTTGGTGCAATAATACGCAAATGGAAGAAACACAAAACAACAGTGAATCTCCCTCGGTCTGGGGCTCCATGCAAGATCTCACCTCGTGGAGTTACATTGATCATGAGAACAGTGAGGAATCAGTCCAGAACTACACAGGAGGATCTTGTCAAAGATGTCAAATTAGCTTGGCCCATAGTCTCCAAGAAAACAATCGGTAACACACTACGCTGTGAAGGACCGAAATCCTGCAGCGCCTGCAAGGTCCCCCTGCTCAAGGAATCACATATGCAGACCCGTCTGTAAGTTTGCCAACATCTGAATGATTCAGAGGAGAACTGGGTGAAAGTTTTGTGGTCAGATGAGACCAAAATCTAGCTTTTTGGTATCTACTCAACTCACCATGTTTGGAGAAGGAGGAATGCTGCCTATGACCCCAAAAACACCATCCCCACAGTTCCACTGGAGGTGGAAAAATTATGCTCTGGGGGTGTTGTCACTGTTGATATACACCATTTCATTGACATGGCGGTGGGAAAACAAAGGAACGAAACATCCACCTACAAGACAGGATCAGTGAGCTTTGTTTTCTTGTTGGGAAAGTTGTAACCATGGCACCGACCAGCAGCCGACAGTGTAGTCTCAAACTAATTTTGCAGGCCATTGTTCTTCCATAACATGGTCCTATACAATATAGCCACCAATTGTAGATGCAAGTTTTTTTCCAAAATGATCTAGGGACTGTTGTTAACAATTTTAACTTGATCCAAACTTTAAAGCCAACGCAGAAGTCATTTGGTAAGTGCAAAATGTCCAGCAGCTGATTTAAGAGGTAGCATCAGTGGCCAGCATTGGAGCAGCGCAGCCATTAGGGGCAAAATGTGTCCGAGCTGATAGCTCTGACCTCAACTAGCATCAAGGCCCTGATAAGACACAGCATGGAACTTGTCTAACTGCCTGTCTGCTACATGATAAATGTTTCTGGGTGTGTACACTGTGTGACACACTGACAAAAAGTAATATTGCAATGTTTTCCTGTGTTCTCAAACATGTGCTGACCTTCCTCTTTCATATGTCAGAGGTGTACATTTATATAGCATCAATAATGTTGTGCCTCACGGGCTGGGGGTTTGTAAACCAAAACAATACTTTGCATAATTCTTTGCTTACTTTTACTTTGCAGGAACTTATGTGCTGTGTCCTACGTACATAAAATTAGGTACTCTGTCAAACATTAAACCTCCACTACAGTTTATATTCACATAAAAGTTGCCTGCCAATGTTTGTGGTAGTTGTCAGGGGGCATCCTCAGCAGTGCACCCCCCAAGTGTCAATTGGATGATTTTGGAGACAGACAGATGGATGAAAGGAGATTCCTTCTTTTCTATTTAAATATTTAAAAAATGTATACTAAATAGTTGGTTAGAGAAGTGCTGTGTTGTGGAGCTGGGTGGCTGTAGACAGCCAATCAGAAACCTATTTGATGTAGAGCCCTTGTTTTACTTTTATTTGACTGGCTCAGGGTCAGTTGGAATGTCTAGCTTACAACTGATGTAAACAAAGCATAATAAAGCAGCTTTATTATTAAGTTACAAGCCAGTGTGGGGATTGTCATTATTGTCATGTGTTTACATGGTTGACCGCTGCTATTTACTCTGTACATAAATAATATATATTTTCCAACTTTGCACTGTAATGCCTTTTCTTATGCTTCTTGTATGCCATTGTACCCACCACAAACCAGGGCTTCTCCAGGTTAACATCTGCTTTCGATGACCTCCCAGTCTCTGTTCAATTTAAAGCTTGATGTAAACTCTTAAATTATGTGTACATTTCACAAGAGCGCACAATCGATATTTCTCAATCCAATCCATGCTCTAAATGGAGATCTAATTGATCAAGCTGCTTACGCTCCCCCTGGCACCACAGTGCCTTTCGATTCAATACACAAGACAGCTATCACAGTCACCACTGGAAGTTATATGAAAACTAGCATTAGCGTGTTTTTATGGAGCATTTGAGTTAGTATATTGTTGTGTAAGTTTGTTTTTTTTGTTATCTCCCTGTAACAGTTGTGCCGTTTGTTTATGTTTGTGGTTATACTGCTGCACTTCCTCTTTATGCTTTTCGACTCCTAGCAGCTAATAATACCACCCTTGATTGGCTGTGCTACACTAGAAGTGTGGGTGCTTTGAGCTTTTCACTGGTTTTGGCATGTTAATGCTGTAGGTCATCGTTGTAGTCTAGGGTGTAGCTTTCATAACCGTACACTTTGTGATCTGTCACCACTGTACAGGATGTATCGGAAAGAATACAAGGAAGTTATGAAATGTATGTATGTAAGATTACTCAATATCCACTTCAAAAGAAGACAACAATTTAAAAAACAGAATATCATTATTATTATTATTATTATTATTATTATTATCTTCAATATCGAAAAGCCACCTCAGACCTAACACACACACTGTTTGTTTCAGATTGGAAAAATGACACACCTGACTGTAACGAGGTAAAACATGTAATGAAATGATGCAGCTTAACTGCTTTCACCGCAGTAATGCCTCGTCAGTAAGCCTGTAATCAAAAGCAGACAGTCTGTATCAGTGCCAAGCCTCTTACTGGAGGAGTGAGTCTGTTACAGTCTGTAACTGTTTTTACATTTACTGTGTATTCCCTCTTTACAATACAGCAAAATTAGATTTCTTTTTTGGATCCCCATTAGCTTCCGTTGCAGCAGTTGCTAAACTTCCTGTGGTCCACATACAATTATACAAACACAGTTATGACAGCACACAGACATAATAACATACATACAAACATAGACTCCAGCATTCCAGCCAAAATGACGTATTTAGAAGTTGAAGCAATCAAAATATCAAAGAATTTAAACAATGCATGAGGGTGTTAAGCGAATCGCCTACCTGCGTGCACTCTGCCTGACTCATTGTGCATGAAATGTGTTTTAGGGGAGTGGGTGTCTCTTTAGTTTCTCCAACATCTCCCACCCTAGCTTTAGGAAATGGTGTAAAAAATATATCATACTGTACCTCGTCACATTTTATTTTCTTCATTTATAATAATAAACAGTGCATACGCACTAAAGATGGTGTACGCCACTTTCTAAGCACACTTGAAACAAACTTGACAAATAAACAGACACCCATTTGATTGATATTCCCGGAAGTGGCCAATAAAAAATATAACCTGTGTGATTGATACTTTCTGGAGCGCACAACAAAATAAGCATGATTTAGAATAATAAACACAAATATCTGTTTTTACAAAAGAACACCTCAAATATGTTAAAAGTTTCATCCTTAATTTCATCTGTAATTAATACTTGCATGCAGTGCAATTTATTGTCCTAAATAACTAAATAACAGTAAAATAAATTACGTTTATATTGATGCTGATTTTGATGCCTCAGTTGAGTAAACACAAGTGCGTAGTTTCATACATGCACCAGTGTGGGGAAAAAACACAAAGTATGAAAAAAGACAAGACTATTGAAGATTGTTCTGTCCTAAAGCTGGTAAAACTACTATTTTTTTAACTTAATAAACTGAAGATATTTAAAAGCCTCTCTCTCAGCAGTGGCAGAACATCGGTATTAAGATTTTACAGTAGATCTTAAGTAGATCTTTCAGTGTATAGCTTAGGTATCATAAAAAAGTCATTTTTTTCTTTCTTTATTATCTCCTCTGCAACCTTTTTAATTGAGTAGACTGTTTGTGTAAATAAATGTTTAAACACAGCAGGAATGCATTTCTCAACAGTCACATTATGCCGATTGTTTAATTGTCTGTTTATAGCAGGCATTCATATCACAAGAAAGAAGCAGAACTGCAGAAGAAAGATGAATGTCCAAGAAGGTTTGGTAATGACACAAGTGGAGGGAGAAAAAAGAAAACACTCTGTTTCATTCTCATAGCTTAGGCTAACCAACACAGGAAGTTATTATTACCAAAACTTTGTTTTTTACTTTGTTACAGTTAGGCTAGCAGACCCAAGTGCAAGACTAAGAGAGGGAGTTTGATAAAAGATAAATATTTACTGTAGGGTTGAAGGCATTGGATATTGAGCTGGGGATGAACAAGGCCGACTGAAAGACCAGATGCTGCAGAACCGGGTTGGTGGCTGCTGTGCAGAGCAGGGGGGAACGTAGCTGAGAGTTCAGAGTGTGAGAGGCTGAGCCGAGCAGGTCCAGGGCAGAATCCGGGAATAGTTTAGCTGGGTGGTGGTCCCAGGCGAGCAGACGGGGTGAGCGCTATTTCCGGTATTGGAACAAAAACAATGCATTATTATGCAAAATTTGCTTTGAATTCTTATTATAGCAAACTAAATGTTCTTCTACAATAGGCCTAATATAATTATTTAAATGTGTTCATACTGATTCATTTAAAAATGTAGACTATTAAAACTAATAAACCCATAACTGCCACACTGCAATTATTATCACTCAATTCAACTCCCACACAGCTGAGGGCTTCATTTTGTCTCCCCTTTGATGTGAACTGGAGCAGTATGTTCACCGCTGTGAGCGGAGGTCAGACAAGTATTCGGGTACAGCACTAGCAACAAATATTAATAAAAATAGAAAAATTATGGGCGTTTCACTGACTATTTAAAGGCTACTATGGGTGTGTGAACCTGTGATTTATAAAGACAAATCGGCATAGGATGTGTGTGCACACTGTTTTATAAATCAGAATATGTGTGTGTTTTGTGTTTTGTCCGTACTACTTTTAGTAGTCTTTCTTATGCACGGTTTCATAAATGAGACCCCAGCTCTGTATTTCACTCAGTTTTTCTTGTCACTTAGCTTAGCGGTAAATTACCATCAACTATTAAAACATCAGTCTGCTTAAAGAAATAAAAATACATTTAAATTTAATAATTTTAATATATAAGACCATGGAATAGAAAGTACCGAATGTTGCTTCATGTGCAAAAATGATTTAATGCATTTTCCCCACACATAGTTTGGAGACTGGAAATGCTGAGAGCAGTCCGCCACTACATCTTGTGATAAGTAATAATCTCAAACGACCATAAACGTAATTGATGATAAGTAATGCTCATCTCGTGTCAGCTAACTGTTTATGGTTATAGAGAGGGATACAATCTCAGGCCTCTGAATTAGCCACTGCTGCAAATGGTCTCCAAAAACATTCCAGTGTGTAACTCATTTTAAGCTCCCTCCAGTGTATTCCAGCTGTGGCCTATCATCTTCATTTTAGCCGCTACTTCCACCCTTTATGTATTCTTCAAAAAGACTTCTGTTCCTCTGTTCATTGTGGGATGCATGTGACAGCTTGTCTTGTGATGATATTTAATATTTCCATCACCCGATTTACGCCCTCTTTCTGCATAAAAATTCACCAAATATAATTGAATTAAGGAACCATTATTTCAATGTTGAGAACATACACAAGAAGACACATACTCATCATAGATGAAGATACTATGACTAAGAGACAAAATTTCATCCTTTAATTTAATTATGCAAGGTATAATCACTTTTAAAATGATGAAAAATGTTAAAATGAGTCATTTTACTGTGACTGAGATTAAAATTAGGCATTTTAATCGTATTCTGATTATAAGTGGATAAAAGTAAACGTCGTCATATCAATCTCATATTCAGTGACTTCAGTAACATCCAATAAAGAAAACAATTTAAATTTGCCTTAAAATTTGGTCCAGACATTCATGTCCCCCTTAGGATGAACTGTAATAACTTTGATCCCCCTGACTTTTTATTGGGCAACAATTTTAGTTTCTCCAGTATTTTGGTTTATGACCAAATGACCAAATGACCAATACCCTCTAAACTAATGATATTTTCTCCAGCCTCAGCTGTACTTTGTGTTTAGTGCTAATTAGCAAATGTTAGCTTGCTAACACACTAAACTAGGGTGTTGAACATGGTAAACAACTAATTGCCTAAACATCAGCATGGTAGCTGTGTCGTTGTGAGCATGTTAGCAAGTTGATGATAGCGTTTAGCTCAAAGCATCGCTGTACAGCTTCACAGAGCGGCTTGCGTAATGATTGTGACTTTCAGTCTGGTTAACGTGTAAACACATTTAAATCTCAGGGACTCATTTGTCAGGTCAGAAAGCTGTACATGCTGTAAAACACTGCTAGCTCAGAGAGTCCTTCCTCTTATGAAATTATGTACCTGAACTAAAGTATATTCTGAACTTTTTACTTGCGCTCATTCTTTCCTGCCATTCTTACCTACAGGTGGATGTTTGTTTTAAGCAGCACATGGCCTGTATTCTGCTGACAGACATGGACCCACCTACCTCCAGTCCTACAGCACATTACAATGGCCTTCCCTCTGACCTTGACCCAGTCACTAGACCTGACCCCAAGCAGGATATGGAGGCCACCTGCCTGACCGTCCGCCTTTACTACCTCGGGAAGGATGGAGGAGGGGGCGGGCCCAACTGTTCAGAAAGTGTGCTTACGTTTCCACCTGGGGAGTACATAGCAGAGGATCTGTGCATCAGTGCAGCGAAAGCATGTGGTAAGTCACAAGAGGATTACAGTGCTCATGTCTACACACTCACACAAAATATAGCTCAGTTTATTCATAAAGTTTATTTGTTGACCAATTTTCAAACATTCGTTTAATATGGCTAATATGCTAATAAATAAAACATGCATCAAATATATATTAGGACTTGAGTGATATTGTGTGTGGGTGGTTAGGATGGATAAAAAGATATAGTATTTATTTGTGTTTTGTATTGTATTTATTTGAATTTGTTGAGAAACCACTCTAAATGGGTCAGGCTAAATAAACATGGTTTTATTGTATTTATATATTTATATATGTATTTATTTATTTTATGTATGAACAGAAAGGCATTTAAGGAGACATTATGCTAATTTCCTGCTCTGTATTTTTATTCTGGGACTCCGCTAGAGTAGCTTTGCATGATTCACAGCTTTAAAAAATCCTTATTTATCTTATACTGGCCCTTTATGCAGCCTCTCAGATCATTCTGTCTTTAGGACCTCTCTCCCTAAAAAGCCCACTTTCTTCTGATTAGCCAACCACAGGAAGCCTACAGAGAGGCAGCACCCAGTTCTTGTGAGCTACACTGCCTCATCCTCTTGCCGTTGGGCTCCAATGCAGGTGACAGCTTGTAGTGACTTCTTTCTGAGGGTCAGTGTAGGTACCAGATACGCTTGGCCTGGTAGTTCTGCTCGGGGCCTCACTGATTCACTGATTACTGTACAAAACGCACAACTTTTATAACTTAATTCAAGATGGACAGATAGCTTTAAAGTATATGCTAACTTCTGTTAACTGAGCTAATTAGCTAATGGCAGCTACAGTTAGCAGCAACAAGCAAAGCCATCTGTCCATCAAGAAACTAACTTGCCTTCACTACTGAAAATACAGAATAGTCGTGAGTAAAAGAGTTTTCCATAGCCAGACCTATTCCACACTTTGTTTTAGTGCTGTGCCAGTGCTGGAGAAAGCGCTATGAGCAGAACGGTCAAATTACTTTGACAGACTGAATGGGTGGCCTGGAAACCTAGTATTCAGAGTGTAACCAGCCCCGGTTGTACTGCACAGTCCAGACTCGAACTCGTGGCCCCGGGTACCGGAGGTGGACGCACTAACAAGGAGGCTAAAACCATCTCTTAAGGCGTTGTGGAGTGTGGTAGCTGGCTAACGTAAGAGCAGTCTGAAGCCTGAGCTTTTTGCTCAAAGGGATTACTTTTACATGCATTTACTTCATTATTTTAAACATTGGCCATGTTTAGTATGAATAGCTGGCATTGTAACATTATACATGACAGACAAGGATTATATGTGCAGAAATATTGCTACTTGCATCAATGCATTTTTCTCTGTGGATCATAGACTGGACTGAAGGTTGATACATTACCTTTCCATTAAACAAAAGTTACCTACACTCAGCCCTGAAAAAGTGCATGACGTCACATTTCTGATGCGGATGATAAATAAATACTGATGAGAGCAATCACAAACTATAAATAGTGCGATGGAGCGACGCTACAGTTTGTAGTCTAGTCTGAAAATGGTTAAGGACCACGCTAATAGTTGAAATTCCTCCCTAGTTGACCTCTTCAGCAAGTTTAGCTTTTTGGGTATTGTTTATTTGTAATCTGCTCTAGCTCCTCTAAATTTTTGTACACACATGGAAATAATAATGGTCCAAAATGATGTGAAATTGCACACACACGGGAAAAACTTTAATTACTTACATCCTTTTACACCAAATGAGGCAATATATTTTGGAAGAATGTTGTTCATGCCATCCAGCAGAGCTCAAAGACTCTGAGAAGCATTGCAGCTGTTGGGCCAACTCCTTAATACGCTGTTCTGTTGGGGGGGTTTTTGTCTCCCATCTGAATATCCAGAGAAATGTTGGGTCTTTTTTTAGTTCACTTCAGTAGCTAAAAATTCTTGGCACTAACTTTAAATTGCCATGTACTGGCAGCGCAGTTTAAGTCTCTGAGCCATGATCCCCTTGGTTTACATTAATTTTAGTCATCCAGGTAAAGTAAATAATTGGATTGGAAACAGATTTGTTTAGAAGCGTTGAACGTTTATTTTCATGTCAGATGTGGGGTGTTAAGCGTTAACAATGTGAAGATGCAAATCCTCCTAATGAATTAGTGTCATCAGCCAAGAAGTCACCTTTCCCTGGTGCCCTCTGAAGATGATGTCATTCCTTATATACTGTAAATATGTTTGAAGTAAATGATTATGGACCTTTTAACCCATTCCATCACGTGTCATGCAGGAAAATCCTGTTTGGTTTTTAGTGCTGTGCCAGCGCTGGAGAAAGCACTTTGAGCAGTATGGTCGAATAATTTTTGACAGACAGAGCTGGTGGTTGGACCCATCGTTGGCGTGCTGTGCCTGGAGCAAATCATGATCAGATGACCGTATAAGGACATCCATGCCGACATCAGTTAGGCAGGGTAGTAGAAAAAACTTTGGAACCCTAGTATTCAGGGCATTTACCTCATTATTTTAAACTTTGGCCATGTTTAGTATGAACAGTCGACATTGTAACATACAACAGTCTGTGTGCAACTGCTTCTAAAATAAATGTTGCTATTTGCATCAATGCATTTGTCTGTGTGGCTCATAGACTGGACCGAAGTTATGGACACAGTACGTTTCCGTTCAACAAAATTTCCCTGCGCTCGGCCACATAAAAAGGACATGATGTCTCATTTCTGATGTGGCTAATAAATAAATATTGAGTAATCACAAACTATAAATGGTTTGAGATCAATGCTACAGTTTTTAATCTAGTTGTGTGATAATGCACTAAAAATGGTGAAGAAAAAAGCTAGAATAATAAGTCATCCGCGCATCTACTCGGTCAAAGTTGAACAAAGGTGAGCTTGGACTTGTGAAGCCGCCGGAGTCGTCCGGAGATTGCGCCAAAACAGGAAACGCATGCTTGAATTTGTCCAGCAAGTGAGTATTCGTTGGACAGAAGTTTAATGTGACCACACTGTGTTAGGACGAGCAGTTGGCCTACCACCAACTGTGAAAGGCAGAAATATCAGTCAAGTAAACACATGCCCAAAGCATACTTCCCACGACCAAGACACACGAGAAACATTTTAATTAGTACATCCCTTTACACCAAATGAGGGAATATCTTTTGGAAGAATGCTGCCCATGCCTCTAGTAGAGACTCTGAGAAGCATTGTAGCTGTTGGCAGCTTGTTGTGGCTCAACTCCTTATCAGGACATGTTTTTTCTTTTTTCTTTAATTTGTCTCCAGTTTGTAATCCAGAGAAAAGCTGGGTATTTTTTATTCACTTCAATATAGTATATACAGTGCCTTGCGAAAGTATTCGGCCCCCTTGAACTTTTCGACCTTTTCCCACATTTCAGGCTTCAAACATAAAGATATAAAACTGTAATTTTTTGTGAAGAATCAACAACAAGTGGGACACAATTATGAAGTGGAACGAAATTTATTGGATATTTCAAACCTTTTTAACAAATAAAAAACTGAAAAATTGGGCGTGCAAAATTATTCAGCCCCTTTAATTTCAGTGCAGCAAACTCTCTCCAGAAGTTCAGTGAGGATCTCTGAATGATCCAATGTTGACCTAAATGACTAATGATGATAAATAGAATCCACCTGTATGAAATCAAGTCTCCGTATAAATGCAGACTCTGTGATAGTCTCAGAGGTCCGTTTAAAGCGCAGAGAGCATCATGAAGAACAAGGAACACACCAGGCAGGTCCGAGATACTGTTGTGGAGAAGTTTAAAGCCGGATTTGGATACAAAAAGATTTCCCAAGCTTTAAACATCCCAAGGAGCACTGTGCAAGCGATAATATTGAAATGGAAGGAGTATCAGACCACTGCAAATCTACGAAGACCCGGCCGTCCCTCTAAACTTTCAGCTCTTACAAGGAGAAGACTGATCAGAGATGCAGCCAAGCCACCTGGGAGACACACCAAACATGTGGAAGAAGGTGCTCTGGTCAGATGAAACCAAAATTGAACTTTTTGGCAACAATGCAAAACCTTATGTTTGGCGTAAAAGCAACACAGCTCATCACCCTGAACACACCATCCCCACTGTCAAACATGGTGGTGGCAGCATCATGGTTTGGGCCTGCTTTTCTTCAGCAGGGACAGGGAAGATGGTTAAAATTGATGGGAAGATGGATGGAGCCAAATACAGGATCATTCTGGAAGAAAACCTGATGGAGTCTGCAAAAGACCTGAGACTGGGACGGAGATTTGTCAACAAGACAATGATCCAAAACATAAAGCAAAATCTACACTGGAATGGTTCACAAATAAACATATCCAGGTGTTAGAATGGCCAAGTCAAAGTCCAGACCTGAATCCAATCGAGAATCTGTGGAAAGAACTGAAAACTGCTGTTCACAAACGCTCTCCATCCAACCTCACTGAGCTCGAGCTGTTTTGCGAGGAGGATTGGGCAAAAATTTCAGTCTCTCGATGTGCAAAACTGATAGAGACGTACCCCAAGCGACTTACAGCTATAATCGCAGCAAAAGGTGGCGCTACAAAGTATTAACTTAAAGGGGCTGAATAATTTTGCACGCCCAATTTTTCAGTTTTTTATTTGTTAAACAAGTTTGAAATATCCAATAAATTTCATTCCACTTCATGATTGTGTCCCACTTGTTGTTGGTTCTTCACAAAAAATTACAGTTTTATATCTTTATGTTTGAAGCCTGCAATGTGGCAAAAGGTCAAAGTTCAAGGGGGCCAAATACTTTCACAAGGCACTGTATAGTTTAAGGCTCTGAGCCACGACCCCAGTGGTTTATATTAATCTTAGTTATCCAGGTAATAAGAGAGTAAATAACCAAACGGACTGGTTAAGAAGCATTTAATGTGTATTTTCATGTCAGATGTGGGGTGTTAGGCATTCTCTTTAACCCATTCCATCATGTGTGATGCAGGAAAATCCTGTTTGTGTATTCAGCATTTACACACAATTGTATGTGCACTAAGATCAAATTCCTCCAACTATATTTTTTACAAGAATTTCCTGGCAAAGAAATTGACATAGGCTTGTAAGCTGTCAGAGCCGATCCAGTGTTTATATTGCAAAACAGAACTACAGCGTTCAGCCTGGCTTTTCGTTTTCTCTTTCTAGCAAATTCAGATCAGGAAGTTGTTGACTTTTGTGTCTGTTTTCTTCTCTGCCTTCGCTCTATCTCTCTTGGCCACACACTCTTGCTCCATTCCCTTTTGAGACGATAAGAAACAACCTCAGTTTTCTTTTTATCTTCCTCTTTTTTTGTATCTCCTTGCTTTTCTTTTTTTCATTTTAAACATCCTTTGTTCTCTTGTTTGTCTGTTTTGCAGACTGTATTTCTATCTCCTCTCCATATGTCACCCATTCGCCTTTCATGGTTTACCAACACTAAATCACCAATCGTGATGCATTTCTATGCGCATTGTCTATCTGGTTAACTTTTACACTTAACTTTTTACGTAGCTTCATTTTAGGATATTGTAAAAGTTAGCAGAGAAGAACCATAAATGTCAGATTTGCTAAGGCAAGGGGATGTCACATCAGGATGAAGTCAGACATATATAACCTCCCCAGCAGTCGGACCTAATATGATTGGACTTTTCTACAATAACTTTCTACCTTTTTTGTCCTCACACAGCATGTTTTCAGCACAGTAAGAACAAATACGCTCATTAGAAGGTGAATGTAGCCAAACTGTTAAATAGGTAATTGATAATAACATATTGTTAGGTGTTCTGTTATTTTGTCCAATCTCTGAATAAAGTGGTATGGTGAGCATATTGTTAAGCTGTACAACATATACCAGGTAAAATCTCAGCCTCTAAGGTGTGAAAACACTAAATTAGTCTGCAGTGCATTGCTTACTTGATTATTTGATATATGATAAAATACAAGGTAGGACTTAAATGCTTACTACTTTGGCTTTACTTCTTCTTTTTGTGGTTCAGCATACTTCCTCTTAAACATCTTCACACTTATTGCTTCACTCTTGTGAGTGCTTCCTGCTGATGACATTTTCTGTCTGCTAATGCCCCACTTGGCCCGACTGATAAAACCTTTCTACTGTTGGTGCTGGTGTTTTGTAGATGTAACGACAACGGCCAGGAATAAAAACACAGACATGTGGAACTGATACTGAGCAGGGAAGCTAATTGTTATTTTCATTGTGTTAACACAACTTGACAGTTGTTGTCATGTGTCATCAAAGCACAGTTTCCTGCAGTCTGCAGTGCTACCACCACGTGTGTGTTTGTGTGTGTAAACATGCAGTAGACGCATGACGTGTCTAAATATTGGCCAGTTGTTGTTGTTTAGTGGCAGCTATTCTATTTTTCTACTTTTTTTATGTGTCCTTAAGAGATTAAATGGAAAACATGTGTTGCTCCCTGATCTCTGAGAGTTATTGTAGAAGCAAAAGCAGTTCAGTTAGTTGTAGTGACTTTTAGTGGATCTGACATATTTTCATTCTCTTTCCAGGGATTGCGCCAGTGTACTGCAACTTGTTTGGCCTGATGAGGGAGAGTGACCGAATATGGTTCCCTCCGAATCACATCTTTAAACTGCACCAGCCAGCCACTGAGAGCCTGCACTTCAGAATCAGGTACATATGTTTAGTATGCCTTTTTTCCTGTCTTTTTAATCTCACTGTGTGTTGTTTTTGTGCTTTTGATTCATTTTCTTACTGGATCTTCTCTGGTCATCTTTTCTGTCCAGATACTATTTTCCTGGCTGGTATAACAGCGGTAGTTCAATGTACGCCCATCGCTATGGCATGTCCAAGGGGATGGAGAGCCCTGTGATGGATGATTGTGTCATGGCATACCATTTTTTCCAGGTTAGTCTTTATGACTTAACACCCCATATCAACATTAAGTCAGTTATTTTCTTGTATGTGGTCATTTTAAATTTGTTCTACATAATTCTTTGTACGTGTGTGTGTAAAAAGTAGGGTGCAGTCTTTGTCTGGATCATTTTCTTTCCCTAAACCGGATGCATTACCAGAGGACAGCGTCTTCAAGACTAATGCCCCCTCTTTCACCTCCATCACAATCTTTCTGTTTTCCTGTTTTGCTCTTTTAATGACGAGCTGAAATGTTGGTTGGAGGGAGATAAAATATGCCTATAAAATATTTCCCTTTTTCAGGGACTGACTGCCTCTGTCATGTCAGCCGCTCTTGGGTGTAAGTTAAGAAACCAGGATGTGGGGTAGTAAGAGTGTTTCAGAAGTACAAATGGGTAACAAGCGTATGTCAGGGTTCTTTTCACTCGTGTCTGCGTACTCATGTATATGTGTGTGTGCGTTTTAAATACTTTTCTTTTCTTTTCTTTTTTCCTTTCCCACATGCTTGTGTGAACTTGACACACACAGCTCTGTTCAGCTTTGTTTTTATCTTCACTTGTCACATTGACACCATGACATGTGTGCTAACAGATTGGCCTACTGAATGTTTACCACATGCAGATCGAGCTTGACACTCACAACAACTTCCCCCATTTAAAATATAAATTTTTATTGGAACACACAAACAATTTACAGTCTGTCTGATTAATGTTCATTTTCTCAACAGAGCTATAGATGAAAGATTTACCAAAAATGGTTGAAACCTAATCTAATCTCACATTTTAACTAATTATAATTCTGTATTAAGAACCAAGTTCAGAATTTAGCCAGTTGCGCCCTTTATCTCTATTTGTACTTCTCGTGTGGGTAACCCCGCCCCTCTCCCCCCTCCAGTGGCGCAGCGACTTTCTGAACGGCTTGGTTACTATTCCAGTGAGCCATGAAGCCCAGGAGGAGTGTCTGGGCATGGCGGTGCTGGACATGATGAGGCTCGCCAAAGATAGTGGTCAGTCACCTGTAGAGATCTGCAATGATACCAGGTAGGATGCACACACTGACTGACATGAAATGCTTGCTGTTTTGCTGGTGTGCATGTGGCACAGCTTATGAATAACGATTTCAGAGCAGGTTGACGGGCTCCTCAGCACACAGCAAGCATAAAGATAGTTTCATTATGTGTATTCATGCAGCTGAATGAATTATCTCAGTGTGTGAGATAGTGTAGTAGTTTCAGTTGAAAAAGTGTCTACAAGATCTGATCTTTACAACACATCTGCACTGTGTCCACACAGGAAATGTTAATTTTCCCAAAATGTCTCTTCATAACTAATTCATCATTAATATTACTTGTTTTGGTTTTACATCACCTTTACCTTTACGGTATCTTTTGTGATGATTATTCTCATGAGGTGGACACAGCATGGACACCAACTGAACTGGCTCAAAGCCTACATAGCGTTTGCCGTTTTAACCTTGTTTCCTTTTTCACTTGGCCCCCTTTTCTCTTTGTCCTTCTTGTTATTCATTTGTCATTCCCTCCTCTTCTCGTTATTCTCAACTTTTATCTTCACCCAACCACCCTGACCGATCGCCTCCCCGTTTTCAGCTACAAGTCCTTATTACCTAAATGCATGCGAAGCCGCATCCAAGAATATAACATCTTGACTCGGAAGAGGATCCGCTATCGCTTCAAGAGATTCATCCAGCAGTTCAGTGAATGCAAGGCCACGGTGTGTAACCTCAAGCTCAAGTACCTGATGAGCCTGGAGATGCTGCTGCCCTCCCTCTACTCTGAGCGCTTCCAAGTCACAGACCTCTCTGCACGCGAGGTTACTATTGTCGTCATGGGCAACAAGGGCATCCTGTGGTCAAAAGGGAAAGAGGAGGAGGGAGCAGAGGAGGTGAGGACCAGGAGATGGGTTCATGTTGCCATGGTAATGCAGTTGTACTGTGTAGTCTGCCACAGTGGGAGTTTTTTTACCAATAGATGGAGCTCTAGGAGTTGGTTAAAATTGCCAATAACAACAAGAGTGCATGTGTGTGCATGCTTCGTCATTGAACACAAATGCCAACCACTGTTTTCTACTCTTTTTGTGTCTCCAGGAGCTACAGACATACTGTGACTTCCCAGAGGTGATTGACATCAGCATCAAACAAGCTAATAAGGAAGGCTCTGTGGAGAGTCGCATAGTGACCCTCACCAGACAGGACAACCAGATCCTGGTACAGTACACACTACTCTCATTTTCAGGCTCTGCTCCACTAAAATTAATCATTTGTTTACTTTATTCCAATCTTATCTAAATTTCACTACTGCCCATAGACCAAAGTGCCCATTGGGGACATTAAATCACGAATCTGCTTCACTGCTATCAGGAATGTGTTTAAACGACACATAGGTGTTGTCAGAGCCAAGTGCTCTAGTGGCTTGTTACAGCAGTCGGACTTATGACAACAGCAACATCTTGTTTTTTACCTGTTTTGAAAGACAATAATGACCAACAAATTAATTACAGGACATAAACTGATGAAAAATTCAACTATTTTCTTAAGAGCAATTTCTTAATTTGTTTCACTGAAATTCATAAATATATAGATTGAAGGCTCATTGTCATTAAAGTTAGAAATAGGTACTGAAGGCTTTTTATTCTGCATCCCATCCCTATGCTGTGTGTCTCTGTCTGACCACAAAGGAACTGGAGTTTAATTCACTCTCAGAGGCTCTGTCATTCGTGTCGTTAGTCGATGGGTACTATAGACTCGTTGCAGATGCCCATCATTACCTGTGTAAAGAGGTGGCTCCGCCAAGACTTCTGGAGTGCATTCAGAGCTACTGCCATGGCCCCGTGTCGTGAGTATCACACATATGCACAGATATAGCACGTCAGACTTGAACACATGCACCCAAAACCACAGAACCATTCTCCCACGCACAAAGACACATTCTGTCTTTTTGATCACAGGATGGAGTTTATGATTGATAAACTGCGTCGCTCTGGTAACCACCAAGGCCTGTACATCCTCCGCTGCAGCCCCAGGGACTACGACAAATACTTCATGTCCTTTGTGGTGGGGGTAAGCTATTAATGTTGGGTTATCTGTAATGTGAAGTACTATTGATATAACATCTCACAACAACCAGGGCCTTTAGACTATAATGTAATACAATATAGTCCTTTGGTAGAACACTTTAGTTCAAGTAAGTAGGAAGATGAAGTAATCGCAACTGCATAACTACATTTAACTGAGTGTCTGTTTCTGGAAGTAAACTGTGTTCATTCATTGGTTTGCTAAAACTCATAATAGTAATAAATGTGTGCAAACCAGAACCTCTTAAATAATACCCATATTTTCAACCACTTGAGGGGGCCCTTATGTATTCTGACTGACACTTAATCACTCTCTTCAAATTCAGCACAACTAAACCGTAAAATGTTTTCTTTTGGTTTTCAGTATGAAAGTATGGTGGACTATAAGCACTGCCAGATCGTGAAGACTGAGGCAGGAGAGTACATTCTGAGTGGTGCTAAGAGGAGCTTTGGCTCACTCAGGGAACTTCTGCACTGCTACCAAAAGGAGGCGCTCCGCACTGATGGATACACATTCCAGCTGACCAGGTGCTGCCCACCCACCCTCAAAGGTCAGTGTTCGCATACACACATACACTGATAAGAACATTGTGTACCCACATACATTTTAACACAGGTAGGAGAACACATACAGAAAAATATTCTCCAGTTAAAATCTCTCCCCTATGTTGGAACTATTACTCAACTTTTTGTTCCTCCTTTTGAAAATAAAATGGTAAGAACAGTTTTCCATAAAGCTGCAAAAGTAGGCAACAGCATATTTCTGTGATATATGAATGAAATATTTTATGCTGGATCAATTGTAAAACATTATGAGTTTTGTTAAAACCATCAAGTCAGCGAATTACAAAAATTATCATCAGTCATTGTAAAAAATGCAGAGGTTATGCGATCTGCAGACCCAAAAATATGCCTTCATTTTTAATTTTTTTTTTAGGGTACAAAACATGAATGACGCAAGTAGTTAAAGTTTAATCTTTAGCAGTTTGAAGGCAATGAGTAAACACTATAAATTAGTGATTAAAGGCGCAAGAATGCTCCCAGTTCAATGCCCTGTGCCCCAGGGCAAACAGTTACCACAGAAAATTCCTAACAGGGCTCTTCGACACTGTTCAGTTTCAAAATCTTTCTAGCTCTGTGCTGCGGGTCTTTAACCATTTTAAAGCTGCTGGTTTACATCAGATGCCTCGTTTTCTGAGTTAGTAACATTTTTTAATTGCTGTTGGATTTAAAGTAACCACTGACCTTCAGCTCATTTATTGACACGCTGGATATACTTACATGATGCGTGGAACTTCTGACAGCCTAGAGCATTCAGTTATAATTGGTAGCTTCAAACTCTAGGACAGAGTAACACCCATAAAAAGAAACAGCTACAGGCACAATGTCAACTGAGATGAAGCCAACTCTTGTTTCTGAGAAAAGTCTTTCATAGCCCCACAAAAACGTGAGTTTTTAAGCTCCCCTAATTCCTGCCCACCTTTTACTTTTCTTCAGATAAATCCAACCTGCTGGTGTGTAGAAACAATCAAGGTGCAGAGCTTCCACTGTCTCCCTCGCTCCACAAGCACAACATCAGCCAGATGGTCTTCCACAAGATCCGAAAAGAGGACCTCGTCATTGTAAGACCACCCTGACTTTGCGCTTTAGGTTTCCCTCTCATCTGAAAAAGACATGCAAACATTCATAAATATGCCTTTTCTTTCATCGTAGTAGTTTGTGTTAGTTGCTTCTTGTACAGATATTTATTTGTAGAAGATTACAACAGTATTGAACAAACTTTGGTATGTTTTTTGTTTTTGTTGCTCTGAGCAATTATTGATTTATAAGTGAACAACTGTACCCGAGTGGGTGTGAGATAACACTAAACGTTGAGCCAAAACTGAATAGAAAAGGTAATATGTCAACATAAGTGAGCGTACCAGAGTCTTCGATCAGGAGGGACAAGATGGACTCATGTGGGGTCAATGAGGTTAATAAAAAGACTTCTTCAATTGATCCACCTACTGTAGCTCAGCGTCAATAGCAGTCCCTATGGACGTGTGTGAGTGCACTTTTTTGTGTCCTAGCCACGCTGTCACTCTGTTATTTGAGCACTGGAAGTCTAGTATAATAGGTCTTTCACAAGAAAACCACAGAAGAAGTCAGGGGAGGTTTCTGCATCGCAGTATTGTCTTCTCACTCGTCCCTCAGCAGATTCAACAAGTGTTTCTTTTATATCTACCTGTTCAGCTTCACTGTACATTTATTTAATCAGGACCTTTTAATCTTTTTTGTTGAATGTTAAGTAGCGGAAGCCATTCTCATCTTTTTTTTTTTTTTTTTTTTTTTAGCATTGAGTGGATGTACTGAACCAAAGAAAAAAGAAAAAGATGCATTCTTTGCCAAAAGATTATTTCTAACAATATGCTCTTTGTAATACAACTTACAGGGTTACAGTAACTTTATGGTTTAAGAGTCACATCAGGGAAAATGCATACCTCTTTTCCAAGGAGGTTTTCAACATAATAAAACATCAGTTTTTGTTTTGTTTGTTTTTTTAGAATGAGAGTCTGGGCCAAGGAACTTTCACCAAGATCTTTTGCGGTGTGAGAAAGGAGCTGGGTGACTACGGAGAGATGCACCAGATAGACGTTGTCATCAAGATCCTGGATAAGGCTCACCGCAACTATTCAGAGGTTGGCTTGTTGATTAAAATAACTATGACAACTTGGAGTTGAGAGGATCAGAAGTTGATTGGATCCAATTCAGATTCTCTAATCTTCTTCTCTCCTTTTCTCCCTCCATAGTCTTTCTTTGAAGCAGCCAGTATGATGAGCCAGCTCTCCCATAAGCACTTACTCCTCAACTATGGCGTGTGTGTTTGTGGAGATGAGAGTAAGTATACGCACACGCACATGGACACACTGCTGGCACAGAGATGGTCACTGTGGAAGGAATTGTTGTGGTTATTCTCACTTGTTTATGATCTCTGTGTGGGCTATTGAGACCAAGACAAAAGTTGTTAGAATTGCAATTGCATTAGGTTGCATAGAATACAGACAAAAGCAAGAAGTCCTCTTGAATGAGAAAGAGAAAGCTTCACAATAAAAACTGACATCAGTTGCCTACAGGGACAAACTTAGCCCCTGCAGGCAATTGAGATAATCAAACAGAGAGGAAATAAGGTTTGGGACCTGCTGACCTGCTGTGTCCTGTGCCCTGACCCTTTACACTCTGACTGGATGAAGCCCTCGGGATAAACAAGTCACTAATGGGTTACCGTAGTCTTGATCTTTACTCTACGTGAAACTCCCGACACATATCAGAACAGTGGGTCTGGAAACCTGTACTATTCACATTTCTGATTGTGGAAGAGTATAATTAAAAAAAAGATAAGTTCTGACCCAAAGCAATGTGTTTTCATCATGTGCCAGGGTGTTCCAGTCTTAATATAAATCAGACATTTGAAGAATGTAGTAATTGTTCAGAAGAAATTCAACTTTGACCAAAGCTAGATTTCTCATGAAGGACAAGACAAAATGAACTGTACCAGATGGCAGAATAAAAAAAGAATGCAAGACATTCATGAGTAGGGAAGGTTTTTCTAACTAATAAAATGATAAATAATAAAATGATCTCCCTCTCTGTCAGACATGATGGTGCAGGAGTATGGTAAATTTGGTTCATTGGACACCTACCTGAAAAAGAATAAGAGCTGTGTTAACATCACCTGGAAACTAGAAGTAGCCAAGCAGCTATCCTGGGCTATGCACTACCTGGTAAGACTACTGACATAATGCAGTCTCGCCCATGCAGAATGTTTAGCTTGTGACACATACTGAAATTTAAGGTAAAGAGAAACAAAAATGTAAAATAAAACTAGTTCAGCCTTTCAGCTTTTATCCTGGAACACATTTTCGTGATTTGCTCACACCATGGTGTTTTATTTGGTCATATCTGCACACAGGAGGATAAGAACCTCATCCATGGAAATGTTTGTGCCAAGAATGTTCTTTTGATCAGAGAGGAGGATCGGATGACAGGCAGCCTGCCCTTTATCAAACTCAGTGACCCGGGTATCGGCATCACCGTGCTGCCCAAAGAAGGTGAGAAGTATGGCTGCATGCACCTGATGTGAGAACACTTAAAGGTTAACTTCTGTATTTTTCAACATGTTTGTCTATGTCAGTAAGTGGGACCAAATATTTTGAAACTGGTCCAGTATTTAGTGAACGCACTGCAGTCAGCAGCAGTGAAACAGGGCTGCAACATAATTCTTGCAGGCAATTGCGTCAACAACATTGTGGAAAGGATCCATACAGGGGTGGATCTTTTTTTTTTTTAAAGTCAGATCCTTTTTGTTTAATAAGAAACAGTTGCTATGTTGGTCTCCAGAGCCACCAGACTCCCTCCCCAAAAATAAAATAATAACCGTGAACTACTAAAAAAAAGTTTGTGTTGTTCTGTGACACCAAAGTCACTTAATAACACAAACAAACAAAAACATAAAAGATACACAATAACACAAAATAACTAACCGACTGAGGCAGCAGTAGACCAGCAACTGCCATGTTCTGCGAGGTAAAATGATCAATGGAGTCTGGTGGCTTTGATGAGAGCAATATAGCAAGTTGTTACAGAAAAAGGATTGTTCTTTTTTTTTTTTTCTTTCTTTAGAGATCCCTTCCAAAAGGTTGTCACTCACTTGTTAAAAACAATCTGAGCCTTTCATTGGCAAAACAAGCACTTTAGTGGACGTACTTTGACGATGTGCAATCGCCTGCAAGGATTACATAGCAGCCCTGTCTAATTACTGGACCAATTTCAAAAAACATTTGTCCAAGTAGTCACATAGACAGAAACATGGGAAAATAAGGTCCAAGTTGAAAAACACTGAAATTACCCTACTGTCTCAATTTGCCTTCTATTTCTTTGTCCTTGCTGTCCGTCTCTACCGTCTATCCCATTCACGTACATCCATCTCTCTGTGTTTCTATGTCTCCTCATGTCCTTCCATCAGTTCTGGTGGAGCGTATCCCATGGGTGCCGCCCGAGTGCATTGAAAACCCCCAAAACCTGAGTTTAGCCACAGACAAGTGGGGTTTTGGGACCACCCTATGGGAGATCTGCAGTGGGGGAGACAAACCACTCAGCACCCTGGACTGCTCCAAGGTCACAAACAACAAAGGATGCATTAAGAATTCTGTCTTGCTGAGAATGACCCGTGTTAAAGGAATAGTTTGACATTTTGGGACATATTGAAATAAGTGTAAAAACGGAGCTACCACTGGGTTGCCAGGCCTCGCTGACTCCAGGAAGTCACAGCTGTCTGCAAGAAATAGCTCCAGTAGTTGTGTCCTTTTCATACATTAGCACAAATTAAACAAACGAGATATCACATATGCATTAATGAGTGTTAGAGGTGCTGGCAGGCCGATTTTTTAAAAGATTTTAAAGCTGTTTTCCCTTGTTTCTAGTTATTATGCTAAACTAGGCTAACTGGCTGCTGACTGTTGCTTCATATTTACTAAACCGCCATGAGTGGTATCGATCTTATCGTGTAACGCTTAGAAAGAAAGCAAAAACTGTATTTCCTAAAATGTTGAATTGTTCCTTTAATTCATTCTTTTGTTTGTTTTTTTACGTGAGGACAGGATGTTATTGAAAATGTGTTCTATTGATTATGTCTGCCAACGACGTATCTTCAACTCAGTTTGAAAACATGCAGATTCTAAATTTTGCTCTTTTCCTCTACAGAAGAACTTGTTCTATGAGGACAGGCACCAGCTGCCGGCTCCTAAATGGACAGAGCTGGCCAATCTGATCAACAGCTGTATGGACTACGAGCCCTCACACCGACCCTCCTTCAGAGCAATTATCAGAGATCTCAACAGTCTGTTCACACCAGGTAGGAAGGATAAATTAATACAAAGTGCAACCTTCCTTCAGAGCCATCCATCACAAGTGGAGACAGCTTCTTCACATGTGGCGCACAGATCCGTTGATCATGTGGGAATACCACCCTCATGCATTCATCTGGAGTTTTGTCAGGATTTGGTTTGAAATGACTTTGCAACTTGTTGTGTTGCAGACTATGAGCTGCTGGTGGAGAGCGATATGGTGCCCAACAGGACAAGAGGCTTCGGCTTCCCGTGGGCCTCTGAAAGCCAGGAGACTGCCCAGTTTGAGGAGAGGCACCTCATCTTTCTCAAGCTGCTGGGCAAAGTGAGAAATGCACAGTGTTTTTGTGAAAGATTTTTCTTTTTGTTTGACTCTTTTATCAATTTTAAATTAAATTTAGCTTTATTGGCATGAAGGACAAAGAACAATAATGACAAAGCTTAAAAGATAATACAAAAGAATTAATTTGATCTCCCTTCAAGTATTTACATAATCTTGAAGTGTCCATGTTCTTTTAATACAAATAGTTGTTAAAGCATTCTGAACAATTTCACTGGAAAAGCATGGAACATGAAGCATGGCCAGCACTGTTTGATAAGAAAGAAAACAATTTCTTAAGTTATCTTATTTGCCATTTTTCTCTGTGGATGACATATATTGTTTCCTGTCATTACTAAATCTTCTTCCTGGGCATCTCACTGACTCCACGCTACTTAATGCACCAAGGACATTTTGTGACATCAACAATCAAGGCTTTCATTTACATATCTCTTAAACCTGTTCTGCCTCTGAACCCCACGCTGCAGGGAAACTTTGGGAGCGTGGAGATGTGCAGGTACGACCCCCTGCAGGACAGCACAGGAGAGGTGGTGGCCGTGAAGAAACTACAGCACAGCACAGCCGAGCATGTCAGGGACTTTGAGCGGGAAATCGAGATCCTCAAATCCCTTCAGCATGAAAACATTGTCAAATACAAAGGAGTCTGCTATAGTGCAGGTATGAGCACGGTGTGTGATATCTATATGTGCATTATGATCTGGTCAGGAAATCTTTTTGGCATATTTTAGATAAAGCAAATTATTCGTCTGATTAATCTCGATTATAAAGTGAGATCTAGGATGGGTTCAGTGACAAAGCAAACTTTCCTAACCAGCTTGTTCAGCCCTGTTCCTTGATTTGACATTACGGCAACACGGCAGATCTTGTTATACATAATAATGTCTTTACAGTTCCCACATTGGTTGCCTAGGGCGTCAGTGACCATGCCCATGAAACAAATGAATTTAGATTTTCTCAGAGGCCTCCACTTCTCTGCGTGCACGTTGCATCATCTCTCTTAAGCATCGCACTTAATGTCTTTATTTCTGCAGGACGAAGGAACCTGCGGCTGATCATGGAATATCTCCCCTATGGCAGCTTGAGAGATTATCTCATCAAACACAAGGACCACTTTGACTCCAAGAAACTGCTGCACTATGCATCACAGATTTGTAAGGTAATGTAGCGCAGTAGATTGTGCATAAAAGACTTTACGTGACCCCGCCTTGTCATCTTCCTGGAGCTTCAGGTCAATCTAGTGAGCTTGTAAAAAATAAGGAGTTCAAGATTCATAGCCTGGGAACCTTTCTTTTTTCAAGTGAACACCTGGATCAGATTGGATTCAGACAGATGGTTGGGAGATGTAGGAAATCACAATTTCAGGACTGGTTTACAGAAAACGGCAGGGTGGCTGCATATAGAAAGAAGTCTTACTGAGTGAGTGAGAGATAGAGTAGACTTCTACTTGAGGGGAAAATGTGGGAAATATTTTACATGGTAGCTGCTGCTGATCGATCTGTGTATCATATGAATACATGTAGAGCACTGAGTAATACAATGATTTAGAAGTTGTCAACATAAGCTGTATTTTATTTTGAAGAATACTTAGGCTGGAGGTAATGATTAGGAGCAGATTGTGGTTAGTAACAGTCATTTGAGTATTTTTCTCTTTCTTTCTCCTCTGTTTTTGAACGCTGAACATACATTTTAGTCCAGCCGGTAGTTGACAATGCCTTTATTTGTCATGCCAGGGTATATATTGTGAACATGTTCTTACACTGTCATCAGTGCATGGTATTTATTTGGGTTTATATTGCAGTGCTGACATTGTGTAGGTGTGGAAGCCCAGGCTGTGTGTCTATACATCAACAACATAAATAATGGAAATATATGTGAAAAATGACACAACATGAATTAAGTCAATAATTATCTATGGAATAAGACATACAAGCTATGTATTTATTTTCCTTTGTTAGAGGTCCAGAAATGGATAGCTTATAATTTGTAGTGATATATGTATGCAGATACTGTATGTGTGTGCTCTGAGCATGTGATATTTTTCCATAACCTTCTTATAATCATTTTTAATTTCTTCAAGTGTGTGTTTTTCCTTAGTATCTGTCCCTCTTATAAAAGGCAAAGTATTAGACATTAAAAAAATAAATAAATTAGACAGTATTTATACAGCACATTTACAAAGTGCTTTGCATGGTTGAACACAAATTAAACATTGAGAGAGGCTAATTAAATCAAACAATTAAAAATTACATAAAGTTAAGAGATAAAATTCTGCAACAGTGCTGTACAGTTAAAATGGACATACAGTGGGGAGAACAAGTATTTGATAAACTGATGATTTTGCAGGTTTTCCTACTTACAAAGCATGTAGAGGTCTGTAATTTTTATCATAGGTACACTTCAACTGTGAGAGACGGAATCTAAAACAAAAGTCCAGAAAATCACATTGTATTGTAAGTATTTGATACATCCATCCTCCCCTCAATACGGTGCAGTCGTCCTGTCCCCTTTGCAGAAAAGCATCCCCAAAGAATGTTTCCACCTCTATGCTTCATGGTTGGGATGGTGTTCTTGGGGTTGTACTCATCCTTCTTCCTCCAAGCACGGCGAGTGGAGTTTAGACCCAAAACCCCTATTTTTGTCTCATCAGACCACATGACCTCCTCCCATTCCTCCTCTGGATCATCCAGAGGGTCATTGGCAAACTTCAGATGGGCCTGGACATGCGCTGGCTTGAGCAGGGGGACCTTGTGTGCGCTGCAGGATTTTAGTGTGTTACTAATGGTTTTCTTTGAGACTGTGGTCCCAGCTCTCTTCAGGCCATTGACCAGGTCCTGCCGTGTAGTTCTGGGCTGATCCCTCACCTTCCTCATGATCATTGATGCCCCACGAGTTGAGATCTTGCATGGAGCCCCAGACCGAGGGAGATTGACCGTTATCTTGAACCATTTTCTAATAATTGCGCCAACAGTTGTTGCCTTCTCACCAAGCTGCTTGCCTATTGTCCTGTAGCCCATCCCAGCCTTGTGCAGGTCTACAATTTTATCCCTGATGTCCTTACACAGCTCTCTGGTCTTGGCCATTGTGGAGAGGTTGGAGTCTGTTTGAGTGTGTGGACAGGTGTCTTTTATACAGGTGACGAGTTCAAACAGGTGCAGTTAATACAGGTAATGAGTGGAGAACAGGAGGGCTTCTTAAAGAAGAACTAACAGGTCTGCGAGACCCGGAATTCTTACTGGTTGGTAGGTGATCAAATACAATTAATTATTTAAAAATCATACAATGTGATTTTCTGGATTTTTGTTTTGGGATTCCGTCTCTCACAGTTGAAGTGTACTTATGATAAAAATTACAGCGCTCTACATGCTTTGTAACTAGGAAAACCTGCAAAATCAGCAGTGTATCAAATACTTGTTCCTCCCCACTGTATAGGACAAGATGGAAAAGCAAGGATGCACGAAAATTAATAAAAGGCTATTTTGTAAAAGTATGTCTCAAAGTGATTTAAAACATGTTACTGATCCTGCAAGCCTCAGGTTCTCATGGAAGCCTTTTTCAGAGCTGAGGAGCTCTGACTGCAAAAGCCCGGACACCTTTAGTCTCGAGCCTAAACGCTGTGTATTCCATTTAACATGTATATGTATACAAACATTTCTCTTCTCTGTGTGATTATATTCATACTCTAGGGTATGGACTACCTTGCCATGAAGCGATACATCCACAGAGACCTGGCCACTCGAAACATTCTGGTGGAGAGCGAGATGAGGGTGAAGATCGGTGATTTTGGCCTGACCAAGGTGCTGCCACAAGACAAAGAGTACTACACTGTCAGAGAGCCTGGGGAAAGCCCCATCTTTTGGTGAGAAAAACACACTGCACGTGTTTGTTAGCGGTATATTTGTGGTTTGACCTTTTTATGAAAATGAAGAATTGACTCTTTAAGAATGTTTTTGACTAGCGGTTATACAGTTGTGGTAAGTATTTTAAGTATTGTAACCCTTTGTGACTGATCTTTAAACACAGGTGTTAATGATAACACTGGGAGAAAAATATGATTTTGTTTTTCTACATCCAGACTGAGTGTGTCTGCTGTACGGCGTCATATCTGACCGCTTACCATGTAGGACTTGTTGACTTAAGAGAGACTACTTTATATATGCGTTATGTACTGCATGTGTTTCAGGTATGCTCCAGAGTCACTGACAGAGAGCAAGTTCTCTGTGGCATCAGATGTTTGGAGTTTCGGTGTTGTCCTCTATGAACTCTTTACTTACAGTGACAAAAACTGCAGCCCACCAGCGGTACTGCACTTCTTTCTTACTTCTTTTTTTTTACTTTTGGCTTTTTAGTTTGACAATTTCACTTTTCTGTCACATAACCATTTTCCTATTCAATTACAAATTGCTTTGTCAACTGTCTGACTAATGTAATTGAGCTATAAAACAATCACCAGTATAATTAATTTGTAGTGTTAAAAAATCTGTTGATTAAGCACTCAAAAACAGTAAACACTTTTTCATCTATTTTAATTTTGGGAAGTTTTAGCAAGCTGTTTTTACTAAAGCCAAACAAAAACTACTTTTTTCCTTTTGCTGTCCTTGAGCTGAGAAGCACCTGATTTAACTGTATTTTGCATGAAGATGCGTAGAGAACCCTGTTTCTTCTACTCCTTTTGTTGTGTTCCAGGTATTCATGGAGAAGATGGGAAATGAAAAGCAGGGTCAGATGATCGTCTACCATCTGATAGACCTGCTCAAACAGGGATATAGGTTGCCTGCTCCTGATAATTGTCCAAAGGAGGTCTGTAACTCCAATGAAACTGAAAAAAACTGCAGAAAAGGGCGCCATGTCATGCCATATCATTAAATGATTTATCCAGTAAAAAAATTGTAGAGAACCTTTCATTGCATAAATTATATTTTTTCAGAAGCTATTATATATCCAAAACGTAAGAAGTCCATGGCTGGTTCTATGACTGTGAAACTAGCTTAGTTATTAAAGTAGAATGCAATAATTATACCTGTTTTATTGGGGTTTTTTTTCTGTGTTAATGTTGTTCTGATGGCTTCCTTCAGATTCACAAGATGATGACTGAGTGTTGGAGCAGTGAACCGAGAATGCGTCCTACTTTCAAGACATTAATCCACAGTGTGGATTCTGTACGAGACAGCAAGGACGATGAGCGGCATTGATCCCTGGAACCTTTGACCTTTTAGGTGTTGACTCCCGGGAGTCAGTGCTCACAGGTCTTAACAGAACAATGAATGTCTTGGTGATGTCTGGGTTTACTGCAGTGATGCGGTCTCAAGTATCCCCCCCCCCTTTTGGTGCTCTGCGTGTCTGTCAGCTCAAATAACATGAGTGGTGACATCCACTTTCTTTGCAGTTTACTCACTTCCACCTATAGCCACACAAACTATACAAATGATCAATTAGTACACTACATCGGACTCGGACACCAAACAAAACATTTCTGATGCCTTTTAAGAACATTTCAGTATGGGATATATTATTTTCTTTGTGTTATTTCTACATGTTTTGCTTTACAAATGGATTTAGACAATAGCGTGTGGACTGGAGGAAAGATTCGGTTCTTTAAGAATTCACGATGTTCTCTACTTTCAGTAAGTTGTGTTAAATATTTAAGCCTAAAGACAATATGCTCACTCCTTTTTGTACTTTTATTTTTCTCAAATGCGACCTATTTTGTTTAACCAGAGAGGCCAGCCACCTGAATACACACTTGAACTGAACCTCACTTTTAAGGAGACAGACTTTTTGCTTGATAGTTTTCACGACTTGATAAAGGACAGACGCACCAGCTATACTTCTGTCACAAGGGGACCCACTATGAACATCTCTACAAGCGAGTCAGATTTCTGCTGTCACAGTGGACGTGTGTTTTTGTGTGTGTTCCAGATATTCATTGCACATTGAGGAAGATTCAGTGTTTTATTCTGAGCCAGTGAAGCCTGTCTTAAGTGGTGTTCGTGTGCTATGACTACACATCTTTCCACACAAGAGAGGTCAGGCATAACTCGCCTGTAGTTTGTTTACATTATTTTATGCACAAACAATGAAATACATTGGGGACACAGCAATAACTGCTCATTATTAATCTTGGAGAACTAGGTATCTAGTAGTGTCATCGTGGGCTCATACAGTACCGTATCATTTTTGTTTTTAAAGGAAACTGGAAATGATGGTGTTGCCTGTATATATTTTACAGTATGACGTGTTGTAAGGCTGTACTATCTGCTATCTAATGTGAAAAGTTGAATAGTTTATTTTGCTGAAAGGTGGAGAAAGGGTAATGAAGGGAGTTCCTTTTATTTTCGGCAGTTGATGCAAACCTTGGTTTTATTTAAAACTCATTTGACTTTCGTTTATTATTTTTCCATCCATGTAAATATATATATGTTGAATGTGTGTGTTATGATGTGCATTACTTTGTTGACCACAAATGTATCAGTGGTCACAAGGAGATAAAAAAAACAAAACAACAACAACAATTATTTGAATGTTTAAAACTTTATGTACCAAATGTTAATGATTGAAGGAAGCAGAGTTGGTCAATATTTGGAATAGCTTTCTTTCTTTCTAATTTTAAAATGTCCTCAAGGTTGTTTTATGCTGTAAACGGCAGGCCACAAACACGCACGTACAAAATGTCACGACGGATACCCTCTCGCTTTGCTAGGAATGAGTCACTGTAAAGCCAAGAGACAAGTTTTCTCACTTACAAACATACAGTGTGCCTATGCGCTCCCACGCCCTCACCGCTGGGCAGTATTTTTGTCTGGTGTGAAAGAGAGATTGTCAGTTTCTTCAGAGTTGCTATGTCTACAATGGAAAATGTTGGGTTTTTTTCAGATTTTGTTGTATGCGACTATTATTGTGATATGTGAAAGTCCAAATGTGATTTTGTGAAATATCATTTTATATCCAGAGATTTTCAGACAAACGGATTTTTAACCAGATTAAACTGGCGCTTCTTTCCATTTATTTTAATTTGTTGCAGTGCGAATGACGTGATGGCTGGTTTTGTCATGTGATGGCAACCCACAGCTCCCTTTTTAATACATTTCGGTGTAATTAGATGTAAATACTGAAAGATGGAGTATATTCGTGGTGTGTATACTTTTATTAAACAACACATACTGTAGTATTAGACATGAAAATTGTACTTGTCAATCTCAGTGTGGCTTCACATTAAAGTTCAGTCAAACAGTTAAGGAGTCTTAAGTTTTTTCAAGTCTAGTACATGTTTTGTACATTTGAAAACCATTTCTACATTTAGAGCAAGCAATCGTTGGGTTTTTGTGCAGGTATGTTTTAGCTGCATCACGAAGGGTTAAAAGTAAAAAAATAAAATCTATCCACTCTTTTGGAGCAGTGTCCTCGGGGTGTTGACAGAAAGCGTTCAGGCAGGTGTAATGTTGTGAACAGAGGCTAGCAATAAACTCACAGCAGCCTAAATGACGTTAATGTGTGCTATTGGCCATGATCATAGGTTAGTCAGATAATCTGCAGGCGAGAATATAGATGCTGTTTACTGCTGCAAATTTCCTTCCATGCACATCAACAAGTGTCGTAGCCAATATGATACTGCTCACCATTTCATATTAACAGTATTTAAAATTTATTCTCAATGATGCTGACAGGGTGACATAACGGTACATACAGAGAGCATGGTTTTCTTTTTAAAACAAAATATCAAACAAGCAAGGAGAATAAAGGAGACGGAGAGACATGAAGTTGGCGTGATGTGATGAGTCTTTGTAATTCAGTTGGTCTTTACTGTTTTGTATATTCTGTGCAATAAGACAAGAGACTCCATATTTTACCTCCTACACATCTTTCCACAACTGGACACTGTCCATTACAGCTCATCACACCATCTTCATGTCACAACCCCTCTGCCATCACCCCTCCTCTCCTCCCTGCCTCAGCACAAGCGTCCGATATCATTTTTAGTACACCCCTGGCTACAACACTTCCCTGCCACACCCAGAGAAAAGTTCCTCTTCTTCTTGCTCGAAATGGGCCAGTTGGCTGCCGCTGGGTCCCCGTCTCGCTCTTCCAAAACCGTGGATGGCTGAGACTTCTCCAGCGAGTCACTCAGCTGTTGCTGCATGTCTTCTGCGGCCCCGTAAAGAGCAAGGAGGTCTGCCAGGGAGTAAGAGGGGGGAATATGGAGAGGAGGGAGGGTGTCTGCTGTGAGCTCTGCGCCAGGTTGCCAGGCATGCTGGTTGTGCTCCACTGTAACGTCACTGAGGGAACTCCACTGGAAAGGATCTGGGGGAAGAAAAAGGATAAATACCATAATAACCTCAAGAACAACCAGGAGTTTTATATAAAGCTCAAACTGTGGAGTATTTGTCAAATGCACCTTTAGTCGTGCTAAAATCAAAGAGGCAGAAGGTAATTTTTAGAGGACTGACAACACAGGAATAATGGTAATTACTCACTTAAAGGGTTTTCAGACTATGTCCAGTTACCAGTGAACATGAGCTGACCAAGGTGCTGAAATATGAGGCTCTGTCAATCAAGGGAGGGCAGGGGGGGCTTTGTCCCCTAATTAAAACACTGTGGCAGTCTAACCCTTTGATGGGCAACAAATTACCATCTAACATTATTACAAATGAAGAAAGCAATCAATTAGTTCTTCCTCTCTTCAATCATCTTTAGCTCTTTACGTAGAAAAAATTAATTCCTTACACTACACCTCGGCTACAGAATGTATTTACAGCCAGGTTTCACTATATGGTTAAAAGTAGATTCTTTACAAGTAGAGAATACTTTTTGAAACATGTCTGTACACGTGAACATTTTTTTTGTACTGTTAATTTTAAGATATACACCAATTAGTGTGTGCACATTAAGCAATCAATGAAACCGCAGTAATGGTAACTCACCTAAGTCCCCTTCTGTGGATCGTTTCCATCGGGAGCCGCCACAGGTGAAAATGACTGCTCTGATGAACTCTCTCCCGCACAGTTTCACCCCGTAGTCCCTCGGCATGATCAGCCTGCTCATCATATCAGCCTTCACACAGCCGCACATGCCACCGAAACACACCACAGCCATGGCAAGACTCAACCTCCAGAGCATTTTTTCCCCCTCGTCCTGAAACTTACGGAAGGAGCCGGCTGGTTTGCGCTGCACAGGAGGTTCAGCTGAGTTCCACCTGAGCTCTGAGCAGTGTTTCAAATCCTGCTGGTTTGTTTCTGTTAGGAGAGTTCTGTTGCAGCCAGTTGAGATGAATGCTGAAGTTGGAAAAGATGCTTCTGTTTGTCTGTCTTGTGTTGCAGAGCAGACTTTGGTCTCCTCTTCTTGTACTCTCTGCAGTCCTAGTCACTAGTTCACTCGTCAACTTATGTTTTCAACCCCAACCCTCTCCCTCCCACTATGACACACACACACACACACACACGTCATTTAGATTGATGACAATGACGTACTTGGAGCTATTTCTTTATTGTCGTAACATTAGGGGAATGTGCACATTGCTCATACACTAGCTTAAGTGATGGCTTTGAGACAAACTATATGAAGGCATGTATGATGTCTTGAACACCCAACGGGGAAGAAATTAAGATTCAAAGTGGTTTAGGCTTCTTTAACACTGTGAGTTTATGTTAAAAAAAACAACAACAACAAAACAACTGGTGGTTTGGTGTTTACAAGGTATTTGGCTTAGGAGCTTTGCATCAAGCACCTTGTCACAAAGATGACTGGAGAAGAGAAATTATTTGTGATATTTCTTTTTATTGAATTTACAAATTTAATTTCCATCATGTCAAACAAGTTAAAATTATGATTAATACATAATGCTTAAATATCAGCACCTTGTAATATTTTACATCAGTGAATATTACTTACAGGTGCATCAATTCCAACTATAGATTTGGTATAAAGCTCCTTAACACTTAAACTCAATTGTGGCAAATTAACTCATCAAAAGTTTTAGTTTGGGGAAATTACAATCTTCTGCTGTCAGGACAAACATCTGCCGTGTGAGAATATTTACATTCAAATCTCCATTAAGTAATATGTTTGATATTATCATTTTGATCGCTCTTTAGTGGATTATCCAGTCGGTTTGAGCAAAGAAGCTTTGACAGCGAGTGTATCACCTGCCTGCCAGGAAACGTCAGATATCCAATGTGTCCAGTGTGAACCAAACTCGAGGTAAAAAAACATTACACGTCAGGTGACACGGAAATGTACACCACTAAGATTTTCATGTTGCTTTGTGTCTGCTTAAGGGTTAAATTACTGATTGAGTATAGGAGTCTTACTGCCCTCTAGTGGTCAGTAATCACTTCATGCAGCTTTAACTAGATACACAACAAGCACAACAACTTGTTGAGTCATGCGCTTTGTCCCAATTCAATACTACATGCAGAGTCTGCGACGTGTGTTACTATGTGGTGAATGAAGTGGAAAATAAACACACAAACTAAATACGGGTGAGTTTTGAGTGTGCTGTTGATGGACACTATTTAGGAAATGGAGCTGCTCACAGCTGTTAAGAAAAGAAAAGAAATTGTGGATGGTGGTGAAACAGCTCCAAAGAAAATTAATATTAAACCTTAGGAAAAACATTGACGTATTTTTGTTAAGTTTAATTGGCTGAAAGTTGCAGTTTCATTGACATCCGACATCACACATATAATTTCCTGTTAGCATAAAATAGTAAAGTATGTTGCCATTTTTGGACATTAAATGGTAAAACAGTATACTATGACGATTAGTATGTAGTTTATATTGTATAAAATTTGTATGTAGTCTGGATTTGGGGCACAGAGTGAATTACGTTACAAAGGTTAAATGTAATTGATGCAAATATTGATATTACAGATTTATTTCATGATAACTAACTTTTTAAGTATTTTGAGTGGTATTCTGCATCAGCCAATGTGCTTTTAAAAAAGTACTTATAACAGTTGTTCAGTGCTAAGAGGGTTTGGCTACTGATGCACCTCTAATAGTAACCACAAAAACAACATAATTATTTTTATATTCATTAATATTGAGACTACTCTGACACTATGATACATAATTATTACAATTTCCATAACTAAGCAAAAGCAGAACGGGTGAATGCGTGGACCGGACGATTAGGATTTTGTCATGTCATTTCTCCAAGAAGGAAGTGAGGCTGCTTTTAGCGCGGCGGGCCTTCTCTATGCTTTCAAAAGTTGGAGTCCCATGAGGCAAGTCCAGACAGTCATGTTCAGACGTCATGATACTCTCAGCCTCCCCTAAAGGCACAAGGGGGAAACAAAATGCGGTTTAACAGATATAGCTGGTTTTAGTTTGTGTACATATGTGTATGTTGTTAATACCCCCAAAATTAATTCTGCATGGGAGGTATAAACATAGATTAATTTAACAGAAAATACTGTGTCTTACTGTGAAACAAACAGCTAGTCAGTGAAAATGACAGGGGCGTGGGTATATAGGGGGAAAATATATTTTGGAAAACTACAATAAGATTTAACTTTTATAATAAAGGCACTTTTGTCTGTTTGACAATGAATCTTGAAAAGAAATAGGTTGCTTTAAGTGTTTGTAACATAAGTCTAACTCTATTTCTCAGACTTAAGATTGAAAAGTGTGGTTTCACTACCAAAAAACAAAACATACTTTAAACTGTATGTGACATGTTGATGTGAAGCAAACGGATAAAGAATATTTTTCTGGCCAGCATTTAAGCTTTGCTAATGGTCGGTGATGACAATAATGACAACAACTGCTTAGACTTACTTCTCATACGATTAATAAGTGTCCCATAGGCGCTGTCCATCTGGTAGGCAAATATGAAGCCGAGAGGAAAGATGGGAGCCAAGAGGGCCGGTCTCTTTCTTTTAACAGCACTGTGGAAAAATAAAGAGGCAAAAAGAAGACAATTTTGTCAATATGCCAAAAAAGATAAATAAAGCACTTTGAGAAAGCATACTTCCATTTAGGTTATACAATATTTTATTACAGAAAGTTTCATATGGGATTTGCAATAAATTACACACAGTTCTACAGTAGACTATTATGTTTACCAACTAAATCCTAGGAATATATAAAGACAAATTGGAAAATGTGAAATGAATCAGATTCATGACGATTAAATTACAGCTATGTAAATTTTTCATATTGCTGTAGTGCCACCTATAGGTGGCTTGTGATTTTAGCAAGACTAACTGTTAAAAGGCCTAAAGTGTTAAAAACTTGATACACTTGGAGCTGCAGCAGTAAAGGCCACTGGAGTGTGATTCATTTAATACTGAAGCTGTTAAGATCACACTTTACAGGCTGTCTTCTGACTGCACATGATTACTGTGCATTTGTGTGTGTGTTAGAAACAGATCATCTGGGTGAATCCTATCTTGAGGTGACAGGTAAGAGCTGTTGCAACCAAAACTCACCCTACAGCCAGTCCCAATGTAGCCACTGTAAAGAAAGTGCCAAAGTATTTGAGAAACTCTCTGGACCAGGCAATTTGCATAGCCATCTGTCTCTCTCTCATCTGGTTCTGCATCAGGATCTGACGCTCCATCTATGCATACGTGTGCGTACACACACACACACACACACACACACACAAGAAAGGACACATAAGCCTAACAGGCCTTTATAGCCAATTATGGACACGGCATAGTACCTCTCAATGTACAACTTCATAACCTGAAATATTTAATGGTCAGAAAAAGAGTTTCAGGAATACAATCTGAACAAACAAATGACGAAAAAAATAAAACACTAGAGTCTGACTGATATATTATTTTATATATATATATAGATAGATAGATAGATAGATAGATAGAGAGATAGAGAGAGAGATAGAGAGAGAGAGAGAGAGAGAGAGAGAGAGAGAGAGAGAGAGAGAGAGAGAGAGAGATAGATAGATAGATAGATAGATAGATAGATAGATAGATAGATAGATAGATAGATAGATAGATAGATAGATAGATAGATAGATAGATAGATAGATAGATAGATAGATAGATAGATAGATAGATAGATAGATAGATAGATTGTCCCTTAACAATAAAATGTCCAATGCAGAAGTCAGGAGTAATTGCTACATACTTCAAAGAAATCAAAGCGATACTACCTTTTTTATACAGTCTATATGTTGCACAATTAAAATGACAACAAGAGAAACAAAAGGTATCAGTACAGCTGGATATTCAAGCAGCGAGATGGACAGGCAGACAGACAGTCAGTGGGACAAAGAAAGGGTCAAAGGAAATAGCGATAGCCAGTCCAGCCTTAGAAACACTGTGTCCATGCTGATGCACCTCAGTCAGATGAATCTTTTGTCTGCCGTTTCCTCTCTGACACTCACTACACGTTTCCTGCATAACAATTTCTATGGAGCTGACTGAGTGACATTCTCATTGAAAAAAGCCATTATTCTCAAAAAGTGAATGTGTCAAAGATGAGCTTTTATTTCCACTTAACAGGAAAGTGATACTAACTCGCTGGCAATGCAAAGGTTAAAAAAAAAAAGTGACCACGGTGACATTCAAGTGAGTCAATGACGTGACGTGGATGACACAAATTACAACTTGTCGGAAAAAGCAAAGTTTTGATTTCTGACTCTCAGCCCAATATTCCCGAACAATTTGGTGTTTCAGCATTAATGGTTGAACACTGTGGGATTCAACCTAAAGTGAGTGAAATTAGGTGGGGGCCTGTGACACAGAGACTTGCCTCTACAATATCTGTTTTTGAGGTCTACATATAAAACGTTTCTAAAATAGAATGAATGAGTGAATTAAAAAAAAACACTTAAGACATAATACTGTCGCTGCAAGCAACTAGCTAAACATAAACAATTGTCCAGGGCATTATCCAACAAACAACTACTAAATATCGTTAATAAATTGGCCTACAGTACTATAATGCACATTACCTACACGTCCTGTAAAGCTTTAAGAATTAGAAAGAAAACTAATCGACATCCTTGCAAGAAACTAGGCAAAAAATCTACTGTTTATGAAGGTAATTTAGTAGTGTGTTAGTAGTGTTAAAAAGTTTCGCCCAGTTAACCTGGTTTGCAACATTTGTTGTACACCTTATTTTCGGACCGTGAAGCTGCTCATGTTTATCCAGCTCTGCTTCGCCTCATCAAGTTTTAACTTGTTTTCATTCATGTCTTGTAAAATATCTAACAAAAGGTTTGACATAGGAAAGTAATTCTAATTTACCACAATTGAAATAGCACAAATTAAACACCATTTTTGGTTAATACTAATTTGTTCTCCTGTGGCAACCATGTGAAGAACATCCAAGTGTGGTGATTTAATGACTAAAATGCTTGGTTACTAATATCAGTAGTAGAGGAGAAGGAAATTGGTTAAATTAAGAAAACAGCTCAAGAGGGCTAAGCTTTCATCACCAAGGTGAGACTTCACTGGTAAAAGTACAGTACTCACATTAATGAAGTGCAATCAACCCTCTAATCTAATTTAATATGATTTTTAAGCCTGCTGTTAGACTGATTGTGGTTCAATCAACATTTGTGAACATTATTTTAGTCAGACACCACTCAAAAAGCACAAAACCTATAGTTAATAGATATGATGATTTAACTGCATCTCTTTTCATGAAACTGGATACTGAGCAGAACTGAACAACTGTTGTCTTGCACAACTGTTCCCATTTATGTGAGACAAACATCTCAACTCCATGTGAGTCTGTACTTGGAGGAGGGAGGTTTGCTTATGGACGGTAAGGACATGCCACACCAATATTATATAAACTCCTTTGTATTATCTCTCCTCTCTGCTGATTAAAATTGTTAATTATGTGAGTACTCTGATTAAAAAAATATATTCTTTAATTTTCAAACAGGCTTGTGTCCATTTGGCATTTTTCTCTCTCACCGCACAAGCGCTACATCCCAATGCTCCCCATCTGCCAGAGAAGAACACTATGGCAACCATGTCCCATAGAAATTACGTTTGTATATTACTTAACTGTTTCATAATTACATTTTGGTGACAAACGCTGCCCGGATTATATTCAGTGACAACATTACGTTGAGTGAATGAAACACTATATTTATGTGGCTCACATCAAATAATGATTTGATTTTTTCTTCTGTTCACTCACTTTGTATTTTGTTAATTGATACATATAACCTATTAACGTGTCTAATTTTGAGAGCATTCTTACTTTACAGCATTTTTTCCACAGTACAGTATGTTGGATTTGGACTGTCAGTTGGACAAACCAACCAATTTGAAGATTTCATAATCAGCTCTGGGAATTTGCCATGACATCTGACTAAACATTTAAATCGTTTAATCAATAAAATAATTGTCTGATTGATCTATAATGCAAATAAGTGGCCCTACTTTATTTATATAGTGTCTTTAATACAAGAAAATGTTTGGTTTCAATGCCTCTAAACACATTTAAGGTTTCGAGAAAAGCCCCCCATCACTCAGTCATAAGCTGGGAACACGGCCATGAAATTCTGTGTACACTTGAGAAATTTTTATGTACATTTTTCTACTTTTGAAATCCATTACTGTAACCAAGCTGACTACACCTGCAGGAAGGAGGAAGCTACAAACTTTTTAATGCCACACTGTTGAGTGCGTCATACTCAAGAGATACACTCTGTGTGGAGTAATGTTTCAGAGTACTGGAAATTACAGCAACCTCTTCTGTAATCAACAATGTTTGTTCTCTAATTGAGGGGTCTACTGAGCCAAATTAGTAAACAAAAGTGAACTCAAGGATGTCTCATTAAAATTAGACATGATTGAAATAGAAACTAAACGCAGCAGCTGTAGAATTATGTTTCGATTAGGCCCCTTTCTGAGGACATGAAGGGGATATTACCCATCCGTTCATTATGGTTCTCAGAAGTGGGAAATCTGTAAAGGAAAGGTTTCTGCTGACGTGGTTAAGAGATGTCACCTCTCGGGAGGTCATCAGGGTCACAAAAGAGGAAGTAGGCCCGATATGTCTGGTCTATATCAGGAAACTACCTATTTCTTGTCAATGATTGTATCCTCTGAGTCACCTGCTTAGACGATTCTTTTAAAAAAAAAAAGGTCTAGAATATTCCAATGGAGATCAAACGTAGTTAAGAAGAGATGGAAATTGTCTTTGTGGGGGCGTAATCAGAGTATAATCAGCAATGGTTTAAAACAACACCTGATGATTGGTAGCTTGCCACTTGATTGAATGGCACCACTCTCTATGGCTCATTAAAAGTCAGCTTCAGGGGTGAATTGAAGTGCATTAGTGCAGACTGCAGAAATTACTTCCCCTGTCAGAAATGAGCTTGTAAGTGCAATGCTGGTAATAATCATTTTCATTATTTATACTTCTGCCTATTATTTTTTCAATTAAGTGATTGAGAAAAAAATTTCTCACAAGAGGCTAAAATGATGCCCAATATAATGGTTGCATGTTGTTCACAAGGTCTGTAATCTGTATTTCAACTGTGAACAACACTTTACTATTGTGGACTCTTAAATTTCAGAACCCCAGAACCAACACATGAAGCCCCATGATTTTTCATTTTTCAAAATACAAATTAATCTATTAACAGTTAAGGTTAAAGTTAACTGACAGTAAAAATTACATTATCCTCTGGCCAATTGCCAGCTCTCTCACTTCAGATGGCCCAGACTAAGGCCCATAAAGAATGATTTAAATATTTGACCTCCACAAAACTCAGCATCAGCATTGACGCAGCTGACATGGAATTGAGATGCAAATATGTGTAAATCCTCCTGGACATTTAACTCAGCTTTGATGGACACTCCAGTCATAAACACCAATCATAACCTCTGCCAGCAGAAGCTCTCTGCCAGACAGAATCTCAACGCACTCTCTGTTGCACCCCACCTACCGCTCCTCTTGTATCAAAGCATCAAAGAGCTAGTCCTTGTCTATTGCTCCATCTGCTACTTCACCACACTCACAGTCACCAATAGAAACAAACTCATCAAAACCACTAAACACACACAGCCACTAAATTCACTTTCAACATCACAAATGTGAACATAAATGGAGTTATTATATAAAATTACTCAATGTATAGTCACAATCACAGATCTTCGATGTGTGAAAGACAACAAAAAAAAACAAGCTTGCTTTGCCAGACAATTTGTGCCTTCTATCAACGTGCCTGTAAACGGTGTATCATCTGAAAATGTCCAATATTAGCGCAGAGACACTTTTACAGTATTAGTGCAGATACCAAAATTATATAAGTTTCTCTATTAAAATCACTTTTATTTATTTATTTAACAGAAGAAACCAAACTTCTCAAATGTTAAATTTCTAAACAAAAGGAACCAGTCCATAATTGGCAACATTTTGGTTTACTTCAATTTTATTAGGAACTATCAAATAAAAGAATAAGCGAACAAGATTATGAAACCATCTGTCATATTATTTAGTTCTAGATACTTGTTGCAACATTTCGGTTGTAATAGATAAGTATTGAAGTTCAACACCCATTGCAATGACCCTAACCATGTGGTCAATGTGAGAAATACTTCAGGGACTGTTGCTCACAAGCACCAACACCTCTAAATATTTATATATGCACTGTATATTGTGAACTGTTAAGGTTCTGAAATTATTGTTTTTTTAATGTTTTTTTCCATGGCCTATTTCCATGTGATGACTATGAGTTTTGAAACCTAATCAACTTCACATTACCTTAACCTACTTGTGTAAAAGTAGACATGTCTCTCAGTGGAAACATCACAAGGGATGAAGAGATTTGGAGGTAAGCTTGGACACACGATGAGTGTAAGATGGTGATGGGAAAAAGCAGTGAAGAAAAAGTGAAAGAAAGAAATGAGCCACGACGAATTCACTCTGAAGGTGACAAAGTGAGAGCATAGCTGAAATGTAAGCGGGAAATTCACTGACATTTTCTAAAGGGCTGCAAGAATCCGCAGAGTGGGACAATACTGTTACACTCGAATCATCACGGCCTACATGCTGACAGAAGGGAAAGAAGCAGACGTAACAGAAAGAGACCAAGAGCAATCCACAACACACTCAGATATTATGGCTATCATGTTATTTGTCTTAATGTTATAAGTCTTAAATGTCCAAGTAGTTTTTGACAATTTAAAACATAATTTTTGTATTTTGCATAATTTGTGTTTTGAACAACAACAAAAAAAAAATACTCGTATGATATAAAGTCGTTAATGTTTTGATTAACCTCACTTAAGTCATACAGTCTATCAATAATTACTTCATGCCCGATTAGGTGTGGGGGTTCCTCAGGGCACCATTCTTGGTCTCTTTCTGACAAAACAGAAATTTTAATAATTTGCTCTTTGCCCAAACCTGTTTTGACAACATCTCTGCATTCACATTTGTGGTGCACAGAATTCTGTAAGATAAAGAATTTTATTTTGATTCATGTTTACATTTTAACAAGTATATTAAAACAGCTCACTCAGTCTTGCTTCTTTTACCTCACGGATATAGTAAATATTAAACACAGATTGCCTTTCCAGGATACTGAGAAAGTTATCTTGCTTTAATCCGTCAGTCTGAATCTGTATAGGTGAAAGGTGTGTACAAAAGGTGAAAAACTTAGTATTTCCGTAATTTTAACCAGTGTTATTGTTTAATTCTATTTATTATTGTCTCCTTTTTCCTTATTGTTTTCCCTATATCTGATCAATCTTTTATGTCATTTTAATCACCCTGTGTTCTACAACTACTTTATGTAAAGTATGTTTTGAAAAGGAAATAAAACATAACCAAAATTAGAGCGTGACTGATAAATCGGCATACTGATACTATCGCCCGATATGAGCTAATGCCAGATAAGTCAGTATCTGTGTATATAACAGCTGATAAATATGCAATTAAAAAAGAAACTGAGAGACGGATTCCTCAATCATGTTATTAGTGTTGTCGTTGCAAAGTTTGTCCACCAGAGGGTACACTACAACTCCCTTGTTGGCAACAAACTTGAAACGCCACCAATCCGCCACAAAACACAGCAATCAAATGAACTTTTGTTCAAATAGATATTTATAATAATAAAAAAAGTTTATTTTTAACTGCATTAGACTGCATTTTGTCATGTTATTTTGGCAAAGTCTCATAATTACATGTAACTAGTGATAGATCGCCGATTAATAGGGCTGATACCTGGCATTTTGAGATAATTTGCGTCAGCCGATACCTGCACTCTCGAGGCAGATAAACACAAAATGTCTGCAGAGACACCTGCAGGCAGCCTTGTCAATATGGCTTAGGGCTGGATTATATGACCTAAAAACAAAATCACTTGCTAATGCTTAACTATTAAAGGTGGGATGTTCTTTTCGATTCACAAATGTCAAACACTGAAGTTAATTGATCAAAAGACATCTAAGTGACAGGTGCTGTTATAAGAGCAGAAGTTAGGTCTTTAAGGCCATTGCAATGCGTTTGTATAGCAAGTGCTATACTAACCATGTTAGTGCTCCCCCTTAAAATGACAGCTAATCTAAAATATATATTGCCATACTGTAGAGAATAATGCAGTTGAATGTCATTTTTTGACTTTTGACAAACTGTACTCTCCCTCAAACAGTCACGTTCAGAAATCTACAGCTTCACCCAATTTATTTTTCTATTTCATTAATTAATAAATAAATTCCATCTAAAACAACATGCAACTGGCTAAGATAACCATGTAATGTATATTAGATTGTTCTCTGCACAGAATAATTACATTATACATGACTTTTCTGATCGGCATTATATATCGGCCATTAGCTGCCCTGATAATCGCCGATAATCTTTCTTTATGTTATGTGTTTCTGAAAAAAAAGGGGGGAAAAGAACTCTGATAATTTGCAATATCAGATTTTAAAATCACATATCAAAATCATATTGGTCTTAAAAATCCCATAACGGTCAGGCTCCAGTCAGGGAGGTCTTTGCTCACCTACTTTACACTCAAAACCACTCAAGTTCAGTGACTGTGAATAAAAAGCGAAACACCACTTTTAGCAGTGAGGACTGATTTTCAAATAGAAAGTGAATAAAAGTGTCATTTACATCATTTCAGAGATGCCATTTATCCGCAGGACATGCGTCACACAAACACTCATATCCAGTGAATTTTCAAGTAATGTTTAAGATGGTTCAAACACAACACACAATGACTTTGACTTCAGAGTCCACAAGGCAAACACGTGGAAAGGATCAATTAGCTATGAGTAATGTGACTTGAAAACACTGGCAAGCAATCATCTTAGACATCTTAATGCAGGGGGAGGCAACAGCCTTCACAGATATTCTGAAATTGCTAGGGTCAATCTTACTCATTAAATTTGGTGAATTGGAAAATACATATCATAGAGGCCTAACAGTTGACCATTAGCGACCCTTAAGATTTTTTTTTGAATGTTAGACATTTGAGTATATTTTGTTCAGCCAAGATCTGAAAGGTTAAATATATTAATCAAAATGAAAAAATAGAAGCTATTGTCACAAATGCTTTCAATTATTTTTAAGCAGACAGATAATGGTAAAATTTAAATGTCTTACTCATTTGTATTCAAAAGTGATTCTGAGTGTGAATAATAAATATGAAACTATCTGTAGTTAAGTTGATGAAACAATGTAGATCCACTACAGCAATGCTTAAACATGTACCTAATATTTACATGTGAGTCATGTCACAACCCCAAATGAGGGAGGTCTGAAACTCAATTGCCAAACCTTTGCCATCACTAAATAATATTAGCCATCATCTACCACATTTACAGCTGGGAGAGCAGGAGAAAATTACAGAGCAGAAAATACAACAAACCTTTTGGGCGTAAGTCGGATAATGTCATTGGTGTTATGACAGTCACACATACCCCACCTGCTGCTCAGCTGCTTGCAGGCATGAATAAATCACAACAAATTGGCCCCAAAAATGATAAGAAAACAATCGTTTGTTTTGTTCTGCAGTTTTAAATGAAAAAATAAATAAATAAACAAAAAATGTAATGAGTGCAATAAAACATGTGGTCTCTAAATGGAAATGGTGACTTTCGCACTGAAGCTTGCTTCGACAACGTGTGATTCAAGAAGGAAAGACAGAACACAGGGTTGACGATAGACAGCTCGATCGCACAGATCAATGTGAATTGAAGGTTTTCTGAACCAAACTGCCAAAACGTTTGTCCACGTGGGCTGGGTTCACTGGAAAAATTGACAGATTTACCAAAGATATTCCTTAGCCTCATGTTTACTGTGTGGTAATTTGATTAAAAATATATTTTTATATGAATATGGACTATGTAAGTACAGTGTCAACTGAAATATTAATCGAGGTAGATTAAGATAGCCCGATAGATCAGGTAATAAAAGGAGGTCCTCATGTGTCAGTTGATATTGTGCTTTAGTAGTCTAGATAATAAATAATAAATTCCTTTATTCCTAAACAAAATTACAAATTGATCAAATTGACACACAGCAAATATGGGGTTTTTGGGGCCTTGGGGTTAGCTGCCTGCTTTGCCCAGCAGGTAAACCAGCCTTGACTGGTACAACATGTTTTACTTGCCAGTAGTACATCTATATTAAGACACTTTCAATTCAGATGAGGTACAAATTAAGCCACAGTATTCCAGCTGACACAGGTACCACAAGGTTGCAGGCAGGGTGCAAAATTAACTGTTTTGCCCAACAGCCAAATGGCTAGTGAATGCTCAAAGTGTACCAGCAACTAAATAGATTACCATTGTTTGTTTGTTTTTGGCTGGTGAGTAAAGTAAATCTACCAGCCATCTGCATATTTTACCAGCATTTGGTGGGTGGCTGTTGCTAATTTTGCACGCTGGTTGCATTGAGTAAGACATGAGTAGCAAATGACATCTTCTGAACAGTGTGGTTTTTAAAAAATATTTTGTCACTGGGTGCACCTTCACTCACCTGCAGCCGAGAATTGTGGAGCATGAATTCTTGCTGCTTTTTAAAGTTTGCATCCATGGGTTTAGAGAGTAGAAACCCCATGGTGGCGCTGCTACTGCGGACCTAGAAATACAATTACTCAAAATGATGCCGCAGTGAAAACATGAGCCAACACAACGTTACCAAACATACACTAACCAGCTTTAAAACTGGATCTGCTTCAACATGTGATTGCACTGCCAGTGTTTCACTGTAACCTCCTAAAACGCTGCAGCTGACAGCTATAACGTTAATTTATAACTTGATGCTAATGTACACATCTTGCTGTTGCTAGCAGTACGTAACGTTAGCAAACCTTAAACAACCTGACGTATGGTTCAGTGCTTTTTGGGCTTTCCTGTTAGTTAATTTGGCTAACGACATGTGCTAATACTGCTGAGTAAAACAGCTCCCCATGCTTCACCTGATATGCTTCGGTTTTAACCTTGAGTGGCTAACTCAACTACAAACGAAAGCTTTAACGTTACATACCTAATAAAATTTGAAGACGGTGAGCTAAATAATATAATTATAGTAGCCACAAAAGCAGCACTAAGAAGCGTTCAAGGGCATGTCTATCAAACCAAAAATGCGTGTACACTGCCTCAAAAATAACCAACTTCCTTTTTCTGTCAGTTACCCATCAACGACAATAAATAAGCACTGTTCCGGTCAATCTTTCAAAATAAAACAGAACCGGACAAGAAGGGTGTTTTACAAATGTCAAAGTAATATAATGATTTATTAACAGGCCTCAGCTCTGACACTGGGGTTGTGAAATTTATAGTTTAACCCGTGTGTTAAAAAGGTATAGTGCTTGTCCCAGGCATTGTACAGGCTGTGGTTCCAGGCTGGTTGTAATTAAATGGGAAATGGCCCCCTCTGTTGGTGTTCGTGGGTCACTTATAGGTTGTCAGCAACTTGTTTGAATTTCAGGTGACTTCATAAGTTATTTAGATGAAGATCTTTAACTACTGTCAGGTTACTTTTCACTCACTCAATTAAAGTATCTCAAGTTATCTTATGTGAAATTATGTTTTATAAACAGTGGTGGATGAAGTACTTAAGTAAAAGTACTAATACGTCACTGTAAAAATATTCTGTTACAAGTAAAAAGGAACATGCATTTCACTGTAACAGTGTACTTGTATAAACTGCTGGGAGTTTAATTTTTAACAAACAAACAAAAAAACATATTTTTTAAACTCTTCATATGTCTCTGTTATATGTCCAAATTTGTAAAATAACTAGTAACAGAAGATGTCAGATAAATGTAGTGAAGTAAAATATTTCTCTCTGAGACGTAGTGGAGTAGAAAAAGAAAGTGGCATGAAAAGACAATTAAAGATACTTTATTGTCACATTAACTCATCCCTCAAAGGAGCAGTGGGCAGCCACTGTGCAGCGCCAACTCCAGATCTGAGCCTGTGTCACTGACTAGAGAGCCTAACGTGTTTTTGATGTTGGGGGAAACTTCAGGAAACCCACGCAGACACAGGGAGAACATGCAAACTCCACACAGAAAGACCAGGACAACTGAGGTTGGAACCCGGAACCTTCTTGCTGTGAGGCCACAGTGCTATCAACTGCACCACTGCGCTGTCTCTTATATTCAAGTAAAGTGGGGTACACTATACTATGATATATATATATCTATACATATAATATAGTATATGTATTTAAGGTTCAGCAGAGAGAAAAGTTTAAAGCATGTGGAGTTTTATATAAATGTTGTGACCTTGATCAACAAGTGGGTATAGATAATAGATTGATGAATGGATTTTGGGGCCCTTAATAAGTGACGCGATAGAAATAAACAAAAAGCAGTTTGGAATGTTAACTCTCCCCCAAATATATTGTACTGACTTTATCAGTCAAAGTGAAAATCTTTATGCTGCAGTGAACGACATCAAGCCAAGCTATCTCTTTTCATTAATGCAGTACGACAGCGTTGGGGACTCTCGGCCAACTTTCACCTTCCTGTACAGAGAGCACCCGATTTTCCACCTCCTTAGGTTTACAGCCAACGTGACATAAATAAATCATGCTACAAGCTATAACATCATAGTATTTGTGTAAATAACTGCCACTGAGGACACCTAAGATGTAATATGATATTTTCTCATATTCAAGTATGGGCTCAAGACCCATAGTCAAAATGGGACTAGGCATCCTTAATTAAACTGACACATAAAGGTTAAAACAAAGGCATAATGCTGCATTAAACTTCACTGCCCTAACTTAACCTTCCCACACTGACTCTTGCTCTCCGTATTTTTTATATCATGGTTCTCTTCCACGTAGTGAATGTTTTAGCATTGTCTTTAAAAAGTTGGACTACCCTGAGAAAAAACATGAGCTTAGTGTCACAAACCCTAACCCTCCAATGACAGGTATTTGATTTGTCTTACCTGTGAGTAAAAATGGGTAGTAAAGTAAATAACAATTATAGATTTTCCAAGGGGTTTCCAAAAGAAATGGAGGAAATATACCAAGACTGACAACAACACAGATAAGATCAGACATGTACCACTAGATTATTCCTACATTATGTAAATAAAGTTGTGTCTGAACATGTCAAACATGTGGAAGTTAATTACTGAATTGATGGAAACCCCACATACGTTTCATGCAGTCATACTGAAGATGGGATGTAGCCAGTGGCAATTAAAACCTGGAAAATTGTTTCGATGCACCTCTTAATTTTTGGAATTCCACCTGGCTGGTAAATTGATGATTGGTTGTCTGATTTGTCAGAATTTCTTCCATTCAGATTTCCAGTTTTCTCAAATGACTTGTGTTGACCTGTGTGAACATCTCTATCTATCTCTATATTGTGTTTTTGAGGGTGTTGTTGGTAGTTTGTACTTTCTTGGAAGCACATTTATGTATCAATACACTGTACAACAAGAACAATAACAACAATAATAACAATAATAATAATATAACTTTATTTTTATAGCACTTATCAAATAAAAGTATGAAGTGCTTCATATAATATAAGAAAATCCATTTTACTACTACTAAAGTAAACTAGTGGTAGTAGTATTAGTGTTATATTATGAGTATGCACATTTACTTAAGGACCGTATTCAGTTTTGAGGTAATTGTACTTTCTGCTACTTTGTCCTATTGTTTTTACTCCACTAAATGTATTTAAAAGCTATTGTTAGTAGCTACTTTGCAGATTAAGATACAAAACATATGATGACTTATGACTTATGATGCACAAACAGTTTGTACAAACAGTCTAAAAAGTAATTAAAATGAGCGCCACCTCAACCATATACAAAGTTAAAATGCTTATTCTTACACCTTTATGCATCACATATCAGTAATGGTAATACAGTAACAGAATATTTAATGATGTAATTCTGATAGGAGCCACTCTGCAGCACAATTTTACTTTTGATTCTTTAAGCAGGTCAACACTGTGATGATAATTTGACATTTGTAATTCTACAGTTGTAAGATTACAAATGCAGAACTTGTGGCCTATTTGAAACGGAGCATTTTTACATAGCCTATTTGGGGATGTTGTTTGGCCTACTTGTGTGATCTGAAAATACTACATCTCAGTAGCGTAGGCTATAGCAGACAGACAAGTTGTGTGAGCGAACTGCAACGATACTGTGGAATTGCCTTGGTAAAACTAAACGTGATTCAGAGGAAAACACAGAGAGGGAAAAAACAAACCAACTACCAGTTTAAAACATTGACTGACACAATGAATATTTACTTGTGTTTGTTACTTGTGTTTGCACATGCAAGACTCAAACAAACGTCTGCAAATAACGTCTTTCACAGATTTGACCCATTGTTCTGTTTTACTTTTAACGGTAACGTTATTGCCGCTATTACATAATAGTGGCCGATGCTTCCTTACTGTAATACAGTGGTAAACTTCCGTGTCGGAAAGCCGTTAATTTCGGGCCGATTAACAGTCAAAACTTTACCACAAAATGACAAGAGCTCTGTTCCTTGCACTAGGTCATGAAACTATAACTGTTATCACTTTCCTTGAAAATGAAGAGAGCAGCTGCTCATGAATTGCTGGTCATGAAATTAGGGTAACTGTTAACACTTTCCTTGAAATGACAAGCTGGTCCTTGCACTGGGTTATGAGTAGGCTATGGGCCAGGCTACTTGCCAGCTTGAGACCTCCAGAATTTGTAACGGGGGACGGGTTGAAATAGCCTACGGGAAATCGGGAGAATTGTAGCCTATCCGGAGGGGTGAAATGAAAAAGACTAACCAGCTCAACAGCATTTCCCATCACACAGTCATTTGTGTGGGCGTGTTTCTGAGGAGAGGGGGTATCCCAGATTCGAGGAACTCCGCCGTCTCTTTAAAAATGAAAGCCAACACAGAGAGACGTTTGTTGAGTTGAAGTAAGGAGGAAGCTCCACGATACACCGATCTGTTGCATGACCTGCAGGTAAGACCATTTTATTGACTGATAAGCAGGAGTAGCCTACAGGTTTGCACAACTTTAAAACTTAAGTTGTGTATAATAATTATTATTGTTGACATCATTACAATGAGTTGCCTATTAAGTCCAATACTTGATGGTATTGTGATGGTAGAAGTGTTAAATGAGTAGGCCTATTTGATTATCTTTTTAAAATAGTCAGTTTTTTATAGCTCTGTAGCCTGAAGTCCAAAACCGTTATAAGTAAACATGTCTACAACAAGCTTTATTTTTAAATAGCCTAATAACCTAATACTTAACTTAATATCTTTAATTTAGCGAAACAGTTGACAGAGCTTATCATCAATGGCATCACCCACATTCAAAGTGTTCTGTAGAACTGCAGTATAGTCATTTCCATTTAACTGGAAATCAGCACAAAAAATTACTAATGTGCTTATCACTCAACAGTTCACCCAATAAAACATTTCTTTGAGGGCTGACCTCATTTCAAGAAATCAAAACATGTTAAGAAATGCAGGTGTCTTCTTTTCCAAGAAGCCTGATAACACCAGCAGATAAATTAGTTTGCAAGCAGCTGTTTTTTGGGGGTGTATGTCTGTGTTGTTGTGTGTTAACACAGCTCTAATGAGGTAGAGCCAACAATCCCTGAGCTACTTTGGTTCCTTTAACAAGAATAAACCAATAAGGGAGTCATTGGGTGGCAGAGTTGAGTCATGATTAGATAAGCAAAAACAACACATGGCTCACCAACATGTAATGCTGTGATTATTTGTCCCATGTCACTGGCTTTTTGATTGAGTAAAGCACGTAAACTAGATCAAACGTTTTGTGGATCTGGAAAAAACTGAATCAGGCCTTCTTCAGAAAAGTGACTCATGTAGCCAAAAACACTGGCCAAAGATTTCAACATATTTAAAACTTCCCTTTGTTTCCTCCTTAGGTCTCAATGGACTGGACTTTTGTTGTGGTTTTACAAGTCATGTTTCAGACATCTTTCTCAGGTATTTGGAAAACAGCAGTGGAGATATCTATGAATAAATAAGAGCACACAGAAATTGTATATACATGAACCCTTTTTATTTCTATTTGACACACAAGCTTACAAGTTCACAACTGCAAAGCAAAACCATGTAGTGAGCATAACCCAATGTTTTGTATTCCTTCATTGGTAAACATTTCAGGGCTGTGGAGCACATTTACATTTATGTTTACAATACTTTGCATTATTTCCCAGCAGTCTTGTTCACTGTGGAGGCAGAGAGAAGCACATATCAGTCAGAGTTTGGAGGAGATGTTGTAATGGGCTGCAGGTTTCAGCCTAAACTGATAAATCCACGTGACAAACTGGAGGTGACCTGGCACAGGATCAAGCACTCGCCTCGGAAAGTGTACCGGATGGATAACGGGACGGAGGACTTGGCGTTCCAGGATCCGGACTATCGGGGCAGAGTGATGCTTCGCACTGAGGAGCTGAAGGACGGCTGGGCCAAGTTACAGGTTAATACTGGCAGTGAGGTGTTCGGCTTTACATAAAATTTGTAGGACAGGGGATGGGTTATTTTCTGTAAAATTTCCTCTAAGTGATGTGGTCCATTTGTTCCCGCTTGCCATTCATTTTGGGAATTACTGATGTGAGGGTCAAATTACCCAACAGGGAATGGGGTGGTGTATAAACTGCACTGGATTCCTTGCTTATGTAAAAGTATCATATTTATCTGCACATAATTATATGTGTTCACAGTGTTGTATAAGATACTAGTACAAGTATCACTTCCAGGAAGAGACAGAAAACAGCAGAGTTTACTTAAAATAGAAGAATACATGGACCAAGAGATGTAAAAGTTGAGGTGCACACTCACTTTGCAGATTAACATATTTCTTATGACTGTGACTAAGGAGAGTTCAGTCAAAGACAGAGTTGTTCAGAAAGTTCAAAGCTTTTTGTCATTTCACTGTAGTCTGTACTGTATTAGACATTTTTACACATCATATTTTATGATTTTAGTTCATAAAATATGACAGTTTATGACATAACATGTAATATGGCCTTGAGACTTTCTTCTTTTGTCACTTTACAGGTCTCCAAGCTCAGGATCAATGATACTGGGACCTATCAGTGTTTTGTGGCGACAAAAGAAGGAGCTGATTATAAAATGATAATACTGTCCGTTAAAGGTTCGTACCGAGTCTGTGAGGGTGTAACTTTTTTGGTGGTTAGACAAAGACTTCAGGGGCTTTGATCTGGGAATGGTCATTTCTGGGTATTTAAGAGTTTCACTCAATGTGAAAATGAAACTAAGAGCACAATTGCTCAATTTGGTAAAGAATGCTTCTGGCTTTATTCAGCTTTCCTCAAGAATTTCCCATCATCAATATTATGCAAGCATAAGATCATATCCTAGTAGTATTATTCTAAACACAAGGAATTATATATTATATTGGTTTTAGATACTATTTCTATCTGATTCTCTCCTAGCACCTTATAAAGCAGTGACTAAACACATTGAGAAGATTGCAGAGGGAGATGAGGTGCTGCTAACCTGCCAGTCTGAGGGATATCCTGAGACTTCGGTTATGTGGCAGGATGGACACCTGCGGAGCATCAACGCCAATACCACTTCTGTATCAACACCTGACCAGCTTTTCAAAGTCACCAGTCAGATACTCGTCCGATCATCAGACAAGAACAACTACACATGTAACTTCACAAATGATGGCCACTCTGCAACATTTCATATTCCAGGTACATTTTTATTTCTGTTCTTTCAAGACAGTACTCAATCTTAAAGTATATCAATATTAAACCGGAGAGAAGATGCAAGCAGACAGGAATTTAAATATGCTGACCATGTAATTGCAACATCCCCAGGTTAAGTCCGGCCTGGGAGCTTTATTGCATTATCAGCTCTCTGCTGCCAAAAAAGAAAGTACATGAATATAAAACAATCAAATAGGAAGCAAGACTACAGATACAGAGCAGTCTGTTATAAAAAAAACAGCTAGCACTATTCAGTTAGGTGAAGCCTTGATATTATAAAAAAACAAAAGGAAATATAGCATCATCACTTGCATACTTATCACAGATAGCTGCTGTTTCCTGTTATGTTCATGTTTTCTTTTTGATAGAGATGTCTTCTCTGTGCCCACAGTTTTTGTTACAGCATTACAAGCTTTGAACCCGCTTTTCAGTCAAGCTGTAGGTGTTGTTTGGGTTGGAGCTTTCGGTAGAGTGTAGGGGTGCTATTAAATCATATTTTGTCATGTGTGGAAATGTGTGGCTTTTTTGAATTGGTGTATGTAGGCTACTCATGTTTCGTCTTATGTATGTACAAATTATTATTTATTTGTATTTATTAGTTATTTGCTGTTTTAGACACAGTATGTTTGGACTTGATGAGCTTAACTCAGGCCATGAATATTCAAACATTAAAATTTTTGTATTCTTGCAATGAAGAATGTACAGTTGTAAAGTTATATTTGAATGCCAGATAAAGAAAAATGTAAATACTGTAAAAACAACACTGACAACAAGAAGAAAATTAGGTCAAGGATTAGGCTGTTTGCACTGCTAATGCAAACTATCCCACAAGCATGAGTCATTTTAAAACCTGCATGGATTTAGTTCTTGACCAGCAAGGGGAAGTTTTCAATGGTCTTTGGTATGTTTGGTTATTTCCACAGTGGCCAAACATAATAAAAGCATGGCTGGCAGTGGGACAGAATTACAAATGGGATACTGTATGTGTTGTGGTACCTATTAACACTGATCCTTCTTCATTCTTTTCATAGATGAAATACCCAATCCTCCTGTAAAAAATGATGCTCTCATCGTTGTATTGAGCATAGGAGTAATAATGGTTGTCATTACTGTTGCAGTGCTCATATATCGACGACGAAAAGGTAACAAATCACTCAATTCTTCATGTGTACAGTCTCCCATCAGATTCAGTACATGTAGTTTACAAAAAACACAGCAATACATAAGATGCAGCTGTAGACTGGTGACAGAATATCCAAACCAGAATACTCTGATGTCCATTAAAATTAACATCAAATGGAAATTTGTTTGTTACTGGCACATGAGACAATACACACCAGGCATAACAATGCATAATAATTCCAGATACAGCTATGGTGAAATATTAGTGACAGAGTGACAAATGGATTTTTCCTGCACTCATATATGAAGCCACAATGCAAAATTGCATTATTGGATTATTAAATATATAAGCTGCTTGGTCAATTAGCTCGAAGGCAGCACCTGAAAAGCAGAGTGTGCAGAGTAGGTGACCACACCTACTCTGCAAAAGCCCCATAAACAAATGCACTGAAATATCTGCAGGAAGTGTAGTGGATTGTATAAGTCCGTCATTGTTTCACACTTGTTTATTTTTAACTGTCACCGCCCATTTGAGAAAATGCCATAAACTACAGCAATGGCTTAAGACAGAATATAGTAAAACTTTTTAATAGAACTAACTGAACTTTTTTTGTCCAAGCCGACAAACCACTTGCGGTAGTGCTGAATTCATTAGTCAGCATCCAGACCGAATCCCTCCTGTGTCAAAGCCATAGCAGAATTGGTGGGTGTGTTTGTTTTTGTCAAATGGGCAGAATAATACAACTGCGTACTGTCAACCATAAAGGAATTTGATACATGTGATACATGTTGAGTCAAGTCATTTTGCCACTGAAAAGAGGAAATATTTGTGAAACAGTATATCATTTAGACAACTGATTTGGCACCGTAATGTATGCCATTTTGCTTCGAGGGACTTTTGTCAGCATGTGACTTGCTATGCGTCTTTTCATGTGAGCATGACTTAGCGTTTTAGACCTCACACACCACAATGTTCGGAAACACCCAGATTGGTCTTGGTTTGTGTGACTGGGGAATTTGAGGCTATTTGTAAATGCATGGGTGGTTACTCAGTATCGGACATGTTTGTTATATGTATAATCCCCCAAACAAAACGCCTCAATCATTTCAATAGTAGACTTGTAACACATATGAATGTGTGTACATGATAAAACTTCAGTTACGGGTCCGGAAACACTACGGATGATCTTCTTTTAACCGGCATCAGGTTGCAATGTCAAAAACGTTTTCACACACCATAAAGTGTTTCTGAAACGTGGGTAAATTCTTGACTTGTACTCCCTTTATTAATGTTTCAGTCCCCAGCACTTCATCAGGCAAAGTTTATCTGAACTTGATGAAGGTCTGAGGACTGACATGTTGCTAATAAAGTGAGTATATAAGTGATGGATAGTAAGCTGGTGTCAGCAAAGTGTGAACCTTAGAAGGAGCAAATTGTACTGAATGTAACTAAAGAAAATACAATTTAATAAATAAAAATAATTTAAAGCCAAAACATTATAATACCAATAATAATAACTCAAATACGATATCACTATTCTGTCAAACATGTAGAAAGCTTTTAAAACAAAGAATGTTCTGTCCTATTTTAATATAATTTGATTGAGCTGCATGGATTAAACTCTTTTTATTACAGCACAAACCAAAATTTCATTCCTTCCATCTCTCAATACATAAATACACACACACACACACACACACACACACACACACACACACACGCTGTACCAACACACTGTAAATTAATAACAAGGTTTTATTCCATAGGGTTCAGCAATTCCAGTACCAGGAATCTTTTGGTTGACGGTCGAGACAGGTCTGTTTCTGCTGCTGCCTGTGAGTCTGAACAGAACTATGCAATTCACTGCTCGCGCACACACACACACACACACACACAGAAGCTCTGGATGTGTTACACCCATTAAGAAGAACATGTTACAGGTTACCTGGTAATCATAACAACAGCCAAAACCTATTGGCTGTGGTAAAACTTATTGGAAAGGAACGCAAAAGTTTTTCCAGAGTACTAGTGACCTTTTAGGGGGCTCTTTATATTTTGTTGCAAAGCACTTCGAAGCACTGTAGTCAAATTGCTGATGGTGCATTTGTAAGATATTATGAGCTATATAAAAGACACCCACAGTTTCACTCCCACAGTTGTCACTCTCCATGAAGAAGGTTGAGATCATAGCTATAAGGGAAACCTGAAACTCTGATCATAATTTCCTCCTCCACCGTGATGATTAATTCTACCATCATCATCCTCCATTCAGTTTCCAGGCTTTGTCGCCTCTTTCTCACTAAGTTGATTGGTTGTTGTGCTGTGAATATCATGCTCAGTTACATGTACTTTTTCCACTAAATGAGCAATGCAACATGCAGCAATTTACTGGTTGTTAAAACTGGTTGTTGAATGAGCCTCTGAAATCTAAAAGCCCTAATGCCTAACTAAGGCTGATGCTCACGGTCTAAAGCTCAAATCACTGCATGACCTCTTACCGGTTACACTAAAGCTTTAGATCACAGCCAGCAATGAACAGCGTAATTACTCCAGAGTTCAGATTTATACTTACTGTGTGGCTGCACAGTACTACCAAAACATATAGGTACTGGGGATCAAGATGTGAAGGTATGGAATCAAGGTGTAAGAAGTCGGACTACCAAGAACTTGGACTAAAGTTATTTTTAAGGTATTCTCTTATTACAGGGTATGTATGACCTACTGAGCAATAATCTCGATGTTTGGGAAGAATTTATACTGTAGTTTAACTAGGCCTGACTATAAAACAGCAAAAATCCGGAGGTTTGAGGGAAGAAGATGGGATGATGACTTCTGCATCATTTATTAAAAATGATCTGATTTCATTTCCAAATTACCTTATTACCAACAAACAGACAAATAAACTTTGGAAAGGGGACAGTGTATTGTCATGGATTCTTTTGGCCTCTGTCTAAGCATTCATTCATCTCACCAGCAAGCTTCATTACTGGACGCTTGTTTAGGGCCTCGTGGTTCCACCTGCCTTCGGCGGACAGAAATGAACCACCCTAGATGTCACTTGTGTTTCGGTGTAACACCATGTTGACAATTTTTGAAGTCGCTAAAAGTCGTCTCCTTGGCAATTGTGTTCGACCAGCAGTACAGCTTTCATCTTGGTGCACAGCCTCCTTTCATCATTCATAATATATAAATGTAGCAAGATAAAACACAAGGCAAGTAAAAACGGAAAAGCCTCATATTGTTCTCTGTAGTTACAGAGTAAGTTAGATATAAATACTGTGGTAGTTCCCCCCTTGTTACATTTAGTTACAAGGTAATCTAGGGCCTGGTAAGTGGCAGGACTGGGACTTCTGCATGAATAATCCCCTAACCCTAATTTAGGCACAAGGATAGAGCTATCTATCCTTGTGCCTAAGTCATATGGCCACATTAATCACCAAACTAATTCCTGGATCAGTAGACCTGAGCACAAAAGGATGAAGGTTACCTGCGAACACTAAGGGTGTAAACCCTTTTTGAACACAAGGGTTATGTACTCCAAAATTATAAAGGAACAAAGTAGTTTGACTGTTGGTAATAAGGTCATTTTCAAATAAAATCAGATGTATTAAGTGATGCAGAAGTTATCACTCCATCTTCCCTGAAAGGTCCAGACGTTTGCTTAGTATTATGGTCATTCTGTAAACTGTAGTAGTAATACAATAGGTATCCAGTTGTTAAAAAATAACTACAGTACTACATTTAGCTGACGCTTTTATCCAAACTGACTTACAATTGCTATTTATGTCAGAGGTCACACGCCTCTGGAGTAACTAGGGGTTAAGTGTCTTGCTCAGGGACCACAATGGCGGATGGGTCACAGTGGGGGACTGAACCCAGGTCTCTCACACCAAAGGCATGTGTCTTATCCATTGCGCCATCACCACCCACCCTATTATAGCCTGAATTGGTACCCAATTATTCCATAACTTCGCACCTTGTTCCCCAGTACCCACATAACGTATACTGCATGTATTTGTACACAGTGTGGGAGTAATTACACTGTACGTTGTGGACTGTGTTACCAAGGTTACGAACAAACACCACCTACAGCAGGGGTATTCAATTAGATTTCAAAGAGGTCTAGTTAGAGAAAATTTCCTGAAGCAATTAAAGGTCCGGAACATCAAAACGCCGAACTTGCGTTATCATTCAGTACTATAACCTATAGTTGTACCAACACATGTTTTTAGTCAACAACGGACTGTCAAATCAAATAATATTTCAGTCAGTTTTCACATCAAACTGGAAGGATAATAAATAATAACTATTCAAATAATAAATTCTAAGTTTAAGTAAACTAAAGTGCCTAATTTTTAGAAAAAATGTAATAAAAAGTGTAGCTTGAAGTGATGAAGTGTAGTCTTAACCAATTTTATAATAAACACTCAACACATCATAACAAATGAACAGCTGTAATGCCTCCTCTTCTCTTTCATTTCCTCTTACAGAGCTACCACTTTCCTACTTTCTGTTGTTCAGTGAGCTCCAGCTAGCATATTGGAGATCTATGAGATATTCTGGTTTTGAACTGCCCGTGGGAGGAATGTACATGTAAAAATCTGTACATTCTTGATTAAAAGTCATGTGAAATCTCTTTCATCTTTCGTCTCCTCAATTCGGGTGTGTTTCCAAAACGTCTCTGGTGAATCTCGCGGACTCGACTCACAAGCCTCGGTATGCACAGATTTGATTGGCTGAGCAGCGTCACATGAGACGATTGGAGCACATGCGATTGGTCTGTGAGTTTCCTGGTCCTCTAAACCAGTACAGTAAATGCTAGAAAAGCTGCGCGGGTTAAAATAGAAACGCTCCGTCACGAGGTAGTAAGTCTCAATAATAAATGGGCTGTAGGTCGGCGGTCCGGAGAGGACGGCGGCTGGGTCCGGATCCGGACCGCGGTCCGCCTATTAGTGACCTCTGACTTACAGTAATACAAAAAGACCTACAGTAAAAGTTATACTCAAATGCTCAATGAAGGTCACTTCACTAAATATAGCTATTCAATAAATTTCTATAAGCATAGACAGTTTGCAAAAGATGACTGAATTACATGAACCTTATTCTCCTGAAATTGCACATTACAGAAGCACATATGTGAAGGAATGTTTCCTTCATTGAGGGTAATATCACACAGGTGTCAGGTCATTTAAGGGTCACTTGCTAAAGTAAACCAAAGGTCTGTGACTCTCAGCAGTAGGTCAGACACTGTGTATCCCCTCTCTCTGTTGGGCCAACTGTCTGATGCAGCTGCCTTGATTAGGATTCACTCTGTAATCCATCTCCTAGATAATCCAAGATCAAGATTATCTTTATTTTGTTTCAGTACAGACAGAATATCCAAACAACATCCTAAAGAATATTCACACATGTATAGAGGGGTGAATAATAACCTTTTATGGACACTTATTGAATCTCTGTAGGTCTAGGAGGGATAAATATCCAAACAGGAAGTATCCTTCAGATTTAGTTTGTTAATACATACATTGCGTTCACAGTCTGTATTGCTGTTGCAAGCCTCCCCAGCCAGGTTTCAGTAAACAATGCTCTGTAAGACAACAGACAGGTTTTCCTGAGATTGTCTTCATCAATATCAGTTGACATGCAGCCATAACACATGTGTTTTATATTAGATTAATGTGGTTTCTAATTTGCATAGAGGTATATGTGAGTGGATTTACACCACCATAATTCTTGTAGAGTCATTGTAGCAAGAATTTGATGGCTACACTGACTATTTTAGTACTTCTGTAAATGCTGCTGACCTTTGTTTTAGTGTTCTAACAATGCTCTTCCTTTCCATCAGACCTACAAGTAAATAAAGAAAATGAGGAACAGATAACTATTATTAATGAAGGTATGTGACTCTCATGGCATCAAATTGTTTATATAATTTCTGTTTGTCTGTTGATATTTGAAATGATTAGGGGATAGCATAATTTTTTATTATTGATTAATTTTTCATTGTGACCTATTTTTTAATGATTATATTTTCCACGGTCTACTACTACCATTGCCAGCAACATATTATACAGTCCTACCATTATGACTAAGACTGTACAAGATACAGAAAAGCACACACCTGCAACTTTGATCGCTCCATAACCTTGACCTATCCCTTCCCCATGGGTCTTTCTATAAATTCCAATATACAGACAGGGTATTTCCTAACAGTGTATTTCAAAGTAAATAAGAAAACAAATGAAAAAAACAACAGAGAGTTCCATTGATAAAATGCCTATTAAGGAGTGATTTCACTGAAAAATAGCTGCTACCTAACCACCAATATCTTTTTAGCAGCTGTACATGCTGATAGCCACAGCTGTCTTTGAGTATAGCTTAGATCCTGCCAGGAATCATCGTTCAACACCATTCCTGCTGGAGAGCAGTCGATCTCTAAACCAAGTGTTTCAGATAGACATTTTGTTATTTGTTCCCAGAAACTTCTAACTGGTGGATTATTTTCTCAATGAATTGTTTGGCCTCTAAAATGCCATATAATGGTGTCAGTGAAGTAACACTTTCCTGATGCCCAAGGAGATGTTTAATGATCTTTAAACATGTTGTTTTGTCCAACCAACAGTCCAAAACCCAAATTCAGTTTACTACCACATAAGATGTAGAAAAAGTCCTCACTTATTAGGAGCATGAACTAGTGAGTAGTTGATATTTCTTCTTGAAAAATCACTTAATCAATCATCAAAATAGTTAGCAATTAATCTTCTGTCAATCAACTAATCGGTTTAGCACTAACAAAGATTATAAATAATTGTTTCACAGTGGCAGTGAGTCAAAACGTTTTGGATGTTGTTTCTTCTGTTTTTGTGTTCAAATACTAAAATGCCAGGTGAAAAAAGAATTTGTGGAAAAATGCACTTAGATGGCCTCTCAGAAAAGACAAATTCAGTAAGACGTCATCCAGAAATCTGCAGTTGTCTGTAACATCATTAGACTGTTGAAATAACTGATTTTAGAAAATGCCCTTACAAGCAATTTTCTGTCCAAGACAGAAAGAGAAACAAAAGATTATTTGATTTTTCTGCATCAAATGATGTAGATTTGATCATGATCAGGTCTTTTTGGGTGTCTGCAGGCTGCACGGAGGAAAATCTGGAGGCGTTTGTGAAAGCCCATTATTCCGACTTCTCCTTCAGTGCAGAGACGAGAAGTCACTGGGACAGTTTCAGTGTGGAGGAGCTGCCTCACAGGTTGCAAAACAAGTGAGTCACAAACACAAAATTGCTAATAGATCATAGATCAAAAGGATACCAGACATCTATGATCTAATTTCCAGTAACTGCAAAATAAAATTCATTCAAAACCATTGAGAAAATTTTGTGTTACTCCCTATTCTCTTTAGTCCCACTTGTTTTTATTAAAAAAAGATTGGAGATATCAAAGTCTTTGTTGACCCAGAAACCAGATTTTTACCTCTTTATTTTAACCCATTTTGTACTCCAGCTCTCAAATCTGCACTGTCAGGATGGTTTAATATTCATTAATGATGTAAATTCACGAGTCAGAATTCACAAAATATTAAATGGACATAAAAAAATTGGTGCAGATTTTAGCTCCTGTGATCAAATTCACAGATAGCAGATATTTTGGCATTAAATGCTGATGTATATTTTTATATTTGCATGGACCTGTGTATGTTATTATTTACACTCACAATTCTGCTTGTTTTTTGTTTTTGTTTTTGTCAGTAAGGGCCAACCTGTGAATCTTCAAGCTTTACTCCCAGAAGCCAGAGAGACGCTTTTTCTCGAGGGACCCCCAGGAAGCGGGAAGACAACTGTAGCCCACATCCTGGTGTCTTCTTGGACAGATGGACCCACACATGCCCTCTCTAACCCTCTCGATCTTGGCATACTCCGACTTCTCCTGTATGTCGACTGCAGCAAAGTGAAGGGTGACTTGTTACAGGAAATAATGACTCAACTTGCTATCACAGAAAAGATATCGACAGAGGATGAGCTGAGAACTGTGTTAAGCGAGTCCAGCAAGGCTCTGCTGTTGCTGGATGGGTACAAAGAAGGGAACCAATTGTTTGATGAGTCCGTAAGTAGGTTTCTAAGCGAGAGAAGAGGATGCAGGGTGCTGGTCTTGGCCTGCCCGGGACACTGCCCCAAGCTCAGGGACACAGTTGGGACGGGAGGAGTCCTGAAGCTCCACACACAAACTGTGAAGTATTGAGGGCACAAACGTTTGTGACCAACAGAGACATTCAGCACTTATTACATTTGAATAAACTTTTGTATGATCCTAATTTTTCACACACACTGTAAGGCCAGATTTTGTAGATGCCCATATATGTGTTTATGTACATGCAATAAATACTGCTTATGTGTTCTTTACAGCCCTGATAGTAATTCTGATTAAAAATTTTACATGTAATAATTCTTTAAGTTTAATTTTTAAACTTTGTTTTTTAAAGAGAGTATATCATTTATCCCATCCCTACGTAAAGATGAAGAAACTCTGCAGTACAATAGGTAATCCACCTTAACTTGGTTTGCGCTATTCGTGACTGAACATGGTTTCAGCTTTACATCAAGCTCTCTGTTTCCAATAGATGTGATAGTAATAACACTTTATTAATGATTGCAGTTGTTTCTGCTTCTGTTCTGTGTCAGCGCACGAGAAAGAGAAAGGTCATTATTAGGGTTGTTCGCTAGACTGCAAGCAAAGCAGCAACAGTTTCTATGTGCTGTTAGTAAAAAGAGAAGTAACTCTATGAATATTCCTGGCAAGACAGTGTGCAGCTTCCAGTAACATTTGATAAAAAAGGCATTTTTTAATTTTAATCTGTATGTTCTTCATTCTCCAGAATCCTATATCTCACCGTGTTCATGACTTAATTCAGATTTTCATTCAGTCAGCATGTTGCATGATGCATATTTGACAAATTGTTCATCCATGCTTATTCTTTTTTCCCTTGCCTTATTCTATTTCACTGCTACATCAACCCTCAGATAGGTTTAGAGAGGGACCATCACTAAATGCCCGATTATGTGTCGTTGCACTTCAGCTGCTGGCTGTGTGTGAGCTCAAAACTCTGCAGTCAGCAATGGTCAGCAAAATTATCATTTCATTTCTCTCACATTTCAAACTAATTTCTGTGTGAGGGTTACTTCACTTTCTAAATTGAGAAGTGAAAGACTAATTGGGAGGCAGATTGGCCTTGGCCTTGGTTAGTTAGTCGCAGAAAAAGGATTGTTGCATCACAGACCTTTTCTCTTGTAACATGGAAGTCACTTACCGGCATGCATCCAATGACTGGTCATAGATGCGTTATTCAAAGACATTTGTCTATGGTATTATTATAGCCTACATGGCACTGCTGCTAACTGTAGACTCTACCATTAGCTAGTTAGATGTCCTATTTGCTGATTCCACATGATGGAAACCGGTGGAGTGTTGGTATTTGTTTACACCCGTAGCACAGGAGCTTTGGACCGCCTGGAGGAAAAGCAAGCGGGCAATGGAACCAGGTTCAGCAGCCTCCCAGTGAACGTAGAGCGGGATTGAACAACAACAAGGAATACAGTACCAAGTTGATTTACAGCAGCTCCAACTAGGACTCTGACTCCAGGGAGGATGGCAGATTCAGGCCAGATAAAAGAGGTATCAAGTAGGAGATACATCAACCACAGTGTCGTCCGCATCAGCGAATATTTGTTCTTTGATTTAGTCCTGTGTTTTGAACAAGGAGACTTGTGTGATATATTGAAATAAATGAACAATATGTTCAGTCTATTTGCTGGTTGCGCCCCTAGTAATGTAAGCTGTTTTGCTGGCAGAGATGAATCCATAGAGGATTATCGCAGAGTTATGCAATTCCTCTCAGCTCTTCAAAGCAATTTCAGCTCATTGTTTTGCTGCTAGCAACTTTACTGTTTTGGTTCAGTCTCACAGCTCTCATCAACCTTGTTTCTAGCGGCAGCAGGCAGCTGTTTCCGGTTAAAGAAGAAAGCACAGATAAACTCACTGTATGCTATACCTGCTCAGCACCAAACACACTGATAAAATTAGCGATGAAATGGTTAACATAGTGGATCACTTAGCCACCAGATATAGTCAGAGCTAGATATTTCCTTCAGGAGCTGGTGGAGATCAAAAACTCAGTTAAACAGTGAATACTGTACTTACATTAATTGTGTGACCGGAAACACAACTCTAAATAAATGTTAATGTTACTCCATATCTGCTGGAGGTGTAAATAACAAACTGTTTGCTAATATGTTCACCTCAGGAAAAATGAAGCCATGAAGAAAAAAGAACAATAATTAGATTTGAAAATAAAACCACCCACCATTATTAATCATTTGCCTCCATCAGCTATTTTTTGTCGACTATTTGTGAACAACTTTCTCCTTCTGATACTTGAACTAATACTGTAGACAATGCTTGTGCATTGTTTTAAGATTTTCTGCTTTTCTGCTTTACTCAGAAAGTTAATGAATTGTGTCTGTAATCTCAGCTGTGATGAATACACTGTGTCATTCTGTATGTTTATGTGAACAAGAGCTCATCCTGGGAAGACTGTAACAGGAATCTGTCTTACTCATAAAAGACTCATCAGTAAAATAGATTAAATAAATTATTTTATTTAAGTATTGCATAATTAGTGTGTCGTGTTCTGGTAGACGTTGGCAGTTTACTCCTGGTCTTAGTGACTGCCCAAGTATGTTTCAAAAAAGGTTCTCTCTTAAGAGAACTTAAGGGACTTAAGTCAATACATTTCACAAACATATTTCACTATTACACACAAACAATGTGCCATGATCAGTTCTAACGTCATCACAAATACTAGGGCTTAGTTCAGTTGTGAAAAATATATTGGTCAGTAGTGTTACTGTACACACTGAGCATTTTAGGATTACTGTAAGAAATCTGAATCATGGGAAATACCAAACATGTTTCAATATTTTGGAAAAAGTTTGAGTTGGACAACCTTTTTGACATATAGGCCTACCAAATGACAAAAGAGAAGTGGTCTATGATGCAAGAGTGGTTTGAAAAGTAGGTACTTTATTTCCACCATGAAAACATTGTCCCCATTGGAATTGATTTTAAGAAACACAAATTGAACTGCTGTTCAATGAGAAAATTACCAATTTTTAACAGCCACCTTTTAAGCCTACTGGAGGTAAGTGGTTGAAATATCAATATCAATTATTAGTATTTTTTAAGTATTGCCTTAAACCTGTTTTATCAGTCTTTCAACAGAAAAAGGGAAGCCATATTATACATTCAGTATTATAAAACTGTTAACTGTAAAATTATTTCATTCCACAGGTGTAAATGAGAACGAGATGTTAAAGGGTAGTTATTTTTTATGTTATTCTTATACTTATATCTTAATATCTGCAAGCACTTTTTTTCAACCATTACAACAAGAAAATGGTGTAGTTTCCCGCCCTGCCTACATCATAGTTTCACTAGATGGTGCCATCTTCCTTCCCATGCAGGATCAGTGTGCGAGCTGTAGCAGGTTTCTGAGGTTGGCTTATTATGAATCTATGAAATTGTGTTCACATTGGTGGCTAATTTTGGAATTAAAGGGTCACAGGGAAAATTATTTCTGTAAACATACAGAAATTCTATTTCTGCTCTTTCCCCTCATTTAATAAAAGGGAGGGTTCTTATGAGGCAACTGTGTCTTTCTTTTATTTCCTTTCTTGAATTCACTGTCATATGCTTTTCTTACCATAGTACTCAGTGATGTCTATTTTATTGCTTCTAATCCTATCTTGTTTCAAAAATGTTTAGCTCTGTGGTTTGAGTCACTGGGATTTCTCACTGCAAATAGAGTCTGATGTTGGACTATAGGATCAGGGATTGATCAATGAATCAGTAAATGAAAAATGGATCAATCTGCACTGAATATCAGAGATTTCAGTCAGCTAAGTTGGTATTTGTGCTTGCTTGTCTGAATACTCATAGATCTAACTTTATTTAACCTGGAAAGAGCCTCACTGAGACTGAAAAAATTTATTTACCAGAGTGATTTTGCTGCAGCAGCAGATAGACAGGAACATTTGAATACAGCTTTTCTTTATTTTTATGCTTTTTGTCCTTCTGCTTGAAGATAATCTTCTTTCAGTCGAGAGAAAAGTATTTATTAGTGATTCTGTGCCAAAAATACAACTGCAAGGTCCAGCTGTCCAAAATATTCCCATCATCCATTCAATCTGAGAAACCCAACTCCCCAACATAGCTGATGCGCCACAAACCCCACACACACACACACACACTCAAAATGAGTGTTAATGCCATCAAAAAGGATGGTCTCCTACATGTGCAGCCCCCACTTCCACCTTCAACCTCAACCTCCCAGACCGGCGGTTTCATCATTTGGTAATTAATATTCTAGAGAAGAGGTGAGCATCAGGAAACAATTATGTAATAATGTATGGATGTAAATGCACACTGCGTCCACACAAAAACACAGGAATGTACAAGCACCGTATATCACCATGATCGACTCTTCCTCTCATCCAAGATCAGGTTGCTCTCAGACATGCAACACAACTGGAGTGAGTGTAATACATGTGCTGGGTGGAGGGTGAAATCTAACATTTGAAAAATTATTCATGGTGCTGGCTCACACACACATTTTGTGTCCTATTATTCTTTAAATATAATTTTTACTATAGAGCATATTTCTAAACATGTTTCTGCTCTTTTGTAGCCACAAATGTCCAACAGGTTTTATGAGTTAGCGTAAGCTGATCCACTGATGTCCATCAAACAAAGTATATAAGCAAGCAAGCTGTTACAACTACAAATATATGTTCCAGTTGTAACAGGGTGTGTACCAGACCTGCCCAGAGTGATCATGCTTTTTTACTTCAGAAAACAATATAGCCAGTCAATAGAGGGAATAGCAGTTCAAAGTAGGAGATGTTGTTCATTTACATTGTAAACTTACATTAAAGGACAAGTTATAAGAAGAAGTGTATAAATTTGATCATATTACATGAAATAATAGGCCATGACATAAAAGTGCATAACACATTATAGGACAGCTTTTCCATCTGAACAGTTGACAACTCTCATGACATGAATGAAGATATTGACAGATTCACTAGATATGACATGTTATAATGTCACCTGCATTACATTAAATGTTACTGAAAGTTATATGAGGTGACAAGACTAAGTGACAAACAAAGGACAATAAGACATTAAATGAGGACAGGACATGTCCTGATATACAGTATTATATAATATGCACAGCAACTTTGGGGTGATTTAGCCATATAGAAAGAATTTTGAAATACCTCGTTGTTTAAAGGTGCCATACAAATACATACGCCTTGCGTATGCTGTGTATGATGCCCGTTTCTGAGATAGAGTAAAAAGTAAGTGCATATGTATTGTGCAAAAGCAGTAAAATGGGTCAAAGTGTTGTTTTTTTATGCTCCAAATGGGCAGTTAGATAGATTTCAAGGTGGCTTTGTGGTTAGATTCCCATTGGAGATAAGTCAGGTTTAATCACCACAACAGCTTCATGTCCCACTAAAATGTCATCAAACCAGACACTAACACCCCCCCCCCCCCACTAACTCATACTAAGCCACTTAAGAAGATTAGCTAAAATTTAAAAATGCTAGTGCAAGAACCTTACTTACATGGACATGTATTGCACAGTGACAGGGAGGGGTGGCGATGTGTTGACGTTAGCCAAAAAGATGCCACACTTGTCATTGGAATCTATCACACGACTCCAGTTTGTATCCATATAGTCTCCACTGGCTCTGACTCAGACTGTGTGGTAATTGGGATCAGATGAGTGGCAGCAAAAGCGAGGCGACCTGGGTTCTCCGGGACACACACTAACCTGGAAGCATTTATTTTATGGAAAAGATGTTTAGTTAAAGTGCGGCGTTGCAGCCTGCAGCCCAGCCCCTCTAATGACTCTCCAGCTCTCTTGCCCAGGCCTGGAGACAGAGCCCTGTGATGGATATGACTGGTGAAATGGACACACACACACACACACACACACACACACACACACACGCTTCCATCACAGTGCACTGTGATGGATATGACTGGTGAAAGCTCTGAACAGTGTTTCCTGAGCCCTTCACTTCCTTCCTCCCAGGCCTCGGTCAGCCAAACTGAGCCGGGTTTCACTCGACTCGGGCCGGATTGGATTGCAGATTAACTGGCTTCCTGTCCAATCCATTGGCTGCGTTCATCTGCTTTCCGTACGGTACTTTTATTTATGAGCAAGCGGTGACGTTATTGAGGATGAATGAGTCTCTTCAGGATGGATGAGATCCTGGAGGTTGGGGTGTGGGGTGGTGATAATTGAGGGACAAAGTTTTTTAGCAGTGCATTGCATAAAGAATTCAGAAAGAATATTTGTGCAGTGTATGTTATCGCTTGCTGAACTACAACACTTTGGGAGTTTAATTTTCTTGAAGCGGTTCACTGTAAAAATCTCCATCTGACCAAATAACCTTTGTCTATTATTGGGCACTGAAAGTCATATTTTTGGAAAACCAGTGAAATAAATCGGACAGTGTGAGGAGGTATTCCAGTGCAAATTAACTTGATGCAAAAGCTGTCTAGACTGTCTAGAAGTGTAATGTTTCTTGATTCTAATGCAGCAATCTCCCTTATTCTGTCTTGTTTCAATTAACTAATTTGGATTTGTATTGGAAACAATTTTGAAAATTAGTTTTACTGTAAGAAAACACGACTTCTTCAAAAAATCTTAATAAAAGAAGAAAATTACTTAAAAGGTACAGATGGTAAGATGAAGATATCTTTGCTAGGCCTGAAAAGTATTTTATTTATTATTTATTGTCAAAGACAAGAGGGTTTGTATAACAAAAGTATTATTATTTCATTAAACAGCAAGTCATGCCAGACAGGCTTTTACTAATTTTCTGTAATATTTTCTTTAAATAAGACTTGGCTGAGGACTCTTTTTTTAAGGATTGAGATGTAGAGATGTGTTTTGTAGATTGGGTCCATTGTCATTCCCTCCACCATCCCATCACTACAGGCCTCAAACACCACCCACCCCACACCTCTCATCCTCCTCCCTCCCTGCCTGCCTCTCCTCTCTCCTGCTGGCAGCCCTTGATTACACTTGTCTCCTGGGGGAAGGTTTAAACTCCTCAGAGATAGTAATATCGAGGGCACTACTGGCTAGTCACTTCAGATCAGGCGGGGGGAGGAAATGGCGACGGACATAAAGCTAAATATATAATTCCTCCCATGCTGGTAATCACGATGTCCAGACGATTTGAAATGACAGTTTAACCACTTTAGACTGAGGAACGCTTTGTTCAGATTTGAGAAGCAGGTGTGTGCGTTGGAGCGTCTGGTTGGTCCCTACGATGGTTGGGGAGCCTCGTCGTGGGCACGTAGCCTCTCCAAAGGGGCCCGTGTGGTCCTCTCTAAATGCACATGGCGGGGGGGCGCACGGTCCATATAGTTAAAATGCCTTGCAGACCAGACAGGAGCAATTCTGTGAATGACTGACGTACCAAGAGCTCCGGAAGGAAACACTCTCACCGCCCGGTAGTAGTTTACCTGATTATTAGGAAATCCAGCTTCCTCCAAAAATGGAACGGCCATTTCCCTGTTAGATGCAGTAAGAGCGCCCATCTGGATTAGCCTACACGAGGCACAACAAGGCCTCACGCCACAAAGCTCAACCAATTACATATATAAATATTAATAGGCTAATCTGCACATATTCTTCTCCTACGAGCCTGTTACGGCATCCCCGAAAAGGGTCAGAGATACTCTTATGAACATCAAATCCATTTAAATCTTTAGTTCAATCTGCGTATGCAGAGATTTTTGCTCCAGACAGGCTCTCTCACTGCCCCCCCCCCTCATCACATTGCAAGAGGAGAGTGCATTTCGCATTCACGCCCTGATTGGATCCTTGATGAGATCTTCAGGGTGGCTTCTCACACTCTGGTGCTCTTAACACTCCAGAGGTGATGAGAAGAGAGAGAGAGACAGAAGGAGGGAGGGAGAAGTGTGTGTGTGTGTGTGTGTGTGTGTGTGTGCACGCGCACCCTGAAGGGTCGGCTCTGTCGTCGCCCAGCTCCGGGGCTTGATGTTCGGAGTGTAATCACAGGCGGCACAAAGGGAAGACAGACAGCAGAGGGGAATCATATATGTATTGTTTCTCACACACACACACACACACACACACAGCTGCTACACAATATAATGTTGGTCTTTTATGGCAAACTGGTATTAGACCATGGTCATGAGCTTCTCTCAAAAGACATGAATAATGCAGTGCAGACATCTGCGTGAAAGGTAGAGCTATTAAGAAGTAGAACCATGCAAACAGGGGTATGGGGCAGAATGAAGTGATAGAGAGCAACACTCATGGGATTGTGATACTATTTAGGAATACAAGTTTGAAAAGGATGAAACTGGCATCAGTAAACACACTGCATAAAGAAAAACCCTGCGTAGTTTCAGAAATTCCCATGTTGAAGTGAGAAGAACCTGAATTCATAAGAACTAAAAAGCACTCATGCTAAATTTAATACACTCAGGAGTTTTGCTGCTTCAGCAACACGTGGTCTGGTATGACCAGTAGCGTACATTGGCTACTGTTAGCAGAGAGATATTGCTGTATAACTGACATTACTTAGTCAGTTCACTGATTTATGACTCTTCTGTACTTGTGTTACTGTTACATTACATTTTACCATTATCCTATATGTGTCCCCTTTGCAGCTGTTTGGCAAATTGTTACATAGTCTTGCATTTGTATTTCTGTCATGCAAGAATCAGACATTGGTGCTTTATAGCAAAAAGCTTTATAAAAGAGCTTGTTGTGAGTTAAAGCTCAGTTAGTGGGCTAAAATGTGTAACTGGTAATCATTCCTTAAATGCACCAGCAACAAATAAAAGGCTAGACTATCAAATCAAACGTTTACTGTGCTAATTTAGACTTGTATATTTTTCAGAAGAATCGCCAAAGGACACAGCAGAAATTCCACAAAGACAAACCTCTGTTGCTCTTTCTCGCTTGCACACACAAATGTAGTCTCTCACACACACACACACACACACACACACACACACACACACACACACACACACACACACACACACACACACACACACACACACACACACACACACGTCAAAAGGCGGTGCTAGTAGTAGTAAACATTTGAAAGGAACAGGGGTAATTCACATGATAAATGTCAACCAAAATGAAGCTATCAGCTGAAAGCAATTTCCTTGTGCTTGCCTGTGTTCTGCGCCAGGGACTTGGGAGATTTTCACCCCTCCATCGATCATGAAGCCTCTGTTTTAGGCCAAGGTACACAATGCCCTCAAATTGCTGACATATGGACCTAGAATCACCACAAAAACCTGCCATTTCCACCCCACCCCTCCTCTGTCCCGACCCAGCCACTCCTCTGCTAAACTCTTGTTTATCCAATGACTCTGGTCTGTTTAGGCCATTAAAGCAAAGCCATTCAGGGAGACGGAGCGCCAAGGCAAATGTAATAAATCCACAATCTGTAGCGTGCAATTTAGTGCCGCTACCAACTAACACAAAAGATGACAAAAAAAACAAAACACCACGGAATCTGCATCGTCACCACTCCTCACTTCATATTCTCCATTTTAGTTAAGTCGCACAGCATTTTGATAAACATAATTAGTAGTTTGCAATGTTGCAGCAATGTAATGACTGGGTGACCAAGTGTGTGGGCAAACTTTTAAAATGAAACCTGTCTGCCATGAGGAGACGCCTGCGACCGGTAGCAGAGGAAGCAAAACAAACCACGATAAAGCTGAAGACACTGACCACATAATAGCACGGAAAGCCTCTAGCTGGTGTAAACAGTGGCTAGATGAAAGCAGAGACGTGTGTGTGTGTGTCACTGGGTAGGTTTCCCCATTCAAACATTTCTTCTTATTAATCCGACTTGAACAACTACTCGTGCAACAATTCCTGAACGTGGATTTAAAAGTGCAGCTATTTAAAGACAAAGGAGGGCCAAGCGCACAAAGTTAAAAGGCCTCTTTTCCTAATGGACAACGGTGGTGCCAGCAGCCAAGACCTGGAGGTCTGTACACAGGAAAAGTCCATTATCACTCTGACTAATGGAGGAGGGGGGCGACTTCAAACCAAACGCGGAGAAAAAGAAAAGAAAACAAGAGAAAGATGACGCACATGGTACAAAGCAGTGTTTCTTTAATGGAGTCCATCAATAATGTTAGTTCCCTGACTTTATTGTCGAGAGAACAGCTGTACTATCAATCGTAGACATGGGCAGAAATTAAAGGCCCCTTTTTTTAAGTGCATTTTTTAACAGACTTTGAATCAATGTGAAACAAATGTTTGGCAACACGCTAATCATATCCTGCGTCTCTGGAACATACTCTCTCTCCCTTTCTCTCTCTCTCTTGCTCTTGCCACCAAGACCAACCCGCAGCCAGTTTACATTCAGACGGGTGCGCTTGTTTTATATAAACAGACAGCCCTTGTGGCAAGGGGTTTGATTAGGAGGAGGCCCACAAATCCCATTAAAAGTCCATTTGTCCCTCAGTTGGTGTTTGTTTGAAGACAGGAAGAGTAACAAGGGAGGAGGGAGGTGACTGGCAGTCTTTCGTTGTTGTTTCCGTGACAATTTCTGTTTATGCACTGACGGTCAAACACAGATATCACCCAGCAGTGAAGAGCACATAATTGCCATTGATGAGGGCAGGAACCAAAGCCCAGTTTCTGCCTGGAGCACCAGAACTTGTACAACAGTGGCCGAGTCTCGCTCCTCTGTATAAATCTTACAGACTGTTCCACTCATCAAAAGCTACCTCCCCAACTCGATTGAGTCACCCTCTTTTATAACCACAATAAGAATGACATGTTGCTTCTATGTGTCCATCTGTAGGTTCAGCAACAACCAAATGATACAGTATCAAAAACAACATAAAAATACAATGCTCTTTCAAACGTCACAGTCACCCTAACAGCTCCTTGGTCTTGGCTGCAAGCTGTTTGTCAATGTCCACTGCAATGTTGTCTGACATCTGCTGGATCTGTGAAGGCAGAGGGTAAGACGGGAAAAGATAAATCTATTTTGAAAACACCTTATGGGCTTACTTTTGACCAAAGGTCCAGTAAAGGATGACAATATGTCGCTGCGATTTGACTGGACTGATTTTTCACTTTGGTGCCAATGTGGAACTTACAACTAACATTAACAGTAAAACACTAAAGCTGGAAATTACATATAAGGAAATGACTTCATGGCTAGTTATACTTTCACTTTAAAAAAAAAAGAAAAAAAAAAAAAGACCCACAATAGTTTCAGGTGTGAGTAAGCTCTAATTATCATTTACCTCTTTGACTCTTTTCAATTTTATGACTCATCTGACGCAATGAGCCACTCATCTCAATTTTTCTGTGGACTACGTGTAGCAGCATTGTTGTCGCCTACCTGTTTTTCTACAAGTCGTATGGTGTCCTCCGAGTGTCCCTCCTTCGCCTTTTTGACTTGTGCGACAGCATTAGATCGCACCTTCCTCAGTGAGTCTTTAGCCTTGTTGCTGAACTGTTTGGCCAGCTTGGCGAGGTTCTCTCGGTGTTCCCGCGTTACTCTGCAGGTGAGGGAAAAGATTAGAGGAATGAGAGTAAGACAGAAGAGGACAGAGAAAAAACAAAACAGAGACCGTAAGAATCCCAGACAGACAGGGAAATGGATTACACCAAGCAAGGGTTCACAGACAAATATCTGTTTTTATTTGTCTATGTGCATTTTGAAGATATGATGATGGAAATTAGCTTAGCACGACTCTATAGTTTTAAGTAGCAGCTCCTCTGTGTAAAGTAAGAAAATGTTTAATAAGACGCTGTTAAGTACCATACATCTAGGAAAATAAGATAAACTAGGCTAAACAGTTAACATACCCTCAAACTGCACACAAACACCTAAAAAGAGAGTTGCTCTGACTCTTCTGACTGTAAAGAAAATACTAAACACAGAAACACTTAACTGTGCAGAGACAAAATGACAAAATAAACCATAAAACCAACATCCTCACTTGTGCAAATGAATGCTTGTAGGCATGAAGTATAAGTCTTTTAGTTGTGACTCGTAGCAATCACCTAACAACAATCACTTCCCGAGGTCTCGGACCAGAGCTGAAACGTCCGTCATCCCAACAACTTTGCATTCACTTTGCATTTGTTAATCACTCAGAAAATCCTACTTCCCATTTCACTCTCCCTCTTTGTCCTTAATTGCCTTTTTTCCACTTCTCCTCATTGTTTTTGCCTCAGGGACTATTTGCAAACAATCCAAGTGCAGCGTCTATTTACCACAAACAATACGGCCTAATTACTGATTCCAGGGCCAATCAAGGAGCGCCTTCTCTTTGGAAATGCAAATGGAGGCTCAAAGCGTGCCGAGACTGATTGCAGGGGGAAAGCAGTCCGACTCTTGTCTCCCTCCTCTGCCAGACTAACACCTGCTGCTCCATGCGCGCGTACACACGCATGCACATAAATACAGGCCGGCATTTATGCATGTATACTTACATGCACATGTGTGTATATGTAAAAAATAAAATCTTTATATACACACACACACACACAGAGTTCTTTAGTGAGTGAGTTAAGGATAGTTTTGTATGAGGTTGTTTGACTTGGCAGAGAGCGAGAAAGAGAGAGAGAGTGAGAGTGTGTGTGTGAGAGTTAGAGAGGTCTAGCCAGAATGAAGATATAGAGTGACCCAAGCCTCAAATCTACACAATGCAGATCTCGGTACATCTAACAAAAGTCAATAAATCTGTCAGTTACAGCTCAGACTGGGGGATTTATTAATGGGGAGAAATTCAAAGCCATGGATGAGACTTACATAATGTACTGATTATTTTATTGGTTTACTGGTTAATTATTTAACCTACAAAATCTCAAAAAATAAAGTCAAATGTCTGCCAAAAGGTTAAGAGCACAACCAAATAAGTATCCAAATGATTTATTTTATCTAAATAACAGTAAATAAAACTTATTTAAAAATGATTATTAATAAACATTTTATCAACTGAGTAACTTGATCAGATCACCCAATCGTTTCAGGTCGTTAAAATAAATGTTTATCTTAAATCACAGGAGTGGGAAAACAGGAGGAATGACAGAAGAAAAGTAAAAGTGTGAGGAAAAAGATGGAAAAGCAGGAAAGTTGCCTGTGGGGCTGTTTGTATCAGAAAGAAACTCACTTGGGAACAGGCACCTTGACGATCGTCCCGTCCACCTCTGGGTTAAGGTTCATACTACTCTCTCTCAGGGCACGAGTGGCAGCCGCTGTAGCCTGGGGGTGCACGCACACACACACACACGTCAAACACTGGTGTGAATGGAAAAGCATCACTACAACTGCAGGTAGTGGCTTAGCTCCAGCTGGCAATAATTAAGGTAGGTGGTTTTGTGTGTGTGTGTGTGTGTGTGTGTGTGTGTGTGTGTGTGTGTGTGTGTGTGTGTGTGTGTGTCAAGGGAAGAACCATGCAGTGTGGAAGTGCCTCGGGCTACTGTCAGTGCTCAGCCTTGTGGGACAGGACTGAGAGGTTGCAGGGCAGGGCGTTGACCCATGGCGACCTCACAGGAGAGTCTGCTTGTGCTTGTGTATAATACATGGACACTCGCACATACACAAACACACGCTTTTGAGTTTGCATGTGTTCATTTTCGGATCAAATTTAAATGTATAAATATCAAAGCAGCTTTGGCTTATTTATGAAAATGGATTTTTTGTTGTAATGACAAAAACGCATGTACATGTATGACTTTATTCACTTTAACAGAGAGTACATGTCAACACTTTTCTTGTATTGTGGTCAGATTTTGCATGTGGCCAGCTCATTACCTCATGTAGGGGAGAAAGGGAGGTCTAAAGGCGGGAGTTAAAACATTTGGAGGTTAAATATGTTGAAAGACATTGATTGTGACACTTTAACACAACTGAGGGACAATTTTTGAGAACGACTGAACCCAGTTTTCTTGTTCTGCTATTTTGTTTCTGGCTGTTGTGACGACAGTGAAGATTCTCAGTCATCCAGGTCATAGTTATCCAAGGTGGTCAAACTGGAATTGGCTTAAGACACTCAAAAATGTTTCACCAGAGTACAGAAACCAACCAGCCAGGAGCACTGATGAACCAAGCAACATCCCCATTGATGACGACCCCACAGAGGTTAAATAGCTTAGATTCCTTGCCAGTCAGTAAAAACTGAAGAAGCCTCTTGGATGAGAGTCTTCAACCAAGTACATTTGCCCTTGATTTTAACCCACCATGGATAACTAAGACCTGGATGATAACAGTAGTGACATAAAGGCTTTTGAAATTATGCAGAAATGGACGTGGGTCATTCATGTTATTGTCTTACTAGGGCTCTTTCACAAAATACGTTTTGGAAGGTATGTAGGAAAATCTCAGGTGTAAATAATCAAAACAATGATGGCTGAATTCCATTTAACCGCTTCACTTTCAGGGTCCCGGCATTATGCATGCTGGCTCACTGTCAAACTGCCATGGCTTACTGTGACACTTGAACAGAACGGAACCATCATTAATGTTAGACTGGTTGTGTCAAGACCAGCCTCATTTCTGTGAACATGGACATCAGATTCCCTTAAAATCTGGCATCATCACACATGACTCTGTAGGTGGTGTAACTGATTAGAAATCTTGGAGTAAATGTAAACTAGACAAACAGATGATCTGATCAAAAGCCATTTTCATGAATTCAATTAAGAGCATTAAGTGGAAATGCATGTTTCTGATCTGCATTGTGCAACAACATCAACAGAAATAAATAGCAGGTGAGGATAGACATGGCTCTGGGACACAAGATATCTCCTGCCTCCTGCAAATTTGTCAAAACTATCACAAGAAATGAAAACATCTGCCCATGTTCTCAGCTGTTGCCTAAAATGGCTTATTGAAAAAAAAATGCTACTAATATTTCCCAAACACCATCTGTCATTTCTGTAAAGGATGAAGATAATCAGAGGGAAATGAAAAGAAGAGCATTGTGTGTTTTGTGAGGGAACAAGAGATCCAGAGTCTGTGGCCACTGGCTGGAAAGGCAGATGTGCTGTAAATGCTAAATGATGTCTGAACACAACACAGGATGAGACAAAAGTTGCTTTGATACACTATGATGATATCAGTTTACTGATATTGTAGCTTCTTCGGCATTTTATTTAAAAGTGTGTTTGTATTTGTTCAACAGTCCATTAGGTCAGGCAGAAAAAGAAGCTTACATGTGACTCAATGGTAAATATTAGAATAGCATTCACATATGTGAATCCAACTTGATCCAACACACGCACACACGCGCGCTCACGCACACACACCTCCTCAGTCCAGCAAATACTACATTAGAGCCAGAGAGCTACAGTTAAACAGTGCATGCAGACAAAGAGGGATGAAGCCAAATCCTTTGAATTACTGAAAACAAAGTCACACTCCTCAAACCAATTCTGAAACCGCATGACAATTCCCTTAGCTGAGCTTTACAAAGTGAGGAAATGTGCTATGTGAGGAAAAAAGCACAACATTTCCCTTCCCTTCCTTTCTACCCTACTCCCCTTTCTCGACAGCTCCTTCTGGGCTTTTCCTCTGGGGGAAAGAAATGGCAGCAAGATTAAAGGAATTTATTTGTGTGCATTAAATTAATGCATGAGGTTACTTTTTGTTTCCTTTGTTAAAAGTCATCCGGAGCACAGGCCTCTGGTTGCTCTCTGTGAGTGTGGGGTGATAGATTCGGCAAATACCTATGTTTGATTGTTCTCAGCATCAAATTCATCACCATTTCCCCCCCTCTCTGACGACTGCGCCGGTGGTTACGGAATACCGAGCGGAACTTCTCTGGAAAGGCTGGGCAGGTTCTGCTTAATATGTTGGAGAGGAAGAGAAATTACGCTGAAGTTTCACATCAAACGCCTGATGGCCTGGTTCAAAGCAAAGAGGCGAGCGGAGAGGAATGTGTGTGTGCGAGAGTCTGTGTGTGTGAGCGTGTATAAAAAAAGAAAAGAAAAAGGGAGACCTGAAGAAACACTTTATGAAGAAAGCGTTGGTATGCTTAAAACATGCGCGCACACACACACAGAATTGCCTCCTGATCTAAGCATGCTGTTAGTTGTTGTTGGTTCCACTGTTCCTTCCCAGGCTGCTCTTAATGAATGAATGGAAAACAATGATAGGGCCTCTGGAGTGCCTGGTAATGGATAGGCATCATTATAAGCCTATTAGCTCTAGGTACTGAGGACTCACCTCCATGTGGGACATGGGTAACGTAGGGCACGACAGGGTAGCGTGTGTACGCATGAGTGTGTCTGTCAGCGTGTGTGTGGTCTGCGGTCGGAGTTTCTGGGAAGGAAATAGACTCACCAAAAGGACCATTCAGCCTGATTCAGGTTAAAGAGACTGGATTTCCAGATTTGAGGTGCTGATAAATACTTGGATTTGCATGTTGTTTTGTGATATTGGCACAAAAGAGAACAAAGAGGTGAAAGCACGTCTCTCAGGTTCACAAAAGGTGACCAGCAGGAAAGCAAAAGGTGGTGGAAGATAGTGATAGTGAAGATTGTGAAACTGTTGTTTGTTGTAACAGACAGGTGGTTCTCTGAAACAACAAACTGCTTTTGAATGTCATCTATGCTTTTAAAAACTGGAAAAACTACATTTGTGGACACACAGGTCTCTAAGCTCTGTGGCAGGTTGGCAAAACATGTTAAAATGGTTGATTTAGATTTTTTAAAACTCACTTGTCTTGCTTGTCCTTAAGATTTTAATTATTTTAAATTGTTGTCCATCTATTTTATTGTGTCTAACTTAATGAACATTATAAAAACAAAGCACCACTTGGCTGTGTATCAGCTCAATATCTAATGAGATCAAAAATAACTAAATCATCAGTAATGACAGTCCGCGGATATATGATTGTACAATGTCGTGTTAAATGCTAAGAGCACATTTAGCTTTTCCAGACAACCAGAAAGTCTGGCCACTAACAATGTGAGTTGCTCTGGAGGAGAAAATGTCTTTCTTGAGCTCTGATTAGTAATGTATTGTATCATCTAAGAAGGAAAAGGAGGGAGAGAAAAAGGAATGAAAAAAAATAGTCCATTCCTTCCTAACCTGGGGGTAAAATGAGGTCATTTCCTTTTCTGTGACAACTCACACGTAGACATAACCACATCTCTGTGGGCGCACACCCAGAGTTTAGGTTCTTGTTGCTATCTTTCACCAGAACAAAGGGCTCACCGAGTGATCAATCAATTATCATCTGAGACACAGTTGGAGAGAGCGAGGCAGGTCAGGTTTCATTTATACAGAGATGTGGACTTAAGAGTTCTGGTCTGGCTCACGTTTCCTTCTGTGAGAGGACGTCGATCTGTCTGTGCTTTGGATTATTTTTATAAAGCTTTTAGTTACTGTCCCTGTCCATGTCAGACAAACAGATACCGGTAGGAAGAATCTGTACATGTGTGTTTTTGAGTTTGGCTGTGTGTGTGTGTGTTCGTCTTACCTCTGGAAAGCTGCTCATGTTGACCATAATGAGCTGGGGTGATTTCATGGAGATCTGACCCAGCTGGTTGAGAGGGAACTTCCCATCTTGAGTCGTCACCACAATGTGATCCAGAGCTCCTAAACAAATACAGATACAAGTAATTGTTTATTTACTTAATTTATTCACCTACATAAACAATTTACGGCATAATTTTAATGTTGCCATGTGCAAGTGCCTTCTGTAGTCCCCCTGATTCTGTGCATTTATTCATCTGCAGGCCCATTTTAATCAGCCAATATCAAATTTATCAGCATTTGCAGCAATACATTTTTATAGGCTGCATTTTACAAATATTTGATGGTTTGTTTTTCTATACTTAAGTTGACTGTCATTTTATAGTAATATTTATAGCTACTATTTAAAATAATTTAAACTTCAATAACTGCTCTGTGCACTCCTTTTACTATTATATTAGTGTCGTTTTTGATAATAAAGGTTATTGTTCCTCTGTAAAATATCTTTACTGCTTATTTATGTTATGTGTTTTTGTAAAAATAATTAATTTTAACAAATACATTATTATCAGATTTGTTTTCTTCTCATGGATCAATATTGGCCCCAAAAGTATCGGTTGGTCTCTGGTAAATATGGGAGCTTTTCTGGTTTGATGACACTGTTTCCATGCAGACCTAATATAAAAATGAAAGCAAAGAGTCAATCAATCATTCAGACTGTCAGTCAGACAGATTAACAAATAAATAGACAGAAAGATGAATGTGCAGCAGAAGCCACAAACTGCATGAGTTAATAAAAATGCGAGTCCACTGTCAGACTGTTAAGAGTTTCCATGATCTACTGTCTCTCCTCACTGTCAACAATGAGAGAAGCAAAGATACATTTGCCAACATGAGTTGACTTCTGTCTCCTCCCTCCCTCCCTCCCTCCCTCCCTCTCCCTTTTCTCCCTCCCTCTCCCTTTTCTCCCTCCCTCCCTCTCCCTTTTCTCCCTCACACCATCCATCCACCCCTCTCCCTCTCCTCCATCTGGCTAACCTCAGACGCAGTTGTTTCCTTCTTCTCCACCTCTGCCTTACATCACTCGCTCCCCGCTTACCCACTGGGGCCTGCGCTGGTGGTGTGTGTGGAAAAGGGGGGTGGGGGGTCAGGGGTGGGTGGTTTTGGTGAGCTACTGGTGTAATTTTCTCTATATGATCAACTTATAAAATGACTTAAAGGGCAAAAAACCCCAGACATATCAGTCAGAGATTAGATACAGAAGAAATTAAATATATATATAAAAGATTGGCATGATATGATGAAATTAACACCTTTTATTTCACTTACATACTGTCTTCCTGCCTGCCAATCACTCTGTCTCCCTCTTTGAATTCAAACGTCCTGAGTGTGCAGCTCTGAACCTGCCTGTTTGTCTCACAGTGCCTCTCTGTGTATACACACCGTCCATGTCCATGTCTCTGACCTTCTGCTTCTCCGTCTTTGTTACCTGTGCCTTGACAATGAGCAACTACACATCTGCTAGTAATTTAGGAGGGCAGACAGAAAGGCAGACAGACGGACAGTCAAATACATGGGTGGAGGGTGAGGAGGGGAACGGGGGGTTGAGAGACAAGAGATAGGTCAGAGGAAGATGGCTGAGAAAGGATTTGCCAAATTGTTCTTTATAAAGACATTACATATACCAATAATAGAACACATATTATATAATGTACACTATACATTTAAATGTAAACTATAATTTTTTGCTTTTTATCAAAGTTTAAGTTACTAATATTAAACAGGCCACACTATTTGTAAACTTCCAATACTAGTGCTAAGGATGTATCCGGCTAATCGATATTTTGGTCAATATTTATTGATATTTGATCTATTTTGGTCCACTTTGACATCCCAATATAACTCAATGACATTGGAAACATTATGCATTTTGAACTAAAAAAACATGTTTTTTAACAGTGAATTTCCTTGAACTGTAAATATAATTCAACTAAAATACAAAAACACATATCTTATTAATCTTAATAATAATAATAAAATTAATAATAATAATAATAATAATAATAATGTATATAATATAATAAATAAAGCCTTATTTAATGTATGATGTGTATATACAGTCTATGGTATTATATTGTTGTTTTTATTTGGTATATAAAATGTAAGAAAGGATTGCTGAAATGTGACTCATTTTTTTTGGAGGCTCCAAACACAACACAACTCTAACAGCACAGACACACACGCATCAAAATCCAAGAAGTGGCCGGCTTAACCGGGTTTTCACAAACGATTGCTCACTAGTCCACATTGAGCTGAACTAAACATGACACAGTCTGACTCAGAGTGAGTTTGGGCTTTTAGGGAGGTGCAAAAGCGTGCCACTGTCAAGGAAAGGGGTTTGTTTTCCTGATCGTTGGAAGCCAAAATTGTATTTGAAAATAAAATTTGATTAATCGCCCAGCCCTAATACGTAGTCTAATAAAGTTTACACTGTCTCCATAATACAAACATATAGTTTAAGTAAACATGAAGTCAGCATGGTTTTCCATTCAGCTCATCAGACATACATGGCGAAATCACGATAAAATCTACTCTGGTTTATTCTGACAGCAGGTGTTGCTGGAAGGCTTTACTTACACTATAAACTCTGGCGGTCACAGAGAGCTCACAAAGATATGGTTAGGAGCATTAGTCAATACTACAGCTGGACTTTATCTGTTGTCAATCTGAGACAGCTAGTAAAAGGTAAAGGAAATGATGCATCCTGAACTGTAACACTTGGAGAAACAATCGCCCTGATCAGCAAAAATGTGGGTAAATATGTTTAGCTGAGCTTTCGGGTTCATAAATGTGTCATCACCATGAGGCTGGTCCATGTTGCATTCTCACCACATGCAAACAAGTTAACTTTAGCTAGAGATTTGACCCAGACCATTAATTTTAGATGGTGTCTGTGCAGTTGGTCAGAGCTTCAACGACTGCTGTAAAAACAACACTGGCATACAGTATCATCACCTTTTAAGTTGACAACTTTGGAAAACTTGTTAGCATAGGCAACAGTTGCATGTTTACACATCCAGCAGACACAGAGCAATATTAGCATTCATTGGGAGTCGTGTTTCTAGCCACCTGGTGAATGGAAGTCCAACATTCACTCTGCTTTTAGCTCTGTTTTTAGTCTCCACCAACTCCTGAGGGAAACATCTGACTCTTTAGCTTCTAAATGCTCCACTATGGGCAATATGTTTGTTAAATGTGTCTGACGTTTGGTGCTTTATAGATAGTGTACAGCTGATTTTTAGAGCTTTCTTGCTGAAAACAACTGCCTGCTGCTTCTGGGTTTTAACAAATATTTACAAATTAGCACTAAAAACACAATGTACACCCGAGGCTGATATTTAGTATATAGTCATTAGTGGAGCCAAGAGGAGTGTGAGAGGGAATCCAAACAGTGAAACCAAAGCAATGGGCTGAAAGATGCTAAAAAAGGAGGTGAAGCCGCAGAGTCAAATGATATTTGTCTGTGGGGATACGAGCTGCTCCTTTTTACATACAAAAAGTTGTGGATCAGTTTGGATCATTGCAGCTTGAATGTGCTGTATTTAACTTCAGGTAAGATTACTCATCTGTGACTGACCACATGATAATGATGATCCCCTCTTTCTATCTATCTGAGTTCTGCTATTCGTTTGCCACATGCAAACAAACACATGCACACATACGATATGCGTTCATTGTAACACACAATAGTACAAACTGTCATATCCACACACACACACATGTACTCATAAGCCTAATGAGAGCCAGATGAGAGGTTCGTGGAACAAACACACACACACACTTACATGAGACACACGCACATTCGGACAACTGACGTCATTCCATTCCACCATCTCATCTCTCCTGTCAGCTCTAAGTCCTGCTGCCTCCCTGGATTACTGTGCAGCTGGACAGAAGAGAGGAGGATGGAGAGACTGGAGGACAGCAGCGAGGGATAGAGAGATGCAGGGAGGAGACAGGGCAGCTGACAGGATGGAGGGAAGACAAGAGACAAAAATGACAAGAGAAAGGAGGACTGAAGAGTTGGAGGGAGTGAAGAAACAAATGTTTCCCTGTAGGTCGATTAGAAATTTGAATTCAAAATGTGAGACAGAGATTAAAAATATGGTATCAGTAGAGGCCAAAATATAAAGCTGGAAATTGTTGGAAAAATAAATGAGAAGAGAAAGTAATGGAGAGATAAAGGGAGGGGCCGAAGATAGAAAACAACTCAGACCAAGAAATTACTGAATGATGAGTGGGGAAAGTAAAGGCAAAAAAGAACAATGAAACAGTTGGAAATCTACAAGACATTGAGGTTTTAACTATGAAAAAAAATCAAGGTCGTCTTTGTGCTTCTGTTGGTTAACTCCAAGTAAAAAAACTGCAGATCAAATTTCAGAGAAAGTGTACTTTCATCTGAGGAGTAAAAAGCTCAGACACTTTAAGCCTGAAGTCTGAATCCAGGGGCTGCATCCTCCCTCGGGAGCTTCCATTACACAGCCCGCCTTGGAACCCCCCCCCCCCCCCCCCCCCCCCCAAGCCCAGCTCCCATTTGTTAGAACCCAGAGGCAAAGGGTCACGACCTGGATGTACTTGGGGAAAAAAAGAGGTCAAACTCAAGGCCAAGGTAAGGTTACACTTGGGCTCACTCTATCCCCTTTGTCAGGTAGATGCAAACAAAGAAGAAGACTTACTGACCTCTGTCCCAAAGTAAGAATGTCCCTTAGATGTGCTGTTAAGAAGGAAATGCCTCATGTGTATGGTACATGACACAGTGAAAAAATAAAAATACACTGCAATAGTCGATGCAGCATTCATGCATGAATATCTTGTGGTGTGGTGTTTTAAAAAAAAACTTACTTAATACTCTGCAATTTGGGAATGTAATGCTGCCTACTGCCTAAGTTACAACGAGACGTAACAAATGGCTTATGCAGCACACAAGAGAAGTGTGTAGCTGCTTTTGCAGAGAGGTTACTGAAGAACATTCTTTGGAAAAACTGGATTCAAAAATCACTTTCACTCTGGGTAAACATTTTATCATTCTGGTTGGACTGCAGACATCCATGAGACTACAGACATACCTTTGCAGATTGAACCTGCAGTAGGGAAATAGATACAAATACCAGAAATGAAATAAGAGGAACTTCGTAATTTAACAGATCTGTATGTGGTATGATGTTCAACATATAGCATTTGTTCTGTTGTTGTAGCGTGTGTTTCTTCTTTAACCCTGTTAACAATAAAGGGAACTAGTAAGCTGAGCAATTCAATTAAATCCTTACATCTGTGGTAACACTATGGTTCCTCTTATTATACAGCTATTTATGTCCACTCAGTGTTACATTAAATGAATACGTGGCACTACTGGAAAGCTATTTATGTTAACTTTTCTGTTATTTATGTCTTTTGTAAGGAGACTTAAAATTTGAACTTGAGACTCAATGTTTCGTGTTTTTCCTTTTTGCTAGCTGTTTAGTTTTGTCCATGAGGGAGTGAAGTTTGAGAAACAAGCACCAGATGAAAGGGAGTCCACGAAAGAAACAGAGACGAGCTGAATACCTGGTGAGGTTCGGATGCTGAGGTTGCGTGTGAAGTCATCTTTGAGTGCATTAAGAACAGCCGTCATGTCCCCCTTCACTTCATCCAGACTGATGATGTCCTCCACTAGAGCCGAATTAATGTTCACCTTAGCCGACTGGCCCTTTGCCTTGGCTTGGAAGATGAAAAGAGGGGGGAAAAAAAAGGCACTGTGGGAAGAGTGGAGACTCATATGTATGACAAATAATATCTAATCAAATAACCCACATTCTCGCCAACAACAGAACCACAGAGGTTGCACTACAGTCTCTGGGATCTCCTCACCAACCTTTGGCCTTCTTGGTGGCATACAGCCTGGTGCATGCAGCCGGGTAGCAGGTGATGCTGGGGTACAGATGTGGTGCACTGGCCCTGGAGGTGGCCACGAGGGGAGACCGGACCTGTCGCCCCAGGGCCTGACAAAGCAGTGGTCGCAGCACGTTCAAAGCCATAACTGCCGAGACAAAAGCAGGAAGTAAGAGAGTAAATAAAAATGTTGTTAGAGGAAGTATAAAAGCACAATGTGGTTACGTCTGGAAGGAAAAATATTGATTAAACTTGATATAATCACAAATTGTTCACAGATCTGTTGAAGGCACCGCTGGTAATATTTAGCGAAATGACTCATATCAGCCAGTAGGAGGTAGACCTACATCTTGTTCTGACTTATTACTGTACCACAGTCTCTTTTTCTCTTGACAGCTATATAATGATACTTTGTGACTGGTGCTGTTGAATTGTGTTGCATTGTAGTGGGAGGTGTTCCTGTTATTTAGCCCACCCCTTAATGATATAAGTGGGCTAAACAAATAATAGAAACACCTGTCTGTATTATGCAATACAGTTCAACAGCACCATTGCACTGCAGGCTCCATTTCCATCTGTTTGTGACAGATATAGACTTCCAGTTTTGTGTTTTGAATTGTGGTTGTGGAGAGTGACCCTTTCGTTTACACTTGGTTCTACGGTTGCAACTAACAATTATTTTCATAATCTGCCCTGTAGGCGTTTTTCACAGCACACATTTTGGCACGTCAACAACGGGAAAAGCACATGTGTAATTAATAACACTAATAATGACCGCATTACAATTCGGTAAGCAAGTTCCAGGGGGACAGTATTGTGCTTGCTGGCTCACTGGCCTGACTTACTGGAGCACTTAAATGAACCGAGACATTGCTTTTTCCTGCTATGACAACCCAAAAAAATCTGCTGTGAAAAAGGTAGACTATTACTTTCTTGACCAATCATTTAAATCGTTTGGTCTATTAAATGTAAGAAAATTGTGAAAAATGCCCACCACCATTTCTTAAAAAGAAGGTGATGTTTTCACATGTCAACCTAACAGGCCAACTCTCTGAAATATAAAAATATTCATTTTTCAGTCACATAAGACAAACAGAGACAGAAAATCCTCACAATTGAGAAGCTGAAACTGGGAAATGTTTGACATTTTTGCTTGAAAAATGATTGCCTCATAAATCAAGATATTTGCCAATTATATTTCTGTTGACTGACTAATAGATTAACTGACTAATGGGTTGGATCTGAATTACTCTGACTGGCAATGAAAAGGACATTGAAAGGAGGCTCTTGTAAATCCAGTTGCACGCACAGACTACGTTATATGCAATTACACAGTCACAAACATGCTGTTTCGCTTCCTTTTACACACACAAATCTATGGGATTAAACTACCTCTATACTCAGCCCACGCACTGTTGTTTGGGAAATTCCTTAAGGGGAACCTCCCATTCCAAAAAACACACAACAACATGAGACCAACCACCTCCCACCTCGCAAACTGGCTCTCGAGTGTGAACTGTGCCACTGAACCTCAGCGTACACACAAGCACAGACAAGATTTCGGAGCCCACAGACAAAAACACACTAAAGCCTGTCTTTCACAGTCAGTGGTTGTGAACAGCTCTTCGTGTACTGCAGCCTGACTGACATCCCCTATTGTTTGGTGTGTATTTATAACTGGTGGCTGTGAGGAGAAACAAACCATACTGTCGGCACTGAAGACAGGTTGGTTACAAATTAGAAGAACATATTACTGAGATATTTTCCCTGCATAATTTTATAAAGATTTGAAATTATTTTCAGCTTCAAGCAAAATCCACTCAATTAGCTACTAAAAAGCTGAAGATGTTTCTCCACTCATCAAAGAGGATCCAATTAAATGTCCAGTTTTTTTTGTATGCTCTTTATTATGCTCTAAATGTTGTTTCAAAGATTTCTCCACACTGGAATATAAATCTAAATAAATTTAAACTTTTTAAAAAAACTTAAATAACCCAGCATATGTATTTTTGTGTAACTGTAGATTTTAGACTCCTCCTCAGGTCATTTAAAGCCCAAATATCCAAGATACAATACTGATCTCTGTGTGCTGAAAAAGGTTGCCACGGCCATGCCACAAGTCCAACCAAAATCCAAACATATTCCAATGTCAATATTTAGGCTAGACTGTGGACCACCACCTACAATACAAACCCATAACAGGCATCCATGGCTGGCAGGTTTCCTGACAAGCTGATATGATACGGCAAACTGTGGCAGAGCAGATAGGCTCGGATGTGGGACGGTGACGGATCTCTTTAGAGTGGAAGTCAAGCAGAAAAAGTGAAGCACAGGTGTTCAGTGGGATACTGTAGCCTCATATCCTGTAGGTTTCACACACAGCAGCAGCTGCAGACACAACTCTACTTCTTCCAGTAGCAGGAGCCAGCTGGTGAGCCCGCATGATCTCCCCTATGCACACTTTACAGTTTGAGCAGAAAATAATACAGCAGAGCATCAGCAACGCCTCAACACTGTACAGACTGGGGCTTAAAAATCACTGAACCTCTGTTATTTGTTCATGTGTCCATCAGTTTAACCAATAGACTGTTTAGTCTATAAAGTGCCAGAAAAGGCTGATAATGATGATCCCAACTTCCTAGAGCCCAAGAACACGTTTGAATTGCTTTTTGCCATAGTCACATGAAAATGCTATAAAGCAGAGAACAGAGCTTTTAGAAGCTAGAACCAGCAAATGTTTGGCATTTTAGCTTGACAATTTTTTTAATTGATTATCAGAATTGTGGGCGGTTAATTTAATATGTCACCTAATCACTAATCTTTTGAGTACCTGGTCACACTATAAACAAACTAAGTAAGGAGACACTAAAGTTACGTCTCAGTGGATCCATTATCTGATTTCTATCGAAAACCTCCCTAAAAACTGAAAATGATATGATATGATGATATGATCAGTTTGACTTTTTATCGTCTTGCAGGCCACTGCGAGGAACATCCGCTGGGCAACTTCACGAGATATCCCACATTGAACAGATTTATTGATACATGTCGATATCAGAGTGGTTTTTGGTAATCATTACTCTTTTTGCCATTCAGTCCTGCAAGTGTTACCAGGATGATTCAGTGCTGGAGTTTGTAACTGACACTCGAGTAAAGCAGGACAAATACGTACGTGTAAGACAGCTGACAGGTCTGAACACTTTATGTAAGTGAAGCTGTGTGAAGGTCGGTGATGTGGGGCGCGTATATACAGCCTTCTCCTGCAGATACCACGGGCAAAAAACTAACAAAAACGTAACAACGTGCTTTCCTAAACACCACACTGCCGTTAACTTCAGCTATGACCCAGCAAAACACAACCTTCAATGGTACATTACCCCAAACAGCTTACTTCCAAGTTTAGTCCTCACAGAAGCATGTCGGCTAGAGAAAAGCCACGGTTGCCATCTCTGTCGTCATCATCACGCGCCGACATTTTTTGCGACGTCCAGTTGTGTGTTTGAAACATTTTATGAGGTGGGCCGATGGGGCGGGGTTTCTGCCTTAAGTGACAAACCAAGATGACTCGAGGTCTGAGGGAGAGACTCGCGGGAGATACCGAACATTAAACCGAGCGCCTCATGTCGACTCCACAGACAGTTAAACAAGCTACAGCATCACCGCGCGCCTTTGTTGTGAGACGATAGCAAGGCGACTGTTTATAATTCGAGCTAGATAACCTGGCCAGTTTTATAGAAGGACGATATAAAAATCGCCTGAAATGATTAGTATTACGTTTTGACGTAACTGAATCATCCCTAAAGTGGGATCTGTAGCTAATTAAGTCGAAGAAGTCAGTCGCTATCAAAGAGGAAGTTTGACAGATCGAGGAGGTAAAGTGACACTATCTAAGCTAGCTAACTGCTAGCAATCGACCACTCGTCAAACGGTCCATTAACCGTTTAGAGGATAGATTTAGCTAACTGAACATGTCACTACCAGGATGATCGATATTAGTTTAACCTTAAACAGTCGATCTTAACCAGCAAACGCTAACAATGCGCAGATAGTAATCAATCGATCAACTGCAGTTAGCTAAGCTAACGTTAGCTAGTAGCAAGTCTTTTACAAGAACCAGGTGTTTACCTGACACTGTGAATAAAAGTAGCTCAACCTGCATAATGTCCGGATTCTGATCAAAATGGAGATGCTAGATATCTAAATTGTAAATGAAAAATAAAGGGACTGTAAATTGAATGTGCTGACACTACTCAATCGTATTTCGCTTCTTTATAGATCTACATCTCTGTATATATAAATCACAATATTTACAATGAATGCACTATTTGACATTTATACTATGACATACCATGTTGGTTAAATCTCAAACTATGCACTAACTGTAAATACCACGACCAGGAAGCAAGTGAATGCAGCAGTGCAAAGGGTTAAAAGAATATCACTTGAAAAGCCTTAATGCAAAACACAATTGAACTTGTGTGGCTAAACATAAACGGAATTGTTCTCCTGGGTATGATGGATTACAAGTTAAAGACACATAGACAGTCAAGAAACACAAATCACATACAATATACACAACAAGGGAAACATCAGGCTTCAGCTGCCATCAAACATATAGAATCTGTTATAATTTATTCATAGCGACACACTCATGTCGAGATCCTCATTAAGAGCCAGTGGTTGCATTGTACCTAATGAGGGGATCCCACAAAGTTGCCCCTGGTATATCCTCCTGTTAACACCCCCCCCCCCCTTGCATAACCTTTTTCACTGATTATTTAGGAACTGTATACTTACTGTTGTACTTTTATCATACAGTTGATGTTAGCACTCTACATGTTATTAACACTACCTCTGAATGTAGGCTTAACTGTTTGACCTATTCACAGCACATATAGTAGGTGAAGTGGATGGTCAGGTCTTTTCTGATCAGTTCTCTGCATTTTCCAGATGCCTTCTGATCACTCATGGAAGCCACAATGCTTCCATGAATGATGTTTTAAGTTTCTCTATAAGGCAATATTTCAGTCTTCTAGTTAGGAGCCTAATTTTCTGTGTTGTGTGCCGGTCCTTCATCCTTAATGACTGCCGAGTATCTCTGTGTTCACAAGGTCACTGCCATTGTGCTCAAAACAATTCTAATGGCTCCGCGCTGAAACAAATGCAAATCTATTAACCTATCGTTGCATTTTCTTTGTAAACCTAATTTCTATTTCTTTTGTTCCTGCCTCCCACAGAGTACACATGTCGTCTGCAGCGGGGACAGTGGAAAATGCCTCCATCATTTCAGAGAGTGTGGCCCACGACGGAAACCGCTTGTGGATAGGCAACATTGATCCAAAAATCACAGAGTGAGTAAATCCACTACTGGTTGCCGCCCACAAACTTTTTAATATCATGAGTGTGCAGCTGTTGGTTAAAAAAAGAGATCCCATTCACCTTGTTGCATCTTTATACATATAAGCTTTAGTTGGATTTGAGCTGATACTATCAGTGAGACAGTATAAGTACTGGGCCCTATAATCTAGTAATCACATTTTCAAGAGATTTCTCTACAAAGGCACAAATCTTGTGACTCAAACAGCTGAATGAAAATTTTGAGGTCCTGTAAGGCTGTCCATGTTATGATCCCGAAGCATTGCTTTTCTCGATCTGCCTCATAGAAAGGCCGTGCATTGTGTGTACATATATGATTGATTAACTGTGTGTGTGTGTGTTGCAGTGTGTTGCAGGCTGAGACTGAGCAGACAGGGCTGGGTGTGTGAAAGAGAGGCAGCGAGGCGTGGAGACCTGCTCTGCTAAGGAGCAGCCATCATTCCTCACTCACCTGCCCTGTTTACTCTCTCTGTGTCAACCTGGAGCAGATTGTGTGTTTGTGTGTGTGTGTGTGTGTGTGTGCATGTTTAAGTACACAGTTGGTGTTTGGATGGCAGCTGGTAGTGGTGCCGCCTTCAACACACTGAGGTGTCTGTGTACAATATTAGCATGTCTCAAATTACACAACATCATATGTACATGCAGACAATCCTCGCTTTGTCGCATCTGTGTCTTAGGATGTGTGTGCAGTTGTGAGTGTCTGAATGTGCAAAACTCCACGTGTGTGTGTGTGTGTGGAGGGCACCCTTACACATATTGTGATGGAGGTATGGTAGATTTTCAGGGTGAGGGGTGGTGTTTGTGTGCCTGTGGGGGCTGCTGGAGAATGTATGGGCTGCAGCTCTGGTGGGCGTCTAGACAGGCGTTTCCTTCCCATTTCCCTGCTCTGCTTCTCCTTAAATAGCCCAATGCTTCACCGTATGGAGGGAAAACAAGAGAAATGCCCACGGCCCCTGGTGCTGATTGGGAAGATTAATTAGCTCCTGTGTAGCATACGCAATACTACGAAACCAAACTGCAGAGGAGGAATGCAGACCTCACATGCAAGGTGCTAATTGTGAATACATGAAGCCAAAGCACTGAGTGCCACACACTTCTTTCAAAATATAAACTGAATGGTTAATAATTCTTTGATTATTCTTCTGAGTTTTTTAAGCTGATTAAATTCATCATATTGTATATTACAAGTTGGTTGCTTAGTCATTCAATTTCAGTGATATTTTCTTTCTATTTTGAAGCAGAAATGGTTCATTTGAAAACATAGCATTATTAAATGGCCAATTTTCACAAAATAGCAAAGTTTTAAAGTAATGATATTGTTGTATTTGGCCTCATTTGCTAGTCGTAAATGATTTCGGAGGCTGTGCACATAGCAACTCTGTTACGAGAGAACTGTAATCCTCTAGCTACTGGCCCTTGAAATGCCAGTAAAGATGATGGACCTCCCTAAGGACCAGTAAATAGTAATAAATAGTCGCATTGGTTGAACCAATTTTGTATTCACCAATGAAACGATCTTCTCAGTACCTAGATAAGCATCCCATATAGTATCCAGTCAGATTTTTTCAGCCCTGGGCACAGACCAGATACACAGCAGGTGTAACCGGAGCTTTCGCCACATATTCATGTTTTTGTGCTTTTAGCTGCTCAGAGAGGTCATTAGTGGTAATCCATCACAGTCTTCCTCTTTGTTCATTCTCTTACATTTAAAGTTCTGTACCTGGAAGTTGTCATGGTTTTTATTAAAGAACTTACAACTGTCATCTTACTCATAATGCAGGCCTAGGTTTTTATGAAAGTATGAAGAAATTGCAGCTGCCTTGCCAGAAAGTCAAAACTACCCCCCCCCCCCCCCCCACCGCCCCCGCCCGAAGTTATTCCCCTCTGACCTGCACACTTTTGTGGACCGAACCTTTTGTCTTATCTTTTTATATATATATCTCCCCTTTTCCTTCCTTCCTCTTCTTTGCTTCCTAGCTCTTGTATCTTTCCTACCTGGCTTCTCACCTCCTCTCTTCTTTTGGCTTCTCCTCCTCTTCCTCCACCTTTCACCTTGCCGTCAACATCCCCTCCCTGAACTTTATTCTCCCTCTCCCCACCTTTCCTCCTCCCTCTCCTCCTCTTCCTCCGGCGCTTTTTACGGCCCCCAGGAGGAGCGGTCCATTGTGGTTCAGAGCACTAGCATCCAAAAATGTTCTTGTGTCAGCCATTTAATGTCTCTTGCATATACGCATATGCACAAACATAGCTGTATACATTTATTGGAATATATAGCAGCAAGAAAAGGTTGTATTTAGTGCATGGCAACATTTTAGAGTTTTTCTCATTTCCTGATCAGAGGTTCAGAGATGCATGCAGTGCAAAGGCAAACTATTTGAGTCTGAGAGTGCAGGAAAGTATCATAACTAATATGACAAACGTTTTTTTTAATGGAGGCGTTTCTTTGTAAATGAGCCTTGTGCTGGAGGAGCCCCCTTCACATGGGAGGCTTGCAGGGTGTTGTCTGGGAAAAGCAGAAATTCTCTTTGGCCTTGAGTCCTCCAGGGAGTCATAGAAGGGTGGAAGGACTTGTAGCTAAGGACGCACACGTCACCCTCCGTATCCTACATTGAGTTCCATTCATACACATAAATGCACGCTTGCACATTAACGTCATAGTAGTGACACACACACACACACACACACACACACACAAACCGCTTCATGATTAAAAATAACAAACAACTAAACAATAAAAGGCTGAAGCCTTAATTCCTCTTTAACAGTTATCCAAAACACCTGAGGTCATGCTGAGGCCTGGACAGTCACACAAGGTAAATGCACAGAAACAACAACACAGGAAGGCGTTTGTTGATTTCTTTTGTTTGTGCATTTTTTTGGTTTTGTTTTCATTGTTGCTTTTTGTGGTTTATAGAAAACATGTTGGTGAGTCACAGACGGAAAATCATTAGTTCGAATGATCCATTTAGCTGCTTCAGTTTCGGTGTCCAGGGAAATGTTCATGTACTGTCTAAATCTCATGGCTTACTAGGAAACTTGTCTAGAACTGAGCCATTGTTTTTGTTATTAGTTACACCTGTGCTTTTCCTGCTGTGGAAAAAGCTGATGCGTCAAACAAATGATGTCCAGCGGTTTCAATAATAAATTTGTAAAGCGATACATGAGCAAATTCTTTACTGAATTCTGTCAAAGAATGACCATGACATGGATTTTATTATTTTTTGCTCCAGTAAAATATTGTTTTTATTTTGAAATATTGTTATTTTGTCTGCAAGATGCATCCAACTGTAGTTCTTGGCTCGTACTTACAATGGGATGTGTTGTGTAAACTAGGGACTTAATTGGTCTGCAGACAGGCACGGACTACTGGGGGGGGGGGGGTTGTTTTTATACAGTGAGGCATGCCAGGGCCAAGTCTCATTACCTACCAGTCAAGAACATAATAAGATGCTTCACAGGTAGATTCAATGACATTCAGGAATAAAGAATTTCCCCTCAGGGATCAATAAAGTATTTCTGATTCTGATTCTGATACTCCGTGTACTGCTATTGAACTGTTTCTGGTAGAGTTTGCCCGATGGAGGGACACCAGACTTGCATGATATTGGACCTGAAATAATTGCTTGATTAGACAATTAAATAAATAGAAAATAAATCTGCAATTTTGATTTATGATATTCAATTGACTTTTTTTTTTAGCAAAACTGCCATACGTTTACTATATTTGCTATATTTGGTTTCTTAGTATTCTATGACAATAAATTGAATATCTTACCTGAATCTGTACCTATCTGAATATCAGACAAAACAAGCAATTTTAATATGTCAATTTGTGTCTTGGGAAAGTGTGATGGGCATTATTTTCTGACATGGTATTGGCCAAACAATTAATCAGAAATAATCAGCAGATTAGTGGAGAATGAAAATAATTGCGAGGCCTCAGACAACGCTTTATTCTGCATACACAAAAAGAAGAATATTTCATTTCAAACACAAGAACTTTAACAGTTCATGAAATGAAAAAGCACCTGCTTAATACAGAAGTTAAAATAGTCTAAAACTGACCCTGAACTCGTTGCTCATTTCTACGCTGTCAGAACAAATATTTTCCCCATGGCTGCTAGTGGTCAGTTACACGCAATCCTACAAATCCTCACAACACTGCATAAATTTATGTTCATTCGTAGTGCAACAGTCCCAGGCAGGCCCACACAGTGAGTGGATGTTGTTTGTGCAGAGCTCAGGGCTCAGGGGGGATTTGAGGCTTCCTCTTCTTTATTCCCTCATTGTCCTGCTACTGTATCCTCAGCATTGTCTCAATGAGAGATTTACTGTCACTGGGCCGCCACACCAGCTGGCCTGCTGCTAAAAAGGAGAGAAAGCTGTCATTCTCATTAGCCCTACTTGACATATTCACTGGCTGTAGGGTGGCAAACACAGTGTGGAGCAGATGTAATGTAAGAAAAGAGTAGGTCTGATGTGGAACATTTTACTAAATAAAAATGTATCTGTGTTCTTATTTAAGACTCCTTTAAATAATAAATACAAGTTTCATCTCTCCTCTCCTATGTTCTATTTTTGTGCTCTCTTTCACGTGATTCCTCTGTCGACAGGTATCACTTGGTGAAGTTGTTGGAGAAGTTTGGCAATGTGAAACAGTTTGACTTCCTATTTCATAAGTCTGGGCCTTTGGAGGGACAGCCACGGGGCTACTGCTTCGTCAACTTCAACACCAGAGAGGTACACGCTGATTTTATATTATTTGTATTTTGCCACAGTATGTATTTTTGTACAGTTTTCTTGTCATGCCGGTGTCAAGTCTTTTTTTTTTTCTTCCAAAAAACCTACGTTTGTCAATAATTTTCTTTTTGAAGTGACATAGCCGTGTAAACAGAGATCACAAAAAAATGTTAGTCATCGGCAATAAACTTGATATTGGTGTGTATACACAAAGTCATTAATAGGATGAGTGTGATTTTGACCAGATCAAATTGCATATTTGTGTCTTCCTACACATTTCTGTTTCTAAATGTATGGTGTTACATGCTATAATCTCATTTGTGTGTTGTGCACAAGTGTGCACAGAAGAAAATTATTGTTTGATTAAAATTTGCACATCCACTCTAAATTTTATGAAAGGATGTCCCTTTACCCCATGTAGTGATTCTCCCTGTAATCAAATGGCATAAGAAACCTTTATTAGACATCTCCAAGTAGTCAGGACCTGATTTTGTGTCTTTCTGAAGTGGACCATATTTAAAACAAAAAGGGACTTTAAAGGAGCCTTCATGTGTTGAGCAGGCATTTGTTTTGGAGTGAGCCTGGGGATCGTGATAAGAATCTACTGTAGTTTCACAGCTAGTGTCTTATCAGTGGGGTATGAAGCCCTCCCAAAAGGATTATACAGAGGAAGTGTGTGTTTATCTTATACACTCACACACACTTACACACTCACACATACACAGAAAAAGTACTTAATTAATATAATTTAGCATCAAAGCCACTTATTCATTTGATTAGACCAAACTCCACTTTCTCATACTGCCTCACAAACACACAGATAAAACACACACACACACACACACACACACACACACACACACACACATGCACACATGTCACTTATGGGCTATCTGCAGGCAGAGTGGCACATCATCATCTATTATTGTTTCTGCCATCTCTCTATTGTGAGGACTAATTATTTAATGACTCGGGTGCAATCATCATGTCTGATTTTTAATCATAATTTTGAAAGATTGTTTTCTCTTTTCCTCATTGTGTGTGTGTGTGTGTGTGTGTGTGTGTGTGTGTGTGTGTGTGACTGCCTGCAGGAGGCAGAGAGGGCGATCCAGTGTTTAAATGGGAAGCTAGCTTTGTCCAAGAAGCTGGTCGTGCGCTGGGCGCATGCTCAGGTGAGGGTAAGTGTCAAACTCAGTTCCATTTTATAAGCCTAAAATCTTACTCATCCTAATGGCTCGCTGGATTAAGGTGCATCACATTTATGTATGACACTGATTGTGGCTGCAGTTTGTGGTCCAGAAGTTGACAGACATGTGCATCTGCATTAGGAAAATTTATATCATTGGCTTTTAGAGGTAAAGGTTAAGAAATAAAGCTGAAAGATTGGAGAAATATCCACTGAGCATTATTGATTTTAATTTTTGTATTACTAATGCAGTAGTCAGTTTACAGAGAGCAGTGAGATCCCAGCACAACCTATGCCTGTCTCTTAACAATAGTCAGCCTACTGGCAATGGGTGAAGGGATATCCTGTATAGAGACTAATCACGCCCTACACACACACACACACACACACACACAGTAGAGGGAGGTCAGGGTCAATGCTGCCGCCTCTAAGACAACACGTAGTAGGATAAATTTGCTCACAGATTCATTGGAACTGGGCTCAATCCACCGTTCCAACCAATAATAGCTTTAGCTATTAATACCATCATAAGAAATTATAGCAGTTAATATCCCAAATGTTACTGATTGTTTACTCACAGTGTCTGTCAGCGCCTTCTGCATTCCCTACCCTCACTCTTGCCTGTGGCCTCAGTCCATTTCTACTATGAATGGAGTTTTCTCAAATTCATCATCATCTGGATTTGATGATGTATCTGGCGTGTTTTATCTGCAGTTTCAGGTGTGTTAATATTAAAATATTCATTTGAAGACATTAGTTTCTGTGTCTCTGTCTTACTGTCTCTGCAAGTACAAAATGTAAGTAGTGTTGAGGCCTCCATGCATTCAATGTTAAGCAGCCAGTCAACAAATCTGTCCAGGAGAAAGTGTTGAAAGCTGTGTGCTGAATAATTGTCACCAAACCTGTGTCAGAGATATTTCAAAAACTTTCCTGATAAGATGGTACCAGTTCACTAAGATCAAGACCAAGATTTGTCACATCATTAAACCAGGCGTGCCCCCTGTGCATGGTTGCAGTCTCTCTGCCTTTCCTTAACAATTGTTTGATCCTTGATGGATTCCAAGAACTACGTTTCTTTTTGACTGCAGAGATTATAGCATGTGCTCTGTAAAAAAACTAAACAAAAAAAACCCAAACCCACTGAAGCTGGAATATTGATCCAGTTTTCAGGGACAGAGCTACACAAGAGCTGATCCCTTTTAATTGAAGAGCCGGCCCTATATACTCCCGATGTTAGAGATAATGCGAGCAGATCGGCCTGTAAACCTGATACTGTCACCAGTTTGTACAGTGTAATCTTTATTACACATCTTTATGAGATTTAAGCAATTTTCCACCAATGGGGCCAGCTCAGGTCCAGTTGAATGTGATATTTTTTTTAGCGAGCCTGTCTTCACTGATTCCACCCCAGAAGTGACGTGCTGGGATAAAAGTGAGTCGTTGCTGTCTCATTTCCAGGCTTGACATCTTGATTTTATTACATAGTTTTGAAAGAGAGGAAATCACATTGATGAACGTTTATTGAAGGGTTTCCCCCAAAACTCTTAACAAACATCATTGGCTTTCTAAATCTGCTTTTTTAAACAGATAAACAAAAATACTATTTACTTTTTATTACTGTATTTTTCGGTATTTATCAGAATGTATGTTATGCATGTTACATTCTTTGTACTTGAAACTCTCATCATCACTAACTCTCTCACAAAAAATACTCTTAACCTTACTGTGTGTCTGTATTCATAAATTAGCCCACATAATACTTGTTTTTAATGATTAATGAAGTTCTTAATGCTTATGTAACTCTAGTGTTATAATAGTGTATGCTATTTAAAATCAAAAGTGCAACAATTGGAACTTAACTTTTCCATAACTTTAAATTCAGATTTAACAGATTGGCTCTGTGTGGATATATATACATTCCAGCTACATGCCTTTAGGAATAGGTGGAAGGGAAGGGTCCTGCTTAGTGAAATGGTCATTGTTTTTGACCTATTCTTGGCTATACATGTTACTTATCTCTTGGGCAAGTATGTAAGCCTGTGTGTGTGTATTTATTTAACTTGATTCAGCACCACCTACACCAGCTGACTTCTAAGCATCATATTCCTGCAAATGGCTGCCACTGCACCAAACGCTGGGGTCTCCCATCCGTGCCCATCATGTATGTGACTGTTTTGCTTTTGTCTTTTTTTGTTTTTCTCCGCAGGTTTCGAGAGTTCTGTGTTGGCTGGTGGAGATGTTTGGAAGGTGGTTTTGAAAGGAATGAGTGCAGACGTTGGTTGTTGCTCTCCAGCTGCTCCCTGTTTATCCTCCCTCGTGCCTTAGGCTGCGATTATGAGCTGGATGCACAGTCCTGCTTGGTTACTGTCTGTTTGACCGGACACAAACAAAATCAATACTCCAGTTTAATAATGTTGATGTTTGTGGGAGGAAGCTGGAACTGCTGTCAGTGTTTATTAGGTCTGATGATTTCTAATTGTCTGGTTGACGTTTTTGTTCTTCTCCTCGTCTACTTGTAATGAGGTCCTGTTCAAACTTGGCACTAAAATGTTTCTAATATGCACCCAGAACACGTTATTTCCTGATCACTTTTGAAAGTATTCAAGGTTTCAAGGATCTTTTATTGTCATTCTCTCATGCAACCCTGAAGAACAAAATTAGTACTCGGGGCTAGGCCTCGACCAGTCTTAATACCATATTATCATAAATAAAGTGCATTGCAACCTTAAATCATTCCGTAATATAATGAATACTAGAATACTACTAGTGCCAGTTCAATAAAACCATGTATAAAATGCAGGATTGATACTATAAACACTATTGTTGTCTTGACTTTGACACAAGTCTTGGTCTAGAGATGCATGATGCATTAAGATAATGTTTTGGGTTTAGCAGGAAAGCAAAGTTCTAGGTCTGAACAAGACAGATATTTATCTTCAGCCTATCCCTCTGACTGATTCTCTTTATCTCATGTATTCGGTGACTGTCCATGCATCTGGGTCTCCCTGTACATGGATCTTTACTTGTTTATACCTGTTATTTTACCCCTTTGTCTCTCCCCATCTGTCTGTCGATCCATGTTTCCATCACTGTTTCTGTGGGTCATTTTGTTTTGGCCACGTGTCACGTCTGCAGAGGTTTGAAGGTTTCCGTAATGACAAGACGATGCCTCCGAGCCTGGAACCGTCGAGTAGTGGCGCAACAGAGGAAGGACCTGTAACTGCCAACCACCTAAGGTTTGTACCAAACACATACAGCACTTTATTTATTTTTTTTCACCTTTGTATCTATTTGCATTTCTCTCAGAGTATGTCCACACTGAGTGAGCTAAATGTCAATCTTTCTCTAATTGTCCTTCTATATTAAAATATTTTGTACTGTGCAAATAACACTTAAAACACTTGCTGTGTATGTCGCCGTATTTACTTTGCGTCGACTCCCTATCTGTTTTCCACAGCCATAGTTGCTTTGGACTCCCATGTTACTTTCAGTAACCGTTTCACTTTCATTGTGGTTCTTCGTCTCTAGCATTACTTTCTACTTTTTAAACAAAAACGTAGTAGTGTGGATGCAGCCTAAGCCATCAGTATTCACACCCAAAAACTAATCTCTTTGAAATCAGCATCCTGAGTGGATGAATCTGAAAACCTCGCATTTTAGTGTGGACGAGGAAATATGAACAAGAAACAATGATGTAAGTATACACGTACATGTTTATTTTGTCAGATGAGTGCTTTGCGATCATAGAATGGTAATTTGCAGCAGCGGATCTTTAAAACACTACTGTGGATGCGAGTCACAGCCACGCAGAAATGGCCGATTTAGCCCGCTTAGTGTGGACGAAGTCTCCCGTCACGTTAGGGTCTTTTCAAATGCTACCTTAATGAATCCTCCATATAACTCAAGCTTGGTGCTGAAGTTATTATAGAAGACTTTGTGGACTTGTTGCTTTCGCCACAAACCGCAGTTCAAGTTGAGTTCATCTCAGTATAACTATCCTCACACATTGGTTCAAGAAACATCTGTTTGGAAGTGTTTAAGTTCTGTTAAAGCAAATTCTGACATGTTCCATTATTGTGGCTACACATGCAGCCTACATTCACACACACTGTAAGTACGGCAGTCAAATGGAGCACTGTTAAGCCGCTGAAAGGCCTCTTGTGCTCACAGTATCAGAATATAGAGTGTAACTCTGTAATCCAGTGACAATCCAGTGTGCATAGCAAGTTATGAGCTATCAGGATCCTTCTCAGGAAAGGCTTCACACTTCGGTCCTAGTGTAAACCTCAAAATCGCTCTCTCCACACAGAACACGAGAGGAAATATAAACGCTCTTTCCCCCCTTTCTTCCCCTGATTCCCTCTCTAGACTTTTCCCTCCCCTGCTTTTTAGATACTTCTCACACACTCACTCATTCCCTCAGTCCTTCTTCTCACCTGCACTGTAATTTGTCCTACAAACTCCTCTCACTTGCTCCTTCAAATCCCGTCTCACCATTTTAAATGCAAGTTGTCATGCAGCATAACCGGTAATCTACTGCTTGTGCCCCATTCCCCCCACCCCGAGTGCTAATGCCTTCTCTGCTTTTCCCCTCAGCCAGAGCCTCGGTCCATCAATACCAACACCGGTATTTCCCTCAGCCTCCCTGCTAACATCTCCTCTTTCTCCTCTCTAGTACGAGTGCTAAAATCCGCGCCATCGAGGCCAAGCTCCAGATGATGGAGGAGAATCCAGATGATGACTACTCGGGCCCGTCGGCCTACGTTTACAACAAACCGCCAGAGAGGAAACGCTGGGAGCCCTACTCTAAATCACACCACAATAACCAGAGCAGGCCCTTCCGCAAGTTTAGGAGATGACCCATCCCCCCACCCATTCTGGAGGACCACCTCCCCTCACCCTGCACACCTTGGCCCCCACCTACACACAAACAGACTCTACACTAGATACTATAAAGACACATCCTATCTGGGAATAAAAGGTTTTGAATACTTTGAGAAACCAGACTCTTTGGGAGTAATCACAGCAATCACGGACAAGTACTCTAAAGTGGTTTCACTTATTTTGGGGTACAGCATCAGTTGTTATTTAGTCTGAACATATTACCCATACCTGACTGCTGTGCAGACTGGATCCCTTATCGGTCTGCTTTCTCACTTTTGCAGAGATTTAATGCAGTTGAATCATACGGCTGTGAGTCACATGACACACAGCTGCTAGGAGAGAGAAATGTTATTATTAATGCTGATTCTGTAATTGTTTTTGACGTGTTTTTACTTTCAGATCATATTATTTAATGGTGAACTACAATTTGTTTGTCTTTTCTCAAGACTTCAATAAAGAGGAAGACATCCACAGATTTGTAACAGGTTTGTACCAATAGAGTTCAAATGATAAGCCACTCAGCGACACTTACTGTAAGTTGCAGTATTTTTGTGTGAAGTTCTTTGCTCTTTTCCTAATATTTTTTTTTTACTGACTTTTTTTGTGGTGTGTTGAGTTTTGGTATTTCCCATGCCACAGCCTCTTTACTTAAAGTTTTCAATTAAAGGCCATTAAATATCACATCTACAGTGTGTTGTCGTATACCATTTTGTAGCATGTACATTGCTGTTGAACTCCAGCATTCAGCTTTAGGATTTGTCAAGAAGCCAATGCTACATGCCATTATTAGCGACATTTAAACAATCAGTTCCACCTTTTTTGCTGATATGTTGTTTTGTAAGACATTGGGTAAATGTCAGACATCTGCATCTCATTAATGGGAGACCGTAGAGGACTACTCCCTAAAAGCAAATCCACCATCATCCAACATGGGTTAAAAAAACAGTCCTGAAATATCACAATATTTTTAAAAAGCAGGGATCTTACCACAATTGTCAGTACAGGGTTTTCTTTTTTCCCCCAGACAGGGTGGATATTGATTATTGTGCAGACTACCAAAAGTTTCTGTGAATCATTTTCATATTTTGACAGTCTTTTTGCATATGGGTTTAATGTGGAAACATATATAAATATAATATTTTAGAGTGTAACATTTGTTATTGATTTCTATGTGTTGTCCTAGAGCCACAGTAGTTTTGGTGATCTGAATTGTGTTTTCCTGCAGCTGTGACATGCAGTGTGAGGTCATATAAAACCCTTTTCAAAGCAAGATATGTTGGTGAAATTATAGTCTGACTTTGTTTGCGTGAAGAATGAATCAGTCAGCCAAAGTTCCTTTGCAGAGCCAGTGTTTTTAAGAGTTTACCAAGAATATCTAACACTCTTATTAGGCTAGATATCATGCAGCAGGGATGGAGGTCGGCAGAGTAACTGTACCAGACAGAATTAAAAGAGCATCAGTTCCTGCACACCGAAGAAATCAAATCCTACCTCTTGACATCAGCAAGCTCACCCGATTGCAGAATATTTCTGGAGGCCGTTAGATCAAATTAACTAAGTGAAATGTGTTTATCTGTTTGTTTGTTTTATTTTTTTTAAAGCTGATTCGTTTAAATATATATTCAGTTTTTAAATATTTTAAATTAATTTCTCCTCTGGAATGAGGAAGACGTTTCTTAATTTTTAGGGTCTAGTTTATTTTGATGGGATGGTTTCTGAGCTATAGATTTACAGATAATTGTGGGATTCTTGCCTGATTGACACGTCGATCTAAACCGGTGTGTGGGCTCGTGCATATCCTGTAATTATCCAGAGCTTGACGTGATGTGAGTTTTTGTGAGCATTTTGTTTCAACTGCATCAGCTCCTCTGCTGTTTGCACATATTAAAGAAAAATATCTGTTTCTCTCCATTTTTTTTTCACAATTGTTTTTTTTGTTGGGTTATATAGCCTTAAACGATTATGTCAAAATAAAGGACTAACCTATAAATACAACCCTAAATTGAAGGGAAAAATCTGTTAATCGTACTGTGTGGTTATTTTTATTTTTTTCTGTCCTGCAAATCCCACATATGCATTTGTTAATCATACATGTATTATTAATTTTACACGACATATGGAATTTAAATAGCCTATTTCATAAAACGAAAGTTAATACTTTTAAATACAAAAATAGAAACCTTTAATCATTATTATAATGAGCATTAACAGCAAGGAGAATACATATGATTACAGCATTGAAATTAATTAAATTAGATTTTACTCTATGAAATTTGAATAAATGCATTATGATATTTTTCTTATGTAGGCCTTTTTTGGGGCATTATTTTTCTGTTCTAATGAAGATACAGTTGAGCCTGAATACAGTATAAAGCATCCATACGTATGGCAATGCTGCATATAAAATGTCTATTTATATGCCTGAGTATATGTGGGTTAATTATTGCTTTACAGCCTATATGTCAGCTGTAGTTGTATAATTCTGGTAGCAAATAAATGGCAATTATATAAATAACTATAATTTACATTGGATATTTTTCTCTCTGGAAGCAGCTATAAATGGCTGAGATATCAAACATACACCACCAGAGTTGGAGTAAATTTCTGTCATAACTGTTCCAGAGTGTGTCCACCCTTCTCACGCAAATGAAACTCTTTCCTCACCGCCCCCTTCTTTAACTAAAAGGCAGGCCAGGGAGCCGCACAAACTTTCACTACAGCTCTACGGAGACACTCTGGTTCTCTGCTTGTTGCGCTCTCGTCGACCTTGCAGCTCTGCAGTCTCCCCTGCACATATGAAGCCTTGGAGTAAAAGCTGCCAGCCCCTCAATTTGATTCACTTCCTGTAGTCAGACTCCTTCCCAAAAACAGGAGAGAGGGGGAAACTGGGAAAGGAGGAAATCTTTCTGTTCTAAATAAGGCTCACTGCGGAGCAGCAAGCAACTCCTCGCCTCTGCATAGCTTCATGACTTTTGCAGTTTGTGTCACTGGCAGTCAGCTCGTCGTGCACAGCAGCGTTTTAAAGGGAGAAAGCATTTTGCGTTTAAAAACAAAACTGTGCGCCAGTTACACCCGAATCCCTGCGTGGTACGGATGGTACAAATTTTGACGCCCATCGCCGAATCTTCTCCTGATTGCACGCGCCGAATTTGGAGACACTGTATGCTGTGAGACTCCAGGGGTTCATGTACTGGAAAAATGAAGTTTTGTCCCCTCTTTCAGAGGGAAATAAGATTCTGTCCGAAGGAATTCCCACGAAGCAGGTACTAACGCTTTGGAAACGGCTGAGCTTCAACTGTGTGCGTAAAAAGTTCACATTGGAGAGGTAGCCTACCCCACTTATGCACTGTTTGGGCCTTCCCTATTTGGCTTAGACTGAATACGTTTTTATGTGATTGCTATGAGGTATAATGGTGCAATAAGTAGCCAATGTGAAATCATTTTAATTTTCCTAAGTGTTTCTCTTCTTTCTTGAACATTCAGTGGATCTAAATCTGCTGCTGCGAAAACGCGCACTTTATTTGCAGCCCTCAGCATCGTGTTTGAGTTTTGTTTTGTCTCTCTGTGATGTCATGAGAATCACTGCTTGTGTACTGAGATCAGCTGCACGCGCCAGCCGCTGTGAAGAGGCACGCGCCTCTCTGCCATGAATAGCGTGATTTGCGGTCCGCAAGCCTCTCCAGCTCTGCCAATTCGCCCGAGAAGAATTGGATTTTAATTACAGCCATTAAAAATCAAATTTGCAATTCTTTGGGTGACCCGTTGCCTTTTTCTGATTGACAGTTGAAATTGACACTCCGGGTCCCTCTTATCCGCAGCGTTTCAAGCTATTTGTAATTACAGGTAGCCCCCCTCCCCTCCTCCACTCTCGTGTTCTGGATTGCGGAGAAAATACTATTATTCTGAGAGGCACGGGTTAAGGGGAAGGGAAAAATCAATCCAAATTGAAATAGCTTCATTAAAATGTGCCTTTTGTTGCGGGGGCCCTTTGAACAGTGTTAACCGGGGTTTATTGTCAGGACTACTTTATATAGGAGTAGCCTTGAAGAGCTGTCTGCAAATGTCTCCCGAGGATTTCTTTGCTGAAGATGAGACGAGGAAAGTGATGAAGAATTTCCGTTCACTGAACGTTGTCTTATAGGTGATCTCTACCGAGCATCAGAGTACGCCGGGAGCCTCGCGCTGCAGTGTGGACTCTACGCGCACGCCAATGGTGAGAGCTTTATTGCCTATTTATGCTTTGAAAATGTCTGGATCATTCAGTGCGCATGTTGCGCGCAGTAGATGACCGCTTGGCCCGTGCGCATCCAATGCATGCGGAAACAGAGTTAGGAGTCATGCAAATGTATAGTTGACATTTGTGAATTTTGCGGGCATTGCTGCAGACCACATCATGAAAATGGCGACATCTGCAAACGGGCACTGTGGGGATGAGGATTATTCTGTGTGTTACTGAGCTGTGCTGATGCCCTCTTGCAGTCTCACTCGGACGGAGAATCCCAGCGGTCGAACATGGAGCGGGAGGACACTCGCTCGTCCCCCAGCACGCCGTCCACCCCCTCCGTGTGCTCGCCGACCTCCACCACCAGCTCGGTACCGTCCACCGGGAAGAACGTGTGCGCCAGCTGCGGTCAGGAGATCCTGGACAGATACTTGCTGAAGGTGAGAGGCCGGCCAGATTCACTTCGACTAAAACCTGCTGAAAGTTCCAGACTGGTCAGACCAGAAAATATTTTATTCTGGGGGAGACTGTGTATTTGTTTACTCTTTTTTACGCCTGCATTAACATAGACAAAACATAGCTTGTCTACACAAGACCAGCAGAAGCGAGTGAATGAGGTTGCCATGTTGACCGCTAGTCCTGTTTTGGTTTGGACACTTCTGCTGTCTTTTTTGCGCTGATGTACTCTACTGGAATGAACAGCGGCCTGGACTGAACTTTAGGCGTCCTTACTGTCGCACGGACACAAAAATAAAGAAATAACCTCCTAACTGAAGGGGGCCTACAGATTTACCTTCTACATTTCTAACTCATTTAATATTAGTTGTTTGAACGCAAAAAATACATAAACCCTTAACTTCTTGTAATTGTAACCGATGCATCTGCACCGTAACATTTTAGGCAACAAAATAGGCTAAAGCAACAGGCGGTGTTTGGGACACCGCAGGCACAACAGGATCCATGTTTTGGTTTTTACTGTTTTACAGCCTCGCTGTCAATACAACTTGTCTTGTCGCGTGCGCTCGCGTGCTCCCAACCAAAGTAGCCTCTGTAATCGCGCGCAAATGGGTGTGTTTGTCAGGAAGTGTGAATATCATTAGTCAATTATCTGAGTCTATTTTGATGTCAGTCTGCAGAACGTAATGGGAAACATTGTTTGGACAAGAAAAATTATGGCAGTTATTTTTATTCAGATATTTCAGTCTATGGAAAATAAATAGGGCTATTTATGTTATAAATAATTTCAATTTTAAGATGAAACTAATAAGATTAAAAACATTTTATTTTTGTTGTTGTGTCAAAGTCCAGGCCTATTAGGATATTATTTGAAACTGTAGTGTCTCTGTAATCATTTAAAATATATTTTATACTACTGACTGAAAAGGTATATTTAAATTATGTTAGGCTATAAATTAATTTAAAAATAGATAGGCTACAATTGATGATGTATTTGCTCTTTTCTGTTTTATCTTCATTAATGGGATTCCTGTCCTGTTTAAAAAAATAACTTGCCCTCTTTCTCTTGTGTAAAATGTTTCATACTGGCTGATGCTGTAGGCCTAAATATATGTTTGCAAATAAATCAGCATCTACTGATCTGAAAAGTTCTAAAGTGGTTGCAATAAATGATGCTTTGATGGACATAGGCTATATATATATATATAATTTAAAGTTTTTAATGCTTTTATAAGCAGTTCATTGGGGCGCAAAATAGTCGGAAACTTCACGTGATTTTGTTTAGACTATCCATACTTTTCAAACTGTTGACTTTCCCTCATGATCTGAAAATCTCTCCTGAAGTCTATGTTAAACTTCAAACTGATATGTCATTATTACAGATTGGGATTTTTTTAATATTATATATATATATATAATTATACATATATATTATATTATGTTATTGTGTTTGTTTGTTTTTCCATTTTGCTAAAAGGATATCATAATTACCGGTGGATGAAAATATTGCACAGAAAGTGTTATGTAAGGTCCAAAGAGAGTGCTTTAGGAATCGATATTTTTAAATATGCATGCATTTCAGAAACAACTAGTCTACCTTTTATTATAGGCTAATGATTTAAGTAGGAGTGATACTAATATTTCCTAAGCAAAACCACAAGTCTATTTAGGAATATTGGGGTAAATAAATATTGTGCTGCTATAAAGAGCATGATGGGACCTCTATAAAGTCACAGTAGGCAACATAGACTTACTAAAAGGCCGTAATGTAGGCCTAATGTTTTTTATAATTATACCGTCGTAGATAAATCATAATAGCTATGCTTAAATGACTTTAAACTCATTATTATATATGGAAATTATAAAGAAATATAACAAATTTTGTGTTGGCATTAAGTAATAAAATTATAGTATTAGCTACGTCAATAAGCACAATGTTGCACAGTAGCTTTCAGGGAAAAATTTATATCATAGCAATGGCCTACACGTTCAGCAAGGCAGGCACACTGTACGTCCTCGCTGTAGTGATTAATCATCAGTGTGTGTGTGTGTGTGTGTGTTTGACATGGATGTTGTGTCTTTGCAGGTGAACAACCTGATCTGGCACGTGCGCTGTCTGGAGTGCTCTGTCTGCAGGACTTCGCTACGTCAGCACAACAGCTGCTACATTAAAAACAAAGAAATCTTCTGTAAAATGGATTATTTCAGGTAGGGTAAGTTTATGACCGTGTTTTCAAAATACCACGCCTGCTCTGCCAACACAGGCCTCTCTCTCTCTCTCTCTCTCTCTCTCTCACACACACACACACACACACACGCACGCACGCACACGCACGCACACACACACACACACACACACACACGCACACGCACACACACACACACACACACTTCCTTTGAGACGGATGCGGGTTGCCTTAAATGTGCTCTTGAAAGACCTTTTCAAAAACTCTCAAAGTCTGTAACAAAATAAAAGTCTTTAATGATAGTGCCTAGCTGAAAGATCCACTCTTTTATTATGGCTATCCAAAACACAACAGTTCCACTAGCTACAAAAATAATAGGCCTATATCTAGTCTACCAGAATAACTGCGCTTTATCTTAAAATGCAGGATATTTTTGACCACGTTTTACTAGCGTCTGGCGCTCAGATCCTATCGGATTTAAAGTGGCGCACTGAAGTAACAGTGGATTATTTTAGTGATTGATTTCCCGTGGACCATTGCAGATCAGACAGGCCATGGACCCGTAGTTTCCTGGACACAGCAGTTATCGCTGTCTTTATCATATCAACACACAGTTATTGCACCAAGTGCCACGAAAGTGACGGTTTTATCATCCGGAGAGGCACACGTGAAACAAACGGAAATTGCCGGAAATACCCGTTAAATCTGGGTTTTGTCGGTCCCTACAGGCAAACAAAGCGTTAAGTGCCACGAAAACTATTCTCTTCTATTTCTATTGTAGCCGACATCGACGACCTAGAACGCATCAAATAAACTGTGAAAATAAACTGTCTCTATCTATCTCGTTAATTTTATTATTTTCATGCAAGAGTGAAAGAGCGATACAATAAATAAATACAGATAGTGATCACACAGAATCACACACACACATGCACACACACTGGGGAAATGCAGTGTGTTGATTTATTGTAATTCAGTGCTGAATTTAAAATCAGTTGCATTCATTACATGCAGTAGGCTATACTGTACTTGTGTTTACATGTGTGTGTGTGTGGTGGTGGTGGTGGGGGGGTGTTGGTTGGCTCATGGTTTTACTCATTGATTTTATCTCATACACACTTTTTTGACCATGTGAAAGGGTGTGTGTGTGTGTGTGTGTGTATGTGTGGTATGTGTGTGTGTGTGTGGTATCTGAGGTTAAATGAGGTTCACACCAGCAACATAGTACAATTCTGTGCTGTAGCCTGAAGCATTGTGTATATATTGTATGGACACCCATGCCATGTTTCTGCGTGCAAGTGTGTGTGTGTGAGTGCTTGGACCTGTGTGTGAGCTTTGGTGTTTCTCTGATCGAAACCTGACACCTAGCCACTGCTCTGAGGTTTATAATCACCAGCAATTAGTCGTCCTCCACCCTAGACCCTCAGGCCTCCAGACCAGCAATTAGACCTCCCCGGGTGCCTGGTCAGCACGTTTCTGATCTGAATGTGACTCCTATCCAAAATAAAAAACACACAAGCTAAGACAGATATGTGCAAACTTACACACCTCAATATTGATGAAACGTTCATGTTTGCACATATTAGTAAGAATACACTGTACACATTGCCTCCTTTTACAACTCAAAAGACTCTGACACAGTCACTCACACATAAACATACACTGAGATCTCTGTTTATTTATGCATGTCCAACAGCTGCCAATCATTTTGCTCATTGCTCACAAAGTGGAGATTTTTGTGTTTGCTCTGCCACATCATAATAATATTTTTATCTGACCCGTCACCATTTAAATGCTCCTTCACCATTCACCCCTCTCGCCCTCAACACTGCTCCCTGGACTATGATCCAGTATATTAAACATGCAGAGTGAATTTAAAATATGCCAGAGCATTTGAAAATGCTAATTAGGGGTACAGATGTAGCTGCCACTGAGTCATATATTTTATGCTCATCAGAGAAATCCTACACTGTAATTATATAAAATACAGTAATTGTGATCAAAGAGCCTGCCTGGATATATAGAAGCGATAAATGTGTTCACACTAGTGGTAGACACACCAGGATGAGGATTAGAAATATCGCAATTAATTTCAAGACACAGTACAGTTTACACAAATTCATGCAGTAGTTTTTTGTCAACTAGGGTGCAGCAGTGAGCCACGTCCACTGTAGTGCTGTCCACATAGACTTTGAAAGGTATGCTAAAACAAGGTTTCCAACTGTAGCTCAAATTATGGGTGCATTTTGTTTCTAGTTAATAAGTAAAATAAAAAAACGTAAACCTGAACAGCTTCACATTCAAGCTCTTGCAGCTGTCATAGTTGTAGTGTTGTGACCTTTGTGAATCTGTGCTTTAGCCTATACTGCCGTACAAAAAAGAGCATATTCGGTTTGAATTCAAACCATTTTCCAACTGTCTGACTAAGGTTTTACAACATATAAATGATTATGCCATATAAATTTAATTTGCGGTGACTGCACTCCGGCTAACTCAAGCTAGTTAGTAAGCCACAGCTAGCCTTAGCGAAACCTATTTCCCCCCACTTTCCTACCCGATTCCTGTAATTGAAAAATCTATTTTAATTTAAAATATATATATATATATATATATATATATATATATTTTATGCTCCAACATCATAATAAGTGAATTTATTATACCACATAAATGAGGCAGTTAATAAATCTAATCATAATGGAGATAAAAGGGACACCAGATAGCAGAGTTCTGCTAAATCTAACTAGCCTAGCTTAGCAGAGCTGCAGGGACTGTAACCTGAGTTTCTGCCTTTAAATCATATATTTAAATCTATAAATTAAGTTTTTTCATTTTACACTAAGGGGGTAAATTAAGGTATATCCGTATATCCTTGTATATCCGTTACACAGCTTGTCACCATCAAACTTCAGATCCTAACTTCCCTGTTGGGTAGTTACTGCTTTCTGCATTTGTGAGGAAGTATAGCCATGTACTAAGTTGCTTTTCTTAAATGTTTTAGATGTTTTGATGAATGGTATGAACTATAGTTAATTTTCACCCGCCTTCATAAAATGTAAAACTAGTCACTTATTAATTTCAAAGGTTCAAAGGGACTAACTGTACACTATCTGCTGCAGAATGACTCTATAGATAAGAATGACAAGCAAAGTAATTTGAAATTCGATTTGATTGTCTGGATTTACTAGGGTCAAACTGTTAGACATTTTGCATAATAAAAAACTAATTTGGATAATAATATTTGTAGGTTTAGATTAGATTTCTTAGAAAAAAAACACACGACTAAATGAGAAATGATTTACAAAATTTTGCAGCAACAGTGAAGCTTTGCTGCCGGGCTAGAGCCTGCACACTGGTTACCTCTGTAAATATAAACTGTAATCTGAGTTTAGGCCAGATTTAAACTAGGCTAAACACCACTGCGAGTCCAGATCCTCTGGACTGGTTTCAAACCTCTGGAGACATTTCCTCATCTGTGTCAGCCTCTCATCTGGCTTTGGACTGACAGCTGCTTTAATGGGGCGTAATAGCAGGAAATCAGAGTGGGTTTCCCTCCATATATATGTGTGTGCGTGTGTGTATGTGTGTGTGTGTGTGTGTGTGTGTGTGTACTGGGGAAGGAAGGTGGTGTGTGTATGTTGGGAATCGGGATAGGAGGCGCAGGACAGAGCCCGTGCTGTGCCTCTGAAACCCAGGTCAGGCCTCAGGGGCTTGCTCACACACACAAACACACACACACACACACACACACACACAGAGACACACACACACACACACACACACACACACACACACAGAGACACACACAGACACACACACACACACACACAGACACACAGACACACAGACACACACACACACACACACACACACAAACACACACAGACACACACACACACACACACACACACACACAGACACAGACACACACAGGCACAGACACACACACACGCAAACCATGTCTTTATCAGCCTCCTCCCCTGACCCCCCCCCACACACACACACACTCTGTAGAAACATCATCCTCGTCCGTGAGCTGCAGGCCACACAGGAAGTTGCATTGCAGCACTAATCAAGGGCAGCCTGTGATACTGACAGTGTAACCTGAGTCCATATATGTAGGGAACTTAGTGGGTGAGATGTGTGCACGTGTGCATGTGTGTGCGTGTATTGTAATAATAATTATTCATCAACCCTCATACGTCTCCATAGCAACAAAGACAAGTAAGACAAAGACAAGAGGGATTTCAGTTTTATTAAGAACTGAATGAATTGAAATTATAATAAGATTGCTTAGTCAAAGCATTGAAATAGATCATTCATTTTGTAAAGCCGATTGGTTATTACAAAAAACTGCCTGTGTTCACAGTTACAGAAGTCTCACAAAATAGATTTCCTTTGTGCAGGGTTAATATGTTAAAGCCTGATAATCTCTTAAAAGAAGTTGTCTGTAAAGTATTTAGATCAATTTCCTATCTTAGATTCCCATACAACAAGGCCTAACACAAATCTTAAAACCGCATAGTCAAGCAAGAAATCTCTTAGGACAAATCTAATAGAGATTAGAGTATTCTCATAGCACATCAGAAATAATCCAAAAAACGTGCACCTCCTCAAGCCCCTCTTTCAGCAGCAGGTGAATTACTGTGAAAAAAAAAAGAAGAAATAAAGATTTGGTGAAAGAAGTGAAACAAATAGGAGAGGTCTGGGGGGAAAGGGAGTTTTGCGGTGTAGGATTTTGCCTCATGTGAGTGATATGGAGGGCCATAAGGATTGACATTGCTCCAAAATAAACACCAGGTTTTTGGTACAAAGACAAAACGAGATAAAAAAAAGACGGAAAAGGGGTGGGGTGAGATGGAGGAAGAGGAGGAGGTGGTTAAAACAAGGGATGATTTGCAGCTTTTCTGGGTTCTGTCTTGGAGCATGAAACTGACAAGCTGTCATGCTAGATTAGCCACAATGTTCCACAATATTTTCCTCTTTACTGTAGAAACAGCCTGGAATTCTCCATAACAATCTGAAACGATACGCGCACAGTACAGTAAGCCACGGAGTCGATTTGTCCCCGGCATGGCTTTATTGGGTTATAAGAGGTTTTTTGGTTAAGTTGCACATATCTGTGACAACTTAAGCCCTCTGTAAGTGCTATGCCGGCTAATTTTATTTCAAGGTCACCACAAAGACTTTCCCCCCGTGGTTTCATTGATGTAATGCTTAACTGAATGTTTGTTATGAGGAATACCAGGCCTGGCAAAATGTAAATGCTCTGTTTTTTTATTTGGATATTGGTTTGTTGATGGAAAATATAGATAATTTGACTGCAATAATAAAGACTAGGAAGGCAGACAGACCAATAAGAGTCAGATCCTCAAACAGTAGCCATGTAATGATGACCTATAAATATCCTCTACCATACTACATGCATGAAAATGGAACCTCTCGCCAATAAGCTCATATACAGGAGGGACAGGAGGTTGTGAGATGTCAGGGCTATACTATGCTTTCATCCCAGATAGAGTGGACTTGAGTGCACTGATGCGCTGCCAAACCCACTCACTTGGCAGCCCCTCGTGCTCTCCGTCCCCTTGCTCTCTCTCTCTCTCCGCCATTGACGCTCTTTACTGTGCTATTTCCCTCAGCCACTCACTTCCTCTCTCCATGTCTACTCTTTTCATCCTGCCCTCAACAGTTCTTGCCTCCTTCGTACCTCTATTGACTCTTGACCACTCTTTGAATTTGGCTCATGTTGTGATGCTACGCGTGCATGAGTTTTTTCTTTAAAGCCGCTTGTCTGCTGAAAAAAGACAATCCCATCAACATGGAAATGTTTCTAATTTGAGCTAAAACCATGTCTGTGCAGTTTTATGTTATTCTTATTGCCCTCAGTTTTACCCTTCTTTACCCTACCCTTTTCTCGCAGGCTGTTTACAAATCCTGCCTCCTTCAGCAGAATTGGTGGCTGCTGACCCCAACAATGGTCCTTAACCTAACCATGACCATCTCAAACCTAAGTCATTTTATACCCTTAATGTGCACTTTAAACGAGGAGGTTAATCTCTCCTGATTCTGGTGTAAAACAGGAAATTTGTATAATATTTCAGTTGTATTAGTGTATTTTGTTTGGATGCTCCACAGTGCAGCAGCTGCATATTTTTTTGTATTTTCAACAAAACTAATTAGGCATTATATGTGCAACCGAAGCCTGATATGGCTTATTCCTCCCTGCCATAGACCTCCATTGTTGTACTTTTATTAAAAACACACCGTTGCACAGAGTGACATTTTATTATGATAACCATGGGCAATGTTGCTAATTTTGAGTCAGCTCACAATTGCCCCTAAATGCAATATTCACAAAATTACAGTGCCTTTTTAAAAAGAAATACTCTATGTGTACTGTATGTGTGACCCATTTTGAAAGATTTACATCTTACCCAGGGGTAAATGGGAGGGGATCTAAGTGCCACAGAGATGGTAGGAAAGTCAAAAAATATTGAGAGAGGGACTAATGCAGTATTGGCTTTGGTCTTTTCATGGAACTAGGAAAATATAGAAAACCACCAGCCTTATCCATTCAGAATAAAAGAACATACACCTCACACACTTCAGGTAAATATAACTATGGCAGTCTTTACTTTTCTCAGCACTCAAGCTATCCCACTCTTGTATTTGTCTCATTCTTTCCACAATCACATTCAAATACTTCAAACGATAAGAACATGTTGATTTCTTTGTCATCACCTTGTTTTGAGCTCATGAGGAATTGTCTTAAAGCAACCCGTTCCCTGCCTACCCTCTTTCTGACCATTTATCTTTCATCATCTTCCTCTGCGCCCCTCAACCCCCCACAACACCCACCCAGTCTGAACAGTAAGTCAGGTGGTTTAGGTTTATATGCCGCCTGACCTCACTGTTGCTATCAGTTACAGCGCGGCAATCTAAAGTGATGTCATCCACGTCTTTCTTCATCTTCCACTGTATGTAAAACCACCCTGGTTTACTCGTGTGTTGGTGTGTTCCCCTGGTGTGTGTGCGTGTCTGTGTTTGTGTGTGCGAGCGTGTGCATATGTCAGGGCCTTCATAGATCAGCCAGGAAATTGCAGGTGTTGGTTTGTTTGTACTCAAGGCTCAGCTTGCAGCCGCAGTCAGGAGTCTTTTCTGAAGGCCATATCCTCCTCTAGGGTTTCTACCTTAAAACCTTTGAGTTCTGCCAAAACTTTAACATTTATTTTTGACTTCAGCTCTCAGCAAAATATTCTCATAGAAACAGGTGCCTGTGCGTATTTAATTCTATGTGTGTACTCTCTGGAAATCGCCTTGAGATAAGATTCAAAAGATCATCTACGCTGCAATTTTCTCTACTGAAATGTTGCTTTTACATCATGCACAGTCACAAATTCCTTAATAAGTTTCTTTCTCCTGCTTCTCTTCCTCTGCCCCTGTTCTCTTATTCTCTCCCTCACAGTAGGTTTGGTACTAAGTGTGCCCGCTGTGGGCGGCAGATATATGCCAGCGACTGGGTGCGCCGTGCGAGGGGAAACGCATACCACTTGGCATGTTTTGCGTGCTACTCGTGTAAGAGGCAGTTGTCTACGGGAGAGGAGTTTGGCTTGGTGGAGGAGAAGGTCCTGTGTCGGATCCACTACGACACCATGGTGGAGAACCTCAAACGAGCGGCTGAGAGTGGTGAGTAGTGGTTCTGGCAAATTTACTGCTATGGTTCTCTGCGGCTGTCCAGATGTTTGCTCAGGAGTATTCCCAAACAGACTTTCTCTGAGTTTGTGAATTTGAATATTTACTGTTTTTTATATTTTTGATGATTTAATATGCCTGGCCTCCTGCTTTCTGACTTCTCAGTGGTTCCGATGGATGTCCACACAATGAGTGGATTAGCAGGTCATGTTACGAGAGCTCAAGACCCACAAACTTGGGCCCCAACTGAGGAAAACATTCCTTTATGATACAGTGTCCAAGTTCAAATACATGTTCTAGAACTATCTTGGTCATTTAAAATGCTTATTCAACACATTTGCCTGTCATTTCACATGTCTGCCGCCGTGTTTTTCAGGCAATGGTATCACATTAGAGGGAGCAGTTCCAACAGAACAAGACAGTCAGCCGAAACCGGCCAAAAGGGCACGGACGTCCTTCACTGCAGAACAGCTACAGGTCAGACAAACACATCGCACTAATCTCAGTCTAAAACAAATATGTTTCTAATACAGTTTGCAGCTTGTTTTGTAAAAATGTGAAGCACTTTCATCACAGAAGTGCATTTTAACCCTAAATTCTATGTGTAATGATCCCAGATATCAGCAGCGTTTGATTGTTATGCTAATGTTTTGTCTCAATATGCAGATCATGCAGGCGCAGTTTGCCCAGGACAACAATCCAGATGCCCAGACGCTACAGAAACTAGCTGATATGACAGGCCTAAGCAGGAGAGTGATACAGGTCAGTACACAGAAACCCACACTCTTCTGGTGCTAATGACTCTACTTATGGTGTGTTTGTAGTTATATGTATTGAAATTGCATAACTCAAACATACAAACACCAACATATTGATCCAGCCATAAAATGAGAAAATTCAGATTATGTTAACTGTCAGTATATTATAAAATATTCAGATATGCGCACCCATATTGCTAAATATATGCTTTGTCTGTCATTTATTGTTTTTTAAAATGTACTTTTGAAATAAATCAACATATTCCATTTCAAGAATGTAGCTACATGATGTCTGGTTACATTGCGTCTTCATAGGTGTGGTTTCAAAACTGCAGAGCAAGACACAAAAAGCACACGCCCCAGCACAGTGGGGCTCCCCAAGGTCATCCCCAGTCCAGGATACCCTCATCTCTGCCCGATGAGCTGCATTACTCCCCCTTTGGCAGTCCTGAACGGGCACGCATGGTGGCCCTTCACGGGTACATTGACAGTAAGTTGTAATATACTTTAGTGCGGTAAAAAGCTGACCTTTAAGTTTTTGGTAGTGCTTTCAATGACTGTTAGGTTTGTTTCCTACAGTAGATTATTTACACAATTTTTAAAATCCTTAATGTATTTTCTGTGTGCTCTCCAGGTCATCCTTTCTCCGTGCTGACCTCTCAGAGTCTCCCTCACCAGGCCATGTCGCTGCCCCAGCTCCCCCTCAGCCGCTAGCGCTCCACTATGACCCTTATAACCCCTAAACCTCCGGATCCTAACCCTTGATCTCCCATCACTGGCGTCTGCAGACCTGACCCAGAGGTCAAGCAGGAGTCAGCTTGGAGAAAAGACACATCTTTCAGGAGCCCTGCCCACTCGGAAACAGAAAAAGAAATGGAAGAAAGAGGAAAAACTGAGACACATCCATCCTTGTGGATTTTCTTTTCTTTCTGAGGACAGGAATATCCCACCTGCAGCCACGCTGTCAAAAATGAGCATGAAGCATTTATCATTAGCAGGAACTCACTGACTGTATTTTACACCAACTGAAGAACACATTTTGCTTCACATGTACAGCATCCTCCATGCTACTCATCCACCCTCTGACTTGATGGTGGAGGGAGTTTTAAAGGGAGGACCAAGGAAGCCGGACTGAAGCCTCTTGAGTGCTGTCAGAATACTGAAGATAAACAAAATGGGGAAAATTTAAGGGGGACTGTCATTGTGGCCCATGGGCCAAGCACACACAGTAGACCACAGAGGTAAGACGACTCCTTCTTTTCTCTCTAAGCAACCATGAAGGAAACCTAAATCTAAATGAAATATGTTGATTTTCTTTAGCAATGACAAAGTGACATTTCAAAAACCCCAGAAATTTCCCAGATACTATTTTGCTCAACTTTCCACTGAAATGAGGTGTAGATTTTTGTTAACGAATGAAAATGTTGTGTGCCTTATCCATTATTAAAAGAAACTGCAGATGTTTACAGCAGTGAATCAGCTAATTAAAATGGTAGCCTGTAATTCATCAGTTAATTAAAGATTTGGACAGGTTTTTTTATTGGGCAGAAAAAATAGGATGATTTAAAATTTTACGTTGGTGGAAATCACAAAATATGTCCACAGACAGCATCTTGACTGTTTATCATGAAGGAAAACCATAAAGAAATTGTATCATTAAATTATGGCTGTAACATTAGAAGCAGGCGGTAACAGGATTTAAACCGTCATTTCTTTAAACTGACAGCTAAACAGGGGAAACTCCGAGATAAGCATAGTTGTCAAACTACACATTCCTACAAAATCTGTCATGTCAAAATGACATATTATCATATTTTCAAATGCGTGTATTGTCACTAATTTCTAAGGTTGCTTGTTCATCCTATGCCTGTGTGTTTTTCACACAAAGAGGGAAATGGAGTGTTGGTGTTTTGGTACAATATGGACAATATGAAACAGATTGGGGTTGTACATGTGTGTATTTCTGTGTGTGTGTGTGTGCGTGTGTGTGTGTGTATTGGCAGGGGAAGAGAGTGTGCATCTGTGTTTTAGTGCCATGGCCATTGTATGAAGAACAGGATCCAAGAAGACCTCAATGTCCTTGTATTTATTGAGATGGTAAATCCCTGTAAAGCACTTTCCCCCCCCTCTGAAATTGTTTTGTTTTGTCAAAAAACATGAAATGAAACAAAAAAGTTTATTTGATAGACTGTGGATCATAAATGTTTTGTGTACTAAAATGCAATAAAATAGAATGTGATATTTTTGTGGTTTCGGATCATTTTTTAGGATTAAATTAATGAAGCAATAATTCACTTTTATTTCCACCCAAAGAGCATGTTTGGCACAAAGCAAAGAAAATTGAGCTCAGCTGGGCAAACATACAAATAAAATAAATAAATATGAAGTAATTGTATTTTATGTGTTTTTAAATTATGCATGATGTTTCACTGTCTCTTTGCTTCTTGTGCTTGTGGTTTGGTACATGTTCAGTTCTTTGGTTGTAGGTTCATGTATTTGCTCTTATTTCTGTGGATAGTTGTGTACATCCTGGTGTGTGTGTGTGCGTGTATGCGTGTGAGCGTCTGCGCGCGCATTTTTTTTTTTGTGAATGTGTATTTGCCATGAAGGAGGAAGGTTGCATCATGGGAAAGATTCCCTTTTGATTGAGGTGCTATATCGTTTATGGTGATTATGCGTTAAAGTAGTTTAGTCTTTAATGAGTACATGACACATACACAGAACTGCGCTCTGTTTATGATATCTGTTGATTTATTATTTATAATATTTTGTCTACCAGACCATGCATGGATCTTATCCTGCTAATCTCATACAATTATTTTTAAATATGACTGATTACTGCACTTTTCATTGATGACATCCTGCAGCATGAAGCCTAAATAGCCTAAATATTAGTTTATTTAATGACTATGAATGTCACACTTATAATATCTCTGTATGCAGGAGCACTCCCTGTCCGGGTTTGAATGTGCATGTAAGAAGAAGCCCAAAACTCTTCCTATCTGGGTTAAAAACGGCATCAAAACTGTATAGTATCCACTGACCTTCTGTGTGAGACACAAACAGTAGGCCACCATTTATGTTGAACAAACAGGAATGAAAGGCATTTTTGTGTTTCAGATCATTGTTTTACCAAATCAGTTTCGTTTTAGGGATCGGAAATTTGTTGTATGATCACGTTAAAACAAAAACACCAACGGACAACCTGTATTAGACTTTTGATCCTGCGGAATGTGATATTCAGATAAATGCTTCTGGTTGCTAGACATGCGACATCAGATGGATTTCAAATAAATAGGCTATAGTTATATGTTTGCACAACCAACAAAAAGCTCAAAACAAGTAGTCTAGTTTATTTAATCAAACCAAATGAAATACACCGTGGTGCTTGTCAATTCTCACACCCTTTCACTTTAAAAATATTTAGGTCTAAAGATTAAAAAAGGACAATAAATCACAACTTGATAATATACAATATAACATTTTTCTTTTCATTCATTGTAGGCTTCTAGACATATTACAAGTTCAATTACAAATTCACTTTCTATAGTTTTAATAGGTTACACATACTAATACGTTGCTAAAAAGAGTCTTGTGTGAAACTTCATCAGTTCACATCGCTGGCCTCTTCAGGTCTGGTTGCGACAGATTTTTTAGGATCAACGCCAGGCACTTCATCCAAAGATTTCCGACAAGTCCGCACAATCCACTCATGTTCGGAGTCATCTGTTGGAAAGATTTTAAATGACATTATTGAGATTTTTTGCAAATACTATTGGAAACAAAGTTTACAGTGAAACTGCATTGTTTTTCTAAACGTTTGACCTATGATTGAATAAGGAAAAAAATAGCCTACACACCGCAGATTAAAAGGTGCACAGCAGTGAGACGTGCTCATTTTGTTCAACTCACTTAAAGCGTTCAAATCAAATCTCTAATAATCAGTAGCCTGCATAATTAAACCACAGGTCATTTCTTGTGTGAGGCTGCAACAGTGAAGTGCCATTCAAGGCTCGGGTAAATTTGTCAAACCAAGATAAGCCTGACAATTAGGAGAAAATAACTTCTCAGAGCCACTTCAGACACCAATAAATAACCTCCAAAAATGGTCGCCAATCTTTATTAAACAGAAACGAGTGCCAGAGGAGCTGATAATAAACCAGTTTTTCATTGTTAAAACTGAAATGAGTAGCTAATTGCAGGGGAAGTGAGCTTTCTCTGGAGCGCCCGCAGCTGCACGCACTTGAGCAGCTCGCGGGCCTCACGCGCAGGTTCCACTGCGCGCGGGGCTCCATTGTATAGAGGATCAGGTCTGCGGCTCTCGGACTGATTGTGTGTAATTGCCAGCGATGGGCGTCAACACTAACAGCCACTTCAAACATACAACCATAACCCCCCCCCTCCTTTCTTTCTACCTGTTCTGACCGGGAGGTCAATTTAACATAGCTATCGTACACGCGGGCAGCTGCCACGCAAACATTCTCAGTCTTTGTGACACCACTTGTTAGTGAAAAAGGTAATTATTTAGGCCCATCCTTGCTGCGTTTAAACCGACCTCAATTAGCCACAAACCTGCCTTAATGGTAATTAGATTGGGACATTTTCATATTTGCTGTAATTCTGCCCTCTTGAGTTTGTATAGCAGCGTTTATCTCAGGGTGTAAGTCATGTGCAATCAGTACAGGTGGCTGGTATATTTAGGTAATTTCCTGCAATTTGAGGACAGCAGGACATTTTTGTGATTTACCAGTTTTTGTAAGTCAATACATTTAGATCTACCTAAAGATGCTTTTCATCAATTCTGTGAAATGAGATATTGCAGTTTGACTAACTCAAAAAACATAAATAAATAAATCAAATCTGCGAGTGTTAGCTTGTATCATCACCTTAATGTTCAGTGAAGTGCAGCACACAACACACGCTTATTTATTAAATAGTATTTTGGTTGACAACCTTCTCGACTGTTACAACCTGCATGGACAACCTTTTGTGCAATGTACACATAGGAGAGAGAGAGTGTGGAAGCCATAATGGCACCTTGTTAAAGTCTGTTTATCTTAATCCTTAAATACACTCAGAGGGGAAAGTGTTTCCTTCCAGCCTAATGGCTGCGAAGAGACACAAACACCCAAGGCCTACACACAAAGACAGACACGCTGGTTTGATTAGCAAAAAGCAAAAATCTGTTTTCTTGTACCATAGTCATTTGCATAAGAGATGATTGCATTCTGCTGGATTTGATGGTGAAACACAAAGGCAGCACTCACAGAAGCAGGAGAGCTATGACTGTGATGCCATCAAGAGACAAACTCTGAACCTGGTCCACTGACGGCATTAATACATACACATTTTGCGGTTTCCAAGTGGAGGCACCACAGTGAAATCAAACTTACTTAAATGTGAAAGCTCAAATAAACATTCAAATGTACATGCATAAGTCATCTGTATCCAATTCACTGCAAACGGAGCGGCCCTTGGTTTTATGTCTTGATGACATCACAGGAAAAACAGCGGCGGCCTTTCCGGTTTTGAGCTTTGAAAGAGCGATACGGATCTTCAGAACTATAAATCCATCTGTCACAGCTCACAGGATTAATGTGTGGATCCTGTTTTGTGGTAGTTATTATTTTTTCTGTCTCAAAGATGGATGAAAAATTAGACCTTCAGGAAAGGCAGCATGAGGATTTGTTCCACTCCCCAGGGCCCTGGCTGATTTTATCTGTCTGTGAAACACCTCGGCTGGACGGGGACAAAGGGAGGGGCTGCGGTTTGGTCACCAGAGGTGTTTTCCTTGGCAGTGGAATGTTTTCAGTGTGGAGCTCTTTCTGTGCGGACTTTCAAAGGGAAGTGGTTATTCCAGAAACAGGAAAGTGCTACAAACAATATGGCAACACATGGCCCCTGCTGGAGCTGCTGCCGCCCCCTGCACCGCTGCCGACTGTTGCTGCCTGTTGCCAAGAGAGAATATACACAACTGATTGTGTGTGTTTGTTTGTTTATAATAACAGAACACGCTCAATCAGCCAGTGGTGGAGATGTGATTGTGCAGATGTGGCCTGCTTGTTCTTTTTTTATTGCACTTTTTTAGAGTAATGCAAATGTTTCACATCTTACCTTCAAACCTAAGTAACAATCTTCATCAGCAACAACAAATTAACTCCAATTATGTGTCTCTGGAAGTTTGGGGGAAAGCAGATAAAAATAACCTTCTTTGAGTTGTTTGTTGATTGTGTGATTTGTGTTTCAGATTTAGCAGTAATCATTTCATTGTGTTGCAGTCTGTTGGCTTTATTTAAGCGGCGCTGGTTAACGACAGTGCACCTCACTGTCGCAGTAAGTTGAAGCACATGTTTGTTGTAATGATTTTATGTCACAGAAGTTCTAATTAAAATAATTCTAACCACAATTATTGAACTTCATCACACAAGCAAGTGTTTTTAGTGAAATGCAGTTTGGTTTAAATTAAACAGTTCTTCCCTCCTAGCCATCCCATCTTCACTCTGCTTAATTCATAGATGAAAACACACCTGATGTCTGCCAGCATTGAGGCTTTGCCATAAAACTTGTGTTTACACAAGTGTATAGTGTGCCACATGACAAAATAACCAACATCCAGATTACCATCAGCTGCACAGGTCATCTTTAAAATGAGAAGACAATGACGGATTAGTTTGCCGGCTCATGTTTCGATGTGACTTAACAGTGTGCAGTTCGCTGACATGCTGTTTTATTCTTCTTTTCAGATTCGCTGGTTTACCCACATAGTGAGAAATAAGCTGAAGACATGGCAAACTGCAGTGTAATATGTAATGACTCATCGCTGTGGTGTGTAAAGTAGAGTTTGGATGAAGAAGGTTGGGAAGAACGTCAGCCAGAAACAAAGTCTGTGATCCCTGAATGTTCATCTTCCACCTGCAGTCACTCATCACTGACTGACACACACACGCACGCACGCACATGCACGCACGCACGCACGCACACACTCAAGATGTTCTTTTCCTTCCCTTATCTATGTATTGCAGGAGATGACTTTTACAGCTGAGATGTCTGTCTCCTGGCCTGTCTACTTTTCAAACAAATTGTTCATAAAAGAATAACTTAAGTTCATTATCCAAACAAATCACTGATATCTGGACGATGATGTGACTCCCTGCCTCTCAAAGGCTGTAAACCCCAATGAGCAGATACATGAACTTGGAATTGTAGATACGAAATAAAGCATGATTATGTGTGCGAATGGCTTTTCTTTCCTTAAATTAAACAAATTTAATTAAGGAGAAAATTGGAAGCTCTGAAGCAATGTCCAATGTCAGGCCAGTTGCTTCATGTATCAGTAAAGGAAGCCACTTGTCATCCTCTACAGGTTAAAAAAGACTGCTCCCTTTTTCTCGTGGAGTAATTTTGGTCAACGGCCAGTGACGACTACTCTAATCCATGAAAATGCTCCCTGGTCCTTGCCCAAAACCAGTGAGTACATTTATTTGTGTGATGAGTTTTTGCAGGACTTGTCTGGTGGACAGTTTAGAATTGGAACCAGTCTATTAATGTACAATGTTTTTTTAAAGTGTTGAGCGGGCCATCAAGTGTACGGCCATTGTTAGCATTGTTTGCATTGCATTCATCTGGCAAACGCTTTTATCCAAGCTGACTTGTATTTGGAGAGCAATTTGGGGTTCAGTGTCTTGCTTGAGGATACCTCGACATGTGGAACAAGCCACCGACCCTACAGTTAACGGCCGACCTGCCTTACCACCTGAGCTACTGTATAACCAGCCCAGAAATTCTAAATTCTAAATTTTTAAGTAATTGTACGAGGTAATGTAAAACCAGGATCCGTAAATTATGGATCACTGCAGAGAGTCAGTGTTTCAGGGATGTCACAGCTTGGGGGGGTTCCCACTTAATAATCCCAACTGACACACTTGCTCTCACCACCCTCCTTTTCCTCTATCATCTTCATGTCTACATGCTGTACCAGTATTCTTGACATATTCTTGACATCCATGCAGGCGTATCGGCAGATCCTTGATGACAAGAAATCGGTTCAACTCCAAAAATAATCTTTAACCTCCTGGGGAATATTAGCAACAGATCCTATTGTTTTGCTACTTGGCACTATGCCGACAAGGACTGTTTGTCCAAGTTAGCAACAGTAACTAAGCAGAGCAGGACTTTGCAAATAGGTCAGTTTTGGCCAATAAGTAAAGTTTAGCCTGATATTTCCTAGCAACGACATTCAGTTCAAGGGAGAAAAACTTGAATCATCTGCACTTTCAAAGCAGTTCCATACGCATCATTTTTGCAACATTTCCAGATTGGAGGCGTTGTCTTCACTGGCTCATGTCTTCCTTGTCCTACATCCACCAGTTGTAACGGCTACACGGGGAGCTCCTTCCTCTTTCCTTGCTGCAGCAAACGTCCCCTCTGGGGGGGTGGGCCTTCCCTGTGTCCCATCACCCCTCACAGACTTCATCCTGGGCGGAAGCCATAAGGCAATAAATTCTGTCTTCACACCCACTCTGACAAATGTCCCTTCACCTCCCAGAGTGGAAAACTAAAATCATACAGGAGCATTCCTCTCAAGAACTGTATACCAAGACAAGAGGGGAAGCACACATAAGTAGTGTATGGGATACATAGCACAAGCCACATATAGACAATACATCCCTCCACACACTTGCACATAAACACTGTCATAAAAAGGCACACATCAATTAAATAGTTCCTGTTTGACTCCATATTTAGTTAATCCAAAACAGAGAGAATTGTTGGAAAGTGTTCAGTTCCTCTTTATTTTCATCTCCCAAAAAAACCTTCCTTCTCATGCTCTCTTCGTCTTTATGTCTCGCTCTCTCAGTCACTCCACTGATCAATACCAGAGCTATAATGATGATGAACAACCCGCATCAAGGAAAGAATCGCAAAACATATTTTTGTCTTCTTACGCACGCCGATGACATCTGGCGAGGATGTGGATCTCCTCCTCTGTTTCCTTCTGTCTCTACACATATGTAAATGAGATTTGTGTACTTGTGGAACTAATCTGTATTATGTTGCAAGTAGCTCATCAGAATAGAAATATTCAGTGCCCCAAAAATACATTTCTACCTTAGGGAATTTGTTAGTCATACCTTAACTTCAGCCAGGAATCACATCTTGACACAAGTCTGCATTTGTAAATAAAACTCTTGCATGATTGTACAACACCCCTGTGCATGCATGTGACTGCTATGTTTATGTACTGTAAAGCATGTGTCCAATAAAAATGGTAACATCAAACACCTTTGATGCACACCAATACAACTGGGCTAAACTGTAGTTACCCAAAAGCTATGCATGTCAGAAACTGCATTCATAACCCGCTGCCTAATTCACAACATCGTCTAGTGATGTAAAATCATGGGAGACATGACGTGCTCAGAATTTGGGAGTTCCTATCTGGACACCTGACAGACCGCATTCACGTCAAATCAGGAGTTCCAAAACTGGGCACTCGTTCAGTGGAAAAAAATGTGTCTTGAATTTTCCACTTTTGACACATAAGAAAAAAGACTGCAATGGCCTATAGAAGCGTGCTTATCAGATGACTTGTAGCTATAATCTTCCATCAGAGAATCTAGGGATAATCCATTTAACATCACTCCATAGGTTCATTCTTATCAAATGCTTCCCATATGGCCACACTGTATGCTTTCAGAGATGCAGTTATTATAAAAATGGGTGAACACAAAGAGGTCCTGCCTGAGACAAATTTAACACAAGAGCCTTAGTGTGTTTCAAAGCATTTTCACTTTTTCTATGGTCTTAGAAAAGTCGAGTTGTTGAAAGGAAGACATAATTTTACACGGAGCTGCTATCTTGTATGACAAGACAGCAACAAATGACTCCCTCCGTACTAATTTGGCTGATTGTATGGCTTTAAACTCTTCAATCATATTGAGGTGTAAGCGTGAGCGGCCATTTCTTTCCTGGAATAATTCAGCATACTTCTGTACATCAGTGTTTCTCATGATGCATGTTCAAACAAACAAAAAATTACATATTCCACTTTATCATATAACTGTGTGCCTGTTCATGTGTTTGCCGCTTTAAAAGAGCACTCATACAAACTGTTAGCTTGACCATATGTGCACACTAACTAAAGCAGGTTTTGGAAACAGGTTCAATCATTAGCCACATGATTACTGGAATTTTGATCAATTATGCAAACAAACAGTGCTGCTTTATTAAGTCACTGTATCAATACATTTAACATAACAGCAATCTATCACTGACAAGGTGCTTCATTTGAAATACATACTTTGTATACTTAATTTGAAATGGAAATATGTGTTTGCTCTTGACTTTCATCTTTGAAATTGTATTTGGCACAACAAGCACAAAGATGCCTGGATATTACCCAACACTCAGATGGAGCCAATTTAGCGTCAAATTAGTGGGAATAAAAAACGTGCACAAACTACACTGAAGAGTGACATAAGCAGAAAGAGAAGGATTACGTGTACATGTCATCTCTGTCTCACCTGCATTCCTGAGGAATCTGCCAGTGTAGGAGTGGACGACTCTGGTATTTGGGTCATAGAAACCATCTCCACAATCGTAACATCCATCAGGAATGATGAGTGGCGGATGCAGATCAGTTAGCTGAGATTCTCCTGTATGGACAAAACAGTTGTTTTGCTTTGCGCGGAAATCTTCCCTAACAAAAGTCATTATTATCAGCTGGAGGAGGGGCTCTGTGAAGAAGATTTTGTGTTCAAACCTCAGCCCTTTCTAATGGCTTTCACCTTATGTTCCCTAAGTTGATGGTGTCAGGTAGATTGCTCAAACATGTTAAGTGGTGTGTAGTATATCTATGTGTCAGGCGAGTGACACGAGGTGAGGTACACCATGACTCATTAAAAGGTAGTCCTAAATGATCTTGTTAGCCTCTAAAATCTGGAAAGTGTAGTGAAATACAAAGAGCTGTTCAGGTTTAACTCAAAAAGATATAAAGCCAACTTAGTTATCCGGCTTTGTGAGACATGTGCATTCAGTATAACAATACAAGAACGTATGCCTGCCAGTTAATGGCTTTGGGTGTTACTCCTCTAACTCACACATGCTCCCAATCTTAATTCATTAACAGCATTTTCAATTTAGCCAAAGTTCATTGTGTTTTCAAGATAAATTATGTGAGTGTGTTTGTGTGGGAGTAGCAGTGAGAAGAAATCCCTGTAGTCTGACAGAATCCATGAGAAAATAAATGAATTCCAACCTGCAGGTCTGAGTCCATTACACCTCTCACTGTAGAAGCGCCTGTCGTAACCATCGCAGTAGTCCCAGTCCTTCTCTTGATACTGCAGACCATCAGCAAAGGTGAATGACCCCTTGTGAGGTAGCACAATGATGAATTACCCTCACTCTTCAGTCAATTCAACTAAATTACAAAAAGATTCCAAACAAAACACAACATCCACTTACCTCTATGGTGTCTGGCCATGCAGACAGTTTAATTTAAAACTGAAAAATGAATCATTCACCAATGGGAACAATGTCACTCAAGATAATCCACAGACCTCACTGTTGATGGTCTGAGGTTTATCCTACGTAACCCAGACATGGTTTCTGGAAACATATGTTGCTGTTGAGGTTTTGAAATGTCACTTTTCAGTACTTTAAGCTCCACAAAATAATTTTAAATTTATTCCATTGTCTTTGCATTAAGGCAGAAATCTTATAGATGGATATCTCAAAGCCTCAGCAGATAAAACAAAAACTGTCTGCATAGATATATACAACTAGGAGAAAGTGGAAAAATATGTCTTTTGGTATTTTGGGTGAAGACACACATTGTGTGTTTGCGTGTGTGCATGTTTGTTTTCTGAGGAATGATACAACTGTTAGCCTACTTGGAATGAAAAATAAACATACTTTGTTCAGTAATTTTGCTCAGCTGGACACAACAGAATCTTGTTTTCAATTTCAACAATATAATTTGCAGTCATGGAAGTGGCACTAATTCTGATTTCATAACATGCTGGTTTTTGAGGAGTGCATATTTGGTGGGAGATCAAATACAAATTTAAAAAATAAAAAAGAGAAGAGACCCACAGTAAAGGGGTGAATTTTGAATAATAGGTTACAACTGATGTGATAAAACATGCTAGATTTGTCCATAGACATTTTATTCATAGCAGATATTTGGACTGGTCATTGCAGGAGAAATACAGGCTTAAGGATGCTTCAGCTTGTGTCCCATTAACCTGTCCTGGAACATCAATGGAATGTACCCTTCATTAATATTAAATAGTACACCTGTTTTTTTCCTGTTATGATGTGTCAAAATGTAAATGTATGCAGTAGCATAATTCTGTTAACCTGCACCAGACATAATTAGAGGTCACTGTTCATTTTATGTTGCTTTTGTCCCTTTAATGTCATAACACTTTTTGTTGCAGTGACATTTACACTTCAAACACAAAGTTTCTAGTAAAACATTTGTATTACTAGACTTTCTTACACATTAACACACACACACAGTGGATCTCAGCCATTTCGGATTATGACCCTTTAAAATGCTTGTTTTGTTGCTGCTATTTTCACTCCACTTCTATTAATAGAGCCAGAAATGGGTAGCACTACACACTTTGTAATATATCAGCAACACCATGTTCACACCGCCTAATAATGAAAATGTCTGCATGTATAAAGAGTATTTCATTTCATTTCATTTCATGCACAAATCTGGCATATTGCACATATTTGTTGTTAATTGTTTTTAACAATTAACAACAAATGACTGACTTTTATATTTTGTCAATTTAAATATTTATGTACACAATATTCTCTTCCGATGCAATACGTCTGCACAATACAAACCAGGAGTAATGCACAGGTAAATATATGTCACATTATTCTTTCTCTGCAAATAGTTGTATTATTTTTCTCTATTCTTTTATTTTTCTTATATAACTTCCATTTGTTTATTCCATATTTATATACATTTATTTATGTCAACTGTATGTTTGTCTAAGTGTAGCACCTTATCACCAAACCAAATTCCTCAAACGTGTAAAATACTACTTGGTAATAAAGCTCCTTCTGACTCTGATTCTGATTCTTAAAGGAACAGATCTGCTCTTTTTGTGTCAGTTACTGTGTTGTGTTGTATGGTGTCTTGTCATTTGATTGTTGCATTTTGTTAATTTATATGCTCTGTATATGAACTTGAACTTGACTTGATTTGGTCAATGAAACAGGAAAAATAAATATGGGTCCGGGATCCTTAACCTCTTGGCTGAGCAGTATTGTTTGAAGGTAGAGGTGCAAGTTGCACAACATTATTTCCAGTTTGAATTTTTGAGTTTATGGGATGACTTAGTTGTGTTCTGAATGGAAGTAGGTTTTCTTGGTCTGGCATGAATGCAGGTGCAAGGTAGTGTGGGAAAAGGTTAGTCATGGTTTAGAGCTGCTATCATTTCAAACGAACCGCAACTGAAATGATGATAATAATTGGAGTGATCGCTGTTGTGGTAAAAGCCCGTGAACGATTGCATCAGAGCAGGAGAGGCTGTATGCGGGAAAAACGGAGGGAAACCTAATAACTACCACAATAATGGTGAGTGATTGCTAAAAGGGACCAGATGTAATATCAACTATAACCAATGTGAAACACACAAGAGCCACGCAAGTGGATGCACATATTCTGGCATGCATGCAGGGACACACAGAACTCCTCACCTGTTTAGCTATGCCGTTCTCCCAGGTGGCCTCATATTTACTTCCATTTGGAAAGTGTAGCACTCCTTTGCCGTGAAACATCCCATCTTTCATCTCTCCCACATACTTGGAATTTGTGGGAAAGGTGTAATCTCCTTTTCCATCCATCCTGGAGGAGAGAAGAGAAGAAAGAGACCACACAGTGCTTTGTCAGCGCTTGCACTTCATATAGCTTGAATCAGCAGTGTGATTTTATTAACTTGATTGCATATCCTGCTGTCTTTAAGGTTATGAAACAGATATTAACTTACCTGCCATTTTTTGTATCTCCTTTGTAACTGCTACCGATGAGCTCCATGTGCTGCTAAAAAGAGACAAACAATTAAAAATATATAAAATATAAACCATCGATTTATTATCGACTGGGCAAGACCATAGCAAGACAACACAATTACCGTTACCATGGCAACGCGACAACAGAGATCCACGGCGACAGGTTTGAAAAGCATGAAGAAGAAATCATCTTTTGTCACAGTTTGGTCGTTATAACAATTTTGAAATTAAACTTAAAATAAGTTTACAAAACTGAAATTCTTCCGTTTTATATTTCCCTTAGAAGTGCGCATGCGGCAACGGGCTGCGGTCGCGCTCGCGGCTGCGTCATCACACCGCGCCTCCCAGCTGACAGCAACAGCAAACCAAACTGACCTTCTTCGCGGCCTCGTCGCTCGTCCTGGAGTCAGACGAGGACCTTGAATGTTTTTCAGCAGCGGTATTTGATTTTTCTGCGTTAACTTTTATAGAACAGACACACAGCCATGCCCACGACGCTGGAAGTCCCCTCACTGCAGGAGCTCAACGTGGATGAGGTGAGCAGTGGTTATGAAAATTATACCATGACAAAACAAGCGAGCTAACTCGTTAGCTAACGCTAGCCGATGTATGGTTCGTGATATGCCCAGTAAGTTAGCTCAATAACTTTGGCCACCTGCCTGGTGAAAGACAATTAGACAACCTAGATTGATCATGGATCCGTTAGTGATTATTTCTGAATGCAATTGAAGCCGGTGAATATAACGTTACTTTGCTGGCATCTGTATGAAATCCACCTTGGTAACATTAACATTAGATAATGAAAGTATGCAGAAACTCATTGGTTGTGAACCATCGTTAAGGTTGTGTTGGACACTTCATAGTCCGTATTACCTCTTCACTTATCCCCTGTGGTGACAATAACTTCACAAGTTGCCCCAAAACAAACCTCTGGCCGGTTTATGTCAGCTGCAGTGATATTTGGCACATTGAACCTGTCCTTGGAAGTCAGGTGTGCTCTGGGAGCAGCATGTATTTTTCCAAAACTATTATGGGAGGATCAAGGATAATAAAGGAAACGCTGGCCGAGAAAATAAATGTTTGCCCACTGAGAAATCGCTCAGACCTCATAGCTGCATCTTAATGTTTTTGTAGACAGAAGTTTAGTAAACAATATCCAACATTTAGGCGAAAATTGTGTTTAAAGGTCTTCCCAGATGGCTACAAATGTACAGATTCTCTACACTGGATGAATATTAAATTGATCCACAATCTTTGATCAAACACAATGTTTTGACTCTTTAATGGGGGTCAGGCTACATTAAATAATCCTTTACCTTAAAATGTTAAATTATGTCTTAGTGTATCTGTTATTTGGTAATTAATAAATAATGTTTACCCTGTCTTTGTTTTCCATGTGTCTGCTCCTGTTTCTGTCCAGATCAATGTGTCATCTGCAGTGCTGAAGGCTGCTGCCCACCACTATGGCTCCCAGTGTGACAAACCCAACAAGGAGTTTATGCTCTGCCGCTGGGAGGAGAAGGACCCCAGAAAGTGTATGGAAGAAGGGAGGAAAGTCAACGAGTGTGCGCTCAACTTCTTCAGGTAAGTCACATTCAGGGTTTTCAACCTTTTTGTTGCCAAATACTCCCTAGTATAAGACACAAAAACTGAAACTTCTAAGGCCCAATCCACAGTACTCCGTTTTACATTACATTTACTCATTTAGCTGACTTATAATTGCTATACATGTCAGAGGTCGCACGCCTCTGGAGCAACTAGGGGTTAAGTGTCTTGCTCTGGGACACAATGGTGCATGGGTCACAGTGGGGGATTGAACCCGGGTCTCTCACCACCCCATAGATTTAGTTAACGGAGAATTAAAACAAATATGATCTCTGTCCACACCAGCATTTTAGCTGCGTTTTGGAGTTGATCTCCGTCTACATTAAAACGACTGAAAACGCACATCTAGTGCCCGTTCAGGAACACTGGGCATGTGCGTGTTGGTGTAAACATGAAGCAGATGGTGTATTCCGTAGTTACAGAAAATTTGGCAAAAGAATTAAGTAATGCAGATGAATCAGAATCAGAACAATTTTTTTTTGCATGCACCAATAACGAGCTGGGACTGTTACTGAATGTAACACGGGAGTGTGGCGGCAGAAAACAGACAGAAAGTAAACAGCGACATGCACAGTACAAGTGTAGGCAGATCGTGTTTCTACTTTGCGTTACTTATAAGACCCAATCAGAGAGCTGAGCGTGAGCGACTGCGCCATCGTTTCTAAAGTCCTCCGTTTTTGCCCGTCTTCACTAAAATGCCCTCCGGAGTTTTGAAACACAAAACGTGGTCGGCAGCGTTTCCAAACTTCTCCATTTTAGGTCTTCGTTTTGGCCATTGTAGTCTGGATGGGAGGTGCAAACGTAGCAAAACTCATTAGTGTGGATGGGGCCTAAGAACATTTATTGTGTGTGTTTTTTTTCTAGAGATTCAATACAAAAAAAGTGAATTAATCAAACATGTTGGTAACCATGAATAGACTAGAAACGTATTGATTAGGCAGAATATATAAATGTTTGGAGATGAAGGCAGCCAAAGTGGTGTCATCTGCGAAAGTGAACAGTGTACTTGTGATGTGAGTGGTTGAAGATGTGACTGAAGACTGGAGCCAGCTGTCAAGAGTTTGAGAGTCCGTGTGAAACCCTGGTCAAAAGAGGTCTGCGGTCCAGATTTTTTGACAAGTGGGACAAAGTATTCTCTGAGGTCGCACATACTGCTGTTGGACAGTCGTCCTTCCAGGGGTTACGGTTGTTAAGTTTACAGAGAAAGACGATTTCAGAGTTGGGATGTCTTGTTTCTGTTTCTCTAACTTGATAGTACCTGATAATAAGCTTTCCATTCCATTGGCTTTTAGTCGAAGTGGGATGTAGGGGCCAGGCTTTCCTGAATGATTTGCAGTTAAACACTGGTGATGCAAAGGTAGGAGAGGAAAAGGTTGGTGATAATTACACCATCTGGGATCTAGAAAAAAGAAGAGTGGGGATTAAGATAACTTCTTAATTCTGTTCTAAACCAAATGTGTGCTGTTTATACTGATTGGTGAGAATTTGTAGCAGAATTTGATGCCTTCTGATTATCCACAAGGTATTGAAGAAATTCTTTTTGTGAATGTCAAGAAAGCTCCAAAATACCTCGAAAAAGTAAAATGAAGGTCAAGGCATTTTTTACACATGAACACAAGAATAAAACCCTTCACAGGTGGCATAGGCTGTGTGTACAACGGAACTTTTAAAAGTGTGAAGGTATGATGATGAGTTTATGCTTCATGGGATGACAAAACTGGATTTGTTTTAGAAAGCAAAACTACCCACAGCAGAAATTTGGTCAAACTTTCAACGACTTTAACTTTCCTGGGATGCTGCCAGATGTATCAGAGTTATTTTCCATTCTGTAAGTGTACTTTGTCAGAATAGGAACCTTACAGCTGTCTGTATTTTTGGATCATTTGTACTATCTTATCGAGTCAGTACTTATCCCCGCAAAACTTTGAAATTTATATTCACTTAACTTTATATTTATTTCTTCTTCAAATTCTCTATCAATGATTGTTATCTTGAAAAAAATTTAAATAAATCATTAACCAGTTATTACTAACACATGATGTAGAGAACACCTTTATGCTATTTTCTGTGCTACTTTAAAAACAACAACAATGACCAGTAGAAAAAGGGTTATACCCTTTTTAAAATGATGAAACATTAATAAATACAGAGTTTATTGTGTCTGTAAAACTGCCCTTGACGGCTATTTGAGGAAGTGGTCTGGGGTTTTTCACTCTGTGAACTGCTGTGTCTGTGTTTATGCTTCGGTTATACCCTGATGCCCATGCAGTAACTAAGGTGCTTTTGTGTGCGTCTCAAACAGTGTTTCTGGTTCTAAAAACACATGACCTCTAATTCTAAAGCTGAAACAAACAACCGACACTCTGACCCCAAAGATAAACTGAGAGTTACTGTGAAAGGGCAATACCTGTAATTATTATAATGAGGAGAGATTTGAGAAAAGTTGTAATTGCACCTGGGACATGGTTGGATTCTTAGGTGTTTCTGGCAACTGCCAGACACCTTTAGGAGCACTTCATTCACATGACCCGCTCAGATTTTCAGATTCTGCAAACCTCAGAAATCTTTTGACTAGTGAGAACTGACAAGTCATAAACCGCAATTTAATGAAAGCGCTTTACATGTTTGGAGTGTGGATTTTCAGTTTGAGCAGTGTAGGCTCAGAATAAAATTATTTATTATGAAATGCCTATCTTATATCATTTTTAAATATTGGTTTTGTTCCCTCTGCTCAGTCACAATATCTCTTTAGGGTTCCAACTCATTTATAGCAACAGTTTTCTGGATTATTTTATTTAATTTAATCTTGCATATTTGATTCTGATTAAAATCTCTGCACTGCTCCTTGTAGGCAAATCAAGGGAAACTGTGCCGAGTCCTTCACGGAGTACTGGACCTGCCTAGATTATTCGAACTTGGCGGAACTGCGCCGTTGCCGTAAGCAGCAGCAAACCTTCGACAACTGCGTCCTTGATAAGCTGGGGTGGGAGAGACCTGAGCTGGGAGACCTGTCTAAGGTGAGACTTGGTAGGGATCGACTGTGCATTCACAATGTCAGCGGCTTCGTTGATGGGCTCTATTCTTGCTGATTGTGGGCTGTGCAAGGATCTGATTGCATCTCCTTAGTAGTCTCATTAAGCTACAGTTTTGAGCAGGCAAATCATGTATTTTATTTTGCTTTGGTTTTGCTTTTCACAAAATTGCCATTTTTAAGGGGCTTGCATAACTCACTGACAAGCACTAATTAGGTAGCAGAACCAAAAACTTTTCTTTTTTTTTCCACAATTGCTTTTCGGACATTTATTTCTGTAGTGTTTGAAAAGACACTTGCGAAACCTAGGAATCAGTGAATGGCTGTAATCACTTTTCTGGCCATTTTGTGCTTGCCGGGCAGAGCTGGTGTTCACAGAATCACAAACATGAGCGCGGAAACAAAAGATTTAAAATCTGATCTGACTTCAGATTACTATGAAAAAATGTCCAAGTTGACTGCCCACACACTGGCTGCATTTCTCTTGTTGCTTAGATATATAACAAATGAAAAGACTTTGTTACTTATTTTTGAGATGGTGGGAGTAAGGTAACCATTCATGTTTGGAGAAATACAAGAGCAACCAGAAGGAGAGAATAAAGAAAAGACAGACTGGACCCAGAACTCATGTAAATAGAGAGGGAGGAGGGAAGAAGCTGTAAATGCAAGGGTCTTGGAAAACCTGGAAATTTCCTGGAAAGTATGACGTCATCCCGGTCGGTCATACCAGCTCGTTCATTACTGAAAATATCCTGGGTAATTTGATCTCTACAAAAGAGTGGGAACCGTGAGTATGTAGCAGAGATGCTCACAAGTCTTTGAGCTAGAGTCCAAGTCAAGTCTCAAGTCTCTCGTGGTTATTACGAATGCTGTATCACCTGCTGCGTTCAATCCAGGTTGCTAATAAAACTTCATAGCTATAAGGAATACTGAGAGCACAACCATGTAATGTGCAATGCAATTAATGACAGCTTATTAAATACTGTAAGTCAATAAAACTGTGACATTGCATAATCAAGTCTGTTTTTCTTAGAGCACAACCATGTAGCCTAATGTACAATGTGTCTACAATTAATGACAACTTATAAACTACTGTAAGTCAGCAAACCCTGTTGACTCTCAAACCCAGTGTAAAGTTAACTAAATAAAACTGTAAAGTTACATGGTCAAAAATAAAGCTGTAACATGTTTTTAACTTACAGAGCACAACCTGTGCAATACAGTTAATGACGGCTTATAAACTACTGTAAGTCAACACATCCTCCTGACTCTCAAATCAATAAATTGTAACCTGTTTTTCACAGAGCACAACTATAATGTGTATTGCACATTATGACAGCTTAAACTACTTTAAGTCAACAATCCACTAGACTCTCAAACCAGTGTAACGTTATAAGTAAATAAAACTGTAAGGCTACATGATCAACAATAAACCTGTAACCTCTTTCCAGCCAACGGCAATAATTATCGTGATGGCAGGCAGCGGGACGTAAATAATTACGTTAATCGACCACCATAAGTTTGGCACGTAAACAAACGCTCATTCATCTTTTCATAACGAACGACAGACAGAGTAAACCTCTCGTAGGTCGTAGCTGAAGCAAGAAGCAAGCTAACGTTAGATGGCCAATGCTGAGCTAAATATGTTCACTCACCACAGGTTACTAACCTATTTGCGTTCAGCGCGTCTTTGTTTGGATGTTGTTGTATGAAGTTTTAAAGCCAAAGTTTATGATGAATGGCACAGCAGCTGCCAGGGTGTTTTTGTCCTCTGTCACGTGCGGCCGCGCGCAGCAGATGTTATGTAGGCAGGTTATAGGTAACGGAGGGAGGGAATAACAGCAAGCTCATAAGAAGTTTCCTAAAAATAAACATTGTTCACGAGTCCCGCGCCTCGAGTCCAAGTCGAGTCTGAAGTCTTTTGAGGACGAGTCTCAAGTCGAGTCTGAAGTCACTGTGTGTGCGACTTAAGTCGCACTCGAGTCTGAGTCTCTAACTCGAGTCCCCATCTCTGGTATGTAGGGTTTCATCCAAGAAAAAAAAACTACACAAGGTGTTTTTATTGATAAGATTTTTTTTTCTTTTTAAAGCCCTGCTTTAAAGTCTGTTTGTTCATTCTTTAATTAGAAGAAGATGACGACAACATACTCCATTTAGTATTAGATCTCTCACAGATTTTACAGAATAGTTTGATATTGACACAATATACAGTATATGTTGTACAATTCACTGACATGTAAGGTAGTTGTTTTGTTTTGAGTCATTTGCATTAATTCTGATTTCAAGAAGAGTTGAGCCCTTTTAAACATTGCATCACTAAAACTGAGCATGTCCACCAAAATGTCCTTGCAGGGCACTGTTAATTCATTGTGTCTACACTGTGTATGTCTGACAATTCGTGCTGTGCATGTCCCCTTTCTTTCGTAGGTGACCAAAGTGTCGACCCCGCGGGCCCTCCCTGAGAACCCTTACCATTCTAGACCACGTCCTGAGCCCAACCCAGCCATCGAGGCAAAACTGGAGCCTTCCAAACATGGCAGCAAGTTATTCTTCTGGAACTGGTGAGGCAGTACCAGAAAGTCAGTCACCTCCCAAAGCCATGGCCTCTGTCCAAAAACAGCTAGACTACTTGATACAGCAAATGTTCTTCAAAAGGTTTAAATCTTTGCAAATCCAGACACGAGCATCAAGGATGCTGGTACCTTTTTATCTGTATATGGTCTGAGGGTTGGTTTTGGGCAGGGCTCATGTCCTAATAGTCTCTTCAGTAGCTGTACCTCCAGCTTCATCAAAAACAGTTTGATAAAGGAAGGAAGGATGGACAATTGTGTGAACAAAGTCCATGAATCCACACAGCTTTCATGACCACCTCTGTAAATGTAATGAGTGAACCAATGCAACATGTTGTTATTGTTGTCAAATAATAAAAAAGATAAATTATAAATCCAGGTTTCTAATGTCTTTATTTAAGGTTACATATGTTGAAGACTGAATGAAGAATGAAAAGATGTATACGTTTCCTAACGTTAGAAAGAGCAGCTATTGAGAGACTTTGTTGCCAGACACAGTTTCTTCAGTATCGGCAAATTAAGGCAACACTGCCGTGTTTGCACATCTGTGTTTTGTCAGCGTGTGTATTGTCAGACTGATGGAAGGTGAAGTTGGAGGTCAAGGTTGAGGGTCACTACCTGCAGCCAGAGAGTGCTGCTTCTGCTTCCTCCTTTTCTCCCAGCTCACTTCCTGCCTCTGACCTGCACTGGAAGAAGACTAGAAGAGTCATTTCAGAGACGCACAGTAAAGTATGTTATTGCTGCCGGCGCACGTGTGCATGCACACGCGTGCTCTTGACCCTGAGTCGAAGGAGATGAGAAGCCAACACAAAGGCACGCTGGCGTGTGGAATAAAGCGGACTGTGCCAATGGACACGCACACATGTCTCAGCGGGACTTTATCCAAGATCAAAGTTGAACTATAATGTGGTGAGGGAACTCTTTTGCAACCGTTACAAAAGAGCTCATATTAGCTGTTTAAAAACTATACTAGTAGTAGTAATGATGATTTGACTTTCTTCACTACAAACGTCAGGCAGGTTGAGTCTTTAACCCCTGCCATGTGGTTGATTTCTTTGGGGACCAATAGTGCATGATTTGACAGCTTTCTCATACTCAAATCTGGCCCCAGGGTGTTTTCATGTGATGTAAAAATGTCTTGTTTCAGTGCACAAAAACACACAGACTTGACTTTATAAGGGAGGTCAACAGCTATCTGCTGACAGTCACTGTGATTTTATTCAGAATATGTAAAAATACGCATTGAGTTTCTTTTGTCTTGCTTATTTTAGATGGAGCATTGATATCATTCTTGGTGAATGTCTTCTATATGGCATGTTTTCAACATTTTTCCCACAAGTTTCTTTTTATCACAAAGTTCAACAGTGCACAGTCACAGCGTATTGCCAAAAACAACCATAGAGTTTCTGTGTGTACAGTAGCACCATGTATATGTGCAGACATGCAGGCATGTCTCCTTGCTTATATAGAGCGTCACTGACAGTAGTTGCAGAAATCCCCTCACAAGGTGTGGTCTGGACCTGCAGCTTGCACAGGAAACGCCTGACAGACCCTCTTCTGACCTGGACAGTGGGACAAAGGGAGGAGGGAAGAAGGGATGCAAAAAGGAAAGGAGGTGTGGACAGAGGGAAACCTGGAGGAGAAGGGGGCGAGGACATACAGGAGGTGGCAAATAAGAAAATATTGAAGTAGGGGAGGAAGGAGGTAGATAGAAGAAGGATGATGGGAGAGAAATCAGAGTAAGTTAGTAACAGTTAAAGGGAGGTATAAGAAAAAAGGGAAAAAAGGCACGGTGGGGATTGACTTGAAAGCTGACAGACAGAGTGGGGGTTCCGAGGTTGTTCAGTGGCTCCAGGGCTCGTGGCAGGCCCTTATCCATGCGACTTGCAGGAAGCAATGGGTCATCGTTTGACACGGCACCGCCACAGGAAACGGGCTCTGGCACAGGAAAGAAATACAATACAGGGCTTCACAAAGCTACGGCCAGCCTGGGAGCCTGACACGCTAAAATACTCAAACAACCCGGCTTGTTCATAACACGACTGTCAATATTCCCATTGTTCAGTGTCAAGTTTGACATAATAAAGTGAATGTTTGAAGTGGTGATGAGCACAAGCAGTAAAAGCAGGTAGATGTTTGTTTTCTCTTTCCCGGTCAATTCACCTGTGTTTGATACTGAAGATAGAGTTCAAGGAGACATAAAACTAATTTCTAATATTCAACAGTAAGTTCTTATCGGCTGGGATAGATAAATAGATAATCAAGTGCTTCCTGAAATCTTCTCCAGAAAATTTACATTGAGTTTACATTTTCTGGATGCATTCCTTTTGTATCAGTAACACTACAGTGCCCTTCTCTCCCATGAGACGTCTGCTGCATCCATGCCATTAAGAGCCCCTAACATGTGGGTGCACTTGATTCAACAAACTCTAAAATTTTACTATTTCGCTCTGTGATCTTTAGACTGTACTTGTTGTTGAGTGCTGCTTTCATGTCTCCTCTCATCCCCTCACAATGCATTGCGGCTTTGAACTGCCATGCAGGTTGCTCTATGTATAAAACACACAACCCCAGGCCACAAGTACCACCACTGCTACATCCATGACCACCACTCGCGGAGATTAATAATCTGAGAGCTTCAAAAACGTACTCATGCACATGTGCTCACTTACACGGCAGACATTGTTGTTTTTTTAATCTTTGTGTTTTCTGAGAGGAGCCATGCAGTCACATTTACACAAGATAGAACATCTCAGCAGAGTAAGATTTCATCTAGGCCTATCAGGTTTACCGCCACAAACTTCAAGTCTTTGTGGGGCCGGTCACGCCAGCAACAGTTACATTTTGGAGCAAAATTAATTAATTTCAACTGACAGGACCAACGTTTGAGAGAAAAGAGATCCAACAGTAAGAGATGTGGTGGACAGTTGAAATGTATTTATGGTCTTTCACTGTCTGGTAAAAGCTAAATTCTTGCTTATAAAGCTGTTGCATTGCTAATGCTCATTTTACCCAACCCTGAGTTGTTTTGATATTGATAATGCGAAATACTTTTAGTATTAAATAAATATTAGTACAGGACATTTTAGAATATTACATTTAAGGGGTAAAAAGAACAGATTGAATTTGTCTCGCCACTTGAGGGCGATGAAAACAAGCTGTAAACACAACAATCACCTTTTACATCAACTTGTTAGCAAACAGTGAGCCATTTACATCCAGCAGATTAGCATTCATTTGGAGTCATATTTCTGTCCACTCAACAAATGTAAGTACCGTATTCACTTTCCTTTTAGCTTTTGGTCTCCACTACCTCCTGAGAGATATGTCTGGCTCTTTTGCTGTTAAATGCTCAATATGTTTGTTAGCATGCCGCTAACGTTTTCTGTTCATCGTTTGGTGCTTGGCAGGTAGCATACAGTCTTTTTTTTAGAGCTTTTTCTCTGAAAACAGCTGCTGCTGAGGTTGGAAATGAGGTTGATGAACTTGCTGAGAGTGAACCATAACAGTAAAGTTGGGGGCCCGAAACCCTAAACATTGAGCAGAACGATGCTATAAAGCTCTGTAGAACTGAGGAGAACTCAGACTTGGGTCCTAATCGTCGGCCACTTCCAATCACACCTTTATATACCTATATACATATATATATATATATATATATATATATATATATATATATATATATATATATATATATATATATATATATATGTATATAAATATAGATAATAGGTTGTTATAAAAATATAGACGATAGGATAGCTGCTTTAAATAAGCTCTTTACAAACTTTTTTGTTGTGGGTTGATTGTATTTTAAAATAACCATGCTTCATAATAACATAAATTACACACACACACACACACACACACACACACACACATAGACTGTAGGTCCTCAAAGCCCAAATCTGTGTGGTGACAGAGTGATGACCATGACTTGTGTTTTGCATTCCAGCCGGACACGCTTCACGGCCCCTCTTTAATGCTGCAGTTTTGCCAAAACGCCTCTGAATGCCACGCTTAAGATAACATTTAGCAAATTTTAAGGTTTCACTAAAGGTGTTAGCTGGTCAACGACAAGACAGAGCAGGAGAGCTCTTGCTTCATAGCACATTAATGAAGCTCAGTCACACGCTCACGGACAAACAATGAAACACACTGACACTTGTGCATGCAGATAAACACATGAACAAATGCATAGTGAAAAAGACACATTCAAGCACGCACACTGACACTATTTGTCTTTCAGAATTTCTGAAAATTCCAAAGTAAAAGTTTTGTTTTCATTGTAAGGGATGGAGTAGTATTTTAAAGGACTCTTCATCAGATGAAGATGGATTTTCAGATAGCTCAGCAAACTCTTGAGTCTGTTTATTCCACGTGTTTAAAAATAAAACTCCAGCCATTTCTTTCTCACCGTGTGTTTATTCTGTGGTATCTTAGCAAATGGACTAATGTGAAGTATGTGATGAAATGAGATGTCTAAATGACATCTCAGGCTGTTGTCACACAGCTTAACACTCAAGAAGTTGTGGTCTAGGAGCCATACAGTACACTGTTTATTCGTCTGCAGGTGTGTGTGCATGTGTGTGTGTGTGCATGAGTGCGTTCAGTGTGTCTGTATGATGAACATTAAGTGCCTACAGCCTTAAGCGTTTGTATGTTTGTGCATTTGTCCATGTATGTGTGAGTAAAATTCATACGTGTGTGTGTGTGGTGCTGCAGCTCCTTCTGGGCTGGCTTGTGTTTATCTTGGCCTGATCCCAGACCTTCATCACTTCTCTGCTGATAGCTCCATTCCTCCATCCCTCTGTCCCTCCGGCTATTTACAAGTCTACCGCAGACTGCCTTTCCCTGCGTGCCAACATCCAATCCTTTTCTTCCCCGTCCTCTCCTCTCTCTACTCTCTCTCCTCTCCTCTCTCTCCTTTCATACTGTCATCATTTGCTTCATCTCGGACTGTGTTTCAGTGCTCTCCCTCAAAAAACCTTCCGTGTCTCACCCGTCTTCCTCTCAGCCAGAGACCGAATCTAGCCGAACTGGAATGCATTTCCACACCCACCCGTTACTCATTTTCTCCTTTTATTTATTTGTCTTGCTGTGCTCCTTCTAGAGACAAATATGTATGTAAGTATTTAAGTGAACTATCATTCATTTGTGTGGACTTATATGTGACAATACAGTCCCCTCAGTTAGATAATTAAATAATTATGTTACATTAACATATCTACATATCTACATATTCTTATGTGTGCTTTAGACATTGAAGAAAAGTCAATAAAATAAATTCTTCACAACATAAAAGGTCATTATGTAAGTCTCTAAAGGCTGACCATTTCAATGATTTTTTTTACTGTGTTAATATAATTTTTTATAAGTCCTTTCAATACATTGGCCTAATAATTGAATATTCAATATTCACATTGTTGTATTTACTAGGTTTTTTGCTTTCAAGTCTACCTGGCAGCCATGTTTCGAGTCCAAGTCTCTACTCTCAGGTCTATAGCTCTGCTGAGGACTGAGGAGTCCTAAAGTTGGGGGAGCCTCTGGACCTTTGCTTTAGATGTCTAACTTACTAACCAAAGGACTATGATCGGATCATTGCTCCTTGTCACCAACTATCAACACTACTACTTTACTCAAAATCAAACATGACCCAAAACCACCCCAGAGTCACTTTACCCTTGTCAGCTCTTATCTTTCGGACAGTATTACAGCATCAAAGGGACTGTTACTGAATATATATACATACTGTGTGCACACTCCCAGCTGACATGCAATCACCCCCCCCCACACACACACACACACACACACTCACACTCACACACTCAGTATGTACACACTGAACTCCAGCCAGCAGTTATAATCCTGTCAGTAGCCGGAGTTGACTTATTCCCATGCGCTGGGAAGCTGATGTCGCCCTTATGCTGTTGTGCTTGTGGTTTCTGCAAGGTATACTGAAGCATTCCTCCGCCATGCGCTCATCTAAACAAAGCTAGTTAAAAAGGACGCACAGGGGCTCGGGCTACACAGTTGTGGCGGGGCTCCTCTGGGTGGCTCCTATCTGACAGAGGGCTCAGAGAGTTTTGGGTTTCCTACGCTTGTCAAGGTAGGTTAGCTGTTCCCAGCGTCGGGCTGCTCTGAGGCCCTGGTGGGCTATCACTCACAACGGGCCCTCCCGTCTCCCGCTCTCCCTGGAAGCCTCTTTCCCTCCCTCCACGCCCTCCTCCCACCCACCGCCTCGCCTACACTGACGCACTGGCTGTCTTCTGGCTGTCGTGCCGGGTTTACATGCCGGGTTTACATGTCAGATTTTGCCCTTTTCCCTTGTCTGCGTCTCTCAGACCCTACATCCCTTCTGCCTTTCCCGTTTCTTTCCACTCAGATCATGGTGTGTCAGAGTATGGCCCTCTCTTGTCATCTTTAATTTTTTTTCTCTCAACCCTATCATGTATTAGGCCAAAGCAAACTCTTGCTGTTCTCTATCTGTTTGCAGTCCACAGAAAGCCATAGGGAGAGCTAAATGTACCTGTCGTAGGTGTTGAGGCCATGTTGAATCATGCTTTGTTTTGTCCTGGAAACATCTTGCTCTCTGAGGCCGCTGCCCGGGCATATCTTTATCAGTTTAGTTGAATTTAAAGTTATGGAAACCGAGGTAGAAAAAGCAACTTCAAATAAAGAAAACGCCACCTTTTCTCGCCTTTTAGTCCTTCTTGAGTGTTGTCTTGTTTGGGTGACTGTGAGTCCAGTCTTCCCATCTCACACGTCCACGCCTTAACACATTAATAATCACACCACTTCCGGGTTTACCGAGCCCGTTAGCTTCCTGCGCTGCGCAAGCTGTGCTACAACACTGTTGCTTAATTGTGAATGCAGGCAGTTTGTGAGTCAAAACTAAAATAACTTTTTGCAAAAGAAAAATAAACTGACAGGAATTTTTCCTGAGAGGAAACCTTTAGTTTACTATATGACATGTTTCTTAATAGTGCTAAAGTGTTCAGTGTTCTTTAAATAAACAATATGGAGTTTTGCATAGTGGGGCATGAAAGAATGCAGGAGTCTCGCTGCCCCTCTCACACATGTCAGCAATTTGGCTGCCTTGTGTATTTTGGATGTTGAAAAAAAAGGAACATTTCAAAGTAAACGAAAGAAGGAAAGTCTTATCCGCCTGGCAGCTGCGCTCCGGACCAAATTGCTTTCAGCTGATGCGCTGCAGCTCAAACTTGCTTGGGTAATGTCAAGTGATGCATTGCAATACTGAGAAAACAACACAGACAAAAAATAAATAAAAAGGACAAGAAATGCTGGAAAGTTCCAGTGCTTATCCAGGCAAAGCCCACAAACCCCCAACAAGCAGACATGAACATTTTTATTCTTTTTGCAGTTTTTCTTTTTTAATTTAATCTTCATTCAGTCGTGTTGAGAGTCATCATTACAGATGTTGCATCCATGTAAACAGTACATTTGTGTTTTACATCTTAAGCGTTTAAGTGACTTACAATGTGTGACACATAATTGGAAGGATGAATGGGATACATTTCAATATTTGTATCACCAACAAACATTTGAGCACTTGGTCAATAAAACAAAAGTCTATTAGTGTAGAATGACAGGAAGAAAGGAATGACATTAAGATGTAAAGTATTTAATGATTAGAGCACATTTAAAAAGGGTTACAGAAAGGTTTGCAAATGGCAAGCACATTAATTAAATAAACAAATAGATCAAAATCCCTAGGCTATAGGAACGCCCCAAAATATACCGGCTAAGCAAAGCTGAGAAACATTTTCATACCTCACACTGAAATAGATGTTCTGGATATGATGATGATGATGACAATATAATTTATTTCATATATTACATTGTGTAACTACATGCTGGCATCTCCGACTACCTGACAAACATGTACTGAATGTCAGTGCAAACAAATATGCGGGCAAACAAATGAAGGCGCAAATCAAGCATTATGCAAGATTTGTTTTTCCTTCAGTGTGCAGGCTTGCTTGCACAAATACACAGAAATATTAAATCTTCCAGTACATCAATAAAGCCCACAAATCACAAATGCACTGAAAATATACAGTGCATTTAGATATTTTCCACACACAAACACATGAAATGAATACAATGATGTTTCAAGGCTTCTTTTTTTTAGCAAACTAGTGAATATTTTTTTAGGATTTTCCATGTTCATGGGTCATCTGTCCTTTGAAAAATTAAGTTGAGATTTTACACATACAGGATTTTATATTTACACTTGGTCATGACATTTCCCCCCCGCTGCACGACTGTCGTCAAACTCATTTGTACATTTCATTTTACACACTAGCATTTTTCAGACTTTGATAAAATGCCATGAACATTTCTTTCTCCTCTTTAATGGTTTCTCTGTTTGGTGTTTCTCTAAGGAAACACCTAACTGAGGTGTTTCCCTAAATTTCCCTCACCAGCAGTCCAGAGGTCCAGCATAATATTACGCAAGTAGTTCAGTGCTCTGCTAGAGCTGTGGGGAACAATCATTTATAATAACTTTAATATGCTCTGAGAGGCTATGTGGATTTTAGAAGAAATCTTTATACACCATGAAATCAACACTTTGGTGGTTCTTATATGATACCATCAGATATTACCCGCTGTTTATGTGTGTTCCTTATATGTTACATTTACCTAATTAAAGAAAACACAGAAAGAGAGAGTTTATAAAGATGTTTGTTATGTAAACACGTTTTAAAAATGTGATCGCGCTGAAGATCGGACGGTTCCATTTTCCCCCTTTAACTTGGGATACTATACCGACTTTTGAGGTTGACAGAGAACTTTGAAATTTGTTTTATGCGCACACACAACAAACTATAATGTAGTTGTGAGCAGATATAAGTAGTTATTACCACCTGTAATTCCACCTGTGGGCACCTGTAAAACACAGTTGTGCGCACAACTAGTACAATACTAGCTCTTGTGGAATAGTGTTTTAGAAACCCTTTATTAAATGTTTGTACAGTATAATGCTTAGAAACAAGCTCACTACCATAGCCATCATACAAAAAAATGGCATTTTACTACTTATTAGATAGACACATAGTAGAGAGCAGTCAGCAGATCAGGGGAGTGAGATTGGGTAAAACATTGGGAAAGTTACAATGAAATGGCCAACATCTTATACCCCCAGACCACCAGATAAACCAGACCACAGCATTTTTTTATTTCATCATGTCTTTCAGAGGAAAATACAACATTGTTTTCTCACTGTTGTTCATTTTAGACACGAAGAAATAACTCTGCTCACGTCTGGTTCATCTCAGTATTCTAGCTCTGACAAAATATTTCCCCATCAAGAGTCAACACCTGCACACCCTTGACTTTAAACTTGAAAAAACAACAACAAAAAAATGTTTTGGAAACGTCCAACCAAACCAACCAGACTCTAGCTCTATTGTGTAACAAGAACACAACAGGTTCACTCGCGCTCTCTCCCAGCCCACAGCTCTGTTTACATTCTGCTGGAAGGGGGATCTGGAAGTGTTTGGCTCAGCCCTGCGCTCACTGGGAACTATCGGACAATTCACATTTTAAACTATTTTGATATCAGCTCTGTGGAGAGTTGCCGTTTCCCTGAGAACAAGACTTGCCTCTGGGCTCTGGGGCCTGTTGCATCGCCAGAAGAATAAACAGTGGGAGGGGAGGAGAGAGAGAGAGGGGGGAGGCGGGGAAAGACAAGAGGGTGATGGGAAGAGAGAGAGAGAGCACCGCCAATGTGTTCCTCAACTTCTACAGTAAAAACAAATAAGTTCAAAACGTATAATCACACTCTCCTCTGCACAACTCTCACAATCCAGTGTAAGCAGACCATCTAGAAAAAAGTCAGGGTTTAACATGAGTGACTGATTTCCAAATTGGCTCCTGGATGGTAAAACACACAGATACACTACAGCATATCTGAGTGGATAAAAAATGGTTGCACTGTATTTGCTGCAGTGAGCTGCGGATCGAGGTTTTCTTTTGAGCATGTTGAGGTTAAAGGTGCTGGATTTAGAGGGGGAAACTTCCAGCCTGTGTTAATTAGGTGAGTAGTTAAGTTTCACTCTGCTCTTGCAGTGCCTGAAACTATATGTGTGTGTGTGTGTGTGTGTGTGTGTGTGTGTGTGTACATGCAGGGTGGACAAAATAATAGAAAGACTATAAAATACAGTCAAACAACACTGATGTTAAAAAACAATCTAATTCAAGCTCATGATGTTCCGTATGATTTTAAAGTACTTTTATCCATTCAGTCCATTTTATGCTTCTACAGTATTTAGTACTCCACAAAGCAGAGGGAAATATTGTAGTTTTTATGCCACTACATTTATTTCACAACTATAGTTACTAGTTACTTTTCAGATTAAGGTTTTACAAACAAAACGGGTTCAGGATTGGTTTATAAAATGTGATAACAGGCATATAAAGCAGTTATAGCTCCACCTCAACCAACTACAAGTACTCCTTACATGTTAATCCATCAATAATAATGATCTAATAATATGATAATATAATACTGAAATTTCCCATTCTGCCTTATGAGCGCTTTTTCTTTTGATGCAATTTGGTGATAATACTCATTTACTTAAGTAAAGTTTTGAATGCAGAATTTTTACTTGTAATTGAGTAATTTTATAGAGTGGTATTGCTACTTCAACTAAAGTATCTGAATAATTTTTCCACCACTGATAATGATAAAATAATAAATCATACAGTATAAAATAACACAATAATAATAATAATAATAATAATAAATAGCATCTGACAGGAGCCATTATACAATACCCTGTTGGGTAAAAGCACAGTATAGTATATTACTTAAGTACAATTTTGAATACGTATATAGTACTTCATAGTATTTAGACACTTTCTCCACTACTGGTGTATGTGTGTATGTTTCTGATGTGGTATGGGTGCTATATGATGTGCATGTTTTTAAAAAAAAAGTATGGATACACTGTAATAAAGTCATTAGACACTGAGTGACAAATTTCTGACAAATGACTTTTGGAGTCTTTAAAATTCAAATTTTAAATTCACGCAGAAACCGGCTTCCTGGAAGCTCTATTAAAGCTGACACACACACACACACACACACACTGCTAATTGCAAGTCAGCTGCATGGCTCACTAGATTGTTTACTTTTATGAGAATGTGTTGGATTTACAGTAGTTGATATATGACAAGCTTGATAAAACAAATAAAAAATATTAAAATGTGGTTGTATTGTTTTGTCTATCCCTGTGCATGCATTAGTGCTTTTCTGAGCGCACATATTGCTAATGCTATTATGCAATAACCTTCTGGCTAATCAACCAGCACACCTTCTCCGCTTCAGGTTCGAATGACCTATTAGCCAAATGTGTTTATTCAGTGTTTAGTCACTATTACCCTCAGTATGATCCCTGCACTCAAGGGCTAATGGCTGAAAATTTCCCCCCAGCCCGACTTCACCGTAAAATAATTGATCACATGTGAGAGCAACTGGCACGCGTTTCCTCTTGTTTTCTGAAAGGGGTGATATCATGCGGTCAGGCTGCTTGTTCATCACCGAGATAGCGTGATTGCTTCCGGTACTGAAGAAAGAAAAGAACGAAAAGAAAGGGGGAGATGGATGAGATGGTGATGGGGTTCTCAGTGAGGCACTGTGGCATTAAATCACACATCAAATCATTTGGCGTTATCGCTCAAAGGCCAGCCAGTGCAAAAAGAAAACATTATTTGTTGTACAAGTTGTGTTTCACATGTGCTGTCATTACATTGGCAGGAAATTGTGCTTTATCAAAAGCTACACTAAGCAGCTTAATTTTTACCTCTAAAACATATCTCCTCGAGATAAAATTTCAGCTGCAGAGATTTCCTGTTTTTTGTAATATAAAATCAGATGAAGGTTTAGGGTTTTTTAGTTCATGTTCTTTTAAACTTTTCTATCCTTTTATTCTATTCTTTTTGTCTGTGATTTGAGAAATGTTTGTTTCCCTTAGACTAAATGGTCAGTTAAATAAATATTTCTGATTTTTTCCTATTGTTAGCGTAAAATCTGGTTTGACCAGTGAAAACCTCTAGTCGACCCAATTGTTTCCCTTAAACATTTGTAGTAAATAGACAAACTTTGTCTGCGATGGACTGGCGACCTGTCCAGGATGTACCCCACCTTTCGTCCGATGTCAGCTGGGATTGGCTCCAGCCCCCTGCGACCCTGTATGCAGGATAAACGGTTGACGATGGATTGATGGATGGCTGGATGGATGGATAAACATTGTTTTGCACTTTTTGTATGAAAAACCAGTTAATTCATGTAAATCCACATCAGCAGTTTACTAACAGGAGGTTGTGCGTGTGTATACGTGCACATTTCAATTTCTTTATTTATCCCAATGGGGCAATTGCGAGACCTGTAGATTAGTACAAGTTAAATAAACTCATCTTTCATTATAAACATAACCTAATATATTAATAAATAAATAGACAAACATATATCAACATTGTCACCAAAGTGTAAAGCAGCAACACATGCATGTGTTTGTCTGAGATTGAGCGTGTGGGCACCACCTGGATACTCAGTTATATAGTTTTCTCTCTTTTTGATGATGTTGATCTGTGTGTGTATTTGTGATTATCCATTGTGTGCTTCCAATGTTAAACTACCCTAAGGTAGGAGTGTGTGTGTGTGTGTGTGTGCAGTACATGAAGGGACATGTGTACGAGTGTGCCCGTGCAGTATTTGTGTGTGTGTGTGTGTGTCATGGAAGTGTGTGTCTGAGTGTGTATATGTGTGTTCCTTATATGTTACATTTACCTAAACTGCTGCTCTCTCTTTTTCCTGCTTCATTTTGACAAATTTGCGTTTCCAGGAAGCCTCTGAGGTCAGTGCAGCATCTGTTGCTACTTAGGTCCAAGTTGCAGTCATGAGCGCTTGCGCACACGTGCACACACACACACACACAAACACATACACCACATGCACACGTACACGGTGCAGGAGCTGCTTTGTATAAGTTACTGAAGAACTGAGACCCAATCAGACATGAAGGCGTGTTTAAAGTTCCCAAAGTGACTTTAAAGAGGAGTCCAGGTCTAGACCTCCAGATTTAATGGGGAGGTTAAGAGGGTGTATGTGAAGGAAATGGATCATTATTTTAAGGGGTTGAAACTGGAGTTATAAAATAATTTCAGCATTACAGGCTTAAAAACAATGGATCAGTTAAATTCAATGAAATAATGCAATTGGAATGTTCATAAATGCAGACTTTCAGAGGTTTTCTTAAAGCTTTAAATAAAATCTCTGTCATAAAAGTTCTATGACTTCATGCTGTCTTATCTCATGTGTGAATGTACAATATGTGTGTGCTTCTTCTTTATAAATCAGATTACTGACATGCAGACAGTTGTACATTTTACAGAGCCCCAGCCAAAACAGTACACCTGGATAGTTAAGTTGGCCGCATTGGTCTGGCCGAAGCCGTCCACTGCATCAACTCTTCACCCTTGAGTGTTTTACTCTGTCAGTTTTCATTCCCTTTCATTCACATCTCTTCGCCCAAAACCACATTCATGCCCAAACATGGCCTGATCCCATCAAAGTGATGCTTCAAAATACCTCAGCAAAAACCTTCAGTGATACCACAATGATGGAAGCAGAGAAGAAGAAGCCCGCTTTGCTCTCATGGTTTCAGGAATGGGATCGAGAAAACATTGAGCAAAGACATGATCGAAGCCAGATATCATGAAAGATCTGTAAGGAAAAAAAGGATTTCTGTTCTTGGTTTGGTCTGAAGCCACAGGAACTGGGCTTCACAGCCAAGTCCCTGAGCAGAACCGCCATAACCTCAGTGGGTTAAATAGAACCCAGAACGGCACATCGCAGACCTCTGTCTCGGTATGCAGAGGGGTCTGGATTGCATGAAATTAAGTGATTTTACAAAACAGCAATATGTACATATATAAACACGTACACACAGAGTTAGAGTTTACTGCCCTGTTTTACTGTATTAGGAAATGTTGAAAAGTTGTCAGTTGGCAAACATTATATAGTATCCCCTGTGGCATTATTGCACAATTTAAAATGACATTTAACATGAGTGTATCACTGCTATTAAATACATAGTGCATGATTAAAGTTTGCCTTTAGTAGGGATTGTTACTGACCATCACTTTTTCACTGTTGCTTTGTGAGATAAGGAATCCTCTACATATGATGTAAGAATAATAACTACACAATTAGGAATCACTTTAAAATGACTGTCACACTTAGACATAGACATTACATATAAGTAATTAACTGCTAATGGCATATTAGCAAAAGGGGAACCAATTGGGTTGTCCTGTTGGGACAGTGTAAAAGATGCAAAAGATGGTTCCAGCAGAGGATGTACTATTAACTACCAAATAGAGACAAAAACAAAGAAGCCAACACTGAGGGTCAGGACACTCCGAAACACTGATTTGGTTTTCCTTTGCCATCCACTGGGTAATACAGGTACACTATATGTGGCTGACATATCAACCTATTTTACAAAATCACACATAATAAAGAAAATTTTAGAAATAATTATTATTATATCAGTGACAGAGGAGAATATGTAGTGTAAAGTTATTACTTTCTTATGTGAAGCAGAAGCCAGTAGGATGTTAGCTTAGCTTAGCATAAAGACGGGGGGAAACAGCTAGCATGATTCTGACCACAGATAACAAAATATGCCAACCAGCACCTCTAAAGCTCACTAATTAACACATTTTATCTTTTTTTATTCATCTTTTGACAAATACAGAAGTGCTAAAATGACAAGTTGTGGTTTTATGGAGAATTATGAGCCGGACACCCTCTCACATTGTTGCTTCAAAACTTCAGTTTATGTATGGATTAAAAAAATTGAGTAGTATAATGTGTTCATTTGTCATCTTTACAGGTGCTGGTAGGTGGATTTTTGAACTTTGGACAGATCCAAGCTAGTTGTTTACCCCTGTTTCCAGACATTATGCTAAGCTAAGCTAACAGGCCGCTGATAGATGTGAGCTTGGTATCGATCTTCTCATCTTATTCTCCAACACATTCTCATCACAGGGTCTTTAGCGCCTGTATACCTTTAGGGTTAGGAGAATATCATGGTTTTGGTTAGGTTTAGGCACCAAAATCTACTTGTTTAGGTAAAGGAAAATAGTGTGTTTTGGGATGAAATAATTATATTACGTGAGGACGGATCGGTTACATTGGACTTACATGAAAGCCCAGGGCGTCTCATATGGACACTGAAGGTAAATCGACATTTTATCAGGCTTTCTCAAAGAGTCTGTATTTCATGCCCTGAGATGAAACTGGGTTTAATTCTCTGGAAGAAAGAAAAAACTACATTGCTCAAACTGTCCAACTATGACTTTAATTTAAGTTTGTTTATCCTTTTTTTGAAGGAAAGAAAAAAATACACACAAAAAGACTCCAACATCTTTGTGGAATTGAACCTTCTTAGTAGCTTTTGTTTGCACTGCTACACTGAGCTGTGAGTGTTGCTGAACTGCACAGAGGGGAAATGTTAAGATGCTGCCCCGCAGGGTGACGGACTCTCCGTGGCCTGCCGTGTTAACAGGACGGACCTGTTAGACGTGCGAGGACCACCCCAACGCAGCTTCCCTCAACAAAACTCAACCAGATGTGTAATGAAGGCCAGCGTATGCATGAGGATGGTGTGTGTATGTGTGAGTGTAATCATTTTCACCTGTGTTGTCGTGTGTGCTGATACAACCTCCCGCATGGAGGCTAATGGATGCGACCCAGAGATACCCTATTGGGTTCAACCGAGCAGTTTCTGCCACGCTCACCCTCCACTTTTCTTTGTGTTGTGTCCAACAATTTATTTTTCTATTTGCGGTGTTTTAGGCTCTCTTCCCCCTCAGGGCTTACATGTGTAATTCATTTTCATATTCCCTTTCCATAATTCCACTTTCTCCCCAAATCCTCCTCAACTGACCCCCCCGCTTCACCTCCTGCGCCTCCCCTCCACCTCCTCCTACCCTTCATCCCCTCATCCCTACCTTACAGCTGTTGTTTTGGATTAGTCAAATAGCTCCTGTCAGATTCAGTGATCCCTCTCCTTTGCCACCCACAGAGCTGCACAGCACACTCCACTCACTCCCTTTCTGTCTCCCCCTCAGTCTCTCTCTCATGCACATGCACACAAACTATATTGACGTCTTGGACAGGTGCGTGTCAAGGTGCCTCTGTGGGCAGGGCCGTTAGGTTGCCTTGGTTTCAGAGGGCTCTGCAGGCTTTCTTTCTTTTCAGTTCCAGGAAGGCGCGACGGTGTAGGCGTACTGCTCACACCTCTCAGCAAAAAAAGAAAAGAAAAAGGTTTGTTGTTCTAAACCGGACAAGGAGCGTCATAAATTCCCAGCATTTTACTTCCCTGGAATTCACCTTACCTTTCAACTGCTCCTCTCTTCTTCTGTGTCTCGAGGAGTCTTTATTTTTCCTCTTTTTTGTGTGTGTGTGGATTTTTGACAGCTGCAGTTCTGGCCATCCATGCTGGGTGAAACAGACTGACACTGAAAAGGGTTTTGACATGATGATGGCAAGAGTAATAGTGTTATTTCAGTCATTTGGAGAAAGAGTTACTGTGTGTGCACGTGTGTGTGGGATAGGAAGAGAGAGAGAGAGAGTCCAGTTGCAATAGCAGCAAAGATATGCATCGAAGCAGAATTGGGAGAGGACATGCTACATAATAATTTGACAGAGACATGTTGAATAGATAATGTTGTTTCAGTGATTACAGAAATAGGTTGCTTTTAGTTTCAGTGATACAATATAGGGGTGCGGTGCAAAGATAACAAAAGAGTAGCTGTTTTGTTATGAATGAGTGGCAGAAATATGTCTCCTTATGACCATATTTACAGGTTTGGGCTGAGATCAAGCATGTAGTAGCAGTCAAATATTTGCAATCCAACTCAGGTCTTTTCCAAATCACAGGTTGCCAGGTTTGTGATTGTGCATAAACAAGACAAAAACAAGATATGTGTGTTATAAGCAAGTGAATATGTAAAGATTTGTTTATATTGGCATTTAACATATAATAAACTGCTTTAAGATTAAAAGTGATAATGTGACGATTACTCCACAGTGTGTTGGATTATGGGGAAAAAGCTGCACGCTAACTAGTTATCACACAGACTGGTTTAGCCTTGTCCAGACAAGGTACTGTTTGGGGGTTGATAAATAGAAAGACTTAACCATTTACAACCATGCTAGCAACTCTGCGGGGCTGTACTTAGGCACAGCGATGAGGTTTTGAGATAAATGCTAATATTAGCATGTTAACAACCTCACAATGGCAATGTAAATATACTGATGTTTAGCAGGTATAATATTAACCATATTCACCATCTTAGTTTAGCATGTTAGTATGCTAAGATTTGCTATTCAGCAGTGAACAAAGTATAGCTTCATTTTGCTGGTATTTGGTCATAAACTAAAGTATTGGCTGAATAAAAATTTTGACCTGCTCGATGATGTTACATGTTTTGGCACTTCTTAAGAGATGACTAAAGTTATTGCAATTCCATCCTGAGGGGGACATGCTCGTCTGTACCACATTTCATGGCAGTTTACATTTTACACAAAACCACAAATGTTAACATCAAGGTGGCACTACAGGAAAAGTGGGTTGAACGTGGATGTCTGTACCCAACTTCATGGAAATCCATCTTAGAGTTGCCAAGATATTTTAGTCAGGATCAAAGTGTTGGACAGACCGACCAACATTGTCATTCCTAGAGCTGCAACTAAAACATTTTCACTGTAGAAATGTCCTTAATGAGAGCCTGTATTTGAACTGTGGTCCTCAGAAATTAAAAGATATTTACACACCTATCATCCACTCCACTGCTCATACTCCTGTTTCTATGAGTTCTGAGCTGTTTCCAGTTGTTCCTGATTTACATCAACCTTTTAAAACATGTTTCTCTCACTTGTATATATGAGGCACATATTTACACTTAAATGCATTGTGCTCAAATCACAAAACCAGGGAGTTCAGTGTTTGACCCCTTCCTTCTCAGAACCAGTATTCAGGGTAACAAGATAATTTGCACTGTGGTGGATGAACATAGCCTTTTTTGCCCACTAAACCTAAAATCTAATATTTGTTTCTGCCTTCACATATCAGTCATGGTAGCTGTCAAGTTCATTATGACCGTATAAATGATGTATCAATCACACACACACTTATACACGCATAGATTGATGTGGTGGCTTTAATCAGTTAAATGGCTCTGTGCCAATGCAAAGTATTTCTATCCATTTAGTAGACACCATTATAAAGCCATCAGGGTTTTTACACGCTTGATCAGCATGTATGTGTGTGTGTGTGTGTGTGTGTGTGTGTGTGTGTGTGTGTGAGAGAGAGACATTACTGAGCTATGTAAAATACAGATTGGCATCCAAGGTTTTTAAATTATATCCTTTTTAATGTCTCACACAACCTCAAGTTTTCAAAACTGACAGTGAAATTAAAATATGTCTTATTCACCGAAAGGGCCTCTGGGGTCCTTCTCCAGAACTGTATGTGCTTCTTGACCCCTGGTTTATGTTTATATACACGCACATGTATAACCAGCTTCCCCATCTGATTCAACTACTTTACTCATAGCTGGTCAAACTCCCTGTCGGTAAAGATTTACATTTTTGGAAATAACATCTTGCCTCCTACTCTTCTTCCTCTTCCTCCTTCGCCTCCTCTCATCCGCCTCTGCCCTGTATTCTCCTTCAGCTGAGGACAAGATCCGACCTCCTCCTCCACTCGCAGGCTTCCTCTGTAAGACAATGTCAGGGCAAAGGAGCTGTGTGCACAGAGTGTGTGTGTGTGTGTGACTCTTTATTTGCAAATGTATTTCTGTGTGTAGGTGAATTATAAGTCATTAATAGCATCTGTATATGTTTTATTTCTGTGTTTTTAAATCTGTGCATGTTTTTTGGATTTTATGCATAATTATGGAGCATGCTTTTGTTTATTAAGTATATGTATTATAATGTGTGTGAACATGTAACATGTAGATTTATGATGCAGGAAACAGCGACTATGTCAGTGTAAAACAATAGAAGATTCACAGCACTACTGCAAACATACGCCTACATATACACTTGTGCACTCTTTTGGCACTCACTTCTCCTGAGACCCCTCCGCTTCTACCACAAGGCACTCCCTTCCTGCTGCAATGCTGGCCGACACACACACACACACACACACACTGAGTGACACATCCCCTGGGCTCGTCAAGTCCTCAGGATAATGCTTCCAACAGTCCTGCATCCTCTTTTCAAAAATAAGGGTAACAAAAAAAGAAGAAATAAACCACATGGGAAACAGCAGAGACAGGACGCAGGAAATATAAGTGAGAAGTTTTGTATGTCCACCTACGAGCTGTCAGATTTATTTATGAGATTATGACTGTAAGTAGAGAAAGAGAAAAGTGTTGGGTGTGTGTCGCCCTCATAAATCAGCTAACTGTCCTTTACTGCTTTGATTAATTGTGTCATATGCAGCCAAATGCTGGTATCAGACTGGAAATCACTGCATTATTGTTGCAAAGAAAAAATAAATGTCTAGTGTTAGCCCATAGCCTGCCTACTGTGCATAATCTTTGTGAGACAATGGCCTTGAGTGCCACTGTTCACTTACAGAGGTATAATAAGCTTTCTTTCATGTAACCCTTCCCCCCTCTGTTGCGATGGAAGCGGTGAAGGCCCACTTCAGACGGGCAAAGACGTCGCAGCCATGTGTTCTACCCCTGTGAATGCAGACAGTCACCCTGAGATAAAGGTGATATAAAATACATGAGATTATGGTGGTTTCATTGAGCTTTTCCCCCAATTCTCTTGTACAATGCAGTAACAGTCAATCACCTGCATAAAACAGCCTAAATATAGGGTTTAAGACTTGTTACACCACTACCCGCAGGCTTGTAATTGAAACTTTTCCATTCTATTTTTTTCAAATGCTTTGGCTGCCGAGGGGAGATTGGCAGCTTTGAGTGGCCAGCAGATGAAGCGGCTGGCGCGCTAATGAATAGAACGCTGATTGCAGGATCCCCAAGATGCAAATTACTGTGCCTGCCACCCCTGACGACCGGCAATTACCGGGCCGCCGCTGCGGACGCCTCGTGCATATTCATCGCACCCGCTGGGCATATTGATCAACAACTTACTTCATGCAAGAAGCGCTGAAATGTATCATGTCGCTCAGTCGATGCTAAAAAAAACTCTCTTTCTTTTCCTGTTGTCAAAATTGACACAGTAACATCTAGCAGGACAAGCCCTTTAAGTAGGAAAGGAGTATTTATTTTAATCAGGCGTAGGTGTCAGCTAATTGCTAATAAGTCACATTCAAGAAGAAGTGACAAAACATGTCATTCATCAGAAAAGAGTCTTTCACATATTATAATTCAGATATTAATTTCTGCTTGTACTTCACCTAATTAACTGCACTTAAAGTTCATTGGCCCTATCTTGACAACTATTTTATTTTTTAAAGATTAATTGAGTAAATCAGGATTTACTTATTTGATTTACAGTGGATCTTTACACCACATACGCTCATTAAACAGTAGTTCAGTTTCATTTAGTTCACTAGTCTTTGTAAGAATTATGTCATTATACTAATAGCTGTTCATTAGGGACTGTGTTACAATGACACGCATTTTTACTGTTTTCATGCTGCAGAGAAGCACCCACACTTACCTGATCACTTTTTAAGTTTTCCTGTTTTAGTTAAATGTTTTGTTCATTTAACTTAGATTTTGGAGAGCACAGTTTTTATGGCATCATTCCTGAAAACACACACACACACACACACACGCAGTGCAGACTTCAGAACAGAAATATGAATATGAAAGGACTTCATTCAACAACAGCGGAAAAACAAGAGCGCTGCCAGCGGTTAATGAGACCAAATGAAGGAAAGCTGAGCAACATCGGATTTTGAGCTCTCTCCCTCAAAACAAACATCCAATGATCACATTAGCAATGGATCACAGAGCTGTGTCATTACTGTCTTGTGTGTCTTGTCTGGTTTAGAGCCTCAGTCATTTTCACGTTTGAAAGAAAAGATTTGAAATGACAAAAGCTTTTCTTTTTGGAGAGTCAAATTTTTTAAATAATTATTAACTTCTATTTTCCAGCCTTGTTTTTGTGAATACTGGGCAGAAAACAGTGATTCACAAAGCTCACTAATGCCCACAGTATATAGGCCTACATGATGTTTAGTATTCTTTACACTGAAACACCCACCTAAAAATAACTCAACCTTTATCATGTTTTTTAACCATAATGTTTTTTAAATTTTCAGTCTCTCTTCATGAAGTGACCTTTTTACTTTTTATTTTGCTGTTTTCTCTTTTTTATTCTTGCACACAAATAGCACATGCCAACACAAAGTAAGTAGCATTCAGCATCTCAGTTACTGAGCACACTTCAGAAAAACAAAGGACAGAAGACATAAAATACAGGATCCAGACTGCTTTGCCTGGTTGGTTATCCAGCCATAGTAGGTTTAAACCCTCACAGTGGGAAGTTTGTAAGAATCTGTCCTCTACAACTACTGCTAAGGTAGCACTGAGCAAGGCACCAAACTCACATAACTGTTACAGTGGCTCAGCTGTCAACAGGACTGTAGTTGCACCACTATGTAGCTCCCAAGGATGCTGCCCTCCCTCCCTCTGCTGCTACTTCTCCTGGCCGCACACAGGATCATAGTGTGCTCTCCTTAGTGAAGTTTCCCTCTTAAATAAAGGTTAACACACACACACACACACACACACACACACACACACACACACACACACAGACCTATTTCCCTTTCAACTTTTCATACGCTCACCAGCTATGCATATAGATCCATATCTTAAATATTAACAACCCTTCTGATAATAATCTCCACACACATACTGAGCGGTCTGACATATTTCCGTCACACAAAAGCAACCTGCACCTAGTCAGGGGGGTGGGAGGGGAAATAACTGATAGTTAAGGCAAAGGAAAAGAAAGAGCGAGTGCAGGTGCTGACCTCCAGAGTTGCTCACATATGTTGTTATCTGTGTGTAATTACTCTGCTGCAGATTCTTATCGTCTTATCAGGGAATGGCTGGTGCACTGAAGTCCGCCCATCAAACAGGGACTCGGGTCCCAAATTGCACCAATCAGGGCTTGGAGTGGAGCGGTGCTTTGAGTTCCTTAAACTGGTGGAATAACGAATATACTTCCATTCGTTACCTTAGATTTAAACTTTTGATGTGAACCTGTGAGAAACAAAGCAGAGGCGGTAGAAAAATAGTAGAAATAATGAGCTGAAAAAACCTGCAGTTGAGATCATGGCTCGTGTGCCACTTGATGCTGCCTTAAAGTATTCAGTAAGATCTTTGTGAATTTTTGTGAAGTTATTTACATTACTTATTTGAAAAAAGCAAGTGATTGTAAACAGCAGATTGCTTTAGGCATAAGTCAGTCTACCTCACAAATCAGATGGATCTCCAGAGTTGATCACACTTCAAATAAAATGTCTGACCTTCCTCCTATCCAGCATGTATCATTTAAAGGCTCAAACTAATATGTCACATGTCACATGACAAAATCACTGATGACTCCTAGGTTAGCCAGTTGACAAGCTTTATGATATGATACCATACTTTTGTGGTCTGCAATGATCCGATTCAGATTTTCATAATAAAATGAAGTTGATTCCATACAGTAGCCTACCTCTATTTCAGTGGAGTAGAATAAAGCTATAAAGAGTAACTTTTTTCAACTGGGACCCTATTTTTCCATGTTTTTGTGTCTATATATGTGTCTTTTTGAAACTGGTCCAGTATTGAGCGAGCACGCTGCAGGCGGCAGCAGCGAAATAGGGCTGCAATGTAATCCTTGCAGGCAATTGCGCACCGTCAAAGTACGTCCACCTTAGTACTTGTTTTTTGCCACCAACAGATTGTTATAACAATTGTGGAAAGATTGTGGATCCCTACAGAAATAGAGGATGTTACTCTTTAAAAAAAAAAGAAAAGGTCTGTCTCTGTAGAGACAAGGAGTTGGACAAGTGTCCAACAGTGCACATAGAAAGAATGCCACCTCTACCTTTTATTTCATGAAGCTCTTGCCAATGTATGCCAGCCTCTTTTTCTCCTTTTATTCTCCTCCGTCAAAGTCCTCTTCGCCCACTCAGCCGGCTCTGGCACGACACCGGCGTTGCTCTACACAAGCAGCAGCATAACGTTGCTTGAAACTTGACCAATCTTGACACAGCCATCTTAAAAAGTGGTAAGGTGTTGCACTTACACTTGAACTTCTTTGGCTTATGCAGTTCTTCCTCCTTAAGAGTGGTTCATATATTTTGCAGGCAAACTATATACACTGAACATAATTATGAACAAAACACTTTAGTTTTTGTCCCCATTCATCATGAGCTGAACTCAAAGATCTAAGACTTTCTCTATTAACACAAAAGGCCTATTTCTCTCAAATATTGTTCACAAATCTGTGTCAGTGAGCACTTCTCCTTTGCTGAGATAATCCATCCACCTCACAGATGTGGCATATCAAGATGCTGGTCAGACAACATGGGTATTGCACAGGTGTGCCATAGGCTGGCCACAATAAAAAGGCCACTTGAAAATATGCAGTTCCATCACACAGCACGATGCCACAGATGTTGCAAGTTTTGAGGGAACGTGCAATTGGCATGCAGACTGCAGGAATGTCCACCAGAGCTGTTGCCCGTGAATTGAATGTTCATTTCTCTACCATAAGCTGTCTCTAAGGCATTTCAGTGAATTTGGCAGTACCGGCCTCACAACCGCAGACCACGTGTAACCACACCAGACCAGGACCTCCACATCCAGCATCTTCACCTCCTAGCTGGTCTGAGACCAGCCAACTGGACAGCTGCTGCAACAATCGGTTTGCATAACCAAAGAATTTCTGCACAAACCGTCTCAGGGAAGCACATCTGCATGCTCGACCTGACTGCAACTTTGCACAGCCACTGAAGAGGAGTGGTCCAACATTCCACAGGCCACAATCAACAACCTGATCAACTCTATGCGAAGTGTTGCACTGCATGAGGCAAATGGTGGTCACACCAGATACTGACTGGTTTTCAAACCCCCCTTATCCCCCCGGCAATACAGTGAAACTGCACATTTCCGAGTGCCGTTTTATTGTGGCCAGCCTAAGGCACACCTGTGGAATACCCATGCTGTCTGATCAGCATCTTGATATGCCACACCTGTGAGGTGGATGGATTATCTCGGCAAAGAAGGGCTCACTTACACACAGATTTTGACAGATTTGTGAACAATATTTGAGAGAAATAGGCCTTTTGTGTGCATAGAGAAAGTCTTAGATCTTTGAGTTCCGCTCATGATGAATGGGGGCAAAAACAAAAGTGGTGCACTTGTAATTCTGTTCAGTGTATCTGCTTTTGTTTCAAACATTTACTTATGTGCAAATGTACAGGACAAATGGTTTTGTTTCAAATACACATACATTATTTATTTAGCTGACAGTAGAATGGTATCTTTGGTACATGCAGATTTAGTTACTTCTGAAATATCTGCTTCTTTTTTGTAACCTTTATTTCTTTTGAGCTCACCAGCGAAATGTCGCCCTCTGGAAAAAGCCTGGCGCCTGGAACAGGCGATGCTTTATAGGGGAGGTGGTCAAATTGGACACTACCACTACTTGTCATGTCAGGGGGGAGCTTCATTCTCTCCTTAGATATTTTGATTCTTGATTTATATTATATGAAGTATTTTTGTTTTGGTTAATGCTAAGTAAGCTAAGCTTTTGTTAGAATAAGTGTTTAGTTAGTTTTGTTGTTATTTGTAACTTACTTAGTAATGTTTTATTGTTAATCTCCCCTGTGTGTCAAACCTGGTCTGATCAACCAGTATATAAATCTCCTTTGTTTCTTTTACAGTATTACCAACTTATTGACTTTGTCACTATATTTAGCGAGTTTTCAGACCCTCTTGTGACTATTTTTCAAAAAAGCGAATAGTGACAAATCTAGCGACTTTTTCTGGTGTTAGAGACTTCTGGAGATTCTGAGGTGAAAGCACATATCGTTCTTCAACGAGCCGCGGGTGTTGTCATGGGCCCCTCCCCCGTCCCAAAGCACTCACAGGCGGCCCGGTCCTCGCACAGCAGTCCCTTCCAGATGCAGTCAGAGCACGAGATATTCACCCCTCTGAATCCAGAGACTGCAAATAAATTGCGCATGTGAAAATATTTTTAGAATTACATGGTTGTAGTTCTCAAAATATTTAGGGTGTTTTTACTCACTTTTTGTCTCTCCCACAACGTTATTCCTTTCTCCTACAGCGTCCATCACAATTACATGCACATGGCAAATTATGCAAATTAGGCGATGATGTCATTTAGCGACTTCTAGTGACTTGCAGGACAGCCAATAGCTACTTTCCTTACTGAGCAGTTGGCTACACTCTTCTTTTATGGCAGGTCAGTTGTATTTTGAGTTTGTTATGTTCAGAGCGTTACTTACATTCTGTTGAGCGAGTGCGCAGCAGTTAGGACTGCAACTTAATCCTCGCTGTCAATTGTCAAAGTACATCCACTAAAGTGCTTGGATTTGCCACTGACAGGCTCAGATTGTTCTTATAAGTGTCTGACAAGTACACTATATACTTTCTGCTGCTTCTTAAAGCTTTCTAGCTGAAGAGTTGTTCTGGTGCCGTAAAGCATTACACTATTGTCGTGATAAATGTCCTCCCCAGGATTCCAATGTTACATAGTGCAGTAGCAAGAATTGCAAGCCTGGAGTGGCAATGTCAAGAGACTCCATTCATTACAAGTTAGTGTAGCATCAAAATGATTTTGAAGCTGTTATTTTAAGATAAAATAACCACACAATGTTGCTTTAACAAAAGAGAGCATTTACTTTTCCCACCGTGTTAGACCAAAATTTCTACCTTCTCCCCATGTTTGATTGCTGTCCCTTATTCTGAATACTCTTTGGCATTCTCATGTGATAATAAGTCCCAGTGGAATTACTGGAGCATAACTTTTACTGTGGAGATGATTTGGTATAAAAGGTGTCTCAAAGGAGAAGAATGTGCGTAGTATTTCCCAAAGAAAGTATATATCCCTACTCCAAACTGCCCAAGTGTTTGTGATTTTGTACTGTTGAGAATAACTGAAGGATTGATTGTTCCATTGGTTTGAAAAAAATCATGTTTATCTGAAGCTAAATAAAAAAATGTAAAATATTTGATTACCTGAAAAATCCACTGTCACACAGCTGAAAACAGGGCTGTCTTTCTTAGCTCATGAAAAGTCGATAATTTGGAGATACACTGTTCACAAGACAATGAAGCTACAGAATGTTTTTGGCTGTCTCACTTACATCACTTGGATTAGCTCCCAAAATCTGATTGAACCTTGTTCTTGAACTTGCAAGCTTTCTGCTAGTCTGTCAGCCAGCCAAGTGAGTCCTGCCAGCAGAAAAACTGTGAAAGGAAACAATCACTCAAGGAGCAAAATAACTGTTGAGAGGCGTCAGTCATGCTCATAGCTAGAGCAGCAAGGATTCTGCACAGCTTGATGCTGAAGTTTGTTTACCCAAGATATACTTTTATTAGGACTTTAACTATTCCAACTAATAATTAAATTCCACACTCAGTTTTCACAGGAGGTATTGTGTTTTAAATGCTTTCATGTTTGCTCTGGCTGTCATGTTTGTGTATTTGTGCTTTGTTATGTGGCTGCGTCGCTCTGCATCATGTTGTGTCCTCAACTTACAGAACAGAATTTTTCTCCGAACTGAGTGCTTATTTATGATTTTGTGTTTATGCTGCAGCCATGTCCCAAGCTGTCACGCTGATTTCAGTAAATTTCCGATTCACACTTACTTTTCATCATTCAAATAAACCATAACATTTTCTGTCTGTGTGGTTTAATACGTTGTAATATTATGAAAGTGATGACCTGACCTGGATGTCGTCAGCACAGTGTTAGTACGGTGCTGGTGTAGTCACATGATCACTTGTGACAGAGGTCATGTGGGGTCAAGTGGGGTCATGAGTAGTATCCTGACATCCTGCCAGTCTAATCACCTGTTTATTTTTTTAAGAACCATTCAGATCCACTGACTGAAGGAGAGAGAGTGAGAAAGAGAAGAGACGAGAAAGTGAAAGGTTGATTAAGGTTCATCTGGATCATGATTGATCTCATGTAGGGATGGGCAGCTCATATTTAGTTGTATTTTTGGTGCAAACTGCTGGCACGCATTGTTTTTAAGCTTACGTGCCTCTTTGTTTTTAACACCTTAACATGCAGCAGCCTGTCAGTGGATAAGTTCTTACAAACGTATGCTGTGCAGCCAAACACTGTTTCAAATGTACAGAACTTTATTTTAAAGTCTGGTAGAGACCCTAATGTTTCCAAAGATACCGAACATGTCAGGAAATAAATGTGGTTTGGGGGAAATGTGTATAAAATTATGTACAAGACATCTTGGTGCAGCCATTAAGAAACATGGAGTCTTGGGTTTAAATAAGTATAAACATAATTTATCTTCAATGAGGAGCTGAAACAAGCAAATAATGTAGATTAAGATGGTTTTCCAACTTTAAAACTACTTAACATGGAAATTAAAAGACAATACCATATATAAAGAGGTTGAAAGAATATATTTATTTTAATTTTTACTCTTACTCAAACACAAACCCATTTGAAATTACATTTTGATTTAACTGAAAAAGTCCATTTAGACTGTGTTTGGGATAACCAAACCATAGCAAGCACAACAGTAGTATAGCTTGTTGCTGCCCTCTTTTGGAGAGTACTGATACCTGTTTTGTTGTGCACTTCACTTGTATTTACCAGCATTCGCCTCATAGTGGAGATAGATAGTCGTTACAGCAACCAGGAACACTGAGAACCAGCAGTATCACCAATCTTGGCAAACGACCCCACTGAGGTTAAATAGCTTGAGTTTCCCTGCCAGTCAGTCAGAACTGAAGAAGTCCCTTGGATGAGGGACGAAACGTCTTCCAGTATCTTCAACCAAGTCCAGTTGCCCTTGACTTTAACCTTCGTTGGATAACTATGGCCTGGATGACTGAGAATCTTCATAGACGTCTGTAATGTTGGTTTTAAGTGCAATACAAATAAATTATCCTTATTTAAGGTGAAAGAGATTCACTGCCTAAGTCACATAAATATATCAGATTGGACCTGCAGCAGTCCAAAAACTTCTTTCTTAATACTATCGCCTCATTATAAACATTTTTTTTTACTTCTTAGGCTTCATCAGAGCAACACAACAGTGATATGTAGCTATATTATGATAATAAATATAATCACTGCATGATCCCTATAGTGTTTCCCTGAAATGTAAAATGTTCAACTGAGGCCAGAGTATTGAGAGGATTATTTGTGTCTTTGGAGGGCCACTCTGATTTCTTACTAATGTTGCATCTTGTAAAATGCAGGGACAAAGATAAACTAATATCATAATAATATAGTTATTCACTTTTTGCACACTTAGAGACATAGAGACATTTGTAGGGCTTAAAAACGCATGGCGTATTTTCATCTCATTTGAATTTGAATATGATAATACATGCTTCACCCACACATTTTTTATATCACATGTCCCTCTATGTTTCTATAAGACTTTGCATGAACAAAGTTCACAAAAGCTATAGTTAGAGTGAGTACACTACAGTAGCAGTCCTGCTCTTCAGGCTATGGGCTGTGTAAGCACGAGAAGGTGTATGTGTACACACACACACCCCAAACCATGTTTGTTTCGAAGCAGGTTTTTTTTCTCTGGGTGACTTGTTAAATATTTTATCTCCAACAGGTAGAAAGAGGATCAGGTTACAAGAAGATGACTCCAGAGAACTGGGCTCCACCAGAGCTCCACCCACCCAGGTACAAACAGTAAAGGGATGGTAATGATAATGAGATATTTAATAGCACAGATACATGAGAAGGTATGCTTTACCGTGATCAGTAATGCTGCTAGGTGGAAGTACTGTCACCATCACTGACTGAATGTTGAGAGAATATGTTGGTATGCAAGTATTGTATTTTAAAAAATATTTTAAAGCTGCATTAATCTATTTTTCTATATTAACTAAAAAATTAAATGTGTTGAGTTTCTCATAGCAGTGAACCCACAGAAACTCAACTGTTCTGTTCCCCTCAGGTCTACAGAGCATTTTAGCCTCTTTTACCTCATCATTTTGGATTTGGATTTAGCCCACTGTTATACAGTTGTCGTTGAAAGCTGGCAGTTTTCAGTGAAAAAGATGCTACCTGCACAGCACCAAACGGCACACAGACGGCAACTAGCTGGGGAACGAATTTGACTATTTAGCAGCTAAATGGTTGACTACGCTAATCTCCTTTTCTCTTCACCCACATTCCCTCAGGAGTTGGTGGAGACCAAAAACAGAGCTAAAAGCAAAGTAAATATTGAACTAACATTCACCAGGTGGCCAGTAACACGACTCTAAATGAATGCTAATGTTGTTCCATATCTGCTGGATGTGCTAATGGGAAGTTGTTTGGTAACATTAGGGTGGCCAGAGGTCCCCGTTTTCCGGGGACAGTCCCAGGTTTTGGTGGCCTGTCCCCGTCTGGAGCTGTCCCCGTTTTTAACTGTGTTAATCATAGATTGTATAAGGTGTTAACAGACCTGAAATCAGATTGTACGTGGCCGGAAAGACTGGAAAGCAGATTGCCGTGCAGTATGTTAAAGATGTAGATGCAAATAAACACCACTTTATGTCCGTGGTATTAGCAAAGGTGTGTCTTCGTGATACTTTAACGTTTCTTTTAATGGAAAAATCACAAATGTCGCCAAATAAGTGTTTGCAGTTTTATTTTTTAACGTAACCAGGCACAACATTCACATGATTATAGGCAATAATACAAGGCTGTTGTTGCCGATGGATTATGTGTTTGGTAGGCGTATGTCTAATATCCTTGTTTATACATGGAAAACAGACTGTAGCCAATAATTAACATGACTTACTGTTGAGTTATATATAGAATAAAACCATGATCTCTTTTGCATTTATCCTCATGACTACATTATTTAACTTGCTGTGTACCAACCAATCCAGTCATTTTTACCTGTTGAAATACCTTTAATGGCCAATGCAACCCATAACATGCAGTATTCCACTTCCAGAGAGTGACTGCAGATTCTACTTATTGACTTATTTGCCTCAAAATGACTTGATTTCATTCAGACGAGTTATATTTGACAGATTCTAACTCACATAGTACTTTTTACCTCTTATAATACCGTCGAATGGCCAAAACAACACGTAAAATGCAGTATTCTGCTTGCCAGACAGTGATTGCAGCTTCTACTTACTGACTGAAATGTTATTTCTGCTCTGAAATGACTTGATTATATTCATGAGGGTTAAATTTGACAGATTATAAAAACGGTGTTGTCTTCCTTTTTTTACGTCTTAAATAATAAGATATATTTTTACAACATACTGACCACCAAACCAAAAATGTCCCCGGTTTTCATTTCAGAAATCTGGTCACCTTAACATGTTCACTATATCAGCATGATGAGGTTATAACATGTCAATGTTCTGTTTAGAGTTTGTTGCTCTGCCCCAATGTTTAAAGTCCCCCTCCACTCAAAAACATGTTTAGCTTGTTGTTACTTCACTTGGATGTTTCATGTTCATTGTGAAGAATGATGTTTGTGCAGAGGTTTACACTAGAAAGCTGTGTTCACATTAATCTGCTGAGGGGGAAAGTTTTGCCTGTGTTTACCTTAAATCTTTTTCAGTTTCAGAAATGTTAATATGAGCATGACTTTGTGAAATCTCAACTAGTTTCGAGTCTATCCTGTTCCAAATAAGCAATTTGCAACCATGTGATGTGGAAACTCCAGTGCACACAATTATGTTTGTTTTTCAGAGAATGTTGTATGCTGTTCAGATTGTAGTCCCTTGAGGGGAAACTGTGATCTGTGATATTGGCTATATCAATAAAATTTACTTGACTTTTAAATGAATTTATCCTCACAATAGAACTATTTTTTGGAGGATAAACCATATCAGACTCAAATTAATATTAAATATTCCCTGTCTTAAAACATGTTGTATTTTAGACATCAGAACAAATGGAAGAAGGTTAGACAAGAAATAGCTTGTTAAGTACAAGTTCAAGGAGAATTTATCAAACTGGAAAAATGTTTTGATAACGTAAAATTGAATTTGTCCCCAATACGATATAATAATTATTCCTCTTCTAATTTTTTTTTTTTTGTCAAAACGTGTTGTTGTAGTACAGACCTGTAATGCCTACTTTGTAACTGCAGGTGAAACGGAAAGGTATGTTAAACTTTCATTGCAAGACTCCCTAACCTAACTACAGGCGCAGCACGCAAGTGTTCAGAGCTAGCTCCTCCCACTTCCTGTACACCTGCATATAAGCACACCTGGAGCTCAGCAGCACAGAGCCTCCTAGATTCTCCTGGATCCCACTGTGCCTCTAGCTGAAGAAAACCCTGGTGAGTTTTTTTAAAACAATTTTTTTAGCTATTCCATGTATTAGAATTGATGATTTAAATGATTTTCAACAATTCAATCTTTTTCTTTTATGAAGTTTAATAGATGAGATTATGGAAAAGCACATTAATCTTATTTTCTTGTTCACTTTCATTCAAAGTTGTCAACACAATTTGTCAGATAATGGCACGACGATTTTTAAAATCGTGAAAAAAATGAAATGGAGGTCCATTTCCTGCTGAACAAAGTGTCTCCTTGTGTCACTGGAATTCACTAGGAATATTTGGCCGATCATTTTCCCAAGCTCTATCTTCCATCTGAACAAGGACCGTCTGTCTCCTGCTTGGTCCTTTGTAGTGTTGTGGGAACGGTGTTGCAAGGATCAAATGACAGGGAGACAGAGAGGTTCTCTTGGTCGCAAACACACAAAAGCAAGCATGCGCGAAACACTCACTCATTCACTGACTTACACACTTACACACACACACACACACACACACAAAGATACACTGTCCGGTACAATGTTCAAACATCCAAACGCCAACCAGTCACACTTGAAGTCCAGGAGGGAATGTAAACACCTGTTAGCTTAATGTCAAATGAGGTTAAAAAGGTAGGGAATAAACAAAGTAACAGTAAAAAATGTTCTTAGCATTATGAACTGAATATAAACAGAAACATACATTTTAATTATTTAGTAACATTTAAAGCCATCTCTTGTAGTCTAAACCTTATAGGAAGGTTTCTATTTTTTGGAGCCACTTTTCATCTCCTCAGTTTTTTCCTTTATTTGTCTCTTCTTGAATGCATCTTATTATCATAGTAACAGGCTACATGAGAGTGTCCTCAGTCCTGGTGAGAGGCTTGTCTTCCACCCGGGGTTGAGCTATACTCATTTGCATTTTGATTTCCCACTGACTTCTGTTGAAGTTGCATTTGAACGATGCAGAGATGGACAGACTGAAGTGGCTCTAACCCTAAAGTCATCTCTTCCATGCAGATGGTTAGTTTGAAAAACCATTAGCCAGCCGTAGGTATACTCCTTTCATCATCTTAAGGGGGCCTTCAGTGGGCTTGAATATAAGGCCCTACTTGTATTTAAGTTTGGCCAAATGCTAGAATAAAACTCATTTGCTTAAGAGCCACAGAAGAGCTTTTCTACAGACAGATCTCATGTAACAGTAGCTTTAAATGACTGCAATAGGTCAAACAGTCCGGCATTTGAAGTTATGCATTTTCCTTATGACATCTGTAATTTGAACATCTATCTACTCTCTCTTCAGAGAGATGAACCCTTAGGAGCCATGATGGATGTAACATGTGTGATTGTGTTCTTGTTCTGTTTCTCTCTTCATGTCTTGCCTTCATTTTGTCTTTACAAGTCTAATTCTCAGTGTCTATGTGTTGCTTTTTGTGTCCCCCTGCCTTACAGCCACCCATTATGGCCTCCAGCATGTCGGTGAGGAGTTACTCCATGAGCCGTCAGCCCTCCTTTTCCAGTCGTTCTCTGATGGAAACTGGGCGTGCACGCTCCCGTGCTTCGGTGTCTTTCGCCTCAGCCAGCCCGCTGGGCCGCTCAGCCTCTATCAGCCAGGACCTCAACGGGCCAATGAGCCTGCAACTTAACGGAGTGCATGGCAACAGCACCAACGACAAGGAAGCCATGCAGAGTCTCAACAGCCGTCTGGCCAACTACCTGGACAAGGTCTGACATATGAAACAGTATCACATTATTGGTCAGCAGCCAAATATGTGATGGGCTTATCTCTATTTGCACCATGCAGACAAGGAAATGACACTATTAGAAGCAAGCTGAAACATTTGATCATTTTTTTCCTACTTTCACTTCCTCCAGGTGCGTTCACTGGAGCGCTCCAATGCTGACCTTGAGATGAAGATCAAGCAGCTGATGATAGACCGCATTCCCAAAGGTCATGACCTTGATTCCATGATGGCCCAAGCTCATGCTGTTGAGCAAGAGGTAGGCATGAAAGAACATGCAACCATGCCAGGCATACAATATAAAGATCGGTCCACTTTAACAGCTGGATGGCAAGTTTTGAATTTTTGTGTCAATCTACAAAGCCCAAGGTTATGATGACTTGGCTTATTTTACATAGACAAAACATTCATGCAAATGTCGGCATGTGCTGTGTCTTTTAGCAGGAGCTGCGTCAGTAGATTCACCAGAGGCAGAATCTGAACCAGTACTTGATCTTTATGTTAACTTGTTCAAAACAAAGCCGGAGTGAAGTTAATGATTATTCCTGCATATTATGACCAAACAGAAGAAGTTACAGTTTAATGAAGTTGGAATGTATTACCTAATTGGACAAGGATTCAAATGTTCATGTGTCTTTTGTGCCATTAACAACTGCGCTATAATGTAGAAAGACTCTGCCTTTGCTATCAGCAAAGCAAATGCAGTACAAACATAATGTTTAAACACGGTAGACTTCAGTGTGAAGACTGACTTCAATGAGAGTCTATTGTAACATTGTTTCCCCGCATTACTATTTGTCAGGTGAGGAAGAAGACCTTGGAAAATGCTCGTCTCATGTTAGAGATTGATAATGCTAAACTGGCTGCTGATGACTTCAGAATCAAGTGAGTGATTAATGATTGCAGTATGAGGATTAAAAAACTGAAACATCTGCTTGTTATCTCGCTTTTTTTGACATGACTTATTGAGCCCTGTAGAGTTTAATCCATGTCTTTTCTTAAGGTCTCAGTAAGTCTGCTTCATGCAGTAGCAGCATTTATGATTCTACAGCATGGCAGAATTAAATGACTAATAAAGTGTTATATATATTTTAGTGTAATTCTTGATCAACTGAAAGTCCTAACTGAGATATTTAATGCAAATTCTGATAGTTATTGGAAAATCATCATATCATTTCCCTGTAAAGTCTTCCTGAGCACATTTTGAGTATTTAGAATTTTTGAGTATTTAGAATTTTGAATGAATATTATGCAATGAGATGTCATGACATGTGTGTATCAATGTAACCTTATCAGCCATTTTCTACTGAAATCAAAAAGATTATAGAAGAAAGAATAAACTCCAGGTATTCTGTTTTTCTGCTTTTCTTTGCTATTTCTCTGACTGTGCTAGGTGGGAGACGGAGCTGGTGATGTGTCAGTCTGTGGAGCGGGACTGTGTTGCTCTGAAAAAGGCCAAGACTGACCACGAACAGATCATCGCCTCTCTGAGGGGAGACCTGGACAGCCTGAAAGAGGAGCTTTACTTCCTCAAGAAAAACCATGAGGAAGTAAGTCTGTCTGTACTCGCTTTCTTCTTATCCCTTCTCCTTTTCTCTCCGCCCACATTAGTATGGTATGCAGGTCTTTTGATACACGTTTATCACATTTACTTTGCCTTCTCCATTACTCGACATTTGCTTCAGCTCACTTTCATTTTGGCCCTCTCTCTTATTCTCCAACCTGCCCTAACAAACAACAAGTTGTTTGATACCGGATTGACCCAATTTGGTGGACTCGAGGTCTTTTTAGACCCTAAGCTGACAGGAAAAAAACATGTAGGGTGGGGGAAACTCAGAGAGGCAGCCCTCTGGTTACTACAGACAAAAGGAGCAGGTAGATCTGGTTTCCCAAACGTAATCTTTCTGTCCAATCAGCTGATCCGAGGCGTCCGGACTACTGTTCTCTTGGGGGATGAGAAACTACGATAAACTTACCCCCTCTCATCAAAGGAAGGGTCGATCTCTTACTTACTGAAAGTAGATGTGACTATGACTGTGCAGATCCAAGTAATTTAAGATATTGGATGCCGCTTACAGAACACTACAATAATGGGTTAGGGGTAGGGTTAGGGGTAGGGTTAGGGTTGTGGTGCAAAGAAAGCTGAAGTTCCAGACCATCATACACATTGCAGATATTGAGAATGAATTTCATCAAATGAGACTGGATTACTATGGCTTTTGTGAATCCTGGAATACATCACATGTATCATCTTACCTTTGCTTCTTTGTCTTATTTGACTACATGTTTCCAGTGTGAGGAAAGTGGTTAGATGGTGGTTTGGTCTTTTAAACTGGCTCATTTAGAATTCTAAATGCCTCTTTGTCTGCCCTCCTCTTTGAAATCTATGTCAGTCCTTTATGTTGAAAATATAGACTTTCCTCCTACTAAAATAGAAAAGTAGCATCTCTGGGGCTTAGCTCGGAAACTGGATCACACTGTTTTATCTCATTCTTCCCCTTCCCACGCGTGGATCCAATCATTGTGCATAAAATAAAGTATATTATTGCACTTTGTTGTCCACCAAAGGCTGGAAAATTATGTATAAATATAAATCAAGCACATCACAATGAAACATATCGCATGTGACATAACACAATGTCGCAGAGAGGAGAGAGTGAAAGTGATCCCGTGAGCACCAAGTAAATTATAGAGTTTAATGTGTGTGTGTGGGTGTGCATGTGAGTTGAAAAGCCAGGGGTAAGGTGAGCTCTGCCCCATCAACTATTGATGGAGAACATCTAAATTATGAAGCTGCCCTCACATCCTGTCTGCCACCCTGCAGTGTAGGATTCACAAAACAGTTCTTGGTTCCATATGTCGCCTGTTCACACAGTCGGTACAACTTTAAGTCAAGTGTATTTAGAGACGACACAATGCAAGCATAATGTTCTTTTCATTCAAAAATAACCATAGAAGTATTAAGTACTTCTTCCCCTGCAGGAACTGGAGCAGATGAAGTCTCGTATTGCCAAAGATGAGGTGAATGTGGAGGTGGACTCTGGTCCCAGCGGGCCGGAGCTGGGCACCATTCTGTCTGATCTGCGTTCCCAGTATGAGGGGATTGTCAAGAAGAACAAGGAACAAGCAGAGCTGTGGTACCGCAAGAAGGTGTGGGGAGAAACTGCTATGTCTTTCCTTAATGAACTTATTCATTGAAATGACAATTGACAATTATTTTCATTAGCAATTCACCTGCTGATATTTATTTTAATTAATTGTTTAGTGTGTGTATGTCCAAAAATAGGGAAAAATATGCCCATCACAACTACCAAAAGGCCAAGGAAGCCAAGAATATTTGGCAAGTGTTTGTTTTGTTTTTAATCGAAAAGGTTTCTGAATTCTTTTGTCGATCGACTATTTGTCAGTAACACCTTACAGTCTAATCCACAATGTATCTATGTTTATGTACAATGGCCTACATAAAGTTAAAAATAAATATTATAATCAAAGGAGAAATAGTGGACTAAGTGAGGGCAAACATACAATCGTTAAATTCATCTTGCATGTATTTAATGTGAGTGTCCGTTCCTGTTATCATTTTGTGTCCTGTCCAGCTGGAGATGGTGCAGAACGAGGTGAAGGAGAGCAACGAGGCTCTGAGAGGAGCTCAGAGCGAGCTGATCGAGAGGCAGCGCTTCCTGCAGACCCTGGAGGTGGAGCTGGAGGGTCTGCACAAACAGGTGAGCTCTGACAAGTAGACCAAAACATATCCTATGAACCAACATGCACGAGAGGAGGATTTTATTCTACGCACAGTACGATAAAATTTGATGAAAGTGGTGTCTCCAAGTCCACATACAAAGGAAATATGTGACTTCATATACCATTTGGCTCCATAAGAATGAAAAAGTTTGATGTTCACAATAGAAAACTGAAGAATATGCTACCTGACATGATTGTGTTTTGGTTTAAAAATACCCATGCAAGTCATATTTCAACATTTGGAGCTGTGCAAACAAACTCTAATGCGCATAAACCTGTGCAAACACTACAACCATGATTTTAAAACATGGTTATGAGTATTACCTTTTTACAAAGCCATGATAAGTTATGGTATTGTTTAAAAGAAATACCAGTTGTATAAGGGATTTGTCGAATGACAACTCGTAATATCCTTACAGAGGGTTCAGATTCAGTCTCAGTTAGACCAGTTTTTTTACTCCTCCACACTGCTGTATCACCGTCTGGGAAAATCATTTTATTTTTCCTCTCTTGTAATCCTGTGTTGACAGTAAACATGTTCTCCCATGGAGAAAAGTTAGGCAAGGACAAAGCAAATATGGTTGCTTAACTGTGGGCCATGCGGGTGAGTATCGGTGGTGCGATGGAAAATCTTGTCTGAGCAGGGAATGTTTGTTTTTGTTTTGTCTTGTCAGTTTGTAAGTATTCGTAGATAATGTTTTAGAAGGGATTTCATAATCAGGAAACAGTGAAGTTCGATTTCTACTGACAAACAACTTTTGAGGAAATGTGAGGAGGCTGAACTTTGAATATCAGCCAACCTGAAGCATAACATTAGTGCACACTGGTTGCCATACAGTCAGTACGGACACTGTAGATGGGTAAAGGTATGGAATTACAGAATTATGAAGCATTTTGGGAAATTTTTTGAATTGGACAATGCTCATTCAATTCAGTTCTTTAAAAGCACACAATGGTAATATTAGACCCAGGTATGCAGATATGGCAGGTCATCTCTCTTATTATTTTCCCTTTCTCTCCTCAGATAGCAGCGCTGGAAGGTAACCTGGGTGAGACGGGTCAAAAATACTCTGCTGAGATGGAGCGGCTGCAGGCCACCCTGAACCAGCTTGAGGACGACCTCTCCCAGCTCAGACTGGACATGCAGCGCACCAAGACCGAGTACGAGCAGCTCCTCCGCATCAAGCAGAACCTAGAAATGGAGATCGCCACCTATAGGCGCCTGCTGGAGGGAGAGGAAATGTGAGTTCTCGTCAGAAAATAGGAGGAATAAAAAAGGAATTAATGCAAATGTTTAAATTCTGGTTTATTACAACATGAGTCTTATTTTTATAGTTTTGGCCATAATTCCTATCAGTTATAATAACTTTGTACTCATTAAGTTAATTGCTGAGCTCTTAACACAGCAGTATCACTAAAATTATGTCTGACAAGCACAAGCACACAAGCAATTAGAAGATCATACAGGTTTTAAACAAATCCCCACGCAGTGCAAGGCCCTGGTTTTTCCACATTCATGTGAATACGTCATTACAACACAATACTTCGTTGTGGCTATGTGACTGTGTTCCCAAATATCAGCTATTACTTTGGTGAGAATGCTGTTTTCATAATCGATAGAAGTGATGGGCAAAACTATGAAAATAAGATTAAGAAGTTGTCACAAACTGAAATAAGTTTAACAATGTATAGTAGTTGTATAGTGCTATTTCTCAAGACACATCAACCAAAGTGGACTTAAATTAGAGTTGATGATAAAATTAATACCACGGTCATATCTGTCTGCTACAGGCACCTGTCTGTTAGCTCAGCTTAGCATATAGGCTGTAAGCAGGGAGAACAGGTTGCTTGGCTCTATCCATAGATAACAAATGTACAGATTAAACAACTGTGAGTTTCTGAGGTGCTGGAAGGCAGGTTTTGTTACCTTTGGACAGAGCCAGGTTAGCTGTTTCCCCCTGTTTCCAGTCTTTATGCTAAGCTAAGCTAACCAGCTGCTGGTTCAAGCCTCATATTAACTGTTACAGATATGAGAGTGGTATCGATCTTCTCATCTGACTCTTGGCAAGAAAGCACATTTGACAAAATGCGGAACTATTACTTTAATTACATCTGTTCATGTTGTTTTCAGGTCAATTCAAAGCTAATTCCAACATGTTTCCTTTCTGTCCCTCAGAGTCAAGGAAGTTCCTCCTCCACCAAAAAGTGAGTACTTGGCTTTTGATTTTAACAGATTAAAAGAAAGCAAAGTCACCGCTACAGAACAACAGAATGACATCCAAGCACCGTATTATACAATAGTACATTAGCACGGCAGAGAGTTAATTCATATTAAATGCATTTTATCACAATCTGGAAACATCAGGGAGGTAAAGCATGTCTCATGCTGTAATGACAGAGGAGATAAGTTGAGCAGCTGCGAATGTTCATTTAACATCTGTTGCATAATAGCCATTCCTTATATGGATCAGATGTGAATTTGAGAAAGCATTGTAGTGAGGCTGAAAGACAGATGCAGACATATATTCTGTTGCACACACCCAGGTGGCCCAGTACTAATGATTGTTTTATTAACCATAAAACAATGCAAACACCGTTAACAGTTCAGGTCCTACAGCAACAAATGTGGGTGTGAAACCATTTATCCCGATGTGGTAACTGCATCTTAATCTGACTGACTCACCCTGCTGGACTGACAAAGTGTTTTGAAAACGGTTCATCTTTGTCTCGCATCATTAGAAGAGTAAAGACAACACAGAGTCATAAACCATGATGTCTCTAAGAGTCCTTCGTGAGACAGCAAAGCTGAATAGTTAAAGCGGTTTGTCCTTCACCCGAAGCTGTCAAGACATGTCATCTCATTTAGTACAGTACATAGACATACACATGACATTAACCAATATTTATATAACTAAATTACAAAGGAATATAAGATTAAATTGACTCATCTCATATGTTATTTGACATTTTGTCTCACTTCAAATTGTTTTATGTTCTTCTCTTCTCTTCTCATCGCATGTCATCTAACTTCTCTTCCATCTCATCTTGTATCATCTCTTCTTATTGTAGCTTACCTTCTCACCTATGTAAATCTCATGTGATCCCGTTTAAACTCATTTCATCTTTGCTCAACTCATTAATCTATAATCATTTCACCACATCTTATTCCAAATAATTACTTTTTTCTCTTCCCTTATTTCCTCTTCCATTTCATCTCATCGCATTTAATCTCATCTCATTCTGTGCAGAGGAGCCTGATGTTCGCACCAGGAAGATTGTGAAGGTGGTGACTCAGACGATGGTCAACGGCAAAGTGGTGGATGAATCCAGTGAGGTGGAGCAGATCGAGGAGACCAAGAAATAAAAAGGGGAAGGAGGAAGTGAAGATAAAAGTTAAAAGAGAGATGTAAAGAAGAAAAATATTAGTGTCCTACTATAACACATGTGGAGCATCATTTATTCTTGCAACAGAAAAAACATTGTTTTGAATAGAGAATTTTTGGTGGGCATCACTCGACTGCGAATGTTTTGTGTTTTCAGAGAAATGTTTTCCCACAGTTCACCTATAAGTTACACTTTGATCAATTGTTTTTGGAGAAAATGCCACAAACATATGCTTTAGTTATGCGTGCTTATACTAATTTTGAATACAGATGTGTGTGTGTGTATGTGTGTGTTTGAGTGAGAGCAACTGACTAACCATCTTCATACTGTTATACTAATATAAAGCTATAGTTAAACAAGATATTTATTTCTTAGTGTGGAAAAGTTTACCTTAGTAAATGTAATACATACTTTAATCCTTTTACAAGAATATCTTTTTCAACTGTTTTTGTGCTGTTTTTTTGTTTGTACTCTGTCTAAATAAAGTTTCTTTAATCCATTTTTACCTTTTATGCTGAAACCAACAAATGCCAATGTACATTGTCCCCAGTGGGCTCAGTTCTTGGGCGGTTGAGATGTTGCATCTACCTACTGTTTTTTGCTGTTGATCTAGTTGCATAAAAAATTCTCTTGACTTTAGCTCAAGCAAAGGCTGTTTAACAAGACCAAGAGTTTACATCCATCAGTGGTGTTGTGAGGCTGTTCTTAGACACAGCAGTGCTTTAAGCTAAATGCAAACTTCAGCATGTAAACATGCTCACAATGACAATGCTGATGTTTAGCAGGTATAATGTTTACCGTGTTCACCATCTCAATTTAGTGTGTTAACATTTCCTTATTAGCACAATTATAGTACAGATGAGGGTGATGGGAATGGCATTAGTCTGGCAGGTTTGGTCATAAACCGAAGTACTGGACCAATTGAAATTTTGACCTGATGAAAAGTCAGGAGAACACCAAAGTCACTCAGTATAGGATTAATACTCTGGGGAACATGTATGTCGGTTTGAGTTTAGAACAGCAATCAGACTGTAAAGTGAGAAATGTGGTTGTGGTTACAGGGAGTGATCAGTGTGTCTCAAGTACAAGTGTTAGTACAACAATTGAGAAAAACTGTAATATAAAAGTTGTTGATGAATTGGTTTCCATTTTTACTGAAACCTTTACTTATTTACAATATACATTTTGAATTTGGAGTGCTGCTGAAATCTAAATAAGTTATGCAAAAGTGTAGGTAAGATAACACACTGTTATTTATTTATCTTCTGAATTCTTGTGATGTTTAGCAATATAAGACTGTGTGTGTGAAAAAAGGAATGTGGGGACTTCTGTACTTCTGTACTTGTCATGCTTTGTTGCTTCACATAACCTGATGATGGGTGTATCATTAGAATTCAAACTTTCAATGATAAAACAAATCATCTCTGTCCAAACTTGTTTTGGGGGGAAGATTAAAGTAGCTACCCTGATAATGAAAAATAAACAGAGGGATGATACCAAAGGAAAACAGAAGTGAAAAGGTGAGAAACGTTTGCTTTATAATTAGTGCTGTGGGTAACACATGGAGCCTCCCCACAGGTATTATGAGGGTGGACACATCTGTTGCCATTGAGGTTTGGTGTGAAGTAATGTCTCTTGCAGGTCTTTCATCAAAGACACTGGAGACAACCCTGAGGTAAATACGGAGAAAATTACTATAATGAGACGTTGTTGTAAAACTCATTCAGAGACGGGCAATGTGTGTGTAAGTGTTGAGTCATGCAACTGAGATTTATGTCTTTGCTTTAAATGTAAGACAAATAACCCATAATGACTGACGTTGCTGTAGTCTACATGCTTGGTTGTTATACACACAGGTTAATCTGCCAGTAGATTACATAAGATAAAAGGGTGAAGACCCACAAATACAGAGACGGAACTCCTTTCTGAGTCATTATAGGATTTCTTTTCTCTGCTCTGCTAGAGAGAAAAAAAAATGGAATCCCTTAATAAGCACGTCCTACCTGAGCACACACTATGTCATGATATAACAACCCCACTGTGATGCCCATCAACCCTGTAATTAAAGGTCATGACTTTTTGAACTGGGGTCACCATGCTCCAAAAATCCTCTTGAGTTAAAAAAGTTAAAAGGAAGGAAACCAAAATGAACCACTGAGAAAAGTCTAAATTTTAAGCTGAAAATATAAATAAGATTGTATATGTAATGGTCCAAATGCATCACTCCACTGTATTCAAGGCCACATTAATGACAATTAATTAGATGGCTTTAACATGTTGAAATTTTCTATGCCAACATTTTCAGGTTGTTTCTCAAAAGTTCCTCATTCACATTGAAACAAAAGCAAAACATCACGCTATTGACAATATACTGAAGGTTTACAGGCCATTTGAGCCAACAACTCTACACAGTTTCTGCCCAGCAGCTTTTTTCAATTTTCAAACATGTTGTTGTTTACAGAGCAAACATTAAGAACTTAGTAGACCAGCAGGACACACAACATTAAGATATCAACAGGCTACATGAGATCACATGGCAAACATAGTACAGCGTACGAGCGTTTTCAAATAACAGTTAGTTTTAAAACTCCACAATACACAGTGAGACTGACATTTTAGAATTGATTGCATTCAGAGAGTTTAAAAAAACACACACTTTCTATAAACCCTGTATAGGAAATGGTGCTTTATTCAGGATGGAGAGACTAAATGTTAACACTGAAACACTACTGATTTCAGCCTGAGGTTATCCTCATGGCATCTTGTTGCCCCTCCCTTAATATTGTGATAAAGACACCGCCCGTTTACAGAGCAGTTAGACAGATCTGTCAAGACTCCCAGCAGATTGCCAGTCGGACGACTGAAAGAGTCATAAAAAGACAGAAAGACAGAAAAGTCAGATGAGTGAGACCAAAACAGTTAGTGAGCATTTCAACATGCAGACATTTGGACAAACAGAAGACAGACAGAATCTCTGAGAAAAGTCTGACACTGGTGCCCTGTGCTCATAATAACAATAATTTAACCTGTTTCAGCAGCATTTATTATTTATTATTATTTTTTCTCAAAAGCTATGAAGTAACAAGGCTTTATGGGAATTGGGAAATCTGTTTGTCCAATGATCTTTTCCCTGTCATGCGCAATAACGCGCTTGGATATCCCCATGCTATCTTTCTTGCAATGGTTTGACTTTATAAGGAAAAGGCTCATAGAGTTAACTTCTGATGGGTGAGTTACAGATTTATTTCTGTTTAGAGTAGGATCAGGGATGTAAGTTGTGATCGTTACCTCTTGTATGTTGGAAAATACGCACTTAATGTAACCTGTCTGTGTAACGTCTCTGGCCGCTTTGCCACTGTGTTGATAACTGACGAATAAGCCTTTCAGGTAGCAGCTGTCCGTGGTTTTGATCAAAGGCTGGTTTGTCAGGGCCCAAGGAAAATATTTGCACCAGGGCCCAGCATAACTATGTTACGTTGCTGCTTCTAACCAACTGACACCTGATGTTATGTTAATTTCCCTCAAGGAGAAAGTATTTGTATAATGAAAGGAGAAATCCAACTGTTGCCAGTGAAACCAACATATAATCTTTTCTGTAGGACTAACAGCATTTAGGACCTTTTAAATTCTGAGCCATTGAAGCTTAGAGCAAGTTTTAATCTGGCTATCAACACTGCAAAATAATTTGATGATTTTTCTTTTTCATCTCAACTTGATTCAGGAATTCCCAATTGCCATTTTCTTGATATTAGTGCATCATTCTGCTGTTTATTACAGCGCAAGATACAGACACTCATTCCTGAGACCAGGAGAACTGCCCTGGGAACAGAATTAATCATCTTGCTGACTTAGCATCCAATTACCCTTTTTTGTTAGCAATAAAAACAAGTCTTGAAGGTAGAGATTGAATACAAGATCAGTGATTTGCATCATCAATCTTGGTACATCTTGAGACAGAAGTAAGATGTGCTGCTGGCAGTTATGAGCAACAATAGGTTGTTTCAACATGTATTCTTGGCACAGGTACCTTTGTTTGCTAAACAACAGGTTTCCGGAGGGAATTCCTGAAAAGTCTTACATTAACTGGAAGCAGATATAGAAATCCATATGGAGTAGAAAAAAAGGTTTTCTCCATATTTGATTTGCACAAATGTCCGGCCATGACCACTGAGCAGGGGCGGAGGCAGACGTTTTTAACATTTTGGGGCTTAGTCGAAAAAATGGGGTGTTCCCATTCGTGGCAGCTAAATACAGTATTTGCCAAGCTGTTTTGAGATATTTGAATTCCTAAAAATCTATACATCATTTGGGAAAAACTTCAGTCTATCACTGTGAAACCATAACACAACAAATGTTAAGTTACATACCAAGGGTAGGGTAGTGTAGGAATTTGGCAGAAACAGCATTACTTATTTTTGTTATACCATGATGGCTTTGACAGAATGAATCACCCCGACACAGAGTCTGGGGAAGAAGGCCAGTAGTCTGGGAATACTCCCAGACTTCTCAACAGAATGGAATCCATGAGACAAAACAATCTTACAAGGATTCATTATATCACAACAACCAAGCAGGACAAAACTAGAGCATTACAACAGAAATGACAAGAATATTCTTAATTTGACACAAGCTCTTAATTTGACACAAGGACTTTTGCTACGCAGTCAACAAGGTGCTGCTTCCTGTGCACATTTCATTTCCTGACGCCGACAAGTTTGTAGAACTGGCCACATTCTTTCAGAATTGTTGGAGAGTACCACAGTGTGTTGGAGCAATAGATGGAAGTCACATCCCTGTAATAGCACCAGAGGAGTACCCTTGAGACTATTACAACCAGAAAGGATGGCATTCAATTGTTCTCCAAGCAGTGGTTGATGCCAAAGGTCTTTTCTGGGATGTATTTGTTGGCTATCCAGGTAATGTTCATGATGCAAGAGTACTGCGACAGTCACATTTGTGGGAAGTCCTAAATGACGGGGAGTTATTAGGCCAAAACAAAATGAACATCTCTGGGTGTGATGTTGGACATCATCTAATTGGTGAACCAGCTTACCCTATGCAGAACTGGCTCATGAACCCCTTTTCAGACACTGGTAGACTGACACATGAACAGCAGACCTACAATTACCAGCTGAGCAGTGCACGGTCAGTTGTGGAGATGTGTTTTGGGAGACTAAAAGGTCGATGGAGGTGCCTCCTAAAAAGAAATGACTGCAAGCTGGAGCTGAGCTAGCAAATGACACTCGCCTGCTGTGTGCTTCACAACATTTCTGAGGAACATGGAGACAACTTTACAGAGGAGCATCAAGACAGGCCTATAAACATTCAGCCTCCTATCCAGGCGCTACCTGAACATGGCAATCAAGAAGGGGCTGACATCAGAGCTGCATTAATACAGTACTTTTGTAGAGGGAATGACTGATTTCTTTTTTTCTTACTGCACCACTGCCATACATTGTAATTCTACATGAGTTGTATTTTTGTTAAATAATTAAACTGCTGTAACACCAGATGTAATATTGTTATGTTTACTTGCTGAGTTAATAGTTCTCTCTTTCTGGTTTCCTGAAATGCAGCAGTGTTTAATCTGCACAAATGTAAATAAAACATTTTTTTTTAACCTTGATTACTTGCATTTGTTTCTCTGTTGATTAAGCACACTACAGCAGACATGTTTCTTCAAAAAACGTTTATTTTTTGCAAAAGTACACTGTGCAAAAACTAATAGTTTCTTTCTGATTCAGTAGCACTTATCAGTGAAGTTGCCTCTCCATCACCGTGATCATACGCTCCATGAGTCCAAGCATTGCAGTTGAGTCTGCATCCATTTTCTTCAGCAAGGTATCATTCATTTCCTTGCAGTGCTGCAGGAACCTTTCGTCTGACCTCTCAAAATATTCCAGAAGCTCCCCATTCATGTCTCGTTTCGTTTTGCCTGTGCACAAAAGACATTACAATAAACACAGATCTTCGTGTATTTTGCAATTGTAAAGAATCAAACACAAGAGTCAATGCAACATATTAACAAAATAATATTATATGATACTATAATACTACACTGTTACACCTTATAAAGTATGTCTACTATCATATCCCTACACTTATTGGGCACTTCATGCAAATTAATCAAATACAACAGATCTGCATTAAATTATTTAATGAAGGCTGATATATTTCAGTTTGTTGATACTCATAACAAGAATCCTTACCCTTTCTGGTCGACTGACTGGAAGAGGCAGATGAGGAGCTTTCAGCTGCTGAGCTGCAAGACGGTACTGGTGAGCTGAGCAACAACAAAAATAAGACAGTGTTTAAATCACAAACGTTTCCATTGAACCCTATACAGTGTCTGCGTTAGCTATTGTTAGCAAAAGCATGCTAGCTAGCTGACTGGCTGGTCAAGCAAGCAGACATATAAGAAATGTATAGTTGTTTTGCAACAAGGTAATACATTAGAAAAGTTAAACTTACCAGAATCAGTAACGTTGTTGGCAATACCCTGCAGCAGCGTCTCATTCACCATAGATTCTAGCATGGCAGTGGCAGAATTTAATGCCCCGGTGACCTGGCACGCCGGTCTGTCGCCGAGGACCGAGTCCAAAACCTCAAAATGGGTATTTCTACTAAATGGCCGTCCATTTCACCTTTGCCCCAACTCCTTCTTTTGGTCTCTGTAATCCTTTGTTAGTTTTTTTTAACTTGTTATTGATCTGCTTTATGGTTCTGTTAAACCCCGCTGTAGCCATCTCCCTCTGGATCTCCTCGAACACATTTTTTGTTCTCGAAGCACCTTCTATTTTTTGCTGTACCTCTGCCGAGGACCATATCGCTAACAAACAGTTTGTCTCCTCCACCGACCACTGTTTCGCTTTAGAATCCATTTTCTTCAATCGTTGTACTATCTTTACTAGCACTGTGTTTTTAGCAATGGCGGTCACAACCTTTCCCGTCGTGTTGTTGGTCAAAATAACCCCGCCCCCAGCCCCCTACGTAAGCATGACGTGGTAAAAGAAACGTTCTAGTACAGCAAAGAGTAGGTGCCGCTTTGGAACCAGTTTTCCTGGCCGAGAACCGGTTCTTTGGCTGTTGAAACACAAAGAACGTCTCGGGTTACGTATGTAACCCTGGTTCCCCGAGAAGGGGAACGAGAGACTGCGTCGGTTACGACACTATGGGAACGCCTCTAGGCGAAGCAGGTCTGAACGTGAATGAAATCACTCCAATCCTATTGGCTTGTTGCTAGAACGGTAAGGTGTGACGGAATAACCGGAGGAGTATAAAGCACACCTGTACACACCCATCATTAGCTTAACTATGAAGCAGGCGCTTCAGGCGGGGAGAGAGGTGCGGCGGTTACGACACTATGGGAACGAGATACCCACTAAACCGTGCCGAAAACCCTGCCTGCCCCTGTGTGCAATAAAGTGGCACGACTAAGAGGAGAGCGCACGAGTGCCAGGTGACGAAGGAAGGTCAAGACTGTAAAACCGAATGAATGTGTGCGGAGTGGCCCAGCCAGCCGCTAAACAACATCCTGCAAGAGGCCCCGGAAAGGAGGGCTCGAGAGGCCGCCATGCCTCTGGTAGAATGAGCCCTCACAGCCACAGGTGAAGGCAAACCGCGCACCTGATAGGCCAGGGAAATAGTCTGAACAAACCAGTTGCTAATAGTATGTTTGGATGCAGGGAGCCCGGCCCTGGGAAACCCAAAACACACTAGCAGCTGGTCAGCCTTCCTCCAACGGGAGGACCTCAGAGTGTAAGTACTCAGTGCTCTGACAGGGCAGAGCAGATGAAGTCTCCCGTCCTCCGACGTCACATGAGGTGGAGGATGAAATGCCTGCAGCACTGTGGACCCTGCCGCACAAGAAGGCACTTTAGGGATGTATCCTGAATGAGGGTGCAGGATAGCCCTAATATTCCCCGGGGCAAACTCCAGGCTTTGCGGGGAAACCGAAAGCGCTTGGAGATCCCCCACCCTCCTCAGAGAGGTGATAGCAAGGAGAAAGGCCATCTTGAGGGTCAAGTGCTTAGCCTCAGCTGACTCCAGGGGTTTGAAGGGGGCCTCAGCCAACGCCCCAAGAACCACTGCCAGATCCCAAGTGGGAACCTTGGACCGAGTCGCAGGTCTCATCCTCCGGGCACCACGGAGGAAACGTACAACCAAGGGAAGTTTCCCCAAGGACCCCTCCCTCAGAGGGGTGGGGAAATAGCTGCCACGTACACCTTGAGGGTGGAAGGGGAAAGACCAGCAGAGAACCGGTCCTGGAGGAACTCAAGTACCTGAACCACCGGGCAGGTAACTGGGTCCACCGACCGCTCCCTACACCAAGTGGAGAAAACACTCCACTTCAGGCCGTACATCCTCCGTGTGGACAGGGCCCTGGAGCTCAGGAGGGTCTCGACTGCTCCGGCTGTTAGACCCGCCTCTAGGTACTGTGCCCCCTCAGGGGCCAGACCCGCAGTCGCCATATGGCGGGGCAAGGGTGAAGAACCCGGCCCTGCGCCTGGGACAGCAGGTCTCTCCTCAGAGGGACCCGCCACGGCGGGCCGTCCAGGAGCGACATGATGTCCGAGAACCACACCCGGGTTCGCCAGAACGGGGCTACGAGCAGTAGGCCGACATTGTCCTGGCGGACCCGCTCCAGAACTCCGGGAGCAGAGCGACTGGGGGAAAAGCGTACAGACGTAGCCTCGGCCACGAATGTATCATGGCGTCCAGACCCAACGGGGCTGGAGGAACGAGAGAAACCATAGCAGGCAGTGCGTAGTCTCTTGAGACGCAAACAGATCCACGTCTATGGGGCCGAACTCTTCGCACAAGAGCTCCACCACTTCGGGGTGAAGTCTCCATTCCCCGGGCCTCAGCCCCTGCCTCGACAGCAGGTCTGCTCCCTGATTCTGTGTCCCGGGGAGATACATCGCCCTGAGCGATAGTAACCTCTGCTGGGACCACAGGAGGCTCTGACGCGCCAGTCTGTCCAGAGGGCGTGAGCGCAGACCGCCCTGGTGATTCAGATAGGCCACCACCGCTGTGTTGTTCTCCTCGGAACGAACCATGACGTGGTGGCCTTGGCGATCGGGCAGGAAACTCCTTAGAGCCTGGAACACCACCAACATCTCGAGACAGTTGATATGCCACTCGGATCGATGCACCTGCCAGGATCCCCTTGCAAAGCGGCCGTCCATGACCGCGCCCCAGCCCGTGAGGGAGGCGTCTGTCGAAATAACCAGCCGGCGACAAGACCCTCCCAGCATGGGCCCCTGGGACAGGAACCAAGTTTCCTTCCAAACTGATAGGGAACGAAGACACTTGCGCGTAACCCAAATCAGACGGAGAGGATTCCCCTCGGGGGAAAAACCCTTGTTCCTTAGCCACCACTGCAGGGGTCTCATGTGCAGCAGTCCAGATGGTATTACGCTGGACGCAGCCGCCAGGAGACCCAACACTCGTTGAAAGTGTTTCATAGTGATGGCGTGGCCTAACTTCACCCCTTTCACGGCAGCCAATATGGTGTCGACACGTGCCGGAGACAATTGTGCCCGCATCGTTGTCGAATCCCATGCAACCCCTAGGAACGTAGCCCGTTGGGTGGGCGCCAGCACGCTCTTCTTTGCGTTGAGCCTCAGCCCTAAACGCCGCAGACGAGCCAGAACGACATCTCGATGCCGAACCGCCAACTCTCGAGACTGGGCTAGGATGAGCCAGTCGTCGATGAAGTTGAAATCCGGATGCCCCGGAGCCTCAGCGGGGCCAGTGCTGCATCCATACACTTGGTGAATGTGCGAGGGGAAAGTGCCAGGCCGAATGGAAGAACCCGATACTGGTAAGCCACACCCCCGAAGGCAAACCTCAGGAACTTCCTGTGAGAAGGACGGATGGAGACCGAGGCATCCTCCCATAACCACGGTCCCTAACCCCCATCACATTACTGTAGTTCAGTGATCGGGGTGTGGAAAGCCATGTAGAGAAGGGTCTGCCCCATGATTTACTCAGTTCATCATGTAAATCAGGAAAGAATGGCAGAGACCGGCGTGGAGGTGGCGTGTGGTGCTTAAGAAACCTTTCATCAAGCTACCACTAGCCTGTGGTGTCTGCTCCTCCTGTGGCCAGTTGATGTTGAGCTTAGCCACGGCTCTAGTCACCACCTCCAGCAGCACGTCATAGTCGGGCGTCGCTAGATGACGCCGCCCCGACACCCGGAAGTCATCGTCTACTGCGCTGAGCACGTCCGCCTCCTCGGAGTCGGATTGCTGCAGCGTCTCCGGATCCAAACCGCGAGCGGGAGAAGCCGAGAACGGGCTCCCGAACGAGGAAAGGAAGCGTCGGAGCCAGCGGATGAAGGTCGGGAAAAAGCCTCAGCCGTCCCGAAATCCTCCGACAGATCACGCTGTGAACCCCATGAGTGAAGCCGCCGGGCCGCCTCAGCGGCCGCAGGGCCCGCACCACGGGGAGAACACATCCGGCCATCCTCGGAAAAGAGAGCCATGCTGTACCTCAGTACCCGCACGGAAAGGGCTTCGCAACGGGCGCAGGCAGCCCCCTCGAGAGCTGCCCGGGCGTGCTCCATCCCCAAACATGAGACACACATCTCATGAGAATCTCCATCCGTGATGTACCGAGGGCAAGAAAAAACACACCTTCTGTACATCTGGTTGCCGGACATGCTGGTAGACTTCTTCTTCAGGTAAGACACACTGCTTGTAGGACTGGAGCTTTCTTCAAACAACATACAGAGCGCCTGCTGAATAAAAAAAAGCTAATGATGAGTGTGTACAGGTGTGCTTTATACTCCTCCGGTTATTCCGTCACACCTTACCGTTCTAGCAACAAGCCAATAGGATTGGAGTGATTTCATTCACGTTCAGACCTGCTTCGCCTAGAGGCGTTCCCATAGTGTCGTAACCGACGCAGTTCGAGTTCCCTCGAAGGGGAACTGGTTTGCGAGTAGGCACCGGCTCCGAACCGGCTCTCAAAATGCTTTGGTGGAAAAGAGATATGACTGATGCTGCTGAACAGTTTCTGTGGGTGTTGGCTGAGGTTTACCTTCTAAAAAATTTTAGTACATAAATTGGTTTGCCTGTTAGCAAGCTTGCTCACTGAGGTGACACGAGTGAATGAAACAGACAATAACCCGCTATGACAACAGACCAATAGATGCTTTTGCTCCATTGATTTGCCGGTCCAGTCAGAGAGGCAGAGGGGAAATGAAACAAAGTTAATTTAAAAACCGAAAACATTTGGGGCTTTTTAGAAAATGTTAGGGACTGAAGCCCCAGAAGCCACCCCCCTGCTCCGTTGTTGCCACTGAGTAAAACTTTTCTGGGATAGCTAGAAATTTTGTTCAAAAATGTGCCAACTGAACACTTTAACCATTTTGTGTAACTGATGTAAAATTTGTATTTTACAGAAAACTTACATATCATATTAAGTTCTCTCTAGCAAAATAATTAGCAAACTATAGGAGGGTGGTTACTTTAATGGTCACTGTGTGTGTGTGTGTGTGTGTGTGTGTGTGTGTGTGTGTGTGTGTGTGTGTGTGTGTGTGTGTGTGTGTGTGTGTGTGTTTGACACAGTGGACTATAGTAGGCTCCTGTATAATAAATATACTGTTGTGTTCAGTTTTCCCTGACACTTTCCCTGTGGAACACATTTATGGAACCCGATCCACAGAGCTTGTTCATATTATCTTTTAAATTATGGCAGCTGGAGTACTGTCATCTTTCTTTCTTCCCTCTGTTTGTGTCATAATGTCAGAAACTTAGGGACTCAAAAGCAGACTCTGAGCCACAGAGTGTAGCCACGCCCAGACAAACGCAGACAACACAGAGACAGATAGGGAGAACAGACAGAAAACAAAGGGAAGGGGAAAACAAAAGGGAGATACCACACCACAACAGTTTTGCTCCTTCTTTAACACAGACTGAGACCCAGGGAAAGATAGAGAATGACGACAGAGGTGAGTGGGAGGCAGACAGATCATTGGATTAAGCGGTCTGGTGATGTTTCAAAAACAAGCACACTTCCAGATATTCTCTAAGTTTAGGCACTGTTTATAAGTCTAAAATAAATTTGGGCAGGGGATCTTTGGCTTCAATTATCTGAACAAAAGAGACACAAAAGAGACAAAATTTTAAATCAAACTGTAATGAAGAATCATATTATCTTTTCTGCTGTCTTGAAAGGAACACTGAAACTGCCAACTCACACCATCCATGGGAGACAGGAAAAGAATGTAAAATAGATACGTATTATTATTTTCAAGACCTGTGTGAAGCCCAACAGATACAATGATGCATAAAGTCAAAACAAAAGCTAACTACGATTTTTGCAACTTCAGTAACTATAATAACTGCTTTTAAGTCTAAAGGTCTTCAAGTTCATTGTTCAGTGTTTGATGTGGTTTCACTGCACTCTAGTGGACAGCTCTTAATATAGCAAATAATATACAATTTATTCAGTAAAGGCAGCAATTGCAAACATTCATTCAACTTTATACATGATAGTGAAAACACCATAACCTCCTCCTCTGGCATCCACCAGATCAGGGACATTTGAGTTACAGCCTCACCAGACTCAAGCAGATAAATCCATTAATATTCTTACCTTAGTCTTGTAGCCTACTTATGTGAAAACAGTCTGGGTTTTATCCCCCCAAAAATCTGGACACGCTTACAGGCTACTTTTTTGTTTTGTTTTGTTTGTTTTTTTTCATTAGGAGTAGTGCGCAAGTAAAAAGAGTTTCCTTTACTCTCTGTCTAGTGTGAAATCCAAGAACATGTCAAAATTGTATGCCCTAGGATAGAAGAAATCAGTTACACAGGTTAAATCTTGACAGAAATATAAAACACTGTTTGGGTTTAGCTGTTTTCAATTGCAAATTACAGATGGTCCTATTTGAAGTAAACAGTTCCCATCAAAGCTAAATTAGTTTACAGTCAGACTAACTGAAGCTTTGGCTTGATGCCTGATCCTTACACACTGTCCCGCCAACACGTTTTATCACTCAGGGATTACCTATGATCCCCTGTCACATTCCGATTGTGCAGCTAGGATGCTTCTGCAAATAAAAATGAGAATATTTTTAAGTTTATTATCAAAAACGACTTAAATACTGAGTTGTTTAAAAACAGGAACATCGCATAACAGGGTTTCATGTTGCTCCACATCAGGATTCATGATCTTTTTCATGGTGTAATGTTGGGTAAAAGATGATAAAAAATCAATTGATCTAGCATGCCTCTATGCTAAATACTAAATAGTAATGGAGGTTGACACATGTCCACATTATGCTATAATGTTATCTATATGGGTTTAACAAGCTTTATTCCCCCCTGGTGTCATTTTACATCTCAAAAATAAATGAATAAATGCTGCAAAGAGTGAATCAATTCAACATGCTTCCAAGGCATTTTTGCATTGTTTTTATGCTGTATAATAATATAATTAACATGCTTTTACATGTACATGTCATCCATCATTGTCAAATATGTATGAATAAATCCTGCATTCTGTATATACTTTTTATAGACATGTATACATGCATACATCCAAGCTTCATGTATAAAAAGTAATATATTACATTATGCATTCACTCTTTGTATTTGTTTGCAATTTACAGAGACATTTGACTTGTATATAGAGATTGTATGTTGTGGTCATTGTTGCTTTTATATATATTCACGTATATGCTATTTCACCTACTTGTTCATACATAATAGTTCTGTTTATTTTTACCTATCTTTGTTCAGCTTTGCTATCCCTGTTTATAGCCATATGTCTATTTATATCTTCCTGTAAATTGCTCTTGGAACTGTGTGTAAAACTGAGAGCAACTTAAAATAAAGCTGATTCTGATATAACTGCGAAAGAACAAGGCAAATTTGCAAAAACCGCATTAAAATGATTTAAGTCAATGACATTTTCCATGAAGTAAGCCAGGACACCAGATGTAGTATATTGATTAACAGTAATGCTCGGCCATTGTTTGCTTCAGCACATGTAGCATAACATCAAACGGATTACACACAAGCAATAGAAACAAGCATCTCCATCTGTCTTTCTTAGTCAGTCTCTCATTGTCAGCCATTCTTATTCTCTTTTCCTTTACCTGGGTTTTACCAAATTAGTGATGTAATAAATCTATCAGGACCATTTGAGCATCAAAGTGCTGCTTTTTCTAACCTGTGCGTATTTAGCATTCAGTCATCTTTGCAATATAAGCAAGGCTTCAGAAAGCTCCTGATATGAATCCTGACCTCTTGAGAACACTACGTGTCCTAACAGCTGAGTTAGTCTAATAGGACTAAGCTCAGACCACCAGTAAGCTCATTACTGCTCAGTGTGTGTTGTGTTGGGTTTGTCTGCATTCTCTTGAGCTCAGGAGGGATCACAGCAGGGCTGGACTAGGACAAAAAATCAGCCCTGGCATTTTTGGCCCACCAAATCTGGTTGGACACCTCTCACCAATACACAATCTATTTAGGAGGTCAGATTAGGCGTATGATGAAACACTGAGACGTAACATTTGCACAAGATTGGTGTGCATAACTACAAGATAAGAATATATTTTAACAGATAGAATAGAAAAATATTTATAGATGAAATATTTGATGGGAAGTTTGGGAGTCCTCCCACAGAAGATTTTTAGCATTAAACACCTAATTTCCTGCATTCTGTAGACATTTTCTGCACCAATTTAAGGAGGAAAAGTCTTTATTTTTATAAAGGGAAGCACAATATTCAGGTGGCAGGTGACAATTCACAATATAACAATATAATAAGATATAATGCAGTAATCAATAGCTTATTATTATTTTTTGCTTAAATTACTTTTTTTGGACTTTGTTTGGCCGGCAAAGCAAGAAACAGAGAACAGAAGGGGTGGGGGCTAGTAAGAGATGTGATTTTTAAAAAACAGTTATATAAATAAATAATTTACCTTACACTGGCCCCAAAGGTGCATCGGCCCAGCAGGCATTTGCCCGGTAGCTATGCCAGATTACCAGTCCAGCTCTGGATCACAGCCTCTTATATGGCCAAAGTGCAACATGTTTTAAGCCTGTTTTTAACTATATTGGGATTTATATTCATGTTTGGGAAAATTTATTTCACGCCATGTTTTTTTAGAGCACAAAAAGAACAAAATTCCAGTGATTGGCTATTTCTTTAGAAAAATATTTTTTTTATTTTAAGTTTCACATTCACTCAAAACACCACAGTAACATTTACCTTGGACAAACAATGGATGAACACAGAGTTATAGAGGATGTACGGGATATAAATCTTGGGATCCTGGTTGGGAATACGCAGATTTTTTTTACTGTCTACGCTAAGCCTTTCCTTGCTCTTTTCATTCATTAATTTTTTTCTTTTGCATCTGTCCATTCACTGCACATTATAACTCTCACATACACAACATTACACGCCTTCTGTCACATGAGCTCTCTCATTCTCCCTCCTCTTATTTTCAAGCCTCCTAGACTGCAGCCAGATGGCTTTCTTAGCGTCTCACTCTCTTGTTCTCCTTTCTCTTTTTCTCTTTAGCAGGCTCCAGACTGCAGTACAGGCTGAAACTCTCCGGCCATGCAGATGTCTTCCTGCTTCTGGCGGACGACACGCTGGATGGCAGGAGGCAGGCCACGGGGGTTTCTGGAAAACACGAGGGCATAGCCATCGTCACAGCTGCCATCGTCTTTCAGGGTGCGGCAGGCGTAGGTGATGGCGTAGTTGTCGTAGTCGGTGTCAATCACCCAGTAGTTGTCACCTGGTTAGACAGAAAGGGGGAAGTTAGTGTTGAAGGAAAATGAGGGGTAATATGAGGGATGTGAGGGTGATATTTGTGCACAGCTGACCTCCACTGGACAGGTAGCTGGCCAGTCCCTGGTAGTTCATGAACATCTTGCCTGGGGTGGCAGGGTCGGGGACAGAGTACTGTGCAGCCATGTCAGCGCACACAACCCAGAAGCTGCAACATGATGACGCAAACACAGATTAGCATCACAGTGAAAGGTATTAAATGACCCAACAGTCTTTGACTAATATCATTGTCCTTGTTTAAATCAACTGAAGTTCTTAAGTTAGTGAAAGTGCATTCAAGCCCACATTCCTGTGTTAAAGACCCACCACTCCAACCTGCATTTCTTCCTAATCCTTCATAATCCAGGGAAAACCCGTCTTGTAGCTAATGCTGTTCAGAATGTGCTTCAAGAGAATTACACACCTATCTGAAAAATGTAGGTGTCTCCACAGGTCTTAGAGAGTCAAGAAGGTCGTTCTGGCCCTCTGACTTACCCAAACAGAGTGACACGTCCTTTGGAGGAGGCGGTCATGGAGCCATCATCATCAATTGTGTACTCAGCTTGGATATTGTCCTGCAGGAACAGGCCCTCTGGATCTTTCTTCTGCAGTGCGTACCACTTTCCTGCATACTGCAATGAAAAGGAAGAACATAAGAAATCATTTGACTTTTTTATTTACTTTTTTAAAACATGCATGCTGTTTGTGTGTTTCAGTTCTCTCACCCTCTTGGGATCAAAGTCCTCTTTGACTGTGAAGCTGTCAACGACACAGGAGGCAGACAGACAGCGCTCCACACAGGACAGCAAGACCAGCAGCAGGGCCAGTTTAGAGGATCCCATTCTATGATGAACATACATATCAGTGTATTAGCACCATAAACAGCTGAAAACTAGTTTTACAGTGCTACTCATTCACACACGTCAGTATAATTATTTGAGAAAAAAACTGTCCAATATTCCACCATCCCTGATCTATTGCACCCTAATGCAACAACAATATATTGTAATAGCACCATGGGACACCCTATAACATGCTGGAGCAACACAACAGTCTAAAAAACATATTCTAAGCCAAAATGTCAGTACTAAATATTTGGACAAAAGTACATCTTCAAACTGTAACACCACATTATACGATATAGATGATTATCAAGTCTCTAATTTAAACAGTTAAAGCTGATAGAAGAGAAAATTTACATTTTTAACAGAATATAAACTTACTTACTTTCTGCTGGTTACAACTGATGAAATGTAACTAAAAGGTGAATTGTCTTGACATGAGTAAAAATTTAGTGTCTTACCTGTTTTGGATCAAAGAAGCAACAGTGATAAAATTCTACTACTGTTGTGGTTATCCACCAGATTGGGTCTTGTTTCTGAAGCAGCCTTTATATACACACTCCACAGACAAGCTTACGGCTGATTTTCATTGCTTGGTACTATATAAGGTGCTTAAATCTAGCGGTAATCCTGTTGGGTTAAAATCCTTACCCTAATCTGGCTTCAAACCTGCCCAAGAATTACCATAAAAACAATTAGACCTTTATGTAACTGACTGGAAGCACAATAAAAAGGCACATGCACATATGAGCAGATGCAGGTGCAAACTCATTAAGTGAATTTGAATGCATGCAAAGTGCATACCATAGCAGTACAGACCATACATGAAGCGTTTACTCAACTATTAATACTAAGTATTAATTATAAGAAATTGCTGCTACACAAAATGCGTTTTGACCTTTGCTCTCTAATGACTGGGTTATGAAGAAAAGCCTTCACATGCACGTTGTCATGCACCATCTGAGATAACAGGATTGATAAAAGGCTAAAACTAATTGTGTGTAAATGCAAAGTATGGGCAAATATTATATAAGTGGAGTGTTGTGCTATTTTAGTTTGGGGTAAACCAAGGCATAATTGAGCTGTTATGGTGCAGCCATTTTTGCAGACAAAACAAAAAGTAATTAAAATTGATGTCATGATCATGTGTTTATCTGTTGAAAATCTGTTTCCAAGAGAGAGTTTCTGATTTTAAAAAAGAAAAGGAAGTTAATGAGCAAATTTTTCATTTGTCAAACTAAACTTGAAAAACTAGCCTGCAATCAACAAGAAAACACAATTCTAATTCTATTTTCCTGACATAGCAAACAGTCAATAATAAACTAACACACTTATATTCCTATTAAATGTTTTTAAATTTGGACACAACCGTTTTTCCACTCACTTTTCATCAAGGTATATATTGAACCATACACACACTTGGTGAGATATTAATCTCCTCGGATACTTTGGCGAATCCAACAATAAAAGGACTGAGGAATACTGTAATACTGTACTGTACTTGTGTACTGCACAAGCACTATTTGAAGTCAGAAAATGATATGAAAAATTTCACAAGTCTGGCTGAATCCCAGTAGCTTGCAAATTCTGCACTAGACATCTAGGTGGAGTTGTAAGTTGCACTACATGCACACAAGTCTGCTCACATTCAAACCAAAACAGGACTGCATACTTCACAAAGCGCCACAATGAGTAAATACTAAATATTTATTTCCTTATAATAATGATGTCCAATTTTGAGAGACAAATTATAAAAATTGTGAATATAAATATTATAATAACAACAAAAATGCAATGTATTGCATTCTTACATGTGCACTCACGCACAAGGGCATACAATATCACTGCTAAAGTTATACTACATTTTTTATTACATTAGTATTTGATAAATCTCACACCACTTTAAAGAATAATTGAACTACCTTTTTAGTTTGTGTTCTTTTGGTTGAGCAATCAGCATGTAATCCTGCCTCCGGAGTGCTGGTGACACAAGCATTAGTTTTATCCCACCTTGATTACTGTTCACCTGTCTAGTCAGGTGCAGCCAAAAAAGATCTGTTTAAGCTACAAATAGCTCAAAATAAAGCTGCAAGACTCACACTGGCCAGTCCATCGGGTGTGAGGCTGAGTACAGACAATGTGCATGCCAGTTTCTCATGGGTTAGAGTGGAAGAGAGGTTGGCCCTTTTCTTTAGGAATATCTGTTATAGGAAACAACCCAATTGTCTGTACTCACAAATAAAGTATGTGAGAAACCAACATTCTTTAGTACTCAGTAGGCTACAAAGGGTTGTCTAGTTTTGAAAAAAACCCAGGACTGATGCAGTGTTGTGATGCTTTTTCCTTTGTCAGTAGCTTGCGTAATCATGTACACGCATAGTGATACTTTTTTATAAGCATTGTAGGTATCGTTTTTAGATTTGTGTATAACCTGTATGTTGTTCATTATATGTTTTTGTATGTTTGTTGTATGTGGACCACAGGAAGAGTATTTGCCACATTAGTAGCAGCTAATGGGGATCCGAATAAAGGAATAAGAAGTAGCCTGTATTTGAGTCCAAATTTTCCAAATAGTGGGATGAGCCTCTTAAAATTACATCAACACTGATAGCACAGTTACATAAGATTATGTACACTATACTGAGTTTGAGGGGGCTTTCACCACAAAAAGAGGATCGAATTGGTGACCCATCTTAAAAATTGTAATGACAGAAGGAGAAGTGGGAATCACTACACTTAACTTTGAATCAATGACTGCTGTTATGCACCTACACACAGACACACACATCCTCTCTCTCACTCACTCTGCTGTGAACTCTCATTTCCCGGATTAACCCTGGTAACACGAGATTACTGCTGCATAACATATCATGTAATAACATCCAAAGTCTTCATGTGTTTGTTTGCTTAACTTAAGTTCTTTAGTGTGTTGTTTTGATGCACAAATCAAAGAGTAAGTTAATCACTGCAGACTAACCCCACATTGATAGTAAACAGTCTCCTCAGCGAGGATGCAGACTGACAAGCCAATCAAGAGAGACCATCTATTTTTTCCACCGACTGTGCTGCTCAGCACTATAATCCTACTTGTACGGCCTGAAATGGATTGTCAACAAAAATAAACTTATATACACCTTTTTATATACACCTTTTTATATACACTATTTATATATCTTAAATGCAATAAACTTTACTTTATTTATTAATATGTGGCGGTTAATATGTGAGAATCTAAAAATTCTGTGACCCTACCTCCATTCTCCATGTTGTTTATTGTAAAGAAACTGGTGATTGATGATGAATACTTATTTGATTATTGATCTTGTAAAACCACTTATATAAATTAACCTTTAATCTGAGGACACCTGTGAGCCCAAAGGTGGCTCTATCAACAGAGCATGCTCCAAGGCTCAGGTCATGGTCATCAGCTGGTTGTGATTGGCTGATAGACCCGGGCCAAGGCTAAGACCACGATTACACCCTCTGCTTACCATCATTTAAATAATGTCATGTTCAAAGACTGTGCAAACACCTGCTGCCTAAAACCTTAAGCTCATACTGTACATCCTATTCACAAAGCGTGGAGACATTGCCTGCCATTTGGAGAATTGGTCGTTTGGACAGTTTTTTGGGCTAGAAAGGTTTAGGTCTGACTAAAAAGTGTGTATTTCTACTTCTTGTAACAACCCACAAATACAAAGCTTCCTTCTATATTGATTTGAACATACTTTAAACATATCCATATCCCTGTGTGCTATAGTTTAAATATTCACACAGATTGTTTACATTTACATCTGTCATGTTCTATTGTTTCATTGCTAGGGTGCCTAAGGGGGTTATAAGAAGTTATAGGAAACACATAAAATGCCTCATAAAAATGATAAATTACCAGGAGGGTATCAGGAAATGTCAGTCAACAATCATATATTCTGTGCACAGAGGGGATCTGCCTTTTATTTGTTTGGAGGTGTGGCCAGAAATGACCCATTGTAACTTTAATGAGTACAGCATCTAAAACATGGGCCTGCTGCCATCCTGTGGTTAATGTCCATATTGCATCTAGTAAGTACAGTACAGTGATGTAGAGGTACACTAAATCCAAGTTGTGTATCTCCTCACAAATTACAGGACATGTTCATAATTTTTCAAGTTTAACAACAGATTACTCACATGCCCAAATGTATAATGAAACTGTTATTGGTCACTGTAATTGTTCCTTGTGTCCATACTGGCCCTGAAGAGATCCATTCCTATGTAATTGTAAATCTATGTAAATCCAATGTAAGTAATTGGGGATAAAGTCCACAGGCTTCTGTCTGTGAAAAAATGTCCTCTAAAGTTCAATGGGGCTTCAGCAGTCTATGTTATTATTTGCTAATTAAGCATGTATCTTTCGTTTATGGAATAAGCATGTCACAGCATTAGGAAGGGGTCACATTACAGCCAGTATGGACAGGAGAACCAATGATAGCAAACAGAAATGTTTTAGCGTGCATCCGGGCATGTTAGTAATGTTTTAATATAGCCTCGAAATGTGAACCTATCATATAATGTATACACAGTATTTATCATGATCTCTTTGCAATACACAGCAAGTGGTGGAAACATTACTTTGAATCAGTAAGAACTGATTTCATTTTAGAAGTTAAATGTAACAGACTAATCAGACATATTCAACAGAAATAAATCTAACATCTCCATAAACTCAGAGTGGTCCTTAATATCTGAAGAGATTGGTTAACAACCAAGAAAATATATTTGACTGTGATATATTTATAAACAAAGTTAATATGTGTATTGTAGTTCAACAGTATGAAGCTATAAAGATTTATTTCAAAGTTCCCCGTGTGATTGTTTTATTTGCCAAATTAGTGTCTAAAGGAAATTTAGCTCAAGGAGATGCAGAGATAAAACTTTGCAGATAAGCTTAATGTCCAGAAAGAGTTTGAATATTTTTCATATTATGGCACTTGTTTGCAATTGCACAACATTAAATGTCCATCCTGTCCACCAATTTGATCCAGACTGAAATATCCCCACAACTATAACATGAATTGCAATATAACTTTGCCGATCCCCTGGCTCTTCCTCTATAGCTACATCTGCTGGTCAAAGTTTTCACTTATCCAGTTACCTCAACATAGACTGGATGGTTCACAGAGGACAAATAACTCTATTTTATTTATTTATTTTTTTGATTTTTCCTCTAGCACTATCAAGAGTTTGACATTTGTGTGTGTCTCAGCAACTATTGGATGGATTACCTTGAAACCTTGTATGCACATCAATTCACCCGTCAAGATGAATTGTAATAAAGTTTGTGATCCTCTGGCTCTTCTTGTAGGGCTATCATCAGGTCAAAGTGCTGATTTGGTCAATGCCTTGGTTTATGAACACACACACACCCCCCCACGCCCCCATATACTAAATAACAATTATATATAAATAAATCAGCTAAAGCTTTCTATTTCTGAACCCTGAATAGAAAACATGTTGCTACATGCTACACACCACAGCATTAGGCAGTACTGGGTTTTAGTGGGTTTTCTCCAAGGGCCCAGGAGACACAACACATCATTATGCCCTCCTTACTTGACTCATTCTGTCATCCATACACTCTGGACCTGCCGTAATCTATTATAGTGGAAGCAGATTATCTATTTGACCTTTTGTTTAAGGTGTTTATGGAACCTTATTATAGACAGGTCCTCCCTGTGCTGAATGAAAGGATTAACTTTCTTACAGAAGCCCAGAGCATTTCTCTTTTTCCACTTTATGTCTGTGTGTGTTTGTTTCTACTATCACTAATCAGTATAAATCTTAAATCAGTGTCTAGCTTTTAGATGGCTTCACTCCCTCAGCCCTCTCAGGATGTCATTGACCATCAGTCTCCTAACTACGATAAGGTCATTGCTGTGGAAAACTCAGAAAGGCACTACAGGTAGACTGCATTAAAGATTGCATGTGGAGAAAGATGGTGAGTTGGGGTGCTGAGATAATCAGCTAGTGTCCTAACTAAATAGGGCTTAGGCCAGAGCAGGCCTTGTTTAATAAGGACTTAAAGAGATTGTACAGGTGGACCTGTATGTGTGAGAGAGATAGACAGACACAGTACACTGTAGACAACACATAACAACTGAAAAATAGTATGGAAGATATAGGACAAACTAAAAATATTTGTATATTTTTATCTCATAAATTTCCTCTATGTTTATCATAGATTAAATAGGAAATTTATCAGAAATACTAGGGTTACTACATTTTGATCCATTCCTCACAAAACCTGCCTAAGATTTCTCCTATTTATAAAATTTATTCGACAAGTATAATACTTTTATTGGGGGTGTTACTCTTGTAGTTTATAGTAACCAAGCAAAGATTATCTAGAGTTGTTATATTTTTTCACTTCTTTCTGTTGTTAATGTTTGTTCATTAGTTTAATTTGTTTCATCTATGTAAATCTAAATATACGTTTGAAATTGGCATTAACATATGTGTAAAAGAAATGCTAATTGGAAGTGCAGTGAAAAGCTGATTTACATACAGTATATTTCCCTGCAGATTTTACAGATTATTTGTGATTTACATTATCTGCGCTATTATAGAGGTACTGAATATACTGAAGCACACTGGATGGACTGGATGATTTGGCCCACGGATCCATTACTAGATGATCAGCTGACAAGTTTAGCATGGGCAGATCCCTGCTAACCTTCAGCACTATCTGCTGATGACAGAAGGATTGTTTGGATTCAGCCCTCTGCCTTCTCCTCAGGGCTCTCCCTCACTCAGTCCGCTCATCCTACTAACAGGGGGGATTATATTTTACCTGCATTTGAATGTGTCCACTTTTGTTTTCCCCCTTTGTGTGTAATACCTGGGTAAGATTGGCTTTTTTTATTTAAGGGATAAACTGGGCAACCGGCAGCTGTGTGTGTTGTTTTGATTATTTTTCTTTTTCCACTCTGAGAAGTTGGAGGTAGCTCGTGTAGAGCAGCGTTGGACCGAGTGGGAGTTCCATCACTGAGCTGAAGAGGGAGAACACAGGAACATTTGGGAGGAGAGGAGGAAGAAGGAACCATGAGTGTGCAAAAGGAAGATGTGGAAAAGTTCCTCAAAGGGAACCCTGAATTTGCTAAAAAGTACTTTGCCAAGAAGATGAACCCCGCCTTCATATCGAAGGCGTCAGGACTCCCAGAGAAAAAGGTCGACTTCAGCCAGTTCCAGGAGCTCAGTCAGGTAAATTGAATTGTTTCACTTTTTGTTTATTATTTTTAAAAAAGGAGGTAGAGAGTGTTATGGCAGAAAATTGCTTCCTCTTACATTTATTTTTTATACATGTTATTTTATTATTATTATTACTATTGTTTATGTTGTATGTATATATATATATATATATATATATATATATATATTGTTTTTTATCCTTAACCTTTTCTCTCTTTGTTAACTTTTTCTTTATCATTATAGGCTACTTTTTATATCAGTCTGTCCACTCATGTAGAGTTTAGGTCAGAGCTGTGAGATTGTTTAGTGTTTTCCTTTCTTGCTGTTCCTCTACTTTCCTGTTCATTCAAGAAGAGGAGATGATCTCTGTTCCCCAAGACATAGAAACCTAGACTGTGTAAATGATTATGCATCCCTTTGCTCGGGCCAGACACTTGAAGCTGCCCTAGGTGGCAGGTCTCTGGACCAGCTGTACATGTGTTGTAGTACTTCTCTGTTTCTTTCTCTGTTGACAGAGAGTATTGACCAAACTTTGTCACAGTTGAGCAGCCTGAGTTGCCCCACACAAACCCATCTATATAGAGTATAAACATATGTATTTATCATGAAAGGCTTTATCTTCTGCAATGAAGCCAAATTCTAAATTATTTCTCTCTTTTTCAAGTTTGAAGAAAGCCAAATCATGTATGAGGTGATCAAAGACATGCAGGAGAACATCAACATGGAAAAGGTGGTCTTTAAGATCCTGAAGAGAATCAGCGCGCTCATCCACGCAGACCGATGCAGCCTGTTCATGTACCGGCAGCGGAATGGCATTGGAGAGCTCGCCACAAGGCTCTTCAATGTCACCACGGAGGCAAAGTTTGATGACTGTGTGGTGCCACCAGACTCTGAGATCGTCTATCCACTGGACATGGGAATAGTCGGCCACGTGGCTGTGACCAAGAAGCCTGTTAATGTGAAAGATGTCACACAGGTAAGGGGGGATTCAATGAAGCTCTATCTGAATGGAGTGCAGATGTCGAGCATTTCTGCACTGCTGTCTGTCACAGTGTAGTTCATTATTTTACCATCAGATGACGCTACAGCCTTCAATTTTCAAACACCACACATAGTAGCTTTAACTATTAATTAAATGTTTATCTTTTGAACAATTAAATCTTAAGCAAGCGTGCTTCTGAGGGTCATAAGAGCAATGATTTCCACTTCACTCATTAATTAAATATGACTCAGCCAAACTGCCCTTTAGAAAGAGGTCCTGCTAAAAATGTGGCATGCGGACAAGTGTATGAGTTTTGCATCACCTTAATGACAAATGATGATCAAAACCCTGGATGACTGGCATGTTTCTGAAGGAATTTGCTGGCCGACATTATTCTCCCCAAAAGTAATCCCAGTGAAACAGATGTAGGTCAATGCCAAAAATGATACGTTGATGTAAGCACTGATAGTTCACATTTGAAAAAGGCAATAAGGCAATGGCATCCATGACATTTCATTGGGAGTGGCTTTTGTTTTGCATTTTGAACTAAATGTTTACAATGACACAAACTCCCCCATAAGAGATAATTAGCTATTAATAGAAGTGATGCATTGTGGAAATAATATTGTAAGCTCTCATGCATCTTTAATTTGAGGGGTGGTTATCAATAATGCACCAAAGGGCACTGACTTGGGTAGCAAAGGTTTAAAACATAGTTTGCGTAGCTTTAATGCCTACTCGTCTGTTTATGGATTAAAAACTAGTCAGTGGCAAGCTCTTACTGAATCTGTATGTTGGTTGTTGATGATGGTTGCAGACAAGGAAAAGAAGAGTGAGGGTATAAATCCCCTTGTCAGACATAATCCATTTATTTCCAGATCCCATCAGCCTATTCTCTAGCGATGGATTAGACGCCTCTGGCATTTAATCAGCAGTCAGCAGGAATCTCAAACAGAAAATTTGTTTACTTTACATTACCTCCATACATTGTGCCCATAGAGTGTCTGTATATCAGGCTTTTAAATGGGAAGATATTTACATCCACACGTAAATTATAAATAGTCAATTAAATTGTGGTGATTTCGGGTATTTTTCAAAAGGCATTTTGGTTAAGTGATTTGTCATCTTATTTTTAATGGTCTCCTTTCGGTTTATACTACCTACCATGTGACATAAAAAAAAAAAGAGACATTCATTAAAATATTAAGATTAGGAACTCCACTGACCTCTAATAAATCCACTCATGACCCAGACAACACAATTTACTAAATATTGTGAATATTATGATATTGAAAATCCTAAAACGTTTACGTAAATAAAACAACCGTTAGATCAAGTAAGTGCTAACTGCATATCATACAAGTAATCCATTTAAGATCACATTTTCTTTTTTAAAACATTGCACATTACATAAAATATACTAAATTATAGTAATGAAAGCACGTCACTGTGTGTGCACATGGGTGTTTTATATGTACTAAAAACATGTATTTTCTGTCTGTTAGAACCAGCACTTCAGCTCATTTGTGGATGACCTCACAGATTACCAGACCAGGAACATTCTGGCGGCACCCATCCTCAACGGCAAAGACATGGTGGCTGTGATCATGGCTCTGAACAAGACCACGGGACCACATTTCACTGCTGAAGATGAAGATGTAAGTCCCAACCGCACAAGCACCAATGTACAAAACACACACAGTTAAAGCATACACACACACACACACACACACACACACACAGAGTAGTGTGATGTACAGTGGCCTTGTCAAAGACCTACAATAATAATCAATAATAAAATCATAGTTTTTTCAACATGTATTGAAAATACAGAAAGCAAATTAAATGAATTGTTTTTTAATTAATTGTGACTGCTTTCCATCACAGACTCAAAGCAATATGCAGTCAGGTTTTGATTGGGGCTCATTTTGGACCTTTAAATTAAACGAAATTGTGATGAAAACTCTAAAAGACAAGTGACATAAGTGCATCACTACAGGTGGGAGGGAATTCCCTTTGAGCTGACGGGTAGATTATTAAGGTCTTTGCGAGTGAGACAGGTGTATGTTCACTATACGTCAGGTCATTAATCCACCACGTATAAGGATGTCATCCCAATTAGGAATAAACTAAGCTTCAAAATGGAAATAAGCTTGAGGTGGTCAGGTAAGTCTTAGATCCACAGCAGGTTAGTTACTTTATTAACAGCATGTAACTATATGACAGTGTATGAGATCATTAAAAATAAATAGATGAAAATGCTGTGCTGTATTATGTGAATGACAGCAACTAAATAGCTTTTAATGTCTTTCTACTTTGTAGCTGTTGTGTTTACTAGTGTTGGTATCTGGCTGAATACCATCATCACCGTTAAATATATTCAAACATGGCTGCAATGATGGCCATGGCATGAAAAACTGACTAATTAAGATCACTGTTGATTATATTTATATGTATTTTTTAGATGCTAAGCAATAAAAATAGTCTAATATGAACATGATTATAGAAAGAACCAAAGGAGGAGAAAAGAAAAAGTGGTTTATGTAGAGAAGAAGCTACCTGGTAAATGTAGATTACTGGCCCAAAAAAATAATACTCAAGTAAAGAGTAAAAGTATTCATTTGCGTGACTTGTAACAAATTACTATCCACTCCTGCTCACACATTATATTTATAATAATATGTAATTTATGTTATCTAATTATAACTTTTATTCTGACACTGTGCTTTTTTTAAACATTGCTTTCTTTTCTCTTGATTGTGCGTTTAGCTTTTTCTAAAGTATCTGAAAGTTGCCAATTTGAACTTGAAGATCTACCACCTGAGTTACCTCCACAGCTGTGAGACACGTAAAGGACAGGTGAGGCATGTTAACCTGCACATATTTTGATAGAAGTCACTCTTCATTCTACTTACTAGCTATATACAGAATTACTGCATTTACACTGCACGAACCGAATGTTTGACATAACTGTGTGGTATGTCTCCTAGCTGCTGCTGTGGTCTGCCAACAAGGTATTTGAAGAGCTGACAGACATTGAGCGACAGTTTCACAAAGCCTTGTACACAGTCCGAGCCTACCTCAACTGTGACCGCTACTCTGTTGGTTTATTAGACATGACGAAGGAGAAGGTACGTACGGTCTCTTTCTGTGTCTTTGGCTGTAATATCCCATGTTTTGTGCTCATTGTGTATTTATCACGACAAGGAGCTGACTTCTTACTCTACATTTTTGTGTCCATCTTCTTCCAGGAATTCTTTGACATCTGGCCAGTGTTGATGGGAGAGCAGGCACCTTACTCTGGCCCAGTCACGCCTGATGGCAGGGTACATTGTTTTCTTTCATCAATCTAACAATATTATTACACTCCTTGGTAGTGGATATCTACCTACCTGAAGTTGCCCTTGGTCTTTTTTTCTATAACTGTTTTAAATCTATTTGTGTGTTATTTTTCCTCCAGGAGGTCATTTTCTACAAAGTGATTGATTATATATTGCACGGAAAAGAAGACATCAAAGTAATACCGTAAGTAAATCTTTTTCATTTGACAGTTTGCCTTAATCTGAAGTTTTTTATAAACTGTGGTCATGGATTATAATGACAAAACAAATACCACAAAACCAGACTTAGTTATTTATAATAATTTGCAGAACTAGGGAGCAGGGCTTTAAGCAAAATTGGTATATGTATGTACCATGATACTCAGTTGTGATAGATGAACAAGATACATTTAAAACCATGAATAATATATGCCATACATAGCAGAGGGTCAGTAGCCTAATTCCAGTTTGGACACAATCTGTGCTGATATCTGATAACTTGTCTGCTTTCCCGTCTCTCACACAGCAATCCGCCTCCAGATCACTGGGCCTTGAGTAGCGGCCTGCCCACTTACGTTGCTGAGAGTGGTTTTGTGAGTTTCTTTTCATTACTTTACTACGAGCTGTTGAATCAGTAAGGATCAAATGAATGTATGTGCACATCTTCCACCTTGATGAACCTTGTTTTACTTCTGCTCCTCAGATTTGTAACATTATGAATGCAGCTGCTGATGAGACGTTCCAGTTTCAGGTAAGAGACTTCAGTTAGCTAAACTCAGCTGAAAGGAAAAGTGACAGCTCAGGGACACTTATGAGAGAGATCCTTTATACGGCATCAGATGTGCTTGCTTGTTGTTTCAATGTTGCAGACTGAGCCACTCGACAGCAGTGGCTGGACGATAAAAAATGTTCTCTCGCTGCCAATCGTCAACAAAAAAGAAGAGATCGTTGGTGTGGCCACTTTTTACAACAGAAAAGATGGAAAGCCTTTTGATGATCAGGATGAGCAGCTCATGGAGGTATTTTGATCGCTCCTTCTTAACACTGAATTCTGTCACATATGGGATTTTTGTGTAATGAAATACTCACAAGTCTACCAAACAGTGTTATTTGGACTGTATCTGTTATTCATGCTCTCCTGATACATACAGTTACACATTGTGCTGATTTTGATCCCTGTTTCTCAGGCTTTGACCCAGTTCCTGGGCTGGTCCGTTTTGAACACGGACACTTATGACAAGATGAACAAGCTGGAGAATCGGAAAGACATAGCTCAAGACATGGTGCTTTACCATGTCAAATGTCGGGATGATGAGATTCAGAATATCCTGGTCAGCACTGTACTTTATTTTTTCCACCTGTTAATTAGGTCAACCGGTTTAGCTTTACCAAAAGTTCCAATGTGCACATTCTAGCTTTTCTACATTTTTGTTACACACTTCCTTTTACAGTATGAGCTCCACTCTGTTGGAGGTTTAACTACCTAACTAGAACTACTTCCTACTTACAACCTCAATGATTTTCTCATCTCTTCCAGAACACCAGAGAAGTCTATGACTGTGAACCCAGAGACTGTGAAGAGGAGGAGCTCCTAGATATCCTGGTAACACTGAAACCTGTCTGTAATTCAGTCAACACATTTAATTTGTCCCCAAAGTAAATCTTTAGGAGAGGAGGGAAATTTGCATTATTCAAATATTTGGGAGCGCAACACTTAATAAAATAACGTGTCAGCAAAACTGTCATGAATATGCTGCGTACTTATGTTACTTCTGTTCATTTCCCTCTTAGAAAAAAGACCTACCTCCACTGATTAAGAAGTTTGAGATCTATGAGTTCCGCTTTTCGGATTTTAACTGCACAGAGATGGACCTGGTGAAGTGCGGGATCCAGATGTACTATGAGGTCGGGGTAGTCAAAAAGTTCCAGGTCCCTCAAGAGGTGATCTAGACACACAAACGTACATGCACACACAAATTATTATGCATTATTATGAAGCACCAAGCCTGTGTGATTAATCAGCTCTCTCCTCTCAGGTGCTGGTTCGGTTCATGTACTCAGTCAGTAAAGGTTACAGAAAAATCACCTACCACAACTGGCGTCATGGTTTCAACGTGGGGCAGACCATGTTTACACTTCTAACGGTATTCTTTTCTAGTCAATTTACAATAGAAGGTATATATAACTACTCCACTTTCATGCCTGAAGAACGATAACATAACTCAATCATATAAGACATTTTGTGTATTTCTTTGATTTGTGTGCTCAGACAGGAATGCTGAAGCGGTACTACACTGACTTGGAAGTAATGGCCATGATAACTGCAGGCTTTCTCCATGATATTGATCACAGAGGGACCAACAACTTGTACCAAGTCAAGTAAGTGATTCTGAGAACATTTTCATGTTTTAAGAGAAAAAGATTAAGAGAAATAATCAAGCCTTTTGCAAAACTGGTTGTATAGAAAATCAGTCCCCTTCAGAGAGGTACAATTATAACACGGCTGTGTCTTAATGCCATAATAACAATATTAACTGTATGCTATGTGCACTCATACCAGCTTCTATCTGAATGTAAAAGGTTCAAGGTTCAGCTCTATTGTACAACATAGGATTGTACAATGAATGATATGCAATTGTAGCCCCCTTCACGCTGTACACACAGATAATGTATAAACAGATTGAAAAAAAAGTTTAAAATATTTTTTTTGTGGTAATGTAGCTGAAGTTGTAGTTCGTTTGTTTTTTAGTTTTTCAAAGGTTTTTAATGCATCTTAAGCCAGCTTTGATAACAATAAAACATAGTGTTCACTGTGGTCTTTGAAAGTTCATTTTATTCTATGGCTAACTGGTAGAAAAAAGGGTTTCCAGTCTTGAAAGCCATATGTTACACCTTGGTATGATCCTTATACATATATATATGGGTTAAACTTAAAACTTAAAATAAAAATAAACTATCTATACTTGTGTAACTTACGTAGTTATCTCCTAAACAATTTGATTTTCGTGTCCAATTTTGTTCATATCTGAATGTGTGTCAACAGATCTGGCAACCCTCTGGCCAAGCTACATGGCTCCTCCATCTTGGAAAGGCACCATCTAGAGTTTGGAAAGTTCCTCTTGGCTGATGAGGTGAGAAAGAAGAGGTGAACTAGAGAACTAACTTGTGCATTACTGAAATTCCTTGCTAATCACATCCTCCAGTCACTACTTATGAGCGATGTCCATCTCTCTCCTTTCATCTCGCCTGCAGTCACTGAATATCTACCAGAACCTTCACAGGAGACAGGTAGACCATGTGATTCATCTCATGGACATCGCCATCATCGCCACTGACCTGGCTCTTTATTTCAAGTCAGCTCAATCTCTCATTGACTCACACTACCTGTTTATTAACTCATGGTGCTCTTTCTTTTATGTCTTTATTGGAAACATACACAATGATAACTGGTAAATCACTTCCTCTCCTTGTACTTTGCTAGGAAAAGAACCATGTTCCAGAAGATCGTGGACCTTTCGCACACATATGAGGATGAAAAGAAGTGGGTAGATTTCATGTCTCTAGAAACAACCAGAAAAGAAATCGTCATGTGAGTACACCTAGCACGAATATACTGTAGTCCTATGTTCAATTGCATTTCTCTAATCGTCTAAATATTTCCTATTTCAGGGCTATGATGATGACTGCATGTGACTTGTCAGCTATCACCAAACCTTGGGAGGTACAGAGCAAGGTGAGAAACAGAAAAAAGTAATAAATTAGTCACTCACAAAGTCTTTGTCATTTTCTACATATGACTATGTGTGTATCTTTGTTTTGTATGCATCTTTCAGGTTGCCTTGTCTGTAGCAGCAGAGTTTTGGGAGCAGGGTGACCTGGAGAGGACAGTATTGGAACAGCAACCTATTGTGAGTTTAAAAATTGTGGTAGTAAATGTGTAACAGGTGAGGTACAGGTCATATACAAGTCACACCCGGGGTCACTAAAATGGCATAGCAAAGGGATAAATATTGTAGACCAAGAGGGATTCTTCAGAGTTGGTTTGGTACCACATTGTATGCTGATACTATAATATCCTCGGCCAAGCTTCATTAAACATGCTATGTAAGCAATCACGAGTTTCTTTACCACAACTGTCACCTAGCCCACATTCATTTTCAGTGAATATGTACCACTTTGTATTCTGATATCCCGGTGATTTTTTACCTGGAAGTTAGGGTTGTAAACAGCAACACTCTCTCTTTGCTCCCAGCTCCCAGTCAGGGAAGAGTCAATTAGCTAGCTGACTACCATTAGCAGTTAACGGTTAATTTAGCAACAAGTAAAGCTATCTGTCCATCAGGAAATTCAATAAATCACAGAGAGTTGAGGCAGAACAGCCAGAGAACACCTGGCAGCGTGTTTCACGTGTACTACATCAAAGAGAATCCATTTTGCCTGTTTTTGTTGTGGCTTTTTTTGTTGTTTTGCACTTAACTTAAGCTTACACGGAGGACGTCAGATGAGAAGGCGGTCCTAGTGACCCAGGACACATATGTGTACACACTGCTAAAAGACTGTGGCCATATGTAGCCCAGATGACCTTTGAAAGTGGTCTTAACAATAAGGTCTTCAATGCAGGCGTCCTCAATGCACCTTGGGTGCATTCACACCTGTACTTAGTCCTGTCCACTAGTGTTCGGATCACCCAGGGTGCATGTTGATGCCAGGTGTAAACAGAGCCTATGCCTCACTACTCCCAATCACTTAAAGGGCAGCTCTTATTATTAATTTTCGGGATGTTAATATGATGTTTTTGAGTGTCTCAAATGCTTTCTGTCTCTCTCTCCAGCCTATGATGGACAGAAACAAGGCAGCAGAGCTTCCAAAACTACAGTGTGGTTTCATTGACTTTGTCTGCACGTTTGTCTACAAGGTAATGTTAAATATTGCATTTTGACTGATCAACTAAACAGTACATGTTTCTTTTCAGTTTAACTAAAGTTAAATAATTCATTTAGTATATTCCTCCCCTATTTTTCTGCAAGTTTGTACATAAACCTTTATGGTAGGAATGACCAAATAAAAGCCACCCGCTTACTTATTTTCACTGGAGTATCAACAAGTGTGAACAAACCCTCTCACCTAAACTGCTTCGTTTTCATCTTTGCAAACTTAAATAACTTAACAATATTTTATTTCTTTTACTATTTTCTTCTTAGGAGTTTTCTCGCTTCCACCCACAAATCCAGCCCATGCTGGATGGCATCCTAAACAACAGGAAGGAGTGGAATGCTAGAAAAGAAGAGTATGAGGCTAAACTGAAAGCCATAGAAGACGAGAAGGCTGCTAAAGAGGCAGCCGCAGCCAGTAAAGGTGTTGTGACACTTTGCAATAATCAAACATTAAAATGTATTACAGCTGCTGCAATGACGTTTGCCCAATCTTATAGTAATTTCATGCGTGCCATTGATCTATGTAGTGCAAGAACCAACATCTAACTAGGAACACTGATCCTAAAAAGTTACTATTGGGCTTTTCAGTTTGAATGCTGAAATCAACCTAAACAATTAAGCTTATTTACTAAATGTTGCTAATCCACAAAAATATTGACCCTTTTCATTGATGTTGTCTTTGTCCCCCCAGGTACTACAAACAACACCAGTGGTGGAGGCTCCAAGACCTGCTCAGTGTGCTAAAAGGTCAAAAGTCTGTGCACATGATGGGCGTGCACATTGACAGCTCATGACAGACTGACTTACAGTATTACCTGGGTACCACAGCCAGTCAGTCAGTCTCAACACCAGTAAAGTACATAAAGTAAATAAAGTCAGAAAGACAGATATGCGAGTGAATGCACAGCCCCGTAGTATTTCTTCAGATAAACTGGTTCAGATCAGAAAAGAAAAACCTGAACATGGAAAGAATCCTCACCAACAAGAGCAATGTTTTAACACTAACCAGGTGATATAAAAAATGAATCCAGAACAAGGCAAGTCACAGGGTATTTTGAGGATTAATCTTAGTTCAGATGGAAAGATGCTGCATGTATGTATGTGTGCTTGTTTGTTGTGTGACACACTTTTATTTTTCTTTAAAGTAGTTATGAAACACAGCAAAAATGAGAGGATAAAACTTGTACATACATCTGTGTAGTAAATGATACCCATGTACAGTATGTATTATGTAAGTGTGACAGTAAAAGTTCAGTCTTTGCTGCAAAGCCCAAGTCACTGTAGATTGTTTATCATGTTTGGAGTATATTGTACATTAACATAATAGTCAGCTAGGGTTTCAGAATGTAAAATCAAATAACGGGTAGAAAGAACTATAATGAAACTACTGTACATATTCCAATAATTCAAAATGACCATATCATGTTCACATCTTCCAGTCACTTACCATTTACATCTGAGAGTTTGTTTACCTTGATTTCAGATAGATGACAAGACTGCCGCAGTAAAAGATGCATATACATATTAGTGTGGTTCCTTTTTATGGCAAAGGCATAGAAATTTTACTTTACTGTCCGCGAACAAGCCTGTAGTTGCTTCTTCATGATGCCTTCATACTGTACATACGTCTGAGAGTAGTTGAGAATGTTATATCTTATGAATAATTACAAATGTCTTATTAATCAAGAGCACATTGAAACTCAGTCACTATTCTGGAAATTAGATTGTTCTGTGTGAACTGAATAATTGGACCTCAAAGGCAATCCCACTTTTTTATGGTGGCAGGAGGAACCATCTGTCTCCAACTACTGCAAATATTTACCACTTATTAATCCCTGTTGGGAATTTCATCCTCTGCAATGGTCCCATCCATAAATAGGAGCAGGGGTCAGCCCTAGCACCCGAGGACTGTAGTTCTGAGGCCACTGTCTTGGAGTATTTATAATAGCAAACAACGATATGTTTTAATGTGAAAGGAAACGTAAAAGTAGAGAACAAGCAAACTCCACACAAAAAAGGATCAGGTCAAAGACCTGACCCCGGGGACTGTGACGCAACAGCGCTAACCCACTCGTCCACCATGTATCTGCACTAACAATTTCTGCAGACAGACAATGAAGGCTGCAAAGAGCTGTTTGAGACAAAACAAGTTCTTGTAATGACTTGTAATGTACATATTTTCTTCCTCCCTGTACATATATAAAAAAATATTTTTCTAGTTGAAATATAGAAGCTTATTTTGTAAACAGTGAAATTAGTGTGATTTGTAAGCACTGGCAAATGAGGCATAAAGTAATTTCTTATTCCCTTAAATTATTGAGATATGGCTGTTTTTTTAATGGCTGCTTGCCTCAGCTTACTGATGTACAAGTCAGTGGGTGTTTCAGAGATGGCCGTGTAATATTAGGCAATAAATGCACCTTAATATGCTGTGGATGAAGCCATTAACATTTTAAATAGACTTCACTTTATGGTCAGTATGTTAAAGCTTGCTTCTTAATGTGCTCCATGTGTACAATGATGTCTCAAATAAAGCAAATGTATTTTTATGAGGTAAACGTGTGAATTAATTGAATGAGATACAGAAACTTGCTTACAAACTAAAATGACTAACTTTATACTTATTGACTGGTAACTAACTATTCACTGATTAAGCATACCCACAACTGACTGACTTTTATAGACATCTCACTAATTTGGTTTTTGTTTTTTGTTTTTTTTTTAAAGACGACAATTTGTTGAGAACACAAAATCTGCTATTACTTAGCTATCACAATGCTATAGCATGTACTATATAAAGATAAAGGCTATTTAGATTTCATAAGGTTACAATATTACACAACTTAAAAGTATTGAGGGAACACTTCTGTCCACACTGCACTTTCTACAACTGGTCCCTGACCCCAATCCTGGGATTGCTGCTAAACTAGGCCAGGATTACAACTGTGCTCTTCCCTCAGGCTCATCTCTTACTGAAGGACAGGTACACAACACACACACACACACACACACACACACACACACACACACACACACACACACACACACACACACACACACACACACACACACACACACACACACACACACACACACACACACACACACACACACACACACACACACACACACACACACACACACAGAGAGAGAGAAAACGTGTGTACTTCACATATCATGCAACTAACAACCAACCTACATCTGAAGAATTAGATGAATTTACATGGTTTGATGTTATTTTGTAACTTAGTATGAAATTAAACCACAGACATAAAAAAGAACACAAGAACCCTTGATTATTACATGAAAAATATTTATTTCTTTTTATTGAGTTTGGAACATAACGACTCAGGTCCAGAGAGAATTCATTGGAGGATGGAGTCAGAATTTGCTGCAGAAAAGAGAACAAGAGGGAAACACAAATGACATTTTGTGGACATAATGTCAAAATGTGTGATTCGAATTCAGGCTGCGCAATTTCAATAATATTGCAATATTTTTAGGCTATATTGCAGTACACACTATATCTTGATATACAATTTCTGTCTAAAATAATTCTCAAATAGTGCAAACATGATAATCTTCTAGAATATGATGCACTGCTGTAGAATAAACTACTAGGGTCTGAATCTTTGAGTGTCTCACAATTTGATTCAAAACTCGATTCAAAATGATTTTTGATTTAAATATCGATTCTTGATTCAATACACAGGGGTACTAATTTCAGGATCTACTCCAGTCTTCTGTGAGCCTGGCCATTTTGTAGTGTTCCAGAAGTAGTTGGTTTTCATTTTGCATGGGGAGAAATGTTGCTGGGGCTATCAACTATTTTGATAATAGTAATTATTCATGTAAAGACATTTGATCGTTCCAGCTTGACAAATGTGAAGATTTGATTTTCTTCTCAATAACTTTAATTTATTGTTAATAATATTGAGGTTGGACTGTTGGTCGAGGTTCGCATTTTTCTGCATTCAGTACTTTTAGTACATTTTCCTGATTATATGTACAATGTTTGACTTAACATTTCCAATGCAGGACAGAGTATCAGAGTTATTTAACTTTTAGTGCTAACCAGAGGTAGAAGAATACTTCTTCAAAAAGTACAGAGCCTTTCCCTTTAAAGGAAGGTGGCTTTGTGGATAACCTGTGTGTGACAAAGTCTAGTGGGTTTGTTGTGAAAGTGAGTCTTTCCTAGTGTTTAAGGGGTAATTACTTTACTTTAGTCAGCCATAATGTGTGTAGATAAGCTTGGGTTGCAGTACGATAGTTACTGAATGGCTGTGTGTTGTGCTTGCTGCAACAGAAAATAAATTACAAAGTCAGTTTATGTAACGTTACTACGGCATCTTATACTCCTCACAGCAGAGTTGCTCCAGACTGTAAAAAGCCAGAAAGTTAGCAGCTACTAGTTAGGCTAAAGTCAATTAAAATAGCTTATAACCAGAGGTGTCCCAAATATGTTTTAAAGACGGTAATTAAAGCTAATTAAATCACAGTGACTTGTAGCTGCTAACTAGCTTGCTTTTCATCGTTTTTCCATTTTTCATACCTCAGCAGCAACCAGCAGAATCACTGAAAACTCAAATATGACGCAATATGGTCATCTGCTCTATCACAAATTAATTAAAATTCAAATATATTAGACATATAGTCACAAAGAGACTGGGTGGTCTGGTGTTACCTTCAGACAGTTGTTTGTAGATGCGCTCCTGCTCCTCTCGGATCTTCTTCTCCGCTTCTTCTACCATTCTCTCCTGCTCAGCTATGGGCTTTAGGTACTCTGATCAAGAATAACACCACAACCGGTCATTATTTCAAAACGAACGCTGAACATTTTTAATTTAGCTTTATGCAGTGAACAAAATATCCTAATGACAATCAAGGGGTCCAGCCTCATGCACACAGTAATAAGTAGATTTACATTATACTTTAAGAGCACATATATACTCCATATATACAAACTTTATAAATTAGAGCAGGCATATGTCAGCCACTCATTTCAAACATCCTTTATCACAGGAAAATATTGGAAATGTTCTATTTTGTATTTAAAGCCCCTCCAAAAATCTGATTCTAAGGGTTTCATGGGGTCATTGGTGTTAATTAAGGGGCCTGACACCCTTGTGGTGAATTTGCTTTGTAAAGTAAACTTAGTATTTAATTTTATTCCTACCGCTATAATAATAAAAAAAATGGTAGTTTGAGTATCAAACACTCATGTAGATTTGAAAGGTAGCTCTCTATGGCTCTTTTGTTGTCAAGTGAACCCTGTAAGTATCTGATGGAATTAATCTATCATATACCCAACTATTTAACATTCATCATATTAAGAGAGTTTCACTATTTCCATTACATCCTTGTGTTTAATTATTGCCCGTGAAGACTGGACATTGTGATTATGACAGGCTGGCGCATGCGCAGAAATCAGCTTACCAAACCTCTGCTTGCCGTAGAAGACGCCGAGCAGCAGGGCAGACCACCTGGCCGTCTGAAATAAAGGGGATTCAGACATATTAACGACTGTAAGCCATGTCTAGGTAGCTAACTGAGTTATTTGAGACATCTCTGCAAGACATAAGCTGTCAATGAAGTTATTTTCAAAGAATGTAAAATTCCCACTGCACGACTACATTAACGTGACCGTCACTTTTTATTATAATAAAAACAATTACAATTATAAGATGAGAGGAAGTCACCGTTTGTTTCTACGTTTCTGTCTTTAACTAAATACAGGGTGCGGTCACCGTTTAACAAGATAACACTTCAAGTTAGTACTATATAGACGTTCTTGCGGAGGAAAGTTCACCTGTATGTTAACCAACAGCCTGTCAATGTCATTGCTAGCAAACATTAGCTAAAATGCTACTTGAACAGCTAACATGAGCAGCCATGGTGCCGACGTCTTGAGGGGAAAGCTGGGGTTTAATTAAGCTATTCTATTTAGATGAACAAAATTACAACGCTCACAATCAGGACAAATATTTTTTGTTATTACCTTGATGAGCGGGGACACTGCGACTGGCGGAACCATTGCGATGCGAGGAAGTAACTTCCGGGCCGGGGCGGAAGTAATCATTTTATCCCTTTTTTTTCTTGACATATAAGAGGAAAATTAAAATCAACATAACCACAGTTAATTATACTGTTAGCCAAACGTCAGTTTCCGAAATATATAGTGAAAATATAAAAAATGTATTTGTTCGCTTTTTTTCTCGCTGCAAACGATGTACGAAAGTGTCTTTGAAAGCAACAGACAAACACCATTTGAGAGTGAACTCACCACCTTCACAAGGTAATGATACCTAAACAGAGTTTACAAATAAATGTACACTCAGCTAAATGAATAAACAAATAAACAGTTGATCATTGAGATAAGGGAAATATTGTAAATGACTTGAACCTTGCTTCATACAAAATTCCATACTTGGCAGTAAAATGCATTTTATCTTATATGAGACACTTTTATACAGCTATATCAAAGCAGGTGCACTGCTTGAAAGATGCAATAAAAACCTAATAAGTATTATCTCTGGCATGTTTCCTGAATCAAGAATCAATTACTGACTTTTTCTTGATACCCAGAATCCCAATGTTAAGTTTGCTATTGTTGCAGTTCCTGGTTGCTCCCAATAGATGGCAATGATTCCCTTCTTACACATAAACTGCACAGAGATGGTAATGATGGAGGAGCTGCAATTTCTTTGTGGCTGAGTTCTGGACACATTAAAATGTGTCCATTTAGCCATGCACACATCATACACCTGCACACATGTCACTCAAGTATACAAGCATCATACAACAGTGCACAATAACATGCACAATATCATTTAATAGTCAGATATACCACTGGGAAATGAGCACTGTCTCTATAGCAGACATGCCACAACAGACCAAACTAAGGGGTGTAGAGAAAAATAACACTTTCCCCCCCAAAATGTAATTTGTATTATATATGTACAGGAGGCACTTTGCCACTAATACAATAGTTTAGTCTTCAAGTTGAAACTTAAGACAAAGACACCAGAGTAATCTGATAACATTTCAGCTGGTCTTGCAGATAGAAATGGAATATACATACAGTATCTTGGACATTAAATAAAATTGCAAGTAATGTTTACAACTTTATTTAAACATGTAGCTAATCTAAACAGTAGAGAAAAAATAAAGAAATACAGGTAAATTGATGCTTTGGAGTTTCTGAAAGCAGTCAAAAAGAGGAAATATTGAAGAAAACTGCAATATGAAATATGCAAATACTGTTGTTCCAACAAATGTTTCCCACTTTGCTGAGGCGTTATAGCCACATTAAATAATTTGTTTGTTTGTTTTTTTGAAGAAACACAAGCAAAAACAGAAGAATAATGCTGTTCTAAAGTAATTAAAGCTAGCCTTGTTCCAGGTATCTGAACCATTGTCCATGTCCAATTTATTCAGTGATTCAAATATTGATTGATAAAAAATTAAATGAAAATGAAATGACAATTCAGTCTGATTATCAGGCTAACCAAAAGCAGCTCCTAATGTATATCATCAGTACACATAATAAATAACATGAACAATATCAGTGTAAAACATTGAACCCAGATCAGGATGTTTTTTTTAATCGTTGTCATAGATGCAATCTGAAAAGAAAATATAATACTCGTTAAAAAGATTATTAATGGTGATTCAGATTCGACAGAGATATCTACAAATGATATATTCACATGAAATGCTGAAAGATAAACTGAAAAACATACCGTCTCCGATATCATCGTAGATTTCACCGTCGCTGTAAAAGGAAACGAAAAGGTCAGTACAGAAAGCATGTTGTTAAGTCTCTCTTTCTTAGTATGTGTATGTACGGATCTGTTAATGTTTGTGGTACTTACTCCATATCAATGTGGTTGGTTGAAACATAACCAACTGTAAAAAACAAATGGCATATTTTAGATTTGGACGGTCCAATTTTGTGGTGCACATGATGAAAAAGTAGCACATGTATTGATTTGTTTCCCTAATAACAAGCAGCAGATACTCACACTTGCCATCCTCGTTCCGACAGATCAATTTGTTATCCACGGCTTTAACAATGACGTCCAGTTTTTCACCTGCTTTGACCGGAAGCTCTTTTACAGCCCACTTCTTATTATTAAGTGTTGGGATGATGGTCACCTGGTACAGCACCTGTATCGCCCCGTCATACTGAAAGAGATGTAGAATTGTCAATATTGAATTTGATGACAATGTATAGATTAGAATTTTACATCCTTAATAGCGCATTGCAAAAGTAATTTTAAGAACTCAAGTCTAACTTTATCTTGACAGGTTTATTTGTTGTTAAAGTATTAATACATTTAAATTAACGAGCAATATGTTTCTTGCACTGCAGAGCTATTTCACTTTTTTCAACATGTGGGATCATGCGGAATCAACTGTAAGAGGGGTGGATTGATACACAAATACATAATAGAGAGACAAACTTTAAACTTTTTCCTGAATTCCTTCTCCTCTTTCTCAAACTTTTTCTGTTTCTTTGGGTCCATCTCTTCAGTCTTGCTTTTGCCTTTAAGTGGAAGGCTGGAGAGCAAACAAAAAAAAAATGTGAGTAAAATATTAATTGATTCTTTTGTTACTAATTATTTTATGTCAACCGAAATATATCTTCTGAGTTGTGAAAATACACTTGAAATCATTGATCTAAATGTTTGTTTAGGGATTGAATTGTAATTGTACCTGCTTAGGGGAGGAAGGGGAGGCAAATTTTGAGAGTCAACATCATCGTATATTTCCTCATCTGCCCCTGGCTGATCTGCAATAACACATGGAAGAAGTCAGTGGTGTGAATTTTTTTTTTTTTTTCAAATGTAGACGCCTCACATTAACATGCATTCAGATTTGGCAGGTTTCAGACAGACTACAAATAAAATCAATCATAAACTATAAAATATATAAAGAGGAGGTGTCAAGTAATTTGCATTTTGGCTAGTGAATCATGAAAGCTGACATAAAAGGATTCCAAATCATAAATGAATATAAACCACCAGTACAAACATTTCCTGTTAGTGATGTTGAGGGAGTGTTATTTAAAGTGCGAATATGTAACTTTTGCTAACACCAAGTTACGATGGCAGTATAATGGTAAAAGCCAAAATGTAACATAACAGAAACACAAGTAGAGAACAGTCATAAAGTCAGCAAAGTGACTCAGTAATGGAAATTTCAAAGACAATTTCTATCTTAAGTTTGCTCAAATTATTTAACATTAGCCACTGTGAGGTACTGGTCATACCAGCCCAAGTAAAGCTGTAGCAGAAAAAAAACCCCTATGTGTATTGAATTGAGAAGAGAATTGGCGTGTTCTATTGCTTATGACAGGGGTTCTTAACCTTTCTGGCAGTCCGTACCCTTTTTGGAAGTTGAAAATATTTTGCGCGTCGCCGACTCATCCTAAAATAAGCCTTAAACCGACCATCAACGAGGCTCCTGGACCAGCTCGTAGGCTACTACCAGCGGTGTCTCCCCATTCTGAGGGTCTCATGTGCCCACACAGGTCTTCCTTTCCCTGTCTCCTGCGTTTGTAGGCTCCACCTCACACACTCAAACAGTGCCAGAGCAGGCGCTTTCCGTTTGTCAAGTTTCTGCTAATATCGGACTGCCAGTTATTAGGGCAAACCAAAGATTACACATCGCTGGCGCTATAGCCTATTCTTTCATTAGACTGACAGGACAGCTGATTCGGTGGTTGCCTATCAACATTAAAAACCGCAGCGCTTTGCTCTTTTCTAAATTCAACCAAAAAAAGCAGTGCTGTGCGCCTCGCGTTTTCGAACCTGCAAAGCGCTTTCTGTCTGATCGGGGCCTGATTCTTCTTTGTCGTTTTATAGTAGTTGGCATTACCGCCACCTACTGGATTAAACAGCGCAAAATATTTACAGTGTCCAGCCAAAGTGATACCATTCACAACTGTAGTCCGTCTAGTTATTTTTAAGTTATTTTCTTTCTAGCTATTTTTGTGTTTATAGTAGCATTCTGGCGAACCCCCTGGGAACAGGTCGCCCCCAGGTTAAGAACCACTGGCTTATGAATCAGCTTTTTATTTGTAAGAGGAATAATGTGTTTATACCTTCTATCAAAAGTTACATAGTCTTACTTTAATAATGACAATCAAGGACCAATAACTTGTGTTTTGGGTAAATAAATGACCAAAGGCCAGTTGCATAAGGGGAGGTGTACCTTTATAAAAGGCTCTGCCACATATCTCTTTTCATTAAATATCCATTTAAAACATAGAAGGATTATGGTGTTATACCTGAATTTGCATCTGTAGTAAACTGGCTGGGTGGAGGCACTCTGGCACAACAGAAGAACAATTATTAAAATGTTACATACATTAATAATCGTATTCATGAATTACAACACAATATTTTAATTAAGAGAAGGGTGGTGGCTGATTTGACAAGAAAACATCAGCTACGGAGTAGGATAGTATACTTGTTAGAACATGCTTGTAACGGTGTTAGCAGATGGTGCCTTGATTTTCGGATTAAGACAACAGCCACACATCAATTTCAGACATGCAAATGACTCGAGAAGATTAGTAAAATCACAGATAATCAACCTCACTGATTGTAATCACAACACTTGAATTTCAATTTGCAAGTTGACATCCTTCAGTAAGAGGGGAAGGTGGTTTATCTGATCTGGGGAGGAAATCAACATTCAAAGGCAACTTCATCTGAGAAGGACTTTCATTAAAAGGGGAGTGACGGCGGCAGGATTAGGGATTGACAATGGTGTACAGTAGATCAGTGATCAGTCTTACTACTGAGTGTATTTTACTCTTTAGTGCTGACATGACGTCTGTTCCGGTCAAACATCCATAGGAAGGCACGAGGTTTCATAGGAGAAGACCTCAGGTCCAGGGGACTAGAGAGCCAACCAATGATGAAAAGACCTGCATTTCTTTTCTGTTTCATTTTTGAATCTTTCCTGTGTATCCATCTCCATTTAGCATTTGCATTCAATATTTGTAAAAGAGTTCAAGCATGTTGTACTGAAACACTCATTCTCCATTTACCCTTTTCTTGTAAACAAATAAATCAGTCCCCACCTGACTTCAAGGTTTGGATCAATAACATCATCATATATCTCTCCTCCATCTCCTGGTAGTGGGGGTAAGACAACTACAGGACAAAAGTAAATACATAATTTAATTGATTGCTTGACAATATCTGAATCCCAACATTGAAACTGAATATAATGAAATGTATTGGGTTTTGCAAGATTTTAAGCATACCTCCTGGTCCTTTGATCCCACTGTAGAGAAAAAACGAAAGAAGAGGAAACAGGGTCCAAATGTAAACCACCTATTTCTTTAATTTTGTGTTGCATGAATCGCTATTTGAGCATTTCCACTTGGTGGGGCATGAAAGTGAATCATGGCCAAGAATGCAAAAACATATTTCCCAAAATGACAAACTATTCATTTAAGATTTTGGATCACACCTAGAACAAACACCCTACCACATTGCAGTGTCCTAAATTGCAAATACAAAGCTTTCTGAATACTCCAGAACTCATATTCACGGTTATGTAGTAATGCCATTCAGTATACCAAACAGACTGAAAAGATGGGATTTCTCAAAAACAAAGGTGATATTTTTACAACTAATGTCGGTGTGAGTGTGTTGCGTAATGTTGATTTTTTTCTTATTGACGGTTTATAATGTTAACAAAATATTTCTGACACCAGTGGCTCCTAGCCTTTCACTAGTCTCTATTCTTACAAAGTGCAAAAAACACAAGTGGAGCTAGAATATATAATTTGAAGTTCCTGGTACCTGTTATCAGGAGAGGCCACGTCAATATCATCATACACTTCAGGGTCGTATGCCGGCTGAGCTTTACGATTCTTCAGAGTGTCAAAGTCAATTTCCACTGAAGTGGTCTTCACATAACCAACTGTTAAAAACAAAGTAAAATATTAATTTAATTTATTGGGATTAATTAGGATTCTGGGCATAATTTATGGCATGTTTGTAGCTCAAATTTAGACAACAAAAATTAGAAATGAGAATAGGTGGAAAACAAGGTTGAGAGATGTAATTAAAAGTCTTATCCTGTATTTACAGATGGACGGGATGTATATTATGGCAAAAAAAGAAGACAGGTGAACGATGACAAGCAAAGGCAAAGATAAACGAAGAAAATGAGACTAATGAGGCATCGATATGTTTACTTACTGGACCCATCCTGCGACCGTCCCAACCATTTTCCCTCTGGGTTGCCCTGGACACGAATGATGTCCAGACCCTCTCCCTGCTTCAGAGCAAGGTCGGTTTTACTGCCTCGGCAATCCAAACGAGCCTTTCCTTGGTGGATGACCTCCAGGGGGCCAACCAACTAACACACATAGCCACGCACAAACATATATGCAAACGCACACACAACCACCCCCCCCAAAAGATTATTACTTATTATTACTTTATGACATGATTATAACAGAACAAGATATTTGTCACTTTTTGTAGAGCCACAAAGGACATAGATATAACTAAAAACAAGAGTGTATTCATATGGTGGGGCACTTTGTGTGTTTGTGTGTGCACATGTACTGTGCTTAATGGATATACCAGGTCTCTGAAAATAGGAAAGTGTAGTAAATATTCAAAGGAGAGTTTGTTATTATGAGAAATTCACTTTCTTGGTGAGAGTTAGATGAGAAGATTGATACCAGTCTCATGTCTGTCAAATATGAAGCTTGTTACCATCCGGTAAAACCAAAACATGTCATCTTTACATTTCTGTTTGTGTACGGATTAAACAAATGAGGTACTATGTAAATTAATGGACTTTAGAAGTGTCAGTAGGTATATTGTGTTACCTTTGGACAGAGCCAGGTAAGCAGTTTCCCCCTGCTTCCAGTCTTTATGCTAAGCTAAGCTAATTGTCTCCTGGCTCAAGCTTCATATTTTAGCATACAGACATGAGAGTGGTATCAATCTTCTCATCTTAACTCTCGGCAAGAAAGCAAATAATACATTTCCAAAATGTCAAACTATTTCTTTCAGCTGCCAAGTCAGGTTTAGCTGAGAGTTCCAGTTTCTTTACTCACTTTGAATTTCTTTCTGGCATCTTGCTCCTTCTTCTCACGTTCCTTCTGCTCTTTCTTTTCAGCCTCTAGTCGTTTTTTCTCCTCCTTCTCGGATTTCTCTTTTGTCTTATCTTGTTTTTGCTCAGCTGCTTCCCTTTTGAGAGTAAGACAGAGAGTACCAAAGAGTTAGTTATAATGTACAGTATGATAGTATGTTAGCCTAAGCTAATTTTGCATCACTAGACAGCGTTTTCTAATACACAATCATAGAAAACGCAAATTATAATAAAAAAGTTTCACGTAGATAAACTCCTGAGGAAATGCACCTAATCACCCCTTCATGCCATACATCCACTAAAAAGCTCACCCCTTATAGAGTGCTGCATTGATGACGTATATTTGTAACCCAATCCAAAAGTTAGATTTGCCCCGGTTCCTTCAACAAAAGCCAATGGGATTTCCCCATTTGATTTTGGATTAGCCTATTGCAGAAAATAAGTTCTGTGGAACATACTTATATGATACATGTTTCATTCAGCAAGATTATCTTCATAAATGCAATCACTTTTATGATTTTTTGAAGTGTAAATACAGTCGCCAGAAGTAAAAAAAAAAAAAAACTAACATTAGGGTGGTGACAAACTACACCACAGTTCATGACTCCAGTATCACCACCATTAAGCTTCCAAATTCTAATTTGATTTTGCTTCTTCTTGCTTCTTTGCAACCCTAGACTTTATATAAAAAGTTTGCAACTTCTAATTTCTTTTTCGTGTGAGGACGTTTAATGTCGCCGACAACCTCTGTAGTCCCATTTAGCCACTTGGTAGCAACCGGCTTTTTAAAGAAACGTAAAAGCTTCAAAGTTCAAGTAGTATTTAATGACATATTTTATCTTGTAGAACAAAACATGAAAATCTCTTGAGCTTGTGTTAATCACAAACCTTATCTCAGGCATCTAGCCAAAAAAACCAGTCCAAAAATACATACACTTCTAGATGAGGAAGTGCAAAAATGCTAACTCATTTCAGGGTTTTATGACTCCTTTCTGCTGCTGTCTATAAACTCCCTGAACAGACAAAGCCATACAAAAGAGAACACTTATTTTCTTCTCTGTTTTCAATTGAAAGTACATCTGAGTGGGATTGAATGACTTCTTGTAGCGTTGCAAAATAACCACCAGAGAGTAGTGTTAGTAAAGAAGACATGAACACAGATGAACATAGTTAAGTGAAATCACATACATTGTTAAACATGTGTAAAAAATAAAACTTAAACACATCTTAAATCTTTTCACTTCACTAATCTGTCCATACACAAATAATGTGGACTGTGAACCTGATTCAAAGACAGAGGTCAGAATCAGTGAAGTTTAAAAAAAGGTTTAACAAAGAACAATTCTCACCATCGTTCATCAAGGTCCTCATACATCTCTCCATCATCATCATCACCATCATTTTCCTCCTGGGCCAGAGTAAAGCAGAATGAATAAAAACAGCAACAAAAAATAGCAACTCATTCAGCGACAATGATGATTCAGTATAGTCAATTCATATTGAAAATTTGTGTGGAAGGATACGTTCATACACGTAACACCTCTAGATTCATGAGCACACATGCATGTTCTTATCTGAGTCTGTGTAGGTCTATGTGTCAGCATCTGCACATGTAAATACGTATTTATATGAGTGAAAGTAATTCAGCATGTCTCACCTTTGCCCTCTGACTCGGGTGAGCTAAAGAGAAACAATGAATCAACGTTAAATGAGAATTTTTTTGTGGTTTTGTTTTTTTGGGAATAGCAACAATCATCATGAACTGACTCATACTTAAGTTCTATCTATTTTTAGTATTTTTGTAACTGTCACAGAGTTGCTCAAACATTTTATCTCTTGATTATTTATGTGGTAAGATTCATAGAATGAGAACTAAACTGTCAAGACAACCATTGATGGAAACTGCAGTCACTAAAATAACTGTCTTGAAGCAGGTAAAAGTTGCTAACCACAAGACAGACTACACTGCTAAGAAATAGCAATATACTAATGTACTTGCATGCACTTGTCTTCCTTTAGTTGCTAAAAAAACAAATGGCTTGCAACATGGAAGTCACTAAATTTGATCAAATAGTGACAGTTACTGAACCTGTAGATGGAGGTAGAGGTGGAGGAGAGCTGTTGAATTCATCAACATCATCATATACTTCATCTTCCTGGATCCTGAAAAGTCAGGATTTACCTTTGGTTAACAGGAGGAGCTTTACCTACAAAACATACAGTATATATCTTTGGTAGGTGTGTTTGTGTGTGCATCAGCGTGTGACTTACATGGTTCCAGGGTGTCGTGGGGGCAGACTGGGAAGTGCTGTCTGAGGGGGTTGAGTCGGGTGAGAGGCCGGAGGAGTTGGGATGATGGGTTTCTTAAAGGTGCTAGGAGCTATAACAAAACACATAGTGTTAAAAAAGAGTAGATATTTCAACTCTTACTTACAAAGTCAGTGGTATATCTTACAGTATATTATTATGATTATGATTGGTGACGCATTATTGTGTATGCAGCTTTTACTGTTTTACTGTTTTAACTACTTTATACTGTATACTGCTGAATAATTGAATTCTAATACTTAATATTTTATCTGCTCATCACAGGTTTTGCATGTAAAAATGCAATCTGCAAAGTAACTACTACTGGAATAGAATATGTGCCAGTGTAACTCAAACTTTTTTTGGTCTTCCAGTATTTGCCCATTCATTTTTCACCAATCACTCGAAACTCTCCCTGTGTGCTGGAACTTCATTTCCCCATGTGCTGAAACCAACTCAGCTGTCAGAGCAGAGAGCGAGGGGGAAGGAGAAAGGAGAAACTTGACAGGGAACTTGGCTAAGGGAAATAGAGGAACCAAGTGCATTTCTGTGACTTTGGTCTCTTGTCTGGAGCTCTGAATAACTGCACAGCAGCTTCTGTCTAACTTTCACTAATTCCAAATTAGCTGCTGTTTAAACATATCTTGAAGGGTAAAAACAAAAGGACTTTTATTGCTGTCATGCACAAACAGAAGTTGTTTGCGTTGGTCAGCTAATAAAGTGAACTCAACAACTGCACGCTACACATTGCTAATGTCACTGAAACCACACTAACTGGTGAAGGAAGTCTTTTTCACACTTCTGAAATGTCTTCACATAGCCTGTCCAAAGTAGTGCTGCTAGTGACAGAGAGGAAATGCACAAAATAAGAGGAACTCCTTCTGTCATGAGACCTGCAAACTGTTTGCCTCCCTCTGCCATTTATCTTAGAGAGAGCGTTGGCAATCTCAAATAGTGTTGCTTGTTTATATGGAAAGAAATTATGCAAACATCTTTTCCATTGTTTTCTTTACTGTATTTGTTGCTTAATGGTTGAGAGCAGGAGAGCAATAACATATCATACTAAACAGAAAACAAATTATGCAAATGCAGCTAGATATAGTTGAAGTATCCCTACCTTCAACACATTGCTTTCTTTTTTTCTTGAAAACAATTTTCATTCCTTTTGGGAAAGCTTATGTTTTTAATTAGTTGGTGATTTAGTTATGCTTTATTCATTCAGGTCAGTATGTTTTTTGCAGCACAGACCTGAGATGACATTACCAAAAGATCACAGCAGGATTGATTATGAGGTCATATGTCCATACTTCCCTGTGCAGAGCAACCCCACCCCCTGAGACATTTTTATTAGGAACCAACTGTAATATTTATTTATATATATATATATATATATATATATATATATATATAATAGTAAGTCCCTTTATAGCTCTGGGCTAAAACAGTCAAGTGTATGAATATTGACTTAAAACAGATCACAATCTGATCATAAGAATCGGAATCAGCCTTTGCATGTTGTTAAATCCCCTGAATTCCCCAAAACAAAGCTGTGTGTCCTCACTGGCACCTAGTAATCACAAATTACTTATCGACACCATCACTGCCAGAAGATTTATTCTTACTAACTTCAAATGTTGTCCAGTTCATTCCAGTAGTAACGTGACTGCTGCAGTTTGGACATTAGTTAATTCTTTACATTCAGATATGTTCAGTTTCAAGGCCCAAACATTTACCAATCCATGAAGCAGTTGTTTTGGTTTGAGCTTTATACTTTTGCGACTGTTCACCAGAACCAATCAGTCAATACCAATATAGGAACCCACCAAAACGAATGTGTGAACAGTGGGTGAAATTAGGAAAATAAATGAGCAAAGGAGCCACCTTTCACTAAGCTCTTGCAAAAGCATAACTGGATACTTTCTGTTGAATCTAAATTAAGAATGCTTACTTGATTGTATCTGGGGCTCTAAAAGTGTGATCACGCATTTTGAGACACTGAGTGTTAAGTTATTATTTTGGTAGTGCCTGTGACCACAGCTTCCAAGACGAGCAACTTTGACTCTCTGATGAGTGATTTTGTTTGTTTAAATGCTGATATAGTATCTCCTCAGAATTAGTTGTTTTGTTCACATGTCTATAGTGTCACAATTAAACAAACAAAGCTATTAATGCAAGTCCAACTTACCATCATCAGAGGCCTCTGCACGTTTTTTAAAGTTCTCCAGGTTGACTTTGGGGGGTCGGTTGGGCTTGGCAGGAGCAGGACCCAAAGCTAAACTGTTGGGGAGGGGGTTACGCTTGGGGCCTGAAGTGGCGTCACCGTTAACGCTACTGGTCTGAGGAGAAGGCTTTGGCGGCTTCTTTAAGCTAGGTTTTTTATTGGCTGGAGGTTTGGGAGGAATGGTGGAGTTAGTAGCAGCAAAGGAAGGCTTGCTGGCTTCGACAGCGTTAACGCCACTATCTGACTGCTCAGTTGTGTCCTTCTCCTTGTTGAAGATGTTCTGAGCAGTTCTGAAGTTGGAGGGGGACTTAAAAGTGGAGTTTGCCGGAGGTAAAGGTTTGCTTGTACTGTCCGTGTTAGCTCCTGCCATCTCTTCATTTTGCTGACGTAATTTTATAATGCTGCTGCTTGGTTTCTGTTGTACAGGAGGCATTTTGGGAGGTGTGGAGCTGTTTAGGCCCCCGCCACTGTCTTCTTTCACCCAGCTGGGCTTAGAGCTAAGTACTGGAGGGGGTTTAGGAATTACAGTTTTGGAGTCGGACAGAGGGGAGCTGAGGGAGGGCTTGTTGAAAGGGAGCTTCTGTACTGGGCTTTTAGCATCAGGAGCCGGGGAAATAGGTGGCTTCAAGGGTATCTGCTGTTTATTAGCAAGGAAAGGTTTGCTGTTGGTGTTGGTGTCATCCTGGGTGTTTGCAAACCTGCTAGCCAGGGCTTTAGTTTTGTTTAGTTCATGTGCCTCTGTGTCACTTTTTGTTGATACTGTACTTTTCAGGAAAGTGGGTTTAGAAGGAGCATTTATTGCACTGCCTGAGAGGCTCTCCAAGACAGGTTTCTTGGTCTGTACGATCGGGCCGGCGGAGATGGTGGGGTGCAGGGGTTGTTTGGGACGTCCAGCCGGTGCGGAAGAAGTTTCGTCAGTGCTGGCCCCACTCGCTTGGAAGCGAGCCATGATGGCCTTTACATCAGATTTGTTTTGCTGGAATTAATGGAAGAGGATCAAGGAGAATTAAAAACCAAAATACAAAACCAGAAAACCAGAAAATAAAATTAGGGTGTGCAGTCCATGCATACAAACATAAATAACTTCTGAACGAGACAAAAGAAAAATAGATACTGAACTGAAAGATCACTTTCTCTCTTTTCTTGAGGCCACTCACAAACCACTGATATATACAGTACAGTACAAACCGTGTCAAATCTAGGCATCACACACAGCTTACATTAATGAAAGGGTTCGTGGTTCAATCATGTTGAAATGTCCTTAAGCAAAAGAAATTGAATTAATCCAGTACTTAAAACTAGTTTCCAGGCCATCACTTTTTATTAACTGTAAAATGTTTGAACCATCCTGGTCTGGTGTTTGTACCAAATTAGCATCTATCATATATCTGTTTATCTCATTGTTATCTTTGGTTTTTAACAGGAAAGTAAAACTCTCAACATTTCGAGACTGCATAAAACAGGAGCTCTCTAGTGTGGAAATCTGCCGAGGTCATGTTTCATTTGATCTGGTCAGAATGCAATTCAGACAGATGATCCACTTCTTCTTCCCGAAGTGGATCTGGTTGGGCCAATTACAACCGTTTATCTAATATGGGGAGGGTTTGACACGGGAGCTTCACTGGTCGAGATTTAAAAAGTCACACTTTTGGCTGTTCTGATTGGTTATAGGTTTGGAACATCAGGTCTGCATCTGTGTCTAATCTCCATGTGTGTCCAGTGCATCGCACCCGGCTCATAAAACTCAGATCAAACTGTCAAACGAGGCAGTACTGATTAAATATGAATCAAGATTCTGTTACTGCATTCAGTGCATTGTCTATTTCCTGTCTCAAACAGAAACCCTTTTTAGTGTACTGTTTAGCTGTAATTTGAGAAAGTTTATGACCAGGCCACCATTTTTCCCCCCAGCTTGCATGGGTTGCTCAGCTCTACATTTTATTTTTGTGATTGTTCGCAGGCATTTTGGTCTGTGCATGTTGATAACGCCCCTTGGAAAGTGAATGTGAAGTCAGAAGTTCTAGACAAATTATGTGAATGTGTAATTAATCTGGAACCTCTAACTTCATTTTAGATGCTAAGCTAGGAGCTCCCCATAACATAACAGAAATTAATGGGTTTCACTTAATGAGCTCTTAAAAGTAATCAGTGCAACATTAGCAACCAAAAGTCCCATTCATTTATCAAATAAAAAGCTATTTTCTATTATAAGGGAATAATTTTTTTGGGTAATGTAGCCTATAGAGATGACAACCAAATACATGTATTCCTTACATGAAATTTAAATGTACAAATGACAAGCAATATGAAGCATTTGAAAAGAGAACATTCTCGTAAGTAGACAGATAAAAATTAAAAGACACTTAAAAGCAAAATGTTTATTTAACATCTGTAAAATAGCTAAAGTCAGGAGTGACTACTGAGCAATTACTTCCCGGACCACAGGTTGTATTGACTTGATGGTTTATCTTTATTATAGGCACATTAGTTAATTATATACTTTGTGCACATTCTCCAGTATAGGTAAATAAAGATAGAATGAGCCTTAGCAAGGAATGGTTTATAGCATATTGCAGTTTGATTGATTATGTTGGGGTAGCTGAATCACTAGCTACAAGTTATATTCAAAATGTGTCCAAAATATCAGGTTTGGTGTTTCACACAGTGTCACAATAGGCTGACCAAGTAGCAGCCACACCTATTTTAATGAGGCTGGTTTGACTGGAGTCACAGACACCATACCAGGAAGTTGAGATAAGAACTTGAACAGCCACTGCTATTCCTTTATCAGCAGAACAGTACAAGCGAGGGAAAACTGTTGAACGGAAAGTACAAATGTACTGTAAGCTAAATGGGAAGTTAAACTACAGTCAGTGTCAGATCTAGTTTATGTTTCACACATTAACACTTAAACCAAACCATGCAGTTGCCAGTAAAAACACAGAAAACACTTTGTTACTGTTACTAGAATGATCTCAGAATGATGTTTGTGAATGATGGAAAAGCCAAGCTTATTTGTATAGCCTGATATCACATACGGTTTCTTGGGCTTAAATCAGATACGTTGAACATTGAGATTCTGGATTCTTGTCTTGTACCGACCCTGTCTGTTTGTAGACTGCTTATTGTTTTTGGCTTATATGTTTTAGAGGAAATGTAATTGCTGCCTATTTTCAACACTGGCTGCAGATTAAGTGCCTGCAACATCTCAAGCTATTTATTTGGGCACTTCTTACCCTCAGACATGAAAGACTTAAATTAGATGGGTTTGTTGGGAAAGTTCATGTTCAGATCTAATTGACATGCTGCGGATGCTGTGGTTTAACTTCCCATTTGGCTTCATACATTTGTACTTTCCGTTGCATTTACCTTTGTTAGAAACCTGATCTGACATAAACAGACACCTGATCTGACATCAACAGAACTCCAAAGAGATGCACTTCAAAGAGGTGCCTCTGTTTTTGAAATGGGATTTTGGTTTAATCCCCGAAATAGGGAGATTTTCAGTGCTTGTACATAAAATACACAAGAACAACAACAACTCATGAATTTTGGAGCTTTTATATGCCTTAAAAAGCTAGTTTCTAGCTAGTGGCTATATGAAACTACAATGGTTGTTGCATAGCACCTGAGCTACATTGGTCTTCAGGGTAAATGCAACGGTTAGTAGTAGTTCTGTTTAGCATGAGCTTAGCTTTTGATAATTATTTACTGCATTTGTGCTTCAGAAGTATTATACGTGTAAATTTTTGGACTTTTAGCTTGGGACCATATTTTCCTCCAAATCTATGTACATTCTAACAACTTAAAAAAGAAGCCATTACTTTTATTCCCTTTAAATAGTTGTTTTGATAGCACTAATATTTAGCTAGCTAGTAGCTTTGATTCACACACCATGAAAGTGGCATGCAGCTTTAACATTCATTCAAGCCACTGTAGCTAGATATACCTTTATCTTATACCCCTTTCACACAGACAACCCATGAACAAATGCAACCTGGCAAAAATGGCAACTAGCTAAAAGAAAAGGATAGCTAGTTACGGTAAGTCAAATAACAAACGGCTTGCCATAATATGACGCCATTCAAACTGTCCTGTAACTCCCAGGCCAGACCCAAGCTTGAGGATGACACATACCACCCTGCAAGGGGTGAGAGGGGGATTTATATATATATATATATATAATTGCGTGCTAACTAGTGGCTCAGTAGTACAGAAGCACTGTACTTGCTGAAAGCCTCTTGTTTCAAGCATGCACAAGTGTGAGATCACACTTTTAGTCAGCAAGGTGCCTAGTGATCAGCTTATGACGTGCACAGAGGGCCCTGGCATTCAACTTCTTTTGGAAGTGTTAGGCCACACGTCGTGCCCAGCAGTCTAACGTCACAGGGCGCTGGCCCGGTCCATACTCCAACCTTGGGTGGCATAACGAAGTGTGTTAACTCTATGCCTGACATGTGGCTGAATATGAAAATGGGTAAAGAAATAGAAGAAAGTTCCCTTATCTCACACTTCTGTTTCTCAACCGCAGTAAACTAGAAATTACCCAATATGTTCTGTACCAGTTGCATTTACTGCTTCTCTAAATGTTTGTGCAGTTGCAATTTTGTAAAAACCTACAAATTCTGTCAAATCCTGGAAACACCTCTCAGAATAATGCAACTCAACAGAACCACAAACTACTGCCGTCCAGCCAACCAAAATGACTATCAAGTTTAATCAGTGCCTCTCTAAAACTAAAATGTGACATTACCTTCATAAAGATTTGTTGCAGAACTGTTGTGTTAGACTGCATTAGCTTCAGCTAAGTGTACCTAGCAACTGGCTGTACGTTTTGGTACAATGCATTGTTTTAGTGCAGGGTCGCTTTTATTGTGTGGAAATTCATGGGCAGAAGTGAGAACCACAGCATTGCCACAGTAGGTTGGCCATGAATTCTTGCCGCTGAGATGTTGAGCTAGGTTCCCTGTTACTGCAAATATAAATACAAATGCTATTGTCTATGCAGTTAGCAAAGAGGAACCATGATTACTATTTCCAGTGTGATGAAAAGTGGAGGCCAAAGTTGTCTTGCTTAATCTAGTTGACACAAAACCAAAAAAAAAAAACTTCTCCTGTTTTTGCACAAAATACATGATTAAATGTGACAAAAATGCCTTGAATATGAAACATAAAACTAAATAACAATAATCTCATGGGTCTTAAACACTGTAGGCTATTAGGATAATTAAAAGAAATCGCTAAAGTGACTTTGTAGTCAGAGTTCTGTTGACTTTGTAGTCTGAGTTCTGTTAAATGTAAATTTACAGTTTAAATATAACAACTTTTCCTCTCATCATCATACAGTAACTTGTTCAAACAAATGGCATAGTCAAAGTCGTGGACGACAATGAATAACACTTGAGGGTGTTGTTACAACGTAATATTCATAATATCTATTCATAACAAGTCATAAGTCTTGTAAAATGCTCATAAAAAAGACCTCAAATAGCAGCTCTCTTTCATTAAGTCTTACCAAGTTACTCCTGAGTAATTCTGTTATCTAGAAGATGATTTTTGAATAGTTTTAGTTGACCTTTAGTTAAATAGTACTCACCATATTGAGGACAAAAATCCTGGGTGCCGCTGCTATGTCTAAATGGATGGTGTATCACGTGGTGGAGAGCCTGTTTGTTCAGTGTGTCTGTGTGAGTTTCTGTTGCTGTCCAAGAGAGAAAGCTACCGAGAAGTAGTTGATAACAAAGAGTGTGAACAAGCATTGAGTGCGTCTGTGTGTTTGTATGTGGGGGGATGTATACTCTAGTTCTGTCTGTGACATAAGCAGGCTACTTGACTACTTCCTCTCTCAGTAGTATGTGTTTTGTGTGAGTGTGAGTCTCACAGCCACTGTTATCTGTGTGTTTTCATCTCGTGGATTTGCCTATCCCTGGCAAACTCCCTGCAGTTTCCCTCTGTGCTGAACAACTGATGCTCACTCAGTCAGATCAACAGAAAAACCACGGCGAGACTTGTTCCTTTGCAGCCATGTTAAACACTGTAAATACGATAAAGTGATTTTGGTAAAATAGATCTGACATGTCTAAAAGCTACAGCCGTAATAAGCAACAACTTATAGAATAGTAGACAGAAGAATCTGGCTATATTGCATAACAGCAAGACTAAATCATTTTTCATATTTTTTCCCTTTGTTCCCTTTTGCACAGAAATGGGTCATAAAATATTTTTTTTAAGTAAAACTGGCAGTATACAGTAAAATGTTTTAGAGTTTCTATTATTATTTATTATTTCCTGTCACCTGCATACTTTGATAATAGCTGACAAGAGAGATTGAAATAGTAGACTGAATGCCTGGGAAATGATAAAGAAAATTGATCAGAGCTTATTGGCCTTAAGTTTAAAGAGTTTTTTGACCTAACTACAAAGACAACCTGAGAAAAGATCGGAGAGGTGCAGCATGGAGAAAGATTTCATCGGCAGTTGGATCCTGAGGTGAATGATGATTTCAATAAGCTAGATTTTATATTAGTTAGCTAATTTAAATGGCAACAACTGCACTCCCAAGATGAGGTGATGGTGCAGTGGTTAAGACACATGCCTTTGGTGTGGTAGACCTGGGTTCGAAGCCCACTGTGACATGTCCACCTATGTGTCCCTCAGCAAGACACTTGACCCCTACACACAGCAAAAGTCTCTTTGAATGGAAATCAGTACAGTGCTACTGTAATGTTCAGTAAGCAGTAGTTTTAAAACACTACTTGGCAATAAAGCTCCTTCTGATTTGTGGGAAGTGTGGAGGAATTGTAAATACAATGTGAAAAAGTCATGCGCCGTTAGGCCTGTATAAGAAGTAAAAAATACAATACTTCATTGTAGAAGTACTCTGTTACAAGTAAACGTTCTGCATTCAAAATGTTACTTAAGTAAATGTATACATGAATTAGGAACAAAATACTTGAAGCACCAATAGTAAAAGTATGCAGATGTATATTATATTGAGGGAATATATATGTATTCATTCATTTTTACATCACTTTTATGTTGAAGCTGCAAAGGTGGGGTTTTATTGTAATTTCTTCATAGACAGGGTCACAATTCCCCCTTGGGATTAAAGAAAATGAGTGAAAAAATGACTTGAGTAAATGTAAGTTACTTTCCACCACTGATTAATACTAGGCTATATACAGTAAGTAAAACATCCAGTGGCCTTTAGCCACTCACATACTGTTATAATCAGACCCACTGGATGTTAACTCAGTTAATAAGTAGCTTCTTGAAAGTGTTTGCCAAGTGAGCTTGTTCCTCATTCTCTCTTTACAAGTTAAAAACAATACTGATGGAATGTAATATTGTCTTTTTAAACAATTAATCTTTAATATTTACACATTTTTAGTATAAATATACATAAAGACCTACATTAAACTATGTACAATTCATTCAATCTATTCATTATTCTTATTAATATTATTATTATTATTTGGTAAATGATCAAAGCAAACACTAAATAAACAAATAATAAACACTATTAAATTAACTATTCACAGTTTCTCATGGCAGCCTTAAATAAGAGTGTGGCAAAGTGACAGGGGTCACCACTGACATTACAACTTTGATATGCTAATGTGTTACAAATTCATATATATTTGTTCGTATATATTATAAATTCATCATACATTCATCCTTTGGTCTATGTTGGTCCATGCAGTAGCCCAATTTAGATACTAAAAGAGAAAAGCAGACAACAGTAAATCGTGAAAAGGAAGTTGATTAGCTCAGCCTCAGTGAACCTAAAGAGAGCTGAGCAGTCCCCCTAGTGGATGTCATGGTTGTCTTGGTATTATCTTTACTTGATGAAACAAATGAACTTTTACTAAGTATGAGAGATAATGTGCGATAATGATTTGTAGTTAAAGTTAAGCTTCTGTGTCCATTTGATATCAGATGAGTAAATTAAACAACAAAGCACACAAAACATAATTGCAACAATATGAGGGTTGAGTCAGTAATTTTAGCAGCCTAAGACCTTTAGGCATATTTAGGGTCACTGACAGCAAAGGTCGAGTTACTTTTATCATTATAGAGGGAGCCTCATTAGTAAAATGTATCCAACAAGAGGCAACGCTTTGCCACGCTTTGTCAAGTGAAACAGGAGAAAAGAAAAGTACTCTACAACAACAGCCAAGTTGATAAGAGACAAACCTAAAATGACCTAAAATTCTGTTTAATTTCTGCAATTTTCATATTCATTAAAACCAAGTATATGACAGCTTTTTTCTGTTGAAAAATTACTTTCTTTTGCCTACCTGAAGGACATTTTGGGATATCCAAATATTTTAGGGTTATGAGAGAAGGTGGTGTGGGACAAATAAGTAAAATTCACTAATTTAACCTGCATACACCTACTACTACTCCCAGCAGGTTGTGGCATGCTGCCTCTCCCAGGATGCACTGACTAGAAGGCACTCACCAGGATCTTTCCCCTTCACCCATCATCTATAACATGACACAGTCTCGTCCGCCTGGCTGCGATTTATTTAGACTGTGGAAAGTACAGCACCGCAAAATGAAAATGTGATTATTCCTGTTATGAGCGTGAGAAGCCAGATCTTCATTAACATATAATATTTGCTGCATCAACACTTGTCAGGATTATCTTGTTATTTTAATGTTTCAAGGCCTACTTCCCTCTTTCTGACTGTCAGAAACTAAGATCCACATTTGGGTGGTGTTTGTTGTGCAGTGTCAAACAGATGCATTTCCCCTGAAATGAGTGCATAACCTCTCATTTTGATGATTTGCTGAAAATGACTTTGGGATATCTCCAGTCCAGAGTTATGACTGTTCACTGCTCTCTTTTTACTGGCCCTGGATTGGTTAGGATTTATAAATCAGGGCTTCTAAAAGTGCAAAATTGCTTTTATGAGAAATGTGTTTTTTATTAACCGAATGACGTCTGATTTAAATAAATCACTCAAAATTATAAAATTATGCTTGTGCGTTCTACTGGTAACTGTAGTAAACCAAACATTCCCTAGTAGGATAGTGAAATTAACCTGACCATGGAAGATGTGGTGAAGTTTTTGTGTACACTGCAGACAAGTTGAATTATTCCTTTTTAAAGAATTGTTATAGCACTGACGCATGCATCGAGTCCAGCATCAGTAACTCTTTGTTTTACTGACCCTGATGTGTAGCTCGGAGTTTGAAAAAAGAACCTTTGTTTCCTTTTAAAAACTATTTCAGTTTCAGGATAGTAACATTTCAACAAAGGAACTTTGCATACTTTCCACAGTGAATGTGACTGCAAAGGACTCGATAGAAGTGTTGACAAAAAGCACTGCTCGGCTCTGGATGGACTTTCTTCCTTTTTCACTGTTGCTGCGTTTAGCAGATAATAACAGAGCGCGAACATTTTTAAAGGTGCACATGTGCTTTCATTAAGACTTTCTTGAATTAAACCATCCCAATATTTTCTGTTCTGCTTTTCAAATTTATTACTGCAAACATAAAATATTCAGCTTATTATTGTGGTGTCCAACAGATGCAGCATCATCATCTCTTTAGTATTTATAAATTGAATCCCGTGAGTCTTGAAGATGAATGTTTGAGGTTTTTATTTATTAGTTTACTTGTGTGTCATGAATGAGTTCATGTATTTGCTGTGTCGTCTTAAGAATTTAGGTAGCTCTTCTTCACACCACTGCGTCTTCTTCCTCCTCCCCCTCATCACTCCTCTGACCGGTGATACAAGTACGTCTCCTCTTCCCCTTCTTCATCATAGCCGCGATAATGCCCCTCCTCACTGCCTCCTCTCCCTCTGTCCTCGGGGCAGTGGATCCCCAGTCTCTTCTGCAGCTTCTCCTCTTGGTGGCGGAGCTCCATGGAGTCCACCAGGTCATAGATGTTGTCCAGGGACCACATGGGTGATTGGAACCACGCCTTGACGTTGCCGTCCTTTCCCACAACTAGCATGCTGAAATAGTCCTTACTGATCTTCAGCTGTTCTCTCAGATTGTTGACCGTGTCACGGGATAAAGGCTCAACTTCACTCTGACTGTGACCTGGAAGAAAAATGAAGACGAAGTAGAGAAATTTACAGTAAAAAGAGAAGACAAATTAAATGTAAGTTTAAATGTTGAACAAATACACAACAATGGCAATAAATTCCAAGTTCCTGCTCCACATGATTTACTCACCATTTAGAGGAAACAGCTCAACAGTTCCTGATGCTTTGTGTCCAGCTCCAGTCAGCTTCAACATGGCAAAGTGGCGAATACCTGAGGAAAGACCCGAAAAGGCTTATTGTGTAAATGAGAGGAACACATAAATGTGTCATGTAGCGTAATATAAATAGCAATATATTATTGCACAAAAAATGCTATACATTTATGTACATTTTTATACTTAGGATTTAACTCTGCCCAGTAAGACAAATACATTATTGGCTTGGATTGTCCCAGACATACTGACCCAGGTGACAGTCCTGTCCACTTAGCGCAGTGAGCTGCTGTTGAAAAGAGTAGTCGTCGTCTGAGGGTGCAGAGATGAGCAGCAGTCTCCTCTTAGACATGAACCTAAACAGCCATGAAACAGGGGATGTAAGTTTCAATGGTGTGGTACAAGTCAGCCACATTTCATTCAGCCATGATGTGTTGAGACACACTTTGGCCTACAAAGGCAGAGAGCAGTAACTTCAGAAGGGTAGGAAGTAATTTATTTTATATTTGTTTGGACTCACTATGTCTTCAGGAAATATAATTAAGAATTAATCTCTCAGCTTTTCTTCTACTTATTTTTTAAAATAATAATAACATTGCAATGAACAATAATAAATCAGTTTCCACCTTAGCTAGTACTTTGACCACATCAAATTATGAATTCCACTGGAGTCAAAAACTGGCAATTAGTGTTTCTATGCTAAGCTAATGTTTAGCTAGTTTTGCTGTGATTATTAAACATGTAGTTTCTTTGGAATTATGTTTTTCTATGGAAAAAGATTATGTGGTTAAATAAATGTCAAGTCAGATTTTGGCCTTTACAAAACTTTAAATAGTAAATATGAAGTTACTTCGTTTTAGCTTTGTAGGACAGATCAGTTCTAATTTGGAATTCATATGAAGATAAAGTAATAATTATGTAACATCAGGGCATATTAAATAAGATATTCCCAATAACATAAATCTTTTATATGATTTCTGAGGAGGCTGCAGACGCTGCTTGTCTCTATATAGTATAAGGTAATAACAAGAACTGATTTATAGTTCTATACCTGAGCAGTGAATTATCAGCTCCAGGCTGTTGCTTGTTTTTGGAGCAGACCGTAGGACTCTTCATCTCCGTTTCTTTTTCTGAGCGCCTTGAAGGAAAGTTGTCAATGTACTCGAACAGAGCAGGACTTGATGGAGGAGCCTCAAAGACTCTCTGTGGAAAAGATAAAAGGTATTTAAAAAAAGAGAAACCAACTTGTAGTCTGCATATTACATGGAATTAAATTTCATTGGTCTTTACAAGCCTACATCAGCAACAGTTCCTGACATAGCCAAAAAACAAACACAGCAATGACTATGAGCTGGATTACAATAGAGATCAGTTAATTATTTTGTAAACCTCTGACTAAATGAAGCTGGATTATTTTATATTGTTACAAATAAATGAAAGGATGACAGTAGTTATTGTCAAACACATTTGAAAGAATTGCTTGTGTGACTCTTGCCCTGGCTTGAAAACGTCCTGGCAGACGAGGTGAATGTCTTCATAACTCTGAGCAGCTGTATACTAGACTGCTGCCAGGTGTGAACATCAATAAGAGTGGGGCTAAAAATGAGCATGCACGAGCATGAGCAAACACAAATAAAAGTGCAGATCTTACATTGGGTTTGATGTCGTAGTCTGAGACAGTCATGGAAAAGAGGTCAGGGGATGACAGGCCGAGCTCTGCTCTCAACAGAGAAATAAGGCCTGAATCTGAGAAATTTTCTGATTGGTCACTGAGTGGAGGTTCGGACTCTGAAACACACACACACGTGAAATATTTGAATGAATATGTGTGCGTAGATGCAGAGGCAGGAGACACAATACAAGGGACTCCTTACAGTTTAGCCTAATGCAAGCCAGTACAAACACAACAACATTAACTATGACCCAGAACAACCATAAAGTTGAACAGACGCCTCTGAACAATGTTTCAGCCTTATAACCTTCAAGTATTTATTGCAGGGTTTTGATGTGGCATTATCAATACCTGTATGAACTTCTTATAAGCCAACACTGCAGTTTGTTTAAACTAAATTTTAACATGCTTACATGCTAAACTAAGATGCATTCTCATTTAGCTCAAAGCACCACTGTGGTTTTAGTTTCTAAAACCACAGTGGTGCAACCTCACAGGGCCACTAGCACTACCACTAGACTCAGTCTTGCTGCTGTTCAGCTGCTGACTCAAGTCTTTGAATTCAGAAGTACCCACAGCATATTAAGTGAAGTGAAGAGGATGCAGCATGAAAAACACCAATGTTACCCTTGCTACAACAAATACCAGAGTGAGGAAATTCACTATTTCAGTTCAGTGTTGTACTTCAAAGTGAAAGGAACCTCAGCTGCTGTTACTGTGGAAGCACCACATATCCCTTTGGTCACGCTTAAGGGAAAAAATACAGTGTGCTTCCTTTATTTGGTTAAAAAATACTCCAACAGTAGTTTTATTTATATATATGAAAAAAACAAAGTAACATCTGATAAGATTTTCCGATTACCTGGATCACCCCTGGCGAGAACCTAACCAAATGTTTTAGATGCAAATATTCAAACATACAACATCACACACACACAGAAAACACTTCTTACCGAGCTGGTGGTGTTGCAATGTGAGTGTGGCGTCACTTTCTTCACCCACAATGGTCGCCACAGTGATCTTCCTGATAGCGAGGTCACAGTGTTGCTTCTCGTTCTCCTCTTTCTGCTGGATGTACAGTGTTGCATCACTGCTGGGCGTTGAGATCAACTAGTACCAGGACAACACACACACAAACATATACATCACTCCAAATGGACGATACAGATCATGTGCAGATATGTCTTAAAGGTTCATTGTTTTGAATGCATTCAGAATGTGGAGTGTGGCCACTTTACACCAGGATTAGGGAGAAGGCAGGGAGAAAGCTGCAAGCAAAGGAGAAAGTTCTCACCATTAACCTTCTTGTCCCTTTTAAACTGTCCAAAAATGCTTTCAGGGCTGTTATATCCTTCTCACTGGCCTCTCTGTTGGACTTTTTACCTCTTCCTTTCCCTTTCTTTCCTTTTTTTCCTTTGCCCTTTTTCTTAGAGCTCTGTTTTTCCTGTGTGTGATCCTTTACATTGTCCTCTTTTGTATCTTCACTGTTTTTCCCTCCATGTCTTCTCTTTCCTTCTTCCAAAGTAGAGTCAGGCCTGCAGTAGAATAGAATAGAAAAAAAAAAGACTTTGATGTCCGGCCAGCACAGAAAAAAAGCATCTCTGTATGGTGTAAGGGGATGAAGAGGCGTGACATACCAGATGGTAACAGAAAATTCAGGCAGACTGTAACTGAAATCAATCAAACATCCACAGACATCTACTATATTACAAAAAATGACAAAGAAATATGAAGGGAGCACCTATCTTTCTTCACTTCTTCAGCACTCTTTGACACAGATGGAGAGGTGTGCACTTTTTCCTGTCGATTAGAAGTGGCCCGACCACCACTGCTCGAGTCCTTTCTCCCCTTACGGATAACAAACAATGACCGTCCACTCAGTATATCCTGGACCTTACTCTTTAGGGCCGCTTTTTTGTCCAGGGGAGGTTTTCTTTGTGCTACCACAGAAGTCACATTCCCTCGCTTCTGAGGGCTCAGTACCATCTTCTTCTTCATCTTTTTCCTTTTCATCACAATCTTCTTTTTAGTGGTTTTACACCTGAATAAAAAGACAACATCAAACATTTTGCATGAGAGGATTTGTGTATGTTTTCCTTGATAACTTCAACCAAAATGATACAGATTGAAATTGAATTGCACAGTCACTCAGATAACTGATCTTACACGGGACATGTGTTCTTTCCATCAGTGGATTAACAGTTTTTACAAGAATTTTCCATATCTCAAATTTTCAAATTGGACACAAGCAGAACACTCATAAGATCTAATCAAAATGCAAAAACCCCATGGTTGTTTTCAAATTCCACTCAGTCCACCAGTACATTTATTTCTTGCTTCCTGTTTTTTCACAACTCATCCTTATTGAATGTGGATGTTCTTGCAGGAGCAAGTTTTGTTGGAGGACTGAAACCCATATTTTATGCTACTGAACATGCAACATATGTTTTTTCTCATCCAAATCGAGTCTCTAAGGATAGGGTGTTGCAAAAAATGTATAGCCCCATGAGACAAATTTGTGCTATGTTGGCAAATATCAATAACAATACGAGGCTGCAGCAAAGCTAACGACTCTGTGAGGCTAAACTTAGACACAGCAGTACTTTGAGCTAAATGCTAACATACCCACAATGACTATGAAAACATGCTAATGCTAAGTAGGTGTAATGTTCACCATCTTAGTTTAGCATATTAGTATGCAAACCTATGTACAGTTGAGGCTGATGAGAATGTCATTAGTTTTCATGTACTGTATATGGTTATACTATAAATTGGAATTTTGACCAAATGATGGTGCAAATGGAAAAGTCAGGGAATCACCAAAGTTATTACAGTTCATCTGGAGGGTAATATGAATTTGTGTACCAAATTTCAGGATAATCAATCCAGTAACTGTTGAGACATTCCAGCATGAGCATGGCTAAGAATGGTTGACTTGTTATAAATCGAACTGAATGAACTTGTAAAACACTTCCTCGGTACAGTGAATTACACAGTGGTATGACAGAACCTCAAGTTGGATCCTTTTCTGGTCATCTTCTCCAGCTTCCTCATGGGGAACTGATCAATGAGCTCCAAAATCGCCTCAATGCGGACTGGATAAGGGAAGCGCTCGCTGACCCGAAGGTTCTTCTTCAGAACCAGCATGGTGAACCCTTGCTCCTGAAACAATTGGGAGAGCATAAAAATGTCAAGTCAAGAGGAGGTACCCACAAAGACAGTTTCAGAAAAATTTAGATTAAAAGAAATGCAAAGGGGCTGTAACTTGCCAACATAGTATTAACTGATTACCTGGCTGGTAAGCTCCAGGTAGTGCAGCAGTTTGGTAACGGTGTCAGGGTCCAAGCTCTCTACTGTTGCATCTCCTTGGAAGGTTGTTTTCTGGATTCGACCTTCCATCATGGCATTCTGGATGATGGTGATGATGAATGTGTCTCTTTCTGCTAGGCGGCAGTTTAGCCCTTTCTGAGAGAGACCCAAAAGGAGAAAGAAAAATAGTTAAAGAAGAGCTGGAAAGGAGACTGTTTTGAGTGAACTTCTAATATGGCGTATATATCTGTACAATACCTGCTCCATTTCTTCCAGCTGTTTCTCCATCATTCGAAGGTAGTGGTTATTGCGTGATGGGGCTGTTATCACCCACAGTCGCTTTTTACCTGGGGGGCAGAAAGGGAACTGTAAGGAGATAGACAAATAAACACATCAGCTGATCAGTTCATTTGTCTTGCCTGCAAAGTCACCCAGGAAATCGAGCTCCGGGGCCAGGATCAATGACGTCTCCCCGACTCCTCTGTTGTCTCCATGCTCTCTGTCTTCTTCCAACCCCAACCCTTGCTCGATTCCTGGAGGGAGGTCTGAATAGTCTCCCCAGTCTCTTACATTGGGGTCCAACTGATCCTTGGACTCTCTTCGACTGACGCCCGGCCAAGCGGTAAGCAAGCTTGGGTAGCTGAGGCTCCACAGGGTGGCAAACAACAGCAGAGGCCAGTGTGAGTTATAGAAATTAAACATCCTTACTGACACGGTTGGGTAGTTGATTTGTTGATCAGCTGGAATAGGTTAGCAGCTCACAAATCCTCCTCTGGCTAAAGAATACATTTGTTCACCACTCTTGGGCAGCAGTGTTGCATCTGAAACGGACAGGATGGATTCACCAACTGTTTAAAAAGTGATTCAAAAATAAAAAAGCTCTAGATCATCAGTCACAAAGTCCCCAGCTGAGAAATCCCCAGTCTTTGCAACCACATTCACAACCCCACTAATAACTGAAGCATTCTGTATCCTTACAAAACTGGTGGACTAAATCGGGGCATGAATCGCAAAGGTAAAAGGACAGAAAAGACTGCAGTGACGTTAACCCCTCTCACCAGCAGAGAGAGGCTGACTGGGGAGACTCTCCTCTGCTTGCAAACAGACACACACACACTCCTGTTTCACATTATACCCCAGGCTTGTTAACAGAAAACTCCTGGAATTTTCTGTGACTTCAAAGCATTTTCTTTTCTCTCTCTCTCTCTCTCTCTCTCTCTGTCTCTCTCTCTCTCGCACACACACACACACAAACACACACACACACACACACATTCTCAGTATGTGTATGTGTGTGTATGTGTGTGTCTCACAGCCGACTGTTTTGGTGTCTATCACCAACAGAAAATCAATCACTCACATATATACATACACACATACAGAGTATAAAATGCACATGGATGCTAATGCACCCTGTGAAGGCTGGCTTTATCTTTGATCAGGAGATTAAATGCTAGCAATGCTGACCTCCGACCTCCTTCTGCAGTGGGGCAAGTAAAGATATATCACGTTACCTGCATTATTACACCTGGCGAAAATTGATTGTATTTGACAGTTTAGATTTTAACATCTGTCACTACCCATCAGAGATTGGCACTGACCTGATCACAGACCATTGCAGGCTGCCTCACACATGTTGTCGACAGAATGAGGGAGTAAAAGTGGGAGTTTAGAGGTAGAGCAGTTTAGCTTAAAGCCATTTGTTCAGCCGGACTTAAAGGCAAATGGCAGCAACCATTAATAACCCAGACAGGATAACAGATGCTGAAGTCTGGAAAAGTTCAAACCAGTTCAAAGTTGTTAATCTATGCCCACAGGCGAGTTGACCCTGAAGACTTTCTGCCAAGAAAAAAGAGTAATAATTCTTCTGACTACTGCTCCCTAAAGGCTCCACTAACTAAAATCTCAACCACACTAAAACACAGCTATCTATCACTTAATGCACAGCCAACTATCAATTCCCACCAGGTATCAAACCCAGAATTGTCCCTTTAAACAGCTGATACTAGCACGAAGACCACAAAGCTCCAAATGTAACCATAAACTTGACTATCTACAGCCTTTTCTCTTCAAATTTACAAAATACAAAAGGATAATATATAATAATATAATGTCCTAAATGCTGGGCTTTCCAGCCCTGCAAAAGAAAGTAAACATACATGAACCACATTTATATTTAAATTCCTAAAAATTATTCTGCAACCAATGGAATAATCTGTGCATCTCAGAGCACAAACATGAAGCAAAACCAGTTAAATCTAACTGATAGCAGCATTCATTGAGAGTCAGATTGCCATATGAATTCTAATAAAAACGATATGATAATGGAATTGATTCATGATCCTATTGTTTACTTCTTTGGTCTGTTGCCATAAATTCATATTTTGATGGCCTTTGATGTACAAAAATACATGCCTGTTTTTTCAGCCATAAAATGTTTGAATAAGACTAAAGATGTGTGTGATTTCATAAAAAGGTACTGTATCTTTCTTTATTGTAACATAAACATCAGGTATCCATAACATGACCAAGGTAGCATTTAGTGGCACATTTAAGTTTCTTTTCAACATTAATTGACAACTGTAAAGGTATTTCAACATAATAACACACCTGAAAGAGACAATTTTTACAATAAGAAATGGATATGCGACTAATGATACCTTTCAAAATGCCCTGTCTATAAACATATCTATATACTAAACAGAGGTAGGTACAGCAACAGGCTGTGTTACTCACATGACTGAAAACAATGACTCTAAAGAGGCGTTGGGAACAAAATGAGAACCAGGCATAGCAACAATGCATTCCACCCTCTGAGCCGAATAAAGAGAACCAGATGATCAGCATGTGAGTGAGAGAGAGAGTTTATATACTGCAGTGCATATACCGTAATAAGTGAATGAATATGCTGGTGCAGAGTGAATGGATATGCTGACGACAGGATAAACAATGTTGTTAGTTACAATATTGTTACAATGTTAATTACTTTATTTTTCATCAACAAAGATTTACAGTGCAATCACAGAGAGATGCAAACATCATATTCAAATTCAAGAGGGAAGGGAAAAATTGAAATAGTGCACTTATATCAAACTGTGATGCTTTGGTCGCAAAATGACTAGTGCTATAATTACAAGGAGTGCATGTGGATGTCCATAAAATGGCAAAAGAGCGCCCATTGGTGGATGTATACAGAGTTGCATCTTCAGTGCTTCAGTTTTGGGACGCCATTTCTGATAAAGTACAAGGCACGTAAATGCGCTCATTAATCCATTTCTTTACTATTAAATATGTATTTGTATGGTGTTGCGCTTATCAATAAATATGCTCGTGCATATGCTCTCGACGTAAACTTTTGAGCATAACTTGTAAGTTAAGCCTTAACTGAAGAATCGGTTCATAATACAAAATATGAACATTAATGTTACTGTCAATTAATAAAATGTGGAGGTAACAGTTAGCTGGACACATTTTATATATATTTATATATAAAATAAAATGGGATTTTTCATGCATAGTCAGTGACTGCAAATCAAAAGTGATAGGATTTCCTCTGACGCATCCCATATGATCCAATAATATTTCTGCGCCGACGAGACAACTTCCGGGTTGACAGACCTGAGCAGCGCAGTGCCAGGACTATTAGCAAAGGTCAGTCGAGTTGTCTGCTGTTAACCTTTCTACTCTCACTTTTCACCGTGCATGTGTTTCGGTGTGCATTTCTGTGCGTGTGTGTGGGGCTTTTTGTGAAGTACGTCGCCTTCATGCACGAGCCAGATGTGTATTAGTTTCCAGCTAGCGCGCTAGCTAGCTCAGGTTAGCTCTCACCCCGGCTAGATTTTGCATTGAGTGGAGACAAAAACCGAGAAGTGCTTTTGTTGATGTCTGATTCACAGAGAAACACGGCACTGAGCACTGGCCTGCCAAAACAACAGTAATCCACCAGTTTTTACGCATTAACTTCTCTGGATGACACATTTGTGAGACAATGTTGTCGAGAGGAAACCATTGATTTAAACGTTGTTTTATTTGTGATTTTCAGAATCATTAAACGATGCCGCTAACCAGATAAGAGGTTTATGAGAGCCTTTGAAGTCCTGACTCGGGGTTTAACTAATCATAGACGGTATGGGTTTAATTTAGCACATACATGACAGAGCAACACTTGTCTGCAATACGATGCTGTCTCCATCCTTAAGTTAGGTTTTTATGAGCTAACGTTATATTGTTAGCAACATGTTAACCGTTTGTGTGATTCATATTTTAAGACCGCGACTCTTTTTGGTGACGTGGTAGCTTCAGTTTTTCTGACATGAAACAAGAGTCCTGAACACAACACACAGGCTGTGATTAGAGAGTGTCTGGTCTGCAATGGCGGAAAGAATACTCAGATACTTTACTTTACTAGTAAAAGTAACAATGTCACAGTGTAAATTACTTACTATTACTTAAGTAAAATAGATCTTGCTTAATTTAAAGTACATAAAAATTATCATCAAAATATGGTTAAGTACCAACAGTAAAAGTAGTCATTATGCAGGATTCATAATTTATTAGTTGATTTATATTTTGGAAAATAATCAGAAGCTACAAAGCAACTAGTAACTAATGTCAATTAAATGTAGTGGTGTAGAAGTACAATGTTGCATAAAATGGAAATTATTATACTGTGTGCTTTGAAATGCTTTGTACTTTAATCGTATGACTTTAGATGCAATGATATGTTGACTAATCTGCATAAAGGTTACCAAGTAGGTCACTTCTGCCACTAAGAGTCCATGAATGGCGTAACTGGGACACAGTTGATTAATATATTTTCAACTATGACCCTAAGATGGAATTTTTATTGTGTGGAAAATGCCCTCTAGGGCTGCAACTAACAATTATTCTCATTATCCCTTAACTGACAATGTATGCCTGGATTGGTTCCAGCCCATTGCGACCTTCCAATGGATAAGTGGGTATATGTAAAGAATGGATATTTTATTACAAATACTCGTTTTTTTAAGTTTTTGAAATCAGTCAGCAAATAGTGAAAGAAATGTATTCAATTTACAATGATATAAAAAAGAGAAAAGCAGCAGATTTTCATATTAGTGAAGCTGGAACCTGGCATTTTACTTAACAAATGACTTTACATTACATATTTAGCTGATGCTTTTATCCAAAGCAACTGACAATTGCTATTTGTGTCAGAGGTCGCGTGCCTCTGGAGCAAGTATCTTGCTCAGAGACACACTGGTGGATGTGTCATAGTGGGAAGTTGAACCCCGGTCTCTCCCACCAAAGGCATGTGTCTTATCCACTGCACCATCACCACCACCCTTGTATGACTTGTATGACTTAAATGATTTATCAAAATTAATGATACATTTTTGATTTTCGATTTACTAATTGATTAATTGACTCATCATTTTAGCGTTAGTTTCAGCATTTACTGCCTCAGAGTCAACCGGTGGGTTGCAGTTGATAGAAGTGACTGTGTTGTCCATGATTTTACTGATGTAAAGATGTGTCAATGAAACATATTTTTCTTTTCAAACTGATCCTTACAGAAAATTTGACAAAATAGTTTATGTTTATATGACAGCATAATACCTATTCATAATGTATTATGTTATGGATTTGGGTACACATGCGTGTAGTAAAATGTTGTCTCAATGAATGTGACATGTTGCATAAACGTAAGTGTGCCGTAAGTGTTTGCTTGATCTACAAGGGAGCAGGGAAGGACATATTTCTGTGGAACTTGTGGGCACAACGTATAGTACATACTTTTTCAAATGTGATAACGTGTGCAATTGATTTGAAAGCTGATAATGATGTGTAGAGATATTGACACTCTTACTTTCACTCTGTTTCACCACTTTTACTGTTCTTTACCCACAACCCCCCCCCCTGTCTGCTGGTGCCCTTCTCTCACGTCTCTTCCCAGGAGGGGTGCTGTCTGTCCCTGTTGAGCTCCTCCTGGTGTGTGAGTGTCGGGTGTGTGTGCACCATGGCGAGCCTCCTACGAGTTGTGGCAGCTAGCTGCTCGGCCCCTGTGTTCAGCGGGGTTTCATGTGTGAAGCTGCGGAGCGGCCATGCTGTCAAATCGTCATACCTTCGCTTTTTTAGGACCCATCAAGCTCTCGGGCGATGTGCCAGTCCAGGTAAGACACTTATGCACACTTAGTGATTTGGCATGGACATACGTAATAGAATAATTTACATAAAGCATCTAATCTACATTTGGTCCAAAAAATAATTTAACATTTTATTTACAAATGGTCAGTAAAGTAACATCATTACAAATTTCCATTTTTAAGGGATTAAACGTCCACTAGAGAGCAAAATAATGTTGCAATGAAGTGTGACCAATGTACTAATTTACAGTAAGTACCAAAGACATCACATGATCTTCCATTACAATTTGCCAAAAGGCTGATATCAACATGTGTCTTACATTTTTACAACACAAAGAAAGAATAAAGGTTGTGATAGTCAGTGTCCCGACAACATTTAAATATTTTCTATCCATCTTTAAACGTGAATATTTTAATAGTGTGTCAGGTGTTGGACATTTGATTTACTGACAGCATGCATGCATTGATTAGTAAGCTATAAGATAATGAGATTAGCAACAGCTTGAAGCTTGTAAAACTACCCTATATTAGTGATCAGTATGATAGATTGGAATCAATATTAAATGTTAGTTTTTGATTACTTACTTTGATTTATTTCTGATTTTCCCCTTGTTGGAACTTAAAATGTAAACACTCGCTGTTTTTTCTCATGTACTTGTGCAACATAGCAGGTGGCAACATAGTTACAATAACAAATCACAGAGGTTATGTTTTCAGCAAATTGGTACTACTCAGCATTAGAAGGAACAGACAAGGAGGCTATTTATACCATCGTCCTTTATCGGCCTTGGCAACAGGTGACCTCTCATTGTGATACAAATACGCTTTGGAGTAGCGAACTACCCATTCATTCATTTTGTCTTATTCCTTTTAAGGTCATTGTAATTGTTATGAAGAAGATACTCCCCTGTTTAGGGGGAAAATAGAGATAAATAAATCGAAACAGAAGACACCCTTTAACCCCATGCAGTAGCTTTTCCTTTAACTCTACTTAAAAGGTTTATTCTATAGGTCAGTGTTGCTACCGGTGTTTGCTTTCAGTCCCAAGGTCACATTTAGGATACTGCAGTGAGGCATAATTCCACATTTTCCATGCACACTCTGTCAGTATCAGCTGTTTGCATGTGTTTCATGTCTGAGTGTGCTGGGCTCATGGTTGTGCCAATGTCTCTCTGTATACGCAGGTGGGTGTTTGAGGGGTGCTTGTGACCTCTTTCATGACATTCCTGCAGTTCAGCTCGCTCCAGTAACAGCTGGCAGTGTCGATTCTGGACACTCGCGTATCGGCTTACAGTAGAGGAGAGGAACTTTGACCTCTATAGAGCCTATAGATGTACAGTAAAGACTCAGGCAGTGTGTTGTGAGACTGGATTCGTGAACTATGACATGCACAGAATTAATCTATGCTTTTTGAAGAGACCGTCATTGTCACCAACGTAGATCTGTCTGTTTCCACATTGTGTCAAAATGACACGTGATAAACATTTTTACCGGACATTTGAACCAAAAACAGGACACCACTCGTGTGTTAGTGGGGCTGTGTTGCTTCAGGTGTCGGTGAGACAAAGAAATACAATCCAGGAACTTGGGTTTGAGTCTTATATCCTGGAGTTTAAAGGCTTATCAGACATTTAAAAGCACTGCATACTGATTTATAATACTGTAAGAAAAGATTCTGGAAAGTTATCACCTGAGAATCATTTATGCCCTTGTGTGTCAACACAGTATGGTATCACTTTTGAAATGAATGAGCCGACTGTGGTTTTTCACAGTCTAAATATGGCCGTAAAGGTACATTGTGTCCTGCTGATTGGACACAACACTAATGACACTACTGACAATCACAATAAATAATATAATTATAATAGAAACATAAATTATTTTAAATCTATATATCTACCGAGGGGATGCAACTCCATTAAACTCAACACAGTTGAACCCCTTGTTCGTTCATCCATCCATCCATCCATCCATCTGCAACCGCTTATCCTGCATTCAGGGTCGTGGGCCCCTTGTTCATGTGGTAGGAATACACTGGATTAAACTCTATCTTGAGCCTTATGTTGCCATTGAGGAAACTTTTTTGGTGTATGCACCAGGCCAGCAATTGTCATTGGACTGAGAAGGTGCCATTTTTGGGTCCAGTATCTAGTTCTAAATATACATCCATGTTTGCATGCTAGCAGTCTTCTTCTGTGCCTTCCTTCACACATGTCATTTCATGGCAAGTTTTTTGGCACTTTAACAGCACCAACTATTGAATGTTGGAGCGAATTGTGTATTGTGTTGCCCACCTGTAAGTCCATGTTTAACCGGCATCCACTCACACTACACACCTTGATGAATAATGATACTAGTTGTCAAAAACTCCTCAGGGTGCTTTTTTAAGCTTCACAACAAATGAGCTTTTTTAAATTGCCATCTCATGATGTCAACATGTTAGTAATTATTGTAAATTTCCTGCCATTTCAAAAAGTGGGTGTTGCCAGTGATTTTTTTTTTTGACACCAGAAAAGAAGTGGGGCCTTAAAGTAATCTCGGGGTTTGCCTTTTGTTGCCATTTCTGTCTGTCAGACAGAAGGGCATGCTAGAGCAGAAGGCCCAGTAAGCCAGGGCTTTACTTTGTCTTGCAGGTGAGATTTATAGCTTATCATGTTATTATCTCTACGGTGAGATTCCCAACAGCTCTTAAAGTACAAATGTGTAGTGTCTAAACACAAACAATAATGCTTTAGGATTATGGTGGTGGTCAGGTGTATCTTCTGGTTTCTACTCAAATTGAACTTAATCTAAATTGCATTTATTTGCAAATATGTTGGCAGAAACAAATGGGGCATATGTTTCTGTCAAAACATGAGCGGACTCTTGCTTCATAGAAATAGAAATCAAACAGCTGGCAACCACTTTGTTGGCTGTCTTGTATTTTGAATCTTTTCATAAAAAAGTAGTTAGAGGTCATGTCACCACAGCCGGGTGAGTGGACAGGCAGCCTGTCAGATGCCCATGTGTTTATGTATGGATGAGGAGACTGAGGGAGGAAAAGCTTCAGTGGAATTTTCCATAGGAGCTGGCGCAACATGTGATTGGCATACTGCTTGGAAAAGAAAAAAGACTGAATAAACTGGCTGAACATAGTAATAGTTTAGAGTCCCTTTCATATTCTATTGTGTCTCTTTTTTGCTATTTATTTCATTGTGTTTCTATCGTTTTAATCTTCTCTTTACTAGTTTCATTCTTATTATAAGCTTCTCTTGTTCTCACACATGTTGAATCAGGTCTACTTTGAATAGACAACAAAGGAAAACTTCCTGCTTCCCTGTTGGTTGTTCTTTTTTTTTCACCAAGCTACTGTACCTGTAGAGCCAGGCGGTAATATCTTGATAACTACAGGATGGATTTCCATTTAATTTTGTTCAGAGATTAATGGTCCCCAAAGGATAATTTATGACTTTGATAACCCCCTGACTTTCTTTTTGTGACAACAGCAGGTCAAAGTTTTAATGTATCCAGTGGTTCATATCTACCAAAGTAAATTGGCACAGAGTTTGGTAGAGACATTCATGATTCCCAGACATTCACATTAGCCTCAGCTATACTTGGTGTTTAGTGTTTTATGTACTGATTCACTGAGCCTATAAAATGGCTGTACTAGTCTTTGTGTCGTTACAAGGCACTGACCTTGTCCCTCTGCCCAAACAAGCCATTACTCATACAGTTTATTTACCACATTCAAGATCGCTTCCTGAGGAGGCTCTCCTTGAAGCTGCAGTGGTGTGTTGTTGTGATCTTTATAATAAAACATTTTCTCAAATTATCTCCTGCATCTTAAATCATGAGCTCCAACTGGCATAAGAGAAAAGCTGCAAGAGTGTGATGATGAATGGTGATATATGACTTAATATAGCATGTCACTTATCACTGTTGCTCCTGTGTTTTTCTCTTCACCTTTGCAGGTATTCCATATAAACAATTGACAGTTGGCATACCCAAAGAAATTTTCCAGAGTGAACGTCGTGTGGCGCTTTCTCCCGCTGGTGTCCAGGCGCTCGTCAAACAGGGCTTCAATGTTGTCGTGGAGTCTGGAGCTGGCGAGCCATCCAAGTTCCATGATGAACAGTACACCCAAGCTGGAGCAACAATTAAAAACATTAAAGATGTCTTGGCATCTGATTTGGTGGTTAAGGTTGGTAGGATTGTGAGGGGTGGATGGCAAATGAATAGTGGATTGTTTACTAGTTCACCAAGGCCAGAGAGAGGGAGGAGGAGGTAAATAAGATGGTTAGATGAATCAAACAGCATTGCAAGTAGTCGGAAGCGCCAGATGTCCTTGTATCTGAAAGGCTGGTTAAGATATAAGATAAGGTAATGAGGAATAATGGAGGGACACTCTTTGTCTGTGTCTCGGACTCCTTCAATAGGCTGAAAACATTTAATATGAAATTCTGACCGTTTTCATTTATAGCCTTTAGTTGAATATTTAGCTTTCCTTCTCATGTTTCGCCCTGTCCTTGTCTTTTTCAACCAATTCCTCTGCTTCCAGGTCCGCGCTCCCATTTTTAACCCTGATTTGGGTGTCCATGAGGTGGAGATGATGAAGGACGCGGCTACTTTAATCAGCTTCATCTACCCAGCCCAGAACCCCGAGCTGATGGACATGCTTTCCCAGAAGAAGGCCACCGTCCTGGCTATGGACCAAGTGCCCCGAGTCACCATCGCCCAGGGTTATGATGCACTGAGCTCAATGGCAAACATTGCAGGGTATGTTTACGGTGCCTGGCATCTCATACTAAACCTCCCATGTTGAAAAGAAAACCTTCCATGTTCCATTTGAAGGCACATATAAATGCTAATATTTAGCAGGAGGAGGAAACAGAATGCATGAAATCACAGGCATACTGTACGTACAGTACATGTGTTTACTCTGTGTTGATATGCTGCTAATATACATTGCAATTTTTACTTTTTATACCTTGTTTTTAAATTTGTAATAAAACAATGCAGCCATACATTTAGCTTAAAATATTTACAACTTATACCTGTTGGCTAGTTTGTGCTCACAAAGTATTATCAGCAGTATTTAAAAAATAAATAAAATAAAACTGTGTTTTTCAGCTTTGTTTTAATTTTTACTACCTGTGTTCAAGAGGCAGGCATTCTACTAGGCATTGTCAGCCTAAACACAACTTGTAGATATCTTGCCCATGACCAGAAAAAGAGAGATACCGCACTTCCATGTATTTATTTGAATTTTTCCTAATGTCTTACTTGGATGTGTTTTAAACTTATATCCATATTGATGTATCTTTCCTGTGTTATTTTCCTCTTTGTCACAGGTACAAAGCAGTTGTGCTGGCAGCTAACAGCTTTGGTCGCTTTTTCACTGGACAAATCACAGCAGCTGGGAAAGTGCCACCAGCAAAGGTGTGTGTGTGTGTGTGTGTGTGTGTGTATCTGTGTGTGTTTTGCATTTCTATTATTGGTGGAAGTATTATTTTGAGTGCAAATGTGTCTATGACAGTTGTAACACGCTAAATCACAGTATTAGTCATCCCAAACGATTTAACGTATGTGTATTTGAATAGGTTCTGATCATTGGAGGTGGCGTGGCTGGGTTGGCAGCAGCTGGTACTGCCAGGGCAATGGGAGCCATTGTCAGAGGATTTGATACCAGGTTTGTTTTGACGTTAAACTGACTTTGATTGAAGATTGCATTTTAGCAGGCGTACATAATTATATGTGTTGTACATATGCATATATTCTTAGCTAATTCAAACTTAATTAAAGCCTTTGGACCCAAAAAAAACACTCTTTACAATAAAAGACACTCTTTCACCAGTTGAAAGCTATTAAACTCAAGCAGCAGCAGTAGAAAATGTTAATTTTGCTTTAGCAGTAACTGAAAGGATAACGTCTGTATTTTTCAACCTGGACCAACCATGTTTTTATGGCTGTGTGACTAATGGGTACAACAATTTTTTGTTCTGCAGTTAGCAGAAGCGAAACCAGGCTGCAACATAATCCTTCCGGGCAATTGGGCTCCATCAAAGTACGTCCACTGAAGTGCTTGTTTTTGCCACTGACAGATTGACAACATTATGGAAAGGATCCCTACAGAGAAAGACCTTTTTTAAAAACTTTTTTAAAGAGTACGATCCTTTTTGTTTAACCAGAAACAGCCACTATATTGCTCTGCCACCAGACTCCCTTGACAAGAGGTAAAATTACTGTTTTAAATGGCGTCTGGTTGCTTTGAACAGAGTAATATAACGCCTGTTTCTGGTTAAACAAAAAGATGAAAAAATTTTACTCCTTTTTAAAAAAAAAAAAAAGAAAAAAAAAGAAGAAAAAGTGGCAAAACAAGCACTTTAGTGGACGTACTTTGATGGTATACAGCCGCCCCCCAAGGATCACATTGCACCCTGGTTCTTCTTCTGCCAACTGCAGCATGCTCGCTCCATACTGGACCAAAAATGATTCTCCCCATTAGTCACTTGTCTGACATGTCTGACACAAAACATGGGAAAACAGGTTTAAAAAATAACAAAGTTACCCTTTATTACGGTGTAAAGAAAGTTAATTGTAAACAGAGATACATTACATACATGTATCGTTTCCTCAAAATCACTTGTGCGTGTGGCAGACTCAATCAATATTGCTATAGATATGGAGAGGTCATTTCTTAATGTAAATACAATTAGGGATGGTCCCGAATATTCAATTATTGGGTACACATTAGATTTTCAATTTGGGATTCGTATATTGATTTTTTTTTTTTTTCTTGCATGCCTGACTGCTCACAGCAGTGAACGTAACGTTCCAGTTCACATCAAAACCCACGCACAGTCATTGACCACCGCTCGTTATCTCTCCTGTCAGGTTTCTCCCTCACTCATGTCATTGCCAGAACTTTTTTGGGCATTCATATATTTGGCTTTAATCTATCAAATACATAGCTGTATCTCATGAAATTACAGCGTAACCCACCACCATGCGCACAGTGCCGTCAGAGCTTTGATTATTTGTTGTTAATTAATGTCGAAGCTTCGAAGCTCAAAAAATTATATTCGGGCATGCCCTAAATACAATAAATAAATAGCAGAAAATGCTGATTATAAATGGTATCAAAATGAGATTTGCCATCCATCCATCCATCCATCGTCAACCGCTTATCCTGCGTACAGGGTCACGGGGAAAATGGGATTTGATTTCATGAAAATCTTCACGTATAGTACCTTTCAGCTTCATGCACAGTTGTACCGTTGTTCTATGTATGCAGTTTTAAGGACAAACAGTGTCACTCCTGCATTACTAATCTAGGATAATGGAAAATTATAATATCACATGCAGCATGTGTTCTCATATTTTCTGCCTGACTAAGAAATCACCTCTCCTCCTCTCTCAGAGCTGCAGCTTTGGAGCAGTTTAAATCTTTGGGCGCAGAGCCGCTGGAGGTGGATTTCAAGGAGTCAGGAGAGGGTCAAGGAGGCTATGCCAAGGAAATGTCAAAGGAGTTCATAGAGGCAGAGATGAAGCTGTTTGCCAAACAATGTCAGGAGGTGGACATTGTCATCAGCACTGCTCTTATCCCTGGTATGCACAGAAGCAAAGACTCATACACAATGTAAACAAAGACTGTGTATGTTAAAAAGTGAAGGACACATTACAGAGGCACTGCCGTCAAACGAAAGGACATGTAAACAACTTCCCTCTGGTTATGGAATATCTGAATGTGAGACGCGTTTTCTGAGCAGTTAGTCAGAGAATTTAAAAATAAAATGGACAAGTCATGGAATATTAAAAAAATAGCTTTACCAGAACATATTTTACTGCAGCTTAACATTTGTTCCATTACTCCTCAGTAGCTGTAGTTAAAATGATTCAGTTCTTGGGTTAGTATGTGTAATGCCTTGGGGTCTGTGTTTCCATTGTGACATTGTAGGTAGACGGGCGCCCATCCTGATCACCAAACCAATGGTAGAGAGCATGAAAGATGGGTCTGTGGTGGTGGACTTGGCTGCCGAGGCTGGAGGAAACATTGAGACCACAGTGCCTGGAGAGCTGTCAGTATACAAGGTCAGTGCACATATTGTTCGCACATACTCACACCCATACCAAAAAATGTTTTCTTGGTTTGTGTTGATTGTCTTTTGACGGTGTCATCGGCCTTCTTTTCCAATTTAGTGTAACACCACAAAACGTTTCTGTTTTTTAATGTATTTTAGGGAGTGACCCATATTGGGTACACAGACCTTCCCAGCCGTTTGCCGACACAGTCCAGTACACTGTACTCAAACAACATCACTAAGTTGTTGCGGGCCGTCAGCCCCGACAAGGAGAACTTTTACCTCGACGTCAAGGAAGTGTTTGACTACGGGACCATGGACCACGTTGTCAGAGGATCTGTTGTCATGCAGGTATGATGTCTTATGTGGCCTACAGCTGAATAAACATACATGCGGGTGTAACGGCTGAGATTTCATACAGATGTGTCAACTGACACTGAGGGCTCAGCCCAGATAAAAACTGAGGATCCATGCTGTAGAAAATCATGCAGGTCCCCTACACAGTCACTAGATGTCACTCTAAGCACAAACAATGTCTTCTTAACTCTCTACTTTGAGCATCTTTACAGCAGAGTAATGTCTCCTTAGTACACATTAAACCTCATCAGCCATGTTTGAGTTTTAAGAGTAAAAAAAATGACATTGACCTAATAGTAATAATAAAGATACAACCACATGCTCAAAGATGGCTTTGATAACTCTATATAAAATGTCATTGTATTTTTCAGGGTCTCTGAGCTGCTTCTCACTGACTTTAGCTCTATTGGTGCAATTGTGTAGTCAACTGGAAAGTGGTTCTTGATAATTTCAGTCTAAAATACTTATAAAGAATTGTTAATGAGAGCACTATAGGTTGTCACAAATATATTGGTATAATTTTGTTGGCTAATAAGTGATAAGAAGGCATCTGATGCTGTTTGAGAAAGAACATCCAGCGGAAAACACGTTGCAATCCAGAGCATCTGCCAGCAGCTGTCAATTCTTTGTTGTGTTCTTTTAAGTACTTGTATTTGTGCGCACATTACATTTTCTCACTTTTCTGCATTGAAAAGGCTCCCCTCTTTTTTTCATAGTGCAGAAATTTAGATACAGCATAACACAAGTGCATTTTTCAACTGAAATGTCCTGCTCAGTACAGATGTTGGTCATACTTCTGCCAAACCAAATGTAAGAGATCCTCATCAGAATGTTTATTTTTATATTATGTGTTACTGTAAAAAAAGATTCTATAATTAAAAACTTAATTATAGAGGCAAAGCATCAAAACCGAGTGTGTGAGGCAGCGATGGTCCACCACACCTTCTGTAGATTTGCCTTTAATTCATAAATATCCATATTTTTTCAGTGAGGTCGAGTCATATCATTTATATCAGCTTTAGGTCATAGATCACTATTATATTTTAGGAAGATTGTTTTTGCTGCAATTAGTCTTAGTCAAGCTGAGGTCATTTTTTTGGGATGTTAGCTAGCAGTTCCACCCATATCGGATCACAGTAATGGGCTCACATCTAAATGATGCTGAAATGCAGATATTATGTACCTACTGATCATGAATTTGCTTACCTTGATCTTGACAGCACAGTCTAATGTTTCAAACATTTAGGAATGCAAGAGAGGTCTTTGTGCGCCATCAGGTAATGAGATCAGGGAAGAAAAGGAGAGATGAAATCAGCTCCTAATAAATGTCATTTGATATTGTTAATATAACTTACATTTGCCCTCATGCCCACCATCCTCTCTGTCTCATCTATAGAGCATAGATAATCAACATTAATATGACGATTAGGACAGATTTATTGAATTTTCTGTTTTTTACCCCCCCCCCCCCCCCTCTCCTTTTCACATCGTACCAACTCTGTCACCTCCAGAATGGAAAGAACCTGTTCCCTGCTCCTCAGCCTAACAATTTGCCCTCTGCAGCGCCTCCTAAACCCAAGTCTGTCCAGGAATTACAGAAGGAGAAGGCTTCCCAAATATCCCCCTTCAGGGCTACACTTACCACTGCTGGCTCATACACTGGAGGTTAGTCATTGTGGTTGAAACTGAATGTGCCATTACATTTTGATTTTCTGGTTAAATACAAAAATCAGGATGATGCTCTATCTGAGAAATGTGCTCATTTAAAGCTTTATTTTGTTAATTGCCAACCTTGGGTCTTAAGGGAGGTCGAGGTCTGCCGTAAGGTGAAGGGTAGGTTAATAACCAGCTTTTTAGGTCACTGCTGGAATGTGCACAGGAGGTGAGAAGTGACACACACAGACACCTTGTTAGGTGTCAGGAAGTGTGCATTGTAAAAACAGTGTCCCACTGAGTGTGTGTTTGAAGTAGCGCCGAAGTGAGTGGTTCCCACGGAGCCACAGAGCGCCCTGTAAGTGCGCCACATGCAGTTAATGTGGTTCACACATTGTTTAGGTGCTCGAGTGGTTTCCTACTTAACACCACCACACAGCTGATGATGTGCTCAACTGAGAACATGCTTTGTGCTGGTTACGTGCTTATTAACGCGGCTTGTGAGGTAGTCGGTTTAATAATTTTTGATTGACTGTCATGGACATAGATAACGTCTTTAGCTGCAACAGTTGCTTTGGAAAAGAAGGTTTGTTTGATGCTACCAGTTTAGAAAATGTAACCAGAGAAATCGCAATTTGACGATTGGATAAGTATAGCTGTCTGTTGAAGTAACAGGAAAAAAGGACAACGTGGGTGGTCAAGCGCCAACCACACCTTACAGTCAACCAAATGTCCTTAGAGTTGGGGAAATCTAGAAAACAAAATTAAGCTTTTTTTTAATCCGACTTTTCTTTTAAGTGAAATATTGAATAGTTTAATGTCTTCTCTTTGGCTATAATGCTCACAATTCATGTTCAATATTGGACAAAGACAATTTCTGGTCCTAAAAATACTTTATTTAAACAAATGATGTCTCTCTCTCTGTGCCAGGTGCTGCTGTCCTGCTGGGTCTGGGTCTGGCAGCTCCTAACGCCGCCTTCACGCAGATCGTCACCACCTTTGGACTGGCTGGCATTGTGGGATACCACACCGTGTGGGGAGTCACTCCTGCTCTGCACTCTCCCCTCATGTCTGTCACCAATGCTATCTCGGGTTAGTTGTCTTTACTGTGTTCAGCTTTTAAAACCTGTCTTTCAATTTGTGAAGTAATTTCTCAGTGATTGCATCAGTTTGAACCCTCAAGTTGAAGAGTTGAGGACATCTACATCTTTAGGTCACTGAACATTAAACCAGCACAACATGAAACATGGCGAACAAATATGGTACGGAACACCATCAAATTCTAACACATGGTATTAGTAGGAAATCAAAATAAACAATGTTAGAAAGCATAAAATAAAGACCTAGCTAGAGGATCAAACATGTAACATTTCAGTCCAGCAGGTCTGCAGTCCAAATAAAAAGATTGCCGTTATTGTCGGCGGCTGCTTAACACAGAGGGGTTAAGAGGTTAGAGAGGTAAGTGCATGTGTGTGTGTTGTCGTGGCTTTGATCGTGCTTAAGACCCACAGTGGGGTAGGAAGTAACACGCCGCCAGTGATCTTTGAGGGTCAGGGAAGTCCTTTGCTCATTTGCTCGTTTACTCATGCACACAGCCAGACACAAGAGCTCAGGTTGCAGAACCCAGCAGTGGAACACCATCTTACTTTGTCTGTGACTTATTTGTTGCCTTATTATACCTTCTTTTCAGTCATCTTGAAATTCAATATCTGTCAAATTCTAGCAATGCTTTTGTTTTGTTCACACTTTATAACGGCATCAGTCTACAGGGCAAAGGTTCATAAGATCATCACAGAGAACACAAATGAAAGAAATGAATAAGCTCCTTAAATTTTTTAGAAAGGGTACCTATTTTCTCTGCTCTGTTGTCTGCTTGCCCCCCATCTGTCCTCCTGTTCTCAACCTTTCCTCCCTGTCCAGGTATTTTTCCTTCATATTTGGAGTGGCCTTTATTACCTTTTTTATTCTTGCCACTGACTGCAGTTATGGAAACAGAATGGTCTCACAGACCAACAGAATTCTGCAGTTGTTGTGCCAGGCATCATAAAGAGAGAGACAGACACACACACACACACACACACACACACACACACAAAATATCATTCGCAGACATTAGGGAATAGTATTGGAATTTAGAGTATGAGTGAGGGACAGTTATATTATTCATTGGGAGGTTATAGTGTTACAACCAGGAGTGACTCTGGCTGGTGGGTCATCTTAAGTTCTTCAGACGCTGGTCTTATATCCATTGGCTTTATATGTGGTGTCTGATAAAAATGCTTTAATCTACTTGAGAGCACTGACACACTGTCACACTCTGCCTGTAGCCTGGTAGCTAATGTTTGTCACAGAGGCACACCTGCAGGACATTGGCCCACCCAGCATGTATATGTGCAGACTCTGACGCCTATTGGCTTTCTTTCTGGCTAATCTGTTCATTGTGGTGGCCAGTCTTGCCTTTGATCTCCTCCTTAATGGTATAACTGTACCTTTTTTTTGGGTCAGTGGGTGGGGTAGAGTCCAAGTAGCTTATTTCAATGATACATATTTTATCAACATTTAGGTCAAAAAAATGTATCGGTGGGACTCTGTATCCAATAAAGATATCCAATATTCAAGGACTGTGTTCGGGTTTGGAGTACACCCCTAGTAAGATTTTTTTTTTTTCTTTAGTCGGAACACATTTTGAGACCTTTTTAAGTCAGTTTAAACTACATTTTATTTAGCAAGAAGAGGCATTAAGAAATAATGATTTGGCAGTATATACAGATGGCTTAAAAATGTACACTTAAAGGCTTGATATATATTCTTTAAGCCAGCACCGTATTCAGTTATCAGAGGGGCATTGACTGCATGCTGAGGCCAAATACAAAAAGAACCTGAAAATCTTAATGTTACGGTAACGGTGTTATGAGGCAATTTACCGATTTGTACAGTGTTACTGATTCCATTGGTTTAGATACAGTTGCAATCAAAATTATTCAACCCCCACTGCAAATCAGGTTTATTGTCAAAATTTCCAGCCTTACAGCTGTTTGCAATGAATAAATCAAACAAAAGCAACTGAAATAACTCAACACAATGAACACTTCAAAATGTTTTCCCCAAATTAAACTGAAAATGCAACTCATAATGACTTCTCCAGTCTCAAAATTATTCAACCCCTTTAATAGAACATCTCAAATATGCAAAACAGGTTAGGCCTCAAGCACTCCTGATACAACTAACTAAGGGCTTTATTAGTTGCACCAGGTGTGCGTAAGCTAGAACACATGATATACCTGAACTGGCTAGGGGTTTGTTGAGTGTCACATTTGACTGCATGTTAGAAATATGGCTAAGTAAAAAGAATGGTGCAAAAGGTTAAGAGAAGAGGTCATCGACCTTCACAAACAAGGAACATGACACAAGAAGATAGTGAAGGCACTGAATGCTCAGTTGGAAGCATAGTTTGCAAGTTCAAAGTTACAGTGGTTACACTACCTGGACGGGGCAGAAAAAGGATGCTATCAACGGCTGCAACCAGATTTTTGAGAAGGCATGTTGTGAAAAGCTGCAAAAGACCTGCAGTACAACTTAGTGGCAACTTGCTCTGAGGTTTCAGTGAGCACAGTAAGGCGCATATTGAATGCAGATGGTTTCCATGCCAGTACTCCAAGACGCCCATACTGACTTAAAAGAAGAAGAAAAGATGGCTCCAGTATGCTTGAAATCATATAGACAAGCCACAGAAGTTTTGGGAAACAAAACTGGAACTTTTCGTCTCAATGGATCAGCTGTATGTCTTCACGTAAAAGAATGACGCATAGACTGATAAGAACACTCTGCCCACAGTTAAGCCTTGTGGTGACTCTGTGATGCTCTGGGGCTGCTTTGCATCCTCTGGCACTGGTAACCTGCAGCGTGTGAAAGGCAAGATGGATTCATTGAAGTTTAAGGAAATCCTAGGAGAAAATGTCATGTCATGTCATCTGTGAAGAAGCTGAAGCTTGGGAGTCATTGGACCTTCCAATATAACTGTATATAGGACAATGATCCCAAGGATACTTTAAATTCCACCAAGGCTTGCTTGCAGAAGAAGTTCTGGAAGATTTTACCGTGGCCACCTCACTCACCTGACTTGCAACTGTATATCTATGTATCCAGCTCACTGTCCAACACTCCAAGGCTTCAACATCAACACAGGGAAAGACCTACAAAGACTGAACACATTGAGAACAAAAATCAGCTAACGCTGACCAATGAACAGCTAATAGAAGCATTAAGATGCCTCAGAATAATTTTTAACAAGTGCAGCTAAAGATGTGTAAAGTAATTAAGATAAAGCTAATATTTTATTGGCTGGAACACAATATCGGGACAGGGGAGGCTGAAATAAGCAGAGCAAAACAGCTACTGAACATTGAGAGAAACATGTATTTGAAAGCATACAGAACAAGACTACAAATTGAATGTGAGCTCGGCTGTGTATTGGTACATATTCAATTACGAGTTTACCTTTCGGACATTGGCTTGCATCTGTGCCAATTCACACATCTGCGCAGCTAAGAGCAAAACATGCTCATCATGAGCCTATGGAGAAAATTGCTGATTTTATGGCATCCTGACAGACTTTCAGGCATTTGTGTGCTTTTTGAGAGCTTGTTGTTCCTGTGAATTCTCTTCTTTTTTTTTTTTAATATCACCATCACAATAACGTTGCATGTTTCCTGCTGTAGTCGTCTCATTTGTTACAGTGGAAAGTTTAAATTAACTAATTAGATGTTGTGAAATGATGTTTGGCAGTGTTTTTGAAACATGCTTTTTTTTTTTTTTTTTTTTGGAGTGATTATAAAGCTGACTTTGTTGGAGAAAACAGGAGGCTAGTGAGAGGAGGTCAAACTTCACATTTGCCTCATTTAGAAATCCAATCTAACACTATTGACTTCAAGCACTCACACGCACACATTACTCTCTACCTGCTAGTCAACCTAAATTGTACAAAAACACAATTCCGTGTGAATGCAGACTCCCAGGGTGCTGTGTGTTTCATCGTACTGCCTGTAAGTCATTACAGGGCTGATGTTATCAAGGTTTCCTGAGCCTCTTTTGGTAAACACACTCTCCTTCTCTTTCTCTCTCCTCCTTTTTTAAAATCTCAAAATCTTCCCACTTCTGTCTTTTTCCGATCTGGGTAGCAAACGGAGTATTCAGAATTTAAGATTAAACACAGATTAAACAATAGTAGTGTTAAGATGAACTTGTTTGTCACTAAATTTATGTTTTGTTGAGATTTTGCCTTTTTGTAACATCTTCGCCAACACCTTTAATATCCTGTATAATGAATTATGAAATTGGAGGGTAATGAATACTAAAATATCCCTGTTCTGCAGGTCTGACTGCTGTGGGTGGTCTGTCCCTGATGGGAGGTGGCTACACCCCAACAACTACTGCTGAGACACTTGCTCTGCTGGCTGCCTTCATCTCCTCTGTCAACATTGCTGGTGAGTCACCTGCACATAGACACCTCAGAGTTATCCCTGCCAGTTACAGCAACCTTTAGCCAATAAAATATCAACTTACACTGAAGATTGAAGTGTTTTATATTGATTGTACAATAACATGGCTTCAAAACCATGCAGCTGCCCTTTCTACCCACCGGATCAGACCAGAGTTGGTGGCTCTGGCTTGGACCACACACATTTATTCCTGCTATTACCCTTAATAATTCCCATTATAATGACAAAGTGTTCCTGGAGTCATTATAATACTCATCACTCTCTAATAGTCCTGGCAAACAGTGTGTTCCACTGGGGCCGAGCTGTGGATTTGTTTTAATTTCTTCTATTAGCTCACAGCTAGACACCAGGGGAGACTTTGATGCAAGCAAATGAATAATTAACTCGCATGATGGAGCAGTTTAGCTTGTTTGTTAAAATAAGTTTTATGTGTAAGAGATGCAGGACACCATTAGGTTTTAAGTTCAAGCAAGGCTGTGAATCCTGCCACAAATCTTGGGCCCTCTGGGATCTCTGACATTACTGTTCAAACCACCTATTTAATCTTTTTAGATTTCTCTTAACTTTACCCTTAACAAAAGCATGCTAAAATACCACATACCACTTTATAGAAATACCTAGTTTCTTACCCGTTGTTTAATTTCATTTTTTGATGTTCTTCATGGGTTCTGTTCCACACGCACATTTCTAAGTGGTTCACCACATTACCCATAAACCCCTGGGAACAGAAAATTCCATGGAATGGGACGAAACACAATAGTGAAATTTAGTTCCAATAAAACAAAAAAACAGACCCTGACATGTTTCGGCTTGTGTGTCTGTTTTGAGGAACAGGTCCCTGACCGTAGCTTCTTGTTCCCTTCGTCTCCACATGCTACATGGAAAACACCTGGGTCTGTTGAATATTTTGTGCTAAATATGTTCATGCTGCTTTCTATTTTATGTTTTTGTTCTGCATCTTTGTGGATTGAGAATGTCTATAACCTATCAAATCCTTTCATTTTAAACTGAAACCGCTACCAACCAAACAGCCACTGGGTTAGGGTGACCAGACGTCCCTGGTTTTGGTGGCCTGTCCTTGGAAATGTCCCTGTTTTTAACTGTGTGTTAATCATATACTGTATAAGTTGTTAACAGACCTGAAATCCGATTTTACATGGCCAGAAAGACTGGACAGCAGAGCATACTGATGTCGTGCCGAAAAGTGATTGTCTGCCGGGAACTGATTGCCGTCCGAGGGACCTCGCGCAGCATGTTAAAGCTGTGTTGCCCAGACGCTTTTCGACTACAGCTGCTTTTTTCTGGATCAAACAGACATAACGTGCAAATAAACATCACTTTATGTCTGTGGTAATAGCAAAGATAGGCTATGTCTTTGTGGAACTTTACCATTTCTTTTAATGGAATAATCACATTTGTGGCCAAATACGTGCAGTTTATAACAGGCATGACATTTATGTGATCATAGGCAATAATAGAAGCCTGTTGTTGCCGATGTATTATGTGTTTGGTAGGCGTATGTCTAATGTCCTTGTTTATATTTGGAAAACAGACAGTAGCCTATAATTAACATGACTTACTGCTGAGTTATATATAAAATGAAGACATGATCTCTCTTGCAGTTATCCTTATGACTCTACATTATTTAACTTGCTATGTACCAACCAATCCAGTCCATTTTACCTGTTAAAATACCTTTAAATGGCTAATACAACCCATAACATGCAGCATTTCACTTGCCAGAAAGTGATTACAGCCTCTACTTATTGACTGAAAGGTAGTTTCTGCCTCAAAATTACTTGATTTCATTCAGAAGAGTATATTTGAAAGAATATAAAACTGAAATTGTCCCCCCTTTTTATTTCATATATAATAACATTATATTTTTTGATGAAAATGTCCCTGGTTTTCATTTCAGAAATCTGGTCATCCTACACTATGCACTGCTTACACCAGTTTGCAGGCTAAATAGCTCATTAGCTAGTAGCACATCAAACAGCTTAAAGATTCACCAAATGTTGTCATGGGTCAGTTTAAATGCTCGTGTTATCCTTATTCTTGACTACCATTAACAAAAGCTGTCTGTCCTTGGTTTTATGAGCTACGGTTAGCACTACAAGGTTGTTTACTTTATTTCTTCACGCCTTTGCCAGTAGCAGAAGTGAGTTGATACTGGCTTTGCGTTGTTTAAATACATGAACATTCCTCCATATTAATATGTTGACTCAGATTGGTTTGCAATAATAGTAGTCAGTTTATTATGACATGTTTTAACTAGGACAGTCTACGACTGAAATTACATGATGTGGAAAGAAACAGGTGCTAGCCTCTGATTCACCTTGTATGTGTGGGAGCATGTGTGTGCACGTGGCTACAATCAAGACACAGGGAAAAAGGGAGACATGCACACGGTAATGCGATCTCCTCCTGTAAAGCAGTGAGACACCGTCTGGTCCCGGTTTGACACTTTTGAGGTTTCCTATTTGAAATATTTATACTGACATGAAGTAGACTCATTAAATTCCAAACATCAGTTATTGGGCTTGGCAACCGTTTTTAGCCATTGGCTTTACAACACCTATCGTTTAAAAATAGGTATTTTTCATGTACTTCAGGCACCTCAACTCCCTGCATTTACATCCCTGCCTCAACACCTCTTACTCTTTTTCCTTATTATGCTCATTTTCCGGTTCATACTGTTGATGTGGGTGCCTATGTGTAATGTTTACATGCTTTATGGTTCATAAAACACATTATTTTTCTCATATTTTATGGAGAAACGATTTACTGGTTTACATTCTGATGTCCATTGCCTGCTCTGCCTCAACTTTGGTGATTTCCAAGTTAGCGGATGGACAGACAGCTTTACTTGTTTTTAGCAGTTACGTTAGCTGCTAACTACTGCTAACTGAAGCTGCAGCTACCTAGTTAGCTCAGTTAGCCTGTTAGCTGACTCTACCTGGACTGTAACCTTAGTGCTCTGGGGGTTTGTTAGTGTTTACACATCTAACGTTAGTACGGGAGCATTGGACCGCTGGTTAAGGCAGGGCCAGCTGATTACAGCAGCTTCAATTAGCAGCAGCTAGCGGTTACCGTAGCGTTAGCAACAATCTTTCTATCAGGAAACTTCCTAAATCACAGAGCTGAGACAGAGCAGCTGGAGGAGATCAGAGGAAAAAAACCTTTACCTTTATTTACCTTTCCTTCATAACTTTAAAAGCACTTTATGTAAGACACACTGAACAACCTCCAGCTCTAGTTTGATGGAGCAACCGCTTGGTGTTAATTGGACAGTGGGGCTGAAAGGTGGATTCAGTATGTGTTCGATGGACTTCTACTGCGCTTAAGGGCTGAAAGAGGTCCTATGATAGACATCTGTTCAAGACGTCAAGGATGAATAAAAACATGAAAAAGTGGATTTTAAATTATATAGGTCCTTTTAGGTTTTTTGTGTATTACTACTCTTTTTGGTTCTGTAAAGCAGCTTGTAAGCCTGATTTTGTGCCACTGTAAGCACAGGTGAATTAATTTTCTGTCTCTCACCCAGGTGGTTTCCTGGTGACTAAGAAGATGTTGGACATGTTCAAGCGCCCCACTGATCCTCCAGAGCATAACTACCTTTATCTGCTTCCTGGTGGTGTCTTTGTTGGAGGCTACGCTGCTGCTCTTCAGTCTGGATACAACATTGAACAGGTGTGACAGGATGTTTTATATCACATCTGCATGTTTAGTATATATGTGGTTTTCAATCAATATATTCCCTCAGAATTGGTACAAAACAGCCCATAACTAAAAAAGTCAGCTATTCATCCTCCAGATGTATGCTTTGTTTTCCCAGATGTTTTACAGTACCTTCCAAGTAAATCATTTTGCCTTTTTTCCTCACCCTGTGGTCCTTAAATCCTTGTCTCGTTCTCTGTCTCTTTCTCTCTCCAGATGATGTACTTGGGCTCAGGTCTGTGCTGTGTCGGTGCCCTGGCTGGCCTTTCCAACCAGACCACAGCCCGTCTGGGTAATGCTTTGGGTATGATGGGAGTCATGGGGGGGGTCGCTGCCACTCTGGGAGCTCTCAAACCGAGTCCTGAGCTCCTGGCACAGATGAGCGCAGCCATGGCTGTTGGCGGCACCGCTGGTGAGTCTGTGTGAATGTCAGAAAGAGAAGGCAGGCTTGCAGGCAAACTCTTAATACTTGCAGATTTGTGTTGCGGCAGAAGTAAATTAATGGACAGGGGTTTTGCGTTGCTTTTGTCTGCATGTATTCCAAGCTTGGCCAGATTAAGCAGCAGGTGTGCAGAGCGCAGACTCTCTGTGATGTTTTCATCAAACACAACATGACTAACTCTCCGCCAGAGGTCTGTTGAAATGGTCAGCATTTTGTATTACTCACTTTATCTCGCTCACTCAGAACAGTTTAATCATTTGAATGCTAATTGTTCCAGTAACAAGGATGAAAGCCAGACTGAACTATCCACATAGACAATAATGCTCTTCGCCAGAAACATTAACGTTGCAAGGTTTCCAAACACACACGTGCACAAAATGTAGACCCACTCACCAACATGGAATTTCCCCAAACAGGCCTCACCAGCAACACCTGGTTCCTCAGACGAACCCACTTCCCAGCAGTCCTCTGAATGTGTGTGCACGTGCTTGTGATTTGCATGTTATTTGTGTGTGGGTCTTTCAGGGCCACTGCACTTTATTTATGTGTTATACGTCTCACTCTCAGTCAATCTCTCTCGCTTTCTCTGTAGGCCTGGCCATTGCTAAGAGGATCCAGATCACAGACTTGCCCCAGCTGGTGGCTGCCTTCCACAGCTTGGTGGGGCTTGCCGCAGTGCTTACCTGTGTGGCCGAATACATGATCGAGTACCCCCACTTCGCCACAGACCCTGCAGCCAACCTCACCAAGGTTGTAGCGTACATCGGTACCTACATTGGTGGAATCACTTTCAGTGGCTCTTTGGTGGCATATGGCAAACTACAAGGTGAGAGAAGTGCAATCGTGCATAATAACTTCATATTATAATTAATAAATATATAATGGAAGCAAACATTTATACTTTCCGGATACAGACAGATCTTGTATCAGTGCTTCAGTTTGAAAGGGCACAATCTGCATTGCTTCCATGCTGCATTCTGCGTTTTACTTACCTGTTTTCCAGTGTTTGTGATGTCGAACGTGACTCATCAGGAAAAAAATTAAAATGCAAACACGTCTATTGGCAAAGGAAAATGCATATACACGCTCATTTTGGTGTAAAAAGGGTATAAAGCACATTTACCACAGTTGTTGGTGACACAGGTAGACAAAGAGAAGGCCTATACTGCATGTCAATTGGTGCCCATTATGTGTTTGCTATTTGACTCTCTACAGGGCTTACTTTGCATGATATACATTGGAGAAACCTTTGATGGGGATTGGATTGACCTTGTTCTCTCTGAAGAAACAGTTTGATATTTCAGGAAATCAACTTGTTCATTCTTTACTTTCTTTCCGAGAGTAAAAAAAGAAGTTCAATACCACACTTTGTTTGTGTACAGATAAAACAAATGAGATAAAATGTGTTAGTGAGTTTTAGAGGCTCTGGTACGTGGATTTCTGGATTGAGTTAGGCCAGCTGTTTCCCCCTGCTGTCTTTATGCTAAAATAAGCTAATCTACTCCTGGCTCTGTTGATTCCCCAAATTTCCTCAAATGCCTCTTCTTCTTAAACTTCTGGTCTGAGACGTGAATCCAATGCGAAAGTTCCTTAAACCTGCATTCTATTGAATGGCCAGCAGGGGGCAACTCTTCTGGTTGCAAAAAGAAGTCTGGCTACATTAGAAATAATGGTAAAATTACCCTACTTCTCAGCTGATTTATTACCTCGGTAAACACTTTCCTAATGAGTTTATGGTCTCAATCGCTAGTTCCATGTCTTCTTCAATACAACATGATGTTCATTTAGTAAATTATGGTCCCATTTAGTGGAAAATAGATCATAAAGCAGAGTATGCTTCAGGGCGGGATTATCTATGAGTGACAAGTCGTTACCATGGTGACCAGTCAATCAGACTAGAGTGACTCATACCCACGGCACTGTGTAAATTTAACTAACGCTGTTGAAAAAGCGTATTAGGAGTTGGCTGTTCACTTTCTCTGGCGAGTACATTTTGTTTTAAGACCGTTATTCGCTGGACAAATTTGTCAGCCCTATTAAAATGACAGTTAATGTGAATTACAGATGCCCCTAGCTAAACAAGCTAGCTAGCTCCACATATGGCCGTTAGCTCCACCGTCTTGTCCAAATATGGTCACGTCTGGTGCCTCTGGTTGCAAAAAAACTCAACATGGCGGCATACTAATGGCAGTCCACAAACGAACGGGTGATGTCACGATGACTGTCCACTTATATACAGTCTATCTATTATTTTATTTTATTTTATTTACATCAATTCAGTGGAACCAGCACCAGTCAGGTAAGCTGTAAAGCTTTAAAATTAAGGAGTAATAAAAGGAACATACAGATGACAGATTATATGTCAGCTTGGCTGTACTGTAGTTATCAACAAGAGAAGCTCTGATGCTTTATACCCATTGCTGCCTGCAGTAAAGAAAGAAGTTCATCAGGTTCATGTGCTGGCACCAGTCCTAGGCAGCCACACTGTAATTTCCACGTAGGCAGCAAGTGTTTTATTAGGGCAAAATATGCATGAACATGACCATTCAGTTAGTGACAAGTCTCAAGTGGTGGCTACTGAAGGATAAATCTAATTATAAATGCAAAATGTATAAGCTATACAAGCTTTTTCCTGTCGTTTTGATTCATGCCTTTCTAAGACAAGTTTATAGCTGAATGATACATATATAGAAGTGTTTATTTACAGATATTAGTGTTTTATTTGAAATTCCTAAATCATATAATTTTTTTCTCTTCCCTTGCCTCCCATCATCCGTCCATACAGGTGTTCTGGACAGTGCTCCCCTGATGCTCCCTGGTCGTCATGCTCTCAACGCAAGCCTCATGGCGGCCAGTGTTGGTGCGATGATTCCCTTCATGCTGGATCCCAGTTACACCACAGGCCTTACCTGTCTCGGATCAGTCTCTGCTCTCTCTGCTGTCATGGTAGAGTGTGTGTGTGTGTGCGTGTGTTTGTGTGTGTGTATTTCTGGGGTCTGTTTTTGTTGGGGTCTTGTTTTTGTTGCACTTGGTGAGGTCCATAATTTGAAAAACTGCTGTTGAAAATATGCTGTTAAACGACTTCAGTAAACACCAGGAAGGTGAAACTGCATAAAACAGAATGAGAAAAACTAGAATGTTATATATGAGAAAAAACAGCAAAAGGGATTTACTAAACAAAGTCAAGGATGAGGCTTCATGCACAGATAATGGTGCAGTTGCACAGAAATTCATCCAGAGTTGAGCTGTTAATCATCTGGCTGCCATAGTGGCAAACAAGCGTGACTTTGGAAACTGCCAGGTTTCTGCTTGTATTAGACTCATATGCCACAGAGTTTTTCAGAGACCGAGATGTCCTTTGTCAACAGCACATTCAATAGATATTTTTCCTTAGTAGTAATAGAAAGTCTGTGGCAAATCAATTTCAAGGTAATTGTAACTGGCTTCTGCAGAAAATCATTTTTAAAAAGCTTATGCAGTAAGTTAAAAGGACATTAAAAAAAGAAAATTTTACAAAAGGTTCTAACTTTGCATAGTAATATAACAGTCAAACGGCCCCTATCATGACAGGTCATCAGCGATTCACCGAGAAAGGAAAAAAAATCAATTAACCGGAAAGTTACTCTCAATAGGCCTTCAGGGTTCCTATACAGTATGGAAAACACTAAAAAATAGGGGGGAACAATAATATAATATTATTTATATAAAATATTAAGGGAAAATAGTCAGAATGTCACATATGTTAATGGTTTAATTTTAAGCAATGTATTTACATAATAAACATCTAGCTATTTGTACTCTGATGTCATATATGATCTCAACAATCTACCAAGAAGTGGAAATTTATACCGGGATAAGTATGGAATTTGGAAAATGTGTAGGAACCCTGGGCCTTGGTAGTTTATTTCTACTGATGTTGAGTTTGACAGGTTCTGATTATAGATTATAATCCGGTGAATCCAGGCAGAGAGTGCTCACTAATATAATTATTGTAAAAAGAAAAAAATACAAACGCAGTGACATGTTGGAATTTCAGCATTTTTGCCTGCTTTTTATATTTACACGTGTTGCTGGGAAAATCAGCAGGTGGACTGATGAGTGCATCCCTTGAGAAATTGGATGGATATCATTTCTGATATAAATGAATTTGTTTAAAATAGCTGTGTCTGATCTCTAATCAGTCTTTAGAGTACAGTATAATGCATCATCAACTATATGTGTGTGTGTGTGTGTGTGTGTGTGTGTTCCCTCACTTGCATAACTTCCTAAAAATAAACCTACAGTATCTCAACAGTGTCAACAAAAACAATATATGATGTGCACCTGTGCGCATTGGAAATAAATCAGAACACACTCCTGGATCTTGAAAATATAGTTGGCCCCCAGATGATAGAGGGACAGAGTGGATTTGATTGTGAAAAATGTAACTGAAGTTAGGAACGTCAGTGAAAGAGAAATGTTTAGTTTTTTTGAGGTTCAACAAGTACATCACTAAGCTAGCTAGTTCTTGTTCTTATGGAGGAGGGAGAATTTGTTAATACTTGATAACATTTTAATAATTATCTTCACTTCTCCCTTACGGATCACTTCTCTCCTTTATAGCTGGTCCTCACCTCTGCTTTCTAATCTGCTAATCTGATTACAGCAGTGGATGAAACTCCTCTCCTGCTTTTTCTTCTTCTGTCCTTTAGGGTGTCACCTTGACAGCAGCTATTGGAGGCGCTGACATGCCGGTGGTAATCACCGTACTGAACAGTTACTCAGGCTGGGCCCTGTGTGCCGAGGGCTTCCTGCTCAACAACAACCTTCTGACCATCGTCGGAGCGCTCATTGGATCGTCTGGAGCCATTCTGTCATATATTATGTGTGTGGTGAGTGAAGCTCAGTCTCATCTTAAAGGAGAACATACACTGTAGTGCTACTGCCTTGAGTCTCAGTAGCACTGTTTGAAATTCCAAAGTGCAGCATTTGATGCGTTTTTAGCACACTGTTAGCACACTGTTGCATATGGTTGTTCCTCTCCTGTCCACCAGGAGGGACTCTAACTTTACCATAGTAAAGAGTCCCTGTACTGAAGAAAATCTCAGGTCACAAATATCACTTCTTAGACATTGCTGTATTTTGTATCACAATGAAGTTAAAGAAAAAGGTAAATAACTCCCCCCACCCCCCCACTCCAGGCCATGAATCGTTCACTGGCTAATGTGATCCTGGGAGGCTACGGCACGTCTTCCACCGGTGGAGGAAAGCCCATGGAGATCACAGGGACACACACAGAGGTCAACGTGGATCAGACCGTCGACATGATTAAAGACGCCCAGAGCATAATCATCACTCCAGGTTAGAAACGCACACAAATACACACACACACGCACAACTTCACACACTTCAGAGGTCTTGTACGTGAGTGGAAAAACATGGTACTTTTTTTTAGCATTAGCAAAGTGTGTGTTCTGTTTATTTAACCTTTTCTTGACCCATGTTACATCACGATTTTGCTAGGCTAATTGACAAGTCATGGTAAAGTGCCCACACACACACACTCAGGTTTCTGTGTGGTCGTCAGTCCCTGGTAAATAGACATTCTACAGTGCAGCGTATATATGCAAGGTCAAGGGGAAAATTAGATGGAATGAGGGTATGCTGGGTTTTTGTTGACAATTCCAATAATACGTTCAAAATTGGCTTCTAGTTCCTTTTTCAGGGTTGGAGTGAATGGTCCAACCTTTGCAGCTACATGCTTATTTTTTTGTTTCACATGTTTTTTCAATATTTGACTCTAAATTTGTGTCTGAACCTCCCACTTGGGCAATTATGATGGTCCTTGGAGCTGCTGTCCTGAAATAATCATTGTGTGGCCCAGTGACATTTTTGTCCTCTTGCCAGACTGTTGTGAACTAGTCACAGTTCCAAAGAGTTGTTTTGCTCACGTGGGTACATGTAAACACAGACCAAAGGCATTCAGCCTGCAAATTGGTGATTCCAGTCAAAGTGCTGAGTGCCTATATACAACTCTTTAGAGGATACCTCTGCAGTTTAAAAGAATTGCAAACTTAAAAGTGGTCACATGGTTGAGAAGAAGTGAAAAAGAAGTTATCTATGGAGATGAATCCAACGTAGATTAAACCAGCTCCCCCCCTTACTTTTGTGAGACTAACACAAAAGCTGAAAAACAGAAAACAGGCCAAAGACATTTTGAGTTGGAAGGGAGTGGGATAAATGAAGGAGCGGAAATGAAAAATCATGTGTTTTTTGTCATTTTCTTATTCTAGCTTTTTCTCAAATGGTCTGCAAACAATACAACACCAACCAGACGAATAATAAAATGCCAGGCATTTCTTTGAATAATTATAGAAAAACCTAAACCAGTAAAATATGAGAAGAAACTAATCATATTACAACCTTTCAAAGTAATTTCATGAATTGAGTGAGACTTTGAGGGTCAGTCAGGGCATCACAAAACCTTTAGACCAGGACGTGAAAGCCGCACACTTGCAGTGGTTTTACAGACATATTCCTCTCTGCAGCTGCAACATTTGTAAGAAACATCAGTGCAAAGTTTATATGCTATTGTTCAGACATCAATAAAATTACACACATTTATTTAAAGTTCACGCATCGCATCGGCATCACAACCATCCAAATGCATAATTCTTCTCTCTACCATAGTAGTCAGTTGTCAGACTAGTGTCGTTACCCAGCTCCGTCTTTCAGTCAGTCCCCGTGTTTCCATTTTGACCATTCTCCCTAATTGGAGCCGTCACAGTCACTTTGCCTGATTGACATCTGTGGAAACAGTCAAGACTCTGCCTGATAAACATAAGAGTTTTCCTGGCTTCGTCTGGCCCATCTCGGCATGGTCTGGGTCCACTTGTTTTTCTTATAGGAGAAACTCCAGAGAGAATATTGGAAGCACAAGGAATGAAAGAATTGGAAGCCATTAAATTGTTGAGCTTGACTGCAGAGAGTCAACCATGTTTCTTCTAGGCTTTTTTCTTTTTTCTTCTTTTATGCTGAGTTTTAAACCATGTCATTTTGATTGGTGTGTCGGAACAAGACTTTTTTCTGACTGGTTGTTGTGACGAGGCTAGTAAACCCCACTGGACCGTTAGACATGTGTTTGTGTGACTTGATAAAAATCAAGTACCACACAGCAGCAGCATTAAACATGATTGGAGAGAAAACATGTATTGTGTATAGAATTATATGGCAGCTTTCATATATAAATATGAATACATGATTAAAAGTTAGTATTCGGAGACATGAAGGCAGTAATAAGCAAAAAATGCTTAATTGAAATAAATATATATGAGAGCTTTTTTTGTTGTATCTATTGTTCAATCCATCATCTGAAAGTTTGCACCTTATAAGAGGCGAGTTGTTGCAGGAAGACAACGGTGGAAAGGTGAGTCTGCGTTGGAGAGAGGAGTTTGTTGTGTTGGAGTGACGTTAAGAAATAAAGGCTTGCTAGCAGTTCCTCTTTGTACACAACTCCTCTCCACCATCGTTTCCACCGGCGTCTTCCTGCAGCAACTCGCCACTCGCGAGAATTGTCCTTGAGCAATACTTCTGTTTCTTGTTAAAAACAACGGGTGTTACTGGGAGTCACTTTGACTGGCGCAATTGCCCCGAAGGAATGCATTGCAGCAGTTTCAGAATATATGCTCCCGACAATATATTAAATTGTGGTTGAAAGGATTTGATATTATGCTTATTTTCTGTGCTTGCTCACGGTGTGCTGTTGAGCATTTTATTTTTCTATTTCTGGATTGGTAAAAGTTATTTTGTGGGCTGCACATTTGAGAAGCTGGAACAAGAGCATGTTCAGTGTTTTTGCTTGGAAAATTACTTGGAGAATTTAATTGATGGTCAAAAAAAGTTAATTGTTTGTCGATCCAGAAATTGATTAATCTACCAATGGTTGCTCTAGTGCAGACTAGAGGAGCCTGTGCGGCTGGCACTAGACGAGTCCTAGACTGTCGTCATGTTAATGTGCGGTGCACAAACCAAACGACTCAACCGTACTACAAGTTATTTCAGTCAGAGACCAGTGGAAAGGCACTCTATCTCTTTGTCTGCTGCCCCACTCCTTCTTATAAGGTGCTCCAACTTCAAACATATTGTTTTTGGTCCAAACATTGTTTACATTGAGGTCAAGACATGTCTCAGAACTGCTTGCACTAGACCACCTCTTGTCATATCTGCATCAACACAAGATTTTTTTTTTTTCTCTGATCACAAACAGTTGTTTTTAAAATCTCTTTCAGGTTATGGACTCTGTGCTGCGAAGGCCCAGTACCCCATCGCTGAGCTGGTGAAGCTACTTAGAGATGCAGGCAAGAATGTCAGGTAAAGGGTTGATAAAACTCATGTACATGAAATGTACCTTCATTGAATGAATCTACAGTACTACAGTAACTAGTGTGTCTCAGGTAAACAGTTTTGGGAAAAGTAATGCATGTTCATAAACAGTCAGCTGTAATTTAAAGAGACGGATATATATAGATGGTATATATATGTCAATAGATACAGACCGTATAGATGGATGCACATGTAGATTAAGGAGGATGGAAATAAAGTAAAACAGTTTTACCAAATACAAGATGTCAACTGTAGTACAAAGGACATAAAAGACGAGTTGAGGTTTGGGCTTGATGACAAGGAGATGGGACGGGACAAATAGGAAGAGATCTGTGTGAGAAGAAGGAATGAGAAAAGGGGAAATGCGAAAGAGACGAGAGGAAGGACAAGGTAGAGCGGAAGCTTTTGTAATTGTCCTGCCTCAGCCGTTTGATCCTGGCTGTTGCAGCTGCTGCTACTTAGAGCATTTGTGCTTGATTAGAGGAAAGTGGGTGGTCAGGAAAAAAAAAAACCTTCACCCCCCCAATCTCTTTCTCTCATATTTTCTCTTTCTCTCTGTTCTGTATTCTAATGCATTCTCTTCATTTGTCACTGGTCTTCTTACTATTCATATCTGTCTGTGCAATCCTTCTACACCTCTTCCTCAGTCTTAATAAACCACATGCTGTTTTATTCATTTTCCTTGGTCACGAGTTTGAAAGCGCAACACCAGACCAAAGCTTCTGCATCTTCCCACTGTGTCCTCCAATGCATGCAGACTGTATGGAATTACAGAAACTGACTTTTTCAATCGGCAGCCACAGCTGCTAATGGATCCCAGAACTGACAGGCGGTCTGCACTCTGTATCCGCCTAAACTTGCAGAACAAATAGAAAATAAATCTCTAAATGGTGGTCAGTCACATGGCAAAGCGGCTGGAAGGGTAAAGAGAGAGAGCCAGCAACCAGAATTCAGTGGTTGGTGTTAATTCTACCCTGATTACATGACATGGCTAATTGAGTTTGAGAGCTATGTACACCCAGTTACAGACATGCGCACACACTCAACAAATAATATATGGTGGAGGATTGCAATGGGAAGTGTGCGTGTGTGTGTGTAACCAGACAGTATTCACAACATCTCTCAAATCCACTTGTCCAACATTTATTTTGATCTCTTCTCTCCCTTTGTCATGTCAGGTTAAAGATAATGGTGGTCAATAAACAGGTCTATAGAGGAGTGACTGTATTCAAGGACTCATTAAATTTTGTTCCCACAGGTTTGGTATTCACCCTGTGGCTGGCCGTATGCCCGGTCAGCTCAATGTGCTGTTGGCTGAAGCTGGTGTCCCATATGATATTGTCCTGGAGATGGAGGAGCTTAATGAAGACTTCCCTGGTAAGAGTCAATCCTTTCTGCCTTTTACATACGGACTGAAAATGTTGATGATTTTGCTGTTGTGAGTTTCCAATGAAAGCAGATGGCATTTAAAAATATCGAGTTAAAAGGAATAGATTGACATTATAGGAAATGGATTCACTTTTTTGTTGCGAGTTAGATGAGAAGGTAGATACCGCTCTCATGTTTGTACGCTAAATATGAAGCCAGAGGCAAGCAGACAGTTAGCTTAGCAGAAAGACATTTTAATGAGAAGTTCCAAGTGAAAACATATAGTTATACTTTTCAGTCGGATTGAAATCTCTCACACAGTTTAGCCCATAAAAATGATGCCAATGAGCCAAACAGAAACACAAAAACAACTACTCTTGTGATTTTGCGAGTAACATCGACTTGTTCCAGAAACATACAGCAATACATTTTCTGAAATTTCTTGGTATAGCTGTAAAATCTGTTTCATATGGTTACATGGATTGACATCATTTTGGAATTTTCCAACCACATTTTCCCCATAAACCTATTTTTGTAAACTTCTCCCACAAAATTGATCCCATCGTCTCCAAGTGCGTCATGGCCAATCTCCGACTAAATGAGCCCTAACTTATAAGCCATATCGCCGGTCCACACAAACAAGAGACACACAATTAGAAATATTTGATTTGGCACGTGTTGAAATACTCAAAATGATTGTTGGTTATTTTAGGGTGTGAAGTGTGTGTGACAGACTGAACTGTGACAATCGCCACAAAACCACGACACACTGTAATTGTGTTGGAAGGGAAGGGGCATCACTTCCCAAACGTTACACCTGCAGAAATACAACTTGATAACTTGAGTTGATAAGCGAAAGACTGGATGAGGGGAAAAAGATATCAAAGCCAAAGATCAATATTGCACTTGCAGATCGAGTTAGCATTTAGCTCAAAGCACCGCCACATCCTACGTACATCCTCACGGAGCAGCTAGTGTAGCTGTAGACTGTTGTTTCTAAGTTGCAAAGGCTGAAAGAAATAAATCCAGAAAAACATGACGTCAAAGTATTGAGATATGTTTTCTAATTTGATTTGTTACGTGTCCAATCAGAAACGGACCTGACCCTGGTGATCGGTGCCAATGACACAGTGAACTCAGCCGCCCAGGAAGATCCCAACTCTATCATTGCCGGTATGCCTGTGCTGGAGGTCTGGAAGTCGAAGCAGGTGAGACATCTGGTACACTCATGTGTGATAATGAGGTTGTCCTGAAGCCCTAAAAGATAAAGAGGCTTGGAAGATTTTACAATAACTGCACTGCTTTTTATCGCCGCAACTTAATGTTGGGGAGTCCTGCTTGAAGACACACACAAACTTAAAGAAATACATTCTCACACACACACACACGCGTGGACTCAGGCTCACATACATAGACACAGATTGTTACTGTTCCAGATGCAATCCCATCCTGATCCCATTAGTGGTGATCGTGTCGCTGTGGAATGACGACATTCAGAGCGTCCCATTGGCACGGCGCCGAGATCTGGGATTTATATTGGGCTCCTTTGTGTGCACACGCACACGCACTTTCCCCCGGGGAAATCAGAGAGAACATTCTACCTAACCACACACACGCTCATACAAACGCATACAGAGAGACGCACAAACAGGTGAAAACACACAAAGACAAACATTTGGGTTTACTAACAAAATCACACAAATTTCATTTACTATTCACATACACTAGTTTTAGACATTTGTTTAAGTCAAACTCAACTAAAATATGTCCTTATTGAATTTATGGTCCAAAACAAACTGTAAAGTCTTTATATTTCTGCTTCTTCTTCACTGTAGTAATCTCCAATTTTCCACTTTGAGGCTAATGAGTGTCTGTCTGCCCCCCCCCCCCCCCTTCCTCCAGGTGATTGTGATGAAACGTTCCCTGGGCGTGGGCTACGCCGCTGTTGACAACCCCATCTTCTACAAGCCCAACACTGCGATGTTGCTAGGAGACGCCAAGAAGACTTGCGATGCTCTGCTGGCCAAGGCCCGCGAGTCCCAGAGCCAGTAAGGTTACTCTGGGACTAGTGTGGCACACATGGAGCTAGTGTAGTACACATGGCGCGAGGATGTTTTCCCCCCCAAAAGTCTCAGTATTAAGATCTTCTTTGTCCCATTGTGACTCAGCCAGTTGAGCAAAGATGATCTCTAAGATACAATGTTTATGACACACCCTTCCTATCATTGATAGATTTAAAAAAAAAAAAGGCAACATTTGTTGTAAAAAAACAAAAAAATGCTTGTGCAGTAAAGCCAAGTAATGCAGATACTGTAGTTTTACTCCCAGTTTTCTCTTTGACACGTTTATTGTGTTTATTAGTGAAGGAAGGGTACGTCAAGCACATGCACATGGTCTGTAATCTGCAGAGCAACTGACAGATCTTCATGTTAGACACCTATATTAATGTAATACAATCAGAAATGTAGATGCAGTAAGATGTTAGATTTGTTAAATTTCACTGTTAAGATGTTTTAGGAAATAGTAAGTTGTTGAAAGAAAATTGAAGACGAATTGGAATTAAAAAGGAGCTACGGCAGAGATATAAACATGAGCCGCCAGAGAAAGAGGTCTGAGAGACTTATGTTACAGCACTAATGTTTTCCCACGCTGTAAAAACAGTCCCCCCCACCCCCTCTCCAGACTTATTATAGTAAGGTCATTTGATGTTCTCTTTGAAAGATCTGTTTTGCTCTAATGTCCCACCTTCTTTTTCTGTACAAGTAAAAAAAGCTGAATAGTGCAACATTTTTGTAAAGTTCTTTCAGTTCCAGTTTTATACTGTATTGAGAGATTTTTGTATTCGGTTTAATAATTATCATTAACCTAGAAAATGATCCTGTTTTAAAGCCATAACCAGTTATCCAAAATCTAGTCATGCTACTTGCTTTTTTTCTTTTCACTTGAGTGTGTCTTGTGACCTCCACCCATGCCCAGATATCACACATGGATCCAAAAACTGTCAGAAATCCACTCAAACCTCGTCTATCGAGCATTTAATGCAATAAAACAGAATGGATCTGACCTTTAAGTGTAAGACCACAGCTACCCTGTAATGCTAGTAAAGACTGTGCTACTCCTACAAACAGCTCTGATAGCTCAATGTATTTTATGTTTTTGAACCAGGCGTGTCCCATCATCCTGTGTGGTTCTGATGTTATAGTATATGTCTGGCCTTTGGCTTTTACGCTAAAGAAGTTTTTTTAATTTTTTTTGGCTCATCCACTCCAATATGTGTGTCCTTGTTATGGCTTCAGAAGGAAATGTAAAGTAGGGCCATATGTAAACCTGACTGTTGTGTAAAGACAACAATGAAGTTAATTGATTTGATTTGTTGCCGCATTTCAGAATACGTGAATTATTCAACATTATTATTAATTGTGCATTTCTAAATTCAAATGTTCCCTTTTCATTTCTTTTAAACTTGTGCCAAAACATCCCCTTTTGTACTCAATCTGGATAGAATCCATGGCACAAATGTAGATTGATTGGTTGTTGTCTAACCACTTGAGTAATTCTTGAAAAGATCCCTGACATAATGACAGTAGCTCCCACGCTACATCTGTCTTCACACAGCTGAGCTAACTGAACTAAAAACACCAAATACCTTGTCCACCAAGTTTGAATTTTTGACCAAGGTTGGTTTGCTGCCATCCTATTATTACTTTACTTTCTCTGTGTTTTATGGCCATGATACAGTAAAAGAATCAGTACGTTTCCTTTGTACAAGGTTTGAGGAACAACAGGTCATGAATTGACAGGACAACTAAGTTAGTACTGTAAGAAGTAAGTTATTATGTTAACCCTGGGGCCGTATACATTGACCATGACAACTATCCTACCTCTCCATAAAATGACCAATAACTTTGCATAGGACCTTCACCTGACCAATCATCAATGACTGAATCTACTACGGGCCAGTCATTTACCATACACACACTTGCATACCCTAAATCTGCACAATTGCCTTCTGTTTTGTGTTCATTGTTTTTTAACCATCAGACCTCAGTTTGCTGCTGACTAGTTTACTGTATGTTATGCAAGTGAAGAGCTGCAGATGTCATTAGTGCTCATGAGGCTTATTGTTCTTACATGTCAGTTTACACAAGCAAACGCAATCTTTAAGGACTATTACATTGAGATGTCTGCTTAATATTTGGAGCCTGTTGCCATTTTTTGTACTTTATAGGTATTGATCAAATTAGGGGAGATGGAAAAATCTTAAGAAATTTACCATGGCCAAAAGCAAACCAGTCCCCCCCCCCCCCCCCCTCCATTTCCTTACCCTTTTTGCTTAAGGAAAGTATTTTTTTAAAGAGGCTATTTGTGCAGAGCAACAATGGGGTTTTGAAGTTGTACAATGTTTCAATGCACCACATAGGGAGTTAAAATGATGAAATGTACTGTGAATGTTTTTCTCCTCATGTTTATCATGGAACATTTTCATCCCTAATAAACCTGTATTTACACTAGATGTTGTCCGAGGCTGTCATTCCTTCCCTGACACACTCGTAAAGCTGCAGCTGAATTCCCTAATAATAAACAAGTTGATCTGCGAGGTTTTCCCTGAGGTCTACCACAGCTTTGATGGTAATGTTACCTGCCCAATTTTGCACGGCAGGGTTGAAAACTCAAATATTTGCAGCAATTACCTGGATGAAGGATCGTGAGGGGAAGGAGTTGTATGCACGCTACTTAATGTGTTCAGTGTTGCTTTACAGAGGGAAGACCACATAATGCAAACACCTTGTGTCAAGCAATTTTAGCTATATCAAAATCTGGCAATCAGCACTATGATTGGTGAGTTCTCAAAGCAAAAGGTGCCAAAACTGCAGGTGCATCGGCCAGAAAAGCAAAATATTTAAAATGTAGAAAGTAGGAAGAAAATATATGGTAACGGGCCTAATCTGGAGGAACTGTTTCCAAATTTCTCACACTGAAATGGAAATGAAATGCAGCTCAAGAGTTCAAGATAACTATAACACATTGTTTTTAAAAAGATACTAAAACCTTTACTGAAAGATCATCACAAATAAGCCTCTTAAATATAGCTGGGAGGATCCCGCAACCAGTCCTGCAACAAACATCTCATCTAATCCAAAAATGAAGGTATGAGATGAACAGCTCTACTTTGATGAGGGATAGTGGGAAGAAGATGCACATGCTGGTTAGGAAAACCACCTCTCTAACCTCCAAGTGTCCGCGTGCAACAGAATGGGATCGCATGAGTCCATCATGAGGGTTGTGATAATGACTGAAATGTAAATAGTTTGTGTGACATTTTCACCTACAAGCGGCACTTGATTGCCATTCATCAGGGGAGAGTGAACTGGAGGTACTTAGAAGGGGAGTGGTGACTATAGAGATGGAGGAGATTAGACCGTAGATAGATTTATGAGGATGGGGATTGCATGTGTATGAGATGAGGGTGGCTTCATCCTGCAACAAGTAGCACTCAGACGAGCTGTTATCTGCTCTCAGGCTGGAGGAGATCTGAAGAGAACTGTCACTCCCCCACGAGAGGCAAGATGCAGCGATAGTGATAATCATTTACTTTGTGAGCATCATCTTTTTGAACTATTGCATTCTTGTATAAGTCATCTCTAGATTCATCCAATTTACTTCTTGTAGATGTTTATTTCTGATGAAGTATGCATCTGGACGGTCTAAGGTCCTGACCAAGGTCGTGTGTCTTTGTGGTGTTTGTGTGTGAGATAGAGAGTGATAAGTGGTAGAGACGGCTGGAAGATCCACAGGTCTGAGTGCTGAGGTGACAGCCTCCTCAGTTTAAGCTGGCCTATTGTCACACTGCCAGTATTTACTCAGAGCGCTGAAGGATAGCCAGCATGTTCCAACCACAATAAGCCTCCATCCTTCCTCCCTACAGGGATACTCTGTCCTCCCCGAAAAAAAAACACTGTTTGTTTTGCCTTGCCTTGCATGCAATTTGATGTGGAGGGTATTATTATTATTATATGACGGGAGTGTGTTTTGGTGAGTGAATGCTTTTGAATCAATTTGATGATGAGAAGACTATGTGGATTCCATGTTTGATAAGGTCAGTGAGCATGCATGTGCCTGTGTGAAAAGAAAATATGCAGTTCTGGATGAGATGTTCAGATTATTTTACTAATCTACTAAAGTAGAAATACCACAATATAAAAATACATTCAACCTTTTTTTTGAAAAATTATAAATGCAGAGGAATTATCAGTAATGTAGTAAAGTATCAAAAGAATAAAAGTAGTCATTATGCAGACATGGTAGGAGGCCCTGAGGCTAAAATAATCTATGGGCTCCTACTGATTGTTTAGTTAGCACATTTTAACACACGGTCCCTGGTAGACAAGACAGGTAATAACCCAGAATCTGCCTTCAGGCCCATATCATTTCAGATTATTGTACTTAGGCTACTGTATTTTACCAAACAAATGCTTAATTAAAGGTATTGCAAACTGACACACAATGAACCTGGTGCTTTTGGGGGCCCTGGAGCAATTCCCTGCTTTGTCCAGGTGTCCCAATTGTATTATATAACATTATTGTACTGTAGTGATCTATAACAATGCATAATATTTTATATAAACTGACTCCATGTTTTGTACGTAAAATTTTAACCCACACTTACCTCTAATGGAATATAGGTATAAAGAAATAATCTTGTACAAGTACCTCAAAATTATACGTACAGTATTTACTTTACTAATTCCAGAAAATATTTGTATGACAGCCTACATTTCAAATTCTAGTCTATAATGCAACAGTACTTCTAATTTTATCTTTCTCAAACACAGCTTGTGACATATTGTACACATCTATATCAATAACCCACCATACCACGTTGAAAAAGGCGGTTAATTTAAACCATCACTGCTTATAATCACTCTACTGTGAAACTGCACAAATGTTACTAGCTAGCATGTAATAAAAGCTAGCCCGGAGATTCAGATTCGGCCATGTTGGTTTTTCATCACTTTATGGACGGCTTTGGCAATAAATAATGTTTCTTACAATAAAGTGAGAAGTTATGCACCAGGTGTGGGCCTCAAACGTCACTTCAAGTGCGAAGGAGTATGGTCTTTGACTGCTGCTACTTGCCCATGATGTCCTGTTTCCCTTCAGCAAGCTAAGTAGCTACATTACTACAGTCTGTGCTTGTAAACTATGCTATGCTAACATTGTGTTTGCTCTGTGCAATTGTCTTCTGCATGCTGCTATTGTGAATTAATTGAATTTCTAGTGGTTTAGTTAACAGTTTTGCTATCATTGTTGTTTGATGTGACCATTCATGAATACTTATCATGCTTGAGTATTATGCATTTTATGGGCTTAATTGATTTTGGCCCAATTAACCTTTTGGAAACAGACACCTATTTGCAGGAAAAACACCTAAAATAACATACGCAAAATGAATCAGTAATAACTCCTTAAAGGTTTAGTGTGTAATATTTCTGAGGATCTATTGACAGAAATGCAATATAATATCCATAACTATGTTTTCAGTGGTGTATAAAGACCTTACATACTGAACCGTTATGTTTTTATTACCTTAAAATGAGCCATTTTTATCTACATAACCATGGGCACCCCCTCCTATGGAGGTCGCTGTATTTTGTCGTCATGTTTCTACCGTAGCCGACAACGAACAAACAGTGGTCTGTTTCCACGCCCATAAATCTGTGCAACATTGCTGTTGGGCATGCCATTGAGACAGTAGCTGATTGTCAGCAATATCAAAACAAAAAATCATTATTAGTCTATCAGAATACGCTATCTTAAATAAAGATGGTCTAGTATTTCAACATGCTCCCCATCTCCATACAGTACAAATGGAGTGAGCAGTGGTGTAAAATTATTCTGTAGTGGGAGCATTATTTGATAGGGGATATTAGTCTATCAGAATACCTAACCCTGAAAGGATGTTACAATGTAATCAAAAAAACAGAAGATGTCATAATACATAATACTGTGAGAATTATAACTTTATGGGATTGGAAAAGGGAACACATAAGGTAGCATTTTTCGATAGGGCAGAGCGATTCGATAGACTCTGCTATCGATTTGCGCTACGGTAGCGCCTTTGACAAGGCAGCATATATCGTCAGAACACCGGCAGTGTAGACGCCCGTCACTACATTGAATACATACATAGAAGAACAGGGAATAATAATAATAATAATATACAGTCTCTGAGTAGTCTTCCGGTTTATTAGAAGTAAGAAGAGAAGTGACATTTGGACAAATGAACCAGCACACGTGTTATTTAGCATGAGAGCCTGTGGATCTTTATACCATGAAGCCAGAAGAGTCCGTACAGATACAAACAGCTGACGGCAGAAATCACGTAAGTTGTGGATTTTCCCAGATGGAAGGCTATAATGTGGGACAGATATTTTCAAAGCAGTGCTGAAGTTGTTTGTTTTCTGCTGGACAGGTAATTAACTTAAGTTTGTCAGACTTTAGCAATGCAAATGAAAGCTGTTGTTTGATAGAAGCTGGCTATAATCACACAGAGAGGTGAGGTGTTTCCCCTGTCAGTATGTAGTTGCATTAATTTCATGTCCCCTACTTATTCTCCAGCCTGTGAGTTGGCTTTGCAGGTGTAACACCAAAACTGTGACCTATCAGATTCTGTGACTATACCCAAACGACGATGTTTTCCTAACCATAGCCAAGTACTTTGAGTGTCTAAACCTAACCAAACTGCAGCCGGTTCACATTATCAACAAAGCCTCTGGCGCTTAACTTCCCATTTGGGTCACAGAATCTGATAGGTCACACATTTTGATGTCACACCTGTTACATTAGCGAGACAATCAGCTGATAAGTAACATGAATTGCCAATAAAACAATAAAACGTTAGCTTAGAGCATGGAAGCATCAGCCAGCTAAACTTTCACTGCCCTGGTAGAAAAATCATGTAAGGTTAGTTGGATTGGTTTATTCTCTAGCGCTGGCTTTGGCTTGTGGTGTAAATTATGTAGCTGGATTAATTTCATGTAGTTACTCTCTCTCCAGCGCTCTGTTTTGGCTTTGTCAGTTATGTTCCTGAGACAATCAGCTGATCATTAATTGGCTTACAGCTGGAAGCTGAGATCAGACAGCTAAACCTTTACTGCGCTGGTAGAAAAAATATGTTGTTGGATTAGTTTTATGTAGTTAATCTCTCACTCCAGCGTTCTGTTATGGCTTTGCAAGTGGACAGAAATGTGTCCTTAACTTCCTGAGACAAACAGATGATGAATATTATTGGCAATAAAACGGTAACAGCAGGGAAGCACAGATCAGCAGCTAAACGTCTGTTAAATACTGCCCTGGTGGAAAACATGTATTTCTTTTTACTGCTAATGGTGATATATGTATATGAATACTTTCCGAATTTGCATTAAAAAACGTGTTTTTTTGGATATTGCCTTCCCACTGTGCACACAAATCTGTAATTTGTACTTTCAGATGCTAAATGCCCATTAAAAACGTTGCACCATTTTACCACAGCTGAAATTATTGCTGTCAGTACTACTTTGTATTTCTGCTGTATTTTAAAAAATTAAAATAGACATTTTGGTAAGATTGTATGCTTATCTAATTACGCAAAGTGAGAGGAGCCTTGATCCCCACCAGCCAATGCCTTTGTAAACTTCATGTATTATGTGGTTTATAATGGACTGTGGTGCAGAAACAGTGAGGCTTAAATTGTCCTGTTATCTGTCAGTGGACATACTTGATGCTCTAGATGTGATATGTTTTGAGATGTTCTTCATTTACTTTGGTATGTTTTTATTTTATTTTATTTTATTTTTTAAACTTTCTTTTATTAATAGAAAATAGAACATACAGAACAAAACTCTACAAAAACGCTACAGGCTTATACATTCACACTCACATTCACACCCTAAAAATATACAAGGATACAAAATTTTAACAATTTTTACAAAATGTATTACAATAGAAGAATAAATTTGATATGAAAGAGAAAGGAAAGACTACATGGTTTCATATAATTATAATACACATAAAATATTATTCCATTTTTTGTTAGATTCATCTAATTGATTGTTGCTTTCTGCTATTATCTTAAGACTAAAAGACTTTGGTATGTTAGTCCAGATGAGATAAGTAATAGAAAGGCATTCAGGACAGTGGAGCCAATTCCATCAGAATCAAATAAGGATAATACTAGTGGCAGTGATGATGAATGGCTGCCAGAAATAAGAGAAACCTGAAATGCTAGCAGCAGTGATAGTGGAGCTGAGGATGCTGAGAAAGAGAGAGGCTGAGGAGTAAGAAGTGAGGTTCAATGTTTTTGCATTGCATTAAACAGTATTAGAATATGTTAAAATATGTGACTACATTAGTTTAACAGCATTAAAAATATAGTTTTCACATTGTTAAATAAATATTTCTTCAGTTAAAACCTTACGCGCACGCTGTCCACTTTAGTGGACATGTAAGAAACTCCTTGAAAAATGTGTTTTAAAAAAATGAAATTCTAATTATATTTTGCATGCCTAAAGAGCAATATAAACACATAGGAAAAAAATCCTGACAGAGGCTGTCATAATTCATGCATGAAAGGGCTAATACACCTGGAATACAACTGTAATTGTAAATTTGATGAAAAGAAACTAATATACAACAGTTGTTGAAAAAATATACCAGGCGAATGTCCATGTTTTGGCCATATATGTTCACTTTCATTAGGAGTTTTCTTCAAAACACTGTTTCTATCCATATAACCATGTTCCAAATAACTTAAAGCTTCCAAAACATTGAAATATTGATAAAAGCAATGTTGATCAACATTCCTGTGACTAAAAACTGTGGGTTCTTTGTCTTCGTCTTGAGCAGATGAATCGTTTGGTATATGTAGCTCCTACAAGTCGGCCAGTAGACAACGATAAAGACCGTCTGTTCCAAAGCAACACTACTTCTCTCCTTCATTTTGACTAGAGAAACGAGACCTAAGAGCTCAGAGGGATTGCACAACACCAAGATGGCGGCCCGGGAGATCTTTTTACACACACAAACACTGAAAACAGGGAAAACGGTCTGCGGTTGTAACTGTATATGTATATTGGTGCGTTTGTTGTTATTATTATTCGGCTAATAGGTCTGTGAATTTAGTGATTTCTGTGATATGTGTTAAGTTATACAGCTGATAAGAGCTGGAGCTGAGCTTTCTTTAGAGTGGTCGGACTATGGTGTAGGATGAGATGAGAGATATGTGGATGGCAATTACTAAAGGCATGTACAGTGGTTACAGAGCGATTTATGTTGTGATATAAGTTCATTTAGATGCTTGGTGTTTACTGTGTGTTTAGTAAGGATAAAAATGGTTAGTTTGATGTTCTGGCTGCGCCTCCTAGCTTCATGGAGGTGTGTGGCATGCATAGTGTGACAAAATGCTAGGATCAGACATGGATGGTTCATTTGCATTTTGCGCAAAATCGATCGTCCTACAGCAGGTCCTGCTTCATTAAGAGATTATTGCTGTTGTTTTGGGCGGTTTCCTATTGGCTCAGTGTAAATTGGAGATGATGCTAACTATGGCATGTTGGCTTCAGGGATGTAGTTAAACATGAGTGCTGCTTTTCCCGCTGTCAGTTTACATAATTATTTCCCTTTGTTATTTGCTTCACTGGAACAAGGCTTTTTCACATTCATATTTTGTCCAGAAACTTAATATTCAGCAGAGCAATGATGAAATCTTTAACTTCAGAAGAAACATGTTTATCTGTTATCTTGCTGTACTATTCGTCATATTTTGCTGACCTCTTGTTCTGTGGTTTACGCTGCTTCTAAGTTACGCTCAACTCTAATTTACACAATCCCAACTTTGAAGTGCATAGTTTCAGTACACTGTTGATAATATGCTGTTTATATGATAATAATAAATACAATTTCTAAAGGAGACTGTCAGATTGGCCAATGATTTGCTGTGTGCCTGCTTTGTCTTGGCCTGATACAGCATAGGCTAACAGGTTGGGTTTAAATGTCTGGGGGAGCTGTGTTTGGGAATGAGCCACATGCTGGAGTGAGTTTACTGTTGTCACCCCCCAAATCTTTTCAGCTTGTTGTGTATTTGTGGGCAGTGATGAGGTCATAGGTTATAGACGCCAAATATAAACTCCATACACATTGTGAATTCACTTTATATCCCCTGAAACTACGGACAAATAGTGTTTGAATGCTGCCGCAACATCTCATCTTCTCCCACACTCACCACTATAGGAACCACTCTGTTTCCAGCACTGTTAGTTCAAGAAACACATTTTAAATCAATGCTACGCAGACCGGCCTGGGTCTCCGCCATGTTTGTTTGATCGTGTGACAAGCGGCAACCTCAGACCCCGCGGCCCTCTAAACTATCTGCAACTCCAAACCCACAGACCCTAGTTAGCTGAGTGTGTGTGTGTGTGAGAGAGAGAGAGCACACAGCCTTGTGTACATGAAGTAATCCTTGTTGAAAGGCGTGCAGATGAAACTATGTGTGATTGGAGAGATTTGTAGCTGGGTCCCCCGCCACAGATGCACGCGCGCTTATGTGTGTGTGTCAAAATCAGGCCAGAGGATGTGGCTGTTCTGTGGGATGAAACCTCTCCAACAAGCCTTTATACCAGGATCAACATCTGTTTAACATATCTTCCTACTAATTGTCAGTCTAAACATGAAATACATACCGTATCTGCTACTCAAATGGTATGCAATATGGACATACACAGCCTGAATTCACTGCAGTCGGTGCAATTAAAAATTTGTCCAGCAAGGCAGTTTCATACTTTCTTGCTATAGCTGAAGAAATTAAGCAGATTATATTGTCCATTAAATAAAGCAATATTATGACTCAAAACGGCAGGCTTTTGAATTATTGCAACCATTTGCTTGTTTTTCCAGACTAAAGGCTTAGATGTAAGTTCCAATTCAAATATAAAATCAAATAATGTTAAATAAGAGATTACTTATCCCTTTAGTTCATATGTACAGGTCTTGTACACTGCTGGTAGTTTTCTTTAGGTTAAATATGGGGTCTTGGGATGAACACTGTGAAACTCTACAGAGGTACTTTTTTAATCTTTTTTGTGGTTTCTTGCTCCACCATTCCTTGTCAAGTATAATTTTGGAAAATAATTTTGTTATAGATTTGTTATAGCTTCGTCCGTCTGTTGTAGTATTCTGCTTCCGATGTAAGTCGGGCTTTTTTAAAAAATGTACGTTAAATAAATAAAATGGTACATTTACATTTGCAAATAGGGGCAGCTTTGAAAATAAAGTCTTCTTACTTATTTAATAGGTTTTATTGTCATTAAGTAAACACCATCATCTTACAGGTACAGGTTATAAGCTGTATCAAATAGGATCATCCTAATCTATAGCTGCAGCATGGGTCTTGTTATATCTATATCTACAGGTAGAGTGATGGTCTATCATCAGTCTGTGGTAAGAATGGTGGACCTCTCAACGAGAGGAATCTCTTTCATCCTTGATCTCGAGCATGTTCTCTGCCTTAATGTCTAATCTGATCATCCTAACAGCTTGTTTGGAGAAACTGTGTTATTAAGCAGTGTCTTAAAAGCCCCCAGACCCCACGTCGTTTTGACTGTGACTGCCAGAGATAAACGTAGACACACTAACCTGGCCAGCGAGCAACACAACTGGCCTCTTTACTGTTCAGTTTCATTGCTGCTCAGGGCTGGCTAACGTAAACATTGTGGGAGTGTGTCCTTTTAAGCTGCTTTTATTGTCCAGCTGCTTCTCAACCTCTGGATGTAAATTGTTGAGAGGGTGGTATGGAAGGATGAGAGAAGAGGGGGGAATAAGGCGGGGGTTAAAAGAGGTGAGGGGGTGGTTAATGTAGTTGTAAGTAGTGAGGGGATAGGATTTTCTCTGAAGTAAGGGCGGAATCATTTAGAGTGGTTTCTTTGTGTGTGTGTGTGTGTGTGTGTGTGTGTGTGTGTGTGTGTGTATATCTCTGCATCTGTACGTTTGTGCATATGTACCACTGAGGCAGAGGCATCACAAAGTTCAGAGAAACAAATTGTTTATTGAAACATCTTCCCAGACCAATAAGCATCAGTTTGTTATTGTCTTGTGGCTAGGCGAGAGTTGTAGGGGAAAAAAGAAATGCAAAAAACTCAACATATGCAAATTTAGGAGGGAATCACACTAGAAGGCTTTGAAGCTGATGATGGGGTGGAAATCCTTGAAAGTATGTGTTCTATGCAATTGTGGTGCCTTTCAATACGATATTTATTAGTTTTGCTCATAAATTGTCATAATAGATTGTCCTTGAAAAAGCACTACTGTATCCGCAGTGTATACAGCATTTACTTATGTTCCCCATGCTTCCCACTTGACCAGAGATGACACGTTATGAACATTTTCAATCATAATTATAGTGACCAAAATTGTTACTGTTAATTGACAAATACAGAGGATTCCTGTATGGGTGTCTGTTGTGTTTCTCCTGTTGGTACACTTAAACAAACAATTCTATTCAATTCAATTTTTATTTATATAGCTCCAATTCATAACAAAAGTTGTCTCATTGCACTTTTCATATAGAGTAGGCCTAGACCATACTCTTTGTAATATATTTCTCTGAGTGCTGGCTTTTAAATGAACAAAATATGGTTGGGTGACTGGGGACTAAACAATGTGTAGTGTTTTTACAATAGTAGGTAACAGAGAGCTTCAGTTCACGCAGATGACTCATAGATAAGATGGGTTGCCCCCTTTCACAGCGATTTTCTTCAAATCAGCGCTAATTTATAAAAACCAAAATATACGACCACACTTCAGACATAGTCCTCTGAGTGAGGACTATGTCTGAAAAATCTGTCACTGTAATGGTTTTGGGTTTGAGTGTTCTTATTTCCTGTTTTATTTTGAAAGTAGCCCTCCTCGTGTGTCTGGTAAACTTTTCTTCCTGTCTTGTTGTGCCTATTTGACTATCTGCCCTACCGTAATGTGTTTCAACTGTGTCTTGTAATCCTGCCCTCGCTCATGTATTTAAGTCAGTGTGTTTTCCCTTGTCTTTGGTAAGTTCGTCTTCATCTCTTGACGAGTGTCGCTGCCTGTCTCCTTCTCTACTGTTTTTGGATTCTATACTGTAGGGAAAATAAGAGATTCTGCAAAAGGATTTTTATTTATTTTTTTAAACCTGTCCTGCCCAGCAGCCTGGTATAGAGTATAATGACCTGGATACCTTATTGTGCCAGACAGATCTTACTTTAACAAGAGAGTATTAAAATACTCCTTTGTCTGTTTTATTATTTATTTAATTATGTATTGATTTGTCACCGGGCCGGACAGGGGGGCAGACACGGGGATGGGGGGGCACAAACAGACAGCACAGAGAAAGGACAAGACCTATAAGAGAAGGGGGATGGAAGGTGGGGACAACAGGGAAAAGCTGTGGGAAACACCAATTGCAGAAAGCAACGAAACCTGCAAGAGAACAGAGAGGGGGGCTTGGGGAGGAGAAAAACAACAACAACAAACAAACACAAACAAAAAAACAATAAAAATAATAATAATAGTAAAAGACAACCAGCCGAACAGCAGCAATAAACAGCTGACATATTAAGACAATTAAGAGAACAATGAAAACAAGAAACAGTCACACACACTAAATAAGCAACACAACACAGCCACTAGAGCTGGAATAATAATTAATTTAAATAAGTAACTGAAAGAAAGGCATCAGGAATAATTCTACCAGGGACAACCTAAATTTGTTTGTGTCTGTGTGTGTCTGTGTGCGTGTGGGTGAATGTGTCTGTATGTGTGTGTGTACATGTGTGTGCGCATAAGCCTGTTAAAGAATGTAGTTGTTAGTGAGAGTGGGGCGCCACGACTGTAACAGGCAGGCAAGAACCCCAGTAGCCAATAGGGGTGGAAGAAAGAAAAAGAATAAATCAAATCAAAAAAAACAAAGACTCCCAGATGCACCGCGATGCAAACGCAGAAGACCCCGACCCAAATGCTAGTTGACAACGTAATGCCGACGGAACGCAAAAGAGGAAGAGCAGCGCCCGGACCGACCGCGGCGCGCACACAACATAGACCAGTGGCTCCCCCCCATCCAGCACCACACCGCCGCGCAGCAAACAACCAAAATGCCCAAATGCCACGCAATCATCAACACCAATGCACAAGTGACGAGCCCAACGCGCACACTGCACGAGCACGGCGACACCCATGCCCAGCAGCCCCCCGCGAATCCCGCGTGCGAGGTCGGGCAAACGAGAGAGAGCAAACGGAACAACACGACAGCGAAAGCCAGCGGAGAGAAACACCAGCAGCAAGTCCCAGCCCGGCAGCAAACGCGCCGCACAGGTCACCGTGCACCCGCCAATAAAAGTCCGCCGTCCCCCCAACCGCCGGAAAAAACTAAGGCCGCCGGCGCCAGCCGACATCCCCCATGCCCAGCGCACCCACCGGCCGCCATGCAACACCAGCCAAACCAGCAACGAGGCAAAATCAACTAGCTCAGCTGCATGCCACCAACAACCCACCCACCCATCAAGGGCCGAGAACTCCAGGCACAAACCCAGAACAAACCGGAGCACAGCCCTGCCCCGCACCCACACTGCACATCCCGAAACTATATACCTCAGTATCCAGAGGGGTCCAACAACTGGCCGACAGAGAAATGGGCAAGCACAGATCCGAGGCCAACGAAGCAAAACAGGAACGCAAACAGGTCCCTCCAAGCCAACGAGGAGATGCCTCCCCCGGACTCCAATGCACAAACTAAACGCCCAGCAGTCATCCAGAGACCCTGCCCAGGGAAAAAGTATAATTCATCAAGATGCATCGACAATCGCCCCACAATCCCACCGCAGCCCACCAAACCGCAATTGGATCAACCCGCGCAGAGACCCCCACCCCCAGAAGCCAGGACACCCTGCGACCCCCCAAAGCGCAAAGGACCCCAGACCGCATGTCCAGGGGGAAGCTGTACCCCGCCCAAGGAAGAACAGCAGAAAGCCGTGCTGGGAAGCTCCCTACCGGCAGGGAGCGATAACGCGGGAGAACCAGGCCAACGGTCCCCCAGCCCAGCCAGAGGCATCCCTCCCTACAGTGCAGGCAGTGACAGCAGCCCCCGAGGCCGATCTCATCCCCGGACAGGGGCCCAGCCCCCCCCAGTCAAGCACCCCCAAGGAGGAGCACCAAAACCTACCCCGACAATACCGGTCATGCGCCCCAGAGACTCCCGAATGCCCCCACCGTGAGAGAGCTGGCAGGGGGAAGCAGCGGGAGCCTCACCTCTGCCGAAGAGGGCCCAGGCGAGGAGAGGAGACAACGGGCCCCCAGGCCCAGGGACACACCACCCGCCCAGAAATGAGCAAAGGCCACAAGCCGCAGAACCCTAGGCCAAGGGCGGGCCCCCACGCCAGGGGAGCCCCGACTCCCCCCAGCCCACCCCAGATCAGGCAAGGCCGTCACCAACCCCACAGCACCCCTGACGCCTGGGGCTCCAGGGGTAGGACACGAGGCCAATGAGAATCTCCCTCTGCAAAAGGATTTTTGATATTTGAACTCAATTGCCAAAATGCACCTCTCCCTTCGGTGCTCAGAAGCTCTTCCCTCCCAAATTTCACATGTCAGAGGTTTCTCCACCGTTGAAACACATTCGCCCTTGCCTGGTCATATAAATATTCTCTGTTTATACTCTTAAGACTATTTCCTTTTTGGCTGTTTCTTGGCTATTGCTCCTTCACAGTGCCTGGAGTCCAGCACGTTCAAATGTGCTGGTGTAAAGAACTCTCCCACTGCCCCCCTCCCCGCCATCAAACACTGCTACTGATTGGCTGGAACAATGTTGTAGGGAAGGTCCACAACGCTTTCTTCGTTTTCCATTTACAGAGCCAGGGCTGTGTAGGAAAACATGATTGCATGTAAGGGCAATCGGCTTACGTTCACCCCCCACCATTCAAGAATCTGGGTATCTCCATCAGTTACCTCTTCTTGTGGGTCATTTGCCATTTCAGCATGTGCTCGCTGCTCCGGTGAGGCGATGGTCACAGGCTTGACTCTGCCAAAAAAACTGCCCAGTGTTTTATTCTTTTTTGCTGGCTGGCAGCACTTATACTGCGGGTCAAGGAGAGTGGCTGTGAACCTTAACTGAAGCGTTGTCAAATTTGCAGTCAAGCGGCTTCAAAATTCCCAGTTTGATTTCATGCCATCTTCAGATCAGTGTCCTTCTCCTTGAGCGTGTCTTTCATACAGTGCAGCAGTAGAGGTAGAAATGAAATGGTCACATCACTCTCACTTGACATAGTATCTGTAAATTCCGCTGCTGACTTCAGTCTGTCTCTGACAGCCTCCACTACGGCAGTGTCATGCCAGGTTGAGGTTGGTAGTTGGCACCGTCTCCTGTTATCACCAAACACTCTTCTAATGGCAGATAGCTCTTCTAGGATCCTCAGTGTCACCGTATACTTGGAGCCCCAGCACGTTCACAATCCTATTGTAAATGAAGCACGACAAAAATATATGCTACAGTCTGTGAATGAGTAATAATGAGTTGGTTGGAGGCCGCCTGTGGATAGCCTGCGTAAGTGACAAATGCACCATTGCAGTGTTATCCGGCTGGACAATATGTAGCTAAATGAAATATTTAACTTGTTTTTAATTTAATTTTACTTTTTACCTACCGTTATGAGATAATGTTAATTAATAATTTAGCTTCTCTTGAGCTTTTCTGAGTTGTAGCCTCCTGTGCCAGCTGTGTGAAAAGGCTGAGTTTCTTTCTCAACTGTGTGAAATGGGGCCGCCTTCTTTGCAACAGCCGTTGTGCACTGGACCCATCTTGTGCTGCCTTGTTTGTAGTTGGTGCCTTTTGCAAAAGTTGTCCATATCGAGGGCTGGTGTGGTTCCTTATTTTCTGACAGTAGCTGCGCTGCTAGCAGTGCTAGCGTTGGACAGTTTTGTAGCCGCGGAGGGATGGTGAGCCCACATGTGTGCAAATAAATTTGTACTCTGCTGGCACACATCTTTTACACAGTTTGCAGATAGGCTGTCTAATATCCTTTGGCTCATCTTTGGCATCTGGGTAAAATCCATAATATTCCCAAATACACAATGTTTTTCTTCGACACTATCCATGCTGGCATTTCACTGGCATGATGTCACGTAGTATTTAGTATTATAATACTTTTGCAATATATTTATTGTGAATTGTCTCCTATTAAATAGATTATTACTTGGCTGTGTGTGTGGAGGAAACACTGAGCTCCGCCCTCACTGAAATGCTGACACACACAGGACAGAAGCAGTGCCAGTAAACACCAAACAACATTGCGCGACTGAAGTTCAAATGAATTGAACTTTTGAGGCAACAAGTGAGAAGCGAATTGCCTGTGGTCCCCTTGAGTCAACAATGGTTGTTACATAGTTTGCCCACCAGTGGGCGCTCTGCAGCTCTCCTGTTCAGAATATGGCCACACCATAAAAACCACAAAAGAAAACAATCAGCTGACCGGGGTCTACCAGAGCACACAGAAACAAGACAGCAGCCTAGTGATGAAGAGGTTTTTATCATGTCCCGTATACACACAACACAAACTACAATATATTACAACTGTATTATTAACACTTAAAGCTGGACAAGAAAACAATAACAATAATTAATAATTATCACAATGTAATTTTTTTCAATAACGATATAACAAATGTTCAATAAATATTCAATAAATGTGGATGTGTGTAAGTGTGTGAAAGAAATAGGAATAGGATAATGTATTCTGACAATATATAATAATAAATATAAATAAATAATATTAACAAATAAAGACAGAATCTTCCATAAAAGAAATGTTACAAAAATGTTTTTATATGTATTCTGTCAAAATCTGAATCGGAAATCATTTTCAGGTTCAAAATCTTAATTAGGGGTTGTACCAGAACAGGTTTACATAGTTTAATTTTTAAAAAACACCATATTTTTCTCATGCTGCACATTGCTGCAGCTCCTCTTTTCACCCTTATGTGTTGTACGCTCCGCTCTTCAGCTACAGAGTGATGCATCTTTGTTGGGAGTTGCACATGTGCAGTTCCCAGGTAAGGACTACTAGCCAATCTGAAGCAGAGAAGAAACAAGGTAGTGTGATCCAAATCAAAGCCGCTTCAGACTGCAACCGTAACCTAGCAGATGGTAGAAGTTACTCAACCACACAACATCATTGTTCCACATCTTACCATAAACCACTACAAAAAGTTTACATAAAAATTGGCCAAACAATTTCAACGTTTGCTCAGTAACTTTCACATCAGGTGTAACGTTAGCATTATAGCTATAACTTTAGCTGTGTTAGCCAACATTTACAACAACTCCACACTTTTACAGTCTGTGAAGTTACATTGCCGTGTTTATTTTAAATATAATTCACAACCAATAAAGCATACTTACAGGTTGTGATTGTGAATTTCCAGGCCCAAACAGAGTCGGAGTTGCATCATCTTTTAGGACTAAACCTTGAACTGTTGAACACTGCCGGTGTTGTGATGATCTATGCTGCCTTGCTGAAAAATGCTACCATAGCGCAAATCGATAGACTCGACTCTACTCGGCCCTGCTTCGTTTTCCATTGCAGACAGTACCCAGAGATAGTGCGTAGCTTGTCGTCATAGCGACACCAGACACAGCTGCCGCGACGTAATGTTCAATGCGACACACACCAGCGATCCACACAGCTTTCTCTTTTTAAGTTAAAACGTTTCAACTTTCCTCAAAATGTAAAGACAGATAAGCGGTATGAAAACCTTCCAGCTGTGTTTTCCTCTGCCGTTGTTGCTGCAGCGGTCTGTGTGACGGCGGGAGCAGAGGGCTCTGTGAGCGGATGGCTGGCTGGCCTCACACTCTCCTCCCGTGCACTTGCAGGCACTTGCGGAGCTCCTCAACTCCGAACAACTCCGAAAATATTCAAGCACATTTTTTCACGCCATCACTTCTTGTAAAACAATATTCGAAATCTACACAGCTGATTTCTCACCTCAAAACTTGTCAGAAGTGGATTTAGTGATGAAATTACATACAAAAACTGTAAAACTTTCTGTTGTTGGCCTCTGTCTGGCGCAGGCAATGATGATGCAGTGAATAGTGACGATTCTCTCTGACCAATCAGCAGTCTGTCGTGTTTTCACATTACATTTTAGTGTCCCTCAGCTTACTTGGAACCTCGACGGAGGTGAGGTGATACAAAAAAAAGTACCTGGAAGCAGGTACAGGTACAACATTTCTACAATGGAAAACCAAACAAAGGCGAGTTGAGCCTCCGCTCAGACTAGCTTGGTTTGAGGGCGTGCCTGACCCCGCTAGCCGCTTGGCAAGCTTTATGCCTTGTGATGTCACAGGGAAGGAAGGGAAACGGTTGGACTACAAACGAGCTGTTTTCAAGCTACAATGGAAAACCAAACAAAGGCGAGTTGAGCCAAAGGGCCTCCGCTCAGACTAGCTTGGTTTGAGGGCGTGCCTGACCCCGCTAGCCGCTTGGCAAGCTTTATGCCTTGTGATGTCACAGGGAAGGAAGGGAAACGGTTGGACTACAAACGAGCTGTTTTCAAGCGGTTCAGAGCAGAGCTTTCTGTGGGAGATGGGAACTCCCTTTGAGCTTTTTCACTTTGCAGATCTGTTACATGCACGAAAAAGAGATATAACTCAATAAAGGAGGGCGAAAAAGCCAAAAAGCATAATACCACCTCTTTAATGATAGAAATATGGTCTAATCAAGAACACTGAGAAGATAGAAGGGGTCTTTCAATACCACAATATCACTTGAGGGTGAAGAGATAATTGATGCAAACAAGAGGCTGGAATGAGGGAAAGGGACATACCAATTTGTAGCAGAGAAAGAGAGAAAGGACATCTGTCCCTACTTACTCTCACTCTTCTTTCCCTCGTTTTCCTCCTCTTGAAGGTGATGGAAGTGTTGTCCGATACTTCTTCTGTGCTATCTTTTTGTGGTTTGACCTGCGTATCTGTGTTAGGATTGCAGAGAGGTGACTACAAGACTTTGGGAACAAAGAAGAAAGGAAGAAATTGAGCGACAGAGGCTTGTGTGTAAGAAGACAAAAGAAAGGAGGCTAGTGAATGTGTGCATGCAATTGTGTGTGTGTGTGTGTGTGTGTGTGCGTGAGAGAGAGAGAGTGGGGGAGAAAAGCGTCTTCAATGAGAGTCAGGTATCAACTGCATAACCTCTTCAGTGTCAAGGGGGCCTCATCAGCAACGCACACAAAAGAGCGACTGACACAGTGAAAGAGGGAATGAAAGAGGGATGGGGTTTCACAGCTGAGGCAGAAAAAAGAAAACATCATATCTAGACCCCTCCCTTTCTCTTTCTGTCTCTTTCTTAGTGTTTGTAGAAACTACAAAGGGAGAAACACCTGAGCCCCTTCTTTGGGAAGCACTTTATCATAGAAGGAATGTGCCACTTGTGTGCGGTTGTGTGTGCGTGTGTGCACCGGTGTTTGTGTGTGTCTGTTTGGGTGTTTGGATGAGAGGGAAAAGCAACAGCCAGCATACCTCACTTGCCTACCTACCTGAGAGTCTTTGAATGCTCCCCAGCTGTATGGTGGCCCATTCAGTGATCAGTGGCTCGCATGAAGTGTTTGATCACACAGTCTGAGTGGGTATCTGATGAAACCTGTTCGTTAGCCAGGGAGTGACTGAAGTGTTGGCTTGCTGATGTTTTCGACTGATATTGGTGTTTTACTTAAAAAAACAGGCCAGCCACTAATGCCTGGTGCACAGTAGAGGATTTTGAAATCTTAAACTGATTTAAAAACGTGGGATACCACAGCCCTAACGACAGATTTAACAGATTTTTTTATATTCTAGTCGTAAGAACGCACACACCAGACAATTCAGTCAGGACGCAAGACCACACAGTTGTTTTGCACAGAAAAAACAAAAAACAAAAACTTGTGTCTGAGAAGACTCAGAATCAGCATGGCTTATACGTTTTATAGTGCAAAACACACGCAAGGTCCAGGTGGTGATGCTTTCCGGTCAGCTTGCTCTAAATGGCTATTGCGGGTTTCTGCTCAATAGCCCATTACCTTTCTCACTGGAGGAAAAAATCCCCGATTTGGAATCGTTAATATCTTGTCTGTAGCATTAAGATTATGTCTGTAAAGCCCCCACACTGCAGGATCCTTTGGGCAGATAATCTGTTCAGAACAGTCAGAGGGTGAATCAGATGGGTGAATCAGATCCAAAGTTTGCCTAGTTATCCTCTAGTGTGGGGCCAGCATAATATGCAACAACAGCCTCTAATTTGGTTGGATTACATATTTCTTAAATAGTAATAATACCACCTTTTATGGCTTGTTATTTAACGACCCATCTTGTTTTTCAAAACCTTGTACCTTTTTAATAATAGGAATCACCCTGGATGAGTCCTGTGTGCAGCTAGTAGCCATTGTTGTGCTTCATACTCTATGACACATGTAGAACAAAGCATCATTAGATCAAATCAAATTGTCATTTTTTAAACAAAAATGCTAAAAATTCACTAGTGGCTTCTCAACTGTGAATATTTTTTGCTTTTTATTGCAAATTATTGGAAAGATGATTTTTAATTCCAAGCTTGTATTGTTGTCTACATACTAATAAAGTATCTAGGCCTGTCTGAAGATGATGCGATGTGATCAGCTAGATTGTTTATGTACTCTTTTGTTGGTCTTTTTGAACAGCACTTTCTGTTTCTCCAAACAAGAAAATCATTGAGTGAGTGAGTTTCTTTATTGATGAAACTTTCTTTGGCCAAGTTTAAATTGCACAGACACCACTCTACAGAAAGTACAGCATATTTATCAGAAAAAAATCCCAGAATTAACTTTAATTGGTTGCAGCTGACTAAATCACCGGTTGCTGACTAAACATTTTACAGCTTGGTACATGGTAACATGAAAGCTTTATTTAAAATCACATCTCTCGTTACTTGAACATTTTACTCTTTGAAAGCCATAAATTCTTGGCCTTATATATACTGTATTTGTGAGGTGATGCATACTGTACATCATATATGCAGAACATCTCGGCAATTTGAGTTTGACAGAAAATCTTGGCTGTTTCCATATTTACCCCCTTTTTATATTGTTTACGCATGGACAAGTTGTAATGTTGTATTTTCATCAGGGCACTGAAGGCAGCATAACAATAATTTGTTAGGAATGCTCCAGAGTAAACTTGGCTATGGGTGAAAGAAAAAGACTCATGAAATGTGACAAAACATACACACACATATTGGCCTAGTCGGCAAGTATAATGCAAAATCAAATACAGAGCGGCACAGACCGTGTTTGTTTTTCTTCCTTATTTAATGACATGGTACAATAGATAAACAAATATGAGTTTGGACAGCACTGTATCAGCTAAGGAAAGGTCTTTTTACACGGTGTGTGTCAAAAAACAGGAAAGGTCAGGTTTTAATATTAATCAAGGCTGTACTCTATTTAGCTTCACTATTTTCACTGGCCTGTGCATGCATCACTGACAAGGCTTACTGATACAATTAAATTGAAAATAGTTGTTAAAAGTATTATTATTATTATTACATATGTGTTTCTCCTGCTAAGGCCTAAAATGAGCTTGGGGAATACTGTGATGATGTTGATGGTAGCAATGGTGGAACCTTGAAAATCTTGTGAAACCCACATCATCATCACTCCAGCCACATCACTCAGATGTTTTTAAAGCAAAGAAAAGCACTTGTTATGGGTGTTTTCATGTGTATGCGTGAGGGATGGACAATAGATATTCCGTGCCACAGAAGTAGGGTGAAAAGATGGACCAGAGACGGTGCAGAGTTGTCTTGTCCTTGCTTGAAGTTGTGTAATACAAAACAAAGAGCAGTCTTGCCACCTTCGTTCTTTCTGATGAGATTCATACCCACACATACTGTAAATATTTATTTGGTAGGTAAAATACTCACATGGAGAAGTCAATCGAGTTAACGAAACATCTTTATTTAATTAAGTCTCTTTTGTTTTAATGATATCCACGTCTCGCATACTTTTATCAGCAAAAACATAATTACCATCTGGGATTTATTGTATTAAGTGAGAATATTAGAAAGTGCTGACAGCAAATATGCCACCATGAGCTCTGCTCCATACAGATTGAGGAGATTTTATTTTGGCATCATGTCTCTCCATGTGAAGTTTTATTTACAGCCAGCAAAAACAAAATGCAAAGGGAGGTTAAGTGTAGTGGAAACCATAAAGACACAGAGTATGTAGTTGAATGCTGCATGGGGGAAAGATGCACAGACAGAAGCAGCAGCAGCAGCAGCAACAAAGATTTAGGTGAGGTTTTGACAGTTGCACTTATCAGCTAATCCACAGCACAGTGCTTCAAGTGGGTTTGCAGACTTTTTATGTGACATTGCCCCCCATTAATTATCACACTACATAGTGGTAACAGACAAGGGCTCTTTTAGTCAGTATATAAATACATTTTCTATGACAGTTTAGACTGACTGCAAACAGACAGTAATAACAGAGAGCAATCAATGCCCTGCCAACAGCACACAGACGTAAATAATATATGACAGACTTAACACAATGAACGGATTACAGGGAGAGAAAAATAACAGCGGTTATAGACAAGAAACAAATTTCAAATCAATCACTCAGATAGGAGAGATTTTGTGGCTTGCACATGTTTAAACAATTGTTTTTTAAAATGTGCATAGCAGTAAGCCAAGTCTCTTGGATCATTGTTGGTCGATCAATCCCAAAACATGTACCAGTTATCAAATTTCAAAGGCAAAGAGAATCTCTGATACTCACTTTGTTGTGATGATTTCACTTAGACTCAGTATAGCTGTCTTCATGTATTCATCTTCATAACTTCTGTGTCAATGCCAAATGCTGTTTGAGAGTATTACAGAGACTTACAGGTTGTTCAGGCTGAAGACACCACCGCCTCAGCACCCTGCTGCTCTCACTGAAATGAATGAGTGGGCTGCTTATTTACTTCTAAATAGTTATATTTATATCTATTATAGTACTTCTACACATGACTCGTCAAGGCGGACCTGTCGCTGCAGCTGCACTTGTCGCCATCTTCTGTGTGTTGGATCCCCATTATGTACAGTACCTACGGTACCTGGAAAAAACAAAATTCTAAATTTTGGTATTGACTTGGTACCAAAGTATTGGTTCTCATTACATCCCTACTGGTGGCACTACAGGAAATGTCAGGAGATCATCAAAAAGACTAGGTTTCATCCTCTGGGGAACATGTCTGTATTAAATTTCATGGTAATCCATCTAGTAGTTGTTGAGATTGTTCATTCTGGACCAAAGTGGTGACCAACATTGTCATCCAGACCACCATGCCTCTAGCATGGCTGAAAACTCTGTGAGAACCACCGAACACACACTAGCATTGCTAAAGCTATTAAAATGATTTTTGTCTAGAGGTGTAACTGTAACACTGGCAATGTTGGGTAGGACAAGTTACTTAACTAAATTAGGTCAGTTTAATGTACTGGTTCTGGTACTGAAAATAATGCAAAATGGTGACTAAGAGAAAGGAAGGCTCAACGACACACACACACCAGCATACAGAAATAAACAGAGGGAGAAAAAGTGGAATAGAAGTAGGGGAACCCCTCATTAGCGTTACAGTGCGATGAGTCACCCCCTGGGATGGTAATAAAACTTTATTTAGAGATTTTTTCTGTGAAACTCTGATGTTTGTGCAGCTCAGTCTGCCAAAGAGAACACACCAGAATTGGAAATGTGAATAAGAGGCCCTGACGTGTCTGTGTGTGTTCGTGAAGTCAGTTTGAAAGTGCGCGTGGGTTTATAGTTGTGTAAATGCATGTGTGTGTTCAGATCTGTGTACGTTATAGCACCTGTACGAGTACTGTTTCTCTTTCCTTGAGCATAACTTATCCTGTAGTTGTTGCCTACTCAAGGTCCTGACTTTATACTCTTCAGATTACTTTTTTTTTTTGTTGCCATGGGTCTGTTTAATCGCAAGTATAACATTTGATTCAGTCCAGCAGGTTCAAAGAAAAAATGATAATGTGTGTCTGTTAATTTTTAAGGACTCTGGTTAGAAGGCTTGTTTTGGTTAGTGTGATTGTGGACAAAGAACACCACACTGAGAGGGCAGGGACAGATTGAAGACAAAGCAGTGTTGTTAGTTTAATACCTTTGTTTTACCCCTCAAATGCACAAAAAATGGGTTCTGTTAAGATTCTTTCAGATCCAGATCACATGGTGTGTCGGTGTACAGATTCATGTACATATTTCGGTTGGTCCACCACACTGGTCTGAAAAACTCAACTGTTAGATGGATTGCCATGTCATTTTGTACAGAAGTTCATAACACTGCATCGTCACTGTGAGCATGTTAGCATGTAGGCACCGGCTTTAGACTTGTTGTCATGATGCTTGATACATTTACTTAAATAATTATTTATCACTATTACAGTTGTTGATTAATTTTCTGTTGGCTGACAAATCGATTAGTCAAATAATAATTTCAGCTCTGAACCGGTATTGTCTCTATTTAGGATAAGAGAGTCCTTTTCAGGTTGGGTGCAATAACCACTCATAAGATATGTAGAAGTTGCCTGAATGTGTCAAGCATATAAACGATTGAACTTTGCTTTGGATCAAGAGAGGAGCCACAAGTGGTCCAACTTTAAATTAGGTACACTTAGGCCTAATCACTTACAACATAACAATTGTGTTTTGGTATGCAGTACTGTGCAAAAGCTTTTGGCAGGCTTAAGAAAAACTATAAAACAAGAATGCTTTTAAAAAATAGACATAATAGATTATATTTATTAATTAACAAAATGCAAAGTGAGTGAAAAGAAGACAAATTGAAATCAAATCAATATTTGGTGTGACCTCTCTTGCCTTCAATTCTAAAGGTACTCTTGCACAAAGTCAGAGATTTTGTGGGTATATAGTGTACTAGGAATGCACCAAAATGTTCGGCCACTGAAATTAATCGGCTGAAAATAGCAAAAATAGCTCTTTCAGTGTTCGGCCTAATAAGTCAAAAGACTGATTAAATTTTACTGAACAATTACGTTGACATGTCGGCAGTGTGGAAGCATCTTAAAGTGTCTGAGAAAGACGCAAAAATCGCAGTTTGCAGAACTGTTCTGCTGAATTGTCTCCTAGCATATCCACACCGTCTGTGTCTGACCCGCTTTGAGTGTTTCTGTCACTCGTTTCTGAGAAGGCGAATAAATCTTGCCGCACCTAAATTTGGAGTGCACATGTATTCAAGCCTTTATGGTAACTGAAATGGACCAGTGCGAGCTGACAGGCAGGTTAGCGACTTCCTGTATCTTGTAGCTATCCTGTCAGTCTCTCTCTTCACAAAGACAAGTGTTGTAGTATGAGAGTCCTACCTGAAGAGAGGCTATGAAGTCTTCATGTTACGATACGGGAACCACATAAAACATTATTTATCAAATTGGGTCGGACTTGACAAATTTAGCGCGAGGATACACATGTGACAACGCCCATTTTCAAAATAAGGTGTCTTTACAGGATGGAAATAAGATTAATTGGATTATATTCACAGAAAGTATAAAACATATTACATGTGTCCAATATACTTTACATGACCCCTCGAGCCTTGGACCCACCCCCCTAGTCTCTCCAAATCCTGTGGGAAACACTGAGTAAAAAGCACATTTTGGATATTTAATTTATGCAATGGTAAAAAAAAAAGAGGCAAAAATGTGAATGTACTTGTTCTGTGTTCGGTATTCTGCACATTTTTTCATTAAGAGAAGAATTTTCATTTCGGTGCGTCCCTATCATGTACGATGAAACAATTAATACCAAATAGGTGCTAATGATCACCAATTTAATATGTAGGTTGAAACACAATCATTAACTGAAACAGAAACAGAGCTGTGTAGGAGGAATACAACTGTGAGGAACAGCCAAACTCAGCTAACAAGTTGAGGCTAAAACACTTTACAGTCAAAGGTCGAACACCATGGCAGGACAGAGCACAAAGAAACGGGCAACGTTGAGGACCATTAGACACAGTGGTCGATCAAAGAAACTTACTACAGCAGATGAAGACACATCAACAGTGGGACCCTGGTACACCCATCTACTGTCCAGAGAGGTCTGGTCAGAAGTGGCATTCATGGAAGACTTATGGCCAAAAAGCCATACCTCTGCCATGCAAACCATGCCAAGCGTATCAACTATACACAGAAACACAGAACTGCATTTTATGCAAACAAAGTTGGGGATTGGTCAGATTTAATGGTCTCATCAATACTGAGAAGTACAGGCAGATACTTTTTCATCATGCTATACCATCAGAGAGGCATCTGATTGGCCCCAAATTGATTCTGCAGCACAACAACAACAACCCCCAGCAGAAAGAAGGACATGGACTCCTTTAAGTGATGGTATGGAACCCCACAGAGCCCTGACATCAACCTCATTGAGTCTCTCTGGGATTGCATGAAGAGAGAGAAGAATTGAGGCTGCCTAAATCCGTGGAAAGACTGTGGGCAGTTCTCTAAGATGTGTGGGCAAATCTACCTGCAGAGTTCTTTCAAAAACTATGTGCAGGTGTACCTAGAAGAATTGATGTTGTTTTGAAGGCAAGTCACACCAAATTTTGATTTGATTTAGAGTTTTCTTCTGTTTACTCAATTTGGATTTTGTTAATTTATAAATAGTTTTTATTTAAAACATTACTTTATGGCATTTTTTCCATACATAAAACATTTGCACAGTACTGTACATGCTGAGAAGACCTGACAATGAAGCTTGAAATGTCTTTTCATTATTTTCCAGCCTTTTGGAGTCAATCCCAAGAGTTGGATTGTTCTAGCACAATGGGTGTGCATTTGAGTTTGATTTTGAGTGTGGTTTGTCTCGGTGCCTGATAAAATATGCACTAAATCATGGAATTCTCTCCTTTTCTGGTGATAGACTGAAATAAAAGACCACAATCAGTTCTTGTTTTTCTTAAGATAATTCCTGAGACCAGAGCTACAATGACACTTGTCTTTTCAATATGACATTTTAGGGGCATGGAAATCAGATTTAGCAAAAATAGCTATTGAATCTTCAAAACCAGATGCGGAAGTGGTCTAAGTTGCATTCAGCACAGTCTGAGTGCAAACCACCCACAATGCACATAGCAAGCATACAAACACATGCAAAGTGCCACAGGGCAGACAGAAAGCCATATTTAGGCCAACTAGGGACGTACGTTATAGCAATTTAAACTCTTTTACTATCGGACTCAGTCAGAACACTTATCGATGACTCCATTAGAGGGTCCACCTAAAAACAGAATCAAATGTCACTATTATGATTTTGGACTGTTGAGTCTAGATATGTAAAAATGACCAAGTATCTCCAAAAGCTAGAAAAAAAGGAAGACATGACTGAAGTTCTGAAGTTGTGTAACAAAGAGGAATATGATATTGCACTGTATGTGATCATAGAATTGATGTACTGTACAGTATGAAGACTGACGGAGCCAAACTATGGAGGAGATTGTACAAACTCCAAGCATTGTGTAAATGTTTCCAAACTTATGTCTTGTTTACAAAATACATTAAGCATTTGTAACTATTAGGACAATCAACACAGTCTAATAACTTATAGGCAAGACTGATGTTCATTATTAGCTGCCAGATATTTGTTTCCATCATCTGCTCACATTAATTCATGATGTTTATTCCAAAATTTCCACACACCTGGAATTTGATGGGTTTGTTCCCTTTTTTCCAGTGCAGATGTGCACGTGTGTGTGTTTGTGTGTGTGTGTGTGTGTGTGTGTGTGTGTGTGTGTGTGTGTGTCTGTAAGGGTACTTCATCTTTGTTTCTGAGCAGAATTGGCCGTGTGTTTTGAAACGTTATCCCTCACACCCTGGCCTGCACATGCATTGCTATACATGCCAGCTCATCAGTGGGAGAAAGAGTGTATTTAGTATGTGTGTAGCTGCGTGCACGCTGATGTGTGGGTGTTCCTTGATTACCCTGTAGTCTATGGAGGTATTAGGTAACTACCAGTGCAGCATGGGCTGAAAGACTACCCAGGAAGGTGCATCATCATCATCATCATCATCATCATCATCATCAAAACTGAACTGATGACTTCATGATGAAACTAATATAAAATACAGACCTTTTACTTTCTGTCTTCATCTTCTTCATCTTTCTGCAGTCTTTACTGGATGTAATAAAAATGTGCTCGGAAAAGTCAATCTATCTTTCCACGAAGCCCTCGTCAATAATAAATCATAAACAATAAGTAATAAATAATTTTCTTCTACAAACCTGTTTCGGTTTATTATTTTTATGGTTCTGGCCATTTGTATATAGGTTATGATAACACTGTACTATTGTAGCATTATATTTTATCGAAGTAATTGCTGAGATATGGGAAATGTGGCAAAGTCGCTACAATGTCATACAGGGAAATAAACACAAGCAGTCAGGAAATCAGACCGGTTTTAAACAAGCCAACAGTTAATTTATTTACTTATATTCCATTATTGCAAGAACAAACTGTGTGTGCCCCTAACTACACAAGTAGGTCAGCACAGTAGGTCAAAGTCGAACCAGGACTTGTGTCTGTAAACTCTGATGGATGTTTACAGAGGACTGTGTGGGCAATAATTTAAAGGTTTGCCTTTGTTTTCCCTTTCACATAAGTTTGGCTGTCCTAGGGTTTTGTTTAAAAGCTAAGATCACACAAGCACTTATGTTTCTTGCTCTGTCAAACTTCTTCTTTTTTCTCTTCTTGTCACCATCTCCAGATCTCTTGATGAATACAGTGTTGTTCTTGCCGATTAGTTGATGGCCAAAACTATGTACATAATCTAATGAAGGATTGTTTCAATTGTAATCCACCCCGATACTGCTCTAAAATCTTTATGTTCAGATCCAGAAAAGCTTAACAAGAATGACAGAATGTACTGTTTCAGAGAAAACTAGTTCAAGCACCAGCTGACTCCTGATTTAATATCTGATATCTGATAATAAAGAGACAGAATTGCTGTAAAAAAACCCCCAAAAAACTCTCTCAGTGTTTTACTAACGTCAGACTGTGTTACTACATTTCCTCCTCCCATTAAGCAATGTCTGTGTTTTTGTGCGTGCATGTCCAGTATGTGTGTGTGAATGCATACATGAGTGTGTCCCTCTGTGTGCGTTTCCCTAAACAATCCTACAGAGTCCCAACTCTAAAACAAATACAGCAGGAGGTCACGGTTAAAGATGGGCCAAGAGAGACACCACAAAGAGAGGGAGAGAGAGAGAAATGTCAAATAAACCCGCTGCCTCCAACATCTTGTTTATCTATCAGAGTTTACGGGTGAGTCACTCTGAATATATTTTTTGTTTCTTGTATATGTATGTGTGTGTAAGCACAAGTTCACCTTTGCTTGTGTGACTCGTGTATACATTTGTATGTACATTTACAATTTTCGGCTCTTTTCGCGCCTTTTGTCTACATTGTCGGTGGGTGTCCCCAAATGGAAGTGTTGCACAAATGTGTGTAGAAGTGCAACATGTTTGGGGTTAACCTGGGTTGGCTTATCTGCCACTGCTGGTATGTATTTCAAAGTGTATGTTTAGTTTTCTTGCTTCAGCTACTGCTGCTGCCTGACTTGCGTGTTAGTGATGGTTTTATACGTTTATTTCATTTATTTGCTTTGACTTTTCTGTCATTTAAAGTTGCATATTGGCTGACTTTATATTTTTAGATATATACTGTATTATTCTGAAGTTGCATACTATGAACTAACATTTATAAATGAAATTAACTGAGCTGAAAAATACCTTGCTATTCAAGATAAATTTAGCTTTACTCTACAACAGTGATTTCCCCTTAAAAGGAAGCAGCGATGGTTTGCTTCTTATTGTTGCACTCTGCCTACATCTATCAGTTCAATCAAAGATATTATATATAGATATATATATTAGATATAGTCGTAGTTATTATTATTATTATTATTATATAGATTACTGTAGGACTGCTCTTATTAGTCAATATACTGTACGTACAGTATGCTGATATCTCCAATTCCAGATATTTATGTGGTCTTGTCATCCCAAATGGATGGATATATATTTTTATGTCTTTCATACCTAAAAATTCATGAAAAAATCTATAGCTGCAGCAAAACAGTTTTTGCCTATCAGTTATATAAAGATTTCATAATTATGAGGACCATGAGGAAAATGTCACACTGTGGCTTTATGATTATTGTTTCTGCAGAGGTTTTTATGTTCACATGTTGAAATACATGTAAGCTCAGGCACTGATATTCATGCACACACAGGTGCGCATCACTTTTCTGCTACTTTCCAGCTTGATCTCTTCCGTCTATAATTTACATTATAAAACCTGTTCTCAAAGGTCAAATGCTTCAGTGTACCAAACATGTTTCGGGACACTTTGGGCCCATTACTCATGTGTGGTACAGAGTTACTTTGGGGTGATTGTGTTAACAAAGGGTGAATCATCCCACCCCTGGCTGGATATCTCCCCACCGGGGACTATTGTAAATATTTGAGGGGAACTGTTGACATGATGATAACACTGACTAATGGATATACAAGCCTGGAAAAGCACTGATGGGTCTGTGGGAGTGATGAAGAAAAGGATGGGTGGGAGAGATATTTGAAGGGCGATGAAGAGAGAAGAGGAAGGATGGAAATGTGGTAAAGGACAAAGAGTAGTCTGGAGAAGTAGAGAGGGGAGTGGGAAATATGAAAGGAAGAGGAGTTGCATAACTGAGGAGAAAGTTGAGGAAAATCACATTGTATGATGGAAAAAGAGGTGACAAGGTGAACATAGGTGGGAGAAACAAAGATGAAAAGAAAAGTGTAGCACTCAGAGGTGCTAATTGTAAATCAAAAAAACTAAACAAACAACCAAAATCAATATAGTTTAATAAAAATGACCAAAACAACAAAACAAAAGTCTTTTCTTTTTTAGTCTTTAGTCTTTTTTGTCTCGCCTTTTGAGTGGGCACCAGTTTCATTTTGACGAGTGAAAAGGAAGAAGCAAAAGTATAGAAGAAGGCTGAAAGGGAACACTTTCCATTCCAGCACTGGTGTTTAGTTTGAGATTATATCAATATTGATAAAACTGTAAAACTTTTACTATTTTGAGAAGCAAATAACGGATAAAAGAGGTGGCTGCTGCTATCTACACAACCCAATACCAAGCCTGAATAAAGTCTGTCTCCAGGACAACAAGACAGTGCCATTCATCTTGATTGGAGATGTAGCGATGTTTACACTTTTAAATGATAATGATTACGATGACTTCTATTAACAAAAGAAAGGTCAGTGCAGAATTGAGCCTTGAGATTACATTAAACACAAACAAAGTTAACTTTCAAGTTAAGTCTGTTTTTGTGTTTCTTTGCACAATGTTGGTTTCTGCAATATATTTCTAGGAACAACATGTTTAGATGTTAGTGCGGGAGTTAGGTTACAGGGGAATTTCTTCAGAAGCACCGCTGACAGCACGATTATCTGTTTCTGCTGCTGTGTGCGCACGCACACATTCACACACTCCATGGTGGGCCCCACATATCCTATTATAGTACCAGATAGTACTATAAAGGCCTCTCGTGCTGTAGGGTGAGTTAAACAATTTCTCTTCAGGGAGGGTTCATGGCGTTCTGTGAAACGGGCAGGTTCAAGGGGGAACCCCTCTGTCGTCTTTCAGCTACAATTATTAGACAATTATTTCCTTGAGAGAGGCTTATAAACTCAGCTTAGCGGCTGGTAAAATGCCCTGTGCCCTTACACTTACTCTTGCTCAACTATTTCAGTAATGTATGTAATGTTCTGACAGGTGACTAAAAACATAGTCATTGAAAGCTACTTTTTCAACAGTAGTCATGTTTCCATCCAAATGTAGCGCACATTTTACCAGAATTTCCATAAAATTGATAAAGAAAATGCTAATTATTGCACGCTTCTATCCACTTCTGCTATGTTAATATTGGGGTTTGGGCGTGTTGATAAAAAGATAAACAGTTGGTGTCAGTTATTCTCCACTCGTTTCTGAGAAGGCGATTAAGCTAGCCGCACCTAAATTAGGAGTGCACACGTTTTCAAGCCTTTATGGTAAATCAACTGAAACGGACCAGAGCGAGCTGACAGGCATGTTAGCGACTTTACCCTATTAGTGTCTCTTTAGAAAGACAAGTGTTGCAGTATGAGAGTTCTACCTGAAGAGAGGCTGTGAAGTCTTCGTGTTACACGATAACAACATAAAACATTATTTATGAAATTGAGTTGGACTTAATGAATTTAGCGCAAGGATACACGTGACAACTTCCGGTTTTCAAAATAAGGTGTCTATACAGGATGCAAATAAGATTAATTGGATTATATTCACAGAAAGTATAAAACATATTACATGTGCACATTAAAAGTAAATGGACATATGTAATTTGCTCTACCGGACCCTCTCGAGCCTCGGACCCACCCACTATAGTCTCTCCAAATCCTGTGGGAAACACTGAGTAAAAATCACATTTTGAGTATTTAATTTATGCAATGGTAAAAAAAATATATATATAAAATAAATGGAAATAATGTGTACTTGTTCGGTATTGTGTATTTGACAAATTGTTTCATTATATTCATTCATTTTCATTTTGGTGTATCCCTAATGTGCATCCAATGGAAATATAACATTTCTTTGTTTCATGTATTAGTTTGAGAAATGCCGGAGTTCATCTGTCCGGTGTCCACAAATACCTGATTTTTGCAGCAGTTTCCTTCTTTCCAGCCAGAAGCTTGAGTGACGTGAAAGTCACATACATCAGTGTTTCCCATGAATTAACGAGACCATGGCGGCAGGCCACAGTCTATTTTGCTCCGCCATAGTTTCAAAATGAACAGAAAATATTTTTACACATCTCATAATAACATTTCAGACCTCTAACGTTGTGTTTTGTGGGTGCTGCTCCACATTGCTGTAAGCTCGCACGCTCACACAGTATGGAAATAAGACTAATAGGTTTATATTCACAGAAAGTAAAACATATTACATGAGTCCATTCAAAGTAAAAAAAAACCCAACAACAATAAAATGTTAGGGGAAATTACTTATTCAATTTTCTGTTCTTTGATTTAGGGTTGCTGGAAAAATATTAAATAAATTTGTTTACTTTTGTAGCTGTTTCATCACCATTTATAGCTATACATAGATTTATGATAAATAGAGCAAACATTGTCACGAGTGAAAAATGTTTTATAGATAGCCTCTTAATTTTGCACCAAATGAATGGATTTTACATTAAAATTTACAAAACTTTCTTTGGGGGGGGCATGCCCCCAGACTCCCACGAGAGGGTCCAATGCCCAACCAACATAGCCTCTTAAAATCCTGTGGGAAACACTGCATACATCATGATTTATTTGCAAAGTCTGTTTCCATTTCACTTTGCGTGTTTTTTTATTAATGTCAGACTCCACACTCATGTTTCCAGTTTTCAAACTGAAGAAACATGGCCTGCCATGCACTTGTTGTTTTGTGCTTAATCTCTCATTTAGAAATGCCTAGTTTAATTTATTGTTATTGTGTTTAGCATATTTAAAAGTCACCTCATCAATAAAAACCTTTCTCCAGAGTTTGCTGATTCATGCAGCTTCAAGCTCAATACATTCCAGTGGATGCTCTCTAAATTGATATCCTATAACAAAAACTTAGCTCTTAAGATTTAGAAAGACTTGTCCAAGACTGCAAACAGGCGCAGTAAGTAGCAAAAGAAGAGTCAGACCTTTTCCCTTAAAAGGAGAAAACAATACTAACAGTCTATGCAAAGCTGCATTCTCTTTTTTCCAAGTCTAAAGTGCGTGACATTTGGAGAATGGTGGCTCTCTGTTCCGCTTCTTTAGATTGCTTATGGTGCTGTTTCTATTCTGGCCTGTTTGTTTTTAATGTCACTGTATATAACTTGACTATATCCAGGCATGAACAGAGCATTTGGCTGCCAAGTCTATATTAAGTTTTACACATGCTTTCTTGTTCATATCAGTTTTGCCTTTTTATACTGTATATTTGCTTTTTGGTTAAACGAGTAAACATGTCATCCTTTTCATCTTCTCAATAATGAGATGCAGCATCTCTGTTTCAACAAAATCAGATCAGTGGTCCAGCACATATGACATTTTTGACTATAGCATGGCTGTCAGGCCAATCAATGTGATGCTTGTAAAATAACCTTTCTGTCTTAGTCTACATTGTCACTTTCGTCAATAAGATAGTCCAGTCTTCTATGAAAATCTGCAAGCACAACCACTACATATGTTTGGACATATTTCCAGAATTCTTAGAATTACAGTATGTCAAAATATGGTTGTGTATAACTGAAATCTCATCATCTCAGCTGTGTGAAAATCCAGAACAATCATATCCCTGATACATTTGTTTCTACAGTGATTTTTGATGTGGCTGTAATGTTTTTTTGTATGTTTAGTCACGGCACACCATTCGCTTTAGTGACCATGGGTGTGTGCATGCGCAACAAAGTCACTTAATTTTGACATATACACATGTATTACAGTTTCCTATCTCGCAATGTTAACATAAGTAAAACATTATTTGTGTATTGATTCGGATTCGCTCCCACCAAGTTTCATGCTGACAGACAAACAAACATCCTTGGCTAGGTATGAAATGATTTAAATTAGATTAATATTCTGCTCTTACTCCAAAAAGGAAAACACACAGCACATTTAATCAGATTTAGTGCCAAACTAAGTTCAACACAAGCATTCATTGGGTTGCTGTAACAATGGAAAATCCAATCATTCTCCAACCATGAAAAGGGCATGTTAAGAATTCAGAATATGAACAATGCCAAGGTTCAGTCAAATAACCATCATGGCAAAGGGAAACCACAATCCAAGACATGGAATCTCAACAAGCCATGAAGAATGTAGAAAAGTTAGACAGTAAAAAACAAAGTAGACAAAAAGTCTGCAAGGAGAAGAAAAGGAATCTTCAGAGGAGGTCTGGAGTGCACTGCCATCTTTTACACTTAAAATTCAACGCACGTGTTTGTTCAGCAAATTTGTGAAGTTGTTGCATTGAATTACATGTTGTTTATCCTAATCAATACCCTAACCCAGGGGTCTGACACTGGACACTGCACCCCTGCCCCCAAGACAGAGTTTGATAGTGCAACATTAAAACAAACTGTTATTATTCTTTGTCTTATTTCTACCTGGGGGATAATCATGCTCTAAGTTTTGGAACTACAGTTCCCATAATCTGGAGTCTTTTTAATATAGATTTTATAGACGTTTATTTGCAATGGGCATCAGAAATAACGACAGCCTGACTGATTGTAAAAACGTGCCTATCATGTCAGTGGGTTAAGATTAGCCTGAGTTATGACTCAGAGAAGGAGTACGATTTCTGATGCAAATTGCGGCAAACAGATGCTAAGGGTTTTAAAGTACCTTAATTGCCTGCATGAGCTGTGTGTGTGTCACAGCCTAAGCTGCTCCTGCAACTGCTGACCACATTGTTAAGCGGGTCAAACTGCACTTCCCGTTGTACGGGTAAACAGACAGAACCTTGAGACACCCAAATACACAATGCTCAAGACCCTAATAATTCTACTGTTTCATTACAGACGTGGAAAAAAATGTGCTTGCGTCTTCACAGTTTCAAATAAACACACACTTTTGGCAAGGCATGCAAATCATCAGCTCAAGTTACCGTCAAAGAAAACATTGGCGCATAATTTATTTCACCGTGAAATTAAGAATTTTATATGCCTTCTCGATTTATCATGCTCTAAATTTAATTAAAATGAAAGCAACATTCACGTAGTTTACAGTGATTCAGAGAGAGGCGACAGGAGGGGGTGAAGTGAGTGTGTCACTGGCCAGTTTAATTGAATACAGCGCTTGAGCTGTTGCCCAACTTGTTGTCAGTAAAGCGTCCATGTCTTGTTAAGTGTGTGTGTGTGCGTGTATGTGCGTGTGCTCATGCCTATGCAACGTTAAGTGTTCCAGGAATCAAAGTGAAATGAGAGGGAAAAAAAGCTCGAGCACCAAAGGACCTTAACTATGCCCCGAAGGGCGAGAACCCTCCTGTTCCATGCACATGTACGCACACACACAACAAAATAACCTGTAGCCCATAGGTGAACCCCAGAAAGTGGAGAGAACAGAGCTGCCAGCTGCGCGTAAAGCCTGACTGAAAAAGTGAATGAAACAGAATGACCCGTGCAGAAAAATGGCAGCCATTTCAACATTCAGAATTAGACCTGAATCAAGTATTTTATACGTTTTATTTTTTTTGTGAGATAAAGGATCAACTTACTTGAAATTGTTGATTTCCTCAGTGTGCTGTTTGACTTTTTGTGGAGATTAGAATAATGGTACACGTGAACAATGGCCCGAGTTTACAGATATAGACTGACAGTTTGTTTGAAACTGTTGTTCCACAGTCAAAGGTGGAGGACTGCTTTAGGGTAATGCTTAAATAAATATACACAGTTTAAGCACAGTAATGCTGGTCCCGCACTCAAACATGTTTGATATTTACAACTTGAAATCCTGTAGTGTGAAAGAAAGAGCCATGGAATATTGAGCCCACAATATCCAATGAGAGCGAGCTGACCAGGAAGCATCACAAACTTGTGTTATGGCTCGTGCTATAAAATGTATTTGCCATGCTCATTCTGTCTTCTCAGTCATGAGTTCAATCTTCTGACGACAACAGTCTGCATCCATGTTTGTTTGTTTGTTTGTTTTTTGAAGTCACGTTTGATCCCACAAGTTTCTGTGAGATCCCAAGTCCCTGGAATCACCACTCTGAAATCTCCAAGTGTGGGGTCTTGACTGAATCATCTGCTGTGTGTGTTCTTATGATTAATATATTAAATACTGTAAAATCTGTCGTTATGTCTGTGGTATCCCACGTTTGTAAAATAAGTAAGAGTTGAAAATCCTTTAGTGTTTAGCTGTTTCTTCTTGCATAATGAGCAATGATGCAGCAAAAATAAAAAAAATTTGAATATATGTTTTTGTAATTAAACAATCCTTTTTGAAAAATATTGTTATCTGCAACATCAAAGCGTGCATCAGTGGGTGACATGGAGGTCCTTATAGTCTGATTCAAGATATCTCAAGGGTTTTTAGCATTTAGTGTGTGTGTGTGTGTGTGTGTGTGTGTGTCTTTTGGTCAAGGTAGGAGTGTGTGAGTCATGCTGCGTACAGCTGCGGTCCAGATGAAGGAGGCCACCTGCTCCCTCCCTTTCCTTCATTTTCTTCTTGCCTCCATCATTTACACGTTCTCCCAGACATACAAACAACCTCCAATTAGGCCAACCTTGACTCACTCCACGCCTGCACACACACAGACACACATACACACACACACACACACACACTCTTATTGGGTTTGTACTCCTGGTAGTTTTTGTCTGTATTTAACAGAAAATACAGAAAGAAAAAGGGGGATAAGGGAGGAGAGAAGTAAAGAGACATTTCCCTGTAAGCGCTACATTTGATTCAGGTTGTAATATGTGCTTCACTTTGTTATTTTGCAGAGATTAAACCCAGGACTTCAGAAATCCCAGACATAATTCTTCACAAATCCTCCACACCACCCCGGCAGACAACGTTGTGGTTTTTGGCAGCGATGGGACTTAAACTTGCCATCCAAGTCATATTAGTACTAACATGCCAAGTCGTGGCTATCCAACTCGGCAAGGCAGTTGTTTGACTCAGCTGCCCGAAGAGACCTTGTATTTCCAAAAAGTCTGGAGGGAAAAAAAGTTAAAAGGAAAAAATTAACAAGCTGTTGTTTTTTTTAATGGATATCCTCACATCTTCTGTCAGCTTGTCATATATATATATATATATATATATATATATATAACATACTTTTTAGATTTAAAGGAGAATCTCAGCTTAAAGGTGATCATATTAGATAGCCTTTGTTAGCTGTTAGCTAAATGTTCATTACATTTTGAAAAAAAACTAAACATTAAAGTGTATTAATATGTAGAAGTGAATTCAGTTGCTCCCCGTGTGTTAAAATTATGCTCATACACGTTATGCATTTTACTAAATCAAACTTTTACATGAATATTTTCCCAGACAGGAATGACTGTATGCTTGTGGTTTGCATGTTTGTGTCTCATTCAGTCACGGTGGTCGTCGGTCGGACCACACTAGGTGTGTGTATGTTTCTGTGTGTGTGTGAGTTTGGATGGATGCAATGTTTTGGTGTGTGTGTGTTGTAGAGGTATACGGCTTGCATGCTTACCTTTGTGTGTGTGTGTGTGTGGTGAAGTCGACATCAACCAGGCATGTCAAATCTGAGTTTAAATAATGGCATTTCTTTGCCTAATTTCACCCGGTCAACCAACCAATCAACCTAAGTTCAGTGTCTCTCTTGATTGGTGAAGGAGATGTGATCTAAATCCCTGTAGGTAATGCCAATTACCCAGCATGCTTTTCTACTTATGTTTCATTCTAGAATTGCTATTCCTAGATCGGGTCTGTATTTGCTTCCATTTTCTGTATTTAGCCTGCAATGTCTAATGAAAGTTAAAAATATTTCACTTGTCCAACACTATTTTGCTTTTTACCCTTGACAAAGCAGGATTTCAACACATGCATGTTCAAATATCCAGTGTCTGACTGTTCCCATCCCATCAACTAAGCCATTTCTTCTGGCACATGTTTCTGGCAAACGTTGAATGTAAATGAATCACAAAGGTGCAAATTGTACCATTTATTTACCCAGTTCTTGCATTTAACCTTTCCACGTAGTCATCATAACTTACAACTTTCATAATGAATGAATTACAAAAAAGATTGGTTAATTGTACAAACACTGACTTTTTGCTGTTGTTTTGTACTTGTTTTAATGCATTTCTGGATCGTGAAGCAATCATACATTTCTTCTGATGAAATTATACAAACTAACGTGAAATCACCCATCAGCTATGCTACAAACAACACAATAATCCTTTGATTATCTGCATGATGGTCTGAAGAAATTTAATAGCTGGAGAGATTGTCGCTGTTATTAGTTGAAAGTGTTGGTTATGATGTATGATTTGAATGTATTTTTCTTTTGTCTCTCGAAAGCACAAGTTGAAAAGAAAATGTTGTGAGATCAATGAAAGCCATTACAAAAAAGCCACTGGTACAGTATGATGAAAAAGAATGCCTTGCTCCTGTGGACACAGCGTTTGTAGGAAAGCATATCAAAAAGTCTCGTCTACAAATGGTATTTCTGTGTTTATCCCTGTTCTCCATTTCAGCCTCCATACATTCCAGTCAAATGAGGCCTCCCATTGGACCCAGTCAGTAATCAGCCCACTGGCTGGCTGCTGCTGTTCTGTAATAATATTCTAATAAGCAGTGACTGCTGCTTTGATGAAGGCCTGCTACTCCTACTGCTGATCTACTGATCTACTGAACTTACTCCTACTTGGGTAATTAAATATAGCTGAAAACGAGGAAATGGACCACCAGCTCTCCTTGTTTCTGCTTTTCCTCTGACACTCCCTTTCTTTCTCTCACGTTTTTTTTTTAAAACTCGGTCTTCCTCTTTGTTTTCTGAAGCTTGTATGTGCCTTTTCATCACGCTTGACTGGTTTCTGGTTCTTTCCTCTCTTGTCTCTGTTTTTTTCCTTCTCTCTCTCTTTCTCTCTCTCTCCCTCTCTCATCTCTTTAATTTCTTATTTGTTGTTGTTTCTCAAGTCTGATAGAAGCCTAGTGCTGAACTGCTTCTGTGATCTCACTCCTACCCAGGTAATTAAATCAAGAGAGTGGGAACATGGACCACCAGTGGGAGGATGGGGAGATAGATTTGTTTTCACATTTTGAATCTCCTTTTTATTTGTTTTCTTTCACAGTTTGCTTATGAGTACCCATTTTCTATCATTTTCACTTTAACACAGTCATCTTCATCTTTTTTGATCTGTTATCCTCTCCCTTTTGTCTTGTTTAGTGTTTCGCCCTCTCTCTGTCTGTCTGTCTGTCTGTCTGTCTGTCTCTTTCTCTTTCTCCCTTCCCCCTCACGCTCTTGATTGACTTGAGTGGGTGAAACAGGCCAATTTGTTCTCCCAGGGTCTAAAATTACCTGCCTGTCTGTTTGGATGTGGAGAAGCACAGATGATTTCTGTTCTCCCATCAGTAACCGCGGTTCGTGACGTTCAAATAAAATCAAAATCAGCATTGTTTGTATAGCTCTCTCCCTGAAGAAACCTTGAGAACTGCTTGCTGTTATTTCCTGAAATGATATCAAAGTTGTTTGCGTTAGTTTGTTTCCCCCGAGGGCCAAATCAGAGCTCCATTTGCAAGCTTAACAACTTTAAGAACTGACAGAATAAAGGCAAAAAACATGAAATATTGTGTATATATAGTATATGTTTTGAGTAAAATGCTGTCTCCACATGAGTAGAGTTAAATACAATCCACATTATTACCACAAATCTATACTTGAAGGGTTAATTACTACTTCTTAAAATCAATGAGTGGTTCTTTTAAATTTTGTTCTTCTGAATCGTGGTCCAGTGAAGGCCCAGTGAAAATACAGTTAGTATGTCTGAATTAAACATAATACAGGGTGTAATTGCAGGAGGGACTTGATCAAATCATTTAGGGATTTGACTGGTTTTCTCAAAAGCGGGCTTAGCTTCAGAAGGAGGCAGAAGATTTTGACATCTAAATAGCATATATAACACAACTATTAAAGCAGGTACACAATTACTAGAAAAGACGGGCTGCCCCACGTAGGTCCAATAAAAGCATTTAAGGAATTTTGAAGTCAAGTGACTGAAATTTTTGCGTTGGACATTAATGTGTTATGTAATGGGTCTTGTGTAATTCTTATCACTTCTACAGTACAAGGTACCACAAGGAGACCCTAAAACGACCTTCGTTACTGTAGACCCGGCCCCGGTTCAATGTTCTGTTGAAGAAAGCTCTGCTGAGAGATGGTTTCAAGATGGCTGTAATATGACAGATAAAGTGCTACTCTGCGGAGGCTTAGGAAGGTGTGAGTGAGTAGTTTTTGGTCTCATTCCTGGCTGTGTCTGGCCCTTGTTCAGCTCCTGTTTCACTGTTCTGCCGGCCCTCATACTGGGGGTCTGGAATTAAACAAAACAAAACAAACATAGCGCAGATTCCATTGTGTATGTGCGGTTTTTAAACTTGGCTATTCGGGGTCATTCCGGCTATTCCTAGATGTAATTTCGCACACACACACACACACACACACACACACACACACACACACACACACACACACACACACACACACACACACACACACACACACACACACACAGATACTCAATATCCAGATGAAATAACACTGCCTCTGTGTTCTAAGAGGTGTATTAATACTGGCACTGCTCTTTCGGATTAGGAAAAAGACAGCAGATATTTCTAGACAGACATTCTAATTTTACTACTTTGCATTAAAACACATTTGGAACAGATTTTTTTTCGAGCCTCTAAAGATCAACAGTTATTGTTTTTTGTGTGGTTTTAAGAGCCAAGGCTTTGTGGCTACATCTTCCAGTCTCCAGCGTGCCTGGCCTTTTGTGCCGTTTCTTTGTGTGAGGAATACTTTTCCACCTCACTAGCTGCGCCACTTGCCTGTTTTCCCTGCTCATTCTTTGGATGAGAGTGTGTTTTTTCTTTGTCAGTGTGAACATTATTTCATCTCTCCCCCGGTCTGTGGAGACTGGTGAGGTGGGATGACCTGAGCTTCGGTGGAACAAAATATGCTTGTGTGTGTGTGTGTGTGTGTGTGTGTGTGTGTGCTTGTGAATGTTATTGTGTGTGTTTCTGTTAGAACAGACACTTTTTAGCCAATTTTAGCCTAACTTTTTACTACCATTCTAACTAGGGAAAATAATCGACCTGTAATCAAATCAGATGAATTATAAATTCATTGTGTTTAAGGGTAACAGGCAGTGCCTTGTAATCCAGCTAGGAGTGTTACAAATAACCATGACACGAAACCGTCATCCACCAAGTAATGTGTGGAAGCGTTTTTGATTCGACAGCATAGAAGGAAAAATCTTGGATAAAGGCAGAGACATTTTATAGAAGAGACACGCCACTCAATCACATCCTCGTTACAATTCTATTTATTGCAGATATTTGCAAAAATCCAATTTAATGCATCCCTATCTACAATCTTTCCATGTACCTCCTGGCAGCTGCGAAAGTACCCCCTCAGGTACGTGTACCCCTGGTTGGAAATCAAAGTCCTTGCAGGGTGTACTAGGTGGGCTCTTTTGTTAAAAACAAACCTCAAGTTGCAGTGTTGATGCTGTTGTGGTTGTTTCAGGCACTTGTGAGACGCTGAAATACGATCTGGGAAGACCTGTTTCAATGATGCATCCAAGAATTTGAAGGCTTATCCGATGTGGGGTGGCGATGGCGCAATGTGTCCCTGAACAAGACACTTACCCCTAGTTGCTCCAGAGGCGTGCGACCTCTGACATATATAGCAATTGTAAGTTGCTTTGGATAAAAAGCGTCAGCTAAATAAATGTAATTTCAAAACACTGCATTGTGGTTTTTAATGACATAGGATGACTGACATAGGAGACAGGATTTTACATGCTTAAAGGATCACAGCAACAATTCTTCCTCCATTGTGATGACCGCTAGGTTAACAGTAAAAACACGCTGTTGACATTACAAACAAATCTGAACGCATTGCTTTGTTGCAAAAGTTGAGGCAGGTTCAGCTTTTTTGCTGGAGCCCTCTTCTTCGGCACCAAGTGTGTTTCATGCAGTAGTGTTGTCTGTGTGTACATGGCCTCACAGGTAGCTCATCTGCATGTTCTCATAGTTTTCTTATTTTCCTTTACCTGCCATTCACTGTGCTAATTGCCAAAGTAGAACTTTTACAATTAATTTTTACTTTACTTTAGCATCTCGCAGCAAGAAATACACTAAGTGAATCAGGTAAAAATTCCTGTGTATTTCTTGGTTAAAAGGATAAGCCACACGTTTGAGTCTGTGTGTTTCTTGTCTTCCCTGGGCCGATGACACCAGTCTGATCCCTGTTATAATCCACAAGCAAGACACCTCCACACATTTCCCCTAAGGTCCCAAATAAAGTCACCTGCTAATACAACGTTTATTAGTCCACAGAGCCGCTGCAAACTCCAAATCTTTCACAAGTGACTTGTTATTGTTTTTAAAGCTCTGTTTATACTGCACAGCCCCTAAAACCGAGCCCCTCTCTGGGCTGCGACCCAAATGCTTTATTAGCTAGATAAGTGTTGGGTGGCCAAATCTGAAAGCGTGATTGTATGTGCTGAGCGTGTGTGCATAGAGAGTGTAAGAAACTTTTACAGAGTTTATATATTCATGTGCTTGCCTGCTTGTGTGTGTGTGTGTGTGTGTGTGTGTTTAGACCAGTTTTGACCAGCTGCTGTGGCTGTGGCGTGGTTGACTTCACCTCTTAAAAAGTTCGTGGGGAGGTGATTATAGCATTACATGTTTGTTTGTTTGTTTGTATGTCCATCACAAGCACGCACACATAAGAGAGGGAGATAAAGTTAAGTGTAAGAGGAGGAGACTGGTTATAAAATCAAAGAGCCCTCTTGATCAAGTTAACATTTTCCCTGTTGTTGTTTTTTATTGTTTACATTAAGGGACGACCAGGGCCTTTAATAATAATAATAATAATGATCTTTATTTGTAGAGCACTTTTCAAAAACAAGTTACAAAGTGCTTTAACAAGTGTAAAGACAATAATACCCAAAAAAACAATAATACAAAAACAATACAAGATAAAGAAAAGAAAAGACTAAAATACACGTATAAGATAAATATAAAATTAGTAAAATAGAATAAAATAAAAGGGATAAAATAAAGTCAAATAAGATCGGGAAAGGCTCTCCTATAAAAGTATGTTTTAAGAAGGGACTTAAAAGAGTTCACTGACTCAGCTGACCTGATTTCCTCGGGCAGGATGTTCCAGAGCCTCGGGGCCCTGACAGCAAACGCTCTGTCCCCTTTAGTTTTCAGTCGAGACTCTGGAACAGACAACAGACCTCTGCCAGAGGATCTCAAGGTACGTGCTGGTGTGTATGGGACTAAAAGTTCAGAAATATAACAAGGCGAGAGGCCATGAAGAGCTTTAAAAGTGATCAATAGAATTTTAAAGTCAATTCTAAAATATACTGGGAGCCAGTGTAGTGAAGCTAAAATAGGAGTAATGTGGTCATATTTCTTTGTTCTGGCAGCTGAGTTCTGGACAGTCTGGAGTCGATCAATAGATTTTTGGGTTAAACAGGTGAAAAGGCTGTTGCAATAATCCAGGCGTGATGAGATGAAGGCGTGTAAAATGGTCTTGGTGTCCTTAAAAGTTAACATAGATCGAATTTTTGCTATATTTCTAAGTTGATAAAAACATGATTGAACAAGCTTTGTGGTGTGCTGCTCGAAATTTAAATTACTATCAAACCAAACACCAAGGTTCTTTGCCACAGGCTTAATGTGATTTACTAGGGAACCAGCAGATGGCAGTATTTGATTTGCCATCTGCTGGGACCCAATGACCAGGATTTCTGTTTTGTCTGAGTTCAGCTGGAGGAAATTATTTGACATCCATTTTTTAACTTCACAAAGGCAGTTGTTAAGTGAACTCAGCATTCCAGGGTCTGTGGATCTGACGAGCAAGTAGATTTGTGTGTCATCAGCATAAATATGAAAAGAAATGCCATGTTTATGGATAATATGTCCAATGGGAAGCAGATACAAGGAAAACAAAATGGGTCCTAAGACCGACCCCTGAGGTACACCATATTTAGTTAAATATGGTGCAGAGACATAGTTGTTTACGGATACGCAGAACTTCCTATTTGACAGGTAGGATGAAAACCATTGTAGGGCAGTACCAGAGATCCCCACCCAGTGCCTCAGTCTGTCTAACATGATGTTGTGCTCAATTGTGTCAAAAGCAGCGCTAAGGTCCAGGAGTACCAGGACTGAGCACATGCCATCATCAGCAGACATTAAAAGGTCATTGGTGACTTTAAGCAGGGCAGTCTCAGTGCTGTGGTACTTCCTGAAACAAGATTGAAACTTTTCAAATATTTTGGTATTTTTAATAGGTTCTGGTAGAAAGGGTGTAGCATTACTGAAGTAGTAAGTTTTTGTGGTGGCCAGGATCCCTGAAAGCCATCCCCGAGAACAATCATTTCAGCCTTGTCAGTGCAGCACAATGATGTCACCAAGTCTTTTCTAGCAACTTCATTCTGGATAAAGTACATTTTTCCAAAGTAGATTTCCTCATTCACACATGCTGCTTGGCTCACTCTTTTCTGGCTGCATGTGTGAGGCCTATGCTTAAAGTTGCCTATCAAAACATAAAATTTTTTGATAAGTTTATTCAGTCACACAGTTATTTGATTCTATTGTTGCTGAATTAAATCTTGGAAGCAGGGAAAGAAGTTATCTGATTAGCAGATAGATGGACAGTGAAAATTGCTCAGCAGGTGACAACCCTACATGTTTGATTAGCCATTCAGGTGAAAATGATTAATCTTCTGATAACTTTCTAACTACTATCTGCACACTCGACCTAAAATAAGGTGCTGCATTATTTTAGTGTGAGCTCGACATTCTCAGGTTTCCCTTCTTGAGCTGTTTGCCAGTTAAACATCAACACACCCAGCCTAGCTCAATGAGAATAACAAGACTACCTTAATACATTCCTCTCGTTTCACAGATATGTTGAAATTGATTCATTTTCATTCTCCACGCAAAGAGAGTGAGCCCAGAGGACTACAGTTGGTTACGCCAACACTTAATTGCCTTGTTAACTCAGTGTAAAACACACTTTACCCAAACTCAACAAAACAAAATAAAAATCACCAAAACCATCCTAGTTAGTCTTTCCACTGTTCCAACAATCACCAACTCTGGTTTGGTTGAAATAAACCCTTAATTGACTGAGTTAGATGTGAAAATAGTCTGGCTCGAGATGTGTTTCCCCCTTGCTGCCTCTGTCTGCTGTTGAATGAATGAACAGGGCTGTGGGAATCAAGTGGTCTTATCTTGGTGACCCTTTTTCCGTACAGGACTAGAGATGTAACCAGTGCTAAATTTTCTAAAGCTCTGCCCTATTTTAAGAGATTGCCATGAACTGGAGATCAGTTAAATTTAGCCAAATTGATATATTTTATAAAACTGATGCATTCATAAAATAGTTCACCAATTACTGTACTTGACAACTTGAGCAACTTGCGTCCTCATCTCAATCACTGCATAAGGGAAACCACAATATGTAAAACCAACATTAAAATTATCCTGAACCTGATTGCCACAAATAGCGTGAAAGCTTTAAAAAAAATACTGATCCATCTTTGCTCTATGCGATACACAACTCCTCCTTTTAGGAAAATTAAATACTTAGGGGTGTTAAGTACATTTTGATTTGTGTTGCAAATAATAGCTGATTGGCCGATTAGACCATCGTAACTCAAGGTCCACTGATTAGCTTTGTCCAGAGGTTCCAACTGCATTTTTTTATATTTCCGAGGTCAAAGTAATAGAGCATAAAATGTGACAAGATAAAAATGTGTTTAAGGTTATTAAATTGTACACTCTGACTTGTGAACAACGTACTGTATTGCTTTTCTTCACTTGGACTTTCCAGACAGAGGTTAAATACACTAAAAGTCCCACAACCCTGCTGTGTTTAATTTTAAGTCAAGATTTGCAAACTTTAACTTACAAAGCCAAAAGTTGCTCCTTTGACAAATAATGAAAAACTGACTTTACAGGCACTGACAGTACCGAGGGAAATTTTTATGGGGATATGGGCACATTTTCTGGTTCGGAGATGTCAACGCCCCAGTGAAATAAAGGATGCAGTAAAGTTCAAACACAAACATTCAGCCTTCAGATTTTTTCCTTATTCTGGTTTCAAGCTTTGTGAGAGACGTATTCCTGTTCACAATGATTATCTGAACTGTGTAAGATCTTCAGAATAACACATGGTAATTTTGTTTAGAGTGGCTTTTCTCTTTAGTGTGGAGCTTGTCAAGAGCGATTAAGATGACATCGACTTGCATCCTATATGGAGCATATATTTGTGTCAAATATTTCAGAGACTACAGTGTATCCTAGTATAATCTGCTAGTGGTTTCATACGGTTGTTTTTTTCTACTGTAGTAAGCCACTCCCTCTGTCTTTGTTGCACTTTCTTGCTCTTCTTCTTAACTCTTCCGCTTTCTCATCTCCTTCATCTTCCCTCATCTTTCCATCTCCAACTCATCTTCTCTTCTCTCTGTTTCTCTCTGTTTAGTAGGTCAACATGTACAGCCTCCTCTCCACATTAATTGTTGTCTTGCTGTATCACGCAACCATTCACAGCTGGGACTCATTAGACCTGTGTCTGTGTTTGTCTGAATGTGTGTGTATCTGTGTGTGTGTTTGTATAAGGGTTTGTGTGTGTGTGTGTGTGTGTGTGTGCGCACCAGGCCGGGGTAATTCCCCCTTTGTCTTTGATGAGCAGGTTGGTCCAAGGCTCCGGGCTGAGTTCTGTAAGATGCTTCACACTTGGATGATTACCTGGTGTTTGTAGTTTTCCACGCATTGCTTCTGTCTCTCATGTGTCATGTCAAAAGCGGGACTGCAAAATAATGCTGAGAACTTGATGTACGTACGGTTGCTTGGAGGCCTGAGGTACTTGTTGTAGTGTGAGATGCTCATGAGATTTGTCGCCTGTCATCGACTCTTTGTTCTATCTCAATTCTATCTACACCATGTAATATGTAAAAGTGATGTCTGGCTGAAATCAGGATACAAGGCCATGCAAATCCATCTATGACATGTAATATTTTACACACTGCATTTTAGAATTGTATCTGTTGAAGATGTCTGCACGCCTTGTGTCTTTTTTTACTTTTATACTACTGGATCCTCTCTACAGTGCTGCAGCAATTCGTCTGAAAAGTTGTTTACTGCCAGACAAATCGTGGTCAAACCAGAGACAGACAAAAAAACAAACAAAACCAGATTCAAATAGACTAAGAAAATGGACCTAGGTTGAGAAAGTTTGTTTTTAAGCTTGCCTGTTATCTTAGGGATCACTGATCCAGTGGGAAAAACTGCTGATTGATACAAATTGGCTTAGTGGTAAATTTAACCATTGCCCAGTTCACTTCAGCAGCACAGGACTTTGTAACAATTGTAACTGAAATTTATCAAAATGCCAATCATTTTATTTTACCACCACAAAGGTTTACTGAAGCACTGAAAGGGCTGGTGCGATTAATTGAATAATTAGTCGATTAACAGGAAAAAGCTTGCAAAACATTTAAAGATGTCACCTCACTTTTTAAAAAAAAAATTTAAATAATTTTTTGACATTTATTTTTAGACCAAATGATTAATTGAGAAAATAACTAGTAGACTAATAATTTCTAGTTGCAGCCTTACATAAAATAAAGTTACAGTAACTCAATTGCTATGGAAGATTTTATTGGACTTACTTACTTAATAATTGTAACCCACAGAAAACAATCCACAAATGTGTACTATGATGCGCAAATCTTCAAATGTGTATTTTTACATTTGTGATGTAAAATCATTTCCACAAAAATTTTTGCGCATTTGCAGATTGCTTTCTGTCAATTTGTGGGTCATGTTACATTTGTAACTTCCTTTTTACGCATTTGTGGAATTCTGTCCAATGTGTACTGTGGAGATCTAAAAAAAAGAATATACACAAATATCTCACTACCCAAAACATGTATTTTTACATTGGTCATATCCACAAAAATACAGTGCATATTTTATTTGCACACACAAAGTGTTATTGAAGCACCTCCTTTTTATGCATTTGTGGAATTTTGTCCACTCTGTAACACAGAGATCTGTAAACAGAGATCTGTAAGTGTGAGAGCAGTTTATTAGCTACGCCAGCAGGTGGCGGTAGCGACATTGTCTCCCATGAATTTTAAGAATATCCACTGCAGTACCCATGGTCACCTGTAGGAGACAATAACTTCTGCTTCTGCTGGACCACTAGACTATACTCCATCTAAACTTTTCTGTACAAGTGTATATAGTTCACTACTGAATACTTTATCACTGTATTTGTTTTACATTTGTATTTATTATTTAATAGACTACATTTGAGTACTGTTGTACCTACTGTTTGTAGGAGCTATTGTAAACCCTATGTATAAGGTTACGCACCTAAAAAAGTACAGTCAATGTCTATTTCCCGTTCAGCTTTTGCATGAAAAACTGTACTTTCTGTAAGGCTCATGAGTAGGGTTTACATGACACCTCAACAGCTCCATAAGTAGCTACTCAGAATATTGTCCTAGATTTAAGACTAAAACAGGGAGTCTTTCAGGACATGTGGATGTCTAGGGCAATACTGGAGATCTATCTTGGGCTGCCGTTCCCAACCAACCCAAGACAGACATTACTGGGGGACCTCTTAGACAACATCAGGGCAATGTTCACTTTGTCAGAATAGCCCTATTGCAGCTAATAAATGAATAGCCATTTGCTGGGGTTCTTTAGGGTACTCCAGCTAAAAGGGTAATAAATAGTTTTCACCATAAATTATTTGCATCGATGCTTCGTTTCATCCATATAACTATACAGCACAGTGTTTCGCACAGACATTTATTACCTCTCACACATCGTGATTACGCAGTGAACACGATGTGATTATAATGGAGCTGTCGCACGGGGTACACGCAAAATGCTGCACAAGACCGGTGAATAGCAGAGGAACAGAGAGAAAATTTTCAACAATAAGCCTCAGTTTAGCTGGAAATGTACAGTGTAACTTACAGTGACTAATGAGACTGCAGCTCTGCAGCTTCTCAAGATTAAAGCGGAGCTACCATGTGTAACATTTTACACATCACAAATGTAAAAATACACATTTGTAGATAGGGAAATATTTGCGCATCATAGTACACATTTGTTGATTGTTTTCTGTGGGTTACAAATATTAAAGTCCAATAAAATCTTGCATAAATTACCAGCATTGTATTCCAAAGAGGCACAATCTCAAACATGACGCTACATTCATGTTGGTAATTATTTGCATTTTGATTGAAGGACCACTGTATTGCTCATGATATTAACTCTCTCATGTCCAGTCAAATTTTGGTAAAGCCAGGACCCACAACCATTTAAATTAAACACAGTATAGAAACAAGAACTCCAAAGTTCACCAGGTACCTAGGTAGTTTGGGTCTAGTCCTTGAGTGTTCACATCTGTCTGAACACCTATAATATAACTCTTGGGCTCTGAGACATGTGTTAAACAAAGTGGTTGCGATGCTACTTGATTGAGCATTTGAATATGCAGCTACATATCACAGACATAAGATGTCATGCATTGGGAGCAAATCAGTTTGTGTCAATACTTAATTTCCTTTTGGAATAACGGATATTATTTATGTGCAACAGCATCGCCAGAATTACCCAGCATTTTCACCCTTTCCCTCCTTCATTTTAATTAAGTCTTGTCTTCAGTCTTCCCACATGTGCAGGGTGAGCCAATACTTGATATCAGATATACAGTTTCATTTGTACACTTTAAACCCACGGTGTACTTCGACACACACACAAACAGATGCATGAGGTGAATCATCATCACAACAAGAAATATTCTTGGCCCCAGTTAACATGACGTTGGCCAGATGTTTCTCGACGTTTGCATATTACCACTGACGTTTGCATATTACCACTGTCATATTCAGCCAACAAACATCTCTTTTTACCTATTACAGTCAGCTGGAGTGCGTGTTTGTTGCTTGGTGCATTTGAATTTCAGAGACTAAAGGGGATCCACAATCAGGCTCCTGGCCCTCATTATCCACATGAGGATGGAAGTGTTGTCAAACCTTTAATCATTTTATACTGTACATTAGGGTCGGGCAATAAATTATCACAATATAATTCTCCTGAAAATCAATATAAGAAATGTTCAATAAATGTTTAATTCATTTGAATCACAAACAAATTAGCACTTATTTTTTCTTGTAAGATTATTTATTTTGTTGAGGAAAACGGACTGAAAAAAGATTTTACTTAATTTTACTCATGCATATTTGTTGAAAAAAGATCTTATCGTAATTGTTTGGAATGTTCTACCTCAGATTTGTTAAGTCCACTGTTGGGCAAGTGTTTGTCAACTTCATGTTAAACATAAAGAATATTTTAAATCAACAATTAATCATCTGGTTTCTTCAACTTTCACTCTTTAAACTTGAAAGAAATAATGATTTGACATTTATCCTGATAATTATTGATATCAAATGATATGAAATTTTTACTGTGACAACATTTTTAACCATATCACCCAGCCCTACTGTATGCAGCTATATGTTTAATATCTGTGGATTCAAGGTGCTATTCGCGGTCTGTCAATGTTTAGTTCTATGTTGTATCAATGTTTTTTTCTACCTTTCTTTGATTTTTGTAGATAAATATGTCCATGTGACTTAGCATATCCTCCAGCAGCAACATCTGACGAATTAGTACAAGCCATGTGGTACTTTTAGTCAAATCCATTGTCGAATATTCAGTGGGTCATCAACCTTGAGCAAGATTGGGACAGGATTTCCACGCTGAAGTCCACACAGCAGAATGTAGAGCAATCACGCTGGAGCACATAAACAGAGCTGCAGCACTCACTGTGGGATTCATCAATTACTCCCCATTTTCTGCTTTGCTTCCATTCCGCCTGAACTTGTGCCCAAACAGGATTGAGGAGCAAGACCACATCATAACCCTGTGGGGAGTTTCAATGTGTTGGCGGTGCTCGGTCCATTCATTCACCCAGCTTTGATTAATTATAGGTTAAAGATGCCTCAAGGTTTGTGGCCATACATACATGTAAGAGTTCAAAGAGGGGAACCCCTGGAGGGTACCTCCCGCACTGTGAATAACAAGATCCTGCCATTTGTCTATGGCTGTCCTTGTGCATGGATTTATGGATCACTCTAGTGATTCATAAATTGTTTTGTGGAGTGTGTTGTTAAAGCACTCCTTCACCTCTGGGGGTGGGAAACACTTGTACGAAGTAATCTGACATATAATATTCTGTACAGTTTGTGGCGTGATGATGTAAAACAGACATTCAGATGTTATTCAGTGGTATCCAGCAGGAACAGGAATGTCTTATCCTGTCTTATACAGTAGGTGATCGGACATCAGGTTGTGATCTATCTCCCAGAAGCATTTCAACAGCTACCGAGAAGCAGCAACTTCCCTCACAGTATCATCACTTACTGTCTTCAGTATCTTCCTAGTCAAACAATAAGATGTCTGTATTGCATTATACATATTTAGCACATTCTCACTGATATAAATGAAGTGCACAAGATAATCAACACAAACTACATCCTACCGAAGTTTAAACGAAAACTAAAAATAACTGCAAGAGATGCACCGATTGATCAGCCAGTGACTGGAATCGGCCAGTTTTCAGCTAAATCAGCCATAACAGGTGACCGGGGCCGATCTGCCTCACATGTCCTGTCCGTAAAGACCCATCATGAAGACACAGTGCTTGTAATTTGTAATACCTGTAAAGCCAAAACAAGCCATGTTTCCCTATGCAGACTTGGGCGGACCGCCCAGGTATATTAAGATTCGCAATAGTATTTGGCGACTCATTTTAGCCATTTTAACCCACGACGCAGAGAATATTTTACAAGCACAGACCAGGAAAAGCAAGAGTGGACACATTTTTTGGTGCCGATGTCATTGGGTACCATGTTAATGTAATTAAAAACAAGCCTCCACATGAGGCTCACCTGCTGCTGTGAAAATGGAATCGTGGGTGAAAACAAATCCAAAATGTGTTTTTTTGTTTTTTGGGTGACTTTGTGAGTAAACTCTAAAATAAGGTGGAGAATTAAATAGAATTAAAATGGTGAGATAAGAAAGAACCTACTAGAAATAGGGGAATGTATTCTTTCAGATATTTTCAAATAAAAAATACTAATATATGCCCCACCACTGTTACTCTGCCATTTTGTGGTAAACACTGAGCCGTGTTATGCAGAAATTTATTTGTATAAACAAGCTCTGTCCAGTAGCCCAAACATGGGACACATTTTTATTTTGAAATTGAGTGAGTGAAGTTCATGTAACCTGTTGCAGTTTTGGGGGAAAAGTTATTTAGTAAACTGTGTTTTATTATATAAACATATTAAATGGACCCCAGGAAGAATAGCCAGTGCATAAGATGGTGTTGATGGGGATCCGGATAAATAAAGAATTTTTCATTAAAGAAAAGTTATGTTTGTGAATCCTGTCAATTACAGATCTTAGAAAGAAGAAAATCTAAATTTGCCAAAGTATAAATCGGCAGACCAGACTAGGAGAAATTGGAAATCTGAATCGGCCAGGTAATATGCAATGGGTGCATCTGTAATAAATGGCATAAAGATTGGATTTATTGCAGGAATGTTAATACTGCATTGGTTGTAGCATGGTTTACCTAATAAACTGGCAACTGAGTGTACTGTAAATACTTGTCCTTCTTGCATCTGTGCTGTATTTCCAAAGTGAGATTTGCTATTTTTTCTTGACGGTAATGGGAAGTAGCATCAGTGCAGCAAGTGAATACGCACATGAAAATAAATGTATCATCATAATTAAGTAGTCCGTCCATCCTTCCCGCTCTCCTTCTCTCCCTGCGGTCCCTCATCCCCCTCTTTTGAAGTCAGTCCCTGACTCTTTTTAATCAAGTGGAGGACCTGTGTTTTAAAGCCAAGGTAAGATAAACTCTGACTAAAGACTACATCTGGCTGGGAGAGCGCTGCTAGTAAAACAACGGGAGAGAGAAAGAAAGAGAGAGAGCCAGTAAGATGTCAGGGTGAAGAGAGCTACAGGCAGAGCAGGGTGATCAAGACAGTTGCGCAGTGAGAAGGGTATAGAGTAGAGAGCTAGGAAGCAGGATGAAGGAGTGAATGAAAAACTGTAAATATGAGTTAAGAGGGTTAAAAATTGTACGTCCCATTGCTTCTGAGAGCATAGCTGTACGGCTGCATATTCTCCACCAAAAATAAGCCGAGGTGGAACAAAGAACGCCAGATAAACAAAAGCTGTGTAGCAACAGCAGAGATAATATACAGTATTTTATATGGTCGCTGTGAGAGCACAGATGTGGTATCCTCATATGTGCTAATCCTCTATCTATGTGTACTTATATCATAGTTCATCTCACAATCTGTCACTTTGAAATAGTCTGTGGGAGCAAATTTAGGAAGCTGAGAACTCTGGCTATTAGCTTCCTTATCATTTTTTTGTGCAAATTTGACTTTGTAGGGTTTAATCTGTGACTTTTTATGCTGCCGTCTTGGCCAGGTTCACTTGACAAAAGGGGCCCCTGACATTAATGAGTCTTTACTGGTTAAATATAGGTAAAAGAAAAAAGAAAAGGTAAGTGTTTCAGAATGCACAACAAGTTTTTTTTAGTTTAAAATCTTTCTATTGTTTTCTTAAAGAGAGCTTTCTCACAAAAGTCTCATTGTTAATTTTAAAGAAGTTCTTAAATTTTGTAATTATGTGTGTACAGTTTATTGAACATTTGCAAATGTTTGTATGGCTATAAGCATATCAAAACTATGTGTGCTTGTGTGTGTGTGTGCGTGTGTGTGTGTGTGTGTGACGGAAAGTACTGTGAAAGCTTTTTAAAAAAGCTTGGGCCTTCTATCCAATCCATTTTTATGCAAGAAAAGGCACAACATCATAACGCCCGCCATGTGGAGATTGTTACTATGGAAAGAAAAAGCAAAAGAAGCTGCTTGTGAATGCAGGTCGCACATGCTGGCCTCTGGAGAAGACAGACGGCTCACACACACACACGCACACACACACACAACAAGGATATTGGACAGTTACCAGAGAGACTCAGAGATAAGGAAATTGTCTCTTCCCCCCGTCTCATTTGGCTTGTTTTCTCTCTAAACAAACACCCGGCAGCAGCACAGCGTTTAGGAGCCCTTTTATGAAATAGTCTGACATCCCTTATGGGACACACACAAACGCACACACAAGTAAAACCCCAACAACAACTCAATTTTTGACATACAAGTACAACAGGGGTTAACCAATTCCAGCCAAACAACACTTCCCGCCAAATTCAGCAGCTGCAAACTCAAAACACTTTGAACTGCTGGAGGTCCCCACCAAACGCCACCAGAGGCACTGTGGGTCACGAGCTATCTCACATCTGGATCTGTAGGTGACTTGAGGGGATCAGATGAAGAATGCCAGTCAAAACCACCACTGTCCTCGTACAGTCTCTTAACTACAGTGAGCAAACGCCGGGGTGGTTAGTTGTCCAATTGCAGCTCCCCGTGATGCACTAGAGACAAAACACTCTGATGCACACATACTGTCGATCCTAACCGCTAACAGTACATGCAGCAATGGCGCTTTTACAACACGCATGAATGCCTTCTTGCTCACACTCACACATGTACCCACACAGAGTCTGGGCACAGTATTATGAGTGACGTTGTGGTTGCCTGTCCTATTCTTGTTCTGCCATAACCACTGTTCCCTCCATAGTTAAAAAAAAAAAAAAAAATGGATGTAAGGCTGACAGCATTAGACTCAGGCCGCAAAGTCTCCAGCGACCTGCGGTTCCTATTAGCCGGCCATCATTTTTGACAGTCTAATAAAGCCAAGTCTTTTCAGGAAGGGCTTTTTCCTTTTGTTTTCTCTTGTTTTGAGCTTTAGTTTTGAAGTTAACGTCTGGTACTATTGTCCACAGTGTCTAGAAAAATATGAGCAAGAATGTACTGTGGAACGGTTTGTCTTTAGTTTTATTTGTTAAAGCTGTAGCAGTGATGATTTGTGTGTCCATGTGTGAATCAGGTTGCCAGACTGTAGGGACACCCTCAGGGCAGGAGCCAGCCAGTGTCTGCTAAGGACACAATATAGCTACTGTAGCAAGCAAGCACATTAGCTATAGTGAAGTCACCTGCATGAACTTGAACATGGATTTTTACAGTATCTTGTATGCAAGTCAATATCTCACTGCTATTAGAAAGGGAGACTGTTAAGATCAACTATAAGTTGTTGTGAACAAAGCATTATTGAATTAATAAAGTAAAACAATATATCCAATATGAAAAGATGAAATTAAAATATTGCATTTCTCATCATACGCCAGTTTGACATGTCATGTAACAGAAATTATTAATAAGATTACACTAAGCTTTCACTCATGACTTTGATTAGGAATTCAAGCTGTGTGATTAATGGCAAATGATTGTGTCTCATACAACCTTGGGGGCTTGAAAGCACTATACTACATAATTAAATGCAATAAATGTGTTTTGGGCAGTCATCGTTGCTATTATCTACATTCGCCCTGTATGACGGCTGGAATTGGGGACATGGGGCCAGAAGCTGTTTATTGCTTTCATATGGAGCCAACATGTGTTTTACATTTGCCATGAGATGGTTTTTTTTACTGTAATATGTATACTCACTCAGGGTTCTCTTACCGTCACCACACTGCATCATTTGTTAGTAAAACTAATACTAGAACTAAGAAATGAAAACGAAAGCTTGTCTTAAATTAGCTGCACTTTGATACAAGTAAAATGTAAACGAAAACAAAATGAAGCTTGGAGTTACAGTCCTGCATCACCTGCATGAGAATGGCTGCGGTTTGTTTATAATTCATCAAGAACATCTATTTGGCTGCTTTTGATTAGTAGATTTAGCAGCGGTTTGAATATCATTTCAGTGTAAACAAATCCCCCAAAATAGCCAAAACATTCTTTCCTCGACTATTACAGATTTTGAGTCCTATGAAGGCCCCTGTTTTGTTTGTCTTAGCATGTTAAACCTGTATTATAATGCAGAAAAGTTAGAGATGGTTTCTGCTGTCCAGCGATGAAACGCTGGCATGGAGCACTTGCAGAATATGACATCAATGGGACGTCTTCTACTGTGCTGAAAACCAAAGTGCATCACTGAAAACCTCATCAGTGTTCCTGCGGGCTCTGTGCTGCAGGACCACATCATGCATGTACGCACATGTGTGTGCGTTCACATACACCACAACCAAACCATCACAGGACTCATCTTCTCCATGATTACCCTTTTGTGAGGCCCAGCTGTAGCACGCTCGGTTGAAATGAAGCAGGCATTGTTTTGTTCTGAAGCAGAGAGAGAGCAAGAGAGGAGGGGAGAGAGGGTGGGTGAAATTATTTTGTAAGGGGCCCATCTGCTCTCACCAAGTAAGATTAGTGGGTTAGCAACTTAACTAACGACTTAACCCCGACCTTTTGGTTTGTAAAGTAGTGCTTCATGCTGAAGTGGATCGTATAATCATGAACGAACGAACCTGCTCCCAAGCAGTTTGTGTTGAGACTATTGGATCCAGATTTACTGAAAGCCTCCGCTGAAGAAAGTGTATTTAAAAGATTGAGTTTTTAACTATAAACTCAATATTATATATACTATATATTTTAATTAGTTTAACAGTCAGTTAGGGAAAGTCACTTTTCAAACTACCTGTGAACTTAAACTGTGTTACTTAGAGTCCCAAATCCAATTGAATTATATTATATATTATAAATAAAAATAAACTTGCCAGGAGTACCTTCCAATTACCTACCTCTGAGTAGTAGTATAGTAGTATTATTTATTTATTTTATTTATACTTTAAGAAATTCACAAATAACTTTTTTTTGACAGCACTGACAGAACTTCCACTGTGTGAGGTACTTTTGTTGTGCAGCCTTAATCCAGTCAGCTCTTCTAAATTCTATTCCAAAGGACTTTAACCTGAAATAGGGTTATATCTCAATTACAATTTGTATTAGCATTGAAATAAAGGCTGTGAAATGGAAAATCACCTGTTTCTACAGTTTTTTTTTTTTTTTTTTTTAAACCTGTCCTGCCCAGCAGCCTGGTATAGAGTATAATGACCTGGATACCATATTGTGCCAGACAGATTTTACTTTAACAAGAGAGTATTAAAATACTCCTTTGTCTGTTTTATTATTTATTTAATTATGTATTGATTTGTCACCGGGCCGGACAGGTGGGCAGACACGGGGATGGGGGGGCACAAACAGACAGCACAGAGAAAGGACAACACCTGTAAGAGAAGGGGGATGGAGGGTGGGGACAACAGGGAAAAGCTGTTGCAGAAAGCAACGAAACCTGCAATAGAACAGAGAGGGGGGCTTGGGGAGGAGAAAAACACAACAAACAAACACAAACAAAAACAAAAACAAACAATAAAAATAATAATAATAGTAAAAGACAACCAGCCGAACAGCAGCAATGAACAGCTGACATAGTAAGACAACTAACAGAAAAATTAAAACAAGAAACAGTCACACACACTAAATAAGCAACACAGCACAGCCACGAGAGCTGGAATAATAATTAATTTAAATAAGTAACTGAAAGAAAAGCATCAGGAATAATTCTACCAGGGACAAACCTAAAACCTGTTTCTACTGTTAATCCTGAGTTGACGTTAGAGGTTCCAGATTATCTTCCTAAAAAATTTTGTCACCACTTAAGCTTCATTGATGCTTCTGCATTAAGGGGTAACGCCGTTACCTACAACAGCTACACATCCAGCACAACAAGTTCAACACTTTGGGACTCCCGTGAACACCTTGCATTGACCGGAAATACAGTTTTATTGTGAAACTATGTTGAACTTAATTCATGAGGCGTCCCTCTGGTATTCATAGCTTTGTGAATATACAGTGCAATGCATCACAGGCCTCGACAGTGTGGTTCACCAACACAGACCCCTCTTAGTACAAAACCACATATTGCTTATTACCACACATTCTAACACTCTGCCATACCAGACTATTTTCACGCTGATCCCAAAGCTGAATGAGACATTCCAACCATTGAGATGAATCTGGGATCGAGGGACACTTGGGCCAAACAGTTTGTGCAAATCATCATATGTGACAGGTTTCAAGACTCGGATCTTGAGTCTCTCTCTCTCTCGTTTTTTTTCAAATGTGTTGATTTTCTTGGCTTGTGGCATGAAGTAGTCCAAGAGTCTCCAAGAATGAGCTCAATTGTAGCAACAGCCTGCAGGAGTTTAGCTCAAGGGGGAGTAAACGAGAACAGACTGAAAACAGGAATCACTTTCAATAACTCACACTCACATAGACATTAGTAAGTAGCAGAGATTCCCAAGTACATGATGTAGCAAAATGTGTGATGGGGAACCTTAATATATTACATTTACTGTTTGGTCAGACACCAAGAAATTAACTGGAATAGGTTCAGTAAGACCTAGAGATTTCACAGCAGTGTTTTTTTTTATTGAGTGATAATTATTCTTGCTAATGATAAACATTAAAAAGCTCTTCTGTGTTGATCGGAATGCAAACAGACCCTTTCCAGAGAATCTCTGCATGGAAAGATAGATTTCAGACTCAAAAAAGGCTGAGTGTCTAATACTGTTTATGCAAATTTTCTATATTTTAAAACAGAACATACAGTTTTTCTCTTACTTCCCATTTACAGTTCACACATATGTATTTGCATTTTCCAGTTATAACGGTCCAGTTACACACACACACACACACACACACACAAATACCACTTAAATAGCTCACTCCTGCCACAATCCTGTTGTAGGCCAATCTCCCCACACCACCACAAAAAACCCACTCACTCCTTTTGCCTCATGTGAAGCACATTCAGTCTGTTCTTACTTTATGCACGCTCTCACACATGTAACACACCAACCTCAGCTGCAACCCCTCATATTACCAATGACCTGACCAAAAAGGCGAATGGGTGGCTATAAAACTGTGTCAAAAAAGCTAAGAACTAAAAATATTACAATATAAAATGTTATTGCACTGCAAAACTAAAATCTTAGTAAGATTAATTATCTTAATTGAAGTGATTTTAGCACTAACGGCCAAAATGCCATTTAAATATGTTTTCTACCAGATTTGGTGAAGATTGGATAAAATTAGTAGTGAAGCAGGGAAGCAAACATTCTACACAGAAGAATCTATTTTTCCTTTTTTTGACAAAAAAGGTGTAGCCTACCATATATGGAAAGTTACATTATGTGCTGGTTCAAGAAAACTCAACAAATTTGTTGTAGTTGGGGTATACTCGAAAATAACTCTCTGACCACAGATGAGCCATTATATATAGTAGTGTTTATAGCTGTTCTGAACGGACACACTTGAAGGTCTGGTGAAAAGCCAATAATCATTTATATATTGGGATAACGCCACACAATTCCAGACAACCTCTCTTATCATGTAGTGTTGCACTTGGTTGAAAGTAAAGGATGGAGGGGACGCTTGAGTGAGAAGAATACGGGATCATCGTTGTCAATAAGTTTGAAAAATTGTTGGAAACAGCCCCCCTACTCGACATTCAGGCCCCATTACAGTTCAGGGGGTTTGAACAAAACCTAGTAACTCTTAAATAACCTTTTGTTGCAGTATTGTATATTATGTGGCTCACGTTAGTTACAGCGACTGAGAGGTGGAGAAGCTGTATACCTGAGTATTGGTAAAACAACAATAAATCTATATTGAACGTTACGAAGCAAACAGCTATCCTAGCTAATGTAGCGTTAGCTGTCTGCCCTGCCTGCATCACTATAGGCTAGTAACAAATCGCTTCACTTTTGCGTTTTACCGTTACATCCTTTCTTGCAGGCTAAATCAACACTATATAATACCAATGGTACACAGGATAGTAATATGGGTTGCCTTAGCTGGTGAAGTAATGTGGAAAGCAATGCAACTTTGCACCAGATAACGTTAGCAACTGCTCGGTGTTAGCCGGCAAGCTAACGTGACTCTGTCAAACTTTTCTGATGTTCACTGTGTTTTCACTCAGCATCATCTAAATCTGTTTGGTCTGATGGGCTTCAGCACATGAAACTTAATTGTTGTTTTTATCCTTATGTGGAGCCGTATGTGTTTTGCTGTGAGCCGTGTGCTTAATTTCTAAGTGAGGTTTGAGCCCATTGAGAAGAAGGCAGTGAAAATTTGATTTATCAATAAGTAATTTCATTGAAAAACTACATACAGCCCCTTTAAGCAATTTAAAAAAAATATTCTGCTTACAAACAAAAAGTTCTGAAATATTGACCTCCTTGGTGGAGGTAACAAGTTTAGCCGTTTGTTGAAACCATAAGGTTCCCTGGAGGTACTTATGTTTGGATCACCTGGTACATGATGAAGAACAGAGACTGTATTACAGTGACCTTGTGGAAGCTTGCTATTATCACTTTGCAAGCTTGCAATAAGTTTGACAGCAGTGCTGTCTAAATGCCTTCAATCCATCCTACAAACACCTTCACGTCAAGTTTGGAGGTCTGTGCAATTAAAAAGTTCCCTCAGGGAGAGTGACGTTCTGATTTTAATCTATTTGATGACACTTTTGTTCATGGAAATCCACATGGATCATTTGCAGATGGTAAAGGTATTCTCTATCATAACAGCTTATAGTGCTTTTTATCAAAGTCTTTACCCTTCAACGTAAACACGACATTCAAGCAAATCCTCTTTTAAATTAGCAAATGGCGTCCAGTGGAATGAAAACCTTGTTGGCAGTTATGTTGCCTTTAAATAAACCAGTTTTGAACCAAAACCAAAAAAATTAAAAAAAAATATTTAGTCAGCTCTAACATTGAAAAAAAAAAGAAGCTTTTTCTTCCTTTTTTTGTGTTTTGCTTAAGTAAAAATAACCACCGCTCTTGCTCATTTAATCAGTGTATTGCTGATTTAATTATAAAACCAGGAAAGGGATTGGTTAATGTGGTTTAGCTATATACAGACACCCAGTAAATTAGTCTTTATTTGATCCCATGTCAGGCCCTAATGCCCTGCATGTTGACTCTGCTGTCAGGCAGCCAGTGATCAAGGACTAATAGAGGCTTTCTGCTGCCACAGCCGCCTTCAGCGACCCTGGGTCTAAGGCTAAATCACGCCAGAGGAGTTAGAGGATAGATAGCCAACAAAAATAACAAATATATTTTCATTTAGACTGCAGACATATTCTGGAGAGTGGAAGGGGGGGTGAAGGAGGGTGGGGGAGTAAAGGTGAGGAGAGAAGACGTAAAGCAGAGCAGAGGAAAGAAAGGAGAAACAAAATGAATTAAGAGAGGCAGGAATGAGATGAGAAAAACTGCGAGACGAGACTAATTCTGAGGTTTTGGCCCTGCTCTGGCACAGGATCTGGAAAATGTTTCATAGGTTTATGAAAGCGTTGACAAAAATATTAGTACAAAATACATGTTTACATTCTTGTCTTTATCTCCATGTAGAAAATGTATTACGATGAAACACTCGACTTGAGTGACTCACATTTTATGACTCTGGTGTCAGTGTGACTTTTCCCGAATGTTTTTCTCTCCTGCTGACACACTTTCACTTTACCCCCCCCCCCCTTTTCTTTTTATTTCTGTCTTTCCCCCCCTCTCCTCACTCTTTCCGAATCGATAAACAGAGGCCTCACCTCAGTGCAGGCCAAAGCAAATGTTTGAGCCACCTGTTGCAGGAAACTTGAAGCCCTCAGGAGATGTGAAGATGGAGCTGGAGCTGAGGCTGTGCTCCAGGTACAGGTCTGCTCTGAACCGGAACCGAAAGGGAGGCAGAAAACGCAGTGCAGTGTGTTTGTGTCATGGGACAGGCAGGGGGTGAGCCACTTGATGTGAAAGTGTGTGTGTGAAAGCACATTTACAAATGAGATGGAATGATCCTAATTTCTATATTTAGACTTTAAGTCACTAAAAAGAGGAAAAAAGAATCCCAGAGGATTTGGATTAATAAGCGTTTAACTTCTTATTATACCACTGTATCTGCAAAGAACTTCCTTTTAGAGGTTTTAACCTCTGGGGAACAGACACCTATTTCCAGGAAAAACGCCTAAAATAACATGCCCAAAATGAATCAGTAATAACTCCTCAATCATTAGGCCTAGATGCATAATTCTGGTTGGTTTGACATTCTTTCTGAGCCTCCTAGCTTCACGGAGGTTATAAAGACCACAAACCCAGAAATCGCATATGTGACGTCGTAACTTTTTCTCTCTGTGACTGAAGCTAACGTTACTGAAGCTAATGTCAAAGAACGTCCATGTGTAGATGATGTGATAAAAGACTGAGACTTGTTGAATTAAACACATAAGGTGAGATATATAATTAAATATTATATAGCTAAGTTATCTAGCTGCAATCAAGCAGGAAGCTTCCGGTCAGCAAACTAGCAATCGCTAGTTTCATGTCTTCTTCAATACAACATGATGTTCATTTAGTAAATTATGGTCCCATTTAGAAGAAAATAGACCATAAAGAGAGTATGCTTCAGGGCGGGATTATCTATGATTGACAAGTTGTTACCATGGCGATCTGTCAATCAGGCTAGAGTGACTCGTACCCACGGCACTGTGTAAATTTAACCAGCACCGTTGAAAAAGCGTATTAGGAGTTGGCTGTTCACTTTCTCTGTTGAGTATATTAAGTTTTAAGTCAGCCCTGTTAAAATGACAGTTAACGTAAAACTCCAGATGCACCTAGTTAAGCAAGCTAGCTAGCTCCACTGTCTCATCCAAAAATGGTCACGTCCAGGGCCTCTGGTTGCAAAAAATCAACATGGCAGCTATTGTTGTAGTACTCGAGACCGGTCTAGGTCTCGAGTCCGGTCTTAAGACCACTTTTTGATGGTCTTGGTCTGTCTCGGACTCAACCACATTTGTTCTCGGTCTCGTCTCGGTCTCAGACATTAAGGACTCGGGATTTTATTTCAAGACAAGTCAAGACCATAACTTTGGGAATATCAATAAATTGCTTTTGCATTGTCTGAAATATTTGTTAACATCATAACTTTGGATGTAAAACGTATTGCTTCAAATGCAACAAATAACCATAAATAAAAATGTGTTGTTACCGTTAACGACTGTCCCACCTCCCGGCGATGGTAAGCTTGGAAAAGGAGTGTTGAATAAAGATGCTTACATTGATTTCAGCTCTAAGTGTTTGTACGTGGGTGTTTTAATGAGAATGTGAATTTTTCAGATCAATTTGAGAAGTACCTACGATTTCGTTCCACATTTTATTGTGTGTCATCTAATGCTGGAAGCTGGTCTTGGTTTTAACTCGGTCTCGCCCTCCCTCGTGTCTTGGTCTCAACTTCGTCTCAGCCCCTAAAGTCTTGGTCTTGTCTCGGTAAACTCTGATCTTGGTCTTGACTTGGTATCGGTTTGGGCGGTCTACAACACAAATGGCAGCGGCCGATCAGCCAAACTCGGGGCTTCAAAACGGCAGTCCACAAACCAACAGGTGACGTTACAATGACTACGTCCACTTCTTATATGCAGTCTATGGCAGCATCCAAGCAATGAACATTAGCTAGCACTACCATGCTAACATGTTTGTGACGTATATTGCGCGAGATGAGAAATGTAGTTCGTTGAACGGTTCTCACACAAAACGACATGTAACTTTACTGATTTACGACAAACTGAAACTTTCTTAATGGACAACATTTTATTTTAAATTGACAAACTTTATATTTGTAATTCAAGGCACAGTTCAAATAGGATAAAAAAATAAGTTGTCTCTTTGACTACTGTACATATTTTAACTGAAATAAGGTCCCATGGGCGAGCGAGTGACTCTATAGCTCTCTATAGTGACACAGACGGAGTCCCTAACAACCAAATTCAGTGTTATTGACTCATCCAGGCCATGCTCGCATACATATTCAATTACTCAGTATGATTATAAAGCACAAAAGGTCCATACAGTTTGTTTTTTTAAAATTAGACTGTGACAGTTATGTTCCTCATTTTAACTTAAAAAAGACAAGGAGAGAAAAAAATGCCCTTCAATTCTTGAGTGATTAGAGAAAAGTAAAATCAAACATTGAAGAAATTTCTGCAAAGCAGTAAATCATAAAATCGAATTATGAGTGAACAAATAAACATACTTCATCTATCAAATTCAATGTTGAGAGCAAGATTAATCAAAGCACTGGTCAAATTATGTGCAGAACTGAAATACTGTATAGAGTATATGGCTGTATCAGCCTAAATGATGATTATAATAATATAAACAGAGGCTTTGTTATGTAGGCCTATAGCTTATTGTAACCATATTTGCAGCTGTATTAATATATTTACATTTATTCATTTTTAGCTGACGTTTTTATCCAAAGCAGCTTACAATTGCTATATACAGTGCCTTGCGAAAGTATTCGGCCTCCTTGAACCTTTCGACCTTTTGCCACATTGCAGGCTTCAAACATAAAGATATAAAACTGTAATTTTTTGTGAAGAATCAACAACAAGTGGGACACAATTATGAAGTGGAATGAAATTTATTGGATATTTCAAACCTTTTTAACAAATAAAAAACTGAAAAATTGGGCGTGCAAAATTATTCTGCCCCATTATTATTGTTAAGTTAATACTTTGTAGCGCCACCTTTTGCTGCTACAGCTGTAAGTCGCTTGGGGTACGTCTCTATCAGTTTTGCACATCGAGAGACTGAATTTTTTGCCTATTCCTCCTTGCAAAACAGCTCGAGCTCAGTGAGGTTGGATGGAGAGCGTTTGTGAACAGCAGTTTTCAGTTCTTTCCACAGATTCTCGATTGGATTCAGGTCTGGACTTTGACTTGGCCATTCTAACACCTGGATATGTTTATTTGTGAACCATTCCAGTGTAGATTTTGCTTTATATTTTGGATCATTGTCTTGTTGGAAGACAAATCTCCGTCCCAGTCTCAGGTCTTTTGCAGACTCCATCAGGTTTTCTTCCAGAATGGTCCTGTATTTGGCTCCATCCATCTTCCCATCAATTTTAACCATCTTCCCTGTCCCTGCTGAAGAAAAGCAGGCCCAAACCATGATGCTGCCACCACCATGTTTGACAGTGGGGATGGTGTGTTCAGGGTGATGAGCTGTGTTGCCTTTACGCCAAACATAACGTTTTGCATTGTTGCCAAAAAGTTCGATTTTGGTTTCATCTGACCAGAGCACCTTCTTCCACATGTTTGGTGTGTCTCCCAGGTGGCTTTTGGCAAACTTTAAACGAGACTTTTTATGGATATCTTTAAGAAATGGCTTTCTTCTTGCCACTCTTCCATAAAGGCCAGATTTGTGCAGTATACGACTGATTGTTGAGTCTCCCACCTCAGCTGTAGATCTCTGCAGTTCATCCAGAGTGATCATGGGCCTCTTGGCTGCATCTCTGATCAGTCTTCTCCTTGTAAGAGCTGAAAGTTTAGAGGGACGGCCGGGTCTTCGTAGATTTGCAGTGGTCTGATACTCCTTTCATTTCAATATTATCGCTTGCACAGTGCTCCTTGGGATGTTTAAAGCTTGGGAAATCTTTTTGTATCCAAATCCGGCTTTAAACTTCTCCACAACAGTATCTCGGACCTGCCTGGTGTGTTTCTTGTTCTTCATGATGCTCTCTGCACTTTAAACGGACCTCTGAGACTATCACAGAGTCTGCATTTATACGGAGACTTGATTTCACACAGGTGGATTCTATTTATCATCATTAGTCATTTAGGTCAACATTGGATCATTCAGAGATCCTCACTGAACTTCTGGAGAGAGTTTGCTGCACTGAAAGTAAAGGGGCAGAATAATTTTGCACGCCCAATTTTTCAGTTTTTTATTTGTTAAAAAAGTTTGAAATATCCAATAAATTTCGTTCCACTTCATGATTGTGTCCCACTTGTTGTTGGTTCTTCACAAAAAATTACAGTTTTATATCTTTATGTTTGAAGCCTGCAATGTGGCAAAAGGTCGAAAAGTTCAAGGGGGCCGAATACTTTCGCAAGGCACTGTATGTCAAAGGTCGCACACCTCTGGAGCAACTAGGGGTTAAGTATCTTGCTCAATGACACATTGGTGTCTCACAGTGGATTCGAACCTGAGTCTCTCACACCAAAGGCATGTGTCTTATCCACTGATACATCACCACCCCCTATGCATCCAATGACTTGTGAAATGCTGCTGACTAGTTTTTACTCTTGAGGCTGTTACAGGGCAAACTTGTGGGTATTAATCTTTATTAATATAAACAAAATTCAGGTGACAATAATAGAATATAATGCAGTAAAGCTCTCAGGCATTCTGTGTTGCTTTTAGATATGTATACCTTTACAAGGTTCCAAGATGGGTTATTTGTCATTATACAACACAAGGTTGCTGTAGTCCCTTCATGCTACACACACAGAACTTAACAGATTAATATATTAATATTTGAATACACATACAATGTGTATAAAAATATTTTCTCATGTAATATCATCTTTGCTGAGTCAACAAACATGTATGATTTAGATTTGGTCTTCCCTTCTGTCTTTGCCTTTGTTTGGGGAAGTAACTTCTTAAAATATGACTGTGGCACCTTTTCTCACCTCAATGATAAATTAATTAATTTTAATTCTGTCAGAAACTCCTGGACTTTAATAGCTCCTGTGCTTCAGCAGTTTTTCTGCCCATGTTGAAACGTTCTGCACATACAGAATCTCTCCCACATAGACTATCTGTGTTCTCTGACATGTTGAGAAAAAAGTCGGAATATTATACTGTAAGAATAACATCATCATTTAATGAGAATTCATAATATTTTTAAACAGTCTACCTGCTCTGCTGTGCATAAGCCTGATTTGCTGATTTGGCCCCTTCAGACCGTCTGCAGACACAGAACCGTTTGGGACTGTACTACTGCTGGATGAGAGGAGGAAATCAGCAGCACCTCAGATAAATTGCAGTTCACAGTCCCAAACAGAGGAAATCTGCGCCTCAGATTTTAGATGTTGATTTAGCATGAGACGCTGGTGTCACATCAGCTGGGTGGAGTTGACTCGCCCCGACTATTATCAGTTATACATTTGTTTTTCACTTTGGGAGAAAATTGATGTGTAGCGTGAGAGCATGTGAAAATTGTCAATTGCGTGAGTCTAATGCTCAGTGCCTGAGAGTTGGCAGCTCTGATGTTATTACTTAAAGGTTAAGCAAGCTAAAGCTTTTCTAGTCTGTCCTGATGTTAACTGTTAGCTCCTCACCTTCGCCTGTCATACATAGGCTACATGGTGCTTCTTAACACTTTTTCCCCCCAGAAATTTGGCCTTCCTATTGCCTCCCTATGATTTTATTTTTCTCTGTGTGTTTTGGCTTCTCTTTTTTTGAGCCCCTGACAGGCTGCAGTGTTCTCTTGAAGCGACTCGCTTTACGTTTGCAGGTCCTGCACATCTGAATGGCCAAATGTTTTGACCGTACCATTTTCACAATAACAGCGAGAGGGTGGGTTATCAGATGACAAGTATGAAAAATATTGTAATGATAATAATACATTTATTTATCATCTAAATAAATCTCAAAAGTTTTTTTATTCATTACATCACCAAGGACAAGAAAGACAATGACAAAGAGTTGAGCTATGACGGACTAAATAGTGAAAAATAGTTAAGAAACAAAAAAGTTAAGTTTAAAAGGAGCTGAACATGGGAGGAGGAGGAGGACTCCTGGTTCACCTCCTGGGTTCCAGGAACTCCCTTGGTCTGCTTCCAATGATTGCCCCCGAGCCTCCCACCCCCAACCTCTTTACCTCTGCAAATACCCCTTCAAGCCACCCCCCCCCCCCCTCCGACCCCAAATTTTCTGGCAACTCCTTTAATCGCCCCCATCACCCGTTCTTCCTCTCAACCACTCACCCCTCCTTTCACCCTCTGGCATCCCGTCCAATATGCTGCCCTCTCAGCAAACACCCCCCCCCCCCAACTGCTGTAAATGCCCCCAGGACTGTGGTTCTTTCAGTTATTCACCTCTCTTCCAAACCCGCACCCCCTCTCCGATTTAAAGCTCGCAAACTCTCTCTCTCTCTCTCCCCTCTTCTCTGTCTCTCTCTCACCCTGTCCCCGGGAAGTAAAATATTCACAGCTGCTGCGGTCAGGTCGCACGGCCACAAGACTCTCTGAACAAACAGAGGAGCTGTGAACGTGTGAAGCTGATGGTGTACGTTTCATTTGAGGTCCGACACAGGTCCGATAGATCCTGATGTAGTCAAAACAGAAACCGCATACTGAGCCTCGCCACATGCCTCAACAAACCAAACACTAACCAAACATACCCAAGCACAACACTAAAAAAGTGACATTGCCAAACAGTTTTTAGAAACATGTTAGGCGCACTTTAGAAATGGGAGAAACGATGCATGGCCTGGTGCCGCCGAGCAGACTTAAGTCCAATGTCATTGGGTTGATAATCAGTGTGGAACATCTGTCTTGGATAAATGCCCTGCTTTTAAAGTCTGGCCTCGTTATGCATTATGGGTAAAGGCAAGAGCACATTAAGTCATGTTAAAGTTGCAATAAAAATACATCAAGCTATTCCAACACGCCTATACATCATACAGATATATATATATATATATGAGATTTCTAATAATGACTTAAATGGGAAGTTTTACATATGTAGATCTCTGAAGTTGCATCACCAAATAATAAAGACATCTTGGCATAGGAATGCCAGCCCTTGAACTTTACGAGGGAGAGAAGGGGGGGGGGGGGGGGGGATCAGTGTCTTGAACACATTTCAAAGTAATTGTACTTGATATGTCGTTTACAGAACACCCAAGTAATCATATAAACAAAGGACTAGATGCCCTGGGAGGATGAAAGGAAATTTGAATCTCGCTCTGATGCATCATACTTATCACATTTTGACATGAGTGTTAGGCACTGAGGATTCCTGATCTAGGACCTTTCTGTAATAAACACAGCGGGATGGACAGACTCTCGTGGATTCCATCATACTCCAAATTAACTAACACACAGTCATACACACACACACAGAAACAGATGGCAGAGAGTTGAAAGTGCAATGAACAAATTACAACTGCTGCAGCCCTGGGCAGCGGACGAGTGTGTGTGTGTGTGTGTGTGTGTGTGTGTGTGTGTGTTTGTGTGATAACCTTGCTCTAGGTCTGATCCCGCTAATTGCTGGAATCAATCTGAACTTTACAAAGACATGACAAAAGTTTGAAAAAACAATGGGGAGAAAAAATTTTAAAAAAAGGTGAATTATGCACAAAATTGCAGGACCCAGAGAGCAACGACACAAGAGAGGGAGTTTAAGAGAAAGAGAGGGAAAGCAAGAGAAGAATAAAGAAAACATGACATCATAGTTAATGAGAATCAGGTGATAAACAAGGGAGTGATATTTACGTTATACCATATGCTGCGCTCCATGTGTCTTTCTGTCTCGGGGGGCACAGCAACAGGTTTCAGACAAGTAAGGTCAAGGAGGAGGCTTTCCCCAGCTGCTAGACCACACTGATGCACCCACCTCATTACCCAGCCGCCCAAGTGTGTGTGTGTATGTGTTAGTGTGTGCGTGCATGTCGGCCATTTCTAAAGCCTGTTTTGTCTTTGTTGTTATCACGTAAAAGACAGTGTTTATCCTCCAGGAAGCCCTGTTTGCCATGTGTACTTGTGCGTTTTTTGCAGTGAGAAATGAAAACCCCTGAACTCATCAACCAGGTTGTCTGCTGGGCTTCTTTCAAAAGTCTAATCTCTTACAGATTCCTGATTCACCTCTTGGTTTTGTAAAAGTTTCTCAGCTGACTTAGTCACGGTTTGTTATAGATACTGATTACTTGGATAAACCTGATTGTGATGCTTTTGAGTTGCCAAAATGTTTGCGTCTTTGATAATGAGGGGTCATTCTTGACCTTTTGAAATAGTAGTTTGAGAAATTAATCTTAAGTCATGGTCCACTTAGCTCTGAAGCTTTCAACCTCACTCTATTCGTCATTGAAAGGCGTTTGCTCCATCCAGACAAACATTTGTCAGTGAAGACCATGAGATGTAGTTGAAAGCTTCAGAAAAAGATAGTTAGTGGTTTGGTTATTGTCGATTAATCTGTTGATTATTTTATCAATGAATCAATTAATTGTTTTGAGGGCACAATGCAAGAAAATGGTCAAAAATGTCAATTAGTGTTTCCCAAATCACAAGATGACTCAAATGTATGAAGATATTCACTTCATTAGAAACCCAGAAAATATTCACATTTAAGAAGCTGGATTTAGTACATAAAAAAATGACAAATGATTTATAGATTATCGAAAAACTGATTGTTGCATCTCTACCAAATACTTGGGATGATTTGGGAAAAAGCATCGTAATTCTTATCTCATGGTCATGATCAGAAGTTAACTCCATGCAACCACTACTACATTACAGCATCGTCACATTATCTTTCATCTTTTATCTTTTAATTCGCAGCACTTTGCATGATAAAAGAATACAGTGAATCAATTACCTAGGTCAACTGATTTACATAGATATTTATTTCTATCTCTTTGCTGTGTATTTACAGTATGAACAACTGATAATTGAACTGTGAAAATATCTAAAATGATTCAAAGTCAGTCAAACAACTTAAAGACAAATATATTTTTTATATTTATTCAGGTTTAAATGATTAGTATTCAAAAGAGAAGCATAAATGGTGAAAAAAGACAAGAATTTGTCCTTTTTGCGTTTTTGTTCTTTTTTGTTAAATATTACACAAAATAAATAAATTTTAAAGAAAGAAAACATGATAGTGTTAGACTTGCTGTTGTGTTCTTGACTAACTCTTTCTCATACTTTTCTTTTTCGGATTTTCTTGTCTTCTCCTTTTCTATCAATACTTTCTGTTCTCTTTCTTTTCCCTCCCTTACACATGTTGTCTCCTGTCATTTTATTTCCTCCCAGTCAAGCGCTTCACATGATCTAGAAATGTGAGTTTCTGGTCGCATTTTGGCACAGAAGTCATTTCTTTTCATATTTTCTACTGTGCCAGATGTACTTGATAATTTAAAACAGAAAATAATATATCCATTGTATATCAATATATCTTATTTCTTTCTTTAAAAATAGAAATGTCTTTGTCAAACAGAGATAAAATGTCCATAGGTTTCCATTCTTTTCCTACTCAGTGCATCATTCAGATCTGATTCAGATCTGTCCAATGTAGCCATCGCCATAACTCCATAAAAGTCCCAATAGCCTGCAGTCTGCAGAGCTCTCTCATGGCTGATATATCCAATCATCGTGGTGGTACCACAATGGGCAGGAAGTGACAGGCTGTGTTTTTCCTCCGTGTCTTCTTCCCCTTCATTGGCTTGCCGTTGGCGTTCAGTCCCACAAACATGTGCTTCTTCTTGTTGCGCCACTCAGCTGAAGCGTAGGTGTTGTACTTGTTCTCCTCGATGCGTTCAATCAGACGACAGTCTGGACCAAAGTCCCTCTGAAGGGGAGAGACAAGCAGTGCAAAGGTCAGATATGCAAACATTAATCAATGTAGAGTGCCAAAGATTACAGATTACATTCAGGCAGTGAATGTAATTTCCACTCTGTCTGAGAAAGGCACCACCTTGACAGTGATTTTAAACTTCCCATTTTGCCACAATGTGGTACTGGCTGTATAAATGAGACACAGGATGTGTGGTTGCAGATGAGGCAAGGCATTCAAGTTTATTTATATAGCACCTTCCAAACACGACAGCGATTCAAAGTGCTTTACAGATGCAAACATACAAATACAGATACAAAGGTACTTCATAGTATAAAAGTAGATTGTTAACAGGCAATGAATTCTTCAACTGTAGAATATATACTGCATTCATATGGTACATTTCAAGTAATCCTATTTATACTATTCTTGCATTTTAACACACTAATAGATCTAATTTTTAAGTATTATGGTTTATTTTTCACTGTTGATATATATTGGAGTATACACCTTTTTTCTATTTTTTTGAAACATATTTCTCATTTTCAGTTTTTCTTTTTCTCATAATTTCTCTATGTTTATATATATATTTCTACTCTAGAGTAGGAGCAAATTTAACGGTACCCAATTTCCCCTTGGGGATCAATAAAGTGCTTCTGATTGAGATTTTTTAGACCTTAAACTATTGATTAATAAATTAGTGGATTGGCAGAAAATGAATCTCCCAACATTCTCTAATTCCACCTTCTGGATTTCTGGATTTGCTGTGTTTCTTCATCTTGTATGTAAGTAAAATGAATATCTTTGGTTGAACAAAACAAGCAACCTGATGGCACCGCTTTGAGTTTTAGGATGTTGTGATGGTAATTTTTAAATATACTTTCTGACAATCGATTAATCAAGAAAGAAATTGTCAGATTAATGACTAATTCAAAATAATCGTTGGTTGCGGCCCTAATGCTTGAAATGCATTGAAAGCTCATGGTGTAAAAATAGGTACATTTTCAGAACTTGGCTGATGCTGCATTTAATCTTCACATTATCCACTTCTTATTCTTCTCATCCTCATACAGTATGATCCATAAAATTATTCATTATTAAGAGCTTTTAGTTGAAAATTGTTGTCCGATCTTATGCTTTGACTGTTGTATTTCTTGCTTTTTGTTGATGTTTCCATGCTGATTAATGTTAAAGCTGTTCTTTTGGGCCTTGTCTGAGCACAGCAACAACACTTTGACATTTTACTTCTTGTGACAACATGGATCAACAAATGGTCAGCCATTGCTTAAGCATCTGCTGCACAATCCCCAGCGTAATCACGGCCAATTGTAAAAACTGGACACGAAATTCAAATTGTTGCAGACATTGTTGGGGGGGGGGGGGGGGTTGAGGGGATGGGTACAGCAAGGTCAGTGTGTGATGTGACTTCTAAAAGGTTTAGGCTCCCTGCCAGCAAACAGCGTTGTGACACCATGTTTGTGGCTTGCGTTACTGCGGTGACCACCCACTGGTAAATAAAGAGAAAATGATCTGAAAGAGTAACATTTGTGAGTTTACTGGAAGCTGCCCTTGTGCTTAAGGCTAATGTCGCTTAAACAGCCAGTTAACTGAATGCGGTTGATATTCACAAGCAAAAATGTACTTGCCCCGAACACACACACACACACACACACACACACACACACACACACACACACACACACACACACACACACAATAAAACTGTGTCTAAAAAGTCTCTCTCTCTCGCTCTCTCTCTCTCTGTATCTGGCCACAGCTGTTCAAATTGGTTCCAGAAGTAAAACTGAATGTTCCCAAAGCAAAATGAGAATATTTTACAGACACTGTGCAGCTTTTTAATGAACGTTGTTGCTCTGTACAACCAAACAGTGTGTGTGTGTGTGTGTGTGTGCTGGCCGCCTTTCAATTAAAATGATTAGAAGTGGATAAAAAAAAGAAAGAAAAGAAACTGTATTCGTAACTGACATCAAACGAGGGTAATGAATCATAAGAATAATAATGTCAGTACCATTTTACTCGACATCTTACTGCGACTTACCGGCTAGATCAGAAGTAAAGCTCTACTTTTAATAGAGAAATAACTGTTGAACATGATTAATTTTTCCTGGCCACACAGGGAATTTATCATCCATCCTTTATTGTTTGATTTCTTTGATAATTCTTTACAAATTGAATCATGGTAAAACCTAAAGATAATCATAATCCTTTGTGTCTCTTACGTGTATTAATCTGGCAATGTAACGAAACAATGATTTCATTTGATTACCACTGGATAAAGAAGTCACTGTGTAAAAGTGTAATCGATCGCCAGCATTACACCGCTGTGCTACTATTGCTTGTGTTGCGCTGAGCAGAAGACGTCATGGGAATTCAGTTTCAGGCCATGCAACAGAATGCCTCTCTGTCTTTTCTACCGTGTGTCATTTCATCTGTGGTGTGGCTCCAGAGAGACACGCTGAAAGTTGGGTCTTTCAAAGTAAGAAAAAGAGAAAAATGGAGGGAGAGGGAGAAAACAGATGAAACAAGAGCTGTCCCACCACCACCCCTCCAGAGGGACTGAAGCAGAATAGAGAAACTGAAGGATTATGTTTCCTGTTTCTGAATGGAGTGGAGAGGAGAGGTAGGTAGCGGAGAGGAGAGCTCACTATGACTAGCTGTGGGTCCTTTTTTTCTGTAATAGAGAGTCTTGCAGCCTTGTCCATTGTCTTAAAGAGCATTCAAGAAAGTTCAAAGTTGCAGAGTCACCAGTTAAGGGAGAAGTTTCTCTTTTGCAAGGATTGATTCTCTACAGTTGACATATTTTACACCGCATCACCAGTAAAATTGAACAATCATGACACTTCACAAGTGTTAAGAAACTGAACACCTTGAAGTAGAGGAGATTCTGGGTTAGGAAGTAATTGATATTCTAAAGGGGCAGATCAATGAGGAGCGGTACTGAAACTGCTACTCACCGCTCCGTATAGCTCTCCCTTCCTGCTGATTGCCAGGTAGTAGTTACTGCTGAGTCCCCTGATGGCCACCACTCCCACATCCACCGACTTGATCTCCAAAATACCTGGTGCAGCGGGGACAGAGAGACAGACATGTCAAAACGGTGTGTGGATTGGATCCTCAGATATTGTTGCATTCATGTGAAGGACATAAATACATATGAAGTACAAATTTCCAGCGCCCAAGGTGGCGTCTTCAAATAGCTTGTTTTGTTTGACCATCAGTACAAAACCCAAAGACAAGTGATCCTCACTTTTGAGAAGCTGCAACAAATGTTGACATTTTTCCTTTATAAAAGACTTTATTATTGTCCTGTCCATCAATCAATGAACCGACCGATCCCTTCAACACGCAATGGCTTTTACCGTGCCATGCAAGTGTGAGCATTGTTACCAAGGAAAATATGAAGAATCATTTGAGAGATTATGGGATCTGGAACACTAAAAAAAATAGATATTTGACTGAATTAGCATTAGTTTTCAAATACTGCAGGAGAAACCTGAATCATCTGAGTTTCTTCTGCACAAATGAACCCCAGTCCGGTCTCCCCCTTCTCTCTTTTTTCTTTTTTTTTTTTTTGTGTGACAGGCAGACCTCAGACCGGCCTATAGCCCCCTGTTCATTTGCTGCTTAGCTCGTGGGCTGCATGCCCTGGGACCAAGGTGTAAGCCAGGAAAAAACATTTCTCCGCTCAATGTTTGTTTTTCTGACCAGGGGAGCTCAGGCAGGCGGGTACACGGACAGGACGGTGGAGAGGCTCCGTGGCTGCCAGACTGGCAAGAGGTCAAGGCGTCCGTATCAGTTTTCAAGCATTCAACCAATTACTGGTTTAAGCTGTGGTCACCGGCCCTTTCTTCTCTCATCCTAAAGTCAGTTACACCAAGCCATAAAACTATCAGGGGTTTGAGAGGATTAGCTAAAGGGGCCAATAGGAAGTGGAGCCTGGTTGCAGGAATACTTAAAGGATGAAGTGAGAAACAGGGACTAGTATCTATTATTGATTTAAAGAGTCAGTAATAGATTCCTGTTCCAGCAAAGTGTTATGGACAATCTTACATTTCTGATGAATATCAGATTTGCTGAATATAGTAGTAGGGTTGTCATGAAAGACCAGAGAGGAAAAAAATCTAGAATATTTAATTACTGTTTTCATGTATAGTTTCTTTCAAGACGAGGCACATATTTTCACATTTTTGCCAACTTTGGCAGGGAGGTGAAAAAAGGCATCCTGGAACAAACAGCAGGTAACAATAGATACAGTATAAGAGGGAGGGTTAAAGATCTAGCGGATGACTCACTTTGTTCTTTAAGCTTCAAACCTAATATATCTGTCTTAAACCTGTCTTTACCAGATGCCACTTTACTGCCCCCCCACTCCTCCTCTCCTTCTCATCCTCAGACAGAAATTTGCAACATCTTGTAGCCGTGGTGTGATTTTGTGTTGGTCAGAGAGATGACAGGATGAGGCTAGGAGGCTTGTTGTAGCTATAGATAGGCATGAAACTGCTGCATTTACATCTTTCGCTACTGTTATTTCTCACTGCTTTGCAATCAGAAATGTATAAAAAGGGCCTAAAAATTAACTTGATGTTTTGAAGTCACAAACAAAGTTCCCTTTTATGTGTTCTGCATTGCTTTTTGTTAAACGTAGTCCTTGCTTAAGAGTTCTGGCATTAATTCATCCCCGCGGTTCCCTTATTTGGTCAATAAAGGCTTGTTAAAACTCTAAGAAGATTTCCGTAGCTCAGAGTGCATCATGTTGACTTTATGTTATGTTAAGTCAATTACTCACGCAGACTTGTACCACAACGCAGCACTGATCTATCAGGTTCAAAATGTTCCATCTCACTGCACCACAGCTGACATTTCTTAGCTGTGATCTGTCAGAAAAAAGATCTGTCTGTGCCGCGCTAAAGGCTGGTCCACCTGTTCAAACCCTTTTCCCTCCTCCCGTTTGATGTGGTTTGTCAAAAACCAAAGCACAGGGCTCTTTTATGGCCCCTTTACCAGTTACCAGAAGCAGCCTGTCTGCCTGCGAGTTAAAAGGCCAGGCTGCAACAAAAGGCTTAGATTGCAACAACAGAGTTTATGGCAAGGAGACGGAGAAAAACAGGACCCGAGCTTTTAACACAGACCCGTACATCAGGTTTTTGTGATAAACACACGTGCAAACAAATGATTCAAACTCTGGCATGAGACCTACTTTGCTCTTAAACCTTTAGTTTTTCATTTAATAATTTTCCTCATTCAGCGTCTTGTCTTATTGGTGCCTTGAGTCTGTTAATATATTTTTCTCCTTTTTTTGGAAAAGGTGAAAACAGTTTTTCTCCTTCCTTGTGCTCCCTGGATCTCAGCCCAGTATCTTAATTATGAATTTATGTTTTTAAGGGGAAACATTTTTATGATCCAATGCTGAAAGCACAAAAAGCACAGGGTAATAATAATAACATAAAAGTCATGGACATTTTCTGCTATCAACAATTTTTTAAGCAGCTACCAAGGGCAAACACCTGTGTGTAACAGGGCAACACTACAACTTTCATAAAAACGAGCCAAAAGGGTCATTGCCAGTCAAATCCAAACCATAACACTAACGGAGCAACAAGTACAAATAAACACAACCTGGCCTTCGAACAGTAAGAAACTGTTCATTAACCACTTCATAAAGACCACTACGTTTCATGGCTTTTGTAGCCAAAACTTAACTCCAATAGGACCCTGTCGAATCCATAAACGTGAATGGAGTGGAAAGTGTAAGCAGACTGCATATATACAACAGCAGATTTTATGGATTCAAGCCATGTTTTTATCTATGGCTTTCATTGGTCGTAGGAGGGTTATAAGTTGGTGATGTTCTTCATGTTAAATTCAGTTATTAGATGGTTTTTATCACTTTGTTTTCTGGTTCTCTCCAACTTTCTCACAATAATTCCTCAATCGTCTCTCGTGTCACTTTCTTGCTTAATCACCTATATTCCCTCATTTTCTGTTTTCCTGCTCATTTGTCCTCACCATCATTCTCTTTAAATGTCTCCATTTTTGTGTACTTTAACATAAGTTTTCCCCAGTTTTTGAACACTTCAGCTTTGCTCCCTCTTCCCATTAAACTCCAGCGTTTATATCTCACTGAGCAGACATTAGGCACAAGTCCTTATTACGATTTCTGAAGCTGTAGAATCACAACACACAATGGCAGACTGTAACAGAGGGCTTGCTAGCAAAGAAAGTCTAGATTTGAATAAAGCACTGTTGGAGTAGCCTGCAGTTATTCGGTTATGGTTTGACATGAAACTCACTTCACTTCTTTGGGAGATCTTTCGTTTTTTAAAGTATGTCCTTGGGTATTTTCTGCCTGTAGCTAATAGAGGAGAGATGACAGGAAATGAGGGAAAAGAGAGCGGGGGGGTTGCAATCCAGGTCTCGGTCCAGACTCATACCCCGTCCCACCAGGGCACACCACTTTGGAAAGTCTTTCTATAAAGAAAAGATGGTCAGCATCATTGCAAAAGGTTTCAGAAGAGAGTTATTCTCGAGCGCTCAAGCAATATCCTACATTATTTAATGATTTAGGTTACTTTATGATTATATGATACTGTTAGAAGATCTGCAAGTTTGAAATTGTTGCTGAAAAGTAGTACATTACATTTTGATGTGTGTTTGCCCTCACATAACAGAAAATAAAGTCACTGGATAAGTAGCCAAAAGAATTATTAGTAATAGAAAGGCTTGGGAAAATATAGCAAATGTTTCTGTATCACCTGGAGTTGTACCTCATTAAAAGTGTAACCGTTGCTTGCAAGTTAACATGAATCACATTCGTCATCACTTTTCAGACACCTTTACTTTAGCCAGACACATACGTAACAGCATGCTCACAGGTCCACACACAATCACAAACAGCAACACATACAGACAGGAACACGCGTACGCAGACCTCCCGTCGACTCGGTCATTGAGACTCCATCTGAACCTAAAGGTTAAGGGAGGCTATGAAAATGCTTCCACTGCTTATCCAGGTTTTTTTTTTCATACTGATTATACAGCGGTTGTTCACAATTTGACCTCGACACGGTGACCAGCTGTGAGTGGGTCTACTGCGTGCCTTCAGCCCGAAGAGGTCTCGCTCTGTATTGTGAAATATTGTCACTTGCGGACTAGCTTGTGTCATGAACTCCCCTCAGTGAGAAGAATGTAAATGCTTTGGATCTTTTATTCTGGGTCCAATACTCCGAGATTTGGATGAACCCCTGTGTTTTTCTGCAGCGATTAATTCTCTTGCTCTTTTTAGATGTGAAATATAAATATATAAAAATAAATTTTCATGACCCAAAACTGGCCCTATATTTTTTTTATTTTATTTTACTTACTATCTGATTTGCATCAGTTGAGGTCTAAACACTAAGATCATTTTTCTCTTTGACTATGGCAACAGTGACTGACGATGTCTCGTATTCATTGTGACACAAGTGTTTACATCCATGCAACCGCCAAAGAAAAGAAAATTCATGCCAGTAGAAAAGCTAAAAGATACAAAGGAAGAATAGAGGAATTCTGAAAGAAAAAGATGGACCACTAAAATACCACTTAAATCAGATATCAATTGACAATATGAAACTACTTGGCTGTATTTGGCCATATACATATAAAAACAAGAGCAAAATGCATGCAAACAAGTCTACTTGGCCGCTGCTGTGGTTCAGCAAAGTTTGGTTGAATATTTCCGGCTCTTTATAAAGTCTGAGAAAGAACAAACACCCCTTGGTTGTGCAGTTTGCTTGGCGAGTGCTGGTGGAGATATTGGATTGGAGTGAAAACTGCTGTATATTATGTGTTGAGGTATTGGTTTAGACTGATGTGGTTGACAACAGTATCATCCTGTGCTAAGTGGCCACATCAAACGCTGCCTGGCCGACGATTTTGACCAAAGCTGAGAAAACAGAGGCCTGTTTCAGATTTTCAATATGGGAGATGTTTTTTCACAAATAGAATTAAAGGTAAACTGATTTTTCTAAATTTATTTTGCTGGTATTAAATTTCTGGGTAATAAATCATATTAAACAGATATCACGTGTGCTACATTAAATGGGTTTCTTCTCAAGTATTTTATTCATAAGCAGGATTGTTTTATTTGACCTGTACTCACTGTATTCTTCAGCTCATTCTTGACCCCATAATGGTTTTATTTCCTTCCCTGACAGGAACACTCACATCACTGTCTTTCTTGTTGGACAGAAATAGCAGAAACCGCACACTGTTCAAGCTGTGTGTGATTTGAAAACTGGCCGAGGTACGAAAAGGAAAACAATTCCAGATTATTAAACAAAACGGATCACCTGAGTATAAACCGCCAGTTTGAAATACCAGGAGTCCGACCACAGCAAGTTATGTCACACACGTTTAAGAGCAGCTGGGAGGAAACCAAAAGAAATTCACAGCGATGTTAATGGAGATTTGATCGAGAGAAGAACAAAAACACCTGAGATATTGTGATTCCTTTTAACACAGTTGACTTTGTAACATGATAAAGTACCAAAGCTGCCAGCTTCTGTCAAAACATTTCACAGGCCTGACACGACAGGAGTTATGTTTTCAGGCAAAGTGCTGTGATGACGGTCGTCTGCATTTCGCACATTTTTCATTTACAGTTCAGCTGCCAGTGCGACATTGCCCAACTGTTGTGGTTTGAGTTGTTGCCATTGGACTTTACGCTTCAGAAGATCTTGTTATTTTACACCACAAATATAATGCACTCTGTCTCTGTAGCGTTCTTAATTTCTCTGCTTCTCCTCACACATGCTTGTATATACATGCTTGTATTGATGTTTGTACATATATAGCACACACACACACACACACACACACACACACACACACACACAAGGTAATTAGCTGGCATTCCTTGCTGCTCTGTTCAAACGTCCAGGCTGTCCAGATGCCTCTCTGGACTCAACTTTCAGCTCTCAGCTCTACCTTTGATGACTCCATTAAGAGCCTCACTTTCATGCAGTCTGTGTGTTACAAGGTTAGGGGTGAGTGATAAAGTAGAGAGGAGCAGGAACATGAGGTGTGTTTGTGTGTGCGTGTGTATTTCGTGGGGGGCTTATCCTGAAGCATGGTGTCTATATGGCAGCAGCCCTGGATGTTATCTGTCACAGATGCTATTCCTTATCTCCTACTGCTTTACTGACCATGAATCCTGCCTGCCCACATGCGCCAGGCTAACACCAAAATGACACTTTCAGTATTAGGGTTCCTGTACGTTTGTCAGCATAACTGCTTGTAGAGAAAGTCTGAAAACAAAGTACTGTAATACAGTGACTTTAAGTTACAGTTTAATACAAGCTGGAACCAAAGACGGTTTGGCATTTCAGCTTGAAAAATGTTACTAGTAATAAAATTGTTTCTGATTAATTTTCTGTTGCCCAATCAATGAATCTGCTATGGTTTCAGCTCTAAAAAGGACTAGACTCATTTGAATTTCCACCTGAATATAAAGTTTACATGTGTCAGAGAGTTCTGTTTCCGGCTGCAAGAGGTCACTGTTTAGCCCTGTTTAAAGTATAAAGGGTCATCTAGTGCGCTTAAAACCCAAAAGAACTTCTGATAATGGTGCAAATGAAGTGATTCAACAACACAAAATTTCTACTGCAAACTATATTTTTATGATCTGAGTTTCACATTTTACATGGACATTTGCATCCTATTTTTTTACTTGATTTTTTCTTTTTTCTTTATCCTCACAATGAAATCACCTCTAGAACCAAGTAGTGCTGTCTCCAGCTCTGCTGAGATTACACAACGTTAAGCCATGAAGAAAAGTGTCTCGCTGACATGGCAAATTTCAGGTCTTGACTGTAAATGATGCTGACAACTTTCCCATCACTGTTTACTCCAGAGTGATTCTGTTTTGCAGTTTGTTGCCAGCCGTAATGATTTGTTATTTAGACAACAACAAATTGTTGGATTATTGTTAGGACAGTGAAATGAGCCCAAAACTCAACTGAATGGGCTACATGTTTGCATTCATAAAGTAAATGCCTCACACCTGTGTAATGTGTAATTCACCTGCATCAGTGAATTACACATTTGCTCATCTAGCAGATGTGTATGGATTTGTTACACAGAAATTATGAAAAGTTGTTTTGAAATCTGTTATTTTAATCATTGAGAAGTAGTTGTATGTCAGAGTATCTCTTGCCCCCCTCCCCGCACCCCCATTCTCAAAGATATTTATGATTGTACTCTGTAAGAATCCTCCACCTAACATAAACAATGAAAAAGGCCGTCCATCAAAACAAAGATGTCCAACTTTAGATTCTTTGCCCATAGTAATTGGCTCTTCATGTTTGGAGCCATTTCTCTCTTCAGAAAGAGCCGAAGCGCTCCAAAGCAGCGAAAGATCATACAGAAACATGATTTCCTGCTGAAAGACTGACTAGTGGGGTTTGTGGCAGCGCTTCCTTGGTCTGCCTACAGAAATCTGGCTCTTATTTCAGTCTCGTTGTAGCTGACACATTAATGGACAGGGGAGTGAATTGATGGGAAAATATCAAGTGGCGATGATAGGAAATATGTAAACAGCATTGGAAAAAAGACACGGTTGCTGTCATTGTCCTCAGTGACTCTTGGCAAAAAAAAACACTGAGCTTTGGGAAACTTGTATCAATCTGTGGAGAGTTCCGATAATTTTCAGCACTGCACATTTCTTGCAGACACATGCAAATCTTGAGCACACACACATGCTCCGTAAGTTACCCTGTTCTGGTGGTTACGGGGTCAAAGGGCACTCATAAATCTGGACCTCTGGACCTTCACACTCACCCCTGTGTGGGAGAGAATAGTGCTGATGAAGGTGGGGAGGGAGAGGCGAGAAGTTGCATAAATGGTAATTGTTTTGTTGTTTTTTCATCTGATGATTCAACCCCTTAGCCATGAATTGGGTAATTGGGTAGTTTTTCATTCTAATTCCAAGCAATTGTACTTTAACCATCTGAAATGATTTCATTTGACTGAAACATTGCATTACACAAGTCTAATCAAATCTGGAAGTCAATAACGGGGGCTGTTTTTACAAACAAATGCTTTAGGTGGCAGTTGTCTTTTTATTACTGTGGTTAATCACAATAACATGTAGACTTCCCTTTGCTGTCACAGTTGTGAGATAAAAGTGCCAAATGCCAATGAGCGCTGCATATCTTGTTATGTTACGGGCCAGAGAATTTCTTGCGCAACAACTCACACTTGGAGCCTTTGAAAGTTTCCAAAGTTTCAGACAGTTTTCTTTTTAAAAGACAACAGTTTGTAAATTTCTAAAGCAGGTAAATTCAGTAATGCTTACTTTTTCACAGCTTTTGTTTTACCTGCATGGATCTACATGAACAGTCCTTCCATCCAGGTTTTCTCAGTGCAAAGAGTCTCTGCTTTTTCAGGCTTTGACAGCCTGATTTTTTAAGTTTAATCCCAAACTGACATTTCAGGCTCTAGGCGTCAGAGATTATGTAATAATGTGTGTGAAGTGCTGTTAAACTTCCAGCAAACGGCTCGTTTGGCGTTGTCTTTCTGAATGTTTACTACTTGTTATCAATGCTTTGGCGTGGTTTTCATTGTCCATCCGATGATTTCTAAAAGTGCAAGGCAAAGCTTTCTGTCAAGCTACTGTAAACATAATAATCAATATTACGTAAGGTTTCTGCACGACATTGACAGCGTTTGCTCTGTTGATTCCATTAAGGGAGTCATGAATCAGTACTGACATGATTTGATCCAGACTCTCGCTGCGTTTTAGATATTAACAAAACATCACCATGAAGAATGCCATATGAAAAATGTGAAAAATATTTTATTTGTCCATCAATATAGGTACATTATGGCTTATAAAATGTTATAAGAGCCTGACTAGTTTCACTCGTGGTTTTCCATGAATTTTGTTACTATCGGGTGCGCTTCTTTTTTTTTCAACAAGCAAGATAGATGTTGGTGTAGCTGGAGAGAAGATCAGAGGGAACACATCAGTCATTGTGTACAGGTAGTATATGTTATTGTATGTTTTCAGAGTCCAGCTGTATTTAATTGTTGACGTTAAACTTGGCTCTGGCATCTTATGGAGTACTCAATGATAGGACAAGTATTTCCTGAACAAGCTTGTGCGGCAATGTTTGCACACCACTTTTATTTACGGCCGTTAGACAGAAGAGTCCATGAAGATGTCAAAGTAACTTTGAATGAAAAGCAACGCTGACACTAACCTCCTGTGCATCGAGTACTTCCTCATAACTCTCTTTTATAGGCCACACCGTTACCTTTTCCCAAGAGAACCCTGAACACGCTCATCAAGCAGAGAGCAGGGAGAGACGCTGACAGAAAGGCCGAAAAAATAAAGACATACGGAAACGGAAAAATGGGAAGGGGCTGGAACTAATTTAAAGATGTTAAGAACATTCAGGAAGGGCAAACACTTGCTACATCTTTGTTTTGCGCTAACCTTGCTGAGTCATCGGAGGTTTGTGGACCCAGAGGAGAAAGACGATGAAGTGGTTGTGGTTTTGAAGACCTTATTCAAATCTTTCTGAAACACAACTGTGCTAACTAACTGCAAAACTGCAAAAATCTCCATGTTACCAAGTCATCTTATCGAGTCCTAATAGTCCACTTTTCTCAAAACAAGTGGAACAGTCTGCCAATGAGGTGAAATAGTTGTAACATTTCCAATACAGATCAACTTGTTTCATGAATTTTCTAGAATCAAGTGTAATTTTCCTTTAATTTAGTGCAGTGGTCTGCCTTATTTTGTCACGTTTCAAAATACTGGCATGTGTAAAAACGTCATGAAAATAATAGCTTTGTGTTGGAGAGGTTAAACCAATATTACAGTGATGGCAGATGTTTTCCCCCTCTTGTTTTAAAAAAACACGTCATACAAATTTACTTTGCACAATGGAGAATATGCTCTTTAAGAGAATATATTTCCTTCAGCAGACTTTGCAAAGAAAGGTGTTATTGGAAATACGAATGTTTCTAAATCCCACAGCTACGCCACATTACTAACAGTGGCAGAGTGGTAATAATAACAATGATAAACTTTATGTTTACGGCCCTTTTCAAAACCAAAGCGCTTTACATGGTTGAATCAACTAACAGAACAGCCAAAAGTGACGCACTATGTGTAGTGTTGCCCTTCCCATAAACAAAGCTTCCTGACTTGGGTCAATATAGGTCAGACCAGAGGGGGCAGACCTGTGTAATTACCCTGGACGTGGGAAAAGCTGCACTACATCAGAATAATGTCCGGTGTATTAGATTCTCCATAAAGTGTGGCGCGTTTAGATTAATTCATGTCAATGGGTAATGTGTCTGCTGTGATTAATGTTAACAATAAGTATGTGTGGCAGCTTTTACAATCCGGTCAGCCACAGTGAGAATCAAAGCTCCAACTGTGGTCAAGTTGGCACCATTCAATGCTAATTGAGCTACGCACAACCACAAGTCTGCGGTCCACATGCAAACACATGTCCGTTTGTTTCACTGCTTTATTCGTTTGTTTGTAAACAAGATGTGACAGTCCGTGGACGACATCAGGGAAGAAAACAAGGACAGCTCTGTTGCTCAGGGTCAGTGGCGCGATCAATGCTAATCACATCACAGCCCGTACAGGATTTCCAGATTCAGCGCCTTATTTTGAGGGCCTTATGAGGTGAGCTGGATGGAACGTCGATCACGAGAGCAGAGACAAACACTGACGTGCACCAGTGAGCACACATTCACAATACAGCTTTGACAAGATGATTAGAAAGGCTGGGCTGTGGAGGAGAGCTTCGACCCCGGAGCTGCAGCTGAAACTTCTTCATCACCTCTGACACCATCTAATGACACTCATTTGCAATCTGATCTCCTGAACATTTCCAGACTGCTAGACCATGATAACATCACTAACAACTGCCCCCTTAACTAGTTTTTGATTTGATACTTTCTGAAAAGTGAGTGTCCATTTTTGATCTTGGGTCAACTTATAGATAGATGTGCTGAGTTTGTTCTAGCAAACTGGGGCAATTTTAGTTGCTCCAGTTTGTGTTATGTAGGTGAGTTAAATGACATAGTTTGTTATATGTAGAGGGTTTTTGCAAGCTAGATTTGCAGTATCTTAATAGAGCCGTGTGTTTTTAATGAGATCATAAGGGCCAGAAACCTGCATCAAAGAACTAATTTGACCGGAGCTCTGTGTGCAGCTTTGAAGCAGTTGTTTTGGTTCTGTCAGCTCTAAAACCATAGAGTACAAATGATGTTATAATCTGTAGCATATAAAAATAAGCAAAAAGCTCATACAAAACATAGATGTGCAGGAAACATCTGTGCAGGCATGGTCATGCAACAAAACATGATGTCTAGTATGTCAAATACCACATCCATGTTCTCAGCTAGCAGAAGAGAATTGAATCATGTTCTGTTTGGTTTAGTTTGAAGGGTAGAGGTTGTTCTGTGCTGATTTTGGGACACATACAAAATAGCAGTGGGTGGCACATAAGCATGCAAACTGCTGTAAGTGCGCAGGCACCTAAACATATAATAGGATATTTAATCATTATTTTATCACTGCCAAATCTCCAAAATTTCCACTTGTCGTCTTTTAAACTCAAACACATTAAACATCTGCACTTGCTAAGGCCGAGGACTTGGCCACGGAGGCCAAACCTTTAATTTAAGATTTTTTTTTTTCTAGAAAATGTACGGATTTCTCACCACAATCAAGTGGCAACAAGAGCTGTTGAAATTGATGGATTGCGCTTCTAATGCCATGACCTGATGCCATTATAGTTAGTGACACGTTGCACCCTAATGGTTGAGCTCTTTATGTGCATATGTGTAAAAGTGTGTGTGTGTGTATGTGTGTGTGTTTGTGTGTGTGTGCGCACATGTGCATGTGTGTGTCAAAGAGGACTGCAGGAAAGGGGAGGGAGGAAGAGACGCTAATTGAAATTCCTTCAGCCATGTCTGGCAGAGCCTTGGTGTCTGAGTGGCACACACACACACACACACACACACACACACACACACACACAGACGCACATGCACGCACACACATATTCACACTGGCCCTAATAAAAGTGGGCTTTGCCATATGGAGGCCATGTGCAAGACTGGCCTCTCTGTGCTCTAATGTGTGTGTGTGTGTGTGTGTGTGTGTGCTCTTAGGAGAGGCTTGTACAGCACCGCAAACCCACAGACAGATGCACAGAAACCCTATGACATGTGCATGAAGGTGTGTGAGTGATAAAGATCCAGCTTTAATGAAGGTTACATTCCCAGGCACACACACTTGACATGCTGTGACACATTTATACGCATACAGTAAACATAATGCAGCGAGACCCCCTTGTATAATATTTAAGAAATTAGTTAGTTAGTATTAGTGTTTTTGGACATCGCCCATCAAATTCAGTGAACGGGCAGGAAAACTCTGGGCAGGTAAATGTGGGAGTAATGTTCTGTTCTCTCTCAACAACTGAGACCAAAAGACTGTGGCAGTCCTGGAGAACTTCCAGATGTGTTTAACTAGAAGATAAAGATGTGGGCTAGAGAATGATAACAGCTTATTTTCTGTCCTGGATCAGTCATAAATGATTATGATGACCCTTACAAGTCGTTAAAAGTATTTATATATGCTAGACTAGATGGTTTGTTGAGGTTTGCATGCTACCATGTAGCTATTGTGGGACAGCTTACATTCTTAACGTGCATCTTCAGTCCAATTATCCTACAACAAAAGATTCCACAAAATGAGTGCAGTTTGCATTCAATCATGCAATCATCCCCTTTCCTCCCTCAGTGGAGGACTAAGAGTCGGGAGTCTACCCAATGGGAAAGAGTGTAACTGTGTGAATGTCAGGCTGAGTGGTGCTGACAAAAGAGCATGTGTGCTCAGTGACCCTTCTCGGGATAAATAAAGGTTAAAATCATATTTCACAGCCCTCAAAATGCACAAGCAGAAAAATGAGCAGGAACTGCATGGTTATAACTTTACATCTCAGTCCGCCTAACCTCATACTTAGCATATGCCCACTGCTATTATAGCTGTAGCACAATAACAGCAAGCATGAAGTGTACTTGTCATTCTCCCCAGGGGTTTGGTAATAGCTGTGTTTTAGATATTTCCTCAAAGAAGAAGAACTTTCTCTGGGCACTTTCTAATTGGTTCCAGTGGATCATCTCTCTTTTTTATCTTCCTGGCTTACTCATTTTGTTTTTTTCCTGTCTTCCCTCCTCTGACACTGTCATGCTCTCCCTTCCCCAAACTTTCTGTGGTCTGGTGAATGTGCCCGCCTGTACAGATGGTTGAAAAAGGCTGAAAATCATGTAGCTCTGTGATTTGTTCTTTTGCCCAGTCACCTGTGGGAATGTGCACGGTTTGCCAAGTGTGGAAAAACAGAATCATCTCTCTTCGAGATGCAGCGGGCGAAAACCAGTGCGATATAAAAATGCTCAATAGAGTTCATAAAGTGAACTTCCCTTTCCAATCAGTTTTCAATTTTCAGTGCAATTAAAAAGTCTAAGAGGAAATTAAACAGCTCAGTATCAGTAAAAGCTTAAGAAATTCCTAGATTGCTTTCTAATTCTCACAAGTTGCAGATTTCATACTTAAACTTAAAATGTAAAGAACCAATGAAGCACATAAACAAAGTTGACTTACTGTAAGGATCGTCCTCATTTTTGGTGCCATTAACTTTTCCTTTCCTGTCAATGCGAAGGAAGAATTTCTGGTAGGAGAACAGTTTCCTCCTGCGCACATCTCCTTGCAGATGATTGTAGCTGCTCCGCACGTGGCGCCCGATGACCGTCGCGGAGGACGATGACACATTGGTCGCCCGTGGCAACCTCGCAGAGGATGCGTGCAGCGGTGCAGCTGACGGGGAAGGCGGCGGGTGTGAGGTGAAGAAGATGTGAGGTGGAGGGCCTCCGGGTGCATTGTGGTTCTTTTCAGAGTCTGGTGATAAAGCGGACAGGGGTGAGGATGTGGAGGGTCCGAACAGGAGAAGCAGGAGGAGGAAGGTGAGGGACAGGATTAGTGGAGGAGGTCTGCAGCAGGGGCAGGAGGAGAACCAGGCGACCGGTGCACCTTGTGTCACTGTCCATCTACACATGGTAGTGGAGCTGGGAGAGCTGTGGAGATGCTCAGGGGCTGGGGCATGCTGAGCTGGGTACAGGGAGAGGAAATGAGAGTGGGAGAAACTCCCCCTGACTGACCGACTACACGTCCTCTCTCTGGGGACCCACAACCTCACTGGGACTGTAGAATGGCCGGGGTGAAGACAATCTGACTGCAGTCGATGTGATTATGGCAGCAGATGTAGCGTTATCGGTAGTACTGATGGTGATGGTGATGTAGCTGCTGGTGGTGGTGAAGCCTGCAGCGTGGTGGCTGACTCTGCTGTAGTCCCCTGTGCTGTTTATTCCTCAGCTGCGCCGCAGGAATGCGTCAACATCCATAACTCAGATCATCTCGAAACTGGAACAACTGGGGGTTCACCGCCTTAAAGACCTCTCACCACCTCCACCCTCTCCTCCCAAGACTGCTGCTCTTTGCTTCAGTTGCTCTCTCTCACATACACACACACATACACATACAAACACACGCACAATCAAAATCTCTTTTTAAAGTTTGATTATACACTTACACTCTCACATCCAAAGACACAAACACACATTATCAGGTCATTCATGCACACTGCTAAAACTCTGCCCCACGCACGTCCCAAACCATTTATCTTTTCCAGTCCAGGGAGGTGGGTAACAGGAAGGTGGAGGAGGTCCGGATAAAAGATGCCGAACTGCTCAGTACAAAATGAATAAATAAACACAAAAAGTCCAAAATGGGATTAATGCGGCTTCTCATAAAATGTCCAGAGAAATCCACGCAAGGCAGGCCACCAAAAAAAAAGTCACAGAATCCAGACTTTCTTCTTTTCTCTCTTTGTTTCTGTCTTTGTTTCTCTTGGTTTTGTCGGCACTGGTTTGAAGTTACTTGAGTGTGTAACTGAGCTCTCGTCTTTCTCCCCTCTCTTGTTGGTGCGTCTTGTTAGTGAGCTGAGCTCCCTATCTCTCTTCTGTCCTTGCCTCTAGGAGTCTGAGCGCTGGAGCTGTGCGCTGCCTCTCTTCTTTCCTCCTGCGTGTGGCTCCCTCTCCTTTGGACCCCTCCCTCTTTCCTTTGCCTCTCCCTCTCTCCTATCTCTATCAGTGGAGCTCTCTCTGGTTATCTGGAGTTTCTCTGAGGTGACTGAATCTTGTCTTTCCTTTCACCTTATTTATCTGCTGCAGCTCCCCAGATGTCATCTCTTAGTGTAATTGGATGTCTATGAAAACCACTTGGCTTTGAAGAGCTGTGTGCTTTTGTGTGTGCGTGCATGTGTGTCTGCATGTGTGTCTGCACGTGTGTGTGTATGTGTATGTGTATGTGTATGTGTATGTGTATGTGCGGGGGATCAGTCCCACCCCATTTTCTCTTTCCCTCTCTCTTTTTCTTTGTCTCCTTCTCAGACAAAATCCCACCAGTTGAGCAGAGCAGGTCCGAAAGAGGAAAAGAACCTTTCCTTCATATCTCTCTCTTTTAGAGTCTGTGTCTGTTGATTAGCACTGGGTACTTTTTCAAGATGTTCAATACCAGCCCTCATAAGATACCTGAGTTTTGGTACTTACTTGGAACTAAATAGTGCAATTTTTAATTCTCTAATTTGAGAAATATTCAATATGTTTCCCTACAAAAAACTTTTTTTTTTTACAAAACTACAAAAGAAGCCAAAGTTCTGAAATGTTAAATGTTTAAACTCAAGCAGCAGCACGAGAACTCTGCCGAAATACGATAGCCTAATACTGGCAAAAATTTCATTTTAAATCAGAAACTAGAAGAAAAAGAGAAGAAGTTGGCTTAGATTATGACCACTTTTTTATATATATCTATATTTTTAGGGGCTTTTTGGCCTTTAATTTTATGACAGGGCAGTTGAGAGGAAGGACATGTGGGAGAGAGAGAGGGTTACATGCAAAGAGCCTCGGGTCGGACTCGAACCTGGGCCACTGCGGTAAGGAACTAAGCATTTGTACATGTACTCCAGCGCCTGATGCATTCATTACTTGACAGTTTTTTATACTCTGGGCCGGGACACTTTTTGGTCAGTACCAAAACAATATTGAACTCCAACATACCGTCGTACTCATTGCAAGCTGCATATCATAATCTCTACCAGTTTTTCAGTAAATATTAATTACTTGGAACGTAACTTAAATAAATTACACTAAGCTCACCTATAAGTAAAAGATGAAGCATAGCGTTGGTTCAGGCGTTGCTTGCATTTGCTGATTGGCATCAGCCACTGTTTCATTCACTCTTCACAATAACTCATTCACAGCTGTGTGGATACCAGCTGGCTTGTAACATCCAATCATATTCAGGCAGGTGTACAGCAGTGGCATTATAACCTGATGCCTCACACTATTACTACCTGCACCACGCCAACCTCCTGGTGTTTTTGATTTAATTTTGATGTATACGTATGTTTAAGGGGGGATGGGGTGTTCACCAAGCAGATGCTGCTTGGATTCTTTGATAACCTCAAGAGCAAAGCCGTTTCTGCCGGATTAATTTTTTTAATTTTATATAAATGTTCAGTTCATTGACATAAGTGTTTCTGACTGAAGATGTGTGCTAATGTTTCCTTCTCCGGTTGAAGGGATGCTTATTAGTAAAATTACCTCCTTTAGTGTTCATGATGGAGTTAAAAACCTGTGAATTCTCTGCCCTCCATGACACATAATTGCCTGTATCTGATAATGGCCAAGAGTTTCTTTTTCTCGTTTGAAGATGCACAGGACAGTTCTGAGCCGAGTCAAGTTCCCCTCAGCTGTTTTGACAGATACTATCAAGTGATTTCTTTACTCGGAGCTTAATCTTTAGATAAACATCTCTCTGTGTTTGGATGACAGAAATTGTACCTTACGTGTGTTGCTGTGCTTCACCTTTCAAGAATCTCGGTCTACTGTCTGGTTTCAGCGTGGTTTAATTTCCTTTTCACATTGTCAGACAACAGCCATATCTCCGTATCTGCCTCTTCTCTTTCCTTATAAGTTTCTCAGTTTTTACTGGAGCTACATATGGTCCGAAGTATGCAGCAGGTGGATTTGAGTTATCATGTTCTACTACTTTCTTCCTTCATTTAGCCCCTTGGTGTTAATCCATCATGCATTAGCACTTAAGGATTTTCAAACAATTCCTTTTGGCGATGCACAGACCTGTACAGACTTTCAGTCAGCCAGCATTTCCCTATAAGGTGTTTAACGCTAACTGAGATTGTACAGGTGCTACCAACAGTCTTATAGAAAAAAAATTAAAATTCCCACATATGTATCCCCTCTGAATTAATTTATTTTAAAAAGGTAGTCAATATATATATGAGTATGTATGTATGTATGTATATATATATATAAATATATATGTGTGTGTGTATATATATATATATATATATATATATATATATATATACGGACCCATCTACTACTATTTTGATTACTGATTCAGTTTTTAAGTCAGTTTTTAAGTTAAAATATCAAGCATTCCCTAGTTCAGAATTGTATTTGCTGTTTCTTGCGTGATATGTAAACTGGATATCTTTGAGTTTTAAACTCTTTGGTTTGACAAAACAAGCATTGTAGAAGTCACCTTAGGCGTCATTATTTTCATTCATTTTATAAAGCAAACGACTATTTGAAACAATGTGCAGACTTTTAAAACATGAAAAGAATTGTTAGTTGCTGTACTATTAGGACAAACTGTCCACATGACCATCTGTGCTACACTTTACACATATGCCTATATGTTCAGGTAAGAGAACACCTGCAGACAAAATTCAGCACCATGGACAGCACTTTACGAAGTTCTTCATAATGCTGTATATAATTAAACATCCCTGCCTTTGATATCATAAACTCTTCTTTATGTCTTAATGTCAATTTTTTTAATTGAGTGTGGAGATTCTCTAAGGCAAGACATGTGCAGACCTGATCCTCTCTGAGGAAGAAACCAGCAAAGTGTTGATACACATCTCTGTGACAGGTAGAAAAAACAACCGCAGCGGGGCATGGTAATAAACGCCGGATGATCTACCTTTATTACTTAAAATAATATCTGTATATCTTTTATATATATATATAGTATATCTTATTTATATCTTTTCATTCACTCTTAGTCTCATAGAGCTGATCCAATAAGTTGATGTATTGAGCGCTCAAACTATTAAGATAATCAGCTAATAGTTTCCTGACATTTTATAGATGCACATAAATTATATATATTAACAATGAAAATACTAATTTGTCACAGCCCTTAAGTTTTGAATTGTGGATATAAAGGCAGAACACTGGCTGAGTGAATGAATGAATGATAACTAAAAATGGAAAGTTTTAGGAAAAGAACAAAGGAGTGGGAAGAAGAGACAGATTGAGAGGGAGAAAGAGGAAAAAAAAACATCTGGTCAGTGGCTCTGTGGCTTGAATGTGGGGTGTAGAATGACAACACACACAACACACATGGACAAACACACAACCAGATACACGGTGCGTCTCAGATCTTTTTATTGCACCGAAATTTGCTGTTTCAATTCAAGCTGTTTAATCATGACTGTGTGAAATTGGGAGCACGAATTACTATTGAATAATTATCAGTTACTGATCAATTGCCGACTGATCTCTTCATTGCCTCGCACTGTAATCTTTTTGTTCTGTGTTACAGTCCTAACAAGACTCAGATGTTGGAAGTCTGTCTCCCGTAAGGGAAAAAATGTTTCGTCACACCAGAAAACAATTTGTTTGATTCAGTGAAGCACCACATATTTGGGTTCCCCCCCTGAACTACTTCAGAAGGCTGTAGGGGCTTCCCTCTCTGAAAGGGAATGTCATTCAAATTCAAATTCAAATGCTTTACAGTAAGTAAAATAGATTTACATGATTTACAAAAGTTTACTTTTTAGCAGTTTAAAAAGTGACACGTAAAATTAAATTTATGAAAAATATATAACAAATCTGACTTGCTGTGAGGGCGGTGATAAAAACTTACAGTTGTAAGTCTTGTACATTTAGCGATGCCTCTCTAATGATGAATAAATAATTTTTTTAGATGTGGCCACATTTCTCAAAATCTGTTTTTCTCCCTCGTAGGAAAGAAATGAGTCAGCCTCATTGTCTCGTGGTTTTGGCTTAAACTGCTGTTGCAATCTGAGGCCAAACTTCAAAGTCAAAGCAGAATGGAAGTGCTGATCTAGGGTCAGCACCCAAAGCAAAACGGCCATGATCTTATAGATTCCCTACGCGGAGCTCTGCAGATTTTGGATCAGTAAATGTGAGCGGCTTTGCGGATTCCAGCCCAGATGAGCTGAAACAGGTCCCCTCTGGCTCCGTTGGTCATGCCTTGGATAGGTCTTGATTGCGCATGCCTAGGAGGAGAACGCCATTAGGGGCCAGCAGTTTGGCTCAGTGATTCTAATTGTTTCATTGCGGTTGAGCTGGTGGCTTTGGATGCATTATGGTCTTCAAACCAGCTCTGCCGAAATGGCCCTGGCAGTTAACTTTAATTACAGACACATTAAAGCACTTATAGACAAAAAGGAGGTCTTACGATAAGCTAACTTACAGATACTGTACACTACAGTTACGGTCAAGCTGCTGAGTAGATCCCTCTCAGTCAATACAAAACATCAGTGACAACAAAGAGCACTTTGATTACAAATTATTTTGAACAAGCTTTTCAATTTAAAGCAAAAATTTTAATTTAATTTAATTTAAATTAATAGTGGAGTCCTTTTAAAGCTGTTTTGTTGCCCTTCCCACTGAGTGAATACTTGTAATTCCCCTGGAATGCACTATACGCACTTGAAAGGGAAACAAACACGGATCAGCGTGTTAACTGCAGCAATAATAGAAACACGAGTAAACACCTCTTTCTTTGGCAGCCTCAGAAGGTATGCCAGACTCCAGAGCGAAGAGACACGACCTTCAGATCGCATAAACAAAGATGTTCTGAGATGGAGACATAGAACAATAAGACTGGTGCTATGGTTGAAGGATGTTTTATGATTCACACACCGCAGTATTTCCGATGGTCTCCTCATGCTGATTTTCAAAAAAAAAAGAGCCAGGTTTATAATCACGAACAAATCTTTCCTACAGCTACAAACACCACATAAAGGCAGCACTGTCTTCCAAGTAATAATGTATTTTGGTTAATGTCACCATCGTCACAGATTAGAGTCTTGACGATCTGGTTTCTGTCATTCACAGGAATGTTTTGTTGTTTAGAAATTAAATTATGCAACATCATATGAGCCACACATGAGTATTTTCCTGTGGGACGAGCATTTTTGTTTTCAAGGGCTGATCCAGATGATTATTGGGTCATTATATTACAGCCAGTCTTTCTTAGGGGAATTCTTGAAATAGACTGTCTGATCCATCAGAATAAATGCACCTAGGTCAGAGGACTAAAGCATCATTACCAAAGGAAACAAACACAACAGAGAGCCGTCTGCTGTTCTTCTTCATACACAAGTGTCCTTTTTATAAATATAAAGTCAAGTTTATAACTTAGGGCCATGCTGAAAATTATGACTCAATATGAAGTCATAACGGAGCTAATTATACATTTGAATGAAAGTGCTGCCATATTTTGGCTTTTAGGCACCAAACCTTGCATCTGTGAAACAGACATAACCCTCTGACATCTGCCTTGCAGATCCATACATACACCAAGCACTGATGCCATAATGAGCCATACAGTCAAACAAACAACACTCAAAAACATAAACTTCACAGAGCACATAGGAAGTGTTTGCTGCAGGTGTTGATTTTATTAATGGCCGTGGACCTCCTCGATTGGAAATATTTATTGCTTCAATTGTGTGCTGGCTCGGTAAGATCAGGACAAAACTAGCATCATCATTAATGCTGGATGTGGTTTAGGATAAAGAATTATGTCAGTGGAAACACAGGCCACCAACAAGGCCGAAGTTTAATAGATTAAACCAGCCCTGGTTTCTTACTGCCAAATCTTTATGGTGCAAGAGGTAGTGGAGAAGCAGTAACCGTTGATGTTTAAGCAAAGAATGAACTCTATATTCGACCTAAGTTCAAAGTCTGACATCGCAAAACCGGCTCAACCTGCAGCCAGTTTCATACTTTGTGAAATACTGGCTTAAATTTCAAACCGTGATTCAGATATCAGATGTTGCCGCTTCTACAACTGAGTTTACATTTGGAAATGTAAATATAAAGTTAAAATGCTGCACAATGCACCACTGACTGCTTCGTGTAATAGTGTTGAGATAGCTTCCATATTTTAATAATGTCAACTACATGGAAGTAATTACTGTGTGGCCCATACACAAGACTAAAATGCTGAAAAGTTAAACACAACTGTACAACTGTAACAAATTACATTTCAGCAAGGCGTTGTTAATTGGCTGTTAACTTACTGGCAGCCACCTTAGTGTTGAGGAAATGAACTCACTGACCTGGATAGCTCCTGTCAGATCTATGATTGATCCTCATATTCCTAATTTGTAGCCCTCTTCACTGTCTGAAATATCTTCTATACCTAAAAAACATTTAAAAAAATAAAAAATCTTTTAGAACCATTCAGCTGAAGAGAGTAGTTACAGTGCATTTCATCTCATCTCAACTTTTATTTACACAGTAAAAATGTAGTCAGTAATTTGCTTATAAAGGGACACAAAGCACAATGGTAAAGCATATCTCTAATTTGAGACTTTGGGGCAATGCTTTTCTATAACCATTTATTTTATATTATTTTACTATTTTATAAACAGTAATAACAGTTTATATTAATAAACACTTAAAATGTCCTTAATTACATTATAGAGTGTTATAAACCATTTATTAAAGTGCTTTTAAATGCTAAACAGGGGACTACTCGTTTCAATCTTGTTCTTCATCTATCTCATCATACTGCCCAGTGGAGGGGCATGGTCTTCACTGAAATATTGATGTAGGGCCCAGGAGTGTTGGTTCCGGGTGAATAATGCAACAGGTGGATTAGTTCTGGTTTCAGAGAAAGCGAGCGGATTGATAAATTAATGATTACAGCTCCTTCCATCCACCTTTCTGAAATAATTAAAGGCAAAAAGACAGAAAGAGAAGAAGAAAAAAATGCTCGTCACACATATTTGCATTCACTTCCTCACTTGAACGTTATGATGATGACAAAAATATTCTTCATCAACGTAACTCTTCAGAATCTACACGTATCCTGGCTTTGTGGGGTTAATTTAATAGGAAACATTCAAGGACTTCTGCATCTTTCTTTGAAAGCATGTATAACTAGCGTGACTTGTCCTTGGCACTTTGTATGTATGCTTTATTATCATGCAGTTTCCTATTCTTAAATCCATTGTAGTCTAAGGCCCAGCAATAATTTGCTACATTACATTTAACAGACTTAAGTGAGCACGTTTAATGTGACGATGATGAAGTTTGACATTCAGCATAAACTGGCACGAGTCACAGTTCAGACATGTATGTAGTTAAAGAGAGACAGAAAGAAAGAGGTATACTACATGGGTAAGCAGTAAGGAGGTTTGGGGGGGGGGACTGTGGAAGGGAGAGAGGGAAAAAGAGAGAGGTAATTGTCTTTGATGAGTGATTATTCTCACGGCTTTCTTGTTTATTTCACCAGGCGGGAAGTTGAAAGCAAAGTAGGCCTGTGACCAATCAGTGGTCATCATTAAAAGGTGGATGAGTGCCAGCACCAATCAAAGTTTGGTTCATTAGAGGGCGGGATAAGAACACGGCAGTCATGTTGTCTGAAAGTAGGCAAACAGATGAAAGGTTTAAGTCTGTAAAACTCCTCTTTAAACGCATCTTTACACTTGCAGTGTGTACATGTCAAGTGCATTAGTGTACAGTACAGCATTTGCGAAAGAGGTAGTTAATGTTTAATGCTTGGTTCTATGGATGGCATTGGTGGTCTGTCGCCTTGGTTCAGACTCAAATATTAGCCTGTGAAATATCTCAACAACTACTAGATGGATTGGCATCAGATTTTGTACAGACATTCATGGTTCTGAGAGGATTGAGCCTAATCCCTTTAGTGATCTCTTTTCCTCTGGTGCCACCGTAAAGCCTGAAGTCCACTGAGTCCGGCTACATCTCGTTAAGGCTGTGCTGCATCTACCGGAACTGATTGTTGCCATTCTAGGCAATGCTTGTGAATCCACCAAACGCATCCCAGAAGCGTCCCAGAAGCTGCTCTCTGCTCTGCGGAGAATATGCAGTGAGTCTATTTTTAACAGAAGTCACGTGAAGCAGCACAGAGTAGATCTAACTGGGCAAGAAGTCAGACACAGAACGGTATAGAGAATCCGGCCAATTTTAAAAATAAAACACCCCCTGCAGACTCCGCGTCTCTGCAGTGCTTTTTCCATCCGGAGTTTTGACAACGCTGCCTCTGATTGGATAGTACTCATTGCCTTTATTAGTTAGGTTCAGGTAGCCAATCAAAAGCAGAGGGTGCAGGACTGAACGCAAAGGCAACAATCCTGCACTGCTGAAACACGTCTGAGACACTTCCAGTGGAAGTTGACGCCATGCAGAGGAAGGAACAAAACCGAGGCTCAGCAGTAACGCAACGCAGCCGGACTCGGAGGACTTCATGAGTAAGGTTTTGTGTGAAAGGTCTCGACAACCATTGGATGGAATAATGCAAAAATGAGTACAGACCTGTTCCCCTTAGGATGAACTGTAGCAATGTTGGCGCCTAACGCCATCATCAAGTCAAAATTTAAATTTCTCCAATACTTAAAACTAATGGCATTCCCATCAGCCTCAGCTGTACTACAAATGCTAGCATGCTTCATGCTAAATTAGGGCAGTAAACAGTATACCTATTAAATATCAGACCAAATGTCCAAAACCAAAAAATATTCAGTTTACTATTATATATGACAAAAAAAGCATCAGAATCATCACAGTAGAGAAGCTTTCCTTGAAAAAGAAAAAACTGAAACGGTGATTTATCAAAACAGTAGCCATTAAGTTTCTGTAGATCTACTAATCTATTAACGGATACTTTAACAAACAGATCCAGTGCTATGAGCTTGTCTCTTCAGGTTCGATCCTGCGCACATGCGTCGCAGTAACTAAAGTTCACTTGAGAAATCCTCTGTACGGCACACTTCTATGGAGCAACTGTCATGACGTGCAAGAATGCGTCAGGCAGGAGGTAAAATGGAGGCCAGGTGTGAGCCGAGGCTCGAGAGTTATTTGGCCAAAATGCTCCCAGACCTTTCAAGCACAAAGAAAATCCTGCTTTAGACATCACAGCATGGCACTAAAGATAGTTTTCAGTGCTCCCTTGTCCCCATGTTATCACGAATACACCCACCTTCAACCTTACACACTTTCTGACACATAAACACAAACACACCGTCACGGTCATGAACACACACGCACATACACACACATTCGCATAAAGGTCAGATAAGGTTGAGAGGTCAGAGGAAAGAGTGAGACATGGGAAGTTCTATCAGCTCCTTCCTAATGTTACAGAGGATTTTGTAACCTCCCACACCAACCTAACACCCACTAACCCACCCCCTGCCACCACTCACCTCCATTACTTTGGCCATAGTTGGAACTAGACACCTGTCCTGTTCCATGTTCTGAGGGTGGATTTCAGGTATCAGGTTTAAGTTGGCCAATAACCCACTCCCTCCCCTTTCTAACCTTTGTGCACACGCTCAGTTAGCAGGTGACCAGTGTACCTGCAGCAATCCTCGGCAGGTATAGACGTTCCACCTCCCCCACACAATACATTAGTGAGGAGAAGAGAGGGCGACAGGAGTTGAAAGGCAATTATGTCTAGTCTCTGATGAGAGAACAAACTCGGGTAGACAAAGCCCTGTGATGTGGCAAAGCCATCCAACCATCACCAGGTACACAGGTTGACAATAGACAGCCAACTCAAAGCCCCACAAAATGCATTCTGTCTAGACATGCAAACAAACCAAAGTAAAAGAAGTCCATACAGACTGATGAAGACATTAATTAGAAGAAGAGGAGCCAAAAAAGGCAGAAAATGCTTTGAAAGAACTTTGAAGCACTTGAAATGCACTTACATTAAACTGTTAAGCACTTGTCTCAGCAGTGGGCACTCCACTTTAAAGATCAATCAAGAATGATTATTTTACAGGGCTCTTGATGTTGAGAGGAGGTATTTAAAACATGTTATTTTCTTCTAAGATACAAAGAAGACTCATAGATTTTGACATGTCCATCTGGATTACAGGAGCCAAAACTGCACCCGCAAACCACTGACATGGCAAAAATAGGGGGATGCAAATTACTTCCCATATTGGACTACCAAATGATAAGTCAATTAATCGATCAGTCAGTCGACAAAAAAATAATCAGAAATTGAAGTTCCACAAAAAGCAACATGAAAAAACAGTTTTTGTCATTCAGCCTGCTACTGGTTATATAGTTGGCTTCAACTGAGGCTTAATGCTCACACTTTTTCTCTCAACTGTCTCTCAATATAACAACATTAGTCCAACATTGCCCGACACTGTGGTAGAAGCCACATTAGCCCTGCAGCATGCTAATACCAAATTCAACAGGATAACCTGCAAAATAAAGCGTACAGCAAGTTAAAAATAGCAAAATTTATAGCTTCAAAGTTTGAAGTTGGCATCTTTGAGCTTCAGTTTTGAAGCAAATCCTGCTTTGTACAGGCCCTCAGAAGTAAAATGGTTAACTTAGCGCACACATGCTCCACCTTCTCCACTGCTTGCCTGTGGGATTGAAAAATGGCTCTGTGGTGCCGAAGCCACAGCGAAAAAATGGTCAAATAATATCAGTGTCCACAGTAACTCCTCAAACCACTCCCATGCTAATCCATATTTTCAATATATGCTGTCTGTTGCTTCACCAATAAATCCACTTCTTCTGACGGAGTTTTTCTACAACAAAGTCAAATAAACTAATTCCATGCCACAGTATTTTCCACTCATAGTTGTGAAGCTCCCCTGAATTAATTTACTGGTGCAACGAGGATTGTTTAGAACATACGGACAGGAGTGGATTATTGGGTTTGCATGGATGTTTTCAAAACATTTTGACAGGGCGTCCCGCTGTGATTGGAACTCATTGCAACTGTTGTGATTTCAAACTCACTACAGCTGCCTTCCTTCTCAAAAGAGTAAGCTATAATCTTTTCAAAGCCACCTTCCACGGTTACAAGTGAGGCGAGTGGATATTCAGCGCAATATTTATTTTTTTGCATTTGTAAATCAAGGTATGGCATCACTGGAAATATTAATCCTAATATAAACTTTGTAACACTGCTTACTGAACTGCACTGTGCACCTCAAGACATGTAAGACGTGTAAGCTGTCTACAATAACCTCTCCTGTCTAAATAACTTTTGTAGAGAAGTGACGTATTTTTATATTGACGTTTATTTACCTATAATGCTTCATTTCTAATTGTTTTGCGCTGGTTGACTGATGATATAAGTTGTCATGTGTCTGTAATAACTGTGTTGCAAGTTTTTACAAGGCCAGTATGAACACCTGCGACCATGGGCTCTACCTCACTTTGATTCCACGCTGGGGCTCACAACAACAAATGCATTTACAGCGTTAGAAGAAGCGCGGCTACCAGAGATGGTACACATTTGCACAGACACACGTAAAACACACACATGAGCATGCGGTTTTCAAAACCACAACAAACACTTACTCCAGGACTAATCCCGTGTCTGTATGTAGTGTTTTCTTCTGTTTACACTCCTCAGTAATGATAGGGCTATTAGACATGAGACTTGGTCTCACATAAAAGGAGCCATCACGTTTCATCATCACAACGGTCTGTTGCTTGTAATGAGGACAGTGAGTCTGGGCTTCCCCTTGTATAGATGTTGATGTCTTGACTCATGGGTTCCCACAGCGGTTGTCTCTCACATTGTCCTGACTAACGGTAAATCGCACTATACTGTCTCTTATTGGTACTCAAGTTGGGCTTCAGGACCCCCACAAGGAGCCAGAAAGATCTCAAGATGTTTATTACCAAAGAAAAGCAGAAAAACACAAAATTAAGTTAAATTTTCCAGACTTGCATCTCATCTTTGCTTTTATGTTGTGATTTATTGGATCAAAAAATACCGTGTGAGGGGCCTCAAGGGGACATTGCCTTGTTTGAATGCATCAAATGAGCCAAAAGAAAGTTGGAGTTTAAGTATAGTCATTTTAAACATTTCTCTATTCAATAATATAATTTCAAAGCATTGAAATTGGGATTTTGCTCATTTGGGAAATGTCTGGTGATATTCTATATGTATATTTTACTTATTGTCAACAAATCCTGTGGGGGTAAAAAAACGTTTTGTCTGTGTAGCCAAAGCCTGATAGAGCATGTTCCTCTGTGCCAGAGACCTCCATTGTTGTCCAAACTAAAAGTAAAAAACTACTAACAGTACAGTACATAAACACATAAATGAGCCACCTGCTAACATTTTGGGGCAGCTGTGGCTCAGGAGGTAGGGCGTAAAGTAACACTTCACGAATAAACTTTCTTTTGAGTACATGTGAAACTTGTGCTCTTGCTCTTTCGGGACAGCAGCTGTAGTCAGCTAGGATTCAAAACAGTGAACAATGTATTCCAATGCTTTTCCTCACTATACCTTTACTAATCTATGTGAAGCTATTGGAGCAGTTTGAGGATTGTGAGCTGTTACAGATCTGCACGTTTTCTTTTATAGATATGACATTGACATACAGTGTTTGGAGCTATGACATATCTTCAAAGGGTCTTCTCCATGTGGTGGCCAGTGCAACCGGCATGTTGACTTCTCTGTCATCATTATCAGGATGTGTCAACTTTAGATTAACTATTCACTCTCGCTCTCTCTCTTGCACTGTCTCACACACAGACACACATTGAGTCTGCAGTACCCTTTTGCAGTGTGTGAAAGAAGTGTCTGCTGGGGCCAACTCCCTCATATGGAGGCAACAACACAAATGTCTTTGATGTTTTGGATGCAGACCCAGCTGAGTCCACATGTTTCCCAAAGAGATGAGTAATGGCTAATAGAACAGAAAAGCATTAACAAACATCACCACAACAGGTCATGAACTTTATACACAACAAAAAAAACATGTCACATTTGTTTGTATAGTGGTTTTGATTGTTGGTTATGTCTGAGATGTTGATGAATGGTGAGGCAACATGGGAGCTTCCAGGGAGGAAAACCGTGTTGTTGGTACAGTAGAGCTCGCATTTGTGTGTTATATCAGCAAAGTTAGGTAACTCACATCACCGGTGGGCTCTTCACAAGGGACTATGGCATACTTTGCCAAACCAGTAATACATTACCAAGCACCTGTAACTAATTTTAAGGCAACAAAATGACAATACAATACAGAAATCTTAGGACTAATGGGCTACATCATTATATAACCTTTCATTTACACCCTCACAATCCTTGTTCATCTTCACAGAAACTAAGGTCATCAGGTTATTTGTATGCTTTATTCTTGTCATGTAAGGCTGCGTTCAGACCTTTTTATAAACAGTCTATGGTTCAGACCAACTTGAGCCCTGTGTGAAAAAACTTAGCTCTCCCATTAGGGTTGAACAATTAATCGATCGTATAATAATATTAATCTTACCAAAATCACAATATCGTATGTATATATGGTTTTCAAATTGCAGGAGGTGCAATATTTGTTAAAGTCAAAATGTGTGTCAAAATAACATTTCAAATTAAATATTGTCATGCTGCTGAGACGTCCTGGCCTACACATGATATTCTACAGGTACAGATACATGCAAAACTCACACCATAATCATTTAAAAATGTTAAAATGAAAATGAGCATAATGATGTAAAAATGACCATATCATACTGCAACATCAGTCAAAATAATTAGGCACTTAGGTATTTTTTTCAAAATCGTTCAGCCCTACCTCCCATTCATTCTTAGTTTTTGCATCTTTACCTGAATTGCACATGGCCCTTTGTATCCATTTTGTATCCAGGCTTGTTTAACTGACATACACCCATATAAGACAACTGATCTGACAACTGAATGTGATATTTAAAAAAACACTTTAAAAAAACACAACAGATCTGTTGTTGTGGTGAAAAAAAAGCAGCCAAGTACTTAGGATCCTCTGGCCTCTGACACAGATAATGGAGAAATACTGTACTGTTGCCTCAGTCTGCTACATCAGCTCAACATGTTCTGTTAAGATGTGGCAGGATATCGATAAAACAACAGCTTGGACGCAGTCAGCAGTGTATCTTTGATGTGATCTGTCAAGCATCTGGTGAAAGTAAGGCATGTCATGGGGAGACTACCAAGCCAGTATTAGCTTAGCATCTTTGTTATCCATGTGGACTGACAGACTGAGACAGCTGAGCGGGCTACAAAATTAAACTCATCAGAGACACATTAACCACCTGCTGCTGTCGTGGACAGGTCTTTTCTTCAACAACAAACTCTGCAGACGAAGTGGATTCCTTCTTCTTCATAACCGTTGCTGTTTGTCATTCTCCAGCAGCTCAGCGTGCTCAACAGGAACACTTGTAATCTTGCTGCCAAGAGACATGTGCATGTGTGCATTTTCACACCTATCATAGGCCTCTAGTGAAGGCAGAATTTCCTGCTAATGTGCAAGCAAGCTGTGGATTGGTGGGAAATGTACCACTTACAGGAGGCGGAAGCGAGAATCCTGTAGAAGAATTCTGCTTCTAAGTTTTATTGGGTGCATTTATGTCACTTGGGTTGTTTTGGATGTGAATGTGGTTGGTGGAATAGACAAAGACTGAGGAGAAAACACTGGGACACAATGTCGGTATATTACGTCCAGGCCTAGAATTTAATTATTTTTGTTGCTAGAGCACTTAGCATTTTGATGTTGTCAATTCTTTGAGGCCAAATGCCAGTGCAGCAAAGCCATTAAATAAAACACAGACATTATGAATTTATCTTAAGTGTTTAGGCTGATTTCATTTTTATTACACTTTTTTGAATTTGATAATGTTTGTCAATATTTGACCATTCACCAAGGTGGCTGTAAGTCAGGGGTGCCGACGTCATACTAAATGGTGCGCAATATTAATGTTTATCGTATTCATTTGAATGGCCAGGATAACTTATATCTAATAGTTTACAATTTACAACAATTTGATGTTTTACACTACAGCAGACTGCAAACTTGAACAACAACATAATGTATGTCAAAACAGCTATAGCAACTACACAGTCACCAACAGGAACTGATGCATAGGAACTGCAAGGAGATGAAGAGGGAGAGACAGCGCCTGGACGAGAGAGAGATGTGACCCACGACCAGTTCATTAAAGTTTATAATAATGCAGTGCAGTAAGGATACAGACTTTTCTTACAGGAGATGAGCATATATAACGTGGTCTGTCTGTCACTGTTAACAAGGACTCCAGTCTGCTCTGTAGTTCATATACTTTACTGATAAACCACAGAACTGTAGGGTAACATTTCACTTATCCCGCCAGGCTGTAACAGGCATCTGTAATCTCCTGACAGGTGATTTGGAGACTAGTGCCAGCTGTCCCTATGTACTCCCTGTTGCTGTCAAAGTCACTGCTGCTCTTTTTGAGGTATGTCACAATCTACTGTAAGTTCATCCATACATGCAATGACATTATCTTATGCCCAAAACACCCCAATGATTAATTAAGGGAGTAAAATCCAACCCTTTTATGCCTTGCATCTTACTTTGCACCCAGATTATGCACCACATAACTAGCAAAAGTGGAGTTGGACATGCCCTAAATGCACTTGTGCCATGCACTATAGATCGTTTAAATAGGGCCGTAAGTTTTTGAACATTGCATTAATGACATTTGCTTGTCGAGAAGCAACAAACCAATCTGAGAAATAACATTTTTGGAACACTCAGCCATTTCCCGCTGAGCCTAAAACAAACACGCATGATTCGATGATTACTCAACCTTTCACTGGTGGGGATTACAGTACTTTGAAACCTCATTATATCGTGTCTAATTATGGATTTAATCCTGGACCTGACATTGACTGGTCCACTGGGCCGAGACAAGACATCCGCTCTCTCAACAGGAGGGACCTGGATCATGGTCCACTGAAACTTCATCTCGAACCGAGTTCTCAAAATCAGTCGTCTCTCGCCTGTCAAGATGACAAACGTGCTGCTGATTAAATAATTTAGCATTTTAGGAAGAATGCACAAAATTCTTAAAAATAATCCTAATGTTTTACCACTGTTCACAAATTCAGCCCAAAGACAGATCCCTAAGGGGTTTTACAGTGAAGTGTTTGAAGTGTAAAATCAGGCATTGATTGAGGGAAGTTAAATCAGAAAAGTAGAGGCAGTGAAAGACACTGGCTGAGGAAAGTCATCATAGACATTTTCTCCACCACCACTCTTGCACAAAAGTTTGCCTTTTTTATAGCAAAAATTATACTAAATACTACATTTGCACACATAATAGTGCATAACATACATCTTTATGCTCGCTACATGAAGTCTCTGATGTCTTATAGAGAAACCCAACCATAATTCCTACCTGTTGCCTGCAGGTGCAGTGACACTCTGACAGCAGGTGCTGAATGGCTCAATCCTGAACCCATGGATTTCACCAAGCACAGCTGTGTCGCGTTCCAGCTGCCGCAGCTGATCAGGGCCTTGCAAGACCATGCTTGTGATTCCACCAGATGCGCCATAGCACGATTCAGAAGTGTCCCAGAAGCAGCTCTCCTCTCTGCTCTGCAGAGAATACACAGCTAGTCTATTTTTTGACGGAAGCCACGTCAAGCTGTACAGAGCAGATCGAACTGGACACAGAAACGGCATAGAGAATCTGGTCAATTTTCAAAATAAAACACCCTATGCAGACTCGATTGTAAATCAACAATAATCACATTAAAACAGACAAAAAGAGAAACCGCATGATCTACGTAGCCAATTTACCCAGGGTAGAAATACATAAATCCAGGAAAAATGACAAAATCAACAAAAGCTAAACAAGTCAGCAAAACCAGGTAGGCAAAAAGCTCCCCTTCCAAAACGCTCCCAGCAGGTTATGAAGCCATGCAGAAGAGGGAACAAAACCAGATTGCAGATGTGATGTTAAAGAGCTGTGCCCGTTGGAATCCAGGCATTAGAGTGCCAATCCTGAAAATTCGTCTGGGACTTCCTGTAATCGAACTGGGACTTCCTGTAATCGAACATTTTAGGTCTGTCCTTTCAAGTGAAAAAATAACAGCAGTTGTTTCAGCAAGGCCTTCTAGCGGCAATAGGAACTATGACTTGTCAGTCAGGAGCAAAGGAGGAAATAGCTTTTATATATGTTATCACAGACAATAAAGTATGCAGAGGGAGGGGTGAATGAATGGGTCAACCAAACGGCATGGGAGTCAACTGTTTGGTTCCTGTTTCTTTCTGACAGTCAACATTTGGTTTCTTGTTAGCATAACCATGATGGTTCCCTGACCTGAACCACATGGTTATTATTGCAGCCATGACGACAAAGGTCCCCTAACCTTAACAAAGTTGTAATTCTAACCCAAACCACAATGTTTTCTCAACTTTAACCAAATGGCTTTTGCGATCCTTAACCATAGCGATGTCAGGTACCAGACATATGTGGAAGTCAGACACATGCTTGTAAGTGTCGTTTAGAAGGTCAGTTACAATAACATTTAATAGTTAAGCATTGTAGGTGTTGGCTGCCTAGAGCTGCACATTATTTCCGTAATGGTGGAAGACCATTGTGGTTTGACTACTAAAGTCTCATGATGGGGGAATTTTCTACACTCTCTTTTGGTAGGTAGGGCTGGGCGATTTATCATATTTAATCTTCAGTTATCATTTCTGTCTTACAACGATTATAAAAACAACTATAAAACAATATTGTGCTGCATTCTGTTTCGCAATGATGCTCTTGTTTTGTCTTGTGTTATAAATCCAGCGCACCCCTTTTCTTTACAGCAGTGGCTCTTGCACCTCCCTAAAAGCCCAAACTCACTCGCAGCCAGGCTTGTTTAGTTCAACTCGAGCCAAGATGACCGGGGGTTATAACTGACATAAGTTTCTAGTCACCATTGTTAGTTTAAGCCTACGGCATTTTACACTGCATGCAATAGCCCAGTGGATAACAGACTTTTCTTCTGCTCATAGCTTTACAAATGACATATTATTTATACTTATTTATACTTATATCTCCCAGCATAATGAAACGAGTTGACGTCTACTAGGTAGTTCACCAGTCTCTCCTCAGTGTGTGCCCTTGGTGGCCTATCCACCCCCCAAAGCAGTCAACCTGGGCAAATACTGCATTGTTGTCATCCTCTTGCCCTCTAAGATGCTGTTTAAAGTTAATAATGTAATATTTGGTATTTGGGGGGTAATGCATATGTAATCATCTTTTTTTTTTAAATGAAGCTAATTCATTTTTAAAAGTTCAATAAATGCATGATGTTTCATGTCAGTAAGTAGCCTAATTGTGTTAAATAATCATGTCAATATTGACCAAAATAAATGATTTGTAATGGAGCAGCCCCATTGACAAGTTCTACCTATTACAAACCCAGCTGATCCTGGTAAAAGTTGCTCTATCTGATCCCATTCCAGTTTACTGTTAGTTACATAAAATAGACATATTAATGTCTATTTCCTCTGTTTGTGCTGAGCAAACATTTCATAGAAGAAGATATACTTTATTTAAGAAGATATACTTAGCATCTGCTAAATCAATGTCTTTACATGTCCAATGGTAAATATTACCTCTTATTTTGATTTAGGTTACTAATAACATAACACTTTTCCAGCACCTCCAGCAGTGGGTCATACCACCCTGATCAGCTCAGTAGGAAAGGGTGACCCACATTTTGTATGTCTTTCTAGTTGCCTTCATGTCAGTTTTGTTCTTTTGAGTATTTTCAGATGGTTTTCAGCAGAAATGTGTGCATTTCTATACCTTACTGTTATTGTTCCTTGTGTAACAGTCAGCCCTGAAAATGTGATTTGTTTTTTACAGTAAAAGGCAATTTACTCCTGACTAAGTAGATAGTGTTGTTAATACAAGCATGGGTTGAGCTTTATTATAAGTGTCCGGCTTGTAGTGCCTTGAAATGAAGCCTGGAAATTGCACAGAAGTGTTATGTTTCTTTATTATCTATCAAAATCTGAATTTTGTTTGGTCATTTGTGCCTACAGCATATCTGTCAGCCTGCCTCCATCATTTTTGTTCCTTTTTTCTCATTCATGCACATGCACAAACACAAAATTGTTAAATTTTTGTCATGTTCCTAAAAAGTTACAAAAGTCTTCATTTCCTAAAATAGTTTGGTCCTGTCAAATCATAAAGCGACCCTAAACGGCAATTCTTAGCCTGTTCATGTTGTCCTCTGTTAACCCAGCAGATGAAGGGATCCTTGAGGTGGTAAATCTGTCAATATGTCTGATGTTATATATGTCTGTCCCTTACATCTAGCATATCCAGCCACCAGCGTGAAATCAAGAGGAGTCTACTTGATGTTGGGAGGTAGAAAAAGGGTGCCAGCTTGTGATGGAATGGAACATGTTTTTTTTGTCCCAACAGTAGCTTAAAACCACAAACTGGAATGCACTGCTTTACCACAAAAATATTCACAATTTCCCCAACTCTCATACGTCTATGAACACAACTTTGAACTGACCCAGATTTAGAATTTGTTTTAAGCAAAAGTCTGGGTAATCACATTTTGAAACATCTTCAATAGATTTTATGCTCAAATACACTTCTGAGGTAGATGTGCGTTAGGAGGGGGAGTACTGAGAAGAGTGGGTGGGCTGTGATATATGCAACAAGCCATGATGTCATGGGAACAATTTGTCTGGGAGATAAAGACGAGTGGTGAAGTTGTTATCTAAGAAAGATGGAGAGGGAGAGAGAGGTTAAATGACACAAAATATATCACCACTTAGATACATTATAAGATACATCAAACCAGCATTTGCACTAGCTTGATTTCAGCTGAGGCAGAAAAAACATGTGCTTGTCATGCATCGTTAAACCGATTAAAAGCCGCATTTCATTTTGTTTTGTGTGACAAAATGCTTATTTTTGGCATTTTTATCATTTAGTTTTATTAATGACAGTGACAGTGTTCTACAAAGTTTGGGAGCTAAGATCAAACGATGTCTTTAGTTTTTGATTGTGTATCCGCTTAATTCTTCTGTCTAAGAGGTTTCTTGACTGTTGCAATACTGCAGCGCTCTTGTGTTTCTTCCTTTGTCACTCCCTTACAGAGCAGAGAGCGCTTGTAAAAGTCCAGCTGTGAAGACGAATTCCAGAGCTTCCAGGAAAAATGCTATCAGACAGCATTAGCCCAAATAACGTTGTTGATTAATCATTTGCTAACAGGCTCTGACGTCGCTTCATATGAGAGACATCCAAAGGCTAAGGAATTACTCACACTGCTTGGTGTTTCTGGTCACACACTGACACACAGTGCGCGGCGGTGCACACACTTACGGAAAAACATGCATACCCTCATGCACAAAAGCACTGCTTAGAGATTGTGCATTTGCGCACACAGCTCTCAGGCCCCTTTGGCCTGTTATCTGACTGTAGCTCGCAGACCAAGTTTGGTTTGTAATTCAACTCCTCTCTCCTCTGAACATTTGACAAGCAAAGCTCCAGCAGGTGACAGAGACAGAGAGCATGACGCGGTATGAAAAGCTGGAGTCTTGTTGTTGTTTCTTTTTCCCAGTGAGAAATTAACCTTAGCCAGACAAACTGTTATTAATTTAACTGATCAGAAACACATGGTTGAACTGTAAGTCCCTGATGAGAAGTGAATCTAAGGGCCAGATACTCTATAACAAATTCATTATTGTAAGTACATGTAGATGCATTGCCTCAGCAACATCAATGGATCAAAGTAATATCAGCAGATTAGATTACCGAACTTACAGTAATGATGATTGCTTTTTACAGTGAGATGGAGAGAAATAGGCAGGGGAAGATAAAAAAAGAGAATTTGATATCTCTTTCTCAGTAATCCTTGTGCGATGACAACATTATTTTCATGCTGGTGTCTCCCTCATTACAGTAAACCAGACTATATGTATGTGGTGTTGCTTGTTTGCGCTTATAATTAAAGACCTGTCACTTACAGACACTTAGGTTTCCCCAGGCCAAGACACACACAAAGAGAGATGTCTGTTGTATAATAAAACTAAATGAATCATTGTAATTATTGTCAGACGGGTGCTGGAAGGAAATACCTCAGAGGCCAACATTACAGTGTCATGTAAGCACAGGCATCGCTGTAGTTTTAAAGCTCAGTGTGTGTGTTTATACAGTATAAAGAAAAGCTATTAAAGCAATGACGTGCTCTAGATGCAGGTGTCAAGCAAATGGCAAATAAAGAATATGAACAGTAATTATCCTCATAATATGATCTGCGCTCCAAGAAAGTCTCTAGATATTTGATAACATACCTGCTTAACATAATCATTCTACGAGACAAATGGCTTAAACAGTGATGAAATACTTTTTCAAAGATAGAAAAAGACACAAGACACCAAGTTGATTCAGCTACAAATGATATTTTCATTTTCATTTTTCGCCGCTGCAGTTGGGTCAAATCCCTTAACGCAACTGCTGCAGAACCATCTGTCTAAGAGGAAAGTAATCAGTGTCAGGTGAAATAACATGGATGGACCATGAATCACTGGAAAAGTTCTAATGCTGATTAAAAATTTGTATTGGAAATCTTAAGCATTGCTTTGGGCAGTTCTTAGGAGAAAGGGTTCTGTTTTTCAGGATTTTTTTTCTTACTCATGTGACTCAGTTTTTGGTATTTGGAAATTTCTACCTGCCACTGTGTGCCGTTTTGTATAGAATATGACAGTTTATAGGTCTAACACCTGGAGTTTTTTGAGCCTGCCAGGGTTTCTTTCAATTTATGTGGCGCACAAGGTGGTTCACATAAGCTTGAGAGGGTTTCATAATTTTCTTAATGGATACGAATTACATGTGTTATTTTTCAGCCATAAATTTGCAGCTTTTATTTGTTTGTCTTGCTTGTGTGGTTCAAATGGTTGTGATTTGAATGGTTAATGATAGAGTTTACATTCTATAATAAATCTGCTGCTGGAGACCTAAACAAAGCACACTTCCTCACTGGTCTACAGAAAGTCATGGATACAAACACAGTCTTTTGTCCCCTCATTGTCAACACACTGCTTTGTAATGAATGTCACTCTAATAAACACATCAACATGTGATTTTACTGGTTTTCCCTGACATGATGAAGATGAGCTGCTGATTTATCTGGTAATATATATATATATTTTTTTTTAAAGGTACATTTAGGCATGCATAAATTTTCTTCATGCATTTAAAAAAGTGTTTTCTTTACTTACATGAAAAAAAGCCATACTATAATGTAAAAAATCTTTCTCAGCACCAAACAGCATACAAAGTTAGCAACTAGCCGGGATACATAGTGGAGCATTTAGCATATAAAGAAACAGACATTTCCCGAAACCAGAGCTGAAAGGAGATTTATATTGGACTTGTTAATGTAGCTCTGTAACTGCTGCATGTGTAAATACACATCTGTTTGCTAAATATGTACTATATCAACTTTATAAGGTCATGTCCGCCCTGAAAGCCAAAAAATCTGCTATTGCAGCTTTAAGTATCAAAAGCAACAAATACTCATTATGCTGAATGGCCCCTTGCAGCATGTTATTTACATTTTCATACACATATTATTGGAGATAATTATTATTGGTGAAGTAACACTTGTCTCAAAATTTTACTTTAGTACAGTGCTTAAGTAAATGTACTTACATTTTGTCACTGATAAACGGTAACAGTACACATACAGACATTGTGGGCTTTGCTCAATTGTGATTGCAAGACACAATTTGCAATATACAGGGGATTTTGGTTGCTGGCTTGTAGCACCAGAACATTAAGAGATTTAATGTAACCGGTTCCTTTTATTGTTTTGCTTTTACGTTCCCATAATATTATCTGATTATAACTATGCATTATTTGTACAATTTTTAAAGGGAATAGTAATCAGTTGAAAGTCTTCAAGTGTGCATCTGCGTCTCTCTTGCTTAGTTTATTATATTATTAGTATATTATATGTCATCAATTTTCTAAGAAGCCTTGTCACATATACCAAACAGCTCTTTTTTTGAAATGTAATATTTTAAGGGAAGGGAGGAAGTTTGCCAAGAACTTCCGAAAAATTAAACAGATGCATACTTGGAAAGAGCAAACTAGTGACTAATAACAACATGTGCTTTAGTAATTCCTTATCTGCAATCCTTCTGCCGCTTAGAAAAGTATTATTATCAATTCTGCTGAGCATAAAACCTTGTATCTTCTTTGCTACTTTCATGTTACTTAAATTTTTATAATCTAATTTATGTTTAAAAGCTGTTGGATATACAGAAATATCCAGCATATGGGCATCAGGGCAGAAGCACAGCTGTGTGTCTTACTTACTAAAAAGTTTAGGCATTGGAGATGGGAGGTTTTCACCCGACAGCAGGGATATCGGAGAATGTGAATCCGTCTCCTCTGGCTCTGGAGTGTTTAGTCTGAGAGCTGCACTCCCCCATCTGCTTTACAGCTGCCTGTTAGAGGGTCTAATTAGAACAATGATAATGTCCAATCATCTATGCTACATTAAGCTAACATCTAACGCAACCAATCAGGAGGTCAGGGAGCATGAGGGCTCAAAGCTCATGGGAGGAGCTGTTACTGTCAGAGTTTAAATGAATGATTCGGTTAAGATTTGTAACATAACCAATGTTAAACAATAGAAAAGTTTTGTTTGCAATCATAGAGAGCAGCCTTTGCTAATAAATACTGATCCAATGACCAGAAGATACTTCAGTTTGTTTAGTGTGTGATTCTCACACTGCACATTTCTGGCCGTTCAAGTATCTGTAGTGAAATAAAGTCTAAATTAGTGCTGAGATGATTGTTTGTTGATTAGTAGTCATTTTATAGTCATTTATAATACTCATACAACCTCTTTTGTCCCAGCACACTTCTGCCCCTACTCCTACTAAATCAGCTCTTACTTCACAGCATGTGCTCTTACCTGGTCTCCCTGCTCATTTTCTTTAACTTCTACTTTGCCTTCATAGCATCTCAAAATCATTGGTATAACCCCAACACTCCCTTCCCCTGAGTCTTGCCCTTTTCCCCACCATTCCCCTGATCCCCCAACATCAGCCGCAGTATCTTTTCTTCCTCCTCCTCCTCTTCCTCTTCATCCATTCTTGCTCTCATGCCCCTCAGCCCTGACACCAGCCTCCCTTTGAAGTCCTCTTTTAAGAGCACAATTAACCCTCTCCTCCAGACACTGCACTCACTTCTCACCTTTTTAATAAGGCTCTCATAGACAAGTGTCTGACCTTTTTCTTTCTTGCTTTCTTTCTTTCTTTCTCTCTCTCTCTCACACACACTCACATGCACACTTCTACAGGTTCTTACAACACGCCTGTAAATTCTTTGTCACTTGGCTGCAAACTCAGAGACCCCTTCCTGTGTATGTGCTGTGGCATGGTACACGTGTGTGTGTGCGAAAGACAGGGCAAATGAAAGAGAAAGACAGAGGTGGTTTCTGTTGGTTTGACTCAGTGTTAATGTAGTTTCCAGTACTTTGATACAAAGTGAATCAGTGGTGACTGTGCGTGAAAAAAAGCCATTAAAGCAGTAGACCCCATAATTGTCGCTCGGAATGTGCGCTTTTGTGCAGTTCAGTTCGAGAGAAAATATTTGTCTGTTTATTGCACCAACATACACATATGTGGGCGAGCGAGCCGTATTACAAAATTAATTAATAGCCATTATTAGAGAGTTGCTCCCTTTCAGCCACTAGAGCTCAAATTGGCATGACCTCTGGTTCATGGAGTAATTTGCTGCAAGCTGTTAGCACAGGGTGCTGATGAATATTGCCTGATAGCAGTCATGAAATGATAATGAAATCGCTTCTCCGCTTCATCTTGATTTTGTCTTTGTGGAAGATAAAACTCGTCGTAGGCAGTGATTTGTCCAAAAGCCAAAATGATTGTCTCTAATGCTCAAACTTTGCTGCATCAAAGTAGTCGAAACCTTTGCTCCAATTAGGGTTGTGCAATAAAACAATAATTATTGCGATATAATTTTCTGAAAAAAGATTTTTCTTAATTCTCCTCATGCACGTTTAGTGAAAAAATATTTTATCATTATAATTGTTTTGAATGTTCTACCTCAGATTTGTGAAATGATCCACTGTTTGGCAATTGCTTATCATGTTCTGACAATAAAGAATAGTTACCACAATTACCACAAATATATACAACAAGTTTCTTCAACTTTCACACAGGAGCAAAAATCAGCCTTCAAACTGGAGTAATGATTTGACATTTATCCACTGATACAAACATTTTTAGCGTGATAACATTTTTGGCTCTATCGCCCAGCCCTAGCTCCAGTACAAACATAAGAGCATAAATGAGGTTGAGCACTGATGTTAAGGGACTGATGTTTTTACTATTGCTTTGATTAAATGAATAGTCAGACATCTGAATTCATCTGTTGCGCAAAGCTGTCTTGCTCTTAAACATCTTAAGTAGGTGTAATTTCATATGACTTCTAAGTATATTAAAACATTTTCAAACTAAAGAACATGGCTGACTGAGCATCCGTATCAAACTGCTGAGCCCTGTTTACTCAGAGTCAGAAAAGTCAGCACAACAGCATCACAATACAAAAAACCTTCCAGTTACATAAACTCTCAGTGCATGCTCAGACCTGTGCGAATAGGTCTGAGCAGTACTTCTGCTAACTTGTCAGTCAGGATAGTTTCTTTGGGCAAACAAGAATGCCAAAGTGTATTCCCATCACAGTGGAAGAACAAGGGTCTTGCACTGTGTGTTCCTCGTTTCTGGGCATGCCGCCTTAGCTAACATTGCTAGCAGGAGATTGCTACATTTCAGAGACTCAGACGGTGGTTTTGTAACAAGCCAGGTGGCTGAATCTGCATGTTGATATATCATTATTTGGATAATGTCTTTTTTGGCTTAGAATAAGTCAATCTTTGTTTTTGTGAAACTGTCTAACTTACATTAGACTAATCTATGAACAAAATAATGACTGGCCTAATATGACCGACCAGTCTAAAATATCTTTTTGAAAGAAAGCAAACCCTGGCTGCAGTCTGCGTTCCACTTCGTCCCAGAGGTGCTGGGATGGGGATGAGCTCAGGATTCTGTGAGGCCCTGTCAAGTTCTTCCAAGGCATAGTTTGTGCAGGCAGACCTTGTCATGTTGAAAAAGGAGACGCCCTTCTCCAACCTGCCGTCACCAAGTTGGAACCACACTGTTGTTAAAATGTCTTTGGAAGCTATGATATTTTGATTTCCCTTAATTAGTACTAAGCTAAACTGAAAACAGACCCACACCAAAAGCACCCAAACGGCTTGTCCACATAGTTTCGGGCATGTAGTATGCATCTTTTCTCTAGTGTGCATGAAGGTCCAGAGTTCATCGGCTCGGAGAGGAGTGACATGGGGCTAAGCCTGCAGAGGATTGAATTAGATTGAGAGGATATTCCATTTGCAAACACAGACGTGCTGCCTTCCCATAATAACTTCCTCAGAAGCAACGGCAGCTCAGTGTTGAGCTATTTAAGACCAGCAAGCCTTTGAGGAGGGAGGGTTTTCCTTCCCCACTTCTCTCTCTCCCTCCCTCCATCTCTCTCTTTCTGTCATTAATAATATGATATTGTCCCATCTGTCGAGGGGAGCCAGCGTGGAGCACGTGTTTCCAGTTAAGCTCATCAGAACCTGATGTGGGGAGCCTGGAGTGAACGAAAGGGACTGCAACGGGGATGCTTGGCCTAGAGTGGGAACGGCAACACAGGGTAGGGTAATTAAATCACAGGGTCTCAGCTATTTCAGCGCTCAGGTATACACATCGGTGATATATGGAAATTCACTGAGTCTGTTTGGAATAAGAAGGACTCATGGGAAAGATAGTATGACCCACAAAAAAGTTGCTCTCCAGCTCGAACAATAAATTGCCAAATAAAGTTGTTTTTTCCTGACATCTTTCACATGATCTAACATGGACACACTGTACAAAACATTTTTCCTTCCAGAGTCTTTTGTTTCATGGACCAAATGTTTACATAAATGCCTTTTTTTTTTTTTACATGATTGGTTTACAAGGTAAAGTGTAGGTGCCCTGGGACACGAGTAAATTGACATCACTCAACATATTTGTGAGATGCCATAATGTAAAGCACAAACAAGAAAATAGCCTGATCAAAGGCCTTGTTCTACCCACCACTATTACCCCACCTCCAGACAGTATTGCTGCAATCATTCTGTGCTAAATCAGATGCAGAAATAAACATCTCTGGGGTTTGGATCTGTAGCCAAAACTCTCTCAGATCAGGGATTTTATCCAACTATCCCACATCTATGCAGAGGAAGGAGCACTTCTGATCCGGGATGCAACACATGATTGTGTATTCTTGAATACCAGCAGTGCGTATGCAAAAATTGGAAAAAAGAAAGATGACAGTGGGTCATGAATCATGTTAAGGAACGAAGAATTATGCAACCTGAAATCACATTTAAACACCTGTCTCTAACTTCCCTCCATCCTAAATCGACACAGACACATTCCCAATTTAACTATTTTAAATCATATTATCATAAGCATGGCTTATTCACAGTACACCACTTGAAGTGTTTCTGTGTAGGACCGATGAACCTCTCTGTGGTCTGCTGTGTTGTGGTCTTCCAGAGTCATGATTGTAACTGTATCTCGGTAACCCAGGCCAGCAGTCAGGGAAAAGCACCAGTGTGTCTGGAGATGGTGTAGTGGTTGTAGGGGAATACCACTAAATTTCAAGAAATCACATCTGCCATGGTCAACGGCGTAGCACCGTCAGATCTCTTTTTATTTAGGGACCCGAATTGCCTTTCTCCCAAAACAGGAAACCAGAGAGCTGAGGCTGTAATCTGTGATGTCATCCTGGGGTGCCGCCTAGAAAGACAATCAAGATGAGGGTGCATTGTTTTTGTGATCTTTCTGGGATGTTAGATTTGAGTCATAAAATGTATGTTTTTTTGCCTAGAGGGGATTTTCCAGCATACTGTTACAGCCACCTTTTCCAACTTTTCCAATTGATTCTTTATGGACCCATGCGCTGGTCACAGATTCTTTATCGTTTCTGACTGCATTAAGTGTTCACATGCAGTATTAGATTCAGCAGTCCCAGCAATATTATATCGTAATGGTGGAATTCAGAGGAGCTCCCTTTGTGGCTTCAGAACGCTCCTCCTATATAAGACCAAATCAGGCCAGAGCCTCTCTTCTGTCTCTCTTCCCTCTCATCATTTCTATTCACCAGTGCTTCTAAGAGCCAAATGCAGATTACTCAAAAGCATCTTTGCATCAATCATCTTTTATCCATTAGACTTTGGTTCAAAGACCGTCTTAAGATGCCTTAAGGAAACGAAACCAGTAGATTTTGAGTCATTTTGATTTGGTTTGCTTCCATTTGGTTTGCTTCAGAGAGAAGGACTTTTGAATGTTCTCCATCAAAGGAAACCCTTGTAGTAGAATTCAAACCTTGTTTTTCACCAACAAACAAACAAAAAATATGTCTATGAAGTTTGGGCCGGTGCTGTGACGCAGAGTGAAAAAATCCTGGCCCGTTGTAATTTAGTAATACACTTGCAACAGTTTGTGTTTTCTTTACTGCATATACCATGTGTACACATGTTTGATTTTGTGTTTGCATGCTGTTCTATGTGTGCATGTGCATGCTTTCATGTACATGAATGTGTTTGTGGGCTTGTGGGCCACAGTAGGCTGCAGGCGAGGTTACATCTTGCAGCAATTAAGCTGCATGCGTCTCTTACGCCCCTCCATTCGTCTATTCGTCGTGCAGGGTCTTGTTTCAAGGCCAGCCTGCGTTAGACAAACCGAGAGCATTTGACTGCTTGGTGGCTGGGGCTGGATGGGCGAACACAGCAACAACATGTTGCACACATCAGCTAATTACTTGACAATAAAATGTGGTTGTATTAGATGGAACGTAACAGCATGTTAACAGTGTTGATAAAGCAGCAGAAGGAGGAGATTAAAAGGAAGAGGGAGAGGAGGAGGGAAAGCAAAGGGGAGTAAAGGGTATAGGTGAAGTGAGAGATTAGGTGAAGGCTGTAATATGTGTGACAGTTGCTGATTTCATTTCTCGGTTTCATTCCTTTGCTTCCACAGTGTTCATTACCATCAGACCTCCCATCAAAATACATACGCAAACACCCCTGTGGTCTTGATGTTCTGCCAAGGAGAGAACCACGGGTCAGTGACAATCACTCTCTTTTTCCAACATCGAGTTCCCCAACGACAACATAACTGTAACCATGCAAGTAGATGTCATGGCAGAGATTACTGATTACTGAAACCTCCCCCTGTTTACAGGGGCCCGGATGCCAAAGACCAATTGTCCCTTAAACATTGCCGAAAGGCACTTAGCACAGCTACATGTCACAATATGATTATTCTTAACTGTAGTTCAACAAGAATAAACAAAATAATCTCTTGTAGATGTAGTCTCACACAAGTATTGTTTATGGGGACAATGAGGGCACTGAAATGGCCTCTGCTAGCTCTCTGCACACACTGATGCACTATGAGCTACACTACACGGCCAAAAGTATGTGGACACCTGAAGAGCACAACCCATGTGTCGTTGAATATCTGATTCTAAAACATTGGCATTGATATGCCTCTATAACGGCCTCCACTTTCCTGGGACAGTTTTCCACATGATTGTGTTACCTGGCTAAAGGGGTTTGCTCAAATTCAGGAGTGTTAGTGAGGTCAGGCACTGATGTTGGGCAGTAAGGCCTGGCTCCGTAGAGCCTGCACTAGAGATTTTTTTTTCGCACTGGGGTTTGTTATTTTTAATTTGTAGTAAATACACGAATGAAGGAGGCCAAGTGCAGACATGTGACATTTGAAAGTAAATTTCAAGTCTCAAATGTCAGCTACAGATCTTTAAAAAGATGGTAATAATATCCGGCACTCTGATAGGAGTGGCAGATCTGGTAGAATACACAGTTTACTTCAGTAAGCACATCTTGCATGTTGTGAGCAGCATGAACTCGCTCAGGTGATCCTAGTGCGTAGAAGGTTACGATGGCAATTGGGGGAAGTGATTGGACTGGGGAAAAACAGCAGCCGAAGTAAAGAAATCAAAAAGGATTTCCTCGCTAATTCTCGTTGGGGTGTGTGTAGGTTTAAATGCCTGAGCGTGCACATTTTTTGGAATCCGAAAAAATATTGCACATCTAAAGTGTCAGTCTGTTGACACTGGTCCATGATATAGGAATTGTGGACAGTGACACACTGTACAAATTTACACACAATGTGAGATGAGTCCACCTATTCACCAGAGTTAAATGTTTTTGAGTCCTGTAAAATCACAGACATACAGCACAGAGACATGAGTTGGTGTGTGTGTCTTTTTATGCACAGATGTCTATCTGTGTATTTCCCATGGTGGGTGAAAAAATGCAAGCCACAGCGGAGCGATGCGCTCAACAGTCTTTTTGACACTACATTTAATTGTGGTTGCAACTAACCACAGTTTGATCAGTCATGGGGCAGAGTTCTGCTGCAGCCCAGATATGTTGACGGCGGTCACCAGGCAGAGGAACCTCTCAGCTTTTAAGGCTTGAGATGTAGGTTGGAGCAGCTGGTTGGAAGTCAGCTCTGCATGTTGATAAATATTTCTGTAAATGTGCTAAAGTTAGCTAAGAGAGATTCCCAGTCCAGATGTCATTTAATAGCAGCCAAAAATAATAGGAAATACTTCATTAAAACAACAACAGAAACAACAACACATACACGCTTCTGGAAGACACAAGTACCAACACTTGAGCAGATAACGCAGGCCTGGGACTGAGAACACGGCTATGACGCACATTAGTGAGAAACCATTCAACAGTATTTACTAAGCACACAAACCTTGATTACTAGGAAATACCCAGTATATACAAATAGTGAGCAAAGACATGGAGGGAAAATTTAAAACATGTTCTAAAAGTGGCAGCTGAAACTGCACTACTTTATTGCTCCAGTGTTCAATCACTAATGAGCCATGGCTCTCAAAAAACCTCCAAAGAAAAGTAACCTCTTCATGAGCTCTTCTTCTGTTCGGTTCCTCAGCATGTTCCCCTCACGCTTCTGGCAGCTGAAACAGGCTTGTACACTACTTCAGAGGAGTCTCTTAGTCGCAGATTAGTCACCCTTCCAGTGATTCAACATATACACTTGTCCCTCTCTCCTGAGCTGCTACTAATGCTTCTCCATGTTTTTTTTTCTCTTGGCCACAACCTCTTCTCATTTCCTCCCCGAATGGGCTCCTGCAGCCGCACTCTTCCTCTCCTGGGCTTTGACCTTCTGTTAGGACTTCTTCACATCGTCTGAACTCTCCACTCTTTTTCTTTACACAGAACTGTCCACTATCCTTGGTTTAACCTTATAATTCAAAAGGGAGAATCAATGCATGTGCTTTTGGTGCATTCATATAATATAAGCTGTCTTTCTTTGTCCTTTAAAAAAAATCCATCTGAATCACAAAATACCTGTGCTCAGGGTTCAATTCTGGGTCCCCTCATAAAATTACATGCAAGATATTTACAATTCTCGATTGGGTGTAATACAAATCACAACATCAGGTTTCAAACATTTAAATCAAGACACTATTGCTTCATAGGGCAGCAACTAATGATTATTTTCATCACAGATTAATCTGCAGATTGTTTTGTCATGAATTCAGTTATTTGTTTTGTCTGAAAAATAACCTGAACCAACAGTCCAAAACTCAAATTCGAAAGCTGCTAATCTTCACATTTGTGGATCTGCAATCAAGGATTTTAGCTTGACTAATGATTTAAACAATTAATTATGAACATTTTTGACGATTCATTTTTTTTCATTAATAATCAGTTGGCTAATTGTTTAATTTCTCCTCCCATTGGACTAAGCGGAGAGAGAATATGTTGAAAAGGTCAATTTAATCTTTAAATCCGTACCACAACCACCATTACTATTGCTTTACATCTCTATATGGATATTCTGTTGGACTACTGTCCCTCACTCTCTCCCCCAAAGCTGCCCAAAAGGGAGTTTTTACTTGTAGCCAAGTGCTTGCTCATAGAAGAAAGTAGAAATTGTTGGGTCTCTGCAAATAATATAACAGAATACGGATTAGACCTGCTCTATATGAAAAGTGCATTGAGATAACTTCAGTTATAAATTGGCCTTATATGAATGAAACTTAAATTGACATTAAATAACCAAGAGAAATGAAAGAGAAATACAAAAAAGAAAAAGGTCCCATGTTTGAACATCTTCGCAAAATAACATCAAATTGAATATTTCAGTCAAGTCGAGCAGAGTTCATCCTGCCATTCACAGAGTTTTTACTGCAGGCTGGGATGCTTGACAAATATGGGCCTTGGCTGGATTAGGATCACAGCGCTAGATCTCTCTCCACTAAACCCCGAGGCCTGAGGGCAGAACGTGTGGGAAAGCAAGATTGACAGGAAGTTGTCGTGTAAAGGCAGACGTGTGTCTTGCGTGCATGTGTGTTTGACTAGCGGGCAGAACACAGGGCCAGGGCAGGAAACGAAGCGGTTGTGCCACCGGTTAGAGGAAGCAGAATGGCAGATAAATTACCCAGAGTTGGGCTGGCAGGACTTCTGAGAGCCAAAGCTGAGTGGACATTGAGAGAGGACAGAGTGTTGACATGGAGGATGGTGTGCCTAACCCAACAGGAAGATAAACAATGCATCTGATTTTTAAAAATTCTACCAGTATTTCAGACTCAAAGTGTTTATTTCTAACTCTGATACTGGAAGAAGTCAGAGTAACGTCAAGCAGAATGTGCTTAGAGTTTGATGACCACAGAAATTGGAGACACTATATCTTGTGTATGTATGTATGTACAGATGAGGGACAAATTAAAAGAAGAAAAACCGCATAAAGTGACCTAGTATGTTATTGGAGGGATAAAACAGCATTCTAAAAAAAATAAATCCCCTTATTTGGCATTTAAATGATGGTCATCTGTCCCAGATGTCCCATAGGAGGAGAATTAGGTTGAGATCTAGTGAAGGCCACAGAGAATGACTAATGTAATTTTCATCCCCATCATCAAACCATTTTGTTTCTTACATTTCATTTAATTTTGCATCATTTATTCAGCTTTTACCTTATAATTTGTCACTCATCTGTAAATTGTGTGAGCGGGACGGCCCTATGGGAGCGATATGAGATCCACTTTTGACATAGGCTGCCATCTAGTGGTCATTTATCCCCTGTTCGGTCTTATCCTGCTCTTGCTTCACTTAACATTTTCCACAAGTATGCTTAAATACATTTTGCGTTGACTTTACAACGACCCTCAAAGGAGGAAAGACACCTTGTGGCCCATTTTGGGATAAGAGAGGAACAGCTTCTATCTGTGCTAGTAAAGGCTTAATGACACTGAACATTCAACAGGCCTTAAACAATCCCTATCTGACAAAAAGCCCTGAATCATATTAGTAGAGGAACAAATCCCCCCAAAAGGCTTTAGTTTTTGAGATACCATTTCCTGAGGTAGAACAAAGCACAACCATGTTATTTCATAACTTTAATTTGTCCAGTTTCTTTGAATGGATGGTTGTATTTAATCATAAACTCATAGTATCATCATACCACATGCTATTCGAAGATAAAATAAATATAAAAAATGTATTTAGAATAGCTGTACTGTGCTGGCTGGTTATGATAAGATAACTTTCCATAAAAGTAGGTAAAATTTTGTGGTGATTGGCCTCCTGACTTTAATAGTGAATTTTTAATTTCCCATTCAATTTCCACCTACAATTCATGCATATTTAAGTGTTTAAATTTCAAAGATGGATGAATGGATTTATAAAGTATTTGCTTTCTTTTATGCAATAACTGTGTATCAAGATCAAGTTCAAATCTGGTGACATTCTGATTATTATTTCCAGAGATACATGTGATAAAGCAGACGCTGTCCCTTTTAAAGAGAGGCCTGTACTTTCAGTTTTTGGGGAGGATCCCAACATCAACCAAATAAATTAATTTTGCAGTAAATATTTCATACAACCATCCATTTCAAAAACTAAACTATTAAAGTAATGAAAAAAAGCTTTGTTCTATCTCGCATAAGGGTAGTCTATCTTAACTTCTATTGGCCTTAGTTCCTCTACTGTATGTTATATTTCATTTCTATAAATGTAGCTGCACAGTTGATAACTGATCTGGTATTCTTCCTGTGGACACTGAGTTGACAGATAGTTCAGTTCTAAGTTTTATGTGTTAATGTTTGCCGCCTTCATATCTACAGCCCGGAAAAATGTATATCTGGTAACCTGAATCTGGCTTATATTAATCTGTGGTGGCTTGTAAACCCATGCAGGCTGTGCCTACTGTAGGTGTACATATGAAACAAAAATGAAAACTTATTTCATTCAGTAACTTCCCATTTTCTGCTAAAAGGCTATTAAGGTTTCACATAAAGTAACATTTTCTTTCTTACAACAATTAGGTAATTTTCACACATTTTGATATATAAGATGTGAATATAAAACATACGATGGTTCAGTATCTTGGAAATTTATTAATGTGGGCAGAAAAAGCAGTTGGCAAACAAGCATTTTTCATGTCGCTACAAAACTGTTAGTTAAGAAACAACCAGCAGAAAAGGTGTTCCTTTCTTTTCCCTTTTTCATTACAAAACATTTCAGTCAAGGCCTAGAGAGAAAAGGAGAGAAAAGTAATTTAGGATATCCTACAACCTATGAAATAAAGCGGAAGCTCAACTCAGGGTCGAACAAATGTCAGTCAGGTGTAAATCATGCTCAGTAAAAACGTTCCTGAGTGACAAATGAGCTTCAGTCAGTCAGATATCACTTTAATTTCATCTGACTACAGTTAAAAAGACCCATTAGTGTTAGGTATATTGTCAATCTGTTCAGAAGAAAGGTGATATCTCAGGGCGTATGGCTATAAGTACAGTACTAAGGCAAAGGAGTGTGATGTGAAAACAGTTCAGAAGCCTCTAGAAGACATGTTAAAAGAAATGTATTCTGAAACAGAGTGTATATCCGTACCTACGCAGAAACACTGAAAAGAGATTGGGAGTATCACAAACAGGAAGACAGAAAAAAGCATTCCTGGTAAATGTAAATAAATTAATAAGATGGTACAAGGAAACCTGGTGAATTTGTCATTCATGATAAATCCAGAATTAGTGATTAATGATGGTAACACTCAGTTGAAAGTACTGCCGAGCCAGAAAAATACTGTCTGATTAGAGGCACGTGACGACAAACTCAACCACTTTCCTTTCATAAAACACATTTTGCATGCTTTTCAAGAAACAAACAACCAAAGTATAAGAGTAGACAAGAGCAGAGGAAATGTAAGAACTAAAAATCATACCTCCTAACTATCCTGACTCAAAAATACCATACTGTTGCATTTGTTACAATTGAATTTTTTTTTTTTCTCCATTAGAGTAAACAATTATATTCAAACCCTTAAATGTAAAATGACTTTAACTGGAAAATAAACTAATTACGGTGTTACTAGACCAAATAGTGCGTTCTTTTACTCCACGAAATCTCATTCACACAACAGACACGCAGACACAAAACAAGGCCATCAAAAATACAGCTATCAAACCTCTTCAATAAGGTACAGTAACTTAGAAAACATGGCATGATAATACATTTCAGTAAAATACATTTTTGTGCTAATAGGAAAATAGCAATACAAACAGTATCGTGCTTTTCCTTCCAAGAAGTGCGGCCAAAAAAGATTTCTGTGATTTTTGGGCTGGCGTTGAGCAAAAGTCACATGCATTGTTACGAGGGCACAAATAATTTAGATTGTATCAGGAAAATGTTGGCAACCATGAAACATTTAGACAAGTAAAAACACAGCTGTATCATAAAATAGATACTATTAAAAGCAGCGCTAACTGAGGCTTTATTTCCGAAAGCGCACATTGTAACAGGAACAAACCACATCAATCTTACCGTTTACATTGGACTGATTAGTGCCAACCTACATGTTTATGTCAGAATACACACGTATGTTTGCATTATCGCACTTGTCCAACTGCATGTGATTTAAGGTTACTGCACATCGACAGTGTAGTGTTAGCGTGCACATACTGAGATTATAAGTTTGGCTGGTAGACAGAAGATACCATTCAAATGAATGGTCAATTGGCCGATGCACAGTATCTGTATGCTCGGGTTTGGGTTTCCCAAAAACATCATCCACCGCAACATTGACGACCTTTAGATCAAAACAAGCAAAGGCAATGAACATAATGATTGTAAACCTGTTCCTCATTAACAAATACTCAAGATTTATCCAGAGGCACCATGTGTTGGCCCTGCTTGTTATGTACAAGCACTGTGTGAATTCAGATGGGAGGACAGGCAGCAGCTCGCTACACTTTTGTTCACGCCATGCGTTTGTGAAACCAGGCCCGGTGAGTCTCAGCAGGCCTCCTTGGCTTGGCTTGGCATCTTGCACATCATCAGGATCTGCTTCAAGGCTTTCTGGACATCCTCGTCCATCTGACCCTGAAGGCACATGCCACAGGTTCAGTTAAATAACTAAAATTACAGGGATTTGACTGGCCATTTTTTCACATCTGGTGGTATCTACTCACACGGGCATTTTTGGGTTGATTTGTCCAGATTTAAGATTTTTGTCTAAGATTTCTGCCACCAATCCACTACAATGGGGAATAGAATTGTAAAATTACAGTGTCCCCATAATGGAACTACTTTGTACCAAAGAAATAATCCCTTATGTTGTGGAAAGTCATTTTTCAGTCTTGTGAGTGCCCCAAAACACAATTCCATGTACTTCTATAGTATTGGAAATATATCAAATAAACACCATAACAATCTGCATGACTAGATAACACAACTAGTAAGTGAGAATTTTTTTTTCATAATTTGGGCAAATCAGTCCTTTAAAATTTAAGGTGAAAACTTAAGCTGCAAGCTTTGGTCAAACTAATGGAGGGGTTTACCTGGACAGCATAGAGGAGGTGCATCCTGTAGACTGACACGATCTCATTGTGCTGCTTCTTTGACTCCTACAAAGAAAACAAGAGGTAAATACTAAAGGTAGTGTTCAAGAATCACATTTGAGTATTCAAAGTACAATGCACTCTCTTGTGAACAATCTAAAAAATAAAAAACAGTTAAATAAATCTTACAGCGAGCTGGTACTGGAGTTGTTTGATTTGTTGCTGCATCGTCTCCAGCTGCTGGTTTTGCTGCAGCCTCTTGGAGGGAGAGCCAGAGCTGTAGGAGAGCTGTGATAGGCTGTTTAAGGCGTCTTTCAGCTTCCCCACCTCTCGTGACAGGTCGTCTATCTGAGAGGGAAAAACAGAACACTTGCAGTTAATGAAATAATGAACTTTAAGGAGATTTTCTTTGTCTAAAAAATTAAACAATCTAGTTAGAGTGGATAAATACATGTCTCAAGTGATCAGATTATTACTGACTCTCTTATTCTTCTCTCTCTCTGAGGCAACGTGATTCTCCACAAGCTGTTTGAGTTGACACACAGAATCCTGAGACTCAGCCAGCCTAGAGGTCAGTGCCTGATTTTCCTTCTCCCTTGACATCACCAGCTCCTGCAGGGCCTCCCGCTCTGCACGATTCTCCCGTGCCTGATGGATGAAGGGGTTGTAAATAAAAAAAAGAAGAGAAAGATATTGTTTGTCCCCTCTCAGGCTCATCTTTCATCTCACCTTCTGCCATGCATCAGCAGCCTCCAGAGCCATCTCGTCCTGCTTCCTGAGGGCCCCCTGGAGGAGCTGCGTCAGGTGGTTCACCTCGCCCTCCAGTTGCTCTCTCGTGGTCTCATATTCCACACGGGAGACTGAATCATCTGGTGTGACGTCCTTCTCTACTGTCAGCCTTTTTGTGAAATAGACATGAGAACCACATGAAGACAACTAGTGTTGGAGTAACATAAAGCAGTTGGACTAGTGACCACAAAGTTCTGATGCATGGTCAACTTGAGCAGCTTACCAATACAGGAGAAACAATCGAATTGATTGCCTTTTAGCCTCCACAAGCTGGACTGTTTTTGAATATTTTTGTAGTGTAGTATACAGTATCCAATAGTGGAGTATACAGTATCCAGTAGCATATATGTACTTTGTTACATTCCTCCACTGCTTTTCTAATTGCTCACGTACCATTTCATGAGCCCCACCTCCACCCCAGTGTCCAGCTGTCGTCTCTAGTAAAAGCAGGAAGAGATGTGGCATCACAGTTTTCTTTCTCACCTGTTCTGAAGAGCCTCCACCTGCAGTGTTTTCTGGTGCAGCTGTTCCTTCAGGGCTTCTGACTGGCTTTCCAACTCTTTGATGGCATTTCCCAGAGATGACATCACCTGTGTGTGGTCCGCGAGTGCCACAGAGCTCTGTGCCTGAGCTTCCGCCTCCTGCCTCAGCAGTGAAATCTCCTCTTGAGCAGCAGAGTACTTCTTCTCCGTCTCAGCTAGCGTCGTCTGCAGCTCCTCCACCTTGCTGTTTAGCAGCGGGACCTGTTGTTGTTGCTGCTGTTGTTCGGAGGAGGGAGATGAGGCTGCGCTGCTCTCAGCTCGGGCCTCAGCCAGCTGTTTCTGCACAGCACTTAGCTGACTCTTTGTTTCACTGTAGGAGTGCGAGAGTTCCAGCAAGCGCCGCTGCATCCCAGCAATTACCTCGTTTAGCTCAGCCTTCATTTCTTCAAAGTCTTTGGCTGCAGCTTCAACTGGCACTGTACCCCTTAGAGCCTCCTAAACAAAAGGCAATAAGTGAAAGGTTGAATGGGTTAAATAAAAGGAAATATGACACATTACAGAGCAAAGTTAGGATTTGACACAAAAAGTAGAATTTAAAAATATCACTGTCAGACTCATGGACAGTAAAAAAAAAGGGGAGGTGGGGGAGTCAAAATCAATACAGCAGAAATAGACAGAATACCTGGAGCATCCTAATCTCCTCCTGCGCTTCCTTGTACAGCTCTTCAATCTGTGCAGTCCTCTGTTCTTTCTCCTTTACACTGTGTCTTTCCTCCTCTACCCTCCTCAGCACCTCCTCCAGCTGTCTGATTCGTTCTGCTGCTTTCTCTTGCTCGGGTCCTGATTGGGCGAGCTGGGCCTTCAGCTGTTTTACTTCACGTTCGAGTTCGGATGATGCGCGTCTCAGGACCTCCTGTTCCTCCATCAGCTCACCTCCTCCCCTTCCCATCTGCGCTCTCAGCTCCTCCACGTCCTCCACAGCTTGGTGGTATCTCTCCTGAGTATCTGTCAGCTTGGCCTGAAGCTCTGCTAGACTTTCCATCAACTCTTCCTCTCTTCCTTTCTCCCGCACACTTTCATATTCCTCTCTTTCCCTGTCTCGCTCAGGTTTCAGCTGGGCCTGCAGCGAGCGGTTTTCCTTTCTGGTTTCTAACAGTTTCATTTGAACGCCCTCTAGCGCCTGTCTCAACAGTCTGATCTCCTCTTTGCTCCCTTCACTCTCTTCTTCCTCCCGTCTGACGCCTGAACCGTCTTCTCTTTCCACCTGGGTGGTGGAAGGGACTTGTGGCGGAAGTGAATCAAACTCATCCCTGGTGGAGTGGAAGGAGGAGTTGGAGGCCATGCTGTTTGGACGACTGGTCTCTTTCAGGTCCTCGCTTCCTTGGAGGAACGGATATTTCTGTGAGGTGAGAGGGTGCAGGGTGAAGAGGAAAAAGGGTTTAGAGTGAGGTCAAGGGACTGAAAAATTTAAATCTAACTAGCAAAGCACAGACCACTTGAATGAGTGAGTCTGCCATTTCATGGAGGGGGCCAAGACAACAGCAAATCCTCACATGTGGCATATCAACATGCTGAACAGACAGCATGTTTATTGCACAGGTGTGCCTGAGGCTGGCCACAATAAAAGGCCACTTGAAAATGTGCCTTTTGTGTACATAGAGAAAGTCTTAGATCTTTGAGTTCAGCTCATGCTGAAAGTGGGGCAAAAACAAAAGTGGTTATAATTGTGTTCAGTGTATTTGCTTAAAACAAAGACTTAACGATAATCAATGATTAATTGTCCTACACATTTTAATCATGACTTTTATACACTGCTCATCTACCCATCTACCCACTGGAAGTTTTAGGTTGCTGTAGATTGATCCTCCTGTCCATACTGGCCGTGAAGAGATCATTTCCAAACAGGATGCAAATGTAAGCGATAGAGGACAAAATCCACAGTTCTCCTTCTGTGTAAAATTGCATTCTTAAGTTTAACTAAAGATAATTTGAAGCTCACAGCCAATATGGACAGAATGAGTTATAACAGAGGCCTTAAATGTACATATGGGCATGTGAAGTATTGTTGTATTAATATATAATAACTACACTACTAGATTGCCTTGTTATGTACAAATATAAACGGAATTTCAAAAACACCATCCAATTCTTATGTAAATTATTTCTGTTGTTTAAGTTCTTACCCTATATACACAGTATGCTGCCATCACCTTGAGTGTGTTCATTGGCTGGTTTATGGTTTATCTCATGAGCATGAATGAATGGGTTCTATACCTTGAGTTTGCTTGCAAGTTGCTGGTTCTCCAAAGTAAGAGCATTAATCTTGGCTTGCAGAGCGGAAACCAGAGCTGCAGATGCTGTAAAACTGTGCTCGACCTGTCAACACACACACACACAAACACACACACACACACACACACACACACACATAACAGCAACGTTAAGGACCACTAGCTCTCTACTGAAAAACAAAAACGAGTTGTGACACGTCTAAAGAGGTTAGACCTCCTTCAAAAATGCCCAAGGTGAAAAAGTTCAGCAGTACAAAGCTGTTTGTTGTCAGAGTATTAAACTAAGAAAAGTAGTTTTGATTTACGTTTTTAATAACCAGAAAGACGTTTAGTAAACTCGTGAGACATAAGTCAACATAAAAATTTACCAAAGTCACAAAAGACAGCTTGTAAAAATGTCTGAATGTTTTTTTAATTCTCCTCAAAAAGTTTTTAATTGGATGGTAGATGATTCATTTACCCACCAATGACTATATTCAATACATGTGATGTACTCTACCAAGCATTTTAATGCTCTACTTTTCAAACTAAAAGACCTTATTAACTCACACAGTGTTCTGTTTCACCACATCTGTTTTCAGATCTGCTCATATGTAATATAAACACATCACTATAGCGTCGTTAATCACCTTTGTATCCAGTTCAGGAACAGACACCGTCTGCTTCAGGTCCTCGATGGTCTCCAGCAACATGTTTCTCTCCTCATGGAGCTTGTCAACCTCCTCTTTCAGTGCCATTCCTTGAACTTCATCCTCCTTTGAAATGACAAAGGGGAGGAGTGGCGGGAAAGAGAAGTGGGAGGGGAGACGAGCAAAAGATGGATAAGGCAAAGAGAGAGAAAGTAAAAGGTGAGGGGAGGTGGAGAAAACGGTATGAGGGCAAGAATTTAGCTAACTGGTACCATTAGTTAGTTTATTTTTATTGTTTTTGGTCAATTATACATCGTAACAACAAATTGACCATACAGTTATGAATGTCAAATAAATACTATAATAAAACATGAATCATATAAAAAAATAAAACAATATCTGAATGGTGTAGGCCGAAGCCTAAGCTCAGTAGCATGAGATGCTACTATATGATACATCTAAATTAATTATATACAAAATGTTAATGCTGCTCCACCTGTTTTTATATTATTAATACTTTTATATTTATATATTTTTAGTGTCAGGAATAGTTAACCTCCATACACCCCCTCTTTTATAGCTTATTATTTATTTATTTTTTGTCTGATACACTTCTAACTGTGTAATGAGATTTAACCTATTTATAATTGGATCATACTTTTTTCAAAAGATATTTTTGGGCTTTTTTTAAGGATAGAGATAAGCAGGAAATGAGGGAGAATACAGGGGATGACATGGGCACAGGACTGGAATCGAACCCAGGGCCGCAACTTTAAGGACTGCCTTGTACATGGGCCACTGACTGAGCCACCTGCGCTCCAGATGGATCATACTTAATTGTGTATTTAAGGCTTTTTATTTCCACATAACCACATAATATGCTGTATGCTTTTTTTCTATGGATTCTGTGGGTCTTCTTATTCCCATTAATATTAACACCATTCAGGGTCGAACGTATTTACTGCAAGTTTGGGGGTTATTAAATGCCTTGTGTAAAAGCATTAAATAATTGTATATAACTGAATTTTCACTTTTTTATAACTTGGTACTTCTGGATGTTCCTGCAGCAATAAAGGCACATTGTTGAAACCTCAGCTTGTGGATTAAGTCTATTCTGCATATCTGTCATAAATACTCCTGTTCAAGTTATTATATTTTTTATGTTGACTTGTTTTTATATTACCTTGTAGGTGAATCTTTTGGGAGTGTCACTTTTGTTGGATGCAGGGGTCCCAGTGGAGATAACAGTGGCAGGAGAAGAGGGTCCAGAGCTCTGAAGAAGGATTAAGTTGATTAGTTTTTGGATTTGTTTTCGTCATAAACCCTTGTCAAATGAGTAAATTGTTTTTCTAATCTGTTTGTACAGAAATCTTACAGGAAGTAAGATTCAAAATATTAGTCCTGTTACAACAATTAAATATGTTTATATAAAGTACATTTTTAATTCCTACACTCTGGAAGACAGATTGGTACATTCATTAACTGAAGACTCGCTGACAGAGAGAGCAATAATATAACAGATAATATGTAAACAGGCAAACACTCATTTAATGAATATACTTCAGACATGCATTAATATAAAGAGTGGCATACTGATCCATGCAGACAGACACACAGAGAAACATGCATTTACCTGCAGTGGGCTAATAGGAGGTGGAGGTGCTTTTCGTTTTTTGGGAGTTGTGATCCGTTCATCACTTAGCTTAGCTACTTGATCATGCTGAGGAGCCAGCAAAAGTTTGGAAGAAAAAAAAACGGAACGAGAGAAAGAGAGAAAAAGAAAGGTGGGATTCAGTGCTGGTTAGTGAAAGGAGAGTCGATCAATGAGTGCTACACTAAGATTTAAGTTTTGTTTTCCAAAAATAACAACTAAAAGATCTCTGACAAAGCTGAGAAATTTGATCTTGACACATTAGAAAAGCTGACACCACTGTCCATGAGGTTTAGCTACACAACAGAAACTTTTGTTCATTATTTTTATCTCTTTGTCACTGTGAATCACATTTAAGTACTAAAAAGTAATTCACAGTCATTAATAGTTGATTGGTTGTTGTAAGTTCAGGTGTTTTAGAATCTTTGATTGCCTGTTTGCGAGGAAGAAAAGTATTGAAGAACGAGACTAGTGTCTTACCTGAGGACTTCTAGGAGACTTTGTATCTGTCAAAGGAAACATGAAGAACATCACAAATCAAATAAAAGTGATAATTACAGCATTCCTTTTTCTACTACAGGTAACATATCTCATTCATAGAGAACAGCTTTCACCAAACATGTAAAGAGAAGTAATACTGACGAGAGAACTCTAGATGGCAGTGTTACCTGTGTGCTGAAACCAGAGCAGTATGAATCTTTACCACACAGAGGCCATACATTTATGTGTGTGTGTGTGTGTGTGTGTGCGCGCGCATCACTCTTACCTGAGACCTGTTGTCTCTTCAGGGCAGCAGTGAGGGCAGCTTTGATGTCAGAGTTGGCCGCGTACTGTGCGACATCGTGGCCTTGTGAATCTACAGCCGACAGATCTGCTCCTCGCTGAACCAAGACTTCAACAACAGAAACGCTGTTGGACTCGCTGGCCAGCATCAAGGCTGTCCTGCGACACGGAAAAGTACAAAACTTGATCATCGACGCGACATCTATCCATCATCGAAGAATATATGTGTTTTTAATCAGTCATCACTACTGTTGCACGTGTGGTTACTGAATTTCCTTTTTGTGTGTCTTGACTGTGTTTGTACCTGCCACTGTTGTCAGTTGCATTTACTTCAGCGCCGCAGTCTAGCAAAGTGCTGCATACTTCAGCATGAGCGTGTTTGGCTGACAACAGCAAGGGGGTGAGCCCATCCTTTGAGACAGACATTATAAACATTAGATATGACAGAAATCATCCAATGGAGGGACCGCAAACCAACATAACACACCTACATAACTTATCTGGAGTGACATCAGGACGTGGGCCTATACATGAAATATGGTGTGTGTCTGTGTGGTGAGAGAAATCTCAGGAGACATTCACTCCTTTTTCACATGGATCTAAGGAATTTCCAAGCAGATAAATAGAAAAGCCAAAAGTTGTTCCACTTTCTAGAGTGGCGTAGATTTTGGTAAAATCCCCCAAATTATATATTTACATTTCGAAATGAATGGCCTGGCTCAGTAGAGTTTATTGCCCCGAGTTGGGCGACTGCGTCAGTACTTCATGCAACATAGAGGTCCCACATTTTTCACTAGGATTGACAGATCCTAATCCCAAGCATGACATTTACCCTAACCTCAACCATCTATGACCTACATCTAACAAACATTTCATTGGCTGGGCTTGTGGAGTCTGGAAGGAGCTGCTGCCCAGAAGGCTCCTTCACTAAGATGACATTAGGACAACAGATAAGGAACTCAATATTAAACTATATGAATACATATTTTCACACGTCGTTCGTGTTATTAAAAGTGAAACAAAGTTTAAAACAAAATAAAAAAGTCATGTCCAACTGGAAAAAAGAATAAAAGAATGTCAATAAACGGTCAAGTGTGTCAGCACAGCTTTGTGTTTTATATTACAAGGCTGCTGCTTCCACACGCCACAGAGAACAAAACTATGTTGTGGGTTCCTCTGGGTTCTGCTAAAGGCTTTAACAGCCCTGCGTCTGCTCTGCTCAGTCTGGGTTTACACAGAACTGTTTTTTTCTCTGGTATCTAAAAGACAGAAACCATTTTTTTCTTCTCGGTATTAGATTCAGTGTCTGTGCGGATGAATGTGAGAGCACAGGTGTATAAAATGTGTTTGTACACACTTGTTAACTTATGTTTACAATTTGTCAGACTTGTCAGATTAAAGCCGGGATACCACATTTGGGCGGCAAGGTAAAGCCTGAAACTGTTCAGCAGAGCTGAAGTGGAACAGGCAACCATCACAGCTAAGTGTGATAATTTGAGAGGCCTGTAAATCAAGACAAACACACACAAAAAAAGACCCTGTTTAAAGCTTCGTACATTAATGGGACAATAATTATCAAAACACCTAAACATGTATTGGACACCTATAAGAAAGTACTGTGTCTTTTGTATATGTGAACAACTGGATCTTCATGGTCTAACATAACAGAAATGATAGTGTTAATTGTGTGATGTTTCACCTTGTGTGGAGTGCAATAAAATGTTGTCCTCTGACCGTGCATTATTGTGCTGAAGATGGATGGAAAAGAGCCCAACATGTAAACTAGACACTTATGACCTAATAAAACCTGACCATCATTTCTCAGTAACTCTCAGCTGTGGTGGTTGCTACATGATGCAGACAGTCACACACAGGTCTGTGTGGGCGTACTGGCCTTGAGAATGACTACTTTAGAAAGGGCATTTTTTTCATACCACCTCTTACTCATGAAAAATGAGAGGAGAAATTACTGAAGTGGTGCTAGTTCATCACTTCATGTGCTGCTGAATGAGGAGTAGGGTGAGGGATCCGGCTGCAAACATCCAGCTTTGTAAAAAGAAGCAATGTCTATTTGGGACCCCTAAACATGTTACATATGTCAATGGGTTGTGGACTGTTGAAACAAAGAGCCATTAGATTGTGTCATTTAAATAAGGCCTGCAGAGGTCAAACTATCACTAATACAAAAAAAGATTGGAGAGCTTTGTGTAGCATATATGTGCACCAATGAAATCAACACTCCAACAGAGATGTTCTTACTGAGCACTGTATGCCATGAACTGCTAAGCTAACGTGACTGCTAACATTTTGATTAGTAGAATTTAGTGCTGCACTTTATACTAGAAGCTCACATAATACCTTATCACATTTTCAGCAGCTTAAATGGTTATATTTTATTGCAATACTTTATTCAACCCTCTGTAGTAGAGCTAGGCAGATAAATCATCCAGGCGAATATACATATATTTTCTGTTAAGTAAAAATATATTTCTTTCCAACTGACAACATAAGGAAGCTGTTATACTACATAGTACAACTGTCTCTGAGCGGAATTAAAGTTTACATTTACTTGATTTTCTATAAACATTCTTTGTCCAGCATATGTAAGACCTGGCAGATGTATCTCTGTTTTTGTTCTATATTGCGTGTGTGTTTATTTAAGTAAATATAGATCAAGTACAGATATTACAGCCATGATGTATACCTTAAGGGAACAAGCTGGTACATTCTGCTCAGCACAGAAACAGCAATATGTCCCAGACAACTTTGTGGTTCTCTTTCTTTATGTTGACTAAAAGCAGACAGAGCTGCTCATGTCTCTCTCACACACACACACACACACACACACGTGCAGATGATTATGGCTGGAAAAGTCAATGATGTTCGATGAAAATGACTCGTCTCCCTGTCAACAGAAAACAGCTGCGACAACATGGTTTGTCGTCTCACTAGTATAAAACCTTTGTGGAGAACACGTAAATCAAAGTTCTAATTGTTAACACATTTGAGTGAAATCATTTTGCTTAAATGTTTGCTTAAACCTAAAATGTCTGGTTGGGTCTGCTTGTAACAGGACTTCATAAATCCTATACTTTAGCATTAAAATCCTTACAGCCACTGGTACAAAGTGGTAGCATGAACCAGTTCCAAAAGCCACAACATACAACTTGTCACAGGCTTAAACAAGCACGAGGCGGCAATACATTTTAAGTAGAAATAACACAACATCTTAACATGCAGGGTAAGAGACCACTGTGTGTGTGTGTGTGTGTGTGTGTGTGTGTGTGTGTGTGTGTTTTTATCTCCAAGCCACCTGTGGCGTGACAATAAAAAGGGAAATAAATTGGCAACACATTCTCCATTTCTTTTTCTTTCACACTCACAAAATATCATGCTCACACACCCCACTTGGGTAAAAACCACAGGCATGGAGCGTCACTGCAATGGAGACCACATGTCTGGAGCTTGAGAGCAGAGTTCCCACAGTACACTGACCCTCCAACTCACACACACACACAATGTACAATATCAATCTTTAAAAAGAGAAAGACAAACGAAAGGATATGTCAGTTAAATAAGGGGGATCCTCAATATTGTAAACTGTTAGAGGCAACTACAGTTAATTTATGTTTTAAAATATTATATAATAATAGTTATTCCTCTGCTTTCTTAAACATAAAAAGGGATGCAGCAGACAAAACTATAATAAGGCAAATAAAATATTTGACAGCAGATAAATACAGAGAACATCCTGCTGCAAACACTGGAACAAGAGACAGGTAAATCTTAAAGGAAATCCAAAGCGTACAAACAGTGATTACTCTTCCTTGAACAAATTCCTCTGGAAATAACGCAGTAGGAAGCAGTATAAATGAGACTGAATGGAACATTTATGTGGTTTTTATTTTGTTTCATAGCCCCTTACTTTCCTGCCAGGAAAAATAAGTCTGGTAAAGAAAGAGTGGAAGTAATAATGAAAGTACATACTGCATCTTTCAAGTTGATGGGACTTTTGAGTTCACACAGCAGTTGGACGGTCTGGATGTTCCCACTGACAGCTGAGGATAAAATAAAACAACAGTCAAACAATGAAAAGAAGCACACAGGGGTCTAGAGATCATCAGTGTGGCCTAGATCAGTTTGGTCCAGGACTGAATTTAGCAGGAAATGTCTCTCCTTTGTTTCCCTCTCTGATTTCCAAAAGACCAAATTAATCACAAAAATAAGATGAGTTAAACATGACTCGACTGTCGACTTTCTTTTTCATCAAAAAAACATTGGCAGGCTTATGGTAGCAGTACTGTAGTCCAACACTGATTAAAACGTCCAATAATTTACCCAAACAGCCGTGTCAACTAACACCAGCATTGTAACACAAACTGTAAAGAAGCTCAAAAGAGATGCGATATGGTCAGTGATGGCAGACATTGAAATGCACTCTTTTCGGGGGTAGAAAGTGGCAGCCTCATGAAATAACAACCAATGTGAAGTCTGAAAATCTTCCCATTACTCAGAGACAGTGAAGTGTTTGGTTTGAATGAAAACCTGTAAGAGTATTATGAACTTTTGATTGAAACAAACAGGGCTGAAATCACATTTAATCGCTTAATTCCAAATATGGTAATGATTTCATCCCACAACAAATAGAGCTTAAACTTAATCGCAATCGCAATATTTTTCCCACGTCCTTGTCTAAGCAGAGTAATCGTCATTAAAAGCACTTTTTTTTTTAACTGTCAGAACACTGAGACACTTACCAGCATGATGCAGAGCAGCCTTTCCTGAGCTGTCTACAGCATCGATAGGACATTTACTCTGAAGGGGAAACAGAAACATATTAGACGTGCAGATCAATGTCACACATAAATTATGAATGATTATGAAAGGAAAGTTCCATTGTTAAAATACAATGTAAATACATTTCTGTGCTTTTTATGTGATGAACTGCTGTGATTACATTTAATCTCCACTCTCTATCTTTCTGCCCTGTGTGCTGCTAATTTAATTAATTCTTACATTTCCCTAAATTACTTTCAAAAACTTTTCAGGGAATGTGCCTGACTATGTCCCAAAATGTGTCCTAATAATTATCAAAAGTCAAAAAGCCTTGTGGTTGCAGTGGCTTGTGGCTTGAGTATCAGCAATAATTTTAGAGGTGTTTATTTTCTGAGGAACTGAACCCTGTCTGACAGTCGTGCTTTAGATTAAATGTTTATCAAATTTAGATTATTGTAATTAGATTTAGACAACACTGTAAATGCACTGGGAATATACACATTAGCAGCAAATAATATATAACTGCATTTAAATGTGTTTTTGGTCTTTTCTCCCCATATTTTCCTAGGAATAATAGCATTATTTGTTGTTAGTAGTTTACATTTTGCAAGCAGCAAAGTTACATTATTTGGCTTCATGAATAGCACAGACCAATGGGTTTTTCAGTTACTTTACAGTACAAAACAATTTATGGCACAAGGGCAAAAAGGATTTTAGAGCTTTAAAAATGTTGCCATGTACCAGTAGATTAACGTAGATGTTTGACCAGGCAGATGTGTGTTGCCGAGATGCTGCAGATTGTCATGGGATAGTTAGGTCAGCAGATCAAAGCAGGGAGTGTGTGTGTGTGTGTGTCTCCTGCTGCTGAGATCTGCTGATCTGTGCACACATATACACAAAATCAGCAGACTGAAGAACTGAAGCAGTGAAATGGTCTGCTTCCAGACATCTTAACAGAACAGTAAGCCTATTCAGACAGTACGTTTCATACAGTTCATGCTCCTGCTTTAACACGTTCCTTGTTTGCGACACCAAGTAATGCATCCAAAAAGAAGTCCTGCTGGGTGTCTAGATGCTCTGCCATTAAAAGATTCTTGCTTCCATATTTGTGTTGTACAACACATCTTGAAAACATTTAACTGGACCTAAAATACTGTACAGCCATTATATTGAATCAAATATCATGTAGTAGCTTATCACTGTGGGACCATATTTATAAAAGCCTCCTTTACTTGATCCACCTTACCTGAATGAGTTTTTTGCAGCACTCGATGTGACTGTTTTTTGCAGCAAGGTGCAACGGATTCAAACCTGGATATAAATTAAGAAAAGACTTAGTTAAGATCTTCAGATCACAGAATTGAATGACAAATAAAGCATCTTAGAAGAAAGAATGCTTTTGAATTTTCTGTATTTGATCAAATCTTATCAGACCTTTGTTGCCGAAAACAGATCCCCCCCCCACCAGTTAAACAAGTAACACAACAACAGTATACTTTCCTATTCATAGTATTTATTCAGAAAAAAAATTCACATTTATACAGAAATACAAAAAGATTCTAAACAAGTCCCACATGTTCTGTCACTACTGTGTATAACTACAGTACATACCTGCAGCATCAGTGACTGACAGGTCAGCTCCATGGGCCAAAATGACGGAAAGGCAGTCTGTCTGGCCGCGTGTAGCTGCCACATGAAGGCTATACACAAACCCAAAGCAAAGAACAAATCAGAAACGCAGTAATTGTAATAGAGATGTTTGAAGGACAACAACTTTGCAACTACCCTATCTTTAACATTTAAAGCTAGAGTGTAGGACTTTTACATATAAATGATCATCCGTTACAGTCCTTGCCAAACAAGTTCACAGCCTCTCACCGCCAGGTAAATCTCTGTTTTTCGCAGTATACTGGAGTTTTTAAATACTATTGGCAAACCGGTAGTGATGCAATTTACATCAACCAGCAATGATTGGTTTGTCAGAGCTGAAGGGGGGAGCAACCTTAGCCATAGCAGCAGCTCAATATGGTCGAGCCTATACGTCATAAGCACGTCGGCAGTGTTGTGTAATTACTCTCACTGTCAGAAGGGGGAGACAAAAGTCAACAACAACTTGCCATTTTTACACTTCATTGTCTGTTTGTGTGTAAATGTGCAGTAGGCAATCAATACAAGCCCTTTCCAGCTCAGTAAGCAGAATGAAAAAAAAAACTCTACACATGCCCAGCCTTCCCCTGGTGTGTGTAGGATACACACTCACACACGCACACAACTATGCCCGCATGCCTTTCAATCAGGTTTTATCGCCATAGAGATACTGTAGACTCCTCCTTTGTGGATCCTGAAAAGATTGGAGAGTTGAGATCCCTGAGTATGCATCTGCATATGTGTTTCTGCCTTCTAGTCACAAACACACAGTCACAGATACACACACCACACACACACACACACACACACACACACACACACACAAAAGGGTCAAGGATTTGACATACTGGTGGAACAAAAAAGGCCTGTGTTTGTGTCGGCATGTGAGAATTTGCACATTTGTTTCTCCTTGCATTTGTTCCTGTGTTTTGATGGTCCGGGTTCTGCGTGAGCTTCTTAACACATCGAGGTCAGCGGGTGTTGTGTTTCAGAAAAAGAAAGAGGTCAAATATTAACACTGAGCCTCTGTGTTATCAACAATTTCAGCTAGTGAAGCAACAAGCTCCACCGCCTCTGTAGAAATGAACTGGCTCTCAAAAGTCAGGGAGGCTGAATGACTGGTTGAGAAATGTCGAAACAGCCATACTGTATTTTTAGACTGGCCATTCATTTTTAACATTGTGCTGTGGTGTGTTGATGTAGTTTCATAATATATATATAAAATCCTTGAACTGAAAGCAAAACACCAAGACTGGATAATGTTTCCCTGACATTTAAGATACACTTTTATTTTACCACAGTCAAACCATTTCTTATCACACCTTTGTTGTTAAAGTGTGAGCAAAGTCCCAGATAGTGCCTAAGTAGCTGCATTTGTATTTCCTTGTCAGCTATTACTAAACCAGGCAGCAAAATGGAGATTAGCACATTTTATTCTACTCTGGTTTGCAGACTTGTCAGTGTAGCAGATGTAAATTAGTCTTTTTCTGATTGAAGCTGCTTCCCAGTGGTCATACAGTACACATCTTACAGGAGCCTCGTAGTCTGTCCTGTCAAATAATTACTCTGCACAAGTAATTTTTAGCTATAAGCATGTTGTGATTCTGATTCCCAATTGTTCCCATGAGGAAACTGGCCTCCACTGGGAAGCATACAGTTTATATTCAATATACAGCACAAACATGTGCTTAAAAAGTAAATTTCTGTAGCCTTTTTTCCTGTATAGATAATAGTAACAATGCTTACGCTGATTTGCCCTCGCTGTCCAGCTTCACAGTGCTGGCGCCTTTCTTGGAAAGAAGCGATGCCACCTTCTCCACCTCGCCATGCTCCACCGCAGCAAGCAGACGCTCGTCGTTTTTGTTCCACTCATTGACCTATATGGGATGATTTGTAATATGTAAAAAGAAAAAAAAAAAAAAAAAGGAGCAAAGGTCAGAGAAAATAAGTGAGATGTAAAAAGCTGATATCAAATGCACTCAGGAACCAGGTGGAAGACAATACCATGTAAATCTTATCTCTTTAAGATACTGCTGTTATCATTGTGAGGTAGGCCTATGTATCCCTGGTTTTAGGAAAGTACCTTGTCTCTAATAATGTATACATTCCTAACAATTAGCTCATTAATCACTGACACACTCATTATCAAATCTTATACTGCAGCCAAACGACTGAGATGTCCTTAATGTGAGTAATGTTTCTCAGAGGGAGAGAATGTTGTTTTGGCTCTGCTATGGCCCACACAAAACGTCTGTGTCCATATGTGGGAACACACACACACACACACACACACCAAATGGCCCCACTTGTATCACTGACAGGCTGTTCAGATAGAGAAAAGTCAGCTATTGAAAGCTTCAAACATGATCTCATACAGACAGTCTTGCTACACTGCAGTCTGAGGGCACAAAATACAGCACAGTAGGTTTTAAGAGCTGCCTGCTACAGCGTTTACCTCTAGCCAAAAACAACATTCTAAGACTATTTTCTAAAAACATTATGAACACACATCTACAATAACTATATAAAAGGGACGATGGACAAAATCAGTACCGTCAAACTAGCAAAGAGGTAGCCTGGCCATAAACATATAACTGTATAACTGTTAGTTTGAAGTAAAACATATTATATTAAAGATGGATTAGAAAATGTCTTTAAAGAAAAGGACCAGGTTGTAAATCAATTTGTTTCCATAACCTGATAGCAGAGTGAGGGGGAGAACTGAACCCGTGCACCCCAAACATGTTGGCAGCACGAGCTCATTCGTCAGCTCTCCCTTGAGTATTAGATTTGACCTGATAGCCTACTGACCTACACATGATAAGGGGGTGAACTCTCTGACCATAAATACTTGTGGTGACAAACTGTACCCTATTTTAAGAGCAATAAGCCAACATGGTGATACTCTGTGGCACACACCCAGATGCAATCACTGCAATACATTTTGCACAGCTGGTGGAAAAATGCAGGGCTATAAAAACCCCTTCTGTCACTGAAACAGCTAATGCCATTGAGCTGTGCAGCCTATGCCACAGAGTCATGAATGTGGACCAGTGGGGATATGAAAAATACTAATAAAGAAAATAAAGTCTAAGATGACTGAGAGCGGAGAAACACTTTTGGCTTTCTGGCAAGGAGCTCTGGAAAAAAAAAGTATAAGAATACCCACACACACCCCTTGTGATCCAGGCTTCAAAGCACTACTAAAGTAAGAGGTGAGACACTATTTAGGAGGCAGTGTAAGACGAGATTCATGGGAACATGATACACATTCATGCCGCTGGTTTCACGCTATTCCACTGATTGATGGTTGGTGACAGTAATGCACAACTAAGCAAAGCAATGAGCCAACAAAGGCACAAAAGAACAACACAGTAAGCTACCACACATGGATGTAAATGTTGCACAATTTTAAATATTCAATGTGGAAGAATACTTTAGCTTGTTTACAGGAAAACTCCTCAACTCATTTTGAAGACCAGGGTCATCATTTTAGTTAGTCATAATTTTAGTTTAGTTAATTTTTTGTGATTAGGGTGCACCGATATGAAAATTCTTGGCTAAAGCTGAAACCTAATATAATGAAAAATTAGCAGAATACTCAACCAATACATTCACATTTTATCCATTTATTTTGCCTTTTTTTCCATTGCATAAATTAAATAGCCAAAATGTGATTTGGAAAGACTATTGGGGGTGGGACCGAGGCCCGAGAGGGTCGGGTAAAGTAAATTGCATATGTCCATTTACTTTTATTTGACACATGTAATATGTTTTACACTGTCTGTGAATATAATCTAATTCATCTTATTTCCATCCTATACAGACACCTTATTTTGAAAACCGGGCTTTGTCACATGTCAAGTCCGACCCAATTTGATAAATAATGTTGTATGAGGTTCTCGTATCGCATAACATGAAGACTTCACAGCCTCTCTTCAGGTAGGACTCTCATACTGCAACACTTGTCGCTAACATGCCTGTCAGCTCGCAGTGGTCCGTTTCAGTTGATTTACCATAAAGGCTTGAATACGTGTGCACTCCTAATTTAGGTGCGGCTAGCTTAATCGCCTTATCAGAAACAACTGACAGAAACACTCAAAGCGGGTCAGACAGTTTGTTGCCTTTTCTAAGAAGGCAGCCACAGATGGCGTGGATGTGCTAGGAGACAATTCAGCAGAACAGTGTCTGCAAACGGCGATTTTTGCGTCTCTCTCAGAAACTTTAAAATGCTTTCATACTGCCGACATGTCATCGTAATTTATCGGTAAAATTTATTTGGTCTTTTGACTTGTTAGGTCACACAGAAAGTGATATTTTTTTGCTATTTTGGTGGCCGAATATTTGGTGCATCCCTATTTGTGATAATGAGACATATTCCATTTTCAAAAAAAAAAAGAATTCTGCCAATAATGGGGAATATTTGACTATTATTTACTACTCCATAGTACCATACTCCTTTAAGTTGCAGTGCACTGAGGACTAACTACCACTTTACTTTTATCCTTAAAAAAATAAAAAAATAAATAAAAATTGTGCAGGAAAAATACACAAACCACCTGAGCACCTCTGCAAGCATAAAAAAGAAAACAAATAAAATAATACAATTTTATGAATTCAAACACTTAACGCCAAGGAAATTCAGTGGGGGAGCTGTTTCAAACAGCAAAAGCCATATTTTTAATGAATGTGGCAAATGTTTACAAATGTAATCTACAGAACTGATCATTAGATAAGATGAATCAGGAACTGGGTGGCTTCACCACCTCTGCTAGGCCATTTCCAGGAGGAAACCCTGTGGTCTGGAGCAAAACATTCACAAAAGGTACTGTTTGTGGTGGAGGGTAAGTGAATGTGGAACAGAAATGTCAGAGAACGTGAATCTGTCCATCACAATGATTGGTGTGCAGTGTAACTTGACACAGCAGGAGATAGCTGAAGCTATAAAAGGACACATCACCTATGGTTTACTGGTTAGGATTCCTTGTTTTCACTAAGGTGGGCTAGATTTACCTCCCAGTATGCTGGTATGAAAAGTCTCATGATTTTCATACAGACAGTCATGAGTTGTTCAGTCAGCGTGAAGAGCACTGAGGCAATCAAAACTAAAAATAGGTACACTAAGAGATGGTAGAGGAACTGAGAAAAAAGATGAATATAACTGAGGAATAACTGAAGACAATGGAAAGAAATATGTCCGTTGTCCGAGTTTGACCACAGTCTTCAAAGAAAATGTAAAAGGAACTTAAAGGGTGGTTTGTTTATATTGTTCAGCACCGTACAGAACGGCTGTGCCTTAGAGGTAGAGCGGGTCGTCTACTTATCAGAAGGTAGGCGGTTAAATCCCTGGCTCATCCAGTCTGTGTGTGTCCAAGATCGTGAACCTCAAATAGCTCCAGAAAGCTATGAGTATATGTGAATTTATTCATTTCTGTTGATGAACATCTTACTTGGTAACCACTGCCATCAGTGTGTGAATGTTGACTTGCAGTGTAAAGCGCTTTGAGTGATCTGATGACAGTCCATTTACCATCTACCCAGCACTGTTCTTATCATGCTTTGTGGACATCAGGAAGGGTGGAACTTGGTGCTGTAATTGAGTGCCTTTGTGATCCGGAAACAGCAGCAAAACAACGGACTCCTATACATGACAGATTAAATAACAGGGAACTGACGCTCTTGTTGATATTTGCATGAAAAGTCTGCCAACACAGCTTATTAAAATAGATGGATTTCCTGTATCTAACCGTGAAAGTAAACTCTACATTGCTTGTATATGTGAAGTCCTCACTTACTTGCCACTTGGGTTGGTTCCAGCTTCCCTGTTACCCATCTGATTAAACCAGACTCTGTACCTTTTTTAAATAATTTAATCCTGCATCATTGGCTATTCCAGTTTGAAAGACTATTATAAATATATTCCAATCTGTCAATCTGTTCATATAGCTGAATAAGCTTTTCTCAGAGACACTTTCCACACACTAGCGCACAGCAGCACAGAAAGTGGGGGGTCGGGGGGCGGCAGAGAGAGGCGGGGCAAGCCGTTGTGTTTACCTGAGGTGTAGGCCTCTTGTATGTCCGAGTGTGGGGAGAAAGGTGTAATTTAAAATTTATAATAATAATGTTTGTGGTGATTAAAACCAGCTTTCACATGGCGGTATTATGTGAAAAATGTTGATTTCTTTGCCAGGGGGGCGGGGTTTTACGATCACGATGCCTGCTCAATCATCGACCATCTGTCAGCCACTGCCGATGGACGATGGCATCGTCTATCGGCCCAACCCTAATCCCATAAAAGAAAACACTGGTAGAATTCCAAAATGAAAAATGTCTCGCAGAGAGAAGATACAGGTGTTTAAATACACCATGCAATGAAACTACTAAAAAAATGTATCCTTAAGATGTAACCCACCCAAGATTTACAAACAAAACTGTCCTACCTAAAAGGGCAGTGAGAGGAATTAGAAATTTAGTGTGTGGATTTAAGATGGAAAACGAAAAAACAAGGTATGAGCTAGTGCGGCGTTCATTATGTACATTATCCAGGGATCTGGATAATGTACAGTTTCTGGGTTCAGACCTTTGTACAATCATTAAAACCACTATCAGTAACAAGAGACAACCAGCTCTGTGTATACTCGCTTCAGTAAAGATTTCTTCATGCTGTCGCTGGATGTCAGTTGCTTTGAATCTACTGAGTATTTAGAGCAAAGAAAAGGGTAGGAAGGCCCACTGCCCATGGCAAAAGTTTCACTCTGAAAGTAGGCAACTCTTCAAAAGCTTTTACCCCATGTCAACATCTACTATGTCTACAGAGTAGAGTCAACCGTCCCTTTCTCTATCAAATAGAAATATGTACTGTCATTGTTTATCACCATGCCATTTATTATTACCCAAAGCAATTTACATATGTGACGGAGAAACCAGTCTTACAACATCTGCACAACTTTGTGTACTTAAAGAGTTTCATAGATCTGCATCTTAGAAGTGCACTCCAGTGTTCTTGAATTATTTGTTTCATATTGAGCAGGACTTCCCCTATGTGCACTGAAGCGTCACACTGGTCATGCTCGACTGCAGCAAGGAACAAAAGCAAAAATATATATCTTGGGCTGCAAATAGTTATTATTTTCATTATCAATTCATTTACTGATATTTTTTCCTGATTAACGACACGTTTGGACAATATAACATCAACAAATAGTGAAAAATGTCTCTCACAGTTTCCTAGAGCCAAAGGTGAAGTCATCAAATTGTTTTGTTTTGTCCGACAAACAGTCCAAAACCCAAAGAAATTCAAATTACTATAATGCAAGACAAGGAAAAGCAGCAAAATCTCAAATTTGAGAAGCTGGAACCTTCTGTGTCGATCATTACTCTGTCTGTTGCAGCTCTACAAATATCCAGGGAGTAATTACAATTTGGGTGGTTGACTTTTTTATTTATCAAAGTAAATAGTTTGTGGGTCAATCTGACTTGGTTTCTTTTTATTACAGTAAAAGAAACATCTCCAACCAAAAACCAAAGTGCAGTGAATGCTCATATCATGGACTCATTAACAAGAACTACGTGTGGGAGAAAAACTGGAATGGACTTTGAACCCATACCAACACAAATACCCCCTACCAGCACTAATAGAAAAAATTAGAGGGGAAACACTGATGTACTGTATCACATGACCCTGCCTAATGGCCTCTGTGATTTTAATAGGCTGAACAAAAAATGATGGGCTGTCATGATAGAGCAGCATGACACCAATAGCTTTAGACTACAATGTAATGGACAGGTTTAAGTGGAGCGGAATGCACTGCTCCAGTTTCGGCCGCATACACAAATCGTGTCGTCGCAGGGAAGCTGATGAAATAATCATGTGCTGGCAGAGATGGTGCAAAATCAGGGAGGGCCTCCACTCCAACAAACGTGATTACACAAAGTGTATTTAAAAGTTTTCTAAACCAAACATGGGCCATAATGCAGGTAAGTGTCTCCTGTTCTGAGAGAGAAAACAGTGTACCATAACTTTGCAGTGCACCAATAGTGAAAATGAAAATTTGTGGAGCTTGCTTGTATGCATACGAGCTCTCGACAACAAGAGATGAAATCAGGTACACAGTGGAAATAATTTGTTTTGTTTAATGTAATGTATCTCTGCCATGGTTTGAAAGAATTCCTCAGACCCTGCAATGTAAAATAGCCATTTATGGAAGTAAAAAACTAGTAGAAAAGTAATTCTCTGTAGGTTCATTATCAATGTGAGCGGCCCCTTTCACATGGTCTTCACAATGTCATTTGACAGTGTTATTATAAAAAATATTGATTATATTTGAATTAAAATAATCATTAGTTGCAGCCCTGCTTCTCGTGATAAATAATCTGGATACAACAGGTCAAATATTGCCCAAATACCACATATTTAAAAATTGCTGAACATGTGCGCAACACATGAACTCAGTGACTTTGGATAATTTCTGATCACAGTGAATACTGTAGGCTTAGCTAGCTTACACTGACTTGCACTGGACAGCAAGGGTTTAGCCCACATTGGTTCGCACCAGCAATACATCAAAGTTCAAGATTATAAACCAGTACGACTGCTGTTAGTCTAGTGATGGGAAAACTGACTGTTTTGACTGACTCAAAACTTCAAATTTCATTCATTAAAATGAACTTATCTTTTTTTGAGTCATTTTGTTCATTTGAACAAGGCTGGTTATTGCGGTGCTGCAGCACTCTAGTGGCCGATGTAAAAAAAACAGCACAGTTCTCAAACACGGAAGGCTACCTGGTTTGCTTTAATTGACAAATTATAATGCACAAATTCATCTTTTTCTCATTCTCTATCATCGTTCTATAAAGCCCCAAGGGCCACAACCAAATTCAAACCATGTAAAAACTACAGAAATATGTTGTAAATATTCAATCGCCACTACTGTTGCTATATCCGTCCATTTTCACAATCTTTAGTTTACAACCAGACCAGCCATATATAATTATAATTACTATCATTATATCTCTAAAGTGTTCATTTATACAGTAGCCTAACGTCCCTATCCATGAGTAAAATCTATATATTAACACAGCTCCACTGAAGTGGAGCGGACCCATAACAACTCTCATCAGCTGTTAGCTCTAAACACTAGCAGGAATAAAGTTACAGAACGGCTGTGTTAAACCTATAGCACAACATACGCTGTAATAACGTTATGCTTTATAAAATGTCACATAATTAACAAAATAGATATATAATGTCAGTCCAGTGACTGTTACCTTACAACCTACTTGCCTCTCATTCTCCGACGCTGGCAGTAACTCAGCCTGCCGAATGAACGAAAGACTCCGAGGACCCATCTGAGTGGTGAATGAATAGTTCATGTCAGCTCCACAGTGGCCGAGCTGTCATGTGACGAACGACTCAAACATAGAGACCCACAGTTGACAGTCGTGAACTAATCATTTCTGTTTCCTGTGCTGCCTGCTAACCACAGCCCTGTAGCCGAGCTGTCACGTGACAAATGAACAGCTCAAATCCAGAGACCCACAGTTATGAGTTGCGAACTAATCAATTCTGTTTCCTGTGCTGACGGAGCCCATGCAGCAGCTGTGTGACGAGTGAACGTAAGAGTCCAAGACTATTTCCACATGCATGAAAATGAACAAATTACTCCCTCAGACTACTCGTTCCTCCTGAGTCATATACAAGATTAGGTCAAATGAACGAAACATTCCTTGAACGACGCAGCACTATGTTGGTCTGCGCATACCACCGGGAAGTGAAAAGGATCTCACTTGCTTTCAGTTGTGTTTCCCTGACTGCCCCCGTCCTCTCCGGCTCTGTCTCTGTCTGCCTGCCTCTTTTTCAGGTTTTCCCTCTCTTTCTGTTTCTTGTGCTGCGATAAGTGTGTTTACAGTGGGATCAGGGTGTGGACGGTAGGGTTTGTTCCCTCTCTGTCTTTAGCCTGACACTCATTAAGACACACAAAGAGTCGGCTGATAACACTAAGTGTTTCCTGTTTGTCCAGGCCTGAGGCTGGCTGTGAGGACAAGGACAGAGAGTAGAGAGCAAGCGAGGTAAAGAGGTTAGAAAAAGAGACAGAACTTAATGAATTGGTAGAGACATGCTGAGAGACAAAAAGAAACAGGAAGATATTGGACTGTATGAAGAATTGTTCTATATATTTATCTTCTGTGTGTTGCATTACACTTATATTCTTCCTTAATTTCTCTCTTTTTGTAAAGTCTTGAAAACAAATAATGGGATCACAACTTCAAACATACAGTCATTACTACAGTTTTAGAATAAAGTGCAAAGAAAACAGATGCTCATCAAGTGTTAGTGACTGTTTGTTAACCTAATGGTTTCTGCATAAACATGTCTGCCCAGAGTGCTTTTTCAGCTTTCTCAGTTCTCTGAAGGAAAAACAAACTGAGATCAGGAAGCAGTAATTCCTGCATCACATTTGGAGAACATTTACTTTAGAAAACCTATATTATTCTCTCCAAAATAGACTTTGTGTCACAACTGTAGTGACAATGAAAAAGAAAACTCATGTTAAGCAAATCCTTTCCCAGGAAATCTAAAGATTAGAAAAATGTGCAAAAGGCAAAACCAGGACTATACATATCCACAGCAAATGTAATATGACTTTTCCAGAAATGAAATGTAAAATTACTTTTCCAGATGCCTTGTGATTGATTGAAATGTTGTTTAAAGGAAATTTGACCTGACGGTGGCACCAAAATCACTGGTAATAATCATACTCTGGGGATGAAAAGTATCCCTAACAAATTTCATGGTGATCTGGCCAGTAATTGCCAGGAAATCTTGCTCTGGACTGAAGTGTTAGACAGAGCAACCATCTAGGCCCTGCTGTTAGTTGGGCAAGAAAAACTGAAAACCTTTAACATAAATAGAGAACAGAAGGGAAATAGATGGGGGAAAACAGAGTAGAATGAGTGAGGAAGTAGGGCTGGGCCAATAGACGATGCCATTGTCCATCAGTGATGGCTGACAGATGGTCGATGGTTGAGCAGGCATCGGGATTGTAACACCCCGCCCCCCCCCAGCAAAAAACCCCAAATTTTTCACTTAATACCGACATGTGAAAGCAGATTTTAATCACCACAAACATTATTATTACAAATTTTAAATCACCTTTCTCCCCACAAGAGGCCTACACCTCAAACACACCGGCTTGCCCCGCCTCTCTGTCTCCCCCCTGCCTGTCCACTCCACTTTCTCCATCAGCATTACGTTTTATAAAGTCGCCTAAAAGACACAGAATTCGTCTTTTTCCGTCTTTTTCCACCCGCAATCTGTTATCACGGCAGCAGGTGAGCCGCTTGTGGGCTTGTTAATGACGCAGCCTATCAAACAACAGAAACCAACATCGTCCAATGGAAATTTTGTAGACATCGCCAACCCTATGAGGAAGTCTTATTTCTATATATAATTCCCAGAAAGACTGACTTACTAAAATGCTAAAATATGGAAAGGAAATAAAACAGACCAAGCCAGGTCATGTCAAGTAGAAAAGGAAAAAACAACCAAAGCAGCACAAGATTAGTAGGATGAAAATACAGAGAAACTCTATTAAAGCATTTTCTTCACTGAACATTACACGAAATCCAAAACAATCCACTGCTCCAATTCGAACACTAAACCAGATTAGTCTTTTGTGTTAAATGAGAATTATGCTGTCTATGGGATTACATGCAGAGACGAAAGATAGAGCTAAATCAATGCAGAAAGAAAAGTAGGTTAGATAGGAGGTAAAACACATAAGCAACATAGATTTAATTCCCAAGGGGATTAAGCTCTCTACAGGTTAAAAGAATATTCTTTGTTTGAGAGAGAAGTTAAGAGACAGAGGAGGGCAGTACAGACGGGAAGTAAAGGAGAGGATAGAAGAGTGAACAATGTACAAAACAAAAAGGAAAATAAAAAAAGAAGGAAAGACAGAGACTGACACATCTACAATATCTCTGCCCTTTGATCAGCAGTGGACGTTAACTTCAAACCCCTTATCTGCAACAAAGCAGATGCTCAAATGTCCTCAAACAATACATCCTTTCTCTGGGGCCACAGCTGAAACCGCTTACTGCCCTCTGTAGTACAAACACACATCAACACGTGCACGCATACACACACACACACACACACACACACACCACAATAGTTTACTAGAGTCTGAAACTCAAACCCAGAATAAGAGAGTTAGTAGACAGAACTATTAAACAAAGACCAGATGGTCGCTCTCATAATGAAAGATGCTGCCATGTATGTCACAGTACTGCCCAATTTGGGCCGCACATTTAGATGATGAAATAAATTTACATCATCAGGACAATTTTCTCATTTGGCAACTTTGTTTTAGATTAACGGCAATTTTTATTCTCAAAACTAATGAACATTGGTACGGTCCATATACAAAAAATTAGCCAATGGTATAAGTAAGAGTACTCCATTGATTTAGCATCGCACTCCTATAACACTGTCGGACTCACAATGGACAGTTTGAAAAAAGTATCAAAATCAATGCAGCAGAAACAGAGAAGTTGTCTTTTTTATGCCACACGTTCTTCGTCCTTGTCAAAACCTGGTGCCTACATTATCTACAATGCAACTCAAAAAGTTAATTGAGAGGTTTGGGTGTGTTATGTTCGAGCCGGCTAATGTAGGCTTGAGCTGTATACCTCAAGCAGAGATGAGGAGCAGGCTACAGAGGTCTGGTAAACTCGCTTCTTTCTAACTCCACACCAACAGATTTTTTTACATTTTCAAATTTCTGGTCTTCAGCACCAGCCAACTCTGACTTAAGTGATGTCACATGAGGCACTGTTTCAGACTTTCCTCCACTTCCTCTGGAGACACAAATTGCATTATACAACTGTTTTCACATAAGCAGTGGTACTCCCCAAGGCCTGTAAACAGACTCTGATGTGTAAAATCGGTGGAGCTCCCCTGTGCATCAATGAGAACCAAGTTGATTGGCACCTCTATTAGCACCCAATGTCTGCCAAGGGAGCTTTTTAGTATGAAATTTGCTAACAGCAGATCATGCCATAATACTTAAAAAAGGGAATGTTATGATTAGATTAAGGTGAGATAAAGTAGTGCTTTGCATAGTGCCTTTAAGCCTACATTTCAGTTATTTTTTAGCTTTCCTCCAGTTGTGTTTATTAATACTGAGAATCATTTTTCCTGGAATGCTAAATGCCTCTCAGATGGAAGAATGTTTTCGCTTCACACAAACAGTATTTCAAAGAATAAGCACTTGAAGATTGTTCTGTCCTAAAGCTGGTAAAACTAATATTTAACTGAATAAACTAAAGATATTTAAAAGCCTCTGTCTCAGCGTTGACAGGACATCAACATTAAGATTTTACAGAGAGGAAAGCAAAAAAAAACAAAAATAAGAAAACTCATCATCCATCAGCCTCCCCTCGCCCTATCTTCACTACACTATCAGAGCTTGAAAAACTCACATTAGTCTACATTCCCCTTTGACCTCTCTAATTACCTCTTACTTTACTGCTTTTCTAGTGCTCCTCTCATAAACAACTTGTGTAGTTACAGGAATACTGTAGGCCACTGTGACTCTGGGAAGTGAAACCCATTGTACCCATGTGCTCATTCCACAGATATTAAATATGTAAAATTACAGCCACATTAAAATTTGATTTCAGGCATTGTGGCAATATCCAGCATTGCATTATGGGCTGCACCTTGTTAGAGATGCAAAAAGAAACTATGTACATGATATTACTGCTGGTACTCTTTACATTGAAGTTATTACACAGTTCTTTTCATTGAATGTACGTGTTTTAAAGCTGAATAATTGATGCAGGCGTCTGGCATAAGACATTTATGGGTCCAAGACAACCTCCAGTCAAAAATAGCCCTCATGCAACATTTCCTCCAGACAAAAATAGTCTTTCCTGCCCTATAAATAAAAAACTGCTGGAGCTGGAAAGCAACCAGCCTCATTATGCTCTAGGTCCGCTCATAAAGTCAGTGGGGTAGGGCAAAAAAATATACTGTATCCCTCACTTCAGTCAGGATAGGTTAGTTCATACACATAAGGACTAAAAACACACCTCATTAGCTTTTGCTAATGAAAAAAAAAACACTTCTCAGAAGTATACTGCAAATCTAGCAGGGGCAATTCCAAAATCTCATTAAGCATCAAATCTCATTTTTTTCAGGTGAACGGGGACTAACCCCACCCCCCTCCATCCATCTCCTAGCTTGAATATTGTTTCAGTTGTTCAGGGCAGGCCAAACTAAACAACCCGTCTAAACCAAACTAGGGGCCTGACTGCCCTTCTCACCAAACTTGGGTTTCTCTCCTGCTCACGGTCTTCCCACATCTCTCTTTCTTTATCCGGTTTTTGTTCCTCATTATTCCTTCGTGTTTGTTTCTCTTCTCTCATTATTCTTTACAACCCCTCCCCCCTTTTCCACAACCTTCCAACTGAACCCCCCTTCATCCAACATATCTGCTTTTGTCCGTCTCTCTGGTGCCGCCGTCATCAGTGATTAGCTGTGTCTCACATCCTTACTTCATCTACATCAACTATGTAAACAGACACTTCAGTCTAGTGAGTCATGCTACAAGGATGATTTCTAAAGAACTTTAACTCCAACTGATAAATAAACCTTCAGCAACAAATTCACATGAACACTGTGGAGGTGGGCATGGTTTGCATTCAGCTGCAGTGGGGGAGGTGGCTCAGGTGAGCAGAGCCAGGGAGAGCAAATTGTCACAGCTGTTGTTGATTCAGTAATTAAGTTCTCCCTCTAAATGCAGTAGTGTGCTGGATCTCAGATGTCTGCTGCATGCTGTGATATGAAGAACAGTCAGTGAGGCTGTACATGGGAAGATTTTGTGTTGGACGCTGGTGTGAGCGGCGGAGGACTGCCTGCTTTTTCCCATGCTTGCCGTAAGCAAGGGTAGTACAAACACAGAGGAAAATACTCTCCTTGGTGAGACTATCTAGCGTGTTCAACGAAGGAGACAAAAATAACATTTGACATTTACTTTCTGCATACGCCTTATGTCAAGATTGACAAACTGTACTTATGACAAGGACTGCTTTAATACCTTTGAATGTGCCACATGAAGCACGTGAGAAGCTTAAGGGTTAGGAATGTATTTTCAAACTGTAATAATGTAATGTCATACACTACTGAGAGGATTACAGGTTACCTTGTGGGGCTGTATCAGTCTGTGTAACACCTATCAATTTAATTTTCCATTTAAAGGGGCATTATGTAGTTTCCAGCGGCCACTAGCGGTGCGGTTTTAAGATTGCAACCAGGTGTGTGCTAATACGCGTGCTTGCCCCAACCCATGAGCGAGCATAATCCGAAACACAACCACTTTCATACAGAAATCCTACAATAAACGCAGAAACACCAGCATGCAGGCTGTGGCTTTTCACACAGACATGTTCAGGCTCTGTTACTTCAACGTTCCCGGCTCAGAGGCAGATCAACACCGGCGCCGTAACGTTACTTTTTTCAGCGCTGCCAGACGCATTTCGGCACAATTCTCCCAGGGAAAAAGGCAGTGACCGCGGCTAGAGAACAGACAGAGCTGGAAACTCAGGTAAACTCCCACTGCAACATTAGAGTAATATCTGCTGCAGGTTGAACTAATCCATGCTCGTTACATGATCACGGTACATTTACATCGTTAGCTCGCCTGCAGCTTTCAGTAACTGTCTTTACTATCTGTGAATCTTTCACCGGAGGCTCAGCAATGTCAGCACAGCTACATGTATTGGATGATAACGAAACAGTTAGTGAGCTAGGCTGAATATTCTAACGAGATTGTGTTGCACATTATAATAAGACCGCAGTAAGGAAAAATTTACTGTAGTGTCAGTGGATGGCTCTTCCTCTGGGTTGTATATTATGTGGGTCATGTTAATTACAGCGACTGAGCGGTGGAGAAGCTGTGTACCTGAATATCGGTAAAAGGCAATAAATCTGAATTGAATGTTAGGAAGCAAACAGTGGCAGAGCCAAGCTAATGTAGCATTAGCTGGCTGCTCCTGGCTGCATCACTATAGGATAGTAAACAAATCGTTCCACATTTACTTTTTACCGTTACATCTTTTTTTGCAGGCTATGACACTTTGAAATAATATCTGTGGTACACAGGATAGTAACATGGGTCACGTTAGTTGGTGAATTAATGTGGAAAGCGATATAACTTTGCACCGGATAACATTTGCAACTGCTCGGCGTTAGCTGGTGAGCTAACATGACTTTGTGTTTCTCCAGCTTTATTAATACTCATTTTGTTCTTACTCGACATCATCTGAACCTGTTTGGTCTGATGGGCTTCAGCACATAAACCTGTACTGTTGTTTTGTATCCTTATGTGGAGCCTGTGTTTTATGGTGTTAGAGGACTGCATGTCGTTAGCTGCCGTGTTGTCGCTGTAGTCAGAGAGACTCGGGAGCGCACACAGGGCTGAATCCGACCCGGAGACCTCGCATAAAAAGCAGAATAGTGGCTGATGCAAGCAATGGAGAAAACAGACGTGTGCTTCACACAAGTGAGTTTTGAGCCCATTGACAATGCAATGAAAATTTGATTTATTAAAATCTAAAACTTACCATATAGCCCCTTTAATAAAATCAATAATGGAAAGTAAGAAATCCCATTTATAATTTCATTTTAGTTTAGTTTGGACTGTTGACTGTTTAGTTTTGAACTTGTTTCTCTTTTTTTCTTGAATTGAAATTGTGAATTTGATAAGTGGGGTAGTTGATATTTCTGTTTAGGGCTACAACTAAATTATCAGAAAATACGGAAAAATGCTCAACACAAATTCCTAAAGCTCAACATGACTTTTTTTTTTTCTTCAACCAACAGCCCAAAACTCAAAGATGTTCAGTTTACAAATGGTATGGAATATACAGTGGGTACGGAAAGTATTCAGACCCCTTTAAATTTTTCACTCTTTGTTTCATTGCAGCCATTTTCCAAAAATCAAAAAAGTTCATTTTATTTCTCAGTAATGTACACTCAGCACCCCATCTTGACAGAAAAAAACAGAAATGTAGAAATTTTTGCAAATTTATTAAAAAGAGACTGAAATATCACATGGTCATAAGTATTCAGACCCTTTGCCGTGACACTCATATTTTAACTCAGGTGCTGTCTATTTCTTCTGATCATCCTTGAGATGGTTCTACACCTTCATTTGAGTCCAGCTGTGTTTGATTATACTGATTGGACTTGATTAGGAAAGCCACACACCTGTCTATATAAGACCTTACAGCTCACAGTGCATGTCAGAGCAAATGAGAATCATGAGGTCAAAGGAACTGCCTGAAGAGCTCAGAGACAGAATTGTGGCAAGGCACAGATCTGGCCAAGGTTACAAAAACATTTCTGCTGCACTTAAGGTTCAGAGCACAGTGGCCTCCATAATCCTCAAATGGAAGACGTTTTGGACGACCAGAACCCTTCCTAGAGCTGGCCGTCCGGCCAAACTGAGCTATCGGGGGAGAAGAGCCTTGGTGAGAGAGGTAAAGAAGAACCCAAAGGTCACTGTGGCTGAGCTCCAGAGATGCAGTCGGGAGATGGGAGAAAGTTGTAGTAAGTCAGCCATCACTGCAGCAATCCACCAGTCGGGGCTTTATGGCAGAGTGGTCCGACGGAAGCCTCTCCTCAGTGCAAGACACATGAAAGCCCGCATGGAGTTTGCTAAAAAACACCTGAAGGACTCCAAGATGGTGATAAATAAGATCCTCTGGTCTGATGAGACCAAGATAGAACTTTTTAGCCTTAATTCTAAGCGGTATGTGTGGAGAAAACCAGGCACTGCTCATCACCTGTCCAATACAGTCTCAACAGTAAAGCATGGTGGTGGCAGCATCATGCTGTGGGGGTGTTTTTCAGCTGCAGGGACAGGACGACCGGTTGCAATCGAGGGAAAGATGAATGCGGCCAAGTACAGGGATATCCTGGACGAAAACCTTTTCCAGAGTGCTCTGGACCTCAGACTGGGCCGAAGGTTTACCTTCCAACAAGACAATGAGCCTAAGCACACCGCTAAAATAACGAAGGAGTGGCTTCACAACAACTCCGTGGCTGTTCTTGAATGGCCCAGCCAGAGCCCTGACTTAAACCCAATTGAGCATCTCTGGAGAGACCTGAAAATGGCTGTCCACCAACGTTTACCATCCAACCTGACAGAACTGGAGAGGATCTGCAAGGAGGAATGGCAGAGGATACCCAAATCCAGATGTGAAAAACTTGTTGCATCTTTCCCAAAACGACTCATGGCTGTATTAGATCAAAAGGGTGCTTCTACTAAATACTGAGCAAAGGGTCTGAATACTTATGACCATGTGATATTTCAGTTTTTCTTTTTTAATAAATTTGCAAAAATTTCTACATTTCTGTTTTTTTCTGTCAAGATGGGGTGCTGAGTGTACATTACTGAGAAATAAAATGAACTTTTTTGATTTTTGGAAAATGGCTGCAATGAAACAAAGAGTGAAAAATTTAAAGGGGTCTGAATACTTTCCGTACCCACTGTAAAACAGAGAAGCAGCCAGTAATTACATTTGAGAAGCTGGATCTAGAGAATGTTTTTGCTTAAATGTACTTAAACGATTGATTATTAAAACAGTTGCTGATTAATTTTCTGTTGCTCAACTAATATAGTTCAACTAATCGTTTCAGCTCTAAAACCCATGAAACTGCTTAACACCCATGTGATTGGCTGGTGGGTCATTTCACCCCAAAATGTTCCTTCTCGGCTACACATGTATTTTTGAATCAGTGTTGACACTTTCTGCAATATCTTTCAGCTGGGCCATAAAATTATAACAATAATTATTGCAATATATAACAATGTTGAATAAATATTCAATTTAATTGAATAACAACTAAATCAGCACTCAATTTTTCTATTAAGATATTTATTTGAAATTTTTTTTACTTAATTTTACTTTTTTTTTTATACACACCATATTGATTTGGCCATATTGCCCAGCCCTAGCTGGATGACGTAGCTATTTTTTTTTCTGTATATCTAGAGATAAAATACTACGTTAAGTGTGAACAAGGCCATAGTTATCCCTTGGACTGCTGTATTATCTCCTGCTGACAACACATACACAGACGTACACCCTTCCTCCACCTCCTCCCCCAGATTAATGCTGGGTCGCCCCTGAGGTTTTACAGTCTCTCACAGTACTAATACCCTTTCACTACACCCAGCCAGAGCAAACCATTCCATGCCAAACCAAGTCAGACTGTGCCAAATCAAACACAGCCAAGTGGATACTTCAGGCTGTGCCTCAGTTAAAAAAGAATCCTACTATAATTGAAGGACTGCTGCATTATTGTGTTTTACTTTGTGACTGCAGTGTGTTTTGACTTTCATGGATAAAAGTAGGGTGCAACATCTTTTCAGGTTTTTGGTCATATTTCCCTTGGTATACTAAAAAGCAAGGACTATCAATTAAATATTTTCAACCACACAATGCACTATTCAGAAATGTTTTCAGATGACCGGCATGTGATTTTCTTTGGAGTGCTGCTCCAGTTAACACAGCAGACACATTTCATAACTCCTGATAAGAGGGACTCCATTCCTCTACTACTTACAAAGCTAAATTCAGACTATAGATTTGAATATGTGCCAAAAACGCAGCAACCAGTAAATGCACAGTACATGTACAGTTTAGTCTCCAGTGTCATGTAGCTCGGATGAATTGAAGCTATGAAACAGCTGTGTGGAGTGAGAGGAGACAACATAATTCACACATCAATTACACGCAGAGAGACTGGATGACAAAGGGAGGGTGTGTGTCTGTGCATACGCTGTGGACACTGGTCTATACACATGGATGTGAAAGCTTTGAGTAATCCTGCTTAGTCTAGCAGCTGGGGGAGCAGGTTTAAGTAATGGGACAGTTTGAACGGCTGCTTGAGGGTTTAATCTCAGAACCAATGTCAACACAGGAATACACACACAATAACCAACAAAGGTGTACATGTAAGCATCTGTGTGCATGTGTGAACACCAACGCAGCCACTCAGTTACTGTGGGGTGGTAGTAAAAGGCTGACAGTAAGATAAAAGTCTAAGCAAATTAACTAATTTAGAGCAGCTCTGCTCAAACAGCAGGGACAGAGTCGTTAATGTGGTTTCAAAGGGTCGATGCACACTACAGGATTTAATTAACATTTCTCAAACTAATTACGCATGACTGTTTTTCATTACATTTCACATTAAGGTCATTTCAAGAAGCCCTCAAGAAAAGCTATTATGTTTTTAAAAGGCTTTCTACATTTTAGAATGGTTTTTGCATTGTTTTACTGTATACTATGTATACTGAGTAATATTTAGGTCTGGTTATTAAACTTTAATAACTTCTTATTCTCAACCAAAATGTGTCTTTAGTACCAAGTATTGAAAACTATCAAGTATTGAAAGCTTTGAAATTTGTTCTTTGATCAGATACTTCCTGATTTAAATCAAAATTCATGTCAACTTTAGGCTGCTCGTTACTACTTGCACAGCTGAACATTCGAGAACTTTATATTTCTTTACATTTTTATGAGTCGAAAAAAACTTTCATTTTGGTATCAGTACCGAAACTCATATGGTATTGTAATAATATACCCTATCTAGTAGTACTAAAACTACACTAAATCTTAGCCTTGTATTCCAATTAAATCTAATAAAAAATGTTCACATAAATACAGATGGTGCTGTTTGGCCTACACAATATATTCCCATAATAATAACTGCAATCTCCTACAATTATGCTCATATTAGTTTTAGGGGTGTGCGATATCGTTAACGTCAAATTTAACATAACATTAAATGACTTGCCCACATTCAGCTTACTGTATAGTTCACCAAGTTGTGATCTTAGATGTAGTAGCATGAGAGTAGTGAGTGTCGCTGTCTGGAGCTGCTGTGCTGCTCTGGGACCGTCTCGTCCTCTCATGTTTGCTTTGCAGCAGCAAGTAGCATCAGTGTGTTAATCCACAACCTACCTAACATTAGTTACATTACTTGCTGTGGGTTCGTTCACTATCATGGTATTTGTCATGGTGTTGGATTTCTCCCTTCTAAGTTCTCACTTACCCCACCTTTATAATGCAGAGAAATATTCTGTGTTACAGTTGGAAATGCCATATTTAATTGAATTTACAAAAAGTTCTATATCGGGATATATTGTGATTGGGATATGAAATGGCCTATATCGGGATATGAATTTTTTAAATTAGTATAATTACAGGGGAAGAATTGGTGATCAATCGTTAGACACCATACAGTATCATTTGCAGTCTTACACTGTCTTACTTTGCAAAGGTTGTGTGCACACCTCAGTTTCTCACGTATCAAAACAAAGTGAAATTGATCGTGAACTGGCTGAACAGACATTCATATTTAATAAATAAGGTGTAGCTTGAACACAAGAGAATCATTCTGATTGACATCATGTGCAGGTCACACGTCTAACCCATTTCTGATAGCTAATGGCTGAAGCAGAATGCCGGCACTTCTCTCTGTGGCTGTTTGCCAACCCTATTCCCAGAAACCAGACTGCACCGTGTGCTTGTCTTAAACACTGCTCTCTCTCTCACACACACACACACACACACACACCATACTGACTGTTTGGTCAAATAGGCTTAGCCAAAATTATCCCCAAACAAAACCCAGAAATGTCGATGATGTATCCCAAAAGACAGATATTCACGCACGACATGACACCGTCAAACAGACACTTATGTCTAGCACACAGAAATGCAAACATTTTCGAACACACACACTTTCAGAATTCCTCCATTTCAGTTTGACCTTGCATTAACTATACACCTGCTCACAGTGTCTGATAAAGCAACACTGGTGTTACTCAACTTTTGGGTACTGACATGTACAGCCTTCTGATGGAGAAATTTAATGTGGAAAACCGTCAGACCGCAACACAGCCGTGATGATCCCAGTGCTTTTACCAATGCTGTGTGATCTGTGAAGAAAATCACACATTCGGTGGTGTTCTAGGTTCATCTTTTGTGCAGCAATTCAGCTTTTTAATATGTAAGGTTGGAAATGCATGAGCACCTTAAGCGTAGGCGGTGTTTTCACACTGCTTAGCCTTACAGTGCATTCACAGTGCAGCATTTGAGAAAGCCGATCTACTTAACCTGGTGACACATTGTGCTGAGTGTCTGGCTGTAAGCTAGTCTGCAAGGTATTTCTACAGCAAAACATATTTTCATAACAATTAAATATACAGAATGGTCAAAAAGCTCACCAAAACATATTGTGATAAGGAAGGTAAAATGAGGAGATACATTTTAGCTGCTCTGCATCAAGTTAGTAAAGTCATGGTGGAGAATGGCAAATTAATGTTGTGAAGTGGAAGGTCATTTAAGCACTGCGTAAACTGCCACTTTAATTTCAATGCATATTGATGATTAAGTTTGCATTCTGCAGCCTACTGCCTCAATCATCCCTTACATCACAAAAACTAAAGTATTCCACATTCAACAGCAAATGGGTGCATGTATGGTGTGCGATAAATTTTCTTTCCCTTGTGAGTCTCAGAGGATCACACTGATCACACTAATCTATACACAACCTGACCTTCACATCTTTGGTATCAAAAAGCCTCCTTTCATGTAGCAGTTTGGTAAGAAGCCAGACTGTCAGTCAAAGTTAAAGCTGCAGTCTATAACAAATGAAAATTGTACCGCAACAGAAGGAGCTGGTTGCCCTTCAAAACCTCATCCCGCGTTGGGCTTGGTTTCCCTGGCGCTAAGACTGCGGCCCCTCTCGTTTTGACTAGTCTTCTCGAAGACGCCCCTCCAACGCTTCGCAGCCCAGAGCAGAGCAACCCAGGCTTCATAGGCAGCTGCAACAATGTCTAACAGTGGGATGAGAGGCTAGCACACCTCTGTCCCCCCTAAAAACTTATTCCCCACTGTTTGTCATCATGCCTCTTTGCCACTTGTCGATATGAGCGCCATGGCTTCAAACACAAAGATCCCAAAGCTCTGTGTGGAGTCGGGATGTGATCACACACGTGTTTTGTACTATACACTGTTGTTGCTGGTAGATGCAAAGGAGGGATGGGCAGTTCTTTCATTGCTGGTGGTTGCTCTCAGACATTGTGTTTGCTAAACTTCTGAAGCTGCGAGCTTCTGATACAATCTAGTACAGTAGTCTTATCAATAATAGATCACCTCATGACATAAAGTATAGTGTGGGGAAAGCTAAATTTACCTCCTAACCTTACAGTAAATACTCTGTGTGCCTATAAAGTCAGATAAAACACTTTTACACAATAAACTTGACTTTTGTTAGCTAATGGTATAAAAGGACAACCTGGTGTTGTATGCATGTTCTTTAGCTCCCTATTAGTAACTCTCACCCTTACTGTATATTAAGTTTAATATTCCAACCACAATATATAATTTATGGCTGTTTTACTACATCAAATAGAAGGTTTTAGGTGTCTTGTACATAATTAGTTACACATTTCCTACAGTTCAGCATTAAATATTTTTCATTAGGAAAATTCATGATGTGCAATAGAATTTAAAAGTGAGCTCAGTTTTTCTGCACAGTCTCGTACGTGCTTGATGGCTCACTGTCATTGCTTACTATGACACAAAGCCATTGTTAATGTTTTAAGTAAGACCTGTGCTTTCCCTGCTATGACAAGTCAAAAGGTCTGCTGTGAAAAAGCCTTAGTTATCTTTTTCTGTGCAATGTCAAACAAACAATGCCCCAGTCCTGTCAGCAAGCTAGCAAGCCATCCACAGTATCTATCTATGACGTGGACAAACACGTGGATTATTTTCTTATACTGCTGTTTTTAAAGGGGTAGATCTGGTTGATGAAGATTTGTATATGTGTTAGAATTATGTTGTGGTCTTTAAAGAGTAGAGAAACAAAAACACCTCTTAAAAACATTAGCCAGCCAGGAATTTGAAAATGATACAATCAAGGTATTATTATAAGCCCATTTCATCCAGATCAACATTTAGCCCTTATACTGCCTGTGTTATATTACAGTATTATAATACATCTTATTTTCTCCTCCAGTCCCATTTTTAACATTTCTACCTTATTTAGGCCTCAAGTTGTGGAGGTGTTTCAGTAAAGGTTTGGCAGCCTGATGCATTCAGTTGGAGGAGGATCCTCAACATTAAGCATTCAGTAAAGAGTTGACACTTAAAACACAGATTCCATTACACATTATCTGGAAATATCTTGACTTCATAGAAAAGCTATTTACAGAGGCATTAAGTTTCTGTTATTTTGTTTAAAAAATGGGGGGGGGGGGACATTCCTGGGTAATCCGTCACTGACACACACAGCCTAAAATAGAACCAAGGAGATATTTTCTTTCTATTACGGTTGTTCTGGGTTACTATAAAAAACAATGGAATGACTACTGGCTCAGAGGATAAACATGTTGGCCTATGAAATGTTTTTTCTCTGCATATATTAATCATGAACACTAATTTTAATCACCATGTGGGCAATACAGTGCTGGCACTCTTTAACCCAGGATTCCTGTGCATAAAAAAAAAGAAGGGATTACACATACCTTGTCTTTAAAAGTACATCAGTGGATCTTTCTTATAATTAAAAGAGTGTATTATTTTACTGTAATGTGTAAATTATATATCTAATAGGCTTTTTGAAATACACTGTTTTCTGATTATAGTACATAATCAATACACACAGCGTGACACACACTAAGGGTATTGAGGTGGACAACAGGCAGGGCTTTGCAGGAAACACAAAATACACAGAAATAAACATGCTTTTGCAGTCAGATCAGTTATTCAACTATGTAATTCTCTACAGCAAAACAATAATGCATCATTACTGATGTGTGTGAGTGCAAGAGTTGGTACATCAGTCCAAACTGCTGTCAGCAGTCTGTGACAAGTGCAGCACCACAGTTCTGTTGTTTCGTTTCCCAAATTTTATACAATTTACTACAATTAAAAAAAAAAACAAAAAAAACTGGAAGATTTTCAGACATCCAAGCGATCAAAGTGTGACACTGTATGTGGGTGTGAGGTCTACAAAGGCATGCATGACTGCAAGTGGCTTCAGTCGTGTTTCTAAGCAACATTCACCATCCACTGCTCTTCCCTTTCTTCTCTCATGCCGCCTACGACTGGCTATTTCAGTGAGGACGTGCATTTCACTCCAAAAGCATCTATCTCACACAATTCACATCTCTTACTGTAACAGTGCGGGTTTTGACTGGAGAACACCCAGTAAAGGTGAGACAGCCACTACCATTTTACGCACTATGGGTGGGACTATTGTGACCTTGCAGCCCAGTGCTCGCCTCAAAATTTTCTAGAACAATGGACACTATTGTACTCCCCCACACAGCTGACATTATTTGCAATAATTTACTAATATTACACAGTGGGGCCATGTAAAAGTGCAGTGATTAAATCAACACTAGGAAGAATTGGTTGTTTTTCAATTTTCTATTTACATCAATTTGCGTCTGTATTCCTTATGAACGGTTTTAACTTTACATTTAAAAGTTCTTCAATATGAGATACAGGTGGGTTCCTGATGATTTGATTTTGCTCTCTACAATCCATGCAGTAGTTATGCCTTGCAGTATCTTGTGGCTATAATTGAGTAAAATCAGGGATGTACTCCACCTAATTCTTCCTCCGCAGTACAGTTTCTTTCTCAACAGAGCATGGCATTTAACCAAAGATCATCATCCCGCCCTGCCACACACACTTAATCTCATGGAAACTGTCTACATAAACCAAGTGTCTCATATAATTGGCATTCTTCTCTCCACTCGCCAACTTCTCTACTTTGGACACTCCCTCCATCCCCTAAAACTTATCCCATTCATCCAGCAACCCTCCAGATTTTTCCTGTCTGGCGTCTGGCTCTGTGTCATTACGGTCACTGTGACAACAGATGAGTCAGACGCTGTGGAGAGCCTCACTTCCTGAGTGTAGAGTATCTTAGACCGAATGAATGAATGACTGAACAGCCATAAAAAAATTCCTCCCTAAAGACTGATTCATAGTCAGCAAGATCAAACCACGATCAGGAGCGACGCAGAGTCTCTGAAGACATTTGTGGTCTATGTAGGAGTGATAATAATAAAAAAAAGTGCATAATACTCTACAGAAACCTTCCAAATTGACTCAACATGTCTGAATAAAAGTCTGTGTCATATCGCTAACACCATAAATCATGGTTTCTGAACCTCACGATCCTGTTTTTAGGTCCTGAAGATCTCATGACACCCGCAATTACAGCTGACAAGTTGTCATGTAAAATGGTCCATGGCATACTCCTTCAGTTGAAAAGGGCATTGGGGAAGCTCTAAATGGATTACACCGACATCATGATTCAAACCTATTTATTATATTTTTCAAAAATCTTCAAGAATTCAAAAAAATTCTTGAATTGCAAAATATGAACAAGCCACGGGGTGCTGCTGACCCCGAGGTTGAAGAAACCTATCAGAAATCATCCCCGACTGCTACAGCCATACATACACAGACACTGACTCAGCCATGGAGGCATACACACACACACACACACACACACACACACACACACACACACATTACATAGCCAGGAACATATGTTGCAGTACTTACATCAGTTTTTCTAAACTTGGCTTTAAGGCTCTTCATGTTCAGTCCGGTCCATGCAGTCACTCACTCAATCACTCAGTCAAGGCTGTGAAGAAAAGAACACAGATGTTTAAACTCGGCATCAGTGACGTTTGCTTTCATTTCAAATTTGATTTAGTGCTTCGGAGAAGACAAAACTACCTGACTCTTCAGGTATTTTGTGTCTCCCCACACACGTTACAATCAATGAGGCGTAAATAACCAGTGCAGCAGCAGGTATTTACAGTGGCAATAGTCTATAGCCATAGTAAATCTACATTTTCCTTATAAAAACTAAAAGATGCTGCTTATCAAAGCCTCATCATCATCATGACTTCTAGTATCAGTCCCTCTCCAATTAATTGGTAGTTTTGGGAATGAACTTTGCATACCACATGTGATTCTAATTTAAACCTGGAAATGGTATCCGGAATTGTATTGTTTCCTATAAGGATGTTTTAAATCACCACAGAACCCTTGGGGATTTCTGGTGACTGTATTTTTGTGCCTTAACTGTCTCTGACGATTTCCAGTTTTTCCATTCCTGAAATGACCTTGTCAGTGATTTACTCCCTAAATACCCTTGTGAGCATTCCAGTCAAAATAAGTCTACTTACTTTATTATTAATATTTCCAGGGTCTTCTGTGTATACCAGGAGCACCATGTAAGCAAGCTGAGCCTCTTTGCAATGATTACTGGCAGTTCCTGAAGGAATAATAGTTTATACTATGTATTCATAATAGGTTGTTAGGAAGAGTTGTTCAGATTTCAAAGAGTTTTTAACTGTTTACATGGGCAAATAGTGGTGTGTTAGAGAGGGTGTGCTGTATGTGGGTGCATCAAGGACAGCCATGTCTGGGGTCCTCTGGCAACATTCAAGCCATTCAGATCATTCGCCAATAATTGCCTACAACATTCATAAGGAGAATATTTATTTTCTGGGGACCCCTGATGTGACTTGCTGTAGAATATCAACAGTCTATCAAAGGCAAATCAGATCCAAAAAACAATTATGAAGTGGTAGTGGAATGTGAAAATCTCTACAGGTATCAGAAAAATGAACAGAGATATCATATAAATCTGTTGTCTCACTGTTGGGACAGCAAACTTCACTTACTGAATCCACTGTTAAAGCACAAATTAAGTCAACTGCTACCAACAAACAGTTCAGTGCACGGTTTTTTAACAGCTAGCTATGCATATGTGTATACTGCTCCTTTAGAAAATGGAAGTTATGCATGAATGCATGCACAAACATGAGTAAAACTCGTTCAGCACATCAAATGCGCGCGACGCCTATCATGAAACCCCTGAATATCAGATTGGACGCTTTGCCGTACATACAAGCAGTTTCATTTGCCACTGAGGCTTACAAACAGTTACTTCTGAGGCTATTTGTCAAAATGACCAGCCATAATTCCCACCAACAACTACTTACATGATATGAAATTGCTGGACACACTCACCCTGTTACGTGCTGGGAGTCGCAGGAGGGCTGGACAACATAAAAGAAACTGACACAAAACCGCTTTTTGTGCCAAAAACAGCTTTAGCTACCGAGCCGGTGAGAAACCAGCAAGCAGTTGTTGAGCCAAGTCGAACAGGAGGATGCATAAAGGAGGAGAAAGCAGTGCGCGCCGACACACTGGCCCGACTCGGCCCGCATACATTAAAAGTTGAGCTCCTCGCCGACTACTGCCTGCCTCTCGCTCGGGACTCAGCTCAACTGCTGTTGCCCGGTTTAGGAAAGTGACGTCACTCTCCCAATGCTCTCGTGACCGCGGCGAGCGAGCCCTCTTGTGTTCTCCAGTGTGCCCCATTCCCATTCATGTTCTGGTTACATGGGTATTTCCCTCAAAAACACACTCACACAGCTAGAATAGAATAAATTATAATAGAATAGAATCCATTTTACTCTTTTACTGACATACCCTTTTGTTAATTCACCACAGGGCCACTCCTGAACACCCCCCCCCCCACCCCCACCCCCAAATAACTGGCGAGTGGTGAGTTGAAGAAGTTCTAATACAACTATGACATATTTCAAAACATTTAATGTGTTTTCAATTTAAACTGAGTGAATGGTTGTATTTGCATAAAGTGGTATTCAAGCATAGCATTACAAGAGACAGAATTAAAAAAAAACCTAATGCAGCAGGGGGCAATATATTCTGATGTTTGTTCCTTATGAGCCAAGCTCCAAAAAGTTGGATTATACTTTTCCCATATTGCACCTTAGACTTCACAAAGCTCCTCCAGATCCAAGGAACACATTTCTCAATTGTCTTTACGGGGTTTGTATTAGGCTTGGCATAATGTGTTCACTGGTCTTCAAGTGTAAATCAGTGTGTATCATCTCTATGGTTGAGAAATAGCCAGTCAGAGAAGTCATGCTGATGAAATGGGTCTATGTTGCAACAGCACTGCGATGAAACACATTAACGCAGGTAAGAACGTGTCTGAGCTGTAACCTTGTAATGTTAATGCTATTTGTTAAGATGGAATACCAAGGCTGCCTCACTGTCTGTGTGTCTGTCATAATGCCAAAACCATCCATTCAAAGCAAATGTTCAGTATCACACAGTCTATGATGATCTGCTCAGATTGCCCTAGCAGATCTGAAAGTAGACTACTATTTCCAAAATGAGTATGAGCTGTAGGCCTATGCCTATCTTTGAAATTATGTCATTTGGTCATTTCTGTGTAAACTATCAGAAAAAGTAAAAGTGTGAGGCAGAGAAACACACGCCTGCTTAATGGTTAGTGTGCTTCGCCAAGGCGTGGCCCCCTTTTATATGAAATTTTGACTCAACAAGTGCCATGACGCCCATTTATAGTTCAACAAAGAATGTAGGCAGTGGCATGAGGTCTTACTACATGTTAAGACAGTGACATCTAGTGGAGGGGTTATTTAATACATTATTGGTCTGCAATATGAATGCTATATTTAATAGCCAAATAAAAAGTATGTAATAAAACTGTTTAGCTCCACACAAACCATAGAAACATGGGCTTTTTTGCATATGTGAGAAAACATTTGACTTGGTATACTCCTGTTTATGTTGAAATATGTAGTGCATGCATGCATAGCACACACGCTTCACTTATTGTAAGTGACAAAATACCTCATTCTAGGTGCATGGTTATTAAGAACTCTAAGCAAAACTGATGGTTCACAATTCTTGATTCATCTTGTTGACTTATTAGCCTCAAGGGTTTTACAGAGGGAATTTTGGATATTTCTTTTTATCACTCCATAAATCAGAAAATAGGTATCAACAGCCATAAAAAATGTTTTGTTTATATATATATTATATATATTATTTTAAATGAATGATTTCTGAACAAACCCCTCTGTAAAAACCTTCAGAATATTTGACGGGAATAAAACTGGAATGTTTGTGCTACTGGAAATTTCTGGTTAATAGTGTGATAAAGAAAAAAAACCCAAAACTAATTTTGATTAAACAGATTTTAAATGTGTTGTGAAATTCCACACATCTTTCAAGACACTAAAGGTGAATAGGATTATGTAATATATATCACCACCATTGTTTAAATATGCAAAGGAGTATGAAAAAGATGTGTTATAGGATTTTCAATTTTATGCGACCACCTGAAAGGCCTTTCAGGGTTAAAACATGCTAACATTCATACTGTTGGACTTTGTTAACCTGCCACATATTAAAGCTCAGATGTTATGTTGTTGAATGAAATATTTAATTCTACCCAAGTTTTATGTTTTTATGTTAAATATTCTCCAACAGACTTCCAGCAAACATGCAAGCATTGTAGCTCAGCTTTTGCCTTATGTTTACTTTAGTACATCGACAAATGAATTAAAGCCAGTGATGTATCTCACACGTAAATACTACATAACTACACAGTATACTCAAATCAATAGTGTCTGTTTGTAACAAAATGGTCCACAAAGGGCTGTTTCATTAATGACGTTACGCCCATGTGATTAAAACAAAGAGTTGTTATCTGCAAGACAGATATTTTCCCTGCATTTGACCTTCAACGTCCAGCTAATGTGGAAAAATATTATTCTGCCCACATCTGGTGAGCGTTAGAGCACAGTCACATTTTAGCATAATAAATTACAACTTACACTAATTTGGCTACTCTAAATATATCACTGTGGTGTATTCGTCACGGCTGCATGCTCCAGGAAGCCGTCGACTCTCGAGGGAAAGCGGAAGTGTTTGTATGCCACTATTTCATTCCGGATGTGTGTCTTTGTGCCGTCGAGCAAGTTCCTGGTCGATGAAAACAAAACAAACACAGCGTAGACACAGTAGCTAATGCCACAACTGCTGTTATCAGATTAATAAATTATCAGATTAATAAATTATCAGATATCAGGCTGCTGTTTCATCATGCAACTAAAATCCTGTTGTATTTACAGTGTCGGACTTTTTTCCATGCTGACTTTGATCGCGGGTATTTCTTTGGTGTTGTCTAATGTGTTTCCACATTTCGTACAGTCAGAGGTTAAAAAGGTGAGCATTCTTATTCAGCCTAATGTTTTACAATAGCTAGCGTTAGCTGGTAGCTAATAACGTTAGACCATAAACTGTATTGGTCGCTAATAAGCTAACGTTAGACCATAAACTGTATTGGTCGCTAATAATCTAACGTTAGACCATAAACTGTATTGGTGACAGTAAATGTCAGCTAGCGTGCTTTGACAAAACAGCAAAGTTGTTTGGATTTCGCCGCTGAGTTTAATAATGAAAATGTTTGCTGGACAGCTTTAAGTAACGTTAAGGCCTTTAGCTGACGAAGGTGAAGGTGAATGTTATACTAATGAGTCACATTTGGGAATATTATTTCAACCGACTCACTAAATTAGACATGTTGTGAATGGTGCTGCCGATACAGACATGGACAATTATTTAGTCATTTTAATGAGCTAATGTATACTTTTAGCTGCTGGGGATGAAATATCTCTCTCTCCCTGCTTCGTGATGTCCTCAGCTAATTAGCCTAACGTTAGTTTAATGTGAAAAAAATTATATGTCCTTGTATGTAACCCGAGGATTTCACCACATTCAGCAGATTTGTGCAGCGGCTGATTTTGTCACATGATTCCATGATAGATTAGTCAGCAGCAGACTAACTGTTTGTCTGAAGTCGTTTTTCTCAACTCTGCAGGACAAGTAACCCACTGCCCCTTGTCCCACATAGGAAATAGTTTTGGAGAATGGCACAGAGGCGTTTGAGGCCTGGGAGAATCCACCAGCCCCGATTTACATGCAGTTTTACTTCTTTAATCTGACCAATCCCCTGGAGGTGCTGGATGGGGACAGGCCCGCGGTGGTGGAGATTGGACCATATACATATAGGTGAGAGAGGAATAGGAGAACGACTTGCTATGGAAACATTTTCTGTCATCACTTAATGTATAAAGGTGCCACAAAGCTGATGACTAGGTTAGGGTTAGGGTTAACTGAAACAAGAGGAAAAACAGGACCCAACAGTGCAAATGGTATCACTCAGAATGTTTTTTTGCATTTTGTTCCATTTTGCAGTAAGATAAAGTATATACTGTAAATAGGGGACAATATGTTTCTGCCATCACTAAAGTATTGTCTTTTCAAAAAAGACAGAATGCAGAAGCAGAGAGATCATAGTGCTGCCCTGTCTCTGGCTAGCTTGAGGCAGCTTGCCTCTTCACTCTCAGCAATGACAGACACAGTAGCTTTGTACAGCTGCCAGTTTGTCTCGCTGAGAAATAAGAACTGCATCACTGAGTTACGTCTATTTTTACCTCCCTCTTATCTGCCAATAAGAATTCTACTGTGCCAGCAGGCAGGTCCCTAACATATTGTAACAGTGGCACAAGTTTTCATTTGCCAATCCAATAGTTAAAATACCCCTGTCGGTCATTTACATGTGTGTAGAATCTTGAAGTTCATATTATTGTATAAACCCAACTTTGGTAGATTTCGTACCACACACCTGAGATGGGTTTCTTATGTTTTTTTGGCATTGAGCAACAGTAACACATGTTCTACTCTGAACCACTGATCAGTTAAACTCTGCCAGTTTTAGTCACCTCATGCAGCCATTATTACTCACTTCTGAACTTTTTACATTTATGCTGAAAAAATGTGTATATATACATATATGTTTATGATTTTTAATACAGAACTTCCAATTCTCTGCAGTCTGAGGTGCTGATACTGCATGTATAGTTAATGTGAGATCCTTGTTTGTTGTAAAAGGTGATGAATCATACCATTCCTAATTTTGTGTATTATATGTTGCTAATGCAACATTTTGTTATTGTTGTGAATGGGGCTTGATACTATATCTAGAAAAATAGCGATATAAGGCCATCCCGAACAAACATTTTTAAGATTTTTTTTTGAGGAACTATCACACAACTAACTTCTTTCAACCTTAACCCAGTTCTTCTGTTTTTTTCTACATAGAGAGTACCGGCCTATGGAGCAAGTAAACTTCCAAGATAATGGCACTAAAGTAACAGCTGTCAACACTAAGACTTACATATTCCAGCTTAACATGTCCCGAGGTCCAGAGAGTGACCTCATCAGGACAGTCAACATCCCTGCAATGGTGAGCTTCAGAAATCTACGAAGTTGTTTGAAAATACACCATTGAGTCACAGTAGTGTTATTTTCACTTTATTTCACTTAATTAATTTATTTTATTGGGCAGCAACATACAGACAAGGACGTTGTGTTTTATTAATATTTTAAGTAATCCTTTTAAGTTCAGAGATCAATAAATTAATATGTTTTCTATGGAACAACAAGTACTTGTTAATCAAATAAGAAGTACTTCATGCCATGGAGTAACAACACACAACATAATAGCTATTTATAACATAAGTAGGCATTTTGCCTTCCCTAAAGGTTATGAGATGATTTTGGTATCCACAAAAGAATAAAGGGATTGTCTAAAAAGTGTTGTTACATTTATATTGTGTGTTATTCAAATGATTCATGTTTTGTCTCTTTTTTTTTTTCTATCTTCCGCTGATAACAATTAAACTTTACTTGGCACAGAAATTGTACCCTTTAAAGTTTAGTACATGTAATTGAGTCGGTTTTATCTAGTAATCCTATTCTGTACTCTTCAGCGTTAATATTTATTTTGCTTTATTACACGTGATTTCCTTTTACTGTTACAAAAACTACCCTATACTGTGTGTGTGGGTTTTTTATTTGTTTTTTTTTTACATTTTAATTAGTTAATGATTAATTCTATTACCTAGTCTTCTTTATAGAACTTATACAATTTAGTGCTTCCCTTATTTTTCCTGGTAGACTGTGATGGAGAAATTCAAGGATCACTCTGTTGTGGCCAATGTGATCTCTGCCTACATGAGGGGCACAGGTGAACGCCTGTTCACCACCCGCACAGTGGGGGAGCTGCTGTGGGGATATGAAGACGGCCTGCTCAAAGCCCTCAGAGTTATACAACCTGATCTGGATGATGTTTTCGGGCTCTTCTACAAGGTCTTATTTAAGCTTAGGAATATGTTATTGTGTACTTTGTACAGACTGAAGTGTGTTTATTCATAAAAACAGAAACATTATTAGAATTACATCAAATCCAAAGTTTCTGATTATTGTAAAGAGTCTGTGTTTTGTTTTTTGGATAGCTGTTAGTTGAAAATATTCCTTTTCTTTCTTTCAGAACAATGCTTCCAATGACGGTGAATATGTGTTTTTCACTGGACAGCAAAACTACAAGGACTTTGCAAGAGTGGATACATGGAACGGTGAAAGGTAATTGTTTCCACTCACCTCCAGCACAAAACGACAATGACTGAACCAATCTGTGTAAATCACTGATTACATGCAATTTAAATGGACTTGCAACAGCAGCTGCAGCTTTTTTCGGACCTACAAAGATATTCGGTTTTAATATATTACAAGCCCACACTATATATGATGATTAAAAGCATAGACACATAAAAAAATATTCAGTGGGTGTGTGCTGTGCATTTAAATTGCCTGAAACTCCTGGGTTTTTAAATACATAGATGATATATTACTGATAAAAAAAGAAAATATTTGTGTGTACTCATGCAGTTCACTGAATTGGTGGACATCTGATGAGTGCAATATGATCAATGGAACCAATGGAGCGTCTTTCCATCCAATCGTCACCAAGAACGAGACACTCTACATGTTCATCTCCGATCTTTGCAGGTGAGTAGACGAAGACTACATACGTCTAGGTCTGTCGCACTCATGAAATGTTACTTGAAGATATATATACAATCATACATACATACATACAAATGCGATTAACAATTTCAATCAATGTTAATTTCAGTGGCTGCTCATCGAAATGATGCGGTCTTTGGCAAAGGACTGTCAATCTTAAAAAAATTTGCACGTGCACTTTATGAAACAGTGTTTCACCTCTTGCTCTGCTGCACATAGATTTATTTTAAATAGCTTGTTCTAACAGTGTCGTGTAGGCTTACATATTGTAACGATAAAGTTTAGTGAAGACAGTTAATTAATGTTGAAGGATGTTTGGTTTTTATTTTTAAACATTAATATGCAACAGGGAAACACAAAGCCAAACATTTTTATTATGGCCCGACCAGTTTATCGTTTTGCAGATATTATCGGCCGATGTAAGCTACTTACAGATATATCTCCATCAGAGTAGGGATGCACTCAAATGAAAATTCTTGGCCGAAACAGAATATAATGAAAAAATTTGCCGAACAAGTACATTCACATTATACAATTTTATTTTTTTTTTTACCATTGTATAAATTAAATAGTCAAAATGTGATTTTTACTCAGTGTTTCCCACAGGATTTGGAGAGACTATGGTGAGTGGGTCCGAGGCCCAAGAGGGTCCGGTAAAGTAAATTACATGTGTCCATGCACTTTTAATGTACACATGTTATATGTTTTATACTTTCTGTGAATATAATCCAATTAATCTTATTTCCATACCGTACAGACACCTTATTTTGAAAACTGTACGTTGTCACATGTGTATTTCGCGCTAAATTCATCAAGTCCGAACCAATTTGATAAATAATGTCGTATGTGGTTCTCGTATCGCGCAGCATGGAGGCTTCACAGCCTCTCTTCAGGTAGAACTCTCATACTGCAACACTTGTCTTTGTAAAGAGAGAAATTGACATGATAAAGTCGCTAACCTGCCTGTCAGCTCGCAGTGGTCCGTTTCAGTTACCATAAACGCTCGAATATGTGTGCACTCCAAGTTTAGGTGCGGCTAGCTTAATCGCCTTCTCAGAAATGAGTGACAGAAACACTCAAAGAGGGTCAGAACGTTTTTTGCCTTTTCTAAGAAGTCAGCCACAGATGGTGTGGATGTGTCTGCAAACAGCGATTTTTGCGTCTTTCTCTGACACTTTGGAATGCTTCCACACTGCCGACATGTCAATGTAATTGATCGGTAAAAGGTCTTTTGACTTATTAGGCCGAACACCGAAAGTGCTGTTTTTTGCTATTTTTGGCAAATAAATTTCGGTGACCAAACAATCGGTGCATTCATACAATCGAGATGTGCTACTTAGTGGTTCTACGCATGCGCATGACCCATAAGCGTGGTCTGTTTCCACGCCCATAAATCTGTGCAACCTTGCTGTTGGACATGCCATCGAGACAGTGGCTGGTCGTCAGCAATATCAAAGCAAAAAATAATTATTAGTCTATCAGAATATGCTACCCCTGAAATCTTAAATAAAGATGGCATAATATAAGGTTTGAACATACTGCTTATCTCCTTACAGCACACATGGAGTGAGCAGTGGTGCAATATAAAATGATTCTGTTGTGGGAGCATTATTTGATAGGGGATATTAGTCGATCAGAATACGCTACCCCTGAAAGGATGTTACAATGTAATCAAAAAACAGAAGATGTCATAATACTGTGAGAGTTATACCTTTATGGGACTGGAAATGGGAACACATAAGGTAGCATTTTTCGATAGGGCAGAGTAACTCAATAGACTTATTGCGCTAAGGTAGCATTTTTTGACAAGGCAGCATAAATCATCAGAAAACCAGCTCTGCCGGAGCTACAGTGAGTAGCTGCTGGTAGCCCTCACACTCAGTGTTCCCGGTGAGTTGTCACGCCAATTACATAACTTAATTAGTAATAAAAATAGCCCTCATCACTTCTCCTCTTCAAAGACCAGACTTGCTAACCATCCTGTTTTTCATTGCCCTCTCTGGGCTCACAGCAGTGTGTTTAATGTTACGGAGGAGGCTACGCTGCTGACAGACGTGATTGTAGATTTATTTCTGAAACAGTTGGGCAGTACTAGCAACCAGTCCTCATTTCTTTCTAATTTATTACTTCTAAATATTATCACCAATAGAAGCAAATGCTGCCTGTTGCTAAATTTGCCACAAAGCTAATGCCGTGCTTATCAATGAAGTACCGCTAACGTTAATGAGCGATTAAACTGTAGTGTCTCTAGTTACAGTCGGTGTGTCAGAAATTATTAAACCAGAGGGGACTTGTGAATAAACATGAGCTGAACAAGTATCTTACACACAGTTGCAGGTCCTCGTTGAAGACATGTAATCATGTAGTAATAGATTAATTCAAGGGCAGCATTTCCTCTGTGTCTCTGTATCATAGAGCCAGAAGGTTGTTAGGAAATGGTTTCTGTAGCATTGGATGGAATTAACAGAGTGCAGGTGATAAACTAGATGTAGAAAGTAGTCATCATGGCAGATTATATGTAAGGTAACTACTGCAAGACAAAAAATGATTTGCCTATATAGGAGAGCCCTGTTTATCATTATTATGGTAGCAATGACATGAGAGATGATATATGGTTTCATTATTATTTTCAGTAGTAGTACTATATTGGTATTTTTTATTGTTTCTGTTTCGCTGCCCCCCACAATACATACAATATTTAATTTAATGTTCATTTGTAGTAGTACTCTATTATTTATAAAAAATCATATATTTTAAAAATGCTTTCTGTAGTTTTATACATTTGACTCTTATTTATCAAAACTTTAATATATATTTTTGTACTTTTGTTCAAAGTTCTATTTCTAACAATAAAAGTTTATTTTTAAACTGCATTATGTCATGGTATCTTGGAGAGGTCTCAATATAACAAATGTTAGGGATAATCTTTGTTTATGTTATGTGTTTCTTAAAATAATGGAGAAAAATAATTTTGGGTGATATATTGGCTATCGGATTTTGAAATCCTCAAATATTAAAATCGGTATCGGACTTACAAATCCCATATCGGTCGGGCTCTAATTTGTATGCAAATGATCTCATTCGAAAAGCTGAATGGAAGTGACAGAATTCAACAACTGGTCTAGATAGCCATGGACTTTTATTCATTATTGTACCTTTTGCTTAGGTTGAAAGTTGATTTGCCTCATCCCATTTCAACACAAAAGGCCTCTTTGTATCTGTATATTCCAAAAGTCCACAACACAGTTGGAAAACTGTGCAGCTCCACTGTGCACCTGCAGCTACTCATAGCCCTGAACTAGTGTTGTTGAGTGTCGGCAGTCAGTGCTGAAAGTGATGTGTGTATTTCTTCATTTCGCATTACAGGTAACAAACAAAAAAAATGTAATTGTAATTTTTAGTAGACCTGAATTAAACATAATGTATTAAGAATAGAAGCACATATGATTAAATATAAACATGTAAATAATTGCAAAACTGCAAAACTTCCTTTGACTGTGGAATCTAACAATTATACAAAATGATTGCAGTCAGATCAAACGTATCCACGAAGGTAATTGGGCATGAACTAACATCATTATATACAGTATATATATTTTATGTGTTGTTGTAGCCATTAGTATTTCCAAATCGTATGGATGTGCTCATGTTCAACAACAGCTTTGGACACTTCATTGAATTTTGTCATTCATTTCTGTTGAGCACAGTTGACCATAAAGCAACAAAGGATGGTTTTCTGCTTCCTCTTTTGCTGAGCTGTCAGTTTTCTGATCTTACCTGACCGGCTTGAGTTGGTTAGTGAACTGATTCTCCCCTCAGTCGTCCTAAGAATGTCTTCCTAAGCTTTTTTCCACAGCATTATTCATGTCTGGTAATGGGATTAATGATACCAATTTAGCCCGGCTGTTTGCTTTGCTGGCCAGTGTTGGCCTCTTGGAAAAGGCTCACTGTTAGCTTACTACCTACTGTATTTAGTGCTGCTTTAAACAACTAATATCAGCTCTCTTTGAAATCAGAACTGATAGTGCAGCATGTGGATTTCAATTGAGATTGTGGAAAGGCAGCCAAGGTTCATGAGGCAGTAGCCTGTCAAAGACCAGCAGAACCTTTTAGACACTTTTAAACCTGTTTTTTCCAGGTTTTCCCTAAATCAGCTTACCACAGAGCTCATGTGCAACATTTATGCAAACCCTTTTTGTTGCACTTTCAGCTTTACAGAATTCATTTGGGCCTGCAAAGATTAACCTGCATCTGACTCTGTTTCCAAGGTCTCTGTACGCCAAGTATGAGGAGGACGTGACAGTGAAGGGGATCCCTGGGTATCGCTTCAGTCCCCCTAGCATGGTGTTTGCTAATATGACCGTGAACCCAGCCAACGCGGGCTTCTGTGTCCCTGCTGGAAATTGCCTGGGCTCTGGCCTTCTGAATGTCAGCACATGTAAACAAGGTGAGAACAGCTGGTTTGGATAGAAAAACACACAAAAAAAGGTATCATCCTGTCACATGGGAAGCTGTTTCAGTCCTGGATCTTCATCAGAACTGTTGTTTTTTTAAATCTGCTCTGCTGAATATCTTTCATAACGTTATTCTAACTGAATCTTTTTTTGCGTGATCAGGAGCTCCCATCATAATGTCCTCGCCACACTTCTACCAGGCAGATGAGAAATTTGTTCAGGATGTATTTGGCATGAGGCCTAACAAGGAGCAGCACCAGACTTTGATTGATATCAATCCGGTAGGAATTACAACTTTAATTCTTAAAGAGCATCCCCAGACATGTTTTAAGACATACGAAAATACTTTACTTGGAATAATAATTTGTATCTGATATTTTTTTTTACCCTCAAAAAAATTAAATGAGCTAGTTAAAGATTCTTAATGTTACATCTATTTTTCTCACACATTGAAAAATCCACAATCTAAGAATATGGTAATGTGTTTTGCATTTTAAAAGTTGAACTGCTGGAATAAGATGTCTCTTACATCACTGAAAAGACCACTCTGTGTTTGTGACCTGGAAGAGTTCAAGTTTCTACTTCCCTCTTTCAAACTTTCCCTCTTTAGCAGATGAATGGGAAAACAGCCTTCTAGTGTTAGACTGTGCACATACGTCATTCTGCACAGTGAAGGTCAAACATCCACGTTAAGAAACGATAAGCAACATGTTTCTGAGCAAAGGGAGACTCATTTGTTGAGCCTTTCTCTACATTATACTCGCATGTTAATTTTTTCCATGTAGAAAACGTTGGTGACAGTGATATTCACGTTTACCACTAGATGGTGAACTTTCTCAGCTTTGTTACCCACAAAACAGCAAGTTTTATTTCTTTTTTTACAATGGTTAAAAATTAAAGCAGTACATGGAACGGAGCTGTCACCAAAGATAAGCTCTAACAGCTCTTATCATGTGAAATACTGTAATAACCTGGCTGAGCCTGTAGTAAATCCTTGATAAAGGGAAGCAGACACTTTCAGGAGCACAATATGTCGCTGGAGATTTGTTGTTCAGCCTTATACTTTGAGTTAGGGCAATTTGGAAGTGGTGTTACTATTACTATAATGTAGTACATTTGAGAAATGAATAAGTAATAAGAATAAGTAAATAAAAATCAGATGGACTACAAAGACAGACAGTTGAAGACATAAATAAATTAAAGTCTATTTATTAGACAGAGCTCTGTTTGAGTCTTGAGGTTATTAAAAAATATGTTGACAAGAACCTTTGCCTAACCCAGCATGCAAATGTGACACACACTCTTTCATTTTAGTCACGTACACTTTAACACCAGCGTGTAAGGTTGGTGGCTTTATACGTTGAAATCAATTTGGAAACCAGTAAACAAGCTACTGTTTTGTCTGTTTCATCGTCCCTCCTCTACTGTAATTTGTGCCACTGCATGAGATTATTGAGTTTGGTCAAAGTCCTGCGCCTTCTGTCATAAATGCTGGGTTGGAGTGCCCTGTGCAACTTCATGAGTGGAGAAAACTGCCTTCACTGCCACCTTCAGGGCTGTGATTTTCACTTGGGCTGCCTAAAATAAAGATGTACTCTGATACATCTCTGTTGCAAAATTCACTAGTGTGTGTGTGTGTGTGTGTGTGTGTGTATAGATGGTATGTGTAGGCTAGTGTATTAGCTCTCATATCATAAAGTATAAAATATTACAATATCATAAAGATCTTGGACATAATACATAGTGTCTCGACCACATGTGGTATTGGTGGTGATGTTCAAACATCAGGAGTGACAGATGTGGTGTAGTCCTGCGCACATGTCAGCACTGTTAAGTTTCCCTCAAACCACGGGTTCCCAAAAAAAGTTTAATTCTGTTTTGCAGCTTACAGGAATCATCCTGCAAGCAGCAAAGCGACTCCAGGTCAACGTGTTTGTTGAGAAAATCCCCACCTTCAGGTAATCAACTCATCGCTTCCATCCATCTCTGTAGTGAAGATACTGCCATTGTTATGTGAAGTGTCTGAACTACAGAGCAGACTGGAGTCTCTGTTTACAGTGACAGACAAATTCTTGTAAATAACTATTAGATATATGTTATCCTGGCCATTCAAAAAAACATGAATACCTTCTCCTGTGAAGGGGAGGCTGGAGTTGGTTGCCGCACTTTTCCTTCTGCCATATTTCTCTGGAATAATTTATATAAGAATACTCTAACCAGCAGCACATGAAAGATTAAGCTATCTACTGTAAATAAATATGGTTTAATGTATCACATGTTTTCTAAAATTAGGTGATTCCTCATTAGTCATGTTGTACAGCCAACCAGTCCTACCACAGGGTTGGGTAGGGCCCCAAATGATGGACGCTGACACTGGGTGCTGCACCTTTTGTCATAAACCTCACTGCCCTATGGGCTTTGATGAAGTTGTCCTAGCTGTATGACTACCTCAGTCTAGGAAGGGTTGCCAGTAAGATAAGTGTAAAGTGGTTATGCCACCATCATCATTTTGAATGGACTTTTGGCCAGTCATGGCTCAGTTGTTATGCATCTATTTTGTATCCGAAGGAACAAACGGCGATAATAGTCTTGAGTCCAGACAAAGAACAGATGTACATGTTGTTAAACTATTGGTAGACAAACTAAATGTACACTATATATGTACATAGTGAACAGGATGCCCAGAAAGATTTAGTCGTTCGCAGACTTGTCTTTTTGGCATTTATTTATTAATTTAAAGGCGAATGTGCAGATTACTAATAAGGACCATGAAATGCATTATTATGATAGTAGGTAAGACATTGTGAATAATTACATTTTTCTTTCAGTCAAACAGGAAACATGAGGACAGTGGTCTTTCCTGTGGTTTATCTCAATGAGGTACACACACACACACACACACACACACACACACACACACACAGTTTTACGATAGACTAAACACACCACCCGTAATCCAAATCAAATCAAAATACGCATATTCTTCATTGACCCTAAGTTTCATTGACCTTTTCCACACTTGGTTCCTCCATCTGTCTGTCACAAACGGTGTCTGTGTTATGGAATGACACTTAATATCATGTGATGATGTCTGCATCATTAACATGTTTTTGAAGGGACACATCTCATTACTGAATTTCACATTTTAAACATTACACTAGTTGTCCCACATCAAAATGCATTTATTCTGTAAACAATAATAATAATGTTGAAATTGTTTAGATTAGCTGGGAATTAATTGCTGTTGTGTCTTATCAGACACACTGTAGATGTGAGAATAAAACTTTTTGGATAGTTGACAGTTTGTAAGTAGCGGCTAATGTGAAGCACACACTCTTATGAAAACACCTAACTAGTATGAAAGCAAAGAAAGGTCAACATAATTTGACTGATTGCCTAATTGTGATATTTAAAGGGGCTACTTGTAGCTTTTCAATTAAATTTTTTATTATTATTACTACATTTTTTACTGGCTATTTGTCAGTGGGCTATAGCCTCACTTAGAAATGGACCACATGCCTGTTTTCTTTGTTGCTTGGAACAGCCACTATATTGCTTCTTATGTGAAGGTATCGGTTCAGGATTTAGCTGCATGCTCGCTCCCGAGTCTCTTTCTGACTACAGTGACAACACCGCAGCTAATGAAATGCAGGCCATTAACACCACAAAACAACTGGCTCCCAGCACAACATAGACTCCACCTCAACCAGTAAGGATAAGTTCAACCTCAAGCTAATAAAAATATCAGTATAATGTTGCAGGGAGTTTCTAGCATGTTGTGAGAAGCAGTCTCCGGGGAATCTGTCTCCACGTGACGGGGTTTGCTTGCTCATGATTTCAAGCACACACCTGGTTGCAATATTAAAACCGCACAGTGTGTGTGTAGATTAGAGGTGTGGCTTCCAGATGCTGCCACCTTCATCAGATAGGTTTTAATTAGTTAATTGATGCTGCAAAAAGGGGGTTAGGTGCATGTGTGGGACCTCAAGACCACGGACCAACTCTGATCATTACTGCGCAAACTCTGGCTCCAAATTATGTCACCAGCGCAAGTTGGCAGCGCTCGTATTACGATGTTTTAGCTTCATTTTGTACAGTGCAGACACATCATCAATCTTCATATTCTGTCTATGCTCCTGTTACTCTGTTGCTGCTGCTGTATGGAGCAGACACTTTTAGCTTATAATTATAATTTGTTTGATAAGCGTAGGCGCTGATGAGTAAAAATGAACTAAATGTTTTTTTTTGTTTTTTTAAAGTGATGATGGGTGTAGTGTTTACGTGGTGTATGTCCGTGTAACACCACTAACGGGCAGCGTGTTTATGTTACGCTGATCTCTAATCTTGCCCTCCTGCCGTCTTCTCAGAGCGTTGTCATCGACGACTCATCAGTCCTGAAGCTGAAGGCGATTGGTGTCAAGGAGAATGTCGTGGTGAACATTCCGTTCATGCTGATTGGTCTAGGAATCGTCCTGGGAGGAGTCTTCATGTTCCTGATGTGTCGACAGAAGGTGCCTGAGGTGAATGCCTATTTAATTTGAGTACTTTTTCTTGCAGAGATAATGTTATAGTTGCAAATAAATAAGGTCAATGTTAAAGTTAAATATGTATGATTGTACATTAAAAATATTTATGTAACTGTGTCAATTCATAGGCATATTTTTCATTGTCTTAAGGTAACATTTTTGTGTCTGGTTTCATTTTCCAGAGCACTGCTGCTGAACGACAGCCCCTGCTCTCGTCATAGCACCAAACAGGATGTGAAAGGAGAATTGCCATGTTTGCAGTATAATTCAATATTTCAAGGCTTCAATGGATCTGCAGTATTTACCATTAATCCCCAAGTAACAGTTTCCATTGATAACCTTTCCACCTTTTAATCTGGTTTTTTTTATCTAAAGTTTTAGGAAAAAAAGTGGAGAGGACTCTTTACAGAGTTGGGGTTGTTAATGTCATGTCTTCCTTTCAAGTCTAGAAATGATGCTAAAATCCCCATTTTTAAAAAAATGAATTCTTAAATTGAATCTATTTTGCTTTTTACTGAATGATTTGAATACTACCAAATCTGAATTTGAATTATCTGGAGAGCCAGAATTGAAGTGAACTAACCTCCGGGGATTTAAGTTAAATACTCTTAAGTGTCATTATTTGAACACAGTCCATTTTTTCTGTGTGTTTGTGTTTGTATCCAAATGACTAATGACTACAGAACTGAAATAGTGACAAAAGAATACCGTCAGCATGTGTTTTTAAAAGTGGGCCAATACGATCTGGAGAGATTGTTGAGGCGTTAGTAAGGAGGCTTACACAGCTTTTGCAAGAGAGAAATGCTTTTTAATAATTTTGTAACATCATTTGACATTTCTGAATTGTTGCAAAGTGAATAACAAAGTCAAGGTGTGCAAAACAACTGCTGGCATAATGCTTTAATTTTAATGTGATGAATATTATTTATGTTTCCTTAAATGTCAGAAAACGTTTCTCATGTAATTTTAATGTCTAAGGAGTTGCATCTTGTGAGAATATAACATTTGATGGTTTTTGTTCAGACATTCCTTTCAGTCTCTTGGGCTGGCTGGAGCTCTGATTCTGTAGTGAACCGGATCAGCTTCCTTTTAAAACTACGTACTGTGTCGTAGCCTTCAGTGGAAATCCTGTTACTCACAATACATCTCATTAGTATAATGTGGAATAACATCCAAATAGTATTACTTCAGCAGTAGTCAAGGCTTTTTCCTGGTGTGGTGTATGATGTCTTGCCTCATGATGGTGTGAAGGATGTTTTCTTTCCCCTCATTCATTCATTGAATTTCTACTGATATTATGCTAAAATCGGTGGATGAACAAGATCATGCCACTACTACTGATAAATGTTTGCTGAAATACAAAAAAAAGGTTTTGCCTTTCAACCACTAGGAGTTGTCCGTGTTCTCATGGTTAAAGTCTGCACTTCAAAACAGCGTTATCAGCATTATTGTGACTTTATTTAAAAACATGTTTTTTTTATTGGGCTGGAGCTGACCTGTTCTTAAAATGCAATTGATTTTATGTCCAACACTACACAGAATGTCACTATAATAGTCACTTTTGTTTGAATAATGTAATTTGAATAACCACTGTTTCACTCACATTACTGACAGGTTGTCTTGTGTTTTTGTTGTCTTTATTTTATATGTAAAAGTAATTTGTTTACATTACAATACATACAGTAAAATCAATTTGTAATGACTGTTTACGTACTCTCAATAGGTCACATATCTAACAATTTACACAGCATCTTTTCATTTACAAATTCAATAAACCTGCTTCATATTCACCAAAGGCGTGTTTGTATTTCTTCCATTACACATCGAACAATGATTTGATAAAGTGCACTATCACTTACTTTCATACACTTTTTCCTTTTTGTGTAGAGGTCATCAGTAAATCATGAATTCTCTTATGATGAGCTTCAGGGGTTGGTCTGACTAATTTATCATTTGCAGATGTTGAAAGGTGGTATTAAAACTTTTGTAATTATAGCTAGTAGTTGTAGAGAGCACTTTAGTATTTTGAAAGAACACCTAACCTAAATCTGCCATATACAGTTGCAGGGGAAAGTATGTGTACCCTTTGGAATTATCTGGATTTCTGCATAAATTCATCATAACATACATACAAACACAAACACATAACAATAGACAAACACAGTTGGCTAAAAAAAACCATGCACACAATTATATGTTTTTTTGTAACATACCATGTAAACATTCAAAGTGTAGGGTGGAAAAAGTATGTGAACCCCTAGGATAATGACTTCTCCAAAAGCTAAATGGAGTCAATAGTCTGCAAACATGGAGTCAATGAGATGAGATTAGAGGTGTTGGTTGGAACTGCCCTGCCCTGTAAAAACACATCAATTTTAATTTAGCTATTCTCATTATATTGTCTATAAATGGAGAAAGTTCAACTCTGTTACTACTCTCCCTAGTAGTGGCCATCCTGCAAAGATGACTGCACAAGCACAGCACAGAATGCTCAGTGAGGTTAAGAAGAGTCCTAGAGTGTCAACTAAAGGCTTACAGAAATCTCTGGAACATGCCTACATCTCTGTTGATGACTCTACAATAACACTAATCAAGAATAGACACCACAGAGGAAGCCACTGCTGTACAAAAAAAAAAAATTGTTATATCTGAAGTTTGGGAAAGAGCACCTGGATGTTCCTCAGCAGTACTGGCAAAATATCCTGTGGACAAATGAAACCAAAGTTCAGTTGTTTTGAAGGAACACACAACCCTAGGTGTGTAAGAAAAAAGGTACATCGCATCAAAACCTCATCCAAACTGTGAAGTATGTTGGAGGGGGTCATGGTCTGGGGCTTTGCTGCCTCAAGGCCTGGAAGAGTTTCTATCATCAACAGAAAAATTAATTCCAAGGTTTATTAAGAAATTTTGCAGGAGAATGTAAGCCCATCTGCCCGCCATAAAAATCAATGCAACAGAACAAGAGATTTCTTTCTTATTCCATGCATTCTACATTACCCATAATGCAGCTGGACAGATTGCCATTCGGTCTGAGATGTATGGGAGATGTGTCATGCTAGTAGTGATTAATGTAGCCTCACTAGCCTCAAACAGAGATGAGGAGCTACTACAGAGGTATGGGATTTTTTTTTCCAAAACTTTTTGCTTGTGGTTAACCCCAATCAAAGCTGCCTCAAGTTACATTTGCACTTATGCACTCATGGTTATTATGATTAGGGTTCACAGTTCTGGGTTGATGCTGCTGGCCTATAAGAGTCATACCTACATTTTTAATACCACTAGTACTTTCAAAGTTGTGTTTACCCATTTCCATTACTGTGTAGGACAAACTTTGAGGATGAAATTGTTTAAAAATTAATAAATGCAAGTTATGGTCATTCTGCTCCATGTTTAAGGCTCAAAATAGGAGTTTGTTAAATAGGAGAATTGTTTTGTGAAATAAGCCTATTTGCTTCCTTGCAGACAGATGAAAATTTTGATGCCACTCTCATGCCTACAAGTTATGCTACATAACAAGTCAAAGCCAGGAGGTGGTCAGCGTAGCTTAGTATAAAGACTGGCAATTAATCCTGGAACTGCAAACTAGTACTGGCTGCCTGTATTTCAGCTGGGTCTGTGTGACTGGCTCTTGAGTCACATCAAATGCTCACAGCTCTGTGGTTTTCCTATTAAATTCATCTGATTGCAGTAAAATGTCAGTAGTATAATAATAGTATATTATTATTCAAAGGGAGATATGAATGAGTCTGTGTGTTTTTTGAAAAACACAGGAAGAGAAGGACAGGAAGCTCCACCTAACTTTCTTTTCATTTATGTCTGTTTCTAGTAGATTTTATCCATCCATATATGTTGATACACGGACATTTTTTTGAAACTGCCCTTAGAGCACAGCCCCCACCAGAAGCATCTTCACAGAGGAGACCAGAAATCCTCATCCATTCTGAGAATTTAAGCTATCTGAGGACCTCCAGCCTTCACGAGAAGAACATGCATGTATCTTCAGTGGTATCTCAGCATGGAGGTCCTGGGGTCAGATCCGAGCTGGAGACTACAGGGTTGAAGTAAATGGGTGGATGGAGAGATTTCTACACTCTATGACACATGTTAAGGTTTCACTGAAGTACCTCTGACGTGGAATTGTCCTACTGGGTTAAAGTGTACTTTGGCTCCCTGCAGACAGACTTCGATCATCATTATAAAACTGATAAGTACCACTGTCCAAAGAAGTTTGCATTGTTGGCTATGACTTGAGGTCAGCCTTACTCATTAGTCATTAGTCAAGTAACAAATTGGAAAATTAATCTTTAATATCTGTCAAAAAGTAACTCCTCCCTGTCCCAATTAAAGCCTTTAATACAGGTGGCACGAGATAACGCACAGAACAGCTTCTCTCTTGGTCTGGATCTGCAAACAGAATGAGGACTCTTCAGGAAAAAATCATTGTGCTTTCCATTTTTCTGTCTCTGATCTGCACCATTCAGGTAAGTTAGTTATCAGTTAACAATTACCAGGTACTGTTCATGTCCGGAGAGTTTCCTTTGTGCTAATAGAGAACAGCATGGCTTTTTGATCAGTCAGTCAATCACAGTCTTATATTTGCCTCTACAGGTTGATTCACTGCCTGTACCTGAAGACTGGAAAGGTTTGCTCCAGCGGACCAAACGGTCACTTCTGTGGCGCTGGAACAGCATGAAGCCTGTGGGTGCCGGCTGCAGGGATGACTTAGAGTGTGGCACAAAATACTGCAGGTACAGCAGAGCTGCTCATAGATCTTGAAACCTAATTCATCAGAAATATTATCAAACACATCAGCCTACATTCACAGAAAACAGTCTGATTGTGTTTCTGATAGGTATCACCTATTACTTTAGGGGCTTTTGACATTAAAATCTGTAATGTTTTGTCATAAATGTGAAACCAGATGTGTGCTTTAAATGACAATACATGATATTAAATAGACATAATGTTCCTTTATGTAGTTTTCACAGACTATTTGAAATAATATTGCTGCATTGTGTTTGTGTAGTTCCACATGCATGTTGCATGCTGTGGACAAAGTCAGAAAGTAATGACATTGCAATAAAGTTGCTCCTTATCTTCACAGGAGAAATATCTGTTCCTTCTGGAAATCCGTCTGACAAAGGGATACACAAACGTAACTCCCTCAGGGTGACTCTACACAACAAACATCTTCCTTATGGATCAAAGTGACCTGTCTCAAAACGAACGCTGCATGAAATGACAGCTCTGATATTCTGGTCTGAATTGAAGACCTGCTGGCCGTTTATCAGACTTACACATTCAGTTAAAGTAATCTGATCTGGCACTGCACTGCAGCAAAACAAAGCCATAAATGCTGTATGCATGAACAGTCAATATCTCTATCTATAGTGATATTTACTATTGACTATAACACATGTTTTTAATTAGAAAATATAAATGTTCATGAAATGTTTGTGAGGTGCTCTGAGTTTATTGGTTCATGTTATTAATATATATATTTATTTGTACATAATGTAAACTATGTAAATATTCAAATATACTTTAAATATTTTTAAGAGGTTTTATCGCTCAAATTGTGTTTGTCAACAGGTTCAGAACAAATTAAAAATTTTCTCACTGTTCCTTCTGCTCTATCAATCAATTTATTTTTCTGTATTTATTCATCCAAGGCCATGTAATCCTGTGATTCCTTCCTAATTCTTCACCAACCCAAAGCTCTTCCGGGACAAAAAATGTTGAAATTCAAATGAAAAATGACACAGTGACTGTGTCAAAGGTCCTGGAATTTATAGTAGAGTTGGGAATTGTGAGGATTTTTTGACCGTGTTAATAAGTCAAATTCTTCGTGGTGGGTTTGGAGAGAACAAATGTTAAAGCTGCTGTCAACTCTGTAATGTCTTGTGTTGATGAGGAGAGCTGATCAGACTTAAAAAGATGGATGACCTCTGATATCTGTCCTCTGCAATACCAGTGTTTGTGGCTCAGTTCAGTACATATACAGGTTTAACATTGCAGACGTGGTTAGGCTTCCTCTCCCCGTGCTGGTATATACTGTATGCTCACATGCAATGAGCTCTGGATTATATTCCATGTTGAAGGGCTGCTCTCAGACCTCCTTGTTCACATCAAAGAGGCCTTGAGGCCCTCAGATGTGGAGCAGCTCAAATAGAGGGAAGCAAGTGGATAGTGTGGCCTACTTTGAATGATGAGGAAGACACCAGTGCTCCTGTATGACATTCAGTGGTAGAGAAGACCTCAAGGAGCTTTCACTCATTTGCTATTAACAAGGAGACAAACTCTTACTCTTGGTTACTGAGGATGCGTTTTTCGATGGAACAGCATTACGACCATGTGGATTATAGATTTATATATGAAGCGTACCTACAGTATATAATAGTCGGGGGCCACATGGTACATATTGTAAGACTGTTCTTGGAAATGGATGCATCAATAGATGAACACTAACTGCTCATTTTCGCCACTGAGGGGCGATCTGTATGGAGGACTGTGTCTGCCACAACTGAAAATGAATCCTGAAATGAATACATTTTCAATAAATAAATAAACATCCTATTAAATGCAACATAAATACATAAAAAATAAATGTAGTTATTGTCACGACCTTGGATTTATGTGTGGTGTTTTTCTGTTATTTTGTTAAATGTACATTTCTGTTTTTCCCATTGCCTCTGTGTTCTTGTTTAGGTTTTATTAGTTGATCATTGCTTCCTTGTTCTCTGTTGTATTTAGTTATATATATCCTTGTGTATTGTCTGTAGCGTTACTTCCTGTTTTATTATCTAATTTTGGTGTTTTTGTCTAACTTTGTTTCCTGTCTACCTTGATTCCTAATGTGTCTCACCTGTGATTGATTGCCCTGCCTGCCTGTGTGTGTGTGTGGTGTGTCCTTGTATATATTGCCCTCAGTTGTGTTCAGTCCTTATGGTGTTATCTTCGTATGTTGAGTGTTCTGTCTCGTGCTCGCTTTCCCTGGATTTTTGGATCTTCCCTGTGTTTGGATTGCCTTGACCTTTTGTTGGATTTAACCCGTGTTTGGACTTAGTATTCTGCCTTTGTAGGATTTTCCCTTTTGTTTGGACTCACCGTGAGCTAAGAAGTAAGCCTGTTTTTTTTTTCTTAATAAACCGTCTTGAACTGCATCCACCCCGCCACTATCTGCATTTTGGGTCCACACTCCTGTTTCCTTGCTATTTACACTCAGCCTACCTGATAGGTATTAATAAAATGATACAATAAGACATAAATTGCTATATCTCTTTTAATTTGCTTCTTTATTTATTCACATTTGTGTTAATTATTTATTTACTTATTTACTACTTCTTATTCTCATTCTACACATGTGCAGTAGATTGGTTGGTGCCCTGGTAGCGTAGTGGGTGTGCAAGTCCATGCGGTCACAAAGAATGGGAGGCATGCAGATGTCTGCACAGACCCTACAGATACACCCTCTGATGACGTTTTTTTCTTCATGCGGACCCTAGACATCCCTCATGTACTCGAACGCAGAAAGTATGACAATTGCTTTACTCACTGGAATCTTCCCTTCTTGTCTTGAACATGCCATTATAATCTCACTGGCCACTTTATTAGGTACACCTTGCAAGTACCTTTTGCCTTCAGAACTGCCTTAATTCTTGGTGGCATACTTTTAACAAGGTGTTGGAAACATTCCATTAAGAAACTTTGGTTCATATTGACATGATAGCATCACGCAGTTGCTGCAGATTTGTCGGCTACACATCCATGCAAATCTCCCATTCCACCACATCCCAAAGGTGTTCTATGTTTACGCCAAATTCCCTACTCTACCATCTGAATGCCGAAGCAGAAATCAAATGCTCATCAAACCAGGCAATGTTTTTCCAATCTTCTGTTTTCCAATGTTGGTGAGCCTGTGCAAAGTCAAGTTGTCTCGACCAAGTCTAAATGCATTGAGTTGTTGCCATGTGATTATCTGATTAGCTATTTGTGTTAACGGGTGTACCCAATAAAGTGATTGCTGAGTAACTCCACTGTTAAAAAAACCTTGACCCATTCGCTTGCGAGAACTACAAACAATCTCAAAACTTCTGTTTCTGGGAACAACTCTTGAAAAAGTTGCATACCAGCAACTGCACATGTTTCTATGCCATAATAAACTGTCAGTCAGGTTTAAGAGCTAACAACAGTACAGAAACTGTGGTCAAGTCAGAATCCCTAATGATCTTAAAATTAACTGCAACCATGAAGTCTGTTTTGGTGCTTCTGGACCTTAGTGGAGCCTTTGACACAGTTGACCACAATATTCTCCTTGTCCTTGCATGAACACCTTTTTAGGCCTCAGAGGTACAACTCTTAAATTGCTCTCTTCCTATCTTACCGGAAAATCATACTTTTGTTTCTATTGGCAACTTCAGATCTGATGAAGTTGTTGTACTGTTTGGCGTCCCCCAGGGGTCAATTCTTGGTCCACTCCTGTTCAATTTGTATATGCTTAGACTTGAATCCATCATTCAGCAACATAACATATCTTATCACTCCTATGCTGATGAGTTATATATATGTATCTGTTTTAACGAATAACTTCAGCCCAATGAGTGACCTCATCCAGTGCACTGCTGATATAAAAATCTGGATGGCCAGATTCAAGAATTGTTAGCCCCCACTCTTTACAACCTTGTGAGCATGCCAAAAAACTGTGTACGTTTTTAGATGCAGATCTTGACTTTCAGAAGCATATAGTGCTGCATTTTTATCATCTTAGAAACATGGCTAAAGTTAGATGCTTCATTTCCCAGAAATTCTGAAATGTTCTTTTCACTAGAAGCAAATGTTTAATAAACTCCAGCTCATTCAGAATGCTGCAGCCAGAGTTTTGACTAGGACCAAAAATATTGATCACATTACTCTCACGATTGGCTCAGCTCCCTCTTATTTTACCGACATGCTGACTGAATCCATACCAGTCAGATCCCTTAGATCATCAGTCAAAGGTCTCCACACCATAGGAAACTCTAAACTCTACTTGCCTATGGTGCTTTCAGTCATTATGCTCCCACTCTCTGAAGTTCTCTACCACCTGAGCAGAGGTCTATTCTCTTTTAAAAGCAGTCTTAAAACATATCTCTTCTTGCAAGCTTATTTCTCCATCTGATTCCCTTTTATTGTAATACCCTCTTATTTTAATTGCTTTGATTGACTTTATTTTAGCATCCACCTTTTATTGTGTGTTTATGTTAATGTTTTTATCTCTGATCAGTTTTTTATATTTCTGCTTTTATTTTTATTGATTTTTTATTTTATTTTATATTTCTGTTTTAATTGTATTTGTGTCATCTGTTTCTATATGTATGTTTTTTGCAATTACGTTCATTGATGATTTTATGTTTCTGCTTTTATCTTCTCATCAGTTCACATATACATACTCCTAACTCAAACTTCTACTTAGGATTAGTCATGTAATGCACCTGTTTTGTTGTTTTGAAGCAAATTAAGTGTACTTGCTGTATGAAATGTGCTACATTAATAAAATTGACTTGACTTTCTGTGGAGTTCCACGTGCTGGCAGTGGATTCCGGGTAGAACTACTACTCTAGGTGGGGTATTTGTAAATGCTTTACAACTTCAGTATGAACTAGCAGCACAAGATAAACCCTCAAATTTTGACTATCTTGTCCACTCACAATTAAGACAACTGCCTGTGTGAGAGACAGGACCAAACACTCATTACCTTTCAGCCACTTTCGCCTTCCCACATCAAATCCTGCAAGGGTTGAGGATGGCCCTGACCTTGATGCTCAGGCTTATACAGCATAGGTGCTCTCTGACCCATGCAACTGGGCCGCTCCCATCTTTGCCTGCTGAACGCCTGAACGTTTGTGTATGTAGGCCTACATGCACTAAAGACTTAGCCAGTAAAAACCCAATTCTTTACCAACACTCCTGTTTAATAAGCATAAAAACGCTCAGTCTCTCATCCACCGCAGCTGTGTTTTGGTTTTACACAAGCACAGTGCTAGTTCAGATAATAGCTTATTGTTACAAACAAGCTAAAGTGAAAGTTTTGTCTTTAGTGACTTTTCAGCTTAGTTTGCCACTTACATTAAAATATGGCACATTATAAACTGAGCTGGTGACTGAGATAGACCCTCCTCTCTTCCAGCAGCAGCAGAGGGAGGAGGAGGAGGGACGGAGCTCTTCATTCTTTCTGATCTTCACTCAGTATGTTGATGTCAGGAATATGATTTATTTTACTGACATGTAAGATTTGTTTCCAGTGAGCTATTAGTGACTTTGCTGTTGTAAATCCTGTTGCTGCTCTAGAAGCAACATTTAGTTCATAAAAAATGTTAAATTACTTTTTTAAATAATATATGCAATTATTTAGTAATAAATAGGACTGATAAGAGCATCGATAAATAACTGAACCAATAAGCATTACCAATACAAGTGTGTCAATAAAATCCTAATAATCCCAACTCCTGAGAAAATGTCCGGCCCATCTCTGTGTCCTGGTTTTAAAATCCGGCCCACTTGAATCTGTAATTGAATAGCCCTGGTCTGCAGTGATCATAGTAATATATCTTCCTTGCGACGAAATGTACATTAAACTGTAGACAATATTTTCTCCTTGTACTCCATGTTTCCTTTGGATACTGCTGGAAATTGTTCTGAGTCCCCCTCCTTAAAGGGTAAATTATTATCATAACAATTTAATAATGCATTGCATTTAAACAGCACTTTTAATATGCAAAAAGCAATAACAGTAGCCTACTGGTCCTACCAGGCTGGACATGCAGTCTACCAAAATATGTATCCCCCTTTATATGCTATAATGATGGCCTAAGTATTTAATTTTGTGTATACTTCACATCAGGACTAATAACAGGGGTGAATGTGGAGAAGTTTGTTGTTTCCTAGCAAAAGTTATAGTGGGATACAAAGTACAAACTGGGATCCAGAGAATGTCTAGTACACCAGAGCTTCTACTGTTCATTAACCCTTCAAAGAAGTGTTGCATCAAAGAATGTACTGTAACTTGAGCTAAAGTTAACAGGAATGATTTTTTTGTATAATGTAATTTAATAAAACTATAACTAAGTTACTGAAAAGATCCTGTTACTGAAACAAATAACTGTAAGTTACTAAAACATTACATTATATACTAAACAAGACATTTTGAAAGCTTGACCATTGTCTTTGTCTCTTTTGTCCAGGATTGAATGTGCCCCTCTGACAAAACAACTGGACCCAGCCTGGCCCCCTTAATAAAACTACACTGGTAGGATGAGAGCATGTGAGCGCTTGTACTGTGGGAACGTCTCGGGTTACGAGACACTGCGTCGGTGACGACACTATGGGAACACCTCTGGGTGTGGCAGGGCTGAACATGAATGAAACTACTCCAATCCTATTGGTGTTGCTAGAACGGTAGCGTGTGACGGCGTAACTGGAGGCGTATATAAGCACACCGGCACACAGGACACATTAGCCCTTCTCTATGAAGCAAGGCACTCCAGGCGGGGTGAGGTGTGGCGAACCGACGCAGTATCTCGTTCCCCTCCTCGGGGAACAAGGGTTACATACGTAACCCGAAACATTCCCCTTCGAGGGAACTCGAACTGCGTCGGTGACGACACTATGGGAACGAGATACCCACTTAGGCTGCGCCAAAACCCCGCCTGCCCCCAGCGTGCAGAACCTGATGGCACGGGTGCCGGGTGCAGAAGGAAGGTCCAGACTGTAAAACCGGATGAAAGTGTGAGGAGTGGCCCAGCCAGCTGCCTCACACAAATCCTGGAGCGAAGCCCCTACGAGGAGGGCCCTGGAGGCCGCCATGCCTCGAGTAGAGTGCGCCCTTACAGCCATAGGTGAAGGTAACCCGCGCACCTGATAGGCCAGGGAAATAGTCTGAACAATCCAGTTGCTGATCGTGTGTCTGGAAGCGGGGAGCCCAGCCTTGGGGGACCCGAAACACACCAGCAACTACTAAATACTCAGTGCTCTGACCGGGCAGAGCAGATGAAGTGTCCCGTCCTCCGCCGTCACATGAGGTGGGGGATGAAACGCCTGCAGCACCGTCGACCCTGCCAACCTGGATGGGACCTTAGGGACATAGCCCGGACAGGGGTGCAGGATGGCTCTGACCCTCCCCGGGGCAAACTCCAGGCATTGAGGAGAAACCGAAAGTGCCTGGAGATCCCCCACCCTCCTCAGAGAGGTGATAGCGAGGAGAAAGGCCATCTTAAGGGTCAAGTGCTTGGCCTCATCCGACTCCAGGGGTTCGAAGGGGGCCTCAGAACCACCGCCAGGTCCCAGGTGGGCAGCCTGGAACAGGTTACGGGTCTCATCCTCCGGGCTCCCCGGAGGAAGTGCACGACCAGTGGAAGCCTCCCCAGAGGCCCATCCATCAGAGGGGTGTGGAATGCCACCACGGCAGCCACATATACCTTGAGTGTGGATGGGGAAAGGCCAGCAGAGAAACGGTCCTGGAGGAACTCCAGTACCATAGTCACCGGGCAGGTAACTGGGTCCACCACTCGTTCTCTGCACCAGGTGGCAAGGCACAGCCATCTTTGTTTCCTGCTCCGTCCTTCCAAAAGACATGACTCATCAATAGAGGTGGGGGTGTGAGTCAGACAGTTTCCCGCCCCAGATCAGGAAATTAGGTTTCATTTAATCACCTCATCCTGTAATCCTGTTGTTCTTGGCCACACCTGGTTGAGTTAACAAAACTCCCGGATTAATAGGAATGTTGGCAAAATTGTGAATTGGAGCTGCCATTTTTCCTGCCTGCGATCTGCGTTATCCCCTGTAGAGGGCACTGCCACACCTCTAATCTCCAAAGCACTTGATCTGTCCTCCATAACAGTTGAATATCATCACTTAGAAAAAGTGTTTAGTGAAGTCTTGGCCCTTTCTTTATCTATTATTTAACCTTGACGACATTCGACATGGTCTTTTCTAAGAACATGTCTGACCACATTTCTCATGTCCGCCATTGTTCTCCAGAGGCTGCTTCCACAGGCAGTATGAGTTTCACGTCAGCTCAGCCAGTTTTCTAAGGAATATTATTAAGAGTGGACATTTGAGGACAGACCGAGAAAAGATCAGAGCAGTGGCAGAGTGGCCCAGACCCAGCACACTGAAGGAGCTGCAACGCTTTCTGGGGTTTGCAATTTTTAATTACTTTATTAATTAATCATTTCATTGGCAACTGTAGTTGCCTTACCTCTAACAAGTCTTACCTTCTCTTGACAATAGTAGGTGATATGCATTATTCAGAAAAGTCTGAATGCATGCGTCGTGCATTTATTCACCATCAAAATAGCTGCAGCCATCAATATGTGTAAATCTAAATCACACACCTAATGTTACACATGTTGGCTGTGTATGTATGCCAGCACCTACATACACGTGTGGCTGGTGTTTGTTCCTCAAGTTTTATGGTAAGATTAGCATTTTTCTGTGTATAACAAAGCTAACTGTTTATGTGTAATTGTGTGTGGACCTTCATTGAACGTTTTTGTAAAGAGTTTAGTAAGGTCATAGCTGATGCTCAGTTTGGTTATTTGTCTTCCAAAAGAATATAAATCAAAGAGGAAGAGGAACAGGAAGAGGAGCTGGAAGAGGCTGCACAGCTCTGTGGGTTGAGGAAACAAGTGAAGGCATGGTCGAACATAAAAGGGAATCCATCTTGGAGCCATTCCAATTTGTATTTTACAACGAGATTTGAAGATGTGGAAGTTTTGTCAAGAAATTACAGATAGCCATGGGCATTCTGTGAATGCCAAAAGGAACAACTAATGACTCTGAATACAAGTTGTAGCGCACTAACGTTACTATTATTGTGATATGCTGTGTTTGTCAAGTTTGTGTATTTTTCATGCAATGCTTTGTTTTGTTTTTTTAGTGAGGCACTTAATATTTCACTTTGATTAAAAATAAATATGATCTTAATATACTATTCCTGCCCTCCATGTGTGCCAATATTGCTTGAATGGTTACAGTGTAAGCAGACACATCAGTTTCTTGAGTCATATCAAATAACCACAGTTGTCTGTTTTTCCTATTAAATTCAGCTGATTGCAGTAAAATGCTTTAGTAGATTATTCTTCAGTGATTTTATGAATGAGAAGTGTCTCTGTGTCTTTTGAGAAACATGTTGCTACACTATATGGACAGAGTCCATGTCTGTTACTAGTAGAATTACTCAATCCATATATGTTGCTACACTGGCATAGATACGAATGTTATGTGCTAGACTAGGCAAAATAAATATATATGCTACATATAAAGAATGAATAGTTTTCATGTTATAATGTTGACTAATTAATTAAATATAAATTACAGGCAAAAAGTGTCATTTATTTACCTAATTTTTGTGTGTATTTTCTGTCCTGACAGTGGTGCTGCCCTGAGAGCTGAGTCTGCACCAGGAGTGACTCCACAGAAGAGACCAGAAATGCTCAGCCATTCTCAGAATTCAAGCTAGTTTAAGAGAAGGACCATTTATGTAGCTACAGAGGTAAGCTGTCACATCTCAGCATGGAGATCCTGAGGTTACTGGAGACTACAGCGATGAAGTAAATGGGTTGGTGGATAGATTTCTACAGTCTGTAACAGATGTAAAGGTTTCACTTAGGTCCCTCCGACGTGGAATTGTCCTCAATTACTGGGTTAAAGTGTACTTTGGCTCTCTACAGATAGACTTTGTTTGTCATTATAAAACTGATAAGTTTCACTGTGCAAAGAAGTTTGCATTGTTGGCTCTGACTTGAGGTCAGCCTTACTCATTAGTCATTAGTCAAGTAACAAATTGGAAAATTAATCTTTAATATCTGTCAAAGAGTAACTCCTCCCAAACACATTTAAAGCCTTTAATACAGGTGTGAGATAACGCACAGAACAGCTTCTCTCTTGGTCTGGATCTGCAAACAGAATGAGGACTCTTCAGGAAAAAATCATTGTGCTTTCCATTTTTCTGTCTCTGATCTGCACCATTCAGGTAAGTTAGTTATCAGTTAACAATTACCAGGTACTGTTCATGTCCGGAGAGTTTCCTTTGTGCTAATAGAGAACAGCATGGCTTTTTGATAGAATTTGATTTTATCACCATACAACGTAAGAGTCATCACAGTCTTATATTTGCCTCTACAGGTTGATTCACTGCCTGTCCCTGAAGACTGGAATTGTTTGCTCCAGCGGACCAAACGGTCACTTCTGTGGCGCTGGAACAGCATGAAGCCTGTGGGTGCCGGCTGCAGGGATGACTTAGAGTGTGGCACAAAATACTGCAGGTACAGCAGAGCTGCTCAGAGATCTTGAAACCTAATTCATCAGAAATATTATCAAACACATCAGCCTACATTCACAGAAAACAGTCTGATTGTGTTTCTGATAGGTATCACCTATTACTTTAGGGGCTTTTGACATTAAAATCTGTAATGTTTTGTCATAAATGTGAAACCAGATGTGTGCTTTAAATGACAATACATGATATTAAATAGACATAATGTTCCTTTATGTAGTTTTCACAGACTATTTGAAATAATATTGCTGCATTGTGTTTGTGTAGTTCCACATGCATGTTGCATGCTGTGGACAAAGTCAGAAAGTAATGACATTGCAATAAAGTTGCTCCTTATCTTCACAGGAGAAATATCTGTTCCTTCTGGAAATCCGTCTGACAAAGGGATACACAAACGTAACTCCCTCAGGGTGACTCTACACAACAAACATCTTCCTTATGGACCAAAGCGACCTGTTTCAAAACGAACGCTGCATGAAATGACAGCTCTGATATTCTGGCCTGAATTGAAGACCTGCTGGCCGTTTATCAGACTTACAAATTCAGTTAAAGTAATCTGATCTGGCACTGCACTGCAGCAAAACAAAGCCATAAATGAACAGTCAATATCTCTATCTATAGTGATATTGATTTCTATTTGTCTAAAACACTTACAGGACATCAAACTGTAAAACATGTTTTTAATTAGAAAATATAAATATTCATGCAAAGTTTGTGAGGTGCTCTGAGTTTATTGGTTCATGTCATTATATATTTATTTGTACATAATGTTAACTATGTAAATATTCAAATATAATTTAATTTTTTTTCAAGACGTTGTTTGTCAACAAGTTCAGAACAAATTCAGATGTTTCACACAGTTCCTTCTGCTCTTTCAATGCAATGGAAAAGATGATAAAACGTTAATGGAAAAATGAATGGGATTCTTAAAATTGAAATTATTTTTCTGTAATAACTCATCCAAGGCCATGTAATCCTGTGATTCCTTCCTAACTCTTCATCGACCAAGGGACAAGCTTTGTTTCAGTGCCTTTGCATGTTTTGATTTATTATTCAGTCTTTATTGCTGTTTTTCCATCAAAAGCTCCTCTGATGAAACAAAAAATATTGAAATTCAAATTAAAATACATAAATATGGACACACCTGGAGGTGTGGACTCCACGTGAAAAATGAGACAGTCGTCACAGTGTCAAAGGTCCTGGAATTTGGGAATTGTGACATTTGTTGACCATGTTAATGTTGGGGATTAGGGTTTAGCTGGCATCACGATTTATATTAAATAATGCAATAGCTATTACCATTAATAATAGAATTTAACTTAAAGTTATATTCACCTTGTGGGCACCACTCTTAAAACAAGAGAACTGATTTTACCAATTTTGCCAATTACCTAATTCAGTATCATTAAATATACTAAACTGTTAATTTGGAACTTTGGTTGATAATTAAATGAATAACTATGACAAAATTACCATTAATATATAGTGGGTTGAAGGATTTGGTATTGTACGTTGCAGAGGTTCACAATATAGTCATTCTTATGCAATATGAAAAGAAACCAGCATGTATATGCAAGCATTTATTTACAAGGTAAATAAAGCAAAACACACAAGAAGAAACTAACTAAAATGCACTAAGCTAAGACAAAGAGAACAAAGAGATCTGCATGTCTGATATGACAGTGTGGGGGTGTATGTGTGTGTGAGCACATGTGGTGAAACCAGTGCAGGGGGAACTTTGAGGCCGAATGGAAGAATGTATTTATGTGATCTGTATAACGGTACCAAGTTAAAAGGAGTTAGTTAGCGTGCAGAAACTTTGTGTCTATGTTAAGCATAACATTTCTAACCAATTTAACAGTGGCTCTGGATTATATCCCACGTTCAGGTGGGGTTGCTCTCAGGTCTCAAACAGACATTAAGGCCCTCAGCTGTGGAGCAGCTCAAGTAGAGGGAAGCCAGTGGATAGTGTGGCCTACTCTGAATGATAAAGAAGACACAGCTGCACCTAAATGACATACAGTGGTAGGAGATGACTTCAGGGAGCTTGCATCATGTTCTATGAAAGAGGAGGCAACCCCTGTCTGTTGGTTATGGAGGATGCCGTTTTGGTACCCACAGAACAGCATTATGACCATGTGGATTATTGATTTAGATGTAAAGCGTACCTACACTATATAATAGGGGGAACCACACCGTACATAGTAGGACCATTCTTTAAAATGGATGCACCAACAGATGAACGCTGACTGCTCATTCACGCCACTAGAGGGCGATCTGACTCAGCGTTAGTGAGATGCATAATGATACCAGCACATTTGTGAAACTCATTTGTCAAACTGTAGCCTTTTCTAAACAAATAATTACAGCAACAATTTCAAAGGTCGCAATTTTTTAGTTTAGAGTTACACTAGTGTGACTTTATGCATCATGTTTCCATTATTGAGGGGATTCAAACACTGATTAGTTCTACATGTATGCACAAATTATTCTTTACTTATGTGGGGATTACTAACCCTTTTCCTGAATTGTGGAAAATAAAATTATGCTCATTTCAGATAATACAAGGATGAAAAGTTAGGATTGGGAAACATCTCTCATGAGTAAAATTATGGCCATAGTGTTTATTCGGTATAATTAATTAGGGGTATGTTTTTATTTAGTAGGCTATATGTCAAATGATAAAGTATCTCATATTTGTGAGTCATTATTACAAGATGCAAAGTCGTAAATTTAGGCACTGTGCTATAACTCGAAAATAAGCATACTCGTGATGTTTATTTTTGATGATGATGATGATGATGATGTTTATTGTGTTTATTTTTATCATTGCTCAAAGAAAAAATATTTATAGGCTTTAATAATTAACCCTTTCCTACCAGATGTCTTGGAAACTTTGAGTGGCAGGCACTTCTCGCTGCCCATTGGTTAAAGCCACCGTGACGTAAAATCTCAGCCAGGCTGAGCGGCGCTGAATCGGCGGCGTGGGGACCGCTGTGTCCACCCGGACCTCAGTGTCGGACCGGTTTCATATTACCCAGTGATACAGTTATAAATTCCCAGGATAAGACATTTATTTTTATACCATGGAACAGAGCTGAAACTGTTCGCTTCCTAATGTACCTTTGACGTCAAAAGTGCGTCGAGCACTCGCATGATTAAAAAAAAAAAAAAAAATGTTTGGTTGCATGATATTTTCGACCTAACGTATTTGCGAGACACCTGCAAATAAGAGTCACCTGGAAGAAGAGGATGGACATCGTCACCTTTGACTGACGACTATTTTCAAGTAGGTGTTAATATTAAAGGCTTATCAGGAGAGTCGCCGGTGGTGCCGCACTTGCATGAGAGCTTGTATTTTTATGTGCTTTACCTGCTTTTCCTTGGATTCATTTATTCAGCTGTATCCTGTTTTGAGTCTTTTCTCTCACTTTATCTGCTGTTTAAGTCTTGTCTGCGTCTGCATGCGTAATTGTGTGTGTGGAAGAGAGAGAGAGAGCGAGAGCGTGATATGCGACTCTTGTCATGTGTGGTTCCTTTGGCATGTGTGTACAGCTGTCTGTCTAACATGTCCTACTGTAGCCGCTTTAAGTATTTCCTTTTCATAATGAAATCCAACACTCACGCACAAACGCCAGATCGTACAGTTCTCATCTATCACCTTTCTCTTCTCTCTGTCCATAAATATGTTTTACTCTTTAGATGTTCAGGTGAACATCATGTTGAACTGGTATGGAGTTCTTAGTGAAACTTTCCCTGACATGAGTATAGACCAATTTGAGCTGTAATGATGCCTCATTACAGAGCAACATCACTGATAACAAGCATCTTCATCTGAGACCTCAGACTCTTTTGCTTTTAACAGAACCACACAGTCCTGTCCCTCATCAGATGGCCGACTTGACCTGACAGACATTTCTAGTGAAATAGTTCAGATAATTACAACAATCTCAGTGTGCTCCAGTACTCAGAGCACAGACTAGAGTCCTGTCTGCTTTGCAATGAAATTGTTAGTCCTCTGCAGACAGCTAGTCAGTCACACTGGCCTACTTTCCTGTGGTATTGAACTGTTGAAAATAAGCAGGGACAGGATAAACCAAGACTCAATGCAATGCAGCCCCCTCAAGGATTATATTATCTCTCATATGACTTTTCCAGAGACATTAACTTAATAACCAAATGACAACATAGTGATTTAAAATGACTCTGTTATGCTGTGTATAATTGCTTCTTACAGATTTACTTATGTAGGGATAATGTCTTTTTGTCTAAAAATGATTATCACACTGTTTCGTCCACAAGCATTTCCATACATTTCTTCTATACACTCACTACACATACAGTGGGAGCAGGGGATTTAGTGTCTTGCTCAAGGGCAAAACACCAACCTGACAATATAACCCCTGTTCTTCCTCCCGAGCTTCACTGTGGAGTTTGGTTTTTAGGTGCCAAACAATAGTCTGTTTTTAATATTCATGGGTAATCACATTTAAATATAAAATAATGCAATGTCATTAGATCATATCTGGAAATACTAGACATGAAATAGAATACATGAAACGTATGCAATCTACAGTTTGGGTGTGCCAAAATAACAAACTGGCTCTGGTGTTGCAGAACAGAATTATGAATTAGGTCTTTTAAAATGCTCTGTTTTCATGTTGTTGTTTGAATTAAGTTCACCAAGCCCCCAGCTAAGCCACATCCATTTTTTAAATTGATCACTGAACTAGATTGAAACTGTCCCCGCATGTTTATACTAATGCTGAGCCCAGAACATCTTGACCCATAGCTTCCAAACCAGTAATCACCATCACTGGGTAAATGGAGGTGAAGAGAGGCAGACTCTTCTGGTTTGAAATAGTTACTGCAGCAGCCAACAATCAGAGGCTAATAGATGATGTTGTCCTGTTATTAAGCGGCTTGTTCAATAGTTCAGTAAGCTTTATTCTACCAGCTTTAACAGGCAAGAAGAGAGCCCTCTGCCAGCCTATAATAGCACATTCAGTTGCATAGAAAGTTGAACTTAAAATAAGTGTAATTTGGCTATGATTTAAAGTGCTGTTTTAGCTATTGGTTCTGTTTTAGTGTTAGCATTGTATCATAAACATTGATTAACCTAATTTATTAGAACTGGTATTTCTGATCAAAGGGCATTACTGCTTATAAGCATATTTTGATGCGTTTACTATGTGTTGCCATACGGATGTTGTTTATTGTAGCGGTGTGATGATAAAGAGGATTAGCTCTTCATGGTCATCTGCAACAGATGTTGTTTATGGTTGTTTACACATTATGCCAAGAGAGTGGCACAGCAATGTGATCTATCAACTGATGGCTGTTGGATGTGTGACATAAAGCCCAAAACCGGATGTTGCGTCTAAAATATTGAATTCTCTGAACATGATTTTTAGCACAGTTTAAATTCACAACATAGCACCAAGACTATGTAACACTGCTGTGGGCAGATATCAGTTAATTGGTGTGTATGTGTTTGTATCCTAGCAACGTTAATTGCTACTTATAACTTATAACTCACTTTAGTTTCTACTTCTCTGCGATTGAATATCATGAGCTGTGTCCAGTGTTTAGATATTTTATGTGCAGATGCTTTGTTACTCCATCTAGTTGTATTTCATGAAGGGGTGATGGTTATTATTATGCTGCCTCTGTATAGATTAGACTTTTGTTTAAAGCTTTGAATGTTGTAGTCTGTGAAATCAGGAGCAACTCGTCTGAATATAGTAGGACACGTTGAATTAACTAAACTGATGTGAAAATGTATTTACTCTTAGCAGAGCCAGCGGAGCATCTCTGCAGTGCAGCTGCCCTAGTTACAGAGCAGCTGAGTAACTGTGAGAGACTGTGGTTGGGCCAGGCAGAGAGAGGAGGAGTTTGTTAATGGTAGACTGAATTATGGAGGGTAGGCTGTGCTGAGGGGCCAGAAGCAGACGGTAGAGTAGAACTTTGACTTAAGCACCAGCGGTGTGAAGCGAGGGAGCAGACTCTGCCTGCAGTTGTGCTTTATGTTTTTATCTTTTTCCTATTCGGCTGGGATGCTTTTACCCCAGATTTTAAGATTTGTTTTTTAAATCTGTAATTAGGTCCCTGAGGCTTTAAGCTTGTCGCAACATTACAAATAAAAAGGCCACTAAGGCCGGGAAACTGAGAAAAATCAAGAAGCGGATCCACAGGGAGATCAGCACAAACACTTCATATACAGACACCAACAAAAAAGATACAAATGTCTCTATGGTCCAGCTGTGCACAATTGAAAACATTTTCACTCAAATTCAGAAGCTTCATAACTTTAACTCTACTCTTATGGGCCTGGACTAAACATAACCTTACAGAACCCCTTATAGAGTCTAATACTTCTCCGTTCAACTTTATTATTACATGAACAGTTTTTGAAATGTGTCAAGGAGCCATAATAGTTATAAGACTTATTTAATGCATTTTTAAATTCTCAGTATATTCTAATGAAGTAAGTTCAATCCATTTTTCATTACCCTTGACAACCAAACTATGTTCTGTCTGAATACACAGTAGCAGTGGTAGTAATTGATTGTTTAATGTATATTGAACTGAATTGAATTATTGTATATCCACACATATAATGAGATCAATGCCTGCCTTTGTTTTTAGCTAGGACGACCAACGTTCCATGGTGTAAGGAATCCGGTGTATGAGTGTGTGTATGTGTGTTTCTGTTTCTGTGTTATATTGTATGTTCAAGTCATATTTTCCTTTATTTGTGTGTTGTGTTACTATGCCTGCTGCAACGAAAATTGCCGATTTAGGACAAATAATAAATGATTGATTGATTGATCTACCATTGTACTCTCGTATGAATCCTCTTTCATAGTTGTGACACCACTGATACCACATTCGAAGCAAATTCACAGCACTTCAAAGTGATTCTATTCTTTCAGGATTACATTTTAGGAACATGGAGACAGTTTCCATGGTCCAGCCTCATCCAGCAGTATGATTGGAGCATCTGGTCTCTCAGGGGACACCCTGATAGCGTGCCACTTCCCTGTGGTTCAGCTGCCCACTTGGCAACTTCCTGTCCAGGCCCTGTGCAGCTCAGCCAAGAGGCCCGGCCGGCTGTGCTCAGTGGGCCTGACCCGAGCTGTGTCCCTCCCGGAACAAGAGTCGCTGAACCGAGATCATGCCTTCACCGGTGGCCGCAGATATTTCTCCAGCAGCTACAGTAGTCTCAACGAGGACCGGGCAGAGGAGGAGGGCGGCAGTGATAGCAGCGGGAGGTACGACTCCACCTCGTCACCAGAGGAGATGAGTTCCCATCTGAAGAAGGAAAGCTCTGGAGCTAGAGGCATTCTGCGGTCACACAACTCATTCCTTCCCAACATAGAGCTAGATGAGTATGAGGAAGATGAAGATAGTGAAGGAGGTAATCTACACAGATATCATGAGGACTCATCTTTTGTGCTGCATGGAAATTCTAACTGGCCTCTAAGTAATGGTGCCAGAAATTATACAATGTCCTACGGGGACATGGAGAGTGAATGGGGCAATGAAGGGACCATTTTGGGCAGTGAGAGTGACCAAGAGTGGCTCTGTAACCAGCCTAACCAGGCAGACTTACTGCAAACTGAATGCCAGTGCTTTCATGTGGGCAGATCTGGCATCACGGTGATGGCTTATGGAGAGCAGGACTCTGACAGACTGAAGGATAAAATGTCCTGCTGCATCCACAGCCAACACAAATGTGCCCCAGAGCAGTTCTCCAACAGCCACACAGAGAATGTCAGCGACTCTTCCTGTAACAGCTCTGACGGCGTCTTAGTTAACTTCTGCACTATCTATAACCGGAGCAACAACCCTGCCACGCCTCATGACCTCAGCAGTCCTGCTGTTCACCCCTCTCAGTCATCTGAGGGATCCGTGTTCCTCAACCTCCAACCTGTTCCCAAGACTCCAGCCGACGACCTCCATCATGAGGACATGGCAGTTTATGCTTCCCCAAAGGAGGAGAATGACATGACACCCTTTGCTTCCTGCTGGTCTCCTCAGGGCCTCGACTCTAACTGCAACCTTTACTCCCTGGAGCCGCTACCCCCGGGTCTCTCCTCACTGGAGGTATCAGACTTAACTGCCTGTCTCCAAAGCCAGGCCACATTGGCCATTGGAACCAACCAGAAGTACTACAAGCTCGTGACTTGTGACCTCTCCTCCCAGTCACCCAGCCCAGCCTGGTCAAGCCTCACCAGTTGCCCAGAGGGTCAGAGCAGAATTAGCCCCTTCCCTCCCTCTGAGCACCTCTTTGTAGATCATAGGAAAGACGGACAAAACAAAGAAGTTAAGAAGGTAAGGGAATACAACAGCTCGTCTCTTTGTACTGAATAAGATGATATAGATAGATACATTTTTTACATTGAAAATGCAAAAAGAATAAAGTCATCTTGCAAACATCTTGCATAAAAATGCATATGCGATTTGGTTGTGTTAACCTAAGCAGTTCTCTCTTTTCTGTGTCACCATTAGGAGACAGAGGATCAACAAAAGCAAAATAGGTTCTCCCCTGCACAGTGTAGCGCCGGGTTTGACTGCTCTCCGTTTCAGACCTATGATTACCAGGTTGCCACCACCTCCACCGAGAAAGCCCTCTGCAGGAAGAAACATACAGACAGCATCCAAAACTCCTCTCATACACCTTGTTTGCTGTGCCCCAGCCAGTGTAGCCCACATAGCAGTGGAAGCCAAGGCACAAGCGCTGCAACCACACAGCCATCTGTGATTCTAGACCAGGAGCACTGTGATACTGATGCCAGTGAGAAGGGTAAAGTGACAAATATGATTTATTCTTTGTTGTTTGCTTTTAAAAGTGAGAGAGCAAAAAATGCGAACATACAATTTTGGTAAGTATGAAGTGAATCAAACATCTGTTTCAAGTATTTTTCTTATCCTCTACCACCATCTCAGGAGCCTGTTCATTGGAACCTGCAGTGGTGCGCTACAGTAAGGCCCAGAGACCAACCTCGCTGCCCATACAGCCCTTTGTTCTGGTCCCCACAGGCAAACCCCAGGCCCAGCACTTGGGCTGTCTTCTGGAGCAGTACATGAATCAAAAGAGCAGCAAGTCTGGTAGCTCCCAGCCAGGCTTCAAGTTCAAGGGCAAACGGAGTCAAGGCTTTTCTGATCTTCAGCTATCACCAATGGGCAGCCACTACCCCATCTTTCTGGAGGCTCCTTCGAGCTCTGATACCTGCTCCACCTGCACGCCGAGTCCAGAGTGCTTCAGCCGCAGACATACATGGAGCCGGTCCAGCAGAAGTCAAGGACTCCCCAGTCCATGTACATCAAAAAGCAGCCTGGGTCCACCTTACACCAGCCCAAAGCCCAGACTGGTTCAGATGCAAGATAAAACAAGCCCACACTCTGGCAAAACTCAGACTAACACTTTTTTAAATCCGATCCCAGACCCAAATCAGTCTAACCTTGTTAAGATTCCCACCTACCAGGACCTTATTAACCTCAGTCCTGAGCAGAGCCATGCCAACACTGAGCCCCACTGTCCCAATCACTCACAGACCCACACTTCCTACCATTCAGTTTTCTCTCATACACCACCCACTTTACCCCTAACCACTGAGACCCATCACCAAAATTTGCAGTTGTCTGTGTCTCCTTCCACAACCTTACAACCAGAAAAGGAGTTCCCTCAGGACCGGGTGACCTGCTGACTCTGGCTTTTTTTTTAACAGTAGTTTTACAGCTGCCCTCTCCTCTATAGCGCCTCTCTCCTCTCTGAGTTCTTTGCTATCCTTTGCTGCTTCTGGGCAGCACCCACAGCATATCCAGGACCCTGTAGGGCTCAGTGGGAAGCCGAGTCAGAATCAACACAGTGAATCGCTGATCCTGAGTGACAGGCCGCCCACAGAGTTTTGCCTCTCACCCGATACATCTTATGAGTCAATGTCTATCAGCCATCTTCAGAGGAGAGGTGAGGCCAATGAATGACTGATACTATATACTATAAATACAGTATATGCCATATATTGAAATCTGAATGCAATAAAAAGTGACCCCGAGGCAGTAATGACTGGATTCCTCCTTGATTGGATTGTCTATCCAGTGATGAGATGTTGAGAGCAGCAACAAAAACTCACTGTGCTGCAGCACTGCCTTCAATACCCTGAAGGGGCTTTCTCTCAAACATGACCTATTTTTAACTCTCCCTGCACGGGATTGGCCGAGCCTTTTGCTCCGTAGCCTATGTGTGTACGACTGCGAGCTCCAAGAGAGGGCGAGAGGGAGAATGATGCAGTAGAAACAGTGTTAATGATTTATAATAGCCCAATCATATTGTTTTAGGGCTAGAGTATGGGCCACTGAATGAAATGATATAAATGTACACCTTTTGCGATGGATAATCAATGATAGAGACATTTTCAGCAGTGGTGTCAGTCAGTGTGGTGCAGCACTGCAGGCAGCAACAAGATGCATAAAGAATTTACTGTGACATTTGCAAAAGCTAGCCAGTGTGAGAAGGAAAAAGAAAGGCAGAGGGAAAGCAAGTAAATCAGAATCATTTCTAAAATAGAAAACTGACTCATTTATCTTCAGTTTTCATTCACATTTGAATTCCTGCAGTATGATAATGAACCTTGAAAGCATTCTCGTATTTCTATGCATTGACCCAGTTAGTGAGAAGAAAATCTTATAGAGTAATTTTTTTGTTTTTTTATTGAGTGTTTTTTTTCTTGAAACAAGTAAATCATCTGCCAGTGCAGTAACACCATTTCAACCTGTTTCCAGTGCAAATCACAATTGTCTAGAAATGAGTGTCAGTATCTTTGGACGAGACACACAGAACAAGGGAAATCGCTTCAAGACACAATTTGATATTTACTGGAAACAGGTTAGTTAAAATCCTCCCACCACACTAGCGGGTTGTTTCAGCTTTCGATAATACAGCAATCAATAATACACAGAAATTACATAAGATGAGGATTTGCAATGTAACATGTACTGTGTATATTAATATATCAATGTTTTGTATCTGCCCTAACAATGTATGAAGCATTAATTATAACCTTTTTCCACATCCATTGTCTCTAGGTTTGCTGAGGTCTGTGAGCAGGGCGGTGGATTTGATCATGGCTCATTTTGGCAGCAGCAGAGACCCCGACGAAAAGGTATGAATTGGCAGAACCAAGCAGCTTGAAAGATGTGTCACAATGGAAAAGTGCAAATGGATATTACTTACATTCTTGGACTAAAGTCACAAAGCTGCTGTGCCAGCAGGAATAATAATACTGTATTATATTTCTCTCTATCTGCGACAGATGCGTCTGGGTAACAGCTCTCGCAGTCCCACAATCGCCGGTCTGGTCCTGGAACATTTGTGTCCCTCGGTCCAGAATATTTTAGAGGACGGTCTTCGGGATCACAAACTGGATCTCATCATCGGGCAGCGCCGCAACCACTCCTGGAGTGTGGTGGAACTCTCTACTAGGATCGGTAAATTTAACTCAAAGCATGAATCATGAGCAGCATTGTTTGTGGTACTCTGTTTGTTGGTTCTTTGATGAACTCTTTTTGAACTCAACCCAACTCTGCTACAGGCCCATCCACCAGGGTCCTTCACAGCCTGGTCTCAAAAATCAGACAATGTCCTCAGCTCACCAGCCACTGCATGAGACTGAGAGCCTTCATCATGGGCCTGCTTAAGTACCAAAATTACCTTTGATCATACTAATGATAATGAAATTACTGCACATAGTATAAGCATTTATCTTATGTTTGTTATTTGCTCTCTTTCAGTTTGAGAGCTTTGGAGTTCTGGCTTAGTCACCTTCAGAGTCAAAAAGGTGGGTTCACAGTCAATATACTGTACTTGTGTACTGTACTGTACCACACTAGCAGGGTGGCAAAATGTCAAATGTGAGTTGGTCAGTTGGTCTACCGCTGCAGTCCGTACTCTAATATTTCAACATATAATGAACAAACTGTCTTGACATTTGGTACCACGTTCAGGTTTCGCAAAGAATTGTATAATAATGTTTTAATAATGTCTTTTCATTTATAATAATAATAATAATAATCTTTATTTGTAGAGCACTTTTCAAAAACAAGTTACAAAGTGCTTTAACAAGTATAAAGACAATAATACCCAAAAGACAATAATACAAAAACAATACAAGATAAAGCAAGAAAACATTGAAAAGACTAAAATACACGTTTAAGATAAATATAAAATAAGTAAGATAGAATAAAATAAAAGGGATAAAATAAAGTCAAATAAGATCGGGAAAGGCTCTCCTTTAAAAGTATGTTTTAAGAAGGGACTTAAAAGAGTTCACTGACTCAGCCGACCTGATTTCCTCGGGCAGGATGTTCCAGAGCCTCGGGGCCCTGACAGCAAACGCTCTGTCCCCTTTAGTTTTCAGTCGAGACTCTGGAACAGACAAAAGACCTCTGCCCGAGGATCTCAAGGTACGTGCTGGTGTGTATGGGACTAAAAGTTCAGAAATATAACAAGGCGAGAGGCCATGAAGGGCTTTAAAAGTGATCAATAGAATTTTAAAGTCAATTCTAAAACATACTGGGAGCCAGTGTAGTGAAGCTAATATAGGAGTAATGTGGTCATATTTTTTTATTCTGGTTAAAAGCCTTTATCCGGTAAAAGTTTTATTTGTCTAATACTTTGGTCTAAAATTCTGAACTGAAATTCTGCCAGCTCTTCAACCAAGCGATTGGTCAATGTGGGAAAAAATCTGCACATTATCTCTAGATTAACTAAATCAGCCACAATGCACTGAGTGCACTCTACCTGGTAGCCTAAATGGGCACTGATCTAACACAATTTGCCAAGCAAATTAATTCCTTCAGTTTGACCTTTTCTTTTTCACACATAGCCATCAAGTATTTCTGTCAAGTAAATGTACATACAGCATCAACACACACACACACACACACACACACACACACAATGGGCTTTCATAAAGTGATCGCTGAAAACTGATTGCCGTCCGTGGGAGCAAGATGTTAAAGCTGTATCGCCTCTCTTTACGTCTGCAGCTGCTTTTATGTGGATCAAACAGATATAACGTGCATTACTTTATGTCTGTGGTAAAAGCAAAGATATGTATTTGTGATAGGCCTACTTTTAACGTTTCTTTTAACAGAATAATCACAGTTGTGGCCAAATTAGAGTTTGCAGTTTATCAAAACCAAGAATGACATTTACGCGATTATAGGCAATAATTGAAGCCTGTTGTTGCCGATAGATTATGTGTTTGGCAGGCCTATGTCTAATATCCTTGCTCATATTTGGAAAACGAATGTAGCCTATAATTAACATGACTTACTGCTGAGTTATATATAAAATAAAGACAAGATCTCTTTTGCAATTATCCTTATGACTCTACATTATTTAACTTGCTGTGTACCAACCAATCCAGTCCTTTTTACTTGTTTAAATACCTTTGAATGGCCAAACACACATAAAATGCATTATTCTACTTGCCAGAAAGTGATTGCAGCCTCTACTTATTGACTGAAATGTAGTTTCTGCCTCAAAATGACTTGATTTCATTCAGAAGAGTTATATTTGACAGATTATAAAACCGAAATCGCCTCCCTTTTTTATTTCATGATAACATATTTTTTAATGACCAAAACCACCAAACCAAAAATGTCCCCGGTTTTCGTTTCAGAAATGTGGTCACCTTAGGTCAGCAGTGAAATGTATTAAGCCACGTAAAATAAGGCCCACTGGAAAAAAATCAATATCAGTTCAAGTGTACACACTATGTGTTTAATATTTTCAGTTTAATTACCTTGCAGTATTTGGAACTACATTATCTCAACCTCAAAACTTTTGTATTCCTACGCATCATCTATGGCAGGTTAGGTGATCTGCTGAAAACTGTAAGATGAGATTGAAAGGTCTGAAAAACAAAGTGAAATTCAGAATCAGCACGTTAGCATTGTTATCGTGACTATGCTAGCATGCAGATGTTTTTTGATGCATTTTGCTCAACAGCATCACTGAGCTGCTTGTGTGTTTGTAGACTCATGTTAAATAATTATTCAATCTTTACCAACAAATAATTGCATATGTTTGGATCTTTGTGTGACCCATATTACTGTCTTCACAGATGTGGTGACCACATACTACCATTCATGGGGGTTCCTGTCCATGTCACTGGGTCATTGTCAGCCCTTGTTTCAGGAGCTGCTACTTCTTCTGCAACCACTCTCTGTGTTGCCCTTCGATCTCAGCTTGCTCCTGGAGCCCCGACTGCTACATAACAGACAGCTGTGTTCGGAGGATGAAGGTGTTTCTCCACCTCCACCATGCTCAGCGCTCTTAGCGACCAGCTGGCCACTACTGCAAGTTGACAAAAAGGCTGACAGCAGCCGCAGTGGTCAGCAAACAATGATTTCAGGACTGCATCACCAAGAGTCGCTCAGTTCTCAGAATTGCATTAACCAAGATTGCGAAGGGATGCAGGTCAGCAGGAGTCCATTGTTAGCTCCAATTGGTGGTGGCATCCAGTGGTGGCAAAAAGAGCCTGACCTTATGGATGGTGTGGTTGAAGGGGAGGACTGTAGCCAGAATAATAATGCAGATACTTGGTCTCAAATAAGTATGGACAGCAGGCAAGAAGAGAGGAGGGGAGAGAAAGACAATGAGAGCCCAAATGCATTAACTTGTGTCCAGGCTGAAAGTCCATGTCAGGGTGGGCTGCGCTGGGCCAAACTCTTTGGAGCAGCTAATACCAGGACAGCAACAGTTTCTCAGAGTCACATTGAAGCACAATACAGAAGGTAAGAACCAGCTGTGAGCACTGAAAACAAGTACAGATTTTGTTTTATTTTCAAACTACTTTTATGTATTGTGGGCGGCTGTGTTTTGAGGTACAGCGGGTCACCGACTAATCTGAAGTTCGGCGGTTTGATCCCCAGCTTCACCCAGCCCTTATGTCGAATGTAAATGGACTGTACTTGTAAAGCACCTTTCCAGCGCTTTGCTGTAGCTTTGCTGTCGGTGTGTGAGTGTGTGTGAATGATCAGTTTCTTTCTGATGTCCAGTTGGCACCTTGCATGGTAGCCAGTGTATAGCACTTTGAGCGATCGGAAGACTAGAAAGGCACTATAGAAGTGCAGCCCATTTACCATTTATTAATCTTGGGTTAATTTTTGATTTGTTTGTGAGAATTAGATCTAGGCTGATGGAAGATTGACGCTCAAACTCACTACTCGTAACCAATACCTCTTTATCATCGCTTTCATAGGTACAGACGGCCATCACAGTGGCTGCATTTGGAGAGATTGCAGCTTGGACTGTTGGCTCAATCCATCAGGTCAATGAAGCTAGGGGGTTCTCAGACTGACAAGGACTGCTGAAAGCTTGACTCCCTATGTGGCTGGAGGACAGAGTGGAGGCTATTTACTGTAAAAACAAAAAGTCTGGACTGCATGATAATACATACACAGTGCTCGATGCTGCTGATCTGAGCAGAAAACACATAAAATACAGGATTGACAGATATGGCAATGGCCCGTATTCATCAAGCTTTGTGTTGCACCAACTTATTTGTGAATCCATTGCTAAGTTTGTGTGTCCTTTCTAATTTCTGAAATATCAGCTAGTTTCAAAACAAATCAACTTGCACCATTAGAATGGCTCAACTAACAGGAAGTCGCTGTCATAACTGTAAAAATAACTTTGTGTCCAATTTATATTTAATATAACAGCTAATCCTTTGTAAATGTTAGGATTACTTTTATTTATTTATACAAGCATACATTTAGAAATTTTAGAGTTAGTTAGTAGATTTTTGCCTCTCTGAAGAATTTGAGGTAACTGTATTCTGTTACTTTGTGAAGTGTAATTTAAAAGTCCTCCCAGTGTGTCATTATACAGTGTTTAGATTAACTGCCTGGTCACATATGCCAACTGTTCATATTATCTCCTACTTTTCAAACTAAATAGGTCATATGTTAGCCAGCTAACATAAGATTTGGGTTAGCTAATGCTACTGTTACACCTGGAAGTTACTGGGTGTAAATATGCAATGACAACTAATCTCTAAGTAAGAACAATATTTTTTGTGCAACCCTTTTTAATTTAGTGATGCACAAATCTCTGTAACTGGGCCTAGTTTGAACTTTCAAACAGCTGGTACAGCTGGCTCCTGGTGTAACCAGCTTAAAACGTCCCTGTGTCGTTTTATCAGTGCTATGTAATTTGTGCTCATATTAGTTGTTACATTGCTGTTTTCCAGGAAATAGCTTGATGAATGAGGGCCTATTTGCAATTGCACTCTGGAATAATCACAAGTAGGTGCTTCTGTTACCTGTTATTCTCCGTTATATTTCCTGTAGGCACACATCAATCATAAAACAAGTTATAGACCTGTTGTAGACTGTTTAATATTCTTGTGGTGCAAAACTGTCCATTTCTCAAACGTCGCTGTCATTCTCTCCATAGCTGTACCTTTCATCTATAGGTGGGAAAAAAGCTAGCTATACACTCTTATTAGTGCCAAATATATAGATACACTATCCTTGTGGATTGTCAGTGATGTTTTATTTCCAGTAATTTCCTTTTTATGAGAAAATTCCCAGCATGGATTAACTGTAGGTGCATGAGTTAACAAACATACAATAGGTGCTTCTGTATTTACTACATCTCTTAGCTTCCTGTTAATGTTTTTATAGCTGTAGTTGGGTCATTTTCTGGGACTGGAGTTTAAAATGTGTGCAATCGTGTGGTATAGTACAGTTGTATGTCTTCCGGTGAGGTTTGTTCAGTTGCACAAATATAGGCCATCTTGTGGCTGTTTCAGGTATATAAATGTGTGCCAGGTGTATTTTGATAGACTGGTTGTTAGGTAAGAGGGAGAAAAGAGCAGAAAATGTGTTCTTTGCATTTGTTAAATAGATAATGTACTGCAATAACGTGAAGTCTATGAAATTATTCCACCCAGCATCACTTTGTTAACCTCTGGAGAATTCCTCTATGCCCAGTGACAATCAAAGTCAATAAAGACTTAACGCATTTACCTGTTTTCTTCTTGTATGCCAACAGTGAACAGTACAAATGTTTATGCATGTGCCACATGTTTTTGTATTTCAGCACAAATTGTTTTCATGGATAAGTTCTTTTATTTGACTTGTTGTCACAACTCCTTTATCTTGCTAATAATGATCATTTTAAGTGTATGATGGTTTCATGACTTTGCCTGAAGGATCCTCTTGATGCCACTCTTTTCCAGTGCGTTCTGGGAAAGTTGACCAAAGGTGTGTCCATACATGAACTGGTATCCTGTGGGATAGTTAGAAATTCTTGAATTTGATTTCAATCCTTGGTAGAGTGATCCATTTCAATTCAGTAACTGTTATAAAATAGCTGATCACAAGGCTTTGTAGAGTGAAATGAGTTGCTGACACAAACACAGACCTGGGATGTGTCCTGTGAATGACGGAACCACACCTCTGTTTGATGGATAGATAGTGGGAAGAGTGGTTATTGTACTGTCCTTCCTGTTTGGGATGTCTTGGGACGTGGGGTCACTCTGCTGCTGCTTTCCAAATTGGATCAGTGCCTGGTTGGTAGTGATGGGGTAACCTTTGCCAATTAGGAAGCGGGATTTTGGCACATGCCCTGTAAAACCTGTTATTAGGGCCATTGTAGGGAAAAAATAGTCTGAGAAAAACTTAGTTAAAAGTGGGAAATATATGAGAAAAAAATGCAAATTTACAGGAAAAAACTATTAAATAAACTATTAAATACATATTTTCTGAGATTATAAAGTCCCAATTTCTTTGAGAAAGCAGGGTATGCAGACACCAAAGCTACTTTCACCAACCTAGTATGAGGTACTTCCTTCTGTTCAAAGCATAAACAATTCAAAAAACTGCAGACATTTCTTAGTCTGCACTGACTCTTATCATCTATTACTAACGACTTGGAAAACACTTTTTTCCCAAGTTTTCTTCTCGTAGATTTGCAACTTTGTTACAGAATATTACCCTTGTATTAAAAACTACAATACTACAATGGCTCCAATACACATTGTAATTATTTGGAACTTTTTGGTATGCAAGAGAAAAAACTGTATAAAAGCCAGGATCAGTCTTGTTTATGTCAACCCAAATAACAAAACTCAAAGTGATGAACTCTCAGAGAACATCACCCATTGCTGCAGTTTGTTATTTTGGTTTCATAGTTTGCACAATTGCATTTCCAGTCACAGCAAGACAAAGTTAACAATACCTGGTGAGTAAAGTTGAATATCTAGTAGCTAAAGACACAGATATTTTTCTCAGGAGGCAAGTGAATATTACTTTGTATTTGCCAGATGGTCACAAACATGACTCCAATGGGACAATACTGTTGTTCTGTGTTTGATGGGTGTGCTTACTACTAATTGTTTACTAAGATGTTAGCCTTAGCAGGACTCTGTGTCTGTCAGCTTTTTCAACCCCCCTAGTGACCAAAAGTGAATTAATACAGCTTTAAAGCAGCTAAATAATCAATATTTGTACATTAACAATAGAGCACATGACTACTTGTATGTGAAAGGGGTTGCTTGTGGCGATGAACCCAGAAAGAAGTATCATAAAACCTGCAATTAGCCCCAGCATTTCAGAGCCTTTCAGCTCATTGTATTTTGTTTTTCCAGATCTGAGCTTTTTGTTTTGGTTCACCCTCACTGCTCTCATAGTGTGGTTTTCGTCAGCAGCAACAAGCTGATTTCGTCAAAAAAGATCTTAAAACCTACTGTGCGCTACCTGCTCAGCACCAACAGACAAAGTTAGTGACTGGCTGGTGAACATGGTGGAGCATTTAGTAGCTGAATAGCAGGGAAATCCTCTCATAAGTGAGTGGAGACCAAAAGAGCTAAATGCATGAGTGACTCTCCAACTGTATGCTAGTACGCACTTGTACACCATATATGCTGGATGTGTTTGCTCCCATGTTTGCAATATCAACAAAAAAATATGTTATTTCAGGTTTCAGGCCAAATTAATTTTAATGGAACCAGCTGTACCTGAGATAAAGTATTTGTACGGGTTATCATCATCCATGAAATATGGTTTTCCAGCGGGGGTGAAGGACTTCAAGGGCTTGTCGTAGATCACTTTACTGGAGATTGCCGTCAAAGGGGGCTTCGGTCTCTGTGCCAAAAGATAACAGAGAACCATTAAAACATGCATGACCCCAGATCTCAATGATCAAAAAGGATCATATGACAAACCTGTTTATAAGCAATAACAGAAGGTTTAAAAGGCAACAAATATACTAAATACCATATATGTAATACCAATTACCACAGGATTAATGTAAACCAGTTCCTGTAAAAATTATGTATTAATGCAAGTGAAACGAAATGTGTGCCATAAATAACTTGATTATACTGCTAATAATTCATTGTAATTATCTGAAAATGTTCATTAATGTGAATCTCAGAGACATAATTGGTGAATCTGTGGTCAGAAAGCTGACCAGCTCTGCCTCTCAGTCTTTTTTAGGGGGGATTACATTACAGTGAACTGACACTGGACTCCACCATGGATAATTAAAAGAGTGAACTAGGGTGGGGTGAGAGAGAGAGAGAGAGAGAGAGAGAGACAGAGAGAGAGGCAGAGCCAGAACTTGTGTGTGTAGGTTACTTCAAACTGTTGGCTGGTGTGGTTGACAACAGTTGGCAGATCTGTTGATTGCCGTTGGATCTTTGAACGCCCCTCCTGGTAAAACTCAGACAGCGCTTTACGGCATGTTTCAGAATAGCTGCAGGCAAAGTAGTTCTGACTTTTTGGAATGAAACCTAAAACAGCAACAACCATCATTAAAGGATCGGTTCACCCAAATGTCTCGTGGCGTTTAGCCATGAAGATCATTCGGGTTTTACTCATTCAGGTTTTGAGATATCTGTCTTTGAGATTTCTGCCTCCACCTAAATATTAAGGAGGTGCTGGTCCTGGTGCTAACAGTAATGAAAAATGACAGCAGCAACTCTTTCCAGAAACAGCGTTACTCTGGATAATCTGCAGAACACAAAGTGAAAACTTTTCAAAGGGACTATTTCTTTGGCACAAAAGTATTTCCAAAGACAGTTCACAAAGAGGTCTGTGGATCGAGGCATTGTTTTTCAAAGATATGTTCTCTCGCCACAGAGCAAATAAAACCAAAGCAACCTGAATGGCTAGATATCATCAGAAGAAAAAAACTTTTTTGTCATTTGGGTGAACTGACCCTTTAAAATGCTCTGTATTACAAGATAAACACTTTCAAATCAACACTGCAAACACTGCTACAAAAACCTATGGCTGTTTGTTGTATGTTATCATTTAAACTCACATATATAAAGGCGAACGGTTTTTATTTACAACTAACACATATAGCTGGACTAGTTATTACACAACATAAATAATTAACAGCCTAACCCCAGGTTAGTGTGTGATATCTATACCTGTGTATCCTGGTATCATCTTCTTCAAGTTACTGTCAAGGATGTTTCTCTGTGTCAGACCAAGGTCAGCCTCTGTGGAGGGGACGTGACCCGTGTGGAGGACCAGACGATCGGAGTGTTTCACCCCTGGACTGGTCAGCAGCTCGGCTGTGAGCTGGCCGTAAGACTTCCCCACATTGTACTTCAGCTGTGGGCAGTACCCTGCATACCTGGAAACAATAGGGAGTCTGGGGTAAACACAAACTCCAGCAGCTGTAGTGCCTCAGTAGCAGCTTTTGAGTCGGACACAACAGGAATAAATGTACGTATATTTAACATATATTTGTCGCTTTAACAGATTAAACACACAAAATCTGAAAAAATCAGTAGGATGTAGAGATATGCAAATTTTTGTTAAATGCTAAATTCATAAAATAACAAAATAACACAATGGTGCCATACAACAGTGGGCTGAAAGTTTACTGCTGTATTTTAAGTCTCTCTTTACATTGTGGACAAATGACTAGGGACACCTTACTCTATAATACACCAGCAAATAAGGCTGCAAAACATACTACATAAGATAGCTTTAACACTAATCTGACAAAACCAAACCAACAAATAAATAAAAAAATAATATTATTATAGACCTCTTGTTAGCTGTGAGTTTTACAGGGTTATCACATTGTAGGCCCTATTGCATTTATGATATGTTCTTGTCTCCTAATGATTTAACAGTATAGAAGGAGCCCACGCACTAGCCTACATATATGATTTTATCTGCCATTTTAAAAGGATATGATTATTTCTTACCGAATCTCATATCAGGAGGCATGGACTTACCCCGGTATATAATGTGGATCAGGTGTCAGCAAAACTTTGCTAAATTTAGGGGCATATTTCTCCATATTGATCCAGCTTAAGCCTGAAGAAGCAGGTCGCCTCCCTCGCCGCGGTGGTTGCCGGTTGCTACAGACAATCAAACACAAACTCACTGATGGAGCTCAATGTCAAGTGCTGAAGTGTGCACCGAAACTTTTTGTGCATGGACACAACTAGTCTACTTGCTGTGACACTGTAGGGCCTATATGAGGGGGTTTATAGTCTGGTGTAATACATTCATAGTGCACATATAGCTCTCAGCTTTTAGTGGTAGACTATTGTGTGACAGACCGACTAAGCAGCATCTCTGTCAAGGTTCAGAGTGCTGAGTACACTCGCTCTGTATTCAAATTCTTTGTCTTTGCTAACGACTTTAAATAAATAGCCTAAATGAAGAAGAAGACCGTGAGGATTACAGAGTAAACATGAAATGTGTTATAAAAACAGTGGGTGGTGCTGTTGTCTGCAGTGACTTTTTCAATGGAAAAATGCTCAACTACGACACCTACCGACTTTCTGCAGTGCTTTACTGAGACTTAGGATGACAAGGAGGAATGTTTACAGTGACCAGTGTCATTTTAGTGAGGTCAAGAACATAAATAACAAAAATAAAAAATATGAATAAACATATTACTTCAAGTCCCCCTTTTATCATAATTATTAAAAGTATATCAACTTCTGAAGGGATGCATGACAGAAAAAGTTTGAGCACTACTGCCTTAATCAATATATAGTAACTCCCACCAGATTAATGACATGTGTGAAATGTCAAGACAGACTTGAAAAAAGTATCCTTTAACACAGAACAGATAGATATATAAATAGACAATGAACACAGCTTTTCGTTTCTACACTGTTGGTCTAATGAAAATAGCAAATAATATAGGTGGCTAAATTGACTGGGTAGGTGATGGAGAAATATTAAAATCACAGTTAACATTCATCAATGCGACATCAGATGCATGGTCAGCGATGGGAAGACGAAATAAATAAGCTTTTGTTTTGAGTTTCTAGGTCTTTGTGCTTGATCAGATGCTGCCACTGTTCACCTGGGGAATGTAGATGAAATCAGCAGGCAGGAGTGTTCATTCTCCACATTCCTACACTCTGTGAGAAATCTTACTGTGTATGACGAAACAGTGTTCAGTCACACTGCGCTTCTTCTTACAGTTCTCCTTCACACACATACATACCTTAATGCTGTGCATCTATCAAGGAATTTTAATATGTTATGTTACCATTCTCATACTCACACTTCCGAATAGAAGGGTTATGTTAATGCATGAGTTTTGTTTCCATCTCAAGAAAGTTCCGAGACTTTGATGTAATTTTAGCAATCAATAATACTTTGTATTTCCCTTGGCAACACCTCTGTCTGTGAAAAGTTTGTTATTTAATTTTAAGTAGTGGTGATGGTGGGTGAATGAGACACATGCGTTTGATTCCCACTGCGACACCACCAATGTGTCTCTGAGTAATACACTTAACCTCTAGTTGTCCCAGAGGCGTGCAACCTCTGACATATATAGCAATTGTAAGTCGCTTTGGTTAAAAGCGGCAGCTAAATCAGTACTCGTAAATGTATTGTCTGTAAATACACAGAGCATCCCAGCAAGTATCTATGTGTCATGGCTTGTTCTTGTTATGTCTTGGATTTCTTACAGGTGTGAAACAAATAGAATGTTTCAAATAACTCTGAGTGAGTCAGTCTTGTTATCAGGACTTAATGACAGGAGGGAGCGGGCATTAACATGCAGCTCCGTGCTGTGGCAGGAAAGACGATGGGGGGAGGTGTGGTGACGGAACAGAGGCGGAACAGAGGGGATGTTCTACACTGGCAGTTCACCTTAGTGGCTCGGGCTGTCTACACTGGTGTCTTGTTCATTTTCTTGTTGTACTTCAGCAGCAGGGTTGTGAGGGGAAACGTTTGGAGATGAATCTTTACAGGAGCTTTGGAAACCTCATGGAGGCTTGGATAAGTGAAGGAGGCCAGTGTTCGGACTCAGACTGTCCCAAAAAATATGATGAAGACTCACCTACACCTTCCTCTGATATGGGAACAAACCTGCGCTCAGAATCTGTGGACTCTGGAGTGGAGACAGCCAGCTCTGACACGACACTATATCCTGCTCATCCTGCTATATCCTGCTGCGCCTTAACAGAAAACGCAGAAACAGACACATTTACACCAGAAAGAGAAGTTGAAAGACTCACTGCAGCCTCAACATCACAGTCTCCTGTCCTCTTATCTTCTTTGCCTTCCTCATCTTCCATTTCCTCCTCATGCCTCTGTCACAGCAGAGCTCAGGAGAGATCCACCACGTTACACCAAAAAGTGGAGCAGGCACTACAGAGGACTGACTCTAAACATCTAAAGGACAACCCAAAGCCCCTTACAGTGGACGAGGTGCTCAGGCGACGACCTCGAGCATTTTCTCTACCTAATCGACACACATCTGACATTATGCGAAGTCAACTGTCAGACACTTATGCCCTAAGGACGACAGCCAACCCATCAGTGTCTATGATCCAAATGTGCGGACAACTGATGGCTATGAGTTGTAACAAGAAGCCAACTCAGACAAGATTAGAGGTGAGATACTGTTTATGTCACAAACCAAACACATTTCCAAGAATTCTGAATTTTTGGAAAAGCAGAAGGGACACAAAATCTCCATAATGTGTCAGATTTCTACTCATGCTTATTTTGGACTAGTGTCAGGATTACATACGTTTCACAATAACATGTACGGTCTTGCACAGCGCTGCATTGTAAATGTGAAAAGAAAGCCTGAAAAAAATTCCATAAGTGGAACAAAGCCTCTACTTTTATCATAATTGAAGGGTTGCAACACATCAAGTTGTCTCAAATTTAAAGTAGGACAGGCATGTCATCACTCATACATTATCTCTTTCATCTTTCGCAACCTGTCACAAGTCACTCTGTGGTGTGAGGGATCATAAAACCAGTCTGCCCAGGTGACTTTATGCCTACATGCAAGACTGGAATGGATGGAGACATGGGGGAAGTTGAGCAGTCTGTGGGGTTTTGGATAAATGTGACAGACACGTTCCTAACCAGATGGCGGAAGTAACTAGTCTTCATTTGAACTTTGACTTTGAACAACACTGTAAAAAAAACAAACCACTGGATATGTTCCTCTTCGAGTTTGCCAAGAGTTAGTGTGAAAATCAGTCCATGCTGACGGCACAGGTGTTGAGACAACTGGATTAATCATACCAGTTGTATGTTAATTAACTGTTGTGTTTACATGCTGTTTTAGTCACTGGGCGTGTGTGCGTGTTTATTTATTTCAAGGAGTCATAATTACTTAATTATATACTTTTTGCAATTACATGTAATTATACTTTCATTATCCAGTTCAAAAATTCACGTGATATGTGCCACATGAATAAAGAGAAAATGATAAGCAATCAGTCAGTCAAACAAATCTGGATATTCTGACTAAACATGTCAAGGATTTCATTGTTCAGAGGTCACACAAAGTACAGCTCAGGCTGATGGGAAGGTAACTGGTTTTGCAGGTATTCGGTCAAGTTGAAATTTTGCCCTGGCGCAATAAGAAAATTCAGAGGATCACCACTTTTACTACACTTCGTCCTGAGGGAGACAGAGATGTCTGAACCAAATTACATGGCAATCCATCCAGAAGTTTAGAAATTTAAGTTAAAATCACAAATGTCAACCTGCTGTTCCAAAGTGGTTGATTGACTGACCGACATAGAGCCACTCAGCTAGATTGGCTAAAAACAGCCACAGGATAATGTCACCTATGTGTGTTTGCACAGCAGCAGTGAGGAAAAACATGGACCTTCAAGCTGACAAAACTTGTATGCGTTGAATTTGAATTGTATCCTACAAGATGACACTTTTGTTGCTTAATGGTCTGTGCAGAACCCTGGTAAGGAGGAGGGGAAAGGGCTGAGTCCCGGGCTCAGCTACTTGGAGCAGGTGTGCCAAATGTTAGAGGAAATTGCCAGACAACAGATGCACAGTCGAGCGTTACAGATGGAGACAAAAACCCTGCGGGAGCTTCAAGATGCGAAGGTGAGCCAGCTGAAGGCATACATGTCTTGCCTCTTTGCAGCGCAATTAAAAAGTTGTCACGAGTTGTCATGATGCTGATGATCCAGCCTGAGGGTTCATATGAATTAAACCCCTGACAACATTGTCTTTCCTGTCACTTGGCTCTCTTTCAGGCTCTCTACACCTGTCAGAATGACTCTAAAGCTGCTGAGGAGGATCTCTCTTCTTGTCAAAGGCTTAAAAATACAGAAAGTGCAGATCACAGTTCCAGCAAAACACAGCAGCAGAAAGATTATCCTGACAGATATTTTCGGCCGAGATCAGCTTCAGACTCAACCATTGCAGCGCTGCATTTAAGTGAGTCCTGGTGTATCTGTTTCTTTCTACTTTCACCTTTTGTGTTGATATGTTTTCTATAGTCCTATATGTAAATAGATGCTCATCTTTAGCTAGATCATTGTGTGTGTGTTTGGTGCAGGAACATTGAATGCAGACTGCAGAGGGCAGCATTTGAGTACAGATGACCTGCCGGAGAAGGTAGAGGAAGGCCATGTAAAGCACATAGAACACACTCAAATACAACACATAATTTGTACTTATGTAATAACCACAATCAAAATACCAACTAAAGAATATAAATTATATGTCATTTGTATTGTGTAATAGCCTAATGACTTTATATGAAATGTGTTATTTCTATTCTATTCTCTTAAAATCTTCTCTTATTTTTGTCTGCAAATGTTTAATTGTATCTTTTCAGCAGAAGACGAATAAAATTAAGAAGAACTGGAAGTTAAAAATTGGGTCTTTGAGAAGAGAGGACCCTGCTGTGAGAGATGGGTGAGACATATTTTTAACTGTAACCTCTAAGGGGGCAGTATTGTTAATTTTATATGATTCATGATGCTCTGAGGAAATATGTGTGCTACTCCAACATGGCAGCCAGACGCACTGACGCACTGATCCAGAGCTAATGCACAGTAGATGCAGAGGCTTTGGTGGGAGTTCATTTTCAGTCTGTGCTTCAGTTCCTCTTGAACATTTTGTCCTGCTTTTCACGAACCCTAGCTTACACTTGCCACTTCCAGCTTTCTACAGTACAATGGCTTACCTCAGCTCTATTTGATTTATTTTTTTATCTATACAGCCAAAAGATGCAGCCATCTGAGAAAAAATCTGCCAGGAGACGGTTGAGCCAGCTGTTCAGGAAGAACAGCAGGAAAACACTGCCCATGTGAAAGGACCAAAGTGTGTTTGTCATGATGTTTGGTCATTTTTGTTTCACTTGTTAAGAGAAGAAAGCTTTCCTTTCTGAGTCTGAGCCCTGTCGCTGCTTTCAAACTGACTTCCTATTGATGTATGTTGATGTAGCCCATGTGATGTACACTCACCTAAAGGATTATTAGGAACACCTGTTCAATTTCTCATTAATGCAATTATCTAATCAACCAATCACATGGCAGTTGCTTCAATGCATTTAGGGGCGTGGTCCTGGTCAAGAAAATCTCCTGAACTCCAAACTGAATGTCAGAATGGGAAAGAAAGGTGATTTAAGCAATTTTGAGCGTGGCATGGTTGTTGGTGCCAGACGGGCCGGTCTGAGTATTTCACAATCTGCTCAGTTACTGGGATTTTCACGCACAACCATTTCTAGGGTTTACAAAGAATGGTGTGAAAAGGGAAAAACATCCAGTATGCGGCAGTCCTGTGGGCAAAAATGCCTTGTTGATGCTAGAGGTCAGAGGAGAATGGGCCGACTGATTCAAGCTGATAGAAGAGCAACTTTGACTGAAATAACCACTCGTTACAACCGAGGTATGCAGCAAAGCATTTGTGAAGCCACAACACGCACAACCTGGAGGCGGATGGGCTACATCAGCAGAAGACCCCACCGGGTACATCTCCACTACAAATAGGAAAAAGAGGCTACAATTCGCAAGAGCTCACCAAAATTGGACAGTTGAAGACTGGAAAAATGTTGCCTGGTCTGATGACTCTCGATTTCTGTTGAGACATTCAGATGGTAGAGTCAGAATTAGGCGTAAACAGAATGAGAACATGGATCCATCATGACTTGTTACCACTGTGCAGGCTGGTGGTGGTGTTGTAATGGTGTGGGGGATATTTTCTTGGCACACTTTAGGCCCCTTAGTGCCAATTTGGCATCGTTTAAATGCCACGGCCTACCTGAGCATTGTTTCTGACCATGTCCATCCCTTTATGGCCACCATGTACCCATCCTCTGATGGCTACTTCCAGCAGGATAATGCACCATGTCACAAAGCTCGAATCATTTCAAATTGGTTTCTTGAACACGACAATGAGTTCACTGTACTAAAATGGCCCCCACAGTCACCAGATCTCAACCCAATAGAGCATCTTTGGGATGTGGTGGAACGGGAGCTTCGTGCCCTGGATGTGCATCCCACAAATCTCCATCAACTGCAAGATGCTATCCTATCAATATGGGCCAACATTTCTAAAGAATGCTTTCAGCACCTTGTTGAATCAATGCCACGTAGAATTAAGGCAGTTCTGAAGGCGAAAGGGGGTCACACACAGTATTAGTATGGTGTTCCTAATAATCCTTTAGGTGAGTGTATATTCCATGCTTATTTATTGTCCGCTGTATATTTGCCTTTATTTTTTATACTGGTAAATAATATAATTTTCTATAAAACTGTGAGGAATTAAAGTCATAACGTACATTTCAAATTTCAAGTCAAATCAAATTCTTGTAGCATTTGGTAAAGAATACTGATTACACTATAAATGTCAAGTAATATACTATAAATATAATCATCTCTTTTTTCTTATGAAATGTGTTGGCTCTCCTGTTAAATATGAAAATATATCTGTACCCCAGCAACTAATGGCTATGTTGATCTTAATAATCATCCATCCATCCATAAATCCAACCGCTTATCCTGCGTACAGGATCGCGGGGGGCTGGAGCCAATCTCAGCTGACATCGGGTACACCCAGGTCTCTTAATAATCATTTATTCTATAAATTGTCCAAAAACAACCTCAAAACCCTGCCCCCTCCCTTCAGGCCTCCCTCCAAAGCCAATCCCCAATATTTTCTTGCACAGTAAGTGCACAGGCAGTGTGCACACAGGTAATCAGGTAGGCCAACCAATAATTTATTTCTGTTATAAAATGACTAGCCGTGCTTGTTACAGTCCTGCGACAGACACCGGATTTTTTTTCTTTCCTGAGAGCATTTCATTTATTGATAGTATTGCTGTGGGGTAAAGAGAATTCAACAAATATAACATCAAATGCTTCTGAAAATCAGTTGCCTACACCAGCATTAAACTTGTCAAAATTGCTGATGATTTCAGTTTGACTAATCCATTAAGCAACTAATAGTTTGATATTTGTAGTGAAATTAAGGGGTTATATATTAAGGAGTAAAAAAAACACACTGAAAAGCATCTTTGACTTTGTAACATCAAATGTAACAAACATTTTTTTATGTATCAAAATAATTTCAGAATTTTCCCCTTAATTGCAAAAAGGTGCTAATTATGGGATGGCCTTCTTAGTATTTGGTACATTTCATCCTCCTTAATCTGTGCAAAAAAAAAACATTAGAAAACACCATTATATTGTAATGCATGGCAAACTATGAATGAATCCAGTTTTTATCGTGTGCTAGTCCAAATAAGAAAAATAATTCTGCAGCTTGACAGATAACAAGTGCAGGCCACACAGAGTTACTTTTATCATTTATTTAATCTTTATTCACCTAGGTTGGGGGATAGACCTCCCCTGGCATTCCCATGTAAAGAGATGTCAATGACAAACACGTCCAACCAAACGAGAGAGGGTGAATAGGATTCCAGTCCATACATAAAATACATTTATTTACTATTTATTTCACCACCAGCATCCATTAGTCCCACATAGCATCCATCTGTGCTATTAAATATATAGAGATAACATCTGTGGAGGGATTTATTTACTGTATGTGAGAGAGAGAAGGGACTGGCAGAAGGGGTAGAGCTTATAGACGAAAAGAGTGGTGGTGGAGGTGGAGGTGAGTTTGCAACGTCGAGTCATGACTGAAGTGTCTCCCCTTGTCTACATGATGCCACAGGAGGACAAGGGGTTGGCGATCTGGCAGGTGCAGGCTGACTGGCAGTACTGGCGCACAGTCTGGTAGCAGCTGCGGTCGGCGTCCCCGCCCCACTGCACGGGCCCGTTGGGGTCAGAGGGCAAGCGGCTCAGGATGCTGGTATTGATGGCCAGAGCAGCCAGGCCATAGTCAGTGAACAGCACTGTCTCGCGCCGGCACGTGGGGCAGGAGATGAACTTGTACTTGGGGCAGGACTCGTAGAGGATCTGCAGGCACTCCTCACACACCGAGTGCAGACAGGAGAGGATGCGCGGACGCTTGCCAGCGAAGTTGTAGGTGTGGCCGCAGGTGGGGCAGTCCAGGGGCTCGCAGGGCATGACGGGCCCCGAGGAGGAAGAGGAAGAAGTGGAGGAGGAGGTGGAAGAGGAGCGCAGCACGTACTGGTTGACTATGACGTCTTCCATCTTGTAGTGGAACTGGTGGTAGCAGATTTCGTTGGCACTGGTTTTGCGCTGCGCCAGGAAGCTCTGCTCCCTGCGCGTCACGGGGGCCGGAGTGGACACAAGAGACCGGGGAGACCCTGTCATGTCCAGGGTCAAGTCACTGCAGGCCTGGTTGACTATGATTTCGCCTTCACCTCCGCCGTCCCACGCAACCCTCGGGGGCGGGGCATAGCGTGGCTGGGTGACTGGCACAGGGCACTCCCTGGGGAACTTCTCCGACTGGATGATCTTGACGGTGTCCATTGGGATGGTGACGGGCTGGCGCCTGAGGCAGGACATTCGCACGTTTTTGGAGGTGGAAAAGAAGAGGGTTTGTGTATCTAATCAGCACTGGACACCCCTGCTTGGTTCTGGGCAAGGGGAAAAAACGTGGGCTCTTTCTCTGAAGTCAGCCATTGGAGGGTACATGGGGACGGATGGTTGCCTCCATGTTTCCCTTAGAGATCCCCCTCTGCTGGGCGCTACTGTCAGCCTGAGTCTTTATGAGGGGAAAATAGATGGAGGAGCTCAGCCAGAGCACCACAATCTGGAGCTCTTATTCTGTCACCTCTGATATGTACAGATGATTTAACAGTCCAGCTTACAGTATCTGACCAGTGTTGACTACTTAAAGGTAGTTTTTTCGTTGTTGTTATGCTGATGTTTCTGTGCTATCTCTGATGGCTATTTGCAGAAACATATATTCACACACAAGGACAACAGTTAGTACTTTAGCACAAAGATATGTTCTCACTCAGTGGTAACACCAATAAATAATCTCATATGCACGCAGATGCTCACATATATACATACAGTACAGGTTTGTGGGATTTCTTCAGTCCCAGAGTGGGGGGTGTGTGGGATGGGGCATTGAGTTCAGGCAGTTCACTTGGAAAGGTCCAAGAGGTATTGTCTTAATCTATATCCTGTGGCCTGCCAAGGAAACTCTTGCCTTCACAAACTAGCCCTTACGTGTGTTTCTCTCTCAAACACCTGCTTAACTTCCTGTTTTTGGCTGCGGGTGTGTTACACATCGACTCGAGAGCGTGAGAAAGAAAGAATAACCTCAAGTCTTTCTGCTCTTGGTCGAGTTCGGTCAGGTAACCCTGTGTGACCCCTCTTGGTGACCTGTTGATAAGAAAGAGGGAGGAGGTCTTTTTTAGGATGGGGCGTTATCCTATAATGCTCTGTTAGAATGACTCCTTCAAGCTCCAAGGCTCCTGAATTCCTCAGAGGTGGGAGTGAAGAGTTTTGACTTTCAGATAGTCCTCCCAACTGAGCAGAAGATGTGATAACAGTCTGTGCTTCTGTGCTTGTCTCCCTTTTTCAGTGTCTCCGACTCATAACGTGACTCCTTTGGCACCACCTACCTGTGTAAACAGATTCATAAAATACATGAGTTTATGCACATCGTCTTTCAGATTTAGTGAATTTTAATAACATCTAAAATGGTAAATAGTGGTAGTAAATTGAATACAGGTGGGGAGGACAGGGCCAGCGTCTCACAAATATATAAGCTTGATTGATAATTGATTATGCTTTTAATTTTTAGAAGGTTTCTATAATGAGAACATTTAAACATAAAATTCATGTTCCACACATTCATATATATATATTGTAGCTACATGACGATCAGGGTGGCTCACTCTGGCTTTTTTTTTTGTCCTATTTCCTTTTGCATCTTGACCTTGGCCCAGGTGTGTCTCTTTTTAGAGTGAGATAATTGTTGCTGTGCCCCAGAGCATGTTGCCACATGCTCTGGGGCACAGCTCTGGGGCACAGCACAGAGAGTGCGCCTTTCTTTTGACTAAACAGTGTACTACAAAGTCAGAAGATCATGTTGATATGTGCTCTATGTAGGCATAAAAATTAAAAACACAGCACACCTGAATGTTCGAACTCTGTGGTGAGGGTAATTCAGAACACTTAAATAAATTTTGTGCTTTTATCAATTAATTATGATTGGCTGATCAGGGAATCATTTCAGCGCTGGCACTTTTGAATTCAGATACAAGAGAGGATCTTGTATATACACCCAGTGTGTATGGAAGATAGTCTAGTACAACTGTTCTGCCATGTAATGTTTACACTTATGATGCCTGTAATATTCCTTTATTTCTGACGGTGTTATAGATTTGTTAATTAAATTATATGTTTTAGCAATGAGGTTCTACTCTGACCCCCTCATGTATGTAAATAGGGAGAAGAAAAAAATTAAAACACATCTCAATTGTAGTCCAGCACAACACCAGCTCTAATTATGACCTACATAATAGGCATATAATTGAATTTACACATTTCCAACACTAGCAAAAATGGAACATTATTATTTGTCTTAGCACAAGTTCAAATTCATTCACGCCTCCCTTTAAAAGTGTGTTAATATCAGTTGATTGTTAAACTAAATTAAACTGCACACAAACAGTAAATACTGAGCAGGTGATTGCGACACATGCTGCTGTCCTGCACTTGTCATGCTTCCTGCTTCCTTTCAGCATTTGTTCCTCTTGTGAGTTGCGTCAGTTAGACTCTAATATGCGTGGGAAAAGGTTACAATCTGCATTGAGGGTTTGTGTCATACTGTGTGTGGGTTTATGAAAAAGAACAAGTGTATGGTTAAAAACTTTTAGTTTGACCAAAACAATAGCTGCCAAACTGCAGAGGAGGGAGGATGACACATCTCTCATTCTCTGCATGGCTGTCAACGGTGATGATTCATTCGAGGAGAGAGAGACGAGAGATAGCACAGCGCTGGTCCTGGATTCTATTTATGGTTTGTTTATCTATGTGCCTCTCAGTGGTTTCCTGCCCCCAACCTCTGCTGAAGATTCATACCAAATGAGAGAGATGTACCTGGCAGGCGGAAGTGCTTTAGCCCATTACTTTCACGTGATGCAGCGAGCCATATTTGGCAAGCATACAGACGTTTATTTCTCCCTTTCATACTTTCTCAGATAAAGCTGTAGACATATTTGTGCATCTCACACTCAAACACACAGAGCTGTTAGCCAGAATCACTGACAATCTCACCAAATGTGTCCCTCCAGCACTGCAGTGTCGCAACACTTTCCCCGAAATAGCCGCTCTTTCTTTCACAAATCTTCTTGCAAACACAGTAGCCTATGCATTCATCACTTTTGATGAAACTGGGCGTTAGCAACAAAAGTAAATCTTTCTTTTCCATATTATATTCCATGTAAGTTTTATCCAAACACCTTGACAGTGATAGATTGTGGGGCAATGCTTGGTGCTTTTAGAAGATATTTAGATATTTCTGATAAAGAATCATCATGAATATATTATGATAACCAAAATCACACACGATATCTATCATAAAAATGCTGAATGGAATGGCTCACCATATTAATAAGAATAATTGTTTGAGATTAATATGGCAAAATCACATACAAATAATCAAATTGATATTCAAGTGTGTTTTACTGTTCCACAGAAACAAAAGATTTAGCAGCTCCTTTTTTTAGTTTAATGTACACATTTCTAGTAATTAATTTGGACATTATGAATAAGAAAACATAATATCATCAAATTGTCATAATTATGGGTGGATGTAAAACTTATATTTTGTTAAATCATCAGCTATTTACTGGTTTAAATATTTTTTTTTTTTACACTTTTAGACCGAAAGCTCTGCTTGGGTTAAAATTATTTTGAACATTTGAAATTTTTGACTTCTTTTGTTAGATAAAATGTAGAAAAACATTTTAAAGTATAGTATCCAAAATCTGACATTTTGGTATTAAAACCTAAACTCAGAAATAATGTTATCATCAATCTACTTTAAATGTTGACATAACAGTATATTATACTGTTTTAAATATGTATGTATATTGATGTTTCCCAACTCTGTACATACATAAGTACAAAAGTGTGACTTGAGGCCTGAACTATGAATTGAATTCAAACTAAACTCAATGATGGTTTGAAATAGAGCCAGGCCTATACATCTGCTGATATAAGTTTATTGCACATCTGTCTCTTATTTACATCTGTACTGGTGTATATATGAGCCAATAAATGACAAGAAATGGCAAAGATGTATTTGATGTATTTTTAATAATAATCAGCTCCACTTCTCAGTAGGCCGTACTTTAGGTCTAGACACATTCTGTGGATATAAACAGCTTGTGGAAACATGTCTGCCCGGTAGTGGCAGGGGTCGAGTTGATAGATCAACCATGCTGCACAAGGAGCCTTGGGGGAGATGTAACAGCTAAAATTACCCTCTAATTTGGTGACAGTGTTATGAAAAGGGCTGATAACTGATGCAGGCTGGCTGCTGATGGGCCAGCTTTGGCGCAGCCTATTCGTAATCAACGGAGCCCTCTCCGGTTATGTAAGGGGCTCATCTCCAGCCCAGCCACCATATTAACACAGTGCTGCAGCTCTCCCACAGTCTTGACATTGAGCGTGTGTGTTTGTGTGTGTGTGTGTGTGTGTGTGTGTGTGTGTGTGTGTGTGTGTGTGTGTGTGTGTGTGTGTGTGTGTGTGTGTGTGTGTGTTTACACATAACTCTGGATCCTCTCCCTGCAGAGGAATTATTACACTAATGAAATCATGGCAGGCATTTGACCTCGTCATCACAAGCAAGAGGAAGAAGAGAGCTGACCACTGTCTCAGCAGCAAATTCCTCATACCATTAAACACACACAGAGCTGCACACACAGAATAAAGTCACACACACACACACATCCTAGAACATTCTCACCCTTAGACAACTCCCCATCATGTACTCGGCACCACCCTTTACATCTCAGTGGACACACAAACATACAGATAACAAACAGAATTGAGCCACTAAAAGCATTTTTTAAAAAAAAGTGTATACTAAGTCATGCTAGATTTATCTTGGACTGATTAAAATAACTCAAAAAGAAACACACACAGCTCCACACGAAAGAACATTCCTATCATCTCACACTCCCACCATGTTTCCTTCATCACACATACACACACACACACACACACACACACACACACACACACACACACACACACCTTTGCTGATTGCATTGACCATGTTCTGAATGATTTATCTATCTATCTGTCTGTATGTCTGTTTTTTATGTGAGCAGTCTGCTGGACTGGACAGATCAGAGTCTTTATGTCCCTACACCACATACCAGCAGTATGTGAGGTATGCCAGCTATGTTGAGATGTGTATCCACAATCATGCCCCAGCTGGTAAAAAAGGATCACCACATCTCTCCTCGAACCTATGTGCGATATTATGTTGTTATTGTCATTACGTAACGTGTTATGACCTTAGCGTGATCTGAAGATAAATCCCCAGATTTAATGTATGTTTGCTGGCTGCAGCTTCTCTCTGAAAAATCGTGGCAGTGATTCAGTGAAATGTTGTGAATGATACAATACATATATATGTATATATACAGGATGATTTGCTTCTGTGTCATATTTTAGTATGTGTGGTACTGTATAAATGCAGATGACACAGCTTGTTTGTTATGTTCCTGGTGTTTTATATTTTTTTGTAAAAGACATTAAAAAACTTTAAAATGCTTTTGGGCCTTTGTTACATCATTTTCTCAATAAAGGAATGCATTTCACGCACACATAACACACAGTAACATCATTTAAATGCCAAGATTTAAATATTTTTCCCCCCATGATTCAGATCCAGATGTTTGTTTTTAATTCTTATATATATACAATCAAGCCATCAAGCTGTGATCACATGCGGTTATTCCACAAGCCACTATGTGATGGCGGTTTGATGTTTTTGTTTTTTGCATGGGCAGAAAGTGCTTACTGAGTGTGTGGGGAGGTGTTGTTTTAATAATTCAGCCCGCTGTCATTCACGGCAGACATCGGCCATTTTGCCTCGCAATTCATTACAGCCAAGTGCTCTTTGTTCTCGTCTGTGTGGCTCCCACAGCAACATGGCAGGGCTGCACACTGGCAGAAAAATAAAAGCAATAACCATTGTCTTTCTGCCTGAGACAGACCTCATAGAAGATTCATGAAGGTGAATGTTCAGCAAAATGTCCAGCTCTTCAATAACAATGGCTTTATTGATTAAGTCAGTTGATGGTTCTTTTAAGGAGGCTGTCTCAGCATTGTTGTTGTGTACTCAGGGGAGACTGTGAGATAGAGACGAGGTGGCCAAAATATTTGGACCGTGTGTGATGGAGCGGCTTTAGCAGGTGGGAGGGGTGTGCATTCGGAGCAGCAGTTATGCAATCGCAGCATGGTGTACCCAGCACTCTCACTGCAGCGACAATGTATGGCCAATATGGAGATGCCTCAGTGCTGCTGACAGCTACAGAACAGGCCGTTCCTGCCCTGTCCCTATCACCCCCCACCCCTCTTCCTCCTCCTCCTGCCCCCTCTGTCTGTCTGTGCAGAGGTCTGTGAAATGTCATAACCGCTGGAGACATGACACCCTGAAGAGACCATCTACACCCAAACTCACACATCATCATGGTCTATTCATGGATTCTAATCATTGTTTGTGGTCAATGCAAATAAGCAGGCGTGCAGGTGTGTGCACACATGTGTGTCTTCATTCATGCATCCGTGTGTGTGTGTGTGTGTGTGTGTGTGCGTCTGCAAAATGAACGGCCATGATGCAACAACCATGTAAATCCCAGCCTAACGTAACAAAGCAAAAAGGCAAAGACCACCTCGGTGCATTTCATTCTGGCACAGAGAGAGCTAGAAAGAAAAGAACATTAGCACGAAACCCGCATACAGGAGCCACACCTCACAGATCAGAACCTACAGAACATATAGGTAAAAAATATGAGGATTTACATGTATCATCTCTATGAAAGAGATGCAAAGCCTTTCTCTCACCCTCACCTGTCTGCCTACGCACTTCTCTTGTTCCAGTCCTTTCTCACCTCCTCACTCCTGTTCCAGTTGATGCCGTCGACGTTGTTGTTGATGCTGCTTCTGTGAAGATAAACTGAGCCGCTCAGTCTCTTTGTTCAAGGGATGTTCTCACCAGAGGGAGGATGCTCTCTCCTGTCCATTTGATTCCAGCAGGACAAGCAACCTGGCAGCAGTGCGGGGAGGAAAACATGGAGGAGATGTAAGATGGAGGAAGCCGTTACAAGGTGGATGCGTCGTGTCTCCAGCTGCTTTCGTCGAGCTCCGCATCCCTCATTCCTCTTCTCCTCTCCTCTCTGGTACCTTTTGTCCTTCACTCTCCCAACGATGCTCCTTCTCCTCTGAGCTGTGGCTGAGCATCTCCCGCTGGCCTCTCTTTCTCCATTCCTCTTCCTAAGCCTCTCAAATAATTCAGCTGATTCTATGCAGTGACCTGAGCATCTGTGCTGTTTTTCTGAATGTACACCGCCTTCTCTTCCTTTCTGTGCGTCTACTGTCTCGTCTTCTGGTCTTCAGGTAAACCTTCTCTTCTCCGTCTTTCCCTCTCCTCTGCTGTTATCTCTCCTCTTGTCTCAGCTGCTGTTCATTCCTCCTCTTTCTCCTTCTCCGTCTGCTCCAGTCAGTGTGCTTCACAGTCACACATGCGCAGTATTTTCACACATACATGCACACTCACACACTCTCCCTCTCTGTCTCTGTGCCTCTGGCTCCCTCCTTATGCATGGGGCTTGTTTTGCCTGCCGACCCCCTTTCTCTCTCTCTCTCTCTCTCTCTCTCTCTCTCTCTCTCTCTTCTCTCTCACACACACTCCCTCTCTTTCTCTCTCGTTGCTCTCGCTCGCTGCAGCGCTCACTGCAGTGCCTCTGCAGGCAGGATCACGTTTTCTAGTTGCCAGAGAAAATAATTCAGCCAATGAGGAACGTTGACAGTGCTGCCCCCCCTCCCCCTGTCTAAACACACATATGCATAGGGCACACACACATAAATGCACATGCTCATTTATACACAAACATGCACACAGCCTTCTGAGAAGGCTTTGCACCGAGAGCCATGAATCACTCTGTATATGCAATATTAATACACACACACACACACACACGCGCACACACATACATATGGTTAAATACACTAGCCAGACGCACAGGAAATACAGGAAGCTGGTGCAAATAGATCTAATCTAGGCAGTGCTGTAGATCTGAGAAGGCAAAACAAAAGCATAAATTCACTCAGAAATTAATTTCCTATCAGGCTGCTGACTGAAAGTTTTGGAAAAACAGATTATTATTAACAGACTATCATTTTCAACATTTATCTCGTTCATGTCTGCACAAACATATTCAATCAAGCACAGCCTTGACAATGTTAACAACATAATATAGAGATGTCATATGTATTCATTGTTCCTTGAGACATTGAATCCTAAAAAAAGAAAAAGATAAAAGACCAGACTGTGTAAATTAGACACAGTTGTTCTATAAATTCACCCAGAAACTTGTAGGCCGCATCCTAAGCTCCCGCCACAGATCTGCACAGTGATGTTGCATAACGAGGATTTTAATACGTTTTGTATCTGCTCAAGCCTTCCCACTGACCAATATATAATCCTCAGCTCAAATTGGGTAAAAACATGATGTGAATTTTCAATCAGTGTAAGAGGGTTATGCTTACATAATGCAGAGAATCGAATGCATCATGTAATGAGAAGCAATGGAGTAATAAATTGGCACATCTGAACACTAAATAGCACTTATTTGAAGGAGTTTTAGCAGTGACTGTATAATCTTCTCAGATCACCAGAAGTCAGTTGTTTGGGGAAGATTCACAGTGTGTGCTCAACACATCATGATGCAACATCAATTCCTCAAACTGTTCTGTTGTACTCTGCTATATCTCTCATTTCATCTATCAAGTACCCCTTTTTAGGCAACTGGTGTGCATGTCGTGTTCAAAATCATGTTGTCAAAGATTGTATTGGGGAATATGTAATTAGGCTACATAGCAATGTGTGACAGTAATGTTTTTATAGTATCGAGTACTATAAGGCACTACAACAACACTTCACTTTAATCCCTGTGTTGAGCATTTATAACATCTGAAAAAATTGTTTATTCCACACTATAATGTAAATGTAAGGATAAAGTAATTAAGTTTATAAATGCGTCAATATCTGGATAGAACTCATCCTGTGGACACCAATAAGTTGAAGCTGGTGTATAAACAGGATAATGAATGACAATTGTAGCAGTTGTAACAATATGAAATGTTCTATTTATAATTAGTTTTCTAATAATTGCTGACAAATACTGTACATCAATAATCATTCAAAAATGTGCCTAGAGCTGCATACATCTACATTATTAGATGTTTGTATCCTGCATATAATTGCTAAATGGGGTATGTAAAGTTTTATCGGGATTACAATTTACTACTTATAGTTGCGAATCCCTGTAACGCTGCGTTACTTCCACATTTATATTCAGCTTTGCAGTCTTGCCTGGAGCTTGATGGAGGGTGGATGTCAGTTTCATCTCTTTGGGCTCAGTGAACAGAGATGTAGGCCTATAAGATGTATCAGTGGACAGAGAGTGTGGGAAGGTGACTAGCCTCTGCAAAAGAGGAGGAACACACACACTCGATAAGTCCAACATTGTCTTAATTACATGGCGTGAATCACCTGGTTTTGTACAGGGTTGGAGGGTGTGTGAACCCAGTGGCTTCATCATGAGGACAGGACTTCTGGAGAGGCACATGCAGCGAGGGCTAATGCTAAGCTAGTACCTCCAACTGTAATGTTCGGCTGGCTGCTTGTTAAACTGCAATGTCCTGTTCTCTATTTCAACATGTGTGAAGTACGAAAGGGCCCTGCGATGGATTGGAGACCTGTCCAGGGTGTTCCCCTCCTTTTGCCCGATGGCAGCTGGCAATGGCCCCAGCCCCCCGTGACCCTGTACGCAGGATAAGTGGTTGACGATGAATGGATGAAGTACAAAAGATGCAACTTGTGGTTTTGGAGGCTTTGGGGTTGTTTTGTTGTATTTACCATGTGCAATTAATCTAATTTAATCTTTTTTACAAATGCAAAAAAAAACCCTTAACCATCAGTTTATTGTCACTGCACATGAGTTATAGGAACATGACATAAACCTGGATATACAGCTAGAATATTTCAGTATATTAGGCATATCAAAAAATACACTGTAGCTCACAGCCATGACTGCTGATATCCCAAACCCCACAGATCTGATCTGGGGACAGTGAATGGACTCTAAGGAGCAAATACTTTATGTCTTCACAACAATTAGAAATATGCTAATTCACATAGAAAGTCTACATGAACATTTGAATAATGCTTAAATAACTACAGACACTTCATTACTTTTATTTTTAAATAGACAAGAAATTGTCAAAATCCATACTGACACTCAGAAAGATGCAGTGAGCAGAGTACATCTCAGCTTCTCAAAAGGAGTGAGCCCACTGCTGCACAAATGCAGTAAGTACACTGTGTGACATAATAGTGACTATCATTTCTGGACAATCAGACTTGAGGTGTGATTGCTGAGATGTCACATTAAAGCTGCAGCCTAAATAGCTTCTTCATTAGAAGGGCTTAAGCCAGTGTCCTGGATGGAGTAATGTAGCATCTTGCCCTATGTAATGAGGCTCTTGTGCCATTAGGAGGAAACTGGTTTTCAGCGATCACATGTAAGGTCACTATCATGGTATCATGCACGACACTTTCATGAAAAATCATTATCTTTATAATTAATTAGATATAAATATGTCAGAGGTGGATGTTTAGGCTAACAAAACCTTTAAATTTTCATTATTTATTCTTGGATGAGGTGTGTATTCATGTCCATCATATAATTATAGGACTCAGCTCAGGGCAGGATAACACATAAGAAAAAATATAAATGTGCTGTACATTTACAGATAATTTTTGTAATTTTAAATACAGGCCCAATTGTTTTGTCAAAATGACTACTAGGTACAAAAGTTTTAAAATCCTTGCAGAAGATTGCTTCAGCCAGCAGCTTCAACCAACTGTAGTGGCTGCAAAGTATTCCTTTGGAGTAACCACTTCTTTTGGCCACCGACAGGCTCAGACTGTTACATGCGGTGTCTGACAATATCATGGAAAGGATCCCTTGTTTTTAACCAGAATTAGAAGTCTTGCTCAAGGACAGTTCTCACTCTGAAATTTTGTGAGAGGCAAGTTGTTGCAGGAATCACTGTTGGAAACAAGGGAGTTTGTATACATAGAGGAACTGCAAGCAAGACATAATTTCCTAATATTACTTCAACACAACAAACTCCTCTCTCCAACTCTGACTGTGCATTTAGACCAAACGCAAATTTAATCTTCAAGTTGCTTTTCTCGTGTGAGTTTTCTCTTCTCAACCGCTCCCCGAGACTTTGTCCCTCCTTTCTGCCTGGTCCTCTCCAAACATGCTAAAGCGGCCGATGATGTCGATGACAATCTCAATACTGAAAGCCTATCCTGTCACGCGACTTTGTTGCTCGAGTTGTGTGTTACCGCGTGTTACCCATAGGGATCCTTTTCATAATATTGTCAGACACTTGGTATAACATTCTTAGCCTGTCTGTGGCAAAATTAAGCACTTCTTGTGGACATCATTTTGATGGGCCCCATTTGCCCCAAATTTTAAAAGGACATTCTGCTGAGACACTTGTGCTTCTTAATGGTTCTTTGTTGTATTTTGCTCCTTCATAGAAATGCTTTGGATGCAGCAGCGTAACACAATTGTGATTGGCCCCGGTGCAAATATTTTTCTTGTGCCTCCCACCTGTCGCCCCAAGCACTCTTGTTTACACTCAGGCAGACAGACACACAACGACTCCACACAATTGCAAACCTGCAGCCTTTGATATGCTACACGCCGGACAGCAGCCAAAGTGCCAGATCTATCAACGCATATCTAAAAGCCTGCCCTGGACTCAAACAAACACAGCCTGCTCTTTCCGACTATCAAACAATTGAAATAGCTTTAGCAAGCCCACAGTACCAAATCAACAGAAAGTAGCTTACACGGTATGTCAGTAGCTACAGAACAAATAGCAATCAAGAAAAGCACAGCAATTCATTATGGGCCTACACAGAATGAATGAATGGATCTGTCCATCGTTGGCCCCAGTGCTGCACTATTGGTACTTAACACCACTGTTTGGATGTCATATTTTGAAAAATGTTACATGTTGAAAACTACCATCTCAAATGGCTACTGTGAGTGAGACAGCTCAAGTTCTTTTTCAGACTGGGTTTAACAGCTAGAGTCTGCTTAGACAGCAGCCTGGGTTAACAAAGCCTAGCAAGTACATGAGAAAAACATTTAAAAAATATTTTCATTCTTCTTCAAACAATGACCAACTGCTGCATTAGGTTATTTATCACAAACGACTCACTCTTTGCAATTTTCAAAGAATTCAAAACATGTCTCTTCATTACTCATCACTGTGGGTAAAAGTGGCTGACAGATGGCATTTGGGCTAGAAAATGTGTCTTTTCACTGTTGAGAGTGAGAAAAGCCTCCATTTGGACCTTTGACCGTGGTTCGTTATATCTAGTCACCACGCGGGCCAGCAGAATCACTGTCAAACGTATGATTCAAGCAGACATAAAGTAATATGCAGCTGGTGGATAATTAAGCAGGGATAAAAGAAATAAAACTCCAGAGAACAAAATATTCAAGTCCAAGGCTGAACTCATAAATCATTCAACAGCAGCGCACATATTCAAGGCCTGCATTACTGCTAAGTGTAGGACATTAACCACAGAGTTGGTGATAAGAGCTAGATTATAAATGTGGAATGACTCACAAGACTTATGGTAAATATGTTAAAAGGGATTATGGGTTTCTCATTAAGCATTTGGTTAGTACATTAAAGATATAATTAACCTCAGTATGAGCAGATTTGACCAGAAATTAAATATATGATAAAAACAAACAACAAACCAGTTACAGCAGAAACAATGCTGAACCACCAGAGGGAAGCAAAGAGAGTCAGACTGTGCTCTGTGTAATTCACAACTTTCTTCACTGAAATGTTTTTATTCATTAACACCTAAAACAACATACAAAAAGGTGTATAGATTTAAGAAGTGACAGCGTTCATGGACTTTGAGCACAGAAAAACAAGGCCTAGGTAGAATGAGGTAGCAAATACAGTAATTACCAGGAATTTAAAAATCTTCTATCTTGTCCTCAGATACCCACATCTTTAATGTATTACAAGTAAGTTTCTGTTTATCCCTCCTTTGCAATTAAAAAACATAAAAATGAACCTGGGTCAATTCACTTTCTCGTCCGTTACATGCAAACTTGAAAGTCAATTTCAGGTGAAGACGAGCATGAGTCACCCTGCAGCTCCATTCATGAACTGCTCTAACGTTCTCATTATGCTTAAAATCACAAAGGCAACATTAAAGACAAGGAAGAAAGCTGTGAGCGAACACTGGAAGACCTACATCTGTGCGGGGGGGGGGTGTTTCAGCATAATGTTATTATTATGCAATATTTAATTTATTATAAATTCAGCTGCCAAAAGGCAAAGTTAGCAGAAATTAAAGATTATATACAACCTGTGTACAGTTATGATATGTTTTTAGAGTTTTAGACGGGCATCTACTTTACAAAAATATACCTTATGTCCTGGAGGAGTTCAGTAGCCAAATACGACACATATTGCGACATAGTACTAATAATACACTATAGAATGGTGTACAAGTTCATTATCTTATAATAAAGGATGGGGGACTACTGAACAGTTCATGTGATCATAAATTAAATTCATAAAAAAATCCTGGCATTTTAATATAAATTACAGTATCCGAGTGCAATTGAGGTGATGCGAGTTTCTTTAAGCGAAAAAACCATGACAGAAAACAGCCACACACAAAAGGATGATGGCGTTGCCGTTCACAACGTTCCTCCATAGAGGCACCTCCGTGGTGTCTGTGAGCTTCTTCTGCAGCTCTGCCTGCTCCTCTGCACTCAGCTTGGGGGCTTTTTTATGCTCCAGGCCGCAGAAGCACATCACTGCCTTCTTGCACAAGCCTGGCTCCTCCTCGGGTTCTGTGAAGGAAGAGACAAAGGCGATGAAGAAAATCTGCTTGTGTGCGTTAACATGCAGGAATGCATTTATATTATGACACTATACGTCTGCTGATTACCTTCTACATCCATATAGTTGGAATCTCTGTTTTCAACCCAATCATCCTGTTCAAGGTCCACCCTTTCCTCAGTACAGTTCCTTAGGCCCCAGCACAGCCTATACAACTAGACAAACGACAAAACACATGGGTTAAAAGTAATTATTTATAAAGTTGGCCATTGCGGTGTCTTCCACTGAGTGAGTCATGTTTGGGACATTAATGATTTATCCAGCCTTATCTCACAGTGGTCACGTACATGCTTGTCGTCGATGGGTTTGGTCATGAGAGAGACTGTCAGGATGATGATACAGGAGATAACAAACAGGATAATGGAGAAGTAGAGGTAGTGGACCCCACATATGATGGTGGGACAGTTACTGGGGTTAACACAGCTGCCAGTCCCAAAAGCAAACTCAGCAATCATCCTGGAGAGGCCAATACACAGGCCGATTGTGAGGCCATAAAAAGCACCCTGAGGAAAGAAACAGGAAAATAAGTAATAGGAACACTAGCATGGCAACATTACCACAGTGACAATGCTAATATGTGTAACATTGTGATGTTTACTATGTTCGCCATCTTAGTGTAGTCTATGTGTTAGAGTGAAAATTTGCTAATTAGCAATACACATAAAGTGCAGTTGAGTCTGAACCAAATTTCATGGCAATCCATCCAATATCCAAAAGAAGGTTAAAGTCAAGGGCAACTGGACTTGGTTGAAGATACTAGAAGACGTTTCATCCCTCTTATATTTCAGTCTGGACCAAAGTGGTGGACAGACCAACCGACCAAACGTAAAAAAAGGAAACTGTATCCATTCTTGCAAAATATGGTAAGAAGGTTGTACTTAATGCTATGCTCTTGAGGATGCATCCCAAATAATTCCAAATGGCATGTAATGGATTCTGTTGGTGCCACAGTACCACCACAAGAGTAAATGGAGTGGCATCCAGCAGACGCATGAGATATGAAATATACATTTACATTTACATTACATTTACTCATTTGATGTTTTTATCCAAAGCGACTTACATTTGAGGAACAACATACAAGCATCAACAGAGCATCAACTACAGATCTACAACTACAAATATACATAATGCAGATTGCAAAACAAAGTCATGGGAATATGATTAACGAGAAACCAGGGCAGGAGGAAGCTGGAGAGATGAGCTAAGACAGTGATAACAGCAGCGTGAGTGAGAGTGAGTTTGTCGGATTATAAAACCCTCATCACTGACCATTTTGAATGTGACTGGTGATTGTATGAATCTGTTGATAACCATCACTGATCAGCTGATGGCGTGCATGACTTCAGGGTTTTGCCTAAGCTAATGTGACGATCATGAGAGTAAGATAGGGGTCAACAGGGGGTCCAAGTCTTTAGAGCCCAGCCCTACCTTTTCAGATCACATAACATATGTCCATGCTATTCAACAGCTTTATTGTTAAAATACATCCAGTTAGACAATAAAATAAAGCAGTGAAAAGAAATGTTACCAATGACATTTCAGCAGTATTTACTTCAGATATTTATAACGAACTGCATTTTACCTCACAAAAAAGTTAACTTCACCATTTAATCTATGCTAGTGGCATTGCTTTAGGGATTGCAATGATACAATGTCTGTTGGTCTGTCAGCTGGTCCACCACTTTGGTCCAAATGGAAATTGGCATGAAATTTGGCACAGACATTCATGTCCCCCTCAGGATAAAGTGTAATCAGTTTGGAAATCCCCAGACTTTTCAACTAGCGTCATCAGGTCAAAATTCCATATTGTCCAGAAATTACTTTGGTTCAGCCTCAACTGCACTTTGTGTTTTGTGCTAATAAGCACATTTTAGCATGCTATCATGATTATCTAAGATGGTTAACACAGTAAATGTTATACCTGTTAAACATCAGTATGTCATTGTGAGCCTGATGTAGTACGTAGAAGTACGTTAACTCATTTATGGCTGTAGACTCTTACACTTGTTTATATGAAAAGCGCGGTAGAGTGCACTTCACATTTAAAAGGGCCATGTTTAGTTTTCAGTGGCCTCTAACAGTGACGTTTCAGATTGCAACCACTATGTTCCCGTGTGTCCTCCTGCATGTGTTTGAACTCATGAGAAAGCACTTAGACATAATACACAGGATAGTAATCCAAAACAAAGTGGAGGTCTCTCCATGAACGCCTTCACAATGTTGACCGTGTTTTTGCCTGATCACCTGTAGCAGTTTTTTTATCATTATGTGGAGTTTGTGCTAGGGTCTGTGTTATGCCGGGAGCCGGTCATTGTTTGGTGTTAGCAGACTCCATTTCGTTAGCTGCAGCGTTGTCGCTGTGTGTTTGGTTCAGAATCAGAAGGCAAGAGGCTCAGGAGCGCACATGCAGAAAATCCAACCCGATTTCGAAGAATCGTACATGGTACAAAAGGGCATGTTTACAATCCGTTCACAAATAGGCAATAAAAAAGTGATTAGCTGATAAGTGATTTCATTTAAAACTACACCCTTTAAATGTAGAGATTATTCAAGAGGAAACTTACAGGCTCATTGACACGTTTGCAGAAGATGGCAAGCATGAAGACAGCTGCAATGGGTGGTGTGAGGTAGCTGGTGATGGACTGGATGTAATCAAAGAGCTGACCGCTCTGGGCTGACTGCACCACAGGGATCCATGCTATGCTCACACCAATCAGGATCAAGATAAACACTCTATACACATTACAAACACACACATGTGGAGATAGTGGGAGTGAGGCACAAATGAATTCTCATAATCGGATATCATATCAAACAGAACCCCAAACATGGGTTTTACCTGCCAGCAATCATGAGTTCTTTCTCACTGGCGGAGCGGCGAACCTTAGTGTAGATGTCCATGGTGAACAGAGTACTGGCACTGTTGAAGATAGAGGTAAGTGAGCTCATCAGAGAAGCCAGCATCACGGACAGCATAAGACCACGCAGACCTGAAATAGATAGAATTACAGATTTAAATGGGGGAAGATACCTTGAAGATAAGGGCTATTGTTTGCATTCTCAGCTCATAAGGTCTTTAGCCACCCACCATTGGGCATGAGATCCACAACCAGTTTGGGATAAGCGATGTTGGTGCAGCCCACACTGGCGCCACAGTATTCCTGACATTTTACTGGGTCCACACATGCCACCACATCTAAAATAAAATGACTAATATCAGCAGGATATTAAGAATATTTAAACCCACCACTATGTCTGCGGTAAGATGTGCACAAGCTACAACAGTACTTTCAGCCAGTGAGCTACAACACACTCACCAGGATAGAGTATCCTGCTGATCATGCCGGGAAAAACCATGAGGAACATTGGCAACAGCTTCAGGTAGCCACACAAGATACAGCCTGCCTTAACGTGAGATAAATTTTTGGCGGAGAGGCAGCGCTGGACAATCACCTACAGAAAAGTAATAGATATAAAAAGATCAGTAGTGCCATGATAAAATCAACGGTTCTCTCCATTTCAAGGTCAACTCGAAACATTTCTTAGTATCAGAATAAATATTTGAGTAAATGCAAAACTTAAGCCAAAGAAGCCAATTTCAAGTGTTCTGCTGTGCTAACAGAACAGGGATAAATTGGTTAAACAGAATTTGTTTATATGTGTGTTGGATGTCAGCACTGGAATAGGTATCTCATTCTTCCCTAAGGTCCAGCATTAGACTGACTGTTAATCTTATCTTAGTCACTGTCCTATTACAGCACGCCACCTCAGAGCGCTTGAGCGAGTCTTGCAAAAATAGGCAAGATAAAGGCGCATAAATGTGTGTACAAATGTGTGGATCAATTGAATGAGTCTGTGTGTGTCTTTATGACCTTGGATTGTTGCTAGTCTTTTCTAATAGCTGCCGTTGAGTCAGCACAAGTAATGTCACAATCACAGTGGTCATGCCCGGAAGTGCCATTTGCTTGACTGACCTGATCAGTGCACCAGTACCAAGTGGCCTGAATGGTGAGTCCAAACACAAGGCCAGGCCATGGCAGGTCTCCTGTAATCGCGTTTCTAAAGATATGAAAGGAGTCTGGGCGAGGCTTGTAGCAGCTTGAACTGATGTTTGCCGTCACAGAAGGGACGGCCTCCATGTAGAGCTTCTCTAAGTTTTCATAACCTCCCACCTCAATGAAAGCTGAGGATATGAGTGCAAGTTAGACTAAATTACTTTAGTCTTTTTTACTCTTCGACAATTTGATGTCACAATCAGGATTTGTCTTGTCACAATAACTCATAAAAAAGCAAATGAGTATATGGATAAAGAAGGAAAATACCATATTACCAAAGGCCATTAGGATGAATGATCCAACAAGCATAATGATGGTCTGTAACGTGTCTGTGTAGATCACTGCAGCCAATCCACCTGCGATACAATATGTCATGTTATCAATCTACGCATATTTATCCAAAATTAACACATTTTTCATCACTAATGCACATAACTGAACTTTTTGAAGAGAATTAGCTCAAATAAGTAACTTTGTACATGATCCAATTCATCACGCCCAATCTGGGTATTCAGTGTTTAGCTGTGTTATGTAAGGGCTCTTTCACTGCTCATCCTGTAAAACTTCACATGTGGACGCATTATTACAAAACAGCAACAGAAGGCCATTTCCTGCTTATCGCAGTTTCATGGGCAATTTACCACAATAACACACCATAGATAAACTATCCAGGAAGAGAGAGAGTATGTGTGCATGTGTCTACATGTCTACATGTTTCCTTGAGAAGACTTCGACCCCCCGGTTGTTGTGCCATTCAAAAATAGATAAGACTTTTATGATTGATCTGTGAGTTCAGTGTAAACGGAGGTGAATGTATCTTGAGGGGACAGACCTGTGACAGTGTACAGTGCAGTAATCAATAGTAGCATGACAACAGCAAGGTAGATATTCAGCCCGAGAGCCTGGTTGATAAAAATGGCCCCAGAGAACATGTCTGCCTGAGTGGAGAGGAGAGGAAAAAAACCATCATTTCAGTCAATAATGTACAATACTGGTGCAATGTTGATCACTGAGGGTTAAGATATGGTGTCACAGTGACTTACTGAGATCTTGGTGAAAACATACAGGCAGAGTGACAGCACAGAGAGATAGATGCGAATACGCTGTCCTCCAAATCTCTTCTTCAGGTACTCTGGCATTGTAACCACCTAAAAACATCCATATTAAATGAGATTACTTTATTTGTGTATGTTTTAATTACTTTACTCCGGGGTTTCTAGAAAAGTATCTATTTATTGCATCTTGAATGCAATAAATAATAAAAGGATAGGATAGGTTAAATAATTATATAAAAAGAGTAAGAGGTTTTGTATGTCCAACATGTGGCCTGTGTGGTTTGTTTACCCCAGCTTTTATGTAGATGGGAACAAAGAGCCATCCCAGAATGACGACCACTATAAGAGCCTGAAACACACAAAAACACAAAGACAAAACTAACACGTAATCTACGCCACCATTTACTCAAAATGTCCCTTTAAAGATAGATTCCTATAACTATAATCTATTGACTTATAAGCTCACCTGCCAGAGATAACTGATCTTATCTGTGTGACAGGTTAGAAACACATTTATGTGAGAAGTAATAATGGTATAATTGGCACATCAGACACAGATTAATGTACTTACATTCCATTCAAATCCACCAATGGCTAGTCCTGCAGCTGCAGCGGTGCCAGAAATTCCTACAAAGTGGCCACTGCCAATGTTGCTGGCAAAGAGAGATGCTCCGATCTGAGGAGTGCATAGTGTATTTATTTATAAATAATATGCATGCCTAATTTCTAAAACCTTCACAGCTTTTTTTTTGGAATGCATTTGATAACAAGAAAGGCAGTGAACAGATTCCAACTTTTCAGCTGATTATGGTCTTTTATGGTATGTCAATATAATAACTAAGTATGAGATGATTTACACACCTAATTACTCTAATAAAACAAATTTTACACAAAGTGGCTGGGGCCTAGGACTGGTGGGGGGGGGGGGGGGCTGAGCATACAGGGCCTTCTAGAGAATGCCTATTAGCACAAAATAAAAACTTCAGCATGTCAGCATGTCCGCATGTCCATAATGTCCCTTATTGCTGTAAGATTGGAAGATTAAGACAGAGCTTAATTTCAATAAGCATGAAAGTGACTCTCTGTCTTATTCTGAGCAATACGATACCCACCGGCCACCACACCATACTCCTGCCTGCAAGGAAGAAGCCACCGACAGTGGATCGGTTGGTGCGGATCATAGCCTGCAACAAGAGAAAGGCACACTTCAGAAAATCCATAAATGCATTCATACAAACGACTCACACACCTTTTCAGCAGCCACTGTGTATTTGTTAATGATTACATTTAATTTATATACACAGCTGCTACAAGAGTGATAAAAAGAGAAAAATAAAACCACAAAATCACTGCATGCAACACAACAATATCCCAGTAACATTACTGGTCATAAATTAATCCAAGCTATAAAACGACGTGATGTGAACCAGGTTGTTGAGAAAGATGCTGTGATTACACAATATCAATCAACTCAATTACATTTCATTTAAGTGCACAAAAATTTTTATTATTTTCACTTCTCCAACATGTAAATCTTTACTACGTTTTTTTTTCATGGCTCAGTGCAGACAGAATTTCTTTAAACTTCTTAGATTAAAGAAAACAAAGTATTTAAGTAATGGTCAGCTGAAAGACTGAATAACTCACCCATACTCCGACAGCCAATACAACCAAAAAGTAAATCACAATAACGGAGATATCTGCTGCATTGTTAAGAGCAACAGTGGCATTGTTGTTCCTTGCATGGCTCCTTAAAGAGGATCCAATATAATCAGAAGACATTTTGCTGAGAGGGTTACCAGACAGCTGTTGGTGGAGTCACTCCTTTTTGAGAAGCACCTGCACAGATACTTATGTACCTGAGTGGAGGTGTGTGTGAAAGAGTGTGTGTGTGTGTGTGTGTGTGTGTGTGTGTGTGTGTGTGTGTGTGTGTGTGTGTGTGTGTGTGTGTGTGTGTGTGTGTGTGTGTGTGTGAAAGAGTGTGGGAAATATGGGAGTGTGGGAAGGGGAGAAAACAGAGTGAGTGTGTTTATCTAATAAATTACCAAATATTGTGTTTGGTGTTGTGTTTGAAAGTGAATCTGGATGCGCAAATGAACCTTGCTGATACATGACTGTGGGTGAGAAAATCAATGTGTTAAAATATGTAACCTTTTAGCAAATAATGTTGTTAATGATCAACCAACAAGGAAATACTCCAAGTAAAGAAGCAGGTGTTCCTTTTAAAAAATGAATTACAGAAAAACCCCTTCACTGCAGTTAAAGTCCACTCAATTCAATTTCATCAATTCAATTCCAAAATTTTCCAAAACTAAAGTAGTTTGTTATAACAAAAAAAAAAGGTTGTATCAAATGGTGTAAAAATTAAGGTATTTTTAAATACTATTTTTCAAACACAACTGAGTAGCTGCCTCTGCATTGGAATAACATTAGGTTTCTATATGTTAACCCTATAAAAGCTTTTGCCCTCTCGTTGTCCCCTCACATTGACTCTGACACATCTGTCTGTAAGTAAAAACAGGATATCGAGTGTCAGAGGACATTTTTTGTCCATTTACACAGCGTTCAACAGCAGTGTAATCCAGGAAGACCTCTAAATAGGTTTACCAAGGTTTTCTTTGGTTGTTTTTGGTTGTTCAAAGTTTTACTGGGAAACTAAAAATAAAAGGCACTTAAGCATGACTTCCCCCACCCACAGTGCACATGTTTCTTTTTATGCACAAGTGTTTATTTGTGTGTTAATTATTAGTCTAAAAGCAAATGTTTGAAGGAGGTCACAACAGAGACTGAAATATAGATGATCATCAGTTGCTACAGTTGCCATCATGTTATACTCCTGTAAAACAAACGAGAAAAAGAAAGTACTTTGATAAACCACTAGGTGTCGCTACAGGGTAGTGAAACTAATCTGAGACTCGGGTATGAGCTCATACAAATGAGGGACAGTTAAGGGTATAGTATTCACCTTGTTTGTTTGTTCCCAATGGTGGAAATTAACTGAGTAAATTTACTACTTTACAGCTTTGATATACTTTTCACTTTACCTGAGTATTTCCATTTTATGCTACTTTATAATTCAACTACATTAAATTTGCAGATTCAAACAAATAACACAATATAATCAACAAATAAATAATGAGTTATTAGTATAGTAGTAAATAAATAAATTTAAATTAATTCACACACCAAAGCATCAATGATTATAATACAATATAACACATCACATATAGGCTTCATATACAATACATTATTCTGAAATGAGTCAGTGTAGTATTTTTCCTTTTGTAAGTATATTTTGATGTTAATACTTGGTGTGGCTACTTTTACTTTAGTAAAAAAAAAACTGAGTACTTCTTTCATGACAGTTTGTTCCTCACTCTTATTTTGCAATAATTTTGCCTCACGTCCAAAAGACAAAGCATTCATAGTGTCAAAGCTCCTACTGTATGCACATAGTCCACCCACCACGTGTTTTCACTTATGTTTCCTTATTAGACCTCTTCTCAAGAAGTGGACAGACTGATTATCTAGTTATTATTACTAGTTGGTAATACCTTATCTATAGTTTGGTGACATCATGTCATTTTCAGCATAGCTCTGCCCATCTTCGACCTTACTAGAGAAGTAAGAAACACCCATGAAATATAATGCATGTCAAATACCCTAATTAAGAAAGTCATTAAGTTCTCTAATCAGATAGCCGTAAGCAATCGCCCCCATCTCCTGCCAAAAACACAACCCCACTCCATCAAATTTGCACTCACTCACCAGTGATTTAATTATTGAAGGCTGTTGTACTGAATTACATTATGTATACCTAAAAGTCTTGCAACTCAGTGTACAGGATGTTTTTCCTCAGTCTTGGCAGATCTCACCAGCACTAAGCTCACTGTTCCAGGCACAAAATCCAATTTGCACCACTTTTCATACACCAACCTAACCTTCAACCTTTGTGTCATCTTTCTTTCATGTTCCAGTGTTTCCGGACTGCTTTGACCCAGTGAATTGCTGCTCGCAGCTTCATCTATCATTGTAATGCTGACATGTTCTAGGCTACAGTGCTCTGCCACAACTGATAATGCTGGAAGCAGAGAAATAAAAAATGGATTTTGAAAATGACAGGTAATATGATGAAACCATGTGTGTAATAAACACAAGAAGATTAAAACCATCTAACTGGAAAAACACATGATAGGTTACAGGCTACAAGATAAAATGTTTTAATGAATTTATGACTGTATAAAAAAAAGCCACACCATTAAAGTGACCACCACAGCCTTCTACTAAAGAGTAACAGCATAATGGGGAGGAAGAGATGTAGAGAGTGAGATAGGGGGTTATCTGACTGGTACTGTTACAAATGGCTGCTTAAAATCTCTAAATGGGGACAATCAATATTCACTTGAATGAGAATCAATCACTGGAATGAGGCCAGCACTCTGTAGGGATTATGGCTCGCGCTGATTTCAGTCCTGATTTTAAACCCAAGAGGAGACTTCAGCCTTCTAACAGCACCAGACAGATCAAGATCTTCTCAAACGTTTTTGATTTGGTGAGGCCCAGTTTACTTTTATGTTCACCAAGACTGCAATATGAGCATAACCCTGGCTAGAACCAGCCCCCAAACACACCACAGAGCCGATCACATCCCAGGGCAGCAAGACCAAAGACAAGCACTGCTTATTAGTGAAAGAAATTGATCTCTTGCATGAGTCCATTCCCAATATACAGCAGTCTACATAATGTGGGAAAATACTGTAGTTGTCTTTGGCAAACAGAGTATTGACTGAGTGTCCTGCAGCCAAAAAAGACATAATTGTGTCTTGTGAACATCTCCCTGTCTACATATGTCTGATTCAGGAATCTCTGGTAGCCCGCAGGCCTGGCCTAAAAAAACAGACATATCTTACATACTGTATTTATCTTATGACTTCAACACCAGCAGTGATGACTTCACATTGTGCTTTTCTGTGATTCAGTGTCACGTAAACTGTTAATTGTAAATGTTCATTTTCACATCATCCAAATTCACTTTTTTTGTCTGATTGATTTTCTAGCCTGTGATTGCACTGATGTCTATCCAGCTCTCAAATCTTGAATGGCAGGACATCAAACACTGTCATATGAAGACAGCACATTTAAGGGTTTTCAAAACAATCCATACATGTAAACCCATTAACAACAACAATAAAATATGTCAGCTGGAATGGATTACATTTTTCAAATGAGTTTAAAGTCTCTGTACGTCTGTTGATTTTCATTACATATTGATCAGAATATAGACCATTGGCTGCTTTAAATAAAATGACATGTATGCAGGCTCACTTTCACTTCCTACTATGACAAGTCAGAATGACAGTTAGACAGAAAACAATTAGCATAAGATGAAATTGTGTTTCAGATTTTCAGACAGTTCTGTAAAAGAAACTCTATTAAAAAACATTTTGTGGAATGGAAGCTCATGAACTGGCTCATGGAGGTTGCCCTGGAAGCAAGGGCGTCACTTTGTGTTGAAAAGTGGTGGGGACATAAATGCACAGATTATGGACGTGATGATACACGATGTCACGAGACTTGATGGTCAAGAACAAGATGAAAAGATTTGTAACACTATTTTGAAGAAATATGAAATGCTGAAACATTTGAGTGAGGAGTCTGGGGGTCCCAGAAGATTTTGAGCATTAAATACTTCATTTCCTGGATTCTGAAGACATTTCCTGCTCCAGTTTATGGTGGAAATGTCTATTTATATAAAAAGAATCAAAAAATTAGCTGGCAGGTGACATTTCAAAAATATAACAGAATACAATGCAGTAACCAGCAACTTGTTTTTTTTAGCTTAAGTTACTTTTTTTGGACAATGCATTTTTGTTTCTTATATTTTACTTTCTTATATTTTTTCTATATTTAAATTGCATTGAATGCTTTCTTATTGTGCGAATAAACCAAGTGTTTTCATTTGTTAGTTAACCTTTCTTTGTGCAAACTATTTTCCAGAACATTTTAACAAATGCTTTAAAAAGTGATGGGGACAAAATCAGCCATTTCAAAATGTGGTGGAGACATGTCCCCAGGGCCCCAGTGTAAATTACACCATATGGCGTAAGAGGGAAAGGACTTCGTGTCTCCATGCAGTTTGTACATGGAAAAGAAAAAAGCAAGTGAAAATCTTCAAAATGTGCATTATCCTTGACTTTAGTGACACCTTTGTGATAAACTGTCATTTTGGTGTTGGCATTCAATGCATGCAGTGGTCCCGCATGTTTTGATAATACATATCAATGAACCATTGTTATACAGGTGATAGATCAAGTAAAAACTAGTATACCCACACTGTAACAAATTTTGTCGTTAAATTACAGTAAATTACTGGCAGCTACAGTTGCCAGCATGAAACTGTTATTTTACAGTGTAACTACTGTAATCAATAACAACAGTTTATTACTGTAAAAAATATTACAGTAATGTGCTGTATTGAATATAAGCAATACAGTATAATACTGTTTGTTTGGTTTTACAGTATAACACTGCTGCAAGCTAATGATTTAAACATTTTACATTTCAAAATAAAAATATCTCAAAATTTCTAGCATATAAATGGATCAAAACAAGAGATGGCCTTACAACATGTGGCATTTATTAAAGTCAATGCGCTATCAAAAAAATTAAATGAAAAATTTTAAAATAAGTACATTTTTGTAAAATACAATTCATTAAAACGCAATTTCTGAACAGGTTCTCAATATGCTATACTAGCCTAGTCCATGTATCCTATAATCAGTTAAATTATTTTCTTGAACTAAGACGGCCATGTAACATTATTTATTAAAGCCACTGCTTTATACTCCTTCAGTAGCTGACAAATTTACAGTAATGTAATTCTTGTAAAATACAATCCATAACAACAATTAATCATCTCAAGCAGGTCCTCAACAATCTTTCAACAACTTGCATATCATAGTTAAAACTGTACCCTGCCTTCAGTGTCCATAAGGTATGATTATGACGTGCAATAGAAAGCGCGTGAAAGAACAAACCAGGAACTAACAGTACTCAAACAATAGGACTCAGCTATACTGAACGGAACACAATGCTCAGACATGTTACCTTAAAATGACCTCATGAAGATCTGGTTGTGGGCTTTTGTTTGAAAGTGAGGTCCTGTGTCGAGATGTGTTGTGGACTACATAAAGCCTCACTCAAAGTCCAGGAGTTTTTTTTTTTATATAAGGGTGGCCACATAGAGATTCACAGTTGCTGCCTTTTTATGGACCAGCTTCCTGGTCTTCTTGGACACCACCTTCCCCTGGCTGGCCTTTGTTCCCCTCTTGGGGTTGACACCGCTGAAGTGCCTAAAACAGAGAAAGCATAAAAGAAATTAGGTGTGCTAAATAAAGTTTATTTGCACTCAATATGTAATCCTCTCACATTAGACATTCCACTTTAGATCATTTCAAAAGAGGAAATACTGGCTATAGTATTGTTGTCATAGAAGTCAGTGTTTCAACTTAGCATGTTTCCTTAATCTGACATATCATGGTTATTTTGTGATTTAGTACAGTAAATATATTGGTCCTTTAAGACTGTACTTTGGATTTTTTCCAACCATGGTGTCTATTCTTAAAAAACTTCAGATATGCATGCATTATCCTCGGTTCAGACCTCACACGCAAGCGCATTGAAGCCCTCCTCTCTATCGCTCTCTTTTGATATTAAATTCTGACCTTTATTGGCAGATGTGAGAGCAACCTAATAACGCTCTATTTATCTATCTATTAATCTATATTTTAGCATGTAACTAGTAAATGTATACAGTATAGCAGTTTCTGAAACTTTGTTTAGGCTCTATGTTTTGTGTCCATGCATGCTTTCAACATGGGTTAACACAAAGTAGGCTAATGTCAAGAAGTTTCACTTTGTTATGCTTTTGTCTTTTACATTTGATAAAATCAACACACAATGTCATAACCGGGTAATGCTGACTTTGATAAGATTGAAATTACCTTGTTAAGTAAGCCACAAGAGCAGGATGGATAACAGTGTGCAGGCTTAGGCAAGGAAGAAAGCACCAGGTGGTGATCTGCTTCGTCCACTTCAGTGCTGCCAGGGCCAGAATCCGGGTGAAAACTGTCTTCAGTTCTTAATCTCTTTATTATCCTTCCTATTATGTTGATTAAAATTACTACTCTATGATGCTAAACTTGTATTTTTTAATTTATGTAAGTTGACCACGTGCTAAATGAGGTGGTGTGACATGAAGCAACATGACGTGATCAGATGAGTTATGGGCGGACTCAAGCAACAAAACAAGAAAATACTGTATTATACCGTGACATTGTACAGTAGCTTGCTGTTAATATGTTTTTCCCTCAAAGGCATCAACATTGACAGTATTCAACTGTATTTACAAATAATGGTGCATTACTGTACAAAATGTCCCGTTATTTTACAGCAATTTGTTACAGTGCGTTGACTGTCTCTATTTTGAGTGCATTTCATCTACATGCATTGACATCCTGTCAAACCTTTATTTCTGTATGTATGTAGGCTAAAGTTTATTTGTAAATATCTGTCATATTGTTATGTATGTTGAATTATTTTGTTTTTGATTGTTATCATTCAATAACAACCATGACGTTATTTACACAATAATAGTTAATAAACTAGGTTTTAAATAAAATATATATATTTCTTAGTGGCCCCTGTGCATATCTGGATGAATCGAAAGGTGTCTGCATGTCTCTTAACCAGCATCTGGAGGTATGCATCTGATGGACGTCTGTTTAGGATTTCATCACTTAAAAAACTAAATATCTAACACACAAGTAAACTTCAAATAAATTGTGTAGTACACATTATGGAATTAAGAAAGCTCACTTTCAAAGCAGCAGTTACTTATTAAAAGACAAAATGATTGGACTTATCTACTGTGAAGTCAATAAACAGTAAAGATGGATGTAGATGACTTCACTTGGAGGCCAGAATAATTCATGTGCAAGAGTTGTAATCACAGCACCATCTCTGGACACGGTTTCATATTCAGCAACGGAGGGGTATTGTAACCACAAGTCATGACAAAGGGTGAGGGGATTTCACCCATGAAGCTGCTGATGTCATACAGGGTAGTAGACATGCTGAAGGGAGTGCTTCACGGTGATCAGATGAAACTTGCACACGACCCCCACGGCCGTCATTATTAGTGAGGCTCCCTTGTACATCAAAGCCACAATTCCCCCTCCCTCTAATCACAGTGGGGTTCACGTGAGCAGAACTGTGGGAGCTGGGACTAGGTGTCTAATGCATTTCTTCAGCCCCCAGTGACATGTGCTGAGCTAGAGCTTCAGCCACTCACCCTCAGAGAGGGTAATAACTCACTGTAAACCCAAATAAGAATACTCAAAATATTTGTGGAAACTGATTACCTCAAACTTTTTAAGTAGTGGTAATAATATTTTTGACTAAACCTTAACTTAAATATAATACTAACATTATTTAAAAAAATCTTTCATTTCTGCATACTAAATTACATCACTGATGCTTATTAAAATTAAATTCCACTAATTCTTTACTCAGTAAATTTAATTGTGCACAACTTATAATCTGGGGGAAATCTACTCAAAAAATTAATTGTGCTAGACTCAAATACTAATGGAAACTCACTCAACCAACCTACTGCTCGTACACTTCAAATTTACAAAATGCCCACTTTCAGATAGTTGTCCTCAAAAATACGAATCCAAATCCATTATTAGATTTCAAGTTCTCTTTATTAAACAATCAGTAAAACTTTAAACATCATCTGTCATTTAACAGACAATAAATTAAGCACATCTTGCATAAAGCTGAATGGACTAAGTATCTGACTGCTTGATCAGATAACCAGTAACAATTTTGATAATCAATTTGTTTTCATTCTTTTTGGTGTTAAGTGATAATAACTTGAATCTCTTGAGCAAAGTCCTTTGATCCAAAGAATCTTCAGGTCCAGCCCTACTAGATTGACAATCAAAATAATTATTATAGAAATATTTTTACAGCACATTAAGCCATATAGTGTAACATTTCTTTCAATGTAATTCTAAAATAATAATAATAATGTTGATAGCAATAATGAAGGTTACGATATGGTAACCCTAGTTCTATAAGCACAGGTGGAGCCCTCTACTGGTCTATGGGTATGACTGCTTGCCCTAGCCGCGACAAGCCAAAGTCCATCACACCAACCAGACCACCACTTCACCTAGTGACAGAATGGTGGGACACCCCTGAGAAGGTCGCTGGACCAATAGGGGCTTGGCCTGACCATTAACACCTGGACTGCCCTGACTTCTCACTGGAACGTCAGGCACTGCCAGTGTATGTTCCCCCTCTACACCCAGTAGTCACCAGATCCTCACTTTTCAGATCCTAGGTCGCACTTGCGAGCTGGATCCCGAGAAGGATCCCGACATACCCAAGAGATAGAAACGCACAAACGAGCACAGTAAGGGCCAAGATGCCATTGTGCAGATCTCTGCGACACACACCCTGCTGAAAAAGGGTCGTAGACACTTCCACACTTCCGAGTGGAATGTGCATGCACCGCTAAGGGTGGGTCTGTTCCTGCCCGTGTCCAGGCTTGGGAGATTCACTCACAAAGCCAGCTGGCCAGGCTCTTCTTGGACAGGGTGTTACTGACTGCACTATCACTGAAACAGACGAACAGCTGACCAGTGCATCGAATGGGAGCTGTGTGCTCTATATAGGATGTTAGCCTAGCACACATGGACACAACAGATGCACTTTCACCTCCCTGCACCCTAAGTGGGGTAGGGGGGTGGAAAGCATCCAGATTTTATTGTCCTGGACCTGAACATGCTCCTTATGTTCTTAAGAACAAAGGAGGTGTGTTGTCTCAAACTGGCTCCAGCATTTTCTTGATCATCAGCATGTGGAAACGCCCTCTTGTCCATTATGCTGGTTCAGGTGGCAGAGAGCCAGAATGGCTCAGAAGCCTCTTGTCTTTTTGGGGACCAAAAAAGTACATGGTACAAGACCTCTGTGCATGTCATGCGCAGAGATGCCCTAAGACAGCCTGCTTCAGCAGAAGTTGCTGGATCTCGGCGGCCAGGAAGTCCACTTCCTCTTGAGAGGATAGACTGGCTTCCATTATGTCCAGGAAAACTGGTGGTATGAATGGTCCTTGAATATTCCACGGTCTGTTGATCCGTGGTGTCCTTGAACGCAGCACAGCTCGCTGCTCCAATGACGGCTCAACGTGCAACAGTGTCACCGTGAGCGCGTCATCAGTGGAGCAGTCATGTAAAACAATGGCATCTTGAACACCAGACAGGGGATTGTGGCAGCGTCAGCAGGTCTCTGTCCCTGCATAACGGTCACCTGGCCAGTCGCTCCCTTCCCCATCCGCAGGCCTGGACTTGTCCGGGCAGGACATGGGTCAGCTCGTCCAGGTGCAAAGATAATTTTTTTAGAAGTGGCAGTGGTGAATTCAGTGAGCAGTTCGTCGTTTGCTGAAGAAAAACGGATGCTGAGGCAGTAGGGACACTGCTATTTATACGTCACGCACGTATCGGTAGCGACTTCCTATTGGTCAGCTACGTGCACAATAAAATTACTGTGGGCAAGTGCGTGCGTGTGATTGGAGGAGGTAGTACCCATAGAGTCCAGCAGAGGGCGGAGCCTGCGTGAGATGAACAACAAATCCATCCAGTTGCAACTACTTAAAGACAAGTCAAATTTACACAAATGCAGTGACTCAAACAATGGGTGAGAAATAGAAGCTAACCATAACCTTAAACATGACAATGAGAGAGATTTGGAAGCTAGTGCAGCAGGGCTGGACCTTATTTGACTATTCCTTCATTGCGTTGGTATTCATTTTTAAATTTTGGGATGTGGAGATTCGCACAACCACCTACATTTCTGTCCTGCACAACGCTGCACAACATACCAGCTTGCACCGCCCTTTTCAGTTTGTCTGCTGTATGTTTTGTTGCCCAAAAAACACAGCTCGCATTTTGAACTTTTTCACCTAAGACTCTGTGTTAACCACCGCAGGTGAGCTGCTTGTGGAGAAGGCCTATGGTAGATCGCTCTCTGTTTGTGTCTCTGCAACTGTCAGTAGAAAGTATGGCGACTGATCATGGATGGAGTTGGTCTCTTGGATGGATAGAAAAATAAAAAGTCATGCACAGCACATAAAATCTAAGTGAAATTGAGGATTTTTTGTCTTGTGTTATGTGTTCAGGGTGTCCAAAGAATTTAAAAATAAGCTTGTAAATGGCTTTTAAAGAGATCGTGTACACGCTATCATCTCTCGGTGCACTGCCTGCCTGCCCAGCATATCTTCAAGCCAGCCACACTACTGACTTCCCCTGCACCTACCTTGCCCCGTGTTGTGTCCTTACTGCTGTTGAATAAACTGCTTGAACGTTCTCCCATCAAAAGTCTGCTTCTGGGTTCTGTTTAAAACAATACGTGAAAGTATATTATAACTGGTAGTTTTCCAAATGGACTCTGGTGTATATTATACAGTAATTGGGAGTAGTTTTCCAAACTACTTATTATAATATTGACCAGACTCCCTTTGGAAATCTACCAATTATAATACGCCAGGTCCCCTGCTGGATCCCCTGCAGTTTGGTCAGTTGATGATGTAGCTTTTTATATACAGTCTATGTGATGTAGTCTACTTGGGACTACATTATCCTGCAACACCTTGACTCTCCAGGGACATATGCAAGGATCCTCGGCGTTCAACAGCATCCTCAACATCCTCAGCACCAAACTCATCCAGCTCACTGCGCCAGCCTCCACCTGTCAGTGGATCACAAACGTCCTGACTGACAGGAGTCGGCAGGTGCGGCTGAGGAACACCACATCCAGCACCCGGTCAATTAGCACTGGCGCCCACCAGGGGTGTGTGCTTTCCCCCCTGCTCTTCTCCCTCGACACCAACTAATTGGTAGGCCTAGTAGTTTTATTGTGTATTTGTACTTTTTAAAGTAGTTTTTTATTTAAATCTGTAATTTTACTTTTTACTTAAGTGTGTTTTGATGAAAGTATTGTACTTCGCTACATTTTCAATCACATCCGTTACAGTAGAAGTAAAAAAAGTTTAAAAAAAACTCGCGACCACTTTGGCTTCAAGAGCAAGAGAACAATTTCATCATGCAGTGTAAGCAGCTGTGAAAAAATGCTGTATTAAGTTACTGCTAATGCAAACTGAACATTTCACTTTAAAAGCATTTAACTGACGAAACACAAGTTGACTTTTATTTTGAAGTAGCCACCGGAAATGCAATCTATAAGTAGGTTTAGCGCCGACTGCTCTCATTCATTAAAAATGCGTCTACACAACAAGATAACCGTCATTTTCAACCAGTTTGAAATATTGCTGTGAGTAATTCTACAGTCAGGAGCAGACACAGCGAGCTGTTAGATAAAGAGCTGCAGGCGACAGGCTGCTCACCTCCACCTTCTGAGCCAGGTAACCAACTCCTTTCACTTTCGCGGTTCGCAGACTCATGTTGTGTGCGGCATAAAGTAAGATCATGGCTACTCACCTAATTATGGAAAATACCAATAACTGCCCGATAATAGTTTCTTTAGCTACCCCAGACTTCTATGTCCTGTGGTATTACTGTAGGCATTGTTGAGTTTTAAAAAGTTACAACAAACTTAATGTACTCCAGTGTTTCAGTGTTTTCCTTCAAATTTAAAACTGCAGGGTTTTAAGCCAGACAATTGCATTAGAATGTTAATTAAACCACTGTTTATCTCCTCTTTGTAATGTGAACGAAACTGACACCTCTTTGTTTAGTGCCTTTGTTTAATACCTGCCCACATACCTGGAGGAATTCATTTTGTGAGAATCAGGACTGTAAGCTGTAAATCTGAAAAGAGGAACAACTTTCCAGTCCACTGCAGTGTTTTTGTTTCATGTTTGTTCTGTAATGCCATCTTTTATTCACCTATTTTTTAATTAAATTTTCTTGTTAATTTTCATCGGATCCAGCCTCTCCTTTCTCAAAATCTGAAAAAACGCAACAGCATCTGCTGTTACCACCAGTAACTACAGGTGTCACATGCACAATAAAGCTGCATAATAACCTCAAAACCACATGATTAATATATATCATGCCAATAAGAGTTACATTTACAGATTTTAACCATCACTCCTCGGTGAACTGCCTCTGGTCTTAGAGCATTTTCTAGTTAGGCCTATGTAGAGCCTATGTAGATTTATCAGTATCTACCATGTTTTTAGGAATCTGTTCACATTGATTAAGCTAATAAAAATTTCATTTTGTGAAAGTTGAAAATAATAAACAGAAATATGGTAATTACTTTATTTTTGAAAGTCCGACCTCCACAGTGTCTACTTAGAAAGATTTGTGCCCTTGAACAAATGTAGTTGAGGACCCCTAATGTAGAGGTAAGTTAAATAATAGCCTACTTGTACCATTCCATTGGTGGTTAAAAATAAGTTTTCATAGTTTGGTAAGATACTTTGCTCCAAATAGCCAAAAAGACATCCTCAGAAGTGAGGATTTATTGCAGAAATGTTGGATTAGACTGCATTAAATTTACCTAGATGTACCTAATAAACTGTTGACTAAGTCTGAATACATTTATCACAACAATAAACTCTACCCATATCACATGTTTGTGAGAAGCCTTTATTTTGTAAACTAATCAAAAGTTGGTGTTCATATATTGTTTGCACAATTATTACTATAGAGAGTGCTGCTGAAGGAATTTCATCTTGCCTATAATCACCTGACTTGCGAAAAAAATAATCAGCATTTGATGATGTTCTTGTTGACTGAACTAATGGTAATTCTTCATATTGTTTTTTTTATATTTGCTCTCGCAGAGTATTGAGTGGCACTACAGCTATCCAAGGTATGTTATCAATTTGCATATTTCTGCGTCAATTGCTGGCTTGCTGATCAGACATAGCCAACAACATTTCACAGTGAATGACATTTTTACATGAAAGAAGATATTTTAGCTCTGCCATGAGACATATGAGGGATATTGTACTGAAGTGTATTAGTCCAGCAATGACTATGAGATTTTATGATTATAGATTTCATAGATCTTTGATTTCTTTTAAACATTTCAGAATGATTGGCAGTGATCAAAAGCCGAGAAGACTGTAGATCTATTACAGCATTAAGTGAAAATATTTTTCACTGTAGACTCTGTTAAAGTCTGTTATTAACTTATGATGATATGGTTGAATGACTCCTTTGTGGTTCTTAAACTATTTAGTACCTGACTGAAATTCTGTCTCAACCCTGTTCAGACCAAAAATGGCACTGTTGATAAACAACACAAGGGTAGGAATGTTGCTTCAGGTAGAAGCTAGATGATGAAATATTATACAATTAGTCTAGTTTAAAATATATTTGATTGGCTAACTCAGTTCTTAGCCACATAATCTTTCATTTTGATGCAGCAAAACCTTAGTCAGGTTAAAGAAGTTTGCAGGATGACCTGCAAACTGCATTTTCTTGTCTTGTCAGTGCAGTGGTGTCCATTTCTCAGGTAAAAACTATATTCTTTTTGCCATATAGTCAGCCATCCTGCTTAAAACAAGTAATTGATGCATTATGTTTTCCTGTCAAGGCCCAAGTTGAAAGCCATTAATCTACATACATTTATGTATTTGCAGATGTTTGCTGAGTTCATCGCTTTACAAATGTTGAACCTATGCAACCAATTCTACTGCGAGCTTGAGAGATACACACCACAACTGATTGCCCTGTACAGGCAGAAGGCCAAGAGAGCAGAGGCCCAGCAGAGATCCTAAGGATTTATGACCTTCAGGTGAGATAAGATTACTTTTGCATTTATTTTTGTAAGTTTTCTGGTACATGATCACTTTAAAAGCCATTTACAAGCTTATTTTTAAATTCTTGGGCTGCACTGAACATATAACACAAGACAATATCTTCTAGAAAAATAGAAAATATCTTCTATTTCTATTTCACTCAGATTTTATGTGCTGAGCATGACTTTTTATTTTTCTATCCGTCCAAGAGACCAACTCCATTCATGATCGGTCGCCATATGGTCTACTGACAGTTGCAGATACAATCACACGCACGCACTTGCCCACAGACAGAGAGAGATGTACTATAGGCCTTTTCCTCAATCACCTGCAGTTGTTAACAAAGAATTGTAGGTGAAAAAGTAAAACATACAACTGACAATGAAAGTCGAAAGCGGACAGATAGCAGCCTGTATGTGTCTGTCGCTGTATGATACAGCAAGAGACAAACTTAAAAGCGCGGTGCAAGCTGGTGTGTGTGCGGCATTGTGCGGCACAGAACTGTGGGTGCTTGTGCGAATCTCCACATGCCAAAATTGAAAACTGAATACCAATCCAATAAAGGGATAGTCGAATATTCGGGTCCAGCCCTACTGCACTGGCTTCCAAATCTCTCTCATTGTCATGTTTAAGGTTATGGTTAGCTTCTATTTCTCACCCATTGTTGGATTCACTGCATTTGTGTAAATTTGACTTGTCTTTAGGTAGTTGCAGCTTGATGGACTATTTTAGAATTACATTGGTAGAACTGTTACACTATATGGCTTGATGTGCTGTAAAAATATTTGCATCATAATCATTATTTTGATTGTCAATCTGTAGGGCTAGACCCGAATATTTGATCGTTGGGTACACATTTGATTTTCAATTTTGGGATTCGAATATATTTTTTCCCCACACGTCTGACATCCACCCACAGTAGTGAACGTAATACTCCTCCCTCTCTTGCACTTGGGACTACTAGCCTAGCCGCGAGAAAAGTTAAACACAACCTTTTGGTAATAATAATGTGTTATTATATAGCCTACAGGTAAATAAGATAAAATATAAATGAAAAAGTCCATTTAATGTATCTGATTTGGGAACAAAAGTGCTCAGATATTAGCAAAGCTATCAGGTAGCAAGATTTATTATGAAAAAATGTACAAGTACAGAAAGTAGACAAACTAACATCAGTAAAATCCAAACTATGAAGAAACTCGCCTTGCTTTGGCTTACTTGTCAGTACAGCAGGAGAGCCTTTTAAGTTTAGTGTGTAAAAACTCTGCAGTTTAGCTTGTAAGTTTCATTTGGACAACAGAAACTAATGAGAAACATGCAAAAGAAGCACACAGTTCATGTTCTTGAACATGTTATTTCAAATAAATTGGACTTGGCTCTCCTCCCCCCAAATATTGTCACCATTTTGGGACCACTGCTTTACAGTGAGTAACAGAGAAGATGAGTATTCTGGGATGCCCATGGCTGTAAGGATGCATTCATGTGCTCCTTGGATGGTCCCATTTCCTAAGTTGTGAAGTCGTTCTTCCGACATCAGTGTGTTCACGTGCTTTTAAGTCAGAATGTGGAAACAACATAGACAATGCTACAAAGATGTGTTGGATTGTCATTGTCATCAAAGTAAGTTGTCCAAGTTGAAGTTTTTACTGCACCAGGACATTACCTGAAACCATTAAAATATTGATTGTACTGCAAATATTGCTATTATTTATATTTCCTAATTAATCTAGGTCTAAGGTGTAGGTGGAGAACCTCACCTTTTCTGTTTAAGTTTAATAAAACTATACAAGAAACCTTTGAGAATACGTTAGCCACAAGGTGGCACAGTAGTACAACACTACAGAAATGGTGCGTCACTGTGATGTGACAGAAAAGAAAGTGAAAGAGAGAAATAGCCTTAGATTACAGTCTATGTTCCTCATTTTATTAACTGTACTGCTTAATGTATGGTTAAATGGTAGGTCAGATGATGTCTTTCAGCTCATATTCTGTTGGGAAGTGTCACTGACCACTGAGTGAAGCCCAGTTGAAATCCAAATATCTTCCTTGTCATTACTGACTGTGTTTATGGGTGTGAATCACTGACTGCGTAGGCGGTCCATTTTAAAACAGTATACCATGGTGTGAAAACAAATAAACAATCTTTTCATTGTGCCTTTGGTGTGGTATTACATTTCGGAACATGTACCTATTCACAACAGCAGATGGAGTGAGTGAGCCAGTTAGACTACTTTAAGAGAGTGAGTCATTGACTTGTAGCTTTAATGTTGCTAGGTTAATGAGTTTCTGTCCAGCTGTAATATGTCTGCTAATTAGTACCAAAAGTGTCCAGTAAGTCCAATTTAACACGTTTTTTTGCTATCAATTAATAGCAAGTAGAACTAAGTGGAAAACGTCCCTACGTCTTGCTACTGCAAAAATAACTATGAAGCATCAAGAAGCATTGCGTCACACAATAGTCCTGTTTGAGAATAACAGCTTACAGTCAAGGAAAAACTTTCTGTTTCCCAGAACTGCCCTTTTCCAGTAAAGGACCTGACAGGAGAGCCCATGAATGAACTACAGAGTGAAGCATGAAGCCAGGAGAGAAACCACGGTTGCCTTCTAGCTGTAAATAACATACAGGGACAAGCTACAGAAAGGTGATGTTTATGCTACTAAAATGCTAACTAGCATACTTTAACTTCACACAATTACTGTGTCTTAGTTCGGATACTTCCTTTAGTACACTTACATGTAGTACTCTTTGTACACTATGGGCCACATTGAAGGTTTGTGTGAGTAAAGACGTGTGCAAACTTGGTATCACAAGCAAATTAACATGTAAGCTGATCTACTAACGGTGTGCATGGAGAATGACGTCTTCCAAAAGTGCAAGATAACACCTGTTATTCATTTATTACTTTTGCCTTAATGAATATGCAATTTGGGGCATTTAAATTTTATTGTGTAAAGTAATGGTAATTACTACACGCAATGTGATCTAACAAGGCTAAAAGCAATTTCATGTGAGTTCAATAGCATCTGTATTTAATACGTTTGAAAGGAAGGTTATCGTTGCGAGGAGGAGGTACAGGCGTAATGAAAGAAGACGTAGAGAAATTAAAAATATTCGATAATATTATTCTATATCCAATATATTGAAATAAAATTATTTTATTTATTCAATAAATTATATGAATTGAATTGGGTTTTTTTTTTTGTATTTTCCTTGAGGCTTTGGCAATACTGTTGTATTAACAGTCAAAAAGCAAACTACCACACATAGCATAAGTAATGTAAATGTTCTGTACAGCACCTTTCAAGTCTTTTCAACCACTCAAAGCGCTTTTACACTACATCCGCATTCACGCACTGAGCCTAAGTGCTCAAACAGAAATTAACATTCACACACTCGACCACCAGGGGCAATTCAGGGTTCAGCCAATGGACACTTTGACATGCAGCCTGGGGGAGCCAGGATTGAACCTCCGACCTTCTGATTAACGGCCAACTTGCTCGACCTCCTGAGCCACAGCCGCCCTTAGCCCTTAGAAATGGGAATATGGATTGTGCCATTGCTAGACACTACAAAGAGAAAAACCATGGTTCGGCCACTTCCCTTAAATTTATTGGCATTGAAAGATTGAGTCCTAATCCAAGAGGGGGTAACCTGATTAACCATCTTTTAAGAATGGAAGCTTTTTGGATTCTTGGATTGAACACGATTGAGCCTCATGGACTTAATCATTCCTGTGATGTAGATTACTATATATCTTTCTCTGAGGTGTGTTTTACCTTCAGGGAAAGTTGAGATACATAGTGTCCTGTCCTCCCCTTAAGGTGTATATGACAGATGTAGGATCTACGGGCTATTTGCCTTATGATACTTACTGTATGAGTTCCTGTAATGATGTAATGCTGGTGACTTATGTACAGTATATATGTATTGATGTTTTTTGATCTGTTTGGATACTAATCACATTCTTGCTGTTTTAATTATAAGATTTTGTATAAGATGTTGATTTTATGAATGTTTATACATGAGAAAAATGTCATAGAAAAAATGGAATGCACTGGTCATATGACCTACACAGTGTCTATTTAGCACACCTGTGAGTGTTTTTGTAATTTCACTGTGTGAGCCTGAAGAAGCAATGGGCGAAACGCATTGCTCACAATAAATGCAGTAAAGTCAGATCAGTGTGCAGTAGTTTGTTTTTTGACTTTTCATAGCCTCATCCTGCTATCTACCAGCACCTGGTTGTTGTTGCTGTGTTTGGGGAATTTCTTGTTTTATTGCCCACTGTTGTATTAACATTCATACCTAAAAAGCAAATTTTGTTTCGACTTGACTTCTTTTCTCCATGAGATGGAAGAATTTAGAAAGTTGCGTTGTTAACAGCGCGCCGGTCATAATAGCGACACAACCCATTATAGGTATCAAAGATAGAATGGAGCGTTGTGGGGTACAGGGCCAGGGACAGGAGGTCGTGAAGCGACCAGGCACAGTGCGGACAGTCGGTGATTGTTCCCTCTGGCTGGATGAAGCACAATCTGCTGGCATAAAATCATTTAACCAGGAAAAGTTACTTTTGAATATAAAATTATTCAACTTTAGGGGGCGCAGTGGAAAACCTGATCCTCCCTGTACCTCGCACTCTCTGTGGATTGTCTATTATATTTTTTCTAGAGCCCAAGAATCCAATCAGTTCCTATAATCAGTACTCCTGCCATGTATCAATTAGTGTGTGGCAATTTAATTGAACACCAAATAATTTAGGAACATGCACCATTTGAGCACAAAATCATTCAAACTAAAATAATAGGATCAGTAGGAACCAGTAGTTTATATTAAGCTTTAGTGCTTTTCAAGACAAACCAGACAGGAGTCGGGACAACTGCTCGTAATTCAGGACGTCTGGTCACCCTAGTTAATAAGTTCACGTTAACTGTGATAATAACTGTGATGCTAATTTTAGCTAGCGAAAAACAGGCTTAGACAAGATATACAGCTGACTCCTTTGATTGTCTTTTAGTACAACCAAATGCTGAACGTGACATTTTTAGGCAACCAAAGTGTTCCATTTAACTTTCATTAACTGAAACATGTAAATGCTCTGGATAGTGCCTTTCTTTTCTATGCAACCACTCAAAGCACTTTTTACTCTAGATTGCATTTACCCATTTACACACATTCACAAACTTAGCCTAAGTGCTCAATCAGAAACTAACATTCACACGCATTCATACACCAATGGAACAGCCATGGGCTGGGGATTGGACTGCTGATCTTCCAATTAGCGGGCAACCCGCTCTACCTCCTGAGCCACAGCTGCCCCAAAACACTCTGAAAGGGTCAAAGTTCTTTGACTGACAGCTCTCCAAAAAAAGTTAACTGCTCATTAAATGCAGCACCGTTAGATGGACGCAGTGTTGAGTCACCTCTATCCTGATTGACAGGTGGCCCTGGTAGCGACTAGTCAATCACAGGATAACCACGCCTTAAAGCATACTCTGCTTTATTGTCTATTTTCCTCTAAATGGGACCATAATTTACAAAATGAACATCATGCTGTTTTGCAGAAGACTTGAAAGTAGCGACTAAGGCCATAAACTCATTAGGAAAGTTGTTTACTGTGGTAATAAATAAAGTGAATCAGTTTGCCAATTTGCCAGTCACTGAGCTCACCGAACAATCAGCGGCCAATCAGCGTTTCTGGTGTAGTTTCACATCATTTCCCGTGTCACTTTTCACATGTTTTTTTGACAAAACGTGGTTTGGAGACAAGTCGTCAGGTGACAGTCATTGTCAATTCGTGTAGTGTGTGACCCCCTATCGTCGATCAGTCACGTAATGTGAACACGACTTCAAGGCTCCCGTTACAAGACAGCAAGTTGTGTCGAAGGTAAATGTTGTGTAGTCTGCACGAGCCTTAAGTCCAATGCAATCAGACTTCTTTTTGCAGCCACTGGAGTCGCCCCTTGATGGCCTTCAGAAAGAAGTTAGGTCTAAGCCACTTCCACATTGGGTTCACTTTTCAGACCTGGAGGTTTCCCCTTTTGTAGCTACCAGATATGTTCGGCTTGGCAGATCTGCTTGGGTCCCGGTGAAACTGGATCATATTTTATGGAGTTTCTTTAAAGCAGGGGTGACCAAACTGCGGCTCGTGGGCCAACTGCAGTGGAGTGGATTTTTTAAAATAAACTAAAATATGACTTGAGCTTATTTCTAATCTTCAACTACTACTTGACCTTCAATGATCGATTATAGTGGATGAAAACATTTACTTCAGTTGATTAAACATGGCGGAACTGAAAAGACGGAAGATAGCGAGTGAATGCCAAACATTTCAGAATCTGGCCTGTGACTCCTTATATTTTCCTGCAGGTGGATGGGTATGTCCGTGTGCTGTGCCTGGAGCAGATCATGAACAGATGACTGTATAAGGACATCCTTATCTAGCTGATGTCAGCTAGGCAGGAAAGTGCTCTGAAACCTAGTATTCAGAGCAGTCTGAAGCCTGAGCATTTTGCTCACAAGGATTACTTTTACATCCGATTATCTCATTAGTTTAAACTTCGGCCATGAACATCAAACATTTTAACATTATAAATATGACAAAAAAGGCATTTGGCATTTGAAAGTAGCATTTCAATTAGGAGATGAATGAATGAATGAATGAAATTATAATGTAAACTTACTGGACTGTGTTATTTTTTGCATAAAATGATCTTTCACCTGAGTGGGGCCTGTAGGGAGTGGTGCGAATGTTGGTGGATCAGGAACGTAGCCAAATCTAACTGTAGTTAGATAAATTTAGTACTTGACAAGGTGACTTTCACCTTTGTTTCTAAACTACGATTAAAAGAAGAAAACAATGAATGTTTGATTGTTGCCCAGTCTGTGCTTCCAAAGCAAAACAGAAACAACTTATTGATTTCTGAGAAATACAGAAAAAGGACTGCATTAAGTCCTTTACAGATGAGGAAATACCAGTTGGTCAACACATTTTATAGACTGAAGACTTTTTTTAAGCACTTCTTCAGATTTCCAATGTAAATATTAATTGAGATTTTTGATCAAGAAAATAAGCTCTGTATAATGATGTGAAAGACTACAATCTCCATGTAGCAACAATTAGTAAAGGAAAAGCTTTGTGCTGTAAGAACAAAATGTGAGGGGCTTTGGGTATATATATAAACTACATATATTATTTTGAAATTGAATGCTGTGTCTGAAAAAAGCATCAGATCTTTTTACTCTACCACAAGCCCTGTGAAAATGTCAGAAGCACAAAGAAATAGATGGGAAGCAACAGGAAAAGAAAGTTTATTATGCTTTAAGTGGGAGTCTGTAATAAATTCAATTTTTTATTATTATTATAAGAGGATAAATCAAGGCTAAAATGATTAAAAGGGTTAGGTTAGATCATGATAGTGATAAAGCAAAAGAGGCATTTTTAGACTGGTGTAATGAAGTAGGGCAGAAGGGCAGATTGCCCAGAATTTGGAAGCCAGTAAGCCTATTAATTATAGGTGGATTGCTTAGCTGAAATCGCATCTTTGTAATCTTTGTGAAGTAATGGAACATATGACAACGAAAAGACTTAAAGAGGCTGGAAATGAATCATGTCTTTAAGTGGGGCCATGAAATGGAGGGTCACCATGGAAATGGAGATAAATAGAAGATGAACTGGGAAATGGTTACAGCTGGGTTCTTGATGTGGATGGAAACTAGGATTTGATATGGAAGAGTTGGTTATTTATAAAAAAGAACTGATTCACAATTCAGGTATTCAGGACAGGGTATGAAGAATGTTCTCATCTTATATTTTCAGTGGTAATGTGAAATAGTCATAGCTGACTATATAGGAGTCCAAAAACATACTGTTAAAAGTAGTTCTTTTAGCTTGAAATGAACCCATACTCTGGACACTTCCTGTCTTTTTCTATGGCCTGTCTCTTCTCTTCATCCCTCACTATTTTCTCTCTCTTCCTCAGTTTTGCAATCCGCACCATTAAATAATGTCATCTTCACTTGTCCACAGTTTAAGGGTGTTGTGCCACAGTCTGATTTTTGGAGTCCTCTGACTTTCAAGAACAAGTATTGCGATATTCTATATTTTTCTTATTGTCAGTGAAGCAATGAACTGATCCTACAGACAGGTATTGTTTGTGTATTTTAAAGCCTGCTTATAGCTGTTGTACAAAAATATATATTTGTCCAACGCTGAAAATGGTCCACCAACAATTTCGCTATATACTCATGTATATGAGTTATATTCACTAAATAATACAGTGTCTAGCTATTTAAGTAAATTACTGAGCCTTTTAAAAAAATGAAAGGTTATAAGTTTTAGTGGCATCTAGTGGTAAGGGTTGAGAATTGCAACCAGGTGCATTCACGTGCTGCTCGGATGGTCCTATTTCCCAAGTTGCGAAGTCATTCTTCCAACTTTAGTGTGTGTTCATGTGCTCTTAAGTGGGAATGTGGAATCAACATGGATGCTACTACAAAGATGTGTTGGATTAGCATGATCAGAGCATATAAATTCTGTACACTTTATTTCTCTTTTTGCAATAAAGATTTAAGGAGGAAAAAAAGATTCTGATTATTCCAACACCTTATGAATAAGTTACTGCTTATTCCTCCCTTTTCAAGCACGGAGGAGAAGCTACGGTGGCAGACAAGCTCGGCTCTTGTGCTAAATAATATGTGTGGGCCTCCATTTGTCCAAATTTCATCTATTTTCTTACTTCTAACAAACCAGTCTACTACTACTACTACTAACATTACTTGTTCTTCTTCTTCATACGTTTTCAACGTAGGGACGAAATGCGCTATGTAGAGCCTTTTGTCAGTATAGCTACTGTAGAAAGATACATTGTAATTAGCATGCAGCGCAACTGAGTGAAGCACCATCAAAAACAAATGTAAAACTGATAAAGCCGACTTGGCACAAACTAACTTTGCCCAGGTGTTGCGACACTGGCATACGCATTAATATCAAGTCACTCTTGCGCAGCGCTGGACTGCCGCACCCACACTCTCATGTCAAAAGTGAAAATGAGTGTTAGCCTAATGATTACAACTTTGATAAGAGAATGAAGAGGGACTGTCCTTCTAGGCACAAGAAGAGAAAAAACTTGAGAGTGAACTGCGGGAACAGTAATTAGGTAAACTTGTGTTCTCTCCTCTCAAAGTCTGATGTCCGCAGATAAAAGTAATGTTAATGTGCAGTGAATATCTCTCTGTCTTTCTGTCCTGCTAACCCAAATCAGCAGCATATCTCGTCGAATGTTAGAGTGAAATACAACTTTTTATTATGGTATTTATACACTGCAGCTCGGAAACAATGATCGCGTTGCGCGTGGAAATGCATTTATATGCGTGTGCACGAAATGAAACTCGAGCATTCCAGCAAGAAACATCTGTGGGACCAATCCAGATAGGATGTGATGGCCCACCTCATAGCCGCACATCATTTGAAAACAAGAAGTTATTATTTGCCTCTCAGTCAAGATTTAGTTACAACTCTGGTCTAATGAAAGATGAAAAATAATGAATTTTAAAATGTTGATTAGCTGGGCAGACTAAATAATATGGATGCACATCTGCATCACATATGCAGCCAAGTCTGAGTATAAATAGTATTATATATTTAAAAATGTATTGAAGGAAACCTGGGTGTTTGTAGTAAGAGAATTGCGGTGTCCGGTGTGACTGTGCTGCAGACCGGCATTGTTTTTGCATTGTGAGTCGCAGCCAGTTTGTGGTCCAGTGATAACGTAGCTGGTAAAGTTTTTCAATATGAACATTTAAAAACTGAAGCCAACCTTGCTCAGTTTGGGACTGTGAGCTGCACTTTATCAGACATGCTGAAGTTAACATGTGCATGGATTTGTATTTGGTAAAATTTCTGGGTATTCAGTTAGTTTAGGTCTCTACCTCCTTGTTTCATCCTAACGTACAGTCCCAAACTGAGTCTATCAGATGGTCTGAAGGGGATACTACTACAACAGCAGAACAATAACGCAGGGTAATCCCCCGCACAGTGTTGGAAATATCCACTTGTCCTCTTGCGACTCAGTTTTCCTTATTTTGATTCACTGTAACTTATGATGCTGTATTTAAACATGTCCTGAGTGAATTTAAAAAGATAAGTTGCTTTTTTTAGACCAATAGATTTGAATGTAATGTACTTTTTACTCTTGATATTTTTAAAACTGGGTACTTTTTTACTTTTAGTTGAGTAGTATTATACTCATTGACTTTTTCTTTTACTTGAGTAACATTTTTTGTGTGGTGTCATGTACTATTACTTAAGTATGAAAATAAAGTACTTCTTCCACCACTGGTTATTTCCGAATTGCAATGAAGTAGAATAAACTAAACCATAAGTAGGAGTAAAGATAAATCAACTAAAGGTAGTATGAGTCTTAGAGATGAGTCAGTTCCCTTAACCAGGTCAGGTCTTCATCTGGATGGCCCACACAATTTCTTTGAAGGCAACAACTACAAGAACACCCTAATTTGACACCTGTGACTGATGCAGAGCAACTTTGGCTTCACAGCCTTAACCCCTCTCTGAGCTGCATTAGTATTACAAGGGCAGGCCAGTGATTAGATTTTATGCACATGCACATTGACATGTCAGTCAGTCCTGAAAGTGATTTACTCAAGGATCATAGCAAATCAGGGTCATGCTTTATTTCCTCTATACAAGACAATGAAGATTGAATCTCATGGAAAAGTGACACACCAACTCACTCATAAAACAGCAGATGCACAGAGCCTCACAGTCTATCAATAAGTGAAATACACTGTGTGTTTTTGTATAGTAGGCATGACAGGAAATGACAGGTGGAGCACTCTTCCCAATCCTACGCCATTCCACCAACGTCTGGACGTTTCTTGTTATAAGGTGATATGTTTGTATGTTTTAATGAAGTGAAAATATCTGTTTTAACATGAAAAGCACACAACCTCCTCTCCACCTTGGAAACCTGGAAAGGGGCAGACTACAGAAGCATACTGGAGGCCAAACTCATATCCTGCCACCAACAGAATCAATGAGTATGGAGTATTTCAGTATGCAGTAGGAGAAATAGCAATACAGTTGTACTGCCGTAGTGTTCTGGTAATCATTGACCATATTGGGTGTTGCACTAGGAGTGCCAGCACACTCTGAGTCTCTTTGTCTGTCTTCGTCCACCAGTCTGACAATTTATGTTCCAGTCTAGTCTAGTCCAACACTGCAGATGGCACTTGGCTGGACTTATATTCCAGGCTGGCAGGCCTACTATTGCTGCAGAGGGTTGGGGGTGTAAGTTTATATATTTGCTTTTGTTTGTATTTTCAATGTGTTCCTTTGTGTGGAATGTGATGTCAGATTGTTGAATGTGTTTCTCAATTTGATTGTGTCTTATTTATCTGCAGTATAATGTGTTCTCCCCAGTCGCAATACGTTGAGGTCTCTCAAGATGCACCGGTCTGGTTGTAACATTGAGTTAATTGGTATGAAAAGCATAGCTGTTGATGTTTAGTGATATAATCCAGTGAGTTGTATTGGTGATCACTGTCGACCCTGAAGAGCCTGATTTGATCATGCCTAACACTCAATACAGAAAATATGTAAACTGGTATAATGTATTATTGGTTTATTTTCCTAATGTTACTCAGCTGTTCACATCTAGTGAGGTTTTAAACATTGAAGTAAGTTCGTACCCTTATCATGGGGATTTTATTGAAAGAATGGATTTTGGTTTTAAATTTATGAAGGCTGGTGTGACCGAGCCCTAACCCCCTGTCTTATTTTTATGATTCAGTCCACAAGCGGTCTGCCATGTGCTATCACACCCAACCTCTGCTGTTAAAAATCAGTCACATTTAAACCCTTTGCCTCAGCAGAGGAATGTGGGCCCACATCTTATCAAATGCCCAAAAGCACTGAGAGATGGACTTGATCAAGGCTCACAAAAGGCCTGGTAAGGTAGGCCTATGTTTTCATTACTTTTAGGCCGCTGCAGAGAGTGCAGGTTTTCATAACAGCATAGCAAATACAGTTACCGTGTCAGGACAGACATTGTTCTGGTGTTAATAAAACAAAAGAGAGGTTCAATCTTGAGCGGACTCCACCATGGGAGCGTTGGAGGCTGTAGTGATACTACACTTTGTTACTGAAATTATGAATAGTAATATTTGGAAATATTATTTCATAAGCACTTGTTATAAAGGGGGCACCACCTGAATCGCTGTCCGCCCAAGGCCTTCAGGACTCCTTGGGTATAGCGGGTGTAGCACTTCACCTGGTTCACTTCTCCAGTGCTGCATCTCCGCTCTGCTGACCGCTGATTTTGCTGTGTGTGTGTCTGTGTAGGAGCTGACGGAAAGCAGAATTTCTGTGATTTCAACACAGATTTGTTGTTCACAATGTAACCGTAGCATTATCACGGAGAAAGTATGATGCGTTGAGAATGAGTGTACTACATCCTTTTGGATTTTAAAGCCTCAGAGACGCAGGACGCATACCTGTAACTTAACTGCAGCTAGTCTGTAGCCGATGACAACGCTGACAAAGGAACTCTACTTTGGGGACTGGTTCCAGGGATCCTGCAATGTCACACCTTCCCCTTGGTTGTATGGACAGTAGCTGGATTTGTGGTGCGTTCAAGCACAATAAATTATATTTGTTGTCTAGGTACTCAGGGCTTTGTGCTCAGTCCCTCCTGTTCATGCTGTATACCCATAATTGCAACCCCTGACATGTAGACAACTCTGTTGTGAATTTTGTGGATGACATAACCATCAGACTTTATATCGGGAGGAAATCAATCAATGATTAAAACCACTTAGAAGGTCAGTGGTACCCATCTTAAGGTCCATACATAATTTTTGTATATAACTGCTTTATGTAAGACATAAACAGAACTACAACTTAATCTCGTTATACAACACTGTGTCATAAAATGATAAATAAATCTACTTTGTATATCATATTGACTACACTTCAAAGACATGTAGTGGATACTGGCATTGCATTTTTAGCACAGACTAGTATAGCCAAAAAGCCACCAATCTGGACTCTCACTGAGAAATTAACACAATTAACTTAAAAATGATTCACTATTTGGTAATATTTTATGTTTTAGTCTGTCATGGGACTAACAATGGCTGCATTAGATACAAGTCCAGTTACTGGATCGATAAAACTGCAACCAGCAATTACCAAGGAGTGCTGAAGAAGGGCTTGCGCAGTCTAGATTGGCTGTCAGATGGGTCAAGAAGAGATTTTGAAGATTTTGTTAGGAAAGCTCTAACTGACTAAAAGACAGATGGTTCACAGCAAATGTCGGGGAGTGGTTGATGATATCAGTCAAGAAATAGGGCAGATCGGCGGCGATGGAGGGGGAGAAGGGAGTGGGTTCGAGAGGGCAGAAGCTAAGTCCTCTTATGGGAATTTTTAAAGACTTAATTTAAGATGGCTTGAGGGAGACATTAAGCTCATGTTAGAGGGGTCAGAGGAGACAGTGACCAGAGGGTAGCCTGGGATATAAACCTCGGCTGTCATCACTCTCTTTGTGTAGTGAACAGAGTGAGGAGGAGGAGTGCTGAGACGAGAGGAAAGGTTAGCGACGAGCTCCTGTGGGTTTAGGAGCAGGAGAGTGGAAGTGGTCAGTTTGTCAGCAGAGAGGCAGAGAGGAGATGAGATACTTAAACTCTTCCAAGTAAGCCAGACTTATGTTTTTTTCCCCTAGCTGCCCGAAGGCATGTCCATTTGATTTACCAGGTGGTTTACAGCCAAGGAGCAGGTGGGAGCAGATAGACAAGCTTAGAAGAAAAGGGAGAAGGTCCAGGAGGGCTAAGAGGGCAGGTATAAATGGTGAGGTCACTGAGGAGACACAGGAAGGAGTCATCTGGAAGGAGTAAAGTGAGGGGAGTTGAGGACAGGAGGAGAGAGAGAAATATCTGGTGGTGAAGTGGGGGAAAAGACTTTAGAAGAGATCTTATAGAGTGGAGTGGAGAGGGAAATGAGTGCCAGTCAACAACACGGAAGGAAAGGGCTAGTGGCAAGGGCCTTCTTCTTTTCTCTTTTTTTACCTTTAAAACAATGTCTGAATGATTCAGGAGGCCCAGAAATAGACAGGGCCATGGAACATGCCAGGGATTATAGATATTAATTGTTTCAGAACTGTCATCATTGGGCCAAGAATTTTTATTTGTGCCCATGGTTGTTTGTGAACTACTTACATTTTTAGAAGTACCCTCCATCCTTTTTCTTTATTAGATATTGGATGTCTCATTGCTGATGACAAGTCTGAGTTTGGCATGGGCCCAGCTTAAATCTTACATCTATGGACAAAGCTCTTTTGACATTTCCAAAATCTAAAAGTAAGCATTAAACCAACCTGAGTTATTGCTGTAAGTGAACTTAGATGGACCAATCCATCCATGCTCCTGATTTACTTACACTTAATATCAAAATCGGGGGTATTCAATTAGTATTAAAAGAGGTCCAGTTAGAGAAAATTTCCCGAAGCAAAGGTCCGGAACATCAAAACGACTAACTTGCGTTAACATCAACATATATGTTTTTAGTCAACAACTGACAATATTTCAACAATATTCACATCAAACTGGAGGGATAATAAATACGAACTACTCTAATAATGAATTCTAAACTATGTAAAGTGCCCAATATTTAGAAAAAATTAAATAAAAAGTGTAGCTTGAAGTGATGAAGCGCAGTCTTAACCAATTTTATAATAAACACTTGACATATCTTAGCAAATGAACAGCTGTAATGCCTCCTTCTCTCTTTTATTCCCTTTTACATCGCTACCACTTCCCTATTTTCTCTTGTTCAGTCAGAAACGTGAGCTCTAGCTTGTCTTGCTAGCTACGATTGGAGATCTATGAGATATTCTGTTTTTAAACTGCCCGTGGGAATCTGTACATTCTTGATTAAAAGCCATGTGAAATCTATTTTCTCTTTGGCCTCCTCTCTCCGTGTGCGTTTCCAAAACGTCTCCGGTGTATCTCACTCGCGGACATGGACTTGACTCAACTGCACAGATTTGATTGGCTGAGCAGTATCACATGAGATGATTAGAGCACATGCGATTGGTCTGTGAGTTTCCTGGGCCGCTAAGCCAGTAAATGCTAGCAAAGCTGCGCGGGTTAAAATAGAAACGCTCCGTCACGAGGTATTAAGTCTCAATAATAAATCGGCTGTAGGTCGGCGGTCCGGAGAGTACTGCGGTCCGCCTATTAGTGACCTCTGATCTAAATGAACGTGGCACAATCCTGGTACCTGGATTTCATATCAGAACACATTGCATCATGCAGTTTGACAAAAAGACACTTTATTCCGTGTCATATCCCCATGTCACACAATTTCTCCATACTATATCATATCATATCATTTGTTTTTTTTGTTGATCTATTTAAACTATTTGATTGGCAGATTTACTTTCCTAACTTTCTTATACAGCGTTATGACATGACCTGCGTTGAACATCATATTACTATTATTATTATAAAATCCCAAAATGTTCAGAGCAGAATTATCTCCCTTTGTCATATTTTCTAGTGCAAAGTAGTAGTCTTAAAGAAACATGCTTAAATAATATGTGCACAGTGTGTGTTTGGTATGGATGATGTCCTCTCTATTTCCTTCTATGACCTTGTACACCTTTTCTGTTGGAAGTCACCTGGTTTTCATTGTAAGGCGCCATTACATGCAATATGTTTTGTCCATAAGTTTTTAAATACATGTTGATTTGTTGATTGTTGTCATGCTATTGTTGATTCTGTGTCATAAGAGTTCTCTCTCTTGTAGTCTCAATGTAGTGTAGGGTCTGTTTGTATCTGCATATTTTTCACTGCTTTTATCGTTTATAGTATTTCTATATTTTTGTTCTTACAGGGGACCTATTATGCTTTTCCTTATTCTCTGTCTGATATTAAATGTTACAGTGTTGGATGTTCATACAAAACGAGTTCCAAATAACGAGGTGAATGCATGTAAAAGTAATCCCTGTTAGCAAAAAAGCTCAGACTTCAGACTGCTCTGAATACAAGTTTTCCAACATTTTTTTCTACTTTCCTGCCTGGCTGAATTCAGATCGAGAAGAGTCTATCTGTCGTCTCACATAATACATGACACACCCACTTTACTACACAACACACCTCATGAGATAACTTCCTGGATAAATTTACTTATTTTAACCCAAATTATAAATGTTTTCCCAAACCTAATCAAGTTGTTTTGGTGCCTAAACCAAACCAAACTGCAACCGTTTTAAGGGTGTGTCATGTATTAGGCGTCTCCTGTAGTACTGTGGACTCATAGATAGACTTGGTCAGATTGGCAGGTATTTCCTTATATGGTCATCTGCTCATAATCTGGAAGTCCAAAGCTCCTTTGCTCGTGGTGTAAACACTCCCCCTAGTGCTCAAACTCAGGGCTGGACTGGGACAAAAAATTGGCCCTGCATTTTTGTCCCAGTTGGCCCTCCGTAATTGATCAGACACCCCTCACCAATACGCCATCCTTGCAGTCCCTTTAAATATGTGTACCAACTTTTAAATTTACACAAACCACTATAAAGCTAAGTGTAAGTGCCGTGAATAAGTGTACCAGTGCAAGTGGATCACTGTACACACATTTAACTGACTCCCTGGTGAACAGGGGTGGCCATGGAGTACACAAGTACTTGTCAAAGAGAAAAAAAACTTTGCTAGAAGTCACAGTAACTTTTCAAATTATTATTAGATCCAGAATTGTTAGAATTCCCTGACAAAGTTGTAAAGTTTCGATAATAACATACTGGAAATATGCTAATAGCTGTTTATTCAATTAATGCATGAATCAAATGAAAATAAACATAAATGAAATAGTTTGTTCATTTTAGCAACATGCTACAGGTGTTGTATAACAACCCATATTATTCTGACTCATATTTATCAAGGGAACCCTTAGCTTAATAATCTTCATAATTTTATCATGATACATTTGGACCTTGGTCACTCAAAGCAGCGTGGGCTTAGCCAACACAATGCTGTTTTATAGCTAATGTTACAGTTAGTAAACTCAATAAAATATGATTTAGTGGCATCAAAATCAGTGAATAAAGTAAAAAAAGTTTTTTAACTTAACAGGTCTGCTAGACTGAGCCTACACCTACCTACACCAGCTCCCAGAAACACTCCGGTGTCGTCTACTGTAGGGGTGAGGACAAGGCAATTCGGGTTCACAGCACTGAGGCTCAATTCCAACGTCCCCCCTAAACCCTAAGCCCTGAACCCCCACAGACTTTACTGACATCACTTGCAAAGTGATTGAGTGCAAGAGGCTGCAAGGGCTCAAAATGCTGTAAACAGGAACGGGACAGCACTTTGCCACTTTATCACGTTACCTTGAGGGCGCTGAAACACGTTGCACACTTTTTATTTTATGTGTTTGCCTGATTTTTAAGTCCTGCAAGCTCTTGCCCTACAGAGTGGAGGAGAGGTAAATGTCAATATATATTTGTCAATAATCAATAAACTATTGTTGGTCAAAACAACATCATTAAGCAAAAAGTAAAATAAATAGTTTGTAATAAGGTGATTGCATGGATGACAGAGGATGAACTGAGAGTCTGTATAAAAGGCCATTATAGGATAAATAAGGATTTTATTGTAACTGAAAAAAATATAGAGCTGTAAATTAGCATAATATACAACCCCAATTCCAATGAAGTTGGCCATTTGCAAATCCTTTTCAACCTATATTCAATTTAATACACTACAAAGACAAGATATTTAATGTTCAAACTGATAAACTTTATTGTTTTTTGCAAATATTCACTCATTTTGAATTTGATGCCTGCAACATGTTCCAAAAAAGCTGGGACAGGGGCAACAAAAGACTGGGAAAGTTGAGGAATGCTCAAAAAACAGACTTAGGAACAATTTTTGTGCAATAACCCAGTAACTCTGCCTCTAATCAGCCACCTGTTTACTGGCTAACACTTATTATTTATTCACCATTCTCTATTTCAGTGCTGTTCATACTGTTATATTTTCATATTGTAGATACTGTATACCGATCCACCTACCTCAAGTCATTACTCCTGCACAAAATACTTATACTTATTTATTCCAGCATCCTTTGCACTATGCTTCATTGCACTGTTTACATGTGTACATGTATGCATGTATATGTACCTGTATATCACATCCACCTCCGACATACTCCTGCATCCTTTGGACTCTGCTCACTGCACTATTTGTCAATATGTCTATATTGTTTTTGTTCATAGTGTGTGTATTTGTGTTGTCTACACTGAAGTCTGTGTCTGATTTTATTTTATTTTTATTATTGTAATTTTGTGTTTTTGTATGAGTAAGCACATTGTGAGCAATGTACAATCCAGAGTCAAATTACTCGTATGGGTACACATACCTGGCAATAAAGCTGATTCTGATTCTGATTCTGAAAAGATTCAGATAATATGGAGAAATCTCTGCACGTAAGCGGCAAGGCTGAAAACCAAAATTGAATGCCGAAAATTCGATCCCTCAGGCAGCATTGCATTAAAAATTGACATCAATGTGTAAAGAATATTACCACATGGGCTTAGGAACACTTCAGTAAACCATTGTCAGTTAACACAGTTCGTCACTACATCAACAAGTTGGCAAGTTAAAACTCTACCATGCAAAGCGAAAGCCATATATCAACAACACCCAGAAACACCGCTCGCTTCTCTGGGCCCGAGATGACTGACGCAAAGTGGAAAAGTGTGCTGTGGTCTGACGAGTCCACATTTCAAATTGTTTTTGGAATTTATGGACGTCGTGTCCTCCAGGCCAAAGAGGAAAAGGGCCATCCGTATTGTTATCAGCACAAAGTTCAAAAGCCAGCATCTGTGATGGTATGGGGGTGTGTTAGTACCCAAGGCATGGGTAACTTGCACATCTTTGAAGGCACCATTAATGCTGAAAATGGAAAATGCTTTTCAGGGACGTCATTTATTTTAGCAAGACAATGCCGAGCCATATTCTGCACGTGTTACAACAGCGTGGCTTCGTAGTATAAGAGTTTGGGTACTAGACTGGCCTGACTGCAGTCCAGACCTGTCTCCAATTGAAAATGTGTGGTGCATTATGAAGCGCAAAATACGACAACGGAGACCCCAGACTGTTGACCAATTGAAGATGTACATCAAGCAAGAATGGCAAAGAATTCCACCTACAAAGCCTCAACAATTAGTGTCCTCAGTTCCCAAACGCTTATTGTTGTTAAAAGGAAAGCACGCATCAAATTCAAAGTGAGTGAATATTTGCAAACAACTATAAAGTTTATCAGTTTGAACATTAAATATCTTGTCTTTGTGGTGTATTCAATTGAACATAGGTTGAAAAGTATTTGCAAATCATTGTATTGTGTTTGTATTTACGTTTTACACAACGTCCCAACTTCACTGGAATTGGGGTTGTATTCCCTTTTTGTCTGTGCTTGCCTGCCGGGGGACAACAGATGAAAATGAGCTTTTCAGGCTTTTCAGGAATGTTATCAGTATGCACTATCCCTGTCAAATAAAGTAATAAACTGAACTAAACAGTAAATAATAAGACTATGAGGTATTTTAATTAGTAATAGTAAGTATAGTATTATTAGTATGATAATGTGTTACATACAGTTTAATTTTATTTGGTTCCCCTTTGTTGCATTTCATTTTAGACTTCCCTATTGGAGATGCAGTAATGGTAAAATAATCTAGAGTATTTGTACATGTGCATTGACTTAGTATGTCTGTAACTAAAGCAAACTAGACTTTCAATAAGTGACACCTATGTACATTTTTCCAGGCAATGAATTTCCAGTCTATTACTTCAAGCTGCTTAGCACCACCTTGTGACGAAACAGTCCTGAGAAAAACCCAGGCCCCACCAGATTACCAGTTGTACTTAAAGTGTCATTTACGGTTTCTTCCTGATTCATTCAAATAAACAGAGAACATTTCTATACCTCCTTTGATTTTTAGCAGCTATTCTTCCATCCTGTTACTCAGTGATTTTTTTGTTGGTAGCAACTCCTACCACATGACAGTCACAAGACATGATTTCAGCCGAACTCTCCCTTCTCAACAGTGGATTTTATTTATGTTCATCCCTCAAACAAACTGCCACTGTTGCTTAAATCAATCCACAAAAGAATACCCCCCATGACCAGAAGACTTTTTTCACAAAGTGATGTAAATTAAGCTAAAATAAGTAAGATAAAATGAATGTTAGAGAAATTAAAAAGCAGTGCTTTAATGTTGTATGTGTGGTCCGTAGTCTGACGCACTGAAAGCCTTATAAATAATGTTTAAACATGAAAAATACCCTCACCACATGAGCGTAACTTAGAGCCATTAATGATGAAACTTATAACAGGATGATGTTTTTACCAAGCAGGCCATCCTGTTACAGTTTTCATCAAAGCTACTCTATAGTTTCTTGTCTAAATGTCTTTCAGAAAACACATTCCATGTTAGTGTTCTATATTTCTCAAGTTTTAATGCGGTGGTTGAGGTTTGTCAAAACCTCACTGTATAAATATAGCATTAATTAATATTTAATTTGTATGATAAGTGTGACGTTTAACTCTTTAAAGATTTAAAATTGCAGTTTATTTGGGGCTCTGATAGACCCTCTCAGCAGACATGTTGTCTCAGCTGTGTTTTATACACTAATTAGAGTGGGATCTGTACAACACTGTACACTGTCACACTATCACACATAGGCCAAGTTCATTCAGGAGTAATTTAATTGCATACTTTATGTCTGAATTGTTCCTGCCCCAGTGGCTACATTGTATGGCAAGGACAAACACTTTTTATGCCATGATTTTGGACACTGAGGATGGAAGCAAGGATTTCTGACAGTACGTTCATTTCCATGTTCCAAAGCATTTGATGCAGCATAATATGAAAGAATAAGATCATTGGCATGGAGGGCCAGTCCATCATCTATGAACATTCCCAATCCCAAACACATTTAAAGCACTTTTGACACAACCACCACCCAAAAACACATTTACTACACCATGAAAATTTGCATAAGTTGTTTTATTCATAGTTAATGTCCTTTTTATACTTCTTTTTTAATGGTTTTGTCTTTTGTTGAAGTGGACATCCTGTAAAGTTACGCCTGAAGCCCTTAGCTGAGTTGCTTGCACGTCACCCTCTTAACAGAAAAGAAAGGGTAAGAGGAGGAGTGGAGTGGGGTTTTCCTCCTTCTCTTTCTCTCGCTCTCTCTTTATCTCTCTGACAGTAACCCAACTCAACCTTTATTTTCATTTCTTTGAACAAAGAGTGTACCTTACAGTATATTTACACATCATACTGACTGGCTGTTTAACAATTTCCACTTAGATAATGCAAGGAGGATTGAACTTTCATGGTTTAGCTTCTTCATTCTTCGTCATGTTGTCCTTCGATCCATTTTCTCCTCTCATGCTAACTTTGTAGTGAAATTTTCCTTGTCATCGTAGTAATCATCCACACCACTATCATCATCATCATTGTAATCTTTTTCACCATCATCATCAACATCACCATAATATCAAATTACCGTTATTATATTGATATAACTCTTTTCAATAGATTCCTCTCTGACAACTGTACAATCGTACACAGTGTTTGACTTTTATATATATTTTTGGGAATATATTATTTAAACCTAAGGAAAAAGGAACTTAATTCCAAATAAAATATATTAGTATCCCAAAGTAACAAAATCATGCATGTTTTAATGTTTTTGTCCATAAAAACAAAACAAAACAATAAAATGTACGTAATGGATGGGATCTGGTTTTATTTACAAATTGATCTTGGCACTGTTTTTGTTGTCTCTTGCTGGAAACTGGAATGATCATAAAGAATACTTTTGACTCTACCGAGCATAACACTCTCCTGGTATTATAAGTCAGTGACCTGCTATAAAAGGCAGGTTTGCGAGACATATTCTTTTTTTTTTTTAAGCACAAAAAAGATAACAGAAAGAGGGCGAAAGAACATTTAGAACAACATTAGAGTCAACCATGGGGCAAAACAGAAATAGTGTGTAGAAAACATATTTCACTTCAGCTTTACACTGTGGCAGTTTCCTCTTTTAGGCAGAAACCCTGCGACATCATGTCTACTGACAAACCCCCCCACCCCTTCAGTAATACAGGACTTCCACACGTCTCATCAGGTGCTCTCACTAGTATTGTTAGGGTGAAATCCAAAAGAGGACATTGATTTAGTCAAAATTCTTCTTGTAAAGCAGCATTAATTGACTCAGGCAAAGTAAAATAAAGGAGACAAAAGTAACTGCAAACCACCAGTACAGACCTACTACCTCGGGTTTGGCAGGCAGGTAGGGGTAGCTGTCTAAAATTTCCAGTGTTGCCTTGTCAAACAAGTGCTTGACTGTTGATCCAAAGATCTCGTGTGTGTGTGAGAGCAAACGTAAGGATGTGTGTCAGTGTGTGTGTTTGTGTGTTTGGTTGTCTCTGCATACTCAGCATATTCAGTGCAAACACATTGGGTAAAAATCCCATCTTGACCATGGCCCATCAGCTCTGTTGTTTCAAGTGAAACACTACAGTATTGTCCATCCCTGACCATCTTACTTCCTCATTTCCTTTGTAGTTCTCTCTTGCACCTTTTTAAATAGATAAACCGTCAGGCAGACTGATATGCCTTTTGTTTATCCAGCCTGATGGCGGGCCAACTGCTGCCAAGCAGCCCGCTTTACCCCCACCCCCAAACAGCCCCACCCACCCAGCGCCAGGTCCTAGCAAAGCCCAATGTACTTGAGATTGTTCTGGATGATCACGTCCGTGACAGCGTCGAACACAAACTGGATGTTGCTGGTGTCAGTGGCACAGGTGAAGTGCGAATAGATCTCCTTGGTCTCCTTGTTGCGGTTGAGGTCCTCAAACTGCCGTTGCACATAGACGGCTGCCTCCTCGTAGGTGTTCTGACCTTTGTAGTCAGGGAAGCACACTGTCAGAGGAATGCGTTTGATCTTCTCCGCCAACAGGTCCTTCTTGTTGAGAAAGAGGATGAGCGACGTGTTGGTGAACCAGTTGTTGTTACAGATGGAGTCAAATAGGCGCAAGCTCTCGGCCATACGGCTCTGTGTGGATGTGGAAAGAGAAAGGAAATAAGAAAGAGATCAGACCATAAGGAAATGATTTCACAGCTTAGAAAAATTCAGTATTTGAAGCAACAACCCAAATCATCCCAATTAATCACACAATCAGACCTCATTCACACAAGCATGAATCATGTGATTTGGGAAAACCCTAAAGAGAAAATTAGACCATGGAAGGTCACGGCAAGATTTGAGGATGAAAATAAAGAGAAGACAAGAGGCAATCTAAAGTCAACCAACACAAGCCACAGATATCCACTTGACTAGCCAAAGGTAAGGCTTCTCTGTTATGTCAACAGAGACTTGAGTCTCAGACAGCTGAAGACCTGAGTTTGAACTCTCACATTCTCCTCTGAAACAGCTGATTACTTCTTTTACCACCACTCTCCAAGTCCAAAACTGTAAAAAGATATATGTCAGTCTTAATTTTACTCATTGCAGGAGCATTTAACTCTTATGAAGAATAATTCTAATTGTTTTCTCTATATGAACATTTGAATTGATTATGTGGAGGCAGGGTCAAAGAGTGTGCAGATAGATAAGACTGCTCAAACCTTCTATTCCAAGTCTGAGCCACTGAGACATTTCCAGTGCACCATAACTGGTCTGGCTTCATTCTTCTTTTGCCTTGAGCTACATTAGTACGTCTTAATAAAGGGTTTCCAAATATTGGTGCATTATCATTTATAGCCAGTAGGCCCACATTATGTGTTGACTTCTTTTTTCTTTAAAATAAAGTAAAAATCTAAGATTTATTTCCAACTCAGTAATGGAAATCACTGATGTCTGATCATGTCCTGCAGATAAATGAGATAGTCATAAGATCCAAAACCAAGAACAATGTGACTGGTATCAACATTAAACTGGACCTTTCCCAGGTGACAATGATTAAAATTGTTTTCTTTCGTTCATTTGATTCCACTAGATGCAGGAAAGGATATTTGAAATTCAACCTTTCTGTTCAACATTTTTGAATTTCCACATTTAACTTGCAGAAGGGTAAAATGTGCTGGGTTTTGGTGCTAAAGAAAAATGCTATGTGCTTCTGTGTATATACATGTTTCTTTCTTCTCATGTGACATTGAATGTATAAGAGAAAAGAATGAAAAAGAAAGTTGATCTGTTCATGGCAGCTGCTGGCATGTGGCGACTGGCCAGTAGCTTGTGACTGGGAGGTTGTCAGAAGGAAGACTGCTGTTTAAAAGGTTACAGAAACAACAGGATGCTCTGAGCAAATCACAAGATCTGCACAGCATGAAAAAAGAAAAAAGATATTGAAGGGAATAGCGGAAACCCTGATTATTCAGTGGTGTAAGTGCACTATTTTCAGATAATGATGAAATGAGTTATGAGAAACCAAAGTTGCATTTAACCCTTATATGCAGCCCCACATTATTTTTTACAATGACTAATGTAAAGTAGGTTAAAACAACTATACTACCATGTTGAATTTGGTTTTTATGTCCACAAAAGCAGCTAACTTAAAAATACTGTCTTAAACAATCGTGTAATTTGTTATTTGGGTATGTTGGTCCCTTTTAAGAGAAAAACTGTTTGTCAAATTCAACAGAGTAGCCCATAATAAAAACATCCCTGAAGGGAAACTATATTGAAAATATATTGAGGTCTGTTGAACCACTACTGCAAACTAGCCACTGGATATTGTAGAAAAAAATCCACAATAGTTTTTGCTTTGCTAATAAATTATCAAATTTAAACAACTAAAATGACACACCACTGGGAGAATAAAAAAAAAAAAGGGCATTTGTTCAATACAAATTGCATAAGACTGTGCCTGCAAACTGCTCCTTCTTCATCCATCTGTCTTCCTCTCTGCTCCCGTTCTGTCACATGTTGTTACCTTTTCAGATTGAAAGCTCTTCTTTCCTAGTGTCCCCGGGGACTAAGACTGGCCCCTAAACATTGTACACTACACAAAGTCATGTCAGACTGTTTGACCTCACCCCTCTTCTTTCCAGCATGACAAAACAAAAGCCCAGATTCTGAGAGAGTATGGCAGGAGACAGACAGCTGAGCCAAAGGAGTCTCTAGTCTCTTCACCTGGCCACTACAGTGCTCATACAGTAAGAGTTTCGTAATGGGGAGCGGGAGCATCCTGGAGCACTAAAGCATGCAGAACCTCCTTCTTTATACCTACCCACACAGACTTTTTCCACCCTCGCTGCCTTCTCAAAGAAGTCCAGAGGCGCAGGGCTTATTTAAGCATTAGTATTAATGAGGAAGTTCATCCCAGTGTCATTGCTTTGTTTCCCCATAAATACAAATCACTCAAGTGTGCAGCCACCCTTTCTTAATTCATTAAGGTTCATTTTAAATGTGACTGCCTTACAAGAAGGAGTGCTTTGCACTTAACAACAGAGATGATTTTCTTTGTCACCACGTTTTTTCTGCTGTACCTGGAAATTACATTATTCAGGCTGCTCCCTTTCTGTTTTCCCTCTCTGTTTAATTACTAATGTCTCCGTTACTGTGGGCAGCAACACTGCTGGGTTTAGATTAGAACAAACAAATACACAATCAAACAAACATAAGCACATTACAGTTGTACGTAATATTTTTCTTGTGCTAGATTCTCAGCAAAATTACGTTTTTGATTATCAGCTAATCACATTTAAATACAAATTTCTGTATATGTTGTAGATAATGTCCAGCTAAAGATAAACCTGTTCACGCTCAGAATAAAACATAGTTTTTTTCTGTATCTTTATTTATTTGAAATGGGTATGATGTGAATAAAACAATATCAGTTTCTGCATCTACTAACAGCCAAACCTAAAATGATGAAAAATATACTAATAGCACTAAAGTTAAAGTAAGAGAAATTGAATCTGGGAATCCTTCAATACAGTTTAGTTGACCGATAGCTAGATATTAAAGGGGATACATTGAAACCTGTGTGAGCATAGCTTAGTAGGATACACCATTATGTCATATGAAGCAAATGAATTGCATGATAGTAATGTCTTTGATAATTCATTAGGCATAATATGCTGCGTGAGGGGAGAATATTCCTATATACATTTTGAGACACCGTTCTGACACCCGTCTCTGTGTTTCTGAAGGGAAGATTGGTGTGATAAAGCCACTGAAACTGTCATTTTACATTCAGATCACTTCATATGTCGCCTTTGCTGTGGCTTAAAAGGAAAAGTGCACATGAGAAACTTTGACATAAAAACATCAAACACCAGTAATTAATTTCCAGTCTTCTTTCATCCGACGGGCAATTAATTCCCGTGTGATAGATTAATCAAATAGTAACTGAAACAATAGAAATAGAGCTAACGCTGCAGTCAGTGTCTACCTTGGTGTTTGGCTAACACAAGCTTAGCACATGTTAAGCTCAGGCTTTTCATTTTCACCTCACATACACAGAATTCACTGCAGTTGCTCAGCCTCAGCCATTGCATATAAACCTGCGTTATGCATTCATACTACCGCACCCACAAACACTCGCACAGGCACACAATACGTGCATGCACATATACACCTCATATCTATTCTCTTCAGAGCTGCAGTTTGTTCCCCCTCCCCTCCTCTCCCCTCCTTTCCACTTCTCATCCTCCCTTCCCTAGTCACAGCTCACTGTCAACAGCGCAGGATTAGGAGCATTTGACTGGCTTGTTGCTAGGCAACAGTAACCATGGCAACCGATTCATTATGAAGACAGGGATGGGACAAGGAAAATGCATCAGGGAATGGGTTGATGGGTAAATGTTGTACTGTAATTATTCTAGTGTATTTTCTGTCTTGTGTAAACTGGTGCATTGAAACTGAACCATGTGGATCTGATCGATGAAGTTTGTTTTCTGCTCGTGTGACATTGTATAAAGCTTTGAAGGTTAAGCTCACTAAGATGATCAGTGAACATAACAAGCCATCATCATAAAAATGACACCTTGTCCTCTAATGAGGACCTTCAAAGCAACAGAAACAGTTTTGAATATGTGTGCAGATCTTAATCAGTGATCATCATACATACGCATGCATATAAAAACGAATGAATGTCTCAAAATTCAAAATGACTGTTGCATGACCGACTGAATCAACAAAGCACAGAGCTTTGCCACCTTTGGCTGTGCTTTTCAACTTCCATAACCAGTCCTGTTGTTTTCCATTAGATAAGACATAATTCATGGAGCCTCAATTCAAACATGCTAATCAACAAAGCATTATGCTACTATCGTTCACAGATTTTCCGTGCTTGCAACTTAGACTGGGTCTAGACTCACTTGCACAAAAATTGATGAGTCACCTCTGGTCCAGAAAGTAGATGATTGTTTCATCTGATTTATTGCTTGATTTTTCCCCCGACAAAATCATTATCAGTATCACATACCTTTATTTCACATCAGTTAACTAACTGTTAAAAGAATACATTACATACATGTTACTAAGGTAATGAAGGTCATAGATATCTTTGCTGGCAAGTTCATGTTATGCTCACATTGGGGATTGGAAAGTCTCTTAATCAGATGTCAGTGTTTCATGTTGTTGAATATGATTATGAAACAACTACAACAGCTAGAACATTTAAAACTAATTAAAATGATAGCTGCCTTTAAATAAATATAGGAATTGAAATTAACATTATAACATTTTATTTGTTTTTATTGTAAAAGAGACATTAATTATGCTGTACAACATCTTTACTGCAAGTGTATTCAACATTTGAGATGTTTCTTCATGGGAGGTTTAAACCAATGCATGTGACTAAGGTCATGCCTCCACAGTGCCTTCTAATATTGTCCCAGCTGTTTTATGGGGTCAAACTGAGGTTAGGTTATTTTATTATTAAGGGTCTGACAAGGATGTGTTTTTGTTAAAAATCTGTTGAGCCTGCGCAGCCATCTTTTTGTACAAGGTGACTAAATAGATGACTAAACCATTTTCTTACATACATGAAACGTGTACACATTTCCCCTGAGATCAGTCTGATTAATATACTGATAGAAGCTATTTTTCTCTTGTTGATTGTCAGTATCTGTTTTCTGGTAGATATATATAGAAATATGTTCGCTTGTTACCTCATCTGTGCTTTGAGCTTGCTAGCTGACATGTTTTTCACTATTAACATAGCTATTAGTGTGTTGGAAATGCATGTTTTCTGCCAAACATACAGATGGTTCAAGCATTTTGACATGTTCTGTAGGGTACTGTAATTGTAATTTGTAAAAATTCCTCTATATATTTGCAGTATCTCATTTTGTCTGTGTATTTCCTAATCTGTTGTGTTTCTGTTTTATTTTCTATACTTCAGTAGCTTGCCAGTAGGCATATGATTCTTTCTTAGCATCTGAATCCGGGTCAGTTTAATGACCCAATCCTTTACCTTCACATTGTATTAACCATGGAGTACGTAACCTAAATCATAAAGGACACTTAATCCAACTTAACAGAACTGCTGTTACACTCCCCGTCAGCTGGTATATCATGTAGAATGTGTAACCACAGACACATTCAGAACACAGATACAAACACACTCCTCTTTCTCACATTGCGAATGTATTGAGCATGCAGAGGCTAGACTATGCGTTAGGTAACAGTGTTGGGGTCAGCTGACAGTGGTTATGGAAGGGGTCAGCTCCAAGACATAGGAATTAACGATGGAGCCTTCTGTCAATGTTGAAGGAACCACAGCGACATACCTGCACTCAATCCAGTAACATTTAGATCAGGTGTACAGTCATGTGACATTTTGAATTGCTGCTATGTTACGCTGTTTGCCTGATTGTCGTGTAGATTTATGTGTGTGGCCCGATGTCCTGCATGGCCACCAATATGTGATAAGTATTCAGGTACTCTTTCATAAATCTGCATGGGGCTTTTGTATAAATGTTCTGCCTACATTATGCCACAAATGGCTGCAACGTTTCATCCATGAGATAAGTGTTTCCATGGCACTGACATGAGTATGTGTTCTCACTGAATGGTTCATATTTACAAATCTATTCAGCAGTGGTGTGATTGCGTCCGACTAAATACATGCCCCATGCATAGTGTGATTCAGTTTGAAATATGTGTGAGTAGATCATCTGTGTAGGTCATACTTTAACTACATCCTACATCAAGATTATGCACATTTCTGCCATATGTATTGTCTTTTCATCTAATAAATAAATATTATATGTAAATATGAGTATTTTTGTAGTAAAATATGAACAAGAAAATGGTGACATTAAGCTACTTAATGTCTCTTGTGCATGTCTACAGCAATAATCTTTACTCATTACCATTGACAGCAACATTGCCCAACAACATATTGCTCTTAGAGTTGCTCTGTGTATCATCAGCTTAAGAGCATGGTTAGATGATAGACAGGCAACCTGCTCAGGGTGGACCCCACCTCTCACCGAGTGTGAGCTGGGAAAAGGCCCTAACCCCTCATCTTGAATAAGATAAGTGGGTTAGGAAATGCATAGACAACTTTATAGAAGGAATTTTTATTAACCCTCACACAAGAGAGTATTGCTGCCTGTGGATAGCATCAATCTTGTTATGAAGAATAACTATGTGTGTATATTCATCACGGACACTCCAGCAGTGGCATCAACATACAAACAATGATGGCGTATCTAAAATACTTCAAAGAGCATCTAAATCTAAAATGTACAATATGTACCATTTGGACTTCATTCAATTGATATCTGGTGATTCTCTGTGCTAATGCAGTTAATGGCAACACAAAGACAGTCTATTTATGAAAGGATTTCACTTGAATCAGATAAGGCAGCATGTCGCAGTCTGGCCACTGAAGTTTACCATTGACCAACTGAAGAAACCCTGTCGGTGTGTTCAAAGAGATCTTTAGCTTAGCCTCATGTGTTAGAACACATAAAACTGTGAAGGCAGTCAATAATTCAACCACAAACCAACTATGAAAATGTCAGTAGACTCTACAGCAAGATGGCTGCTCTTATTTCAGGATGTCTTTCTTTCTGGTACTTTTGATCCACTGCTTTCTTCTTCATCTCCTATGATAGAATAATAAAAGTTGTTTTTTCTAGCACCTGTGAACTCCCATTGCTACACAGTGTCTTCACAATCTGCTAATTCTCACAGGTACAGTCTCACACTTTATTCTGTGAACTCAATTAACACCACAGTGCATTTTTCTCCTCAGACTTTATTTTTAACCTATAAAACTAATTGATTTCATGTTCCGACATTGCATATTGTACATCCTATTTTATCCTGGTAACCCATGAATTATCGGGCCAGTTCAATGACAGTGTTTCCTCTGTATTTAAGTTATGTCTTGTGGAGACTAAATAAAGACATCAAGGTAAACCTGTGAAATAGCAGACCTTTCATAGTTGGTATAGACTAAAAAAAGTAAATAGTATCTATTGTTGACCTTCCATTATCAAAGGCAGTTAAACAAGCAATAACTACCCAGCTATTTCAAAACACTCAGATAAGAAGATGGATATGCTATGGAGCAAACTTTTCAAATTCCACAACCAAGAAGAGGAGATAACAAACACCGGCCACTCTCTTTATTCACGCAGATTGAAAATAGCTTTGCTACCACATTAAGGCAGAGTGAATGCATTTCAGCCATTTCTACAAAATCAGGCCTCTCACGCCCCTGGCCAAAGAACTCTGGATGAGTACCATAACATTTGGATGAGGCTTTCCAACTTGTTTATTAAACAAAACTGAATGAACTGTAGAGGAATTACTGCATGTAGTAACATTATAATAATAAAATGATTACAAGAGTCCATAGAGTCCTAGATGCCCTGTAGGGATATTAGAAATCTGTGATCCCCTGATTTGGGTAGACATTTTATTTTTACATGGACTAAAAGTTTTACATAGTTGCATCATATACCTGTAGACCTGTTCAACTCAAGGTCCACTAAAAAGTCCATTTAGTAGAATGAACGTGTTTGTGTAGGTCTGACTGTTTTCCTACTTTAAATGATTTGCTGTTGAGAGGTTTGGAGGTTTAAGGATATTTGAGTGAGCTAAAGATTGCACATTTGTTTCCATTAAAGTAAAAAAAAAAAAAGCGACAAAGGCAGACTTGATGCACTGATCTATTAAAATGTAATGCTGGCAAAACAATTATATTTTTTATCTCAAATTGTTGAGAAATTAAATTCAATGTTCAAACTGTTTCGTTTGTTGGAAATATTATTGTCCTCATTGCAAGTAATCATCAAAAAACATAGTTTCCAAAAGTGATTTTGGACTTACCCCTATTTCATTTCAAATAGACCCTATCTAAAAACAATATGTTGTATCAATATGTGTATGACGGAAACAAATAAAAGAATGTAATTCTTTGTAATGTAATTCACTTTATATCTGTGTAACCACAGCATGGTTGTATTGAGGACGGGGATGTACAGAGAGGAAGTAACACATCAGGCTTGTGTTCCGTTTGCTTCTCAGAACTGTCAAACCATAATATACAAATATTACTTGTTTGGTAGTAGTGATATAACATTTTGCCTTTATTTACGATATGAAAAACAACTTATCTGGTAAATAAAAACGTGAAATTAATATGTCTTAATTTACTTAGAATCTGGATAGAAATATTATTCATTCATCAAAAATCATTGCCGTAACTCAAAGATATCAGTCAAGAAATAAAGATTTCTTCTTTTGTAAAAATGTAGAAATTGTAGAATTTTTGTACAAACTTAATAATAATAATATATAATAATATAATACATAAAAAATTGTTTGTGCTTATTTTATTCTAACCACTGCATTAGCGTGAGTGGCTGCTGTATGCAAGCATGTATTTGTAAATTCATGTCTGCATAGGCATAGGCCTACATTTTCTATGAGTGTAAATGTGGGCCCTTTTAAACACATTTTCTTACCGTCTGGTTGTCCTCGTAGAGTTTGAGGTCATAGCCACTTAGCTCGACACAGAAAATGATTGCAGTCACGCCCTCAAAGCAGTGGATCCACTTCTTTCTCTCCGAACGCTGTCCACCCACATCTACCATCTTGAAGGTGAGCTCCTTGAAGGTGAACTTGTTCTCCACGATGCCGGTTGTCATGTCCCGTGATCGTAGGATGTCCTCTACAGTAGGGATGTACTCAGCTGCAGAAATGCGGTCCAGGTCATTCAGGTAGTAGGCAGTGTTGTCCTCTAAGTGGTATTCATTGGATCGTTGAAAGCACTCCTGGACCCCTGAGTCAGCCCACAGACGTTTCATGACCCCCAGTAACTCTGGAGTGATCTCCCCCTTGCTCTCCGCCGGCCCTGTGAGGGCAAAGAGCTGCACAGCATCATAAGCGCGATCGGGATTGTGAAAGTCGATCTTGAGGGTGGTGAGGGCTCGGATGATGCGGGTGAGTGAGTCAATGGCATTGTACAGGATCAGGGGCTTGTACTCCTTGCAAGCCTCCAGGTTGAAGCCTCCACTGTGGATGATCTTCATCTGTTTGACAATGGTACTCTTGCCCGAGTTGCTGGTACCCAGCAACAATAGCTTGATCTCACGCCGCTGCCGCTGACTTTCTGAGCGCAAGTGGCGGTCGATTCGCCGCGAGCGCCGCGCCGCTTCCTTCTCCTCCGAGCTCTGACGGCATCCCATGGTCCTCCACCACGTGGTGAGCACAAAGGAACTCGTGCTGCTGCTTGATGGGAAAGCAAATTACAACGAAGTGGTAACCAAAAAGTAGCTGGTGGAAGAGTTGGAGAGGGTTTTCACTAAAGGTAGGTGCTTGCTGGGGAAGAGGTAGACAGAACTTCCCAACAGACCAATTTAACACTAGACAGAAGAGCCACCACACAGGAGTGACTCAGGAGTATTTCATTCTTTTTGTTCAGGGGCAGTCTGTGAGTCCTGTGTGGGCAGAACCCAGACTTGTGGGATGCCCACACAGCGCCTAGCACTGAGGTTGGACTGCCTGCTGAAGTCAAGGGAGCTGGGGTTCATAGCAGGAGCTCCCCCTGAGGAAAAGCTCTGGAGGAGGGCTGCGGAACGTTCAGCGTATGTCAGTAGAGAAAGTGTTTGGGCTTGATACGTGCGAATAGCAAAACCGCCTCACTCTCCTCCCACATGGCTCTTGTTCTGCGTTGCCCTTGTTTGGCTTCTGCAACCCTCCACCTCAGTTCGATATTGGTCTGTTCTGCTTGATCTTCCCGATAAAATATTTTCTGCTTCTCCTGTGGCGTGATATTTCCCCGACAACTGAAGGCCTCAGAGTCTGCCAACACATAGACACAGAGAAGAGACATAAATGACACGTTTAAGACAAAGAAGAGCACTTTCACCATCATTGACATATATGGATGTGATAGTAATAGTTTGTTTTGGAAAATATGCAAATTTGCTTTCTCTTGAAGCGAGAGATGAGAAGATTGAAACCAGTGTCATGCATTAGGTGTGGAGCTGGCCTACCTTAGCTTGTAAGCTAGGTATGGGAGAATGAAACAGCTAGCAGAGCTTGTTTAAAAACATGTCGACCATCAATCACTAATTAACATGTATCTTGTTTGTTTAATCCTTACACAAACAAAAATGAGACATGTATGGTTTTATGGGTTATAGATCGCCTGATATGATATCATTGTGTCTGTCCAGAGAACTATACCAAAACCTGTGCTTCAGTTCTGCACAGAACTGTTTGGTGGGTGGTTTAAACTGTTGCACTTGTACAGATTAAACAAACAAGATACAATGTGTCACATAATGAGGTTTAGAGGTGCTCATAAGTATAGTTTTTTACTTTGGAGAGAAAAAAGTTTCACACTTAACACACTGACATGACAATGACATCAGTCCACTTTCTCTTCAAACTTGTAGAACTTCCCAAACTGCTTAGCTATTATTTTAATAAACAAATGAGGAAGAAAATAAAGAATGAAGAATAACAACAATAATTGGACTATTTAATAAAAAATTGCAATTTTAATACTCTACCAGTATTCATCAAATGGAAATTGACTGATGTCACATGGATACTAACCTGTGTACTTCCCATACAACCATTGCCATGCTACCTTTATTCTGTGTACACTGCCTCTTCAGGTTTCTGCTCCACACCCCAGTCACCCACCCCAAGTCTCCCCGTCTGCAGTCCTGTGTTACCATGGACTCTGAGCTAAAGTAGATCTCAGCTGACCACGCCTACCCATTTAACACGACCACACACACACACACACACATAAATTCATTATATACACAATCAAGGTCAAACATAAGCATAGAAACAGCAGAGTAAAACAAACTCCACTATTTGAAAAGAGACCTATGAAGGATTAATGCGATAAATTAGTTTCCTTGTAACCAATAGCACCCTCCACTATTCACACTACAACAAGGCAGATCTGATTGTCCTCTTTTTTGCCTGCAGTACTCTTAGAGCTGCTTAGCAAAACGACATCGTGTTAAAATGCTTATTCACACTCACAGTGGAAAATAACAGGCTAAAACCAAATAACAGGTGCCTCTCATGCCTTCATACCACTGTAAAGCCCCTTGCCCAGACATCTGTTTTGTTATCCTTAAGATTCTACACTGTGATCAGAAAAAAGAATATAACTATTTCAAGGAATATTTGGTTTTTTTCTATTCCTGCTTTTAATATATTAGTTATTCAGGAGGCAGCACTTTTTAAGAAAATGCTGAAGTTTTGGGACATGAATTCAAATAAAATGCTGTTATAGATAGATTTCAAGCAAAAACAAATTTGGAGCAGTGAATGCCTGCAGGATTCTGTGATAAATAGATGCACATTGAAACATGCTGCATGCTATTGGTTGAGCAACACATGCAAAATCATACTGTGGCCTAGTTTTCTTGGCAAAACTATACTCTGCAAACCTGTCACATAATGAGAGGGAGGAGAGAGAGAGAGAGTGTTTCTCAGAGCTCAGTCAGTGAGGTCCACTCTTCAAATGACTGAGAGGACAAACAGAGCAGAACAAAGCCATAACAAAGCATCACAACACAAACAGAGTGGAGAGCATTGTTTCCTGGCTCCAGGCACCTGACTACCATCTGAAAAAGGCATAGCCAGCCAAACCAGTTAATGCACATGACTGATTCTGAGAGCCTATGAAACACATTAAAGCTGCGTGTGAAGTCTTTTCAATTTGCTATTTCAGAAATATGCAGCACTTGCATTTCCTCACTTTTTGAAGTTATTCCACTTTGGATAATTGCTGCGGAAGTAGTGTGCCAACAGTGCAAAATCAGTGTATATTATTATCACATTAAATTTGTATTAATAACATTCTCCATGCTATCACACTGCATAGAAGAAAACATGGTGTGTTGCTTACCTACACCCTAATAACAAGAACATAACACAGCGGGATTAAAAGCCTGGAACTGAAAAATTTCAACAACAACAAAAAAAAAATAATTATGAAAGTGCCTACAGGATGAAAACATGCTTACTCTTTGTAACAAATTACATAGTCTAATTTAAAGTTGATATAGCTCTAAATGCAAGCAACAACAAACAACTAACTATGTAAGTCCAATAAAATACCATCTCTACGGCAAGAAACCACATGATGCCTGCAGTGTCATTATCTTTACTCTATAAAGATACATTTCCAGGCTTACCTCCTCTGGTAACTCATGTCTATCCTCATATATGTCAAACCATCATCCAAAAAAAAGAGTCTTAGGAGGACACCTGTGCTATCACACAGTTGGCTCTGGTATGAAGAAGAGGCTTATCGCTTTAATAGTTAGCGAGTAGAGGTAGAGACATGGGGGCCACATAGAGAGGCCAGCATCTCAATGTGTCATGAGGGCTGAAGTAATGTGATAGCCAAGATGAGACAGAGTTCGGTCACTCTCCTGTCTCTCCTTCACAGCTCGTGCTGCACACAGCCCAGCAGATTTCCCTTCATCGCTCTCCCAGGTGCTTAACTCCTATTATTAATTTGCCATGCTACAAATAATTACAATCACGCCCTTTATTAGAGGTGAGTGCATGTAGTCACAGCGTGTTTTCTGTTGTATAACGGTCTACTATCCTGCTGTGGTTGTTGAGTCCACAGAAATGCTATTAAAATTAGGGTCAATCACATTAGACTGAGTGGTGATTTTAATCCATCAGAGGCTCGATGTTATTGCTCAGACACACCATTTATTTAAAGAAAAATGCATTATGCAGTATGTACAGATGCTATGCTAGTTTAGACAGTATGAATACACTCACAATGACCACTTGGGTGGTATACCCATCTGTTTGCAGGCTCAGTGAGTCTGGTAAATGGTGACACTGAACTTGATGTTCCAGATCCGTACAGCCATTGTTAAGTATCTACATGCAATTGTATCTCAAAGCAGATATTTTAAAGAGCTACACAAGCGTGTTAAATCCATTGTGTTGGTGTGAAATGAATCTCACCATGCTACTGAAGGTACGTGATTTAAATTGAATTAAACCACATATGAATGCAGGTGATGCTCTAGAGCGGTGAGATAATATGAGACTGACGTAGGGGTAGGAGAGTCACGCTTGTGCTCACGTGTGTCAGAGATTGGGAAGGTCAAATGCAGAAAACGTATTATTTTCATGAATGAATAGCAGAAGTACGCCATGTTAAAAGAAAGGTGAAAGGCACAGGTGTGCTTTTAGTGATCTTGGTAATGTTTTATGAATGAGGCACGCAGGTGTGTGTTGGCGCTGTGGTCAGCAGGCTTGCATTTCAAGAGAGATTGGATGAGGTGTCCCGGTAAGAATAAATGTGCTGTGGACAGGCAGCAGGAAGAATGATGCACTACACAACCTCTGTCAGTCATAAACAATTGCTGTCTTCAGGTTTCCCATTTATAAACCAGTTAACCAGTTCCCACTTACGTTAAAAGTAACTAATGCAAGAAAATAGCCCATTTATCTCAGCTAAGCAGGCCAAGGCCCTTTGAATGGCAACCTGGGGACTGGCACCTGTGATGGGAAAGTGAATGAAAAATAATGCTGCTGTTACATTCAGTATTTTCATTAGGATTATACAGAAAGGCACATGTATGACCAATTTAACAATGACTGTTGGTGCAAAGGAAATGTGCCTCGTTGAGGACTGTGCAGTAATTCATATCCATTATGCCCCATGGGTTACTAGACTTACTGAACTTTGCATGCCACCATCATTAATGCATTTTCACAACAGGCCTTGTATAGTAAACGTGTTGTTATATAAATACTAATAAAAAGCGCAATGTTACCTTAGTCTCAATGATGGATTTTGAAATTACATAAAGGAGCATCCCAGCAGTTAGAGTCCCTCCAGTAAACTAACATACAGTGCAGGCACATAGAAAATAAAACAGCTCACATGCCTTACAATCAGCTGCACAGTGCTCATCCTTTATCATCCAAAGGCAGCTGTTTTTGTATTGTTTTAGTGCTTCCAACTTGCCTTCCCCTTGCTGCCTGACAAGAAGAGGTTAGTGAAAGGCTGTCTGGTCAGTGTCCATATACAGTGTCAGAGTCTTACTGGAATCTGGCAGAGTGATTTTTACAATAACATCCTAAACCCCGGGAGTGAAACAGTAGCTAATCCCCAGATCTGTACTAAGTCCTGCTATTGTGTCAAGATTAAGCAGTTAGAGTGAAACTGTGATCAAACCTTCGGGCCGTGTCGGATATTTATGGACTCTGTGGCAGCTGTCAAGTCCAACTATATGCGTTTTTTCAGTTTTTTGTTTTCAAAATTGTATAAAAGCTCAAACTCTTTAGATAAAATACTGTGCTGTGATAGTCTAATAGGTCTTGTATAAATTGCCGATAATTTAAAAAATAAACAGCCTTGTGAGATTCCTGGAACAGAAAAATTGCCCGACCGAGCAGAGAAGGCCTCTAAGCGACACAAGAGACTCTGCTGAGGAGACGTTATTTATTTATGTGATGCCACAGAGGCGGTGTATAAGTACTGCATTAGTGAGAAAATCTGTGGTGATCAAAAGGCAATAGGCATGCAACTACTGTTGTCTTCAACAGCTTAGTCACCACAAGGTTACAAATAAGACTGGGGGGGAGTTTTACAGAAGTCAAAAAACGAACAGTTGAGAGTTGGATTGAGTTGAAAGGAAAAAAATGAATACATTGAAAGAAAATTGATTTAAAACAGAAAATCTGGTAAATGGATGCTAGTGCCGACTAATCCTCTTTCAGATAGACGTGATTGTTGGCATTTTCCACGTAGGGCAGTGATTTGAAATACACCAGGGAAGAGAACCATCATGACTATTGATTTTTAATGTGATGAAATGAAATAAAATTATAAAAATGCACTGAAGCAAATAAGGCTATTGACCCTATAGGTGCAGGTCAGGGTGACATTCACCGGCTTGTATAGATTGTTTGAAGCTGTATTGATGTTACTGAGCTACAGCGGAGCACTAGCTCTGCATGCCTACTGAGGGTTTGGGGGAATTTAGCATTCCTTTAAAAGGGATGAGAAATTTAAACTCTGGCAGTGACAGTGTTGACAGATGAAACACACACTATCAGAATATCATCTGCAAGTGCAAAAACAGTAAACAAAAGAACAACACGTGCCACCTTCAAAAAGAAATCACTAAATAATTAGTGAGAGGCTAAAATATTGAATATTGATATTTATTGCACTATTTGGTTAGTCATTGACAAAGTGGTCATAGTCTGCAAGGCTGTAATCGCTGGAGGTTTTTAAATATTTAATCAGGAGCAGACATGTTCCTGCAGCTCTTGCCTTTTCAATAAAGCACTGTAACTGTAAATATTCCCATGACTTCCAATTTCCAATTTGCGTTGTGTGAAAGAAAGTGTTCTTTATTGCTCTGTGACTGATGACTGAATGAACAAGGGGATCCCATATTAGATTCACCTGCAAACAAACAATTTCACAGCGTGCTTGAAGTGAAACAAATAAGCTAAACAAATCAAATTCAGACAAAATTAAGAGCCCAAACTACCGTAACGACATTAATCTAAGAGAACAATAAGCTATCTATCATAAAATGGACACACAGCCTTAGATGAATCAAGCCTTTTATTAGAAAGAAGCCTTGGATTTTACATTAATTCTAAAGAAAAAAATCTATTCATGATTGGAGACATGGGGTTTCAATCATTGCAGTGCTATGGTAAATACCGTGGACCACAACGTCTTTGTTGTTGATGGGCTACACATGACACAAATCAAGTATTTAAAGCACAAACACACTTTAAGCTAGTCTGGCTTGAGATGCTTAGACAATATTTATACGAGGTAGATACCAAGTTGAAAGCAATGTTTATGTTGTAATATGTACAGTTTTTAGAGTTTGTATGTGGACATTGTGTAGACATTTGTGTTAAATGCAACCTTAGTAAATTTGTGGGGGGGTTGCATATTTAAAGGTGTTTCTGATGTTCTATCGTGCTGCATGTATATTAGCCGACAGTATATTAGCAACACAGCAAGTACAGCCTTAAACAACTTTAACAACTCTTGGTAAAAACATTTACTCCTAATTTACTCTAAGATTAAGGTGTAGTCGTTCAATCTGAAACAAAAAAAATATTGAAATAGGCTTTGTAAAAAAGATTAAAAACCGCACCACTGACAAATTAGTTGATAAAATGGAGCTGGCTACTTTAACGATTACAATCGTAATCTGTCAAAATCCTTTTGCCACCCCAAATGGGGAACCATCAATAGATAAAAAGGGATGTTGTCCTTTGACACCTTCCAAATACGCCTGATAATCTTTGCTGTTAGCTGTTAGCTAGATGCTAACTGAACACAAATGGGTAATGGCAGTTTGAACTGATTAGTAATAGTCGCAAACGGGGTCTATGTTGTGTTCCATTTCCAAAGGGCAAAGACAGAAACTGAGATTGACTTGAATTGACAGTGAAGTGAAGCAGTCCATGCAAGTTAGAAATCCAGCTCCCACAGACCATGTGTCCAGAGAGATTTCTGACTTACTAAAGTCAGAAAGAAGCTGTAAATGAAATAAAAAAGGTGGGTGACCTGCAGGGCGCTACACTGAATGCTTTTTGTGTGCAATTCACAGACTGTAACTGTAACACTGTGGAATCTGGGGCAAAAAGCAAAGTCAATTTCATGCTTTTAGCAGCAGTATGGGAGATCAATGTCACCCCAATGTCAGTCTCTAACACAGATTCTGTAGATAACACTGTATCATGTGATGCTTTTGAAAAGTATACTGTATGTCTTGTTAGAAATAAGTAAAATGCATGCTTTTCTGTGCATATCTCAGCCGAATACGATAAATAAAGTCTTCCAACCAAGAAGGCCTGCGTCTGTGTGATGAGTCAGAGCTTTGTGGTCGCCCCATCCTACGTCAGAATCATATGAGATATAGGTCGCAGGCAGAGTTATCTTCAGCACTATTCAACAGTTTGCACCACTTTATGCAAGATTTACCGTTTGATTCTGAAAGAGCTACATCCACACTAGCCTTCATGTTCATACAGTAATCCAGTCAATAGAGTAGAGAATAATGTAATGTAGAGAATAGAGGGGACTAGGCTATAGAACGAAAAATGGACAAGCAGTGGACCTTGTCAATCAGGCAGAACAAGGATTGATAGTTAACCATTTATGTAGTCAAAATACATTTAAATATGCTGCCAGACAGTCTCAAGTCTCAAGCCCATCAGCAACCGTTTATCTAGGATTTCTCCACTAGAAGACTCCTGGGAGGAAGTGTCTGAAAGCCTCTCATGTCAGATAACACCTTCACTTTTTAATCATATGTCAGGTGACATTATGTCTTATGGATTACCCAGGATTCTGACGATATGAATTCATATTGTCATTATGGTCAGAGACGGTCAGAGGGTTTAATGTACCTGGAGTAGAGCTGTTAGGTCAAAATCCCTCAACATCAGTTCTGTGTACCTAAATGAAAAATACTTAAGCCTATATTAATCAATATGTTTGATATGGATGAAATTACTCTGTGTAATGTAAAAGTGGTTGCAATTTGGTTCTGTGTCCTGGATATTTACTATATGGTTGAATCTTATCCACTCTAATCCGCTCATTCAGTATCTGGCAAAGTGAAGTTGCTGGAGACTAAAATGGAGCTAAAAAGAAGAGTAGATATTGTATTTGCATTCACCAGGAGGCCAGAAAGTCGACTCAAAATGCATGAAAGCATGACATATTTGCTTTTTCTGGCGATGTGAATCTACCTATTCATTATTAATGTACTAAATCTTCGAGGTAATTTATTTATCATTATTATTAACAAGGTTATACAACAAAATGAAAGTTTAAAGTCCCTTCATTCTACACACATAGAATATATGTATGTGTATGGGATTGATTGTTCTTATGTAGTTTGTATGATGCTTTGGCAATATTGTTGTTACACATTCATGCCAATAAAGCTAATTTGAATTGCATTGAATTGAATTGAATTGAATATAACAGATACTTAAATATATATTAGACTAGAGTAACATACAGCGGATGAAGATGGATGGATGGATGGAGTAACATATAAAATAAATAAAATATATAATAATGGCTATATACATACACGAATACATCCAAGAAATTATTCTGCGGTGCAATTTTTGTCTGGGGGAACAGCAGTAACAAGATAGTAATGATGATATGTTTTTTATCTTCACATAAAAAGTTTGTGAAATAGAGTCCACCCTCTTTGATTGTGTTTGAGCACCAAGCACCATCTATGTAAACCCAGAGTTTGCCTCCTCTCGTCCTGCCGGAGTCTTGTGCTCTGTCTCAAAAATAAAAATGTAGCAGAGTTTGAAGGAGGTACTGGCTGCTGCATCTACATACAAAGCCCTTGCCATAGCTTACGCCGGCACAGTTAAAAATACACCAACAAAGTTAAATTTGGGAGTTGAAGCTCCAACATAATCTAGTACACTGAATTGTCTATAATTGGCCTTATCAAAAATTATTATTGTAATATGATATTCAGACCTAGTTATACCAAACTCTTAATTTAGATCTCACAATTATTTGTTCAACGTTCTGTGTGATCACTTCCTGACACGTTGTCCCGCATGCAGAGAAAGATGCCAGTATACTGTACACATATGAGGACACTACTCATTCATTATGGAAAACAATGAAGGACAGTGTTCTCCGTTCTACTCCCCGAAAACAGAGGGCTGTTTAGAGGGTGGAGACGGGGTATGGGTGAGGTCTCTGTATGCTAGATGCTTTTCCCTGATAATGCTCTGTTTAACGTTCCTGATCTAAATGGCTGTGTTCCCCCCTTTTTTGAATCCAGCGAGTCACAAGGCCAGCCAGCAGTGACAATGGCACGTTTGTGCACAGGCTGAGCTATGGGCGGGCTGTCTGATGTGAAGGCATAAGATGGCACAAGGTGGACGCTAGAGTCTCGTGTGCATGTGTATGCACTGGTGTACACACAAATGTGAGTACCCGTGTGAGCCTTTGGATATGTGTCTGTTATGGGCTATATATGCTGCTGGTTCATGCATACATTTTTCTACTTTTACAGAGAGAACTGCTCTCACTATAGTGTATATAATGATGATCAAAAGAATTCAGGTGAGTACTATAAGAATTCTAATCTACATTCAAACACTCCAACATAATGTTCATTTGGGTCATGACAGATAAGATAAAGGATCTCTGCAACGGAAGGAAATTGTCAGTAACTGATACTTTCAGGCTTTTACAACCCACAGACATTATCTGCCATTGCTGAATTGATAACTGGCGCAAAAAAATGAAATATATCTCATACTGCAGCCCATGCAACAATATAACAGCCATTAACCCACCTAATCAGCACTATAAAATAAATGCTGTGGAAACAATTATCAGTGAAATAGATGCTAACAAGAATAATAATTAGAATATCCTACATGTTGCGGTGGGGTTGCTGGCCCTTTGCAAGATGTACACTAGGTGATGAAATCAACTTCCAAAAAAAGAATGGGGAGGGGGGGGGGGGGGGGGGGGGTATGGGAAAATGTCACCTGCTCAAACAGAGAAACGCAATTATACTGCATGTTAGAAATTGGAAATCAGACCACAGCGCAAATGGTAATATATTCTATTATTTGCAAACCTGCACGCCCTCATGAAAACAAGTTAATTGTTGTGCTCTAAACTTATTTCTAGCTGTATTCCTGAAAGCCTGTGCTAACATCGCAGAATGCAATACTTGCACTGCATGTAGGGATTCACACGCACTCCTTTCATTTCTTTCAGCACAGACCAACATCCCTCACCAGTGGGTAGTAGGCTACACACTCCCTCATCATCCCCCCTCCCTCTAGTCCACCTCCTTGTTGTCATATGACCGCTGTTATGTGTGTGCAATGGAACACAAAGTTACTCTGTTAGTCCCCTCTGCTCTGCCCTCTCAGATTTGAGTGCTGGAAGTGAGGCCCTCTCACTCGCTGGCCTCAGGAAAACAGACAGGCCCCTGTATGTGACTTCCAGCAAAGATTAGAAAGGAGGGCAAAGAGAAAGAGATGGATGAATTGAGCTGATGTTATTTTATGTAACACCGAATGATAACTTAATCCTTACTCATTCACTGAGCCCCGCCTTAAGATTTTGCTTGATTCAACTGACAACTTTCATCTTTGATGCTTTACTGTTAAGTAATTTATTGGTGTATTCTCTACATCAGTGTCTGTCTAAAAGAAAACAGTGTCTTGCAGCCGTTTGTGTGGAGATGACACTTTGACAATTAAAAGAATTAAGAATTAAAGCAACCCCAAACAAACACAAACGCTGAGCCAGCTGAATCAGAGTAATGCCTTGCAAAGTGAGTGTCAAAGCAACTGAGAAACCTGAACTTATAGACACATATTTCATCTATGGTTTTATAGAACATTTCACACTGCATGTTGTTAAAGCTCAATTTTCATGTTAATTCACACAACTACTTTAGCAAATGTCTAAGACTTATGTGGTAATTCTGGCACTCCCTCTCCGGGAAATAAATGACATCTTAGATTAATCATAATATTAAGTAGGCTGCCAAGGGAACTATATTTGCCCCCCTTGGTACTCAAGTGTAATAGAGCTGAGTTTAATTGTCCAAGTCAGCGGTGTGCTCACCTACAAGGTTAAACATGGCTAAAAGTGCCCCGGACGGGGACATTTGCCTCATCCCCTCCACCTCAACAGCCGCTGTCACTTTAAAACCAAGTCTGTCCCTCCTGTCCCTTGCCATTATGTCACCCAGTGGAGTGGATGTAGCAAGCAACAAAAGAGGTGGAAGGAGGTCAACTCAGCATAGGTTCTGTCACACTATTGCTCTCATTTTTATATGCATAAAGGTCACTTGAGTGGCAGGGTACTCCATACTGCCACTTAAACAAACAGAGAACAAAAACATTTGGTGTTGATCTGTTGGAAGAAGCGATACGCTTAGTTTATGTGATGTGTATTCCACTGATTTGTTTGTATCCATGTTGCAGTTTGTGTATTTGGCGTAATACAAAACACAAGGTCCTTGACACAAAATCAAAGCAATTCCATTTCTTCCAATATTATGTATATTGTCTGTATAAGGGTGTGATGACATTTTTTACTGTATGTGTGTGTGTGTGTGTGTGTGTGTGTGTGTGTGTGAAGAACTTGGTGAAGGCCCATTATTTAAGCATGTGATTAACCTTTATATTTCACACTGGACCTCGTCACCCATCATTTTAAAGCCAAGGTCAGCAGTGACTTCTGACATTTGTTGACATGTTGTAGAGGAAAACCAAACATTTTACAGCTTTAATGAAAAGTTGAATCTGATATTAGTGCAACTTTCAGGGTTGATTCAAGCCCTTGCCACAGTGAATGTGACCTTGGTTTGTCTCGTAATGGTCACGAACCAGTTACTGAGATTGTTATGACAAGAGAATAAGATCACACCTGGACAGAATCATCAAAGACACTCTGACACACTGAATTGTGAGTGCAAAACATAAACAGCGAGACACTGTCTTGTCTGCAAAATGTTGTTTACATGCAAAACATTTATTGTTGTGCACCCAGTTCTGATTCTGGCTTTGATATTATAGTCAACAGTTTTTTTAATCTCCCAGTAATTGACGTGGCAGTAACATGACATAACATGGCTTCTCTTGAGATGGCATCATGAAGAAATAAATATCTGCAGAGTTTAGTTACCGCCTTAGATCACAACACGTTTTAACAATTTGAGGATTGCACTAACAATACATCAGTTTACAGTGCCTTTAGTCATCTCCTACTTGAAAAACACATGGAGCTGAAAGAAAACATGATATAGATGAATCTTAGCTAACGGTGAGTCACACAAAAAGTATGCTGTGAAAAGTACTTATTTGAATTGCAAAATGTAAAACATTTTCTCAAGTAAGAACAGCAAATTCAACTGGCAGCTACCAATAAAGGCTTATCCCAATCTGTCACCATTACACCGTGACAGCGATCAATACCCTTATCCCATTTCTTTTTCGCAAAACCCAGTTACAGAGGGTTCAGCAAAAGTATTAGGAAGTAGGAAGTCTTATATTCCTGATCCACTTTGGTGTATTACAATAATACACTATGTGTTCTTTACAAATGTATTAATGTTGTTGCATTTAAATTTATTTATTTTCTAGAGCCACGCATGATGCACACTTTAGAAACAGATTTTTCATCAATAGTACTCAAGACATAAAGGCAGGGTGGAATTTCTCCACCATCTTTGCCTTGTTTCACAGATGTCTGAGGGCTTCAATATGAACTGCTGCCGGTGGAATTATCACAGACACATCCAGCATTCTTTCGGTGTCACATGCTCAGAAAAGTGCTGTCTTTCTACCACAGTGAAATTATCACGGCCTTTCCTCCCTTTCTCACATCCAATCTGCTCCAAATCTTCCCTTTCCTTCTTTTGCTCTCTTGCTCTCTACTGCATCAACCTCCGCCCCTCTGCCCCATCTGCCTCATCTGCCTCCCTACTGTTAAACCCCCCCAGCCCCTCGACCCCTCCCTGCAATGGTTCTCTCTCTCTCTCTCTCTCTCTCTCAGGCATGTAACACAAACACACATACAGTACACACAAATGCACATGCTTTCCTGATGCTACAGAACCCATCCCAACCCCCATTGGAAAAAAATATAGTAACGCTCTGTTAGAAAAATGAAAATGTTGAAACAGTAAATGTCACAAATTATCCTTTTTTTTCCTGCTGAGAAACGGACTTGCTCTGCTCTCTTTCTCTTCCCCCCTCTCACCATTAAGATTTACATTCATAAACAAACACAAACACATATTGAACGAACTAAATCCCAACTCGAGATTATTAATGAATGCTGATGTAAATGTCCCCTGTAGAACAGCAGACAGCGAGCTCCTCCAACGTTCCTGGGTTGCTGTCAGGCCACAATTTGCCTGCTTATTCCAGTGCCTCTTGAGACAAGCTCCACGGGATTTGAACACCTCCCACTGCAAATTCACATTTAACGTCTCATAAAGCCAGTTATAAGTGCTGTACACCTGATCGTGTGTGATGGTGCTCCTACTCTCTCATTTCCCCTATTTCCATTTCACAGCTTAGGGCCTGGAAAGAGTGCCTAGACATACAAGCAAACGCACACGCACTCACACATCTTTGATGCATCCTTCACTTGTCCTACATACAGTAATTACATGAACTAAGCACTGCATTCAGATAAAAGCGTTCCTTAAGAATCGAGGATGCTCTGGGGAGATGATGAGTCAAATTGCAAGCATAATAGCAGCGTCCGTTGGCACAGAGCTAGCAGGGTGGAGGAGGGGACTGGACAGGCTGCCTGCCTTGGTGCCATCTCTGAACATCACCTTCCCCATTTTATCAGGGAAACACACTCGCCCTCCACAGAATGGCTGTAATGAAATAGCATCTTGCTCCTCCTCTGTGTCCAAAACAGGCTAGCCTTGCAGTGATAACAAAAAAAGCTGCGTGTGTGTGTTTGAGAGTGGTCAGGCTTACCGTGCTCACAAGCCAGCATCCATTTACAAAGGATACTGCAGACAAGCCCTTGCAGGGAGAGAAAGTGCAATCCACCTTTAGTCCTGCTGCTCCATCTTCATATCTTTCTCTTAAACACAGGGTCACACGCACACACACTCGAATCACTCTCTCTCTTTCTCAGCACCCCGCTTGCTCTGTCTTATTAAACGTCTGTGTTCTATATCCTCTCTTGTTTGCTCCAAGGCAGTTGAGACACTGCAGCGATGGGGGTGGAGGGCGTGTATATATGTGTGCGTGTGTTCGAGTGTGTCAGAGACAGAGAGGCAGAGAGGGAGTGCAGGACAGAAATGGAGGGAGGAGTCAGCAGGGATAGAAAGAGAAGGGGGAAATGGTCAGGATTAAATCATGAGAGTAACAGAGACACAGAGAGAAAAAACACGCTTTGGTAGAGTAGCTCCAGCATCCATTGTATCTTTATTTCATGCTACTATGATAAAATATACATTAAGCCATTAAGGAATCTGAGCCCTATCGGCTAGAGTGGAGGTGAGGCTGTGAGTAGATCTGTTTCTTGAGGTATTATATATGCTGCAGACAGGCCAGCAGCAGGATTGGTTGTGATTTCATTGATGACAGAAAAAACATAGAAGATAGGGAGAGAGGGAGGAGGAGGAGGGGACTGGAGAGGATAGGAGGGGAAGGGAGGAGAGGGAAGAAATGACGACAAAGGAATGGGAGGGGGATTGGACGATGGTGTAATGTGCTGTTTCCGTGCCAACTGTTTCTGTGACAGTGGGACCACTTCCTTTGTTGCTATTGGCTATAACCAAGAATTGATAGAGGCTCAGGCAAATGAGGCAGCATGCCACAGGGTGTGAATATGTGTTTCTTCCACTTCTTGTTAATCTCTGGGAACAACCCCCACCCAAAAAAAAAGACAAAAAAAGACTATGTGTTTGCTTGACTGCAGCCACAGAGAACATACTCATGAGCACACAGAAACATGATGATCACAGCGCTGGAGCATGATGTGAATTCTCGCTTTGTCATTATGGATGCCAACAGTGTGTAAAAAGACTCCTCCCCTCCTCCTGATACACACACACACACACACACACACACACACACACACCTGTCCAGCAGGGAAAAATCCCCAGATCAGGTTGCTCAGGGTGTGTAGTGTAATGTAATTGCCTGGACACCAACCCTGGTGTCATGAACTGTGAGATAATGAATCGGCTATAGGCCAGCGCAAGTGCACATCTGGTGGGGGTGAGCAACTTTGCCTCTCAAGGACCTTTCATCTGCCCCTTTTAATCCAGTCTGGCATGCAGGTGGTGTATTGTCCCCATTCTTTCTCCCTGTCACCCTCTCCCTCAGTGTTTACCCCTGTTACCACATTCAAAGTGAATCATTAATAACCATGAATTGTTGCTCCATCTGCACACACACTCTCTTCCTCTTTAGCGGTTGTCTAATACTGCAGAAATGTATCATCTCTCAGTTTCAGAGTGAACTACCTGAACTTCTCAAAAATGATGATGAGTAACAGAAACCACAAACAATGGTGCAATAACAGAACGCAGGTCAGGTGCATAAAACTGCCACCTGACACAAAACAACCAAAAACCCACACTGGGATGTCCCCATCCATATCAATCACTTTTAAACATCTGACAGTCAACAGGACACCATTTTCAAGCCTTTTTCGATACACAAATGATAACAGTGCTTGTTCAGACAAGATGTTACGTACAAGAGCCTTGGCTCCAAACTAGGTTGTTTCCACTTACGCTCAATAGCTGTTGTTGACATTTCACCTTAAAATGTCAAACCTGACTAAGTCACACAGGAGTTAAATCTCCAGGTGTGATAGATACATTAACATCACACGTACAAAAGATTTCAATCTCTGTCCTGAAAGAGAAGATCTAGTAGGCTGTTAGAAATACAAAGCATTAATCAGTCAAGTTCCTGATTATCATAGGAGCCACTGATATGCCATGCCACAACAACCACGTTGTTAAATGGTCCAAAGGGTTTTGAAAGGGTTTCAAAACATGACCTTTTGGTAGTTAGCTCACAGACTTTTATTTTGGTCTCCCATTACTTGATAAATGATGATAGATCGTCTACTGAAGAACACCTGCAATTATAGACCCCCATTTTGACTGTAGAATGACTAGAGTATTTTTCAGCCTAGCTTCAGAATTAAGGTTATTATTCGGATATTTGCTTTAATGACAAAGGTGCTAAGTCTTTGATTCCTTCAGCTAAAAGATATTTCGAAAATAAAATATTTTGTTGTCATTTGTTGACCTTTTTTGAGAAAACATCATCCATGCTTTTATATTTTTACAGTTAGACTTCTAATATAATTGCAATAAGACACATTTTCTTGTTTGCAAAACCGCAGCAGCAAAGCTGAGGGACCAAAGATCATATCACCCCCCATTAAGCAGCTTTACACTGGTTGGCTGTTAGTTTTCAAATTGATTTGAAGATTTCACCATTAAAGCACAGCAGGGTTCGTCTCCCATCGACAATATCAGACTTAACACTTCATGATCTGCATTGCAGCCTGGTCCTCTGGGAGAACATGTAACAGAAGGTGGCAGAGCTCCCATGGTCCAGCCAGAAAGCTAAAGCTGCAAGATTGTCTTTTTATAATGTTCTTTTAAATGTACTTTTTGTTCAACTAATTAGTGTACTGATTTATTTGTTTTGTAAATCACTTCACTGACTTTATTCTCAGTTCTGTTTCTCAAGATGTTCTCTGCCAGTGCCTTGTGACCCTTCTGTCTCCTTCAACATTTTTCCATCCCTTTCACTCTCCATAACCCTCACTATCCCTTTTTGTCTCTCCCAGATTGTCTCTGTGCCTCTCCCAGCTTCCTGTCTCCCTAATCCTTAATCCTGTGGAAATCGGTCAGGCAGAATGAGCCAGCTTTGATCAGGCTCTCATATCAGGCGTGCTAACAGTGTCAGCACACCCGGATCCCACAGAACCCTGGAGCCCAGGGGGAGAGCTTCAAACAGGCGTTTACCCCCTGACTCTGCTTGAGAGGAAAGGGAACGAGAGGCTGCAGAGTTCCTGTCTCAACTGCCAGCCACAGGCTCTGACATCAGTCTTTCTTTTTTGATTTGCATCGTGATTTAACACAATTTATCTGCGGTGGCACCTTTGCTTTTGGCTTTTTCTGCATGAACTAAACTTACAGTGGGAAAAGGGATCAGCAGCCAGCAGGGTAACGCCATTTGCGGCTCAGAGCAGTGTACAAAGATTTGAAAACCACTTCTGCTTTTGTCAGAGGTGTCCTTGACAGCTCGTGTGGAATCTGTGTCATAGGTGTTTTGGTATTGTGATCCAAGGCCAGGGATAATACCTACCTAAGTGGGAGGCATGTCACAAAACACCTGACTATCTTGTGGCACAAATGCATCATGCAGGGAAATTAGCCTTCCTTAAAGGTTAGCTTCGCGCAGAGCATCTAACAGAGTCAGAGAAAAATACACACACTGAATAGTGCCAAAGCAACCTCTGCTTTGTGCCCTCATTTAAATCCAAACATCCTACCCTGAAGATATGTTTGGAATAGACATGCATTCACTGACTTGGAATGAATGCCTTGAAGTGCATAAGTAAATAACACTGCAAATATTGGCATAAACAATGCATTTATCACTGCATTCTTTTAGTAATTCTATGCGAACAGCCTATACATAGATAGTGCCAATATTTTAAGTGGAAAGGTTATCCTATATTTTTAGATTACGGTCATGTTAAAGAGTAATTCACAGAGCCTACTTGCAGAAGCAAGAGAAAGGGTATATAAAGGTTTTTCCTTCTCACCACCACATGACCTGGAGGCTGGGCCTCTCTACAGATCTACAACAATACTGACAGTGTACTCAGTCTCCCCATTTAATCACTTCAGAAGTGTAATCATGTTTGTTAAATCAGCTAGAGAAATGAAGCATTTAGCAGGGCCAGTGCACGTACAGGATGTGCAACATCTGATATGAGCTGAAGATGGAAGAGGACAAACTCTTTTTGTGATAATATCAATGTGTTCATAATCCTGGTTTATAAAATGTTGGAGTGAGGTGTCAGTTTTGCCTTTGGAATGTTAAGAGGTTAAGACCTTTATCATTGTCCATTGTACAACCAAATAATAGTACATAAAACGTTTAAGATGAAACTGGAATATGGCAGGAAGAAGTGGAAATACCTGAATAAACTGTTGAAGAATATAAATCCTGTACAACTCCTTACACTTGAATGACTGGCTCTGGTCTTCCCCTCTTTGAAGCTCATCCACCTTTCTCAAAGTCTGACAAAGGCTGACATCTGTTGACCAAGCCATTGTACTACACTGTTAACATTAGAATCAAATGGTATTAGATTAGAATTCATTCTATTCTTTTATACATGTCAGTGTCTATGATTAGAATGTATTTTTTTTGTTTTAAGCACTAAATGATTTTAAAAAAAGATTTATATAAATTATAAAGTAAATGATTATGACTTTTTAGCACAAATCCTTCAATTCAATCTCATATTAAATTATGTGGATGCACGCGCCTCACAAACTGAATAGAATTTGAACGTGAAAGACTTGGACTTATTGGTATTTTCTTTATGCAACACTGGACACAGTAATTTTTACAAATGTAGAATACGAATTGAAGTTACACTTATTTGTACTTAATGATGGCCACGCCTTCGTGCTAGCTTTAGTGCACACAACAGTAGGCTGACTAATACACTCTTACCTACATTCTTACAACTTTTATTTGCACTTACATGATAAGCAAACTTATCTGTAGCTGTTATGCAATTGACATCAATATGAGATCTGTGCACACGAAATTTAGTTAAAATTAATGTCATCCACTCATAAGAAACCTTACCTATAATCTAAACATCCTGTTCAAATCAAGATTTGATTAACAGTATTTACACAAGCCCTTATTTATCTTTGTGTGCTAATCCCAGCCAAAACTGAGGGAGCCAGAATAGTGAATGTGCAAACCTTCAGTCAGTATTCGTTTGAGACTATCAACAGATGGTTAAACTACCAGCGATTTCAAACTCGTGGAATGCTCCCCGCTGGCATCTTTGATATTTCTCTCTTGTAAAGTTGTGATGTCTAAGAATGTAAATACAGACTAATAACATAGACCAGTCTTCTTCTCAGATGCTCTACACAATAACGTGGTTATCATGTGCACTAAATTACATAATTTAGGGGTTCTTTGATGTGTTACGTTATTAACTTGACCATATATACTTAAGTAGTTATTGTGAATAACCCTCATCAAAACTACGGAACATTTGGCTGTTGGTTTTACTTTTTGACTAAGTGTTGCTGATAGTGGGCTGCAGGTGACCTGCTAGTTGATTCTTGTCTAGATCAGCTCAGAGTGATGGACACCTATAAAACTCAGGTGACACTAGTTTTGTGTCACAAGGCGGGTGAGTGCAGGTTGATGGATGCTGCAGAAAAGCCTTATTTGCCCTTGAGTGAATAAGGCCTTTGTTTAATACTGCATCCTTGTCTTGCGAATATGTTGTTCTGTTGCTGAGAACAGATTGTACATAATCTGTAAGAAAAGCAGCTCTTTGCAGACTTTGGTAATCCCCACACTCTTTGGCCAGAGGGAATCCCATTGACCCCTTTCTAAACCCTAATGCCATCTTTATCTACAGGAAAGACACTGTGTCGTCTGTCTCTTTGCCTACGCCCTAATAGGCAAGTTTTCTATTGTCAAGCATGATTATTCATTCCAAAGAACTTAAAACTTACCTCAGATCAATACAGATGGTAGAAAGGAAAAACATGGCTTTCCTGCACTTTTTCTTTGTGATTAACACTTAATCAGCATGGGAAATTAAAAGCTTTGCAATGTTATGCCTACAGCCCTGTAAATTGATCTCAACAATGCAATGGTCAATTGTGGAAGTGGAAAATGATCACACATGATTTATAGCGGTCTCCAGGGTTCACATGGATGATATCACAGCTAAGCTGTGTCTACACCACATATTTCTGTAGAAATCAGGGCCTCAATATGGGACATTTGTAAACTGTTTAAAGTAGCTCATGATTCATATAACTTTAGATGCTCTCACATCAGCATTTGCATTTCTGAAGGCACATCTACAAATCTGAGCTTTCACAAGTTTCAGTACACATGGTCAAACCTGGGTGCACTGTACTTTCACAAATGTCCTGCCAGGTAAGGTTCTGACCTTATTTCCACATGCCACTCAGCTGTGCTTTTTATTTGTCTGGCCTTTGTAGAATAAACTATTTCATTTTGACTAACACCATCCTTAACACAAGCTCAGTGCAGGCTCATCCAGTACTGTCAAGTTCACATCCCTGTGATCTTAGGTTTCTTTCTTAACATTACATCATTGCTTGTCTTTAACACACCAAAGTAAGTTGCTTTCGAATGTGCAACAGATAGGGGTGTATGTTGCTGGTGTACTCCTTACACACCATTTAAGGAGATGTATCCTTCCTTCACCTGGTCCATTCATCCATGCATGCATCTGAGTATTGGTCTGAGTATTCAGTCATCTAAAGCAAGATGTTTCCATAGCTACTATCTAGATTACCCTGAAATTCTGTATCAATATTCAGTGCCTGAAGTGGAGGACACCCATTGACTTTTGTTAAACCCTATGACCTTTTGTCCAATTCAATTTTCCCCTGACAAACCATAACAATATCTCTCAAAAACAGATGAATTCTTTTAGATTTGCTACAGATAATCGCTGTCCCCAGAAAATGAATCCTAATGTGTTTGGAGATTACCTAATAGTGTCACTACTATCACATTAACATTTCCACTTTTCCACATGAAATCTATTGGGCAGATTAAATACTGGCCACATCCATGATCCCCAGAGGATATACCATTTCTGTTTTGGACACATCTCCTTTGACTCCACCTCAAGGGCAAATATTAATTATTTATTTTACACATAATATAAAAAGCTAGACTTGGCTCATTTGAATTTGTCTACACTTGCATGGTCGCTAGAGGATGAATCTTTATGTTTTTGGTGACTTTTTCTTTCTCATCACTATCTGGCCAAAATCCACTTGAAGACATCAAAGTCTAATAGGCAGATTGCCATTTAATTCACTTAAATTCGTTTCGAACACAACAAGACAAAGAGTTTACAGCCACGCTAACAGCCAGTGTCAGCACTACAACAAAATTTCCAAGGGGGCACAAGGCTTATAGCAGGGGGCACCAAATAACTGGCAAATGATATTGACCTTGACCAAAATGTTTTACTTAAAACATCACAAGGTAACAAATAACTAAGTCAGAGCAAATTGACAACACAGGAAAAAAAATATTCAAATAATGTCACTGTGTTGGTATTTGCAGACTGGATGTTAAATAAAAAACACAATAATTATACCCGTGTGAACATGATAACATGGTGGGACATTTATGCAACAAAACTAAAAACTATAGCTCAATCAAAGCGGTCTAAAAAAATTATTTCATTGAATGAACCTGGACTGTGAATGACCTTTTGTATGTGTAGAAGAGAACTGAATATTAATTAACCTATCTGCAATTTAAATTGTCAGTGAAGTTATGCTGCTGTGCCTTGTGCGTAAATGCACATAGCGTCTCTCTTAATGGGAAGACGCTTTACTCTATTTCACCCACTGGCAGCCCATCTGCTATTAATCAGAAAGTTAATTTTTATGACCTGGCCTGCCTTATCCGCTGATTATCACTCATATAACAGTCATATGCAATCCACACATCAAGCCTCCTCTGTTACTGGTGGTTGTTTGTAGAATAGACTAATTCAGTTAAGTCAGTATCCATTAGGGCTGAACTATTAATTGCATTTGCGATATTATCGCGATGTAATAAAACGAGATTTTCTAATCGCAAAGGCTGCGATTACGCTCTGGTCACATGACACCCAAGAGGAAAGCAGTCTGCACGTTACGCTGTACCTTCTTGTTGTACAATGGCCTTAAGCTAGCCAGAAGCTGACACTACATAAACTTTAGTGTCACTCTTTAGTGTCATGAAAGCAGCACTTGCCACCCGCGGGTAACTTGGTGGTGGTGATGGGTGAAATCGTCGGGCCATCCGAGGTTTTGACGGACAGGAGAAATGCACAATAGAAAGACACACGTAAGGTTAGCGTATCGTGGCGATTGGCGCCTACGTCGCACACACAGCCACCAGTCAGCTCAGGAAATATCTGTGAAACAGTGTTTCAAACCAAATGCACAAGTCCAAACGAGGCCCAGTCTGTCCCGAGTTACTGCCCGGTTACAGCCACCAGCATCACAGGCTGCAGGGGAGGAGGGGGACTCACTTTTGTTTTATTTTCGTTGTCCAACTTTTGAATTGAACCTCAAACTGAGTATTTTTTTGTTTGCTTACTGGGATACAGAAAGATGGACTCCTAGGAGATCTGAGCTGAGATAAGGATGCATTAATTGGTGGATGAAATGTGGGTTTTGTATTGAGCGTTTACTATATAACACTGTGGTAAGTTAGATTTTCTTGTGGTCTGTAGGTAGGCCGACATGATGATATTATATCATATTATTTAATGCCATGACTTAACTCGAATTAGCTTTCTCATATTATTATAATTTGATATATCTTCTCCACCATTGCTCATAATAATAATAATTATACCTAATTCATCATAACACAGGCCTGACCCACAAGAAAGAACAGTGTAATTCTATCTATCTAATATTGTGTTGGTTATACTATACACTGATTTACTGCTTGTCCATTCTGAATAATACAGAAGGTAAAGAGCTTAAAAATGAATCACATATTAAATCGCTATATTGGTTTAAAAAATCATGAGATTATTTTCCAAAATTGTTTAGCCCTAGTATCCATAGTCAGAACATTTCAGAATCTATAGGAAGGAAGAAGAACAGCATAGGGCATAGTAAAGAAGAAATGGACAGAGAAAGAGTGAGATTGCCTGAAGGTAGGCTGTTAGCCTAAATTTTATTACAGTCATCAGAAAACATTGAGATGCTTGGGGGCACAGTCAATGAAGTGGGAGGGGGAGCACTGGCCCCTGCTGCCTCCTCTGCTAACGGCTCTGAGGTGAAAATGCTCATTGCAAATTAAAATTTTGACCAGAAGATGACACTGAAAGAAACACCACCAAAGTCGGTAGACTTCCTCTGGAGACCATGAATGTCTGTACAAAATTTCATGGTAATCCATCAAACTGTTGTTGAGAAATATCAGTTTGGACCAAAGTTTAAATCCTCTAGTGTGGCTATAAAAAGTGTTTGCTGTTGGTTCCATCCATCTTCATCCGCTTATCCGGGATCAGGTTGCGGGGGGAGCAGCATCAGGACCACATCATCCGCAAAAAGCAGTGACGAGATCCCAAGCCCACCGAACCGCAGCCCCTCCTCGTCACGACTACGCCTCGATATCCTGTACATGAATATCACAAACAGGATTGGTGACAAAGCGCAGCCCTGGCGAAGGCCAACCCTCACCTGGAAAGAGTCCGACTTACTGCCGAGTACTCTGACACAGCTCTCGCTTTGGATGTACAGGGATTGGATAGCCCCGAGAAGGGCCCCCCTCACCCCATACTCCCACAGCACCTCCCACAGTATCTCCCGGGGGACCCGGTCATACGCCTTCTCCAGATCTACAAAGCACATGTAGACTGGATGGGCATACTCCCAAGCCCACTCCAGGATCCTTGTGAGAGTAAAGAGCTGGTCAGTTGTTCAAACCGTATTGTTCCTCTTCGATCTGAGGTACGACAATGGTCTGAACCCTCCGTTCCAGCACCTTGGAGTAGACTTTACCGGGGAGGCTGAGAAGTGTGATACCCCTGTAATTGGCACACACTCTCTGGTCCCCCTTTCTGAACAGGGGAACCACCACCCCAGTCTGCCACTCCTTGGGCACTGTACCCGACTTCCACGCAATGTTAAAGAGACGTGTCATCCAAGACAGCCACTCTCCGGGAACCATCACCAACCAACACTTTTATATTGAGGCTTGTACATGTCAACAATAGGACAAGCCCATTCCCTGAAGCTTTTTAAGGATGTGTAGATGCAATAATATTAAAGGCAGCACAACTGAAGTGCTGTGAGTGACTATTGCCCTTCCAGAGCTTTAAAAGTACTAAAAGGGAAACTGGGAAAACTGGATTATCTTGTGAACAATCTGCAAATTCTCCTATTGCAGGTTTCCCAACATTTCTCGGGATCTGTGTCCATTTAAAATGTGTCTTATTGCTGATCTTGCAGTTTCTGAGATCATGGCAAACTATGTTTTCTAGGCTAATGAAGGCTCTACTCTGACTAACGGCAGCACTGCAATTCTTGTTTACCTTTATAGATGCGATCGGCAAAATCCTGAAAGAGTTCATTGTCACCAAACAGAGGGCAACAGAGCCAGCATTGGATCCAGCAATTTTGAAATTACACTGATCAACATACTGGGGCATCACAACATGTAAGGCCTAAAATATTTTCAATAGATTTTACTTGACTGGCTTATTGTAACACACCATTGTGTTTTATATTTAGTTGTTGTGTAGCCCAATGTACCTCTCTTTTGCCCAGAGGGCTTAAAACCCAGGAGCATCAACTGATATACTGAAAATAACCTGTTAAGAGATTTGAATAAACACGTCCTATAATTTCTGTGACAGAGGCCAGTTCATCACTAAACAAGTCTTTCTTTGCAAAATAATATAAATGTATTTTGTCCCACTTCTTCTTTTTAGAAACCTCAGTATTCCCTTGTAATTTGTTCACAACATTTTGTTTTTGTTACCCATTTCTAATCTTAATCATGAATTCAATGTGTATAATTTTGAGAGGTTGTCTGTTTTAGTATTTTGTCAGTAAAATCATGTTTGAGGATTCGATCAAATGATTCGAAAATGAATGAAACGTCTTAATGTACAACCGTAAATTACATTTTTACCATCGGCGTAATGCTCAGGGCTTTAGTTGTAGGTGTATATGATAGGATGCAATGCTGCCAACTGAAGGGAAACCATTGCACGCATTCTCAGTGCACAGAAGCGTTTCTGTGCACGTCCTAGTAAAGCTCTACAGCAGGGCGATTTTGCGCGTTCCCGTGACTCTCGCCATAGAAAACAAAGCTGAACGTCTTCCATAACAGCTAGGGGTGCAGACTTGAGGAATATCCGAATTTAGCCTGGATACATTATGCTGAATATGGATTTACAGGGGGTGTAGCATCGTTGGAGACCAAGCCTTCTCGGCTGGGGTGACGGCAGGACATTAGCGAAACCGACGAAAATAACATCAGTATTTTTTTTTCTCGGGTTGCTTTGTCTTGTCCACCTAACGATAGCAAACCATCATTCCCATTTCAATTGCAACACATTCAGCTAGTGATTACTAGCTGCTGCCGGGACGTATCACCATGTTGTCACCTAAAAGTAACTGCTAGGACGTCGGATTGTGAAGGATAAGCAGAAACCCTATCTTACGGGTGTCACCGGGACCTGAACCTGTGTTAACCACAGCCGCGGAACCCACTGTTTTCGGCGATATGGCGGAGCAGGGCTACACATCTTGGTGAGTGCGCACAGGCATCGCGCTACCGATTTGTAGTAGCTACTGAATGTTAGCTGCTGCTACTGACGAGCCTGATCGTTATAGATCACCTAACCGTTGAGTTATATTTTTGACAATTCGTGGTAATACTTGACTATTCACACACACGCATTTAGATGTATTTGTCACCGTCTAGAGAGCAAAATGCCACTCATCCAAATATTTTTCTCTTTAGCTCTGATAAATGTAGCTTGCTGGTTGGCTAGCAGCGGCTAATCATCTCCACCAGCTGATGCTGTGCTAACGCAGCTTCGCTCAGTGGAGCTATTGTGAGCGAGAGCTACAGAGCTAGCTGCCCAGCTAACGGCTTGTTAAACTCATTGGGTTAGCCACTTAGTGAATGACTCTTTCGCTCCTATTATTCTGAAAATTGCAATTTGGCACGGTGTGCTACCATTGAATGACAGTGTCACATTAGTGCCAACAAATTAGTGTTAGCTGCTTAACGTAGCTAGCATTCATCGTCGACACCACTGCACTCAATAACAAAGGTTCTGCTGTAGCGCTAACGTTAAGCTAGCTAACTGGCATCGCAGTCAGGTCCCAAACTCCCAGTTTCAGGGTGAGCTTGGCATTGTGACACACCGACAGGTTGTCAATCACATTTTCAGAATTGTGAGGTTTACACTCTTGAAGCCAGGTTAACGTTATAGTTTAATTTTGGTGCTTGGTGAAGAATGGATTTTACGAAGCCAGACATAGATGATGTGATAATTGAAATGCGTTGTCCCCATGAATGAAAATTACCTGACTTTTGTTGAGGCCTAACAGTTAACGTTAGCTAATTAATGTAGACTAAATTATGCTTGTTTGAACCCAGCAACACGGGATGAGTGTTTTGTAATGATAATTTTAAGAACAGCATCCTCTTGTGTGTAAATAGTCCAAACCAGTGACCCTTAAAGAGCAGACTAGGTTAATTGAAATGTAGAGGTCCCCAGAAATGCTGTGTTTTGATCCTATGGATATGTGTAACTATTATTGTGTGTCTATATTTATTTTAAGGGGGTTCTTTTTCTGGAAATGCCTGTCTTTATAGTCTTAACATCAATTGTCTGACTTATAAGTTTAAGATTAGTTTATAGAGGCCTTTCCTGCTGTGAAGCTATTTGTAAGGGCATGTTGTTTTTAAAAACGTTAAATAGAATGGCTTTGTGCCATTGTTGTTATATGCATGGTTAGTCCTAAACATTCTGTCAGAAAGCTGCAGAGTTTGGGGAATTACTTAGAGAAGGAGAAAGATGCCCAATCACCGCATAATTTGTAGGATCAGGTCAAAAGTTTCTTATCAACAGAGACAATTCACATTTATTAAGGGTTTTTTTCTTCAGCTCATTCATCTGGCATTTTGATGCAGTTTTTTCTCTATTCTAAATTTGACCTGCATTCTATAAGGTTGGGGGGAACTGTTATGACATTAATTCTTACTATCAATATTCAGCATGTAGGAAACAGCGTTAGTCATCAATCAGGGACAGCCATTGTTTTTTTGGGGGGGGCTGTACTTTTTGAGAGGCTTTGTGTATAGTGTGATGTTGTTACTAGAAAACAGTTACCAGCTGACCCCCCTCATAAACACTGACATAAATATAATGTTTTAAATGCCATGTGCAGACTGAAACTAGTGAATTAGTTTGAGTTTAAAGCTAAAGGTCTCTGGCTAAAACCTCAAACTCGGTTGATTTAATATTAAATGTTTTAGGTTTTTCATTGCGAAAGTTTGCATGACATGTTTCTTTACAGTGATGGACTGGACATTTTCTAATGATAAGAGGACAAAGACACAACACTTAAGAGATACAGTCTTTAGCCCTATTCACACGGGACTAATATTACCTGGGGACCGTTAGTAATTTGTAGTAATTGTGGACGTCGTCTGTGATCTTAATCCCGTGCAAATTTGCCATGTCAGTAATTTGTGAAGTAAACATTACACCGCAATTACCTACCATATCTTTCAAATTTTATAAATATATGATGATAAATAAGTTCACTTTATGTCGTCTGATCCAGTGTTGGTATTGTTTTTAAGACTGTCATGGTACTTTCTTCACAGGTAGTCCAACCTTTCTCTGCACTTGGTCCAATCTCCCAAGTCCTGTACAAACAATTACTGGAGCAAGAGGTCTTGTGGAATATTTTCCCAAACACAGTGCTTTTGAACTATCACCATTTCGGGTAATTTATAAATCCCATGAGGTCCCCTGGTATTAATAGTCCTGTGCGAATAGCTCTTAAGGCGCCATTTAAACCTGTATTAACATGTGATCTATATCTGGATAATGACATCCAATCCACAGGCCTTTATTTTATTTGTCGTTATCTTTCGTTGAGTTTACATACAAAGTCAATGCAAAGACGCGTAGAGCCGCGATTTCCTGTCAGGTGGCGCGAAGCGTCACGAAGGGGGTCGGGCCGGCAACGAGAAGGAATTCGCGTGAGTTGAATATTTTCAACTCCAGCGAAGAAGTCACATGACGCTGAGTCGCGATAGCCTATCAGTGTTGAGATTGTCCGGTTGTCACCGAGGCTTCAGAGCGTTGTGTGGAGAGCGCCAGGCAGAGCGGCAAACTTAGGGGAGAAGAGCTAGGGGAGCAACGCTGCAACCATTGCACAAATAAACACCCATAGTCAGTCGGATTCGGCTCTGACAACTACGGCGGTTACTCGCGGGAGGAGCTCGGAGTTAACTGCTGTTATTAAATTAGCTTTTTACTTTAGTTTTGGGGATTTTAACGTTGATTTATCTTCACTGGAGCTTCTCAGCAGCTAGCTTCCATGCACATCCGGTTCCAGTGTTGTTGTTAGGATCGTTAGCTCTGGCGGACTACAACTTCATATTTGTATTAAAAACTGGACATTACTTGGAGAAAAGAAAGCGAGGAGGTTGAACTACCTAGTGAGTTCAGAAAACTTTTGTCTGTAACTTTATTCCAGCTATCATTGTACTTTACTGTGACCAAGTTAGCATAGCATAGCCCTGATCGATCCGAACTGCATTCAGAAAACAAACATTTTAGAAGTTGTTGTCCTGCTATCTTGCTGACAGACCTGACGACAAAGCATCAATTCATATGTTTAACAAATCTGCATCATGTTGTAGTTATTTCGGCATCAGTTTAATCCGTTTATTGCTATTTAATCACAGCGAAATGTTTACTATGGGTTCATACAGTTGTAGTAATGGCCAGTTGTGTTTATTCCCCTTATTGCGTTAAAATCGCCTTCTCGCGTTATGTGTGAACACTTGCAGGGAATGTACTCACGCGAGGAAAGCCTTGCGAGGCGAAAATTCGCATTTGGTCTGAAAGCACCATAAGATCATTATTTTCATATAACTCCTGTTAAGACAACAAGTGTATTTCTTAACCTGACATGTTAAGAAATACAGTTGTTGTCTTTTCCTATAAAAATCACCCCACCTCCATTAGAGAAATAAATCCCATCTACATGGGGCTTGAGTGTGGAGTTGCTTGTCTTAACGTGCAAGGTGCAAGCTAAGCAGAAAATCTTAAGGACATTGACCATCTATTGAGCCAGAAATGGTCTGAATGTCACTGAAGATCTTATGAGATAAAGGTGGCTAAATAGTTGAAGCGAAATCAAAGCTTGTTTGTTCTCATGGGCAAAATTTCTGCTTTGCAGTCAAACTGATAAGGCTTTTGCTCTTACCACTGCAGTGTGTGAAGACACCAATCTGTTCAAGATATTGGACAGCTTTTTACATGTTGACATACAGTCAGTTTTACAACAATGTCACATGACTTTGCTTTTTTACATATTTCCTTTTAATTTTAATGTGTTTCAGCTCAAGTTGCGAGCGTGTATGCGCATTTAAGACTGGTAGCTGTAAAACAAAGTGGAAGCTGAACATTTTCAGCTTCTATATTGTTATTATATCCATCTGTATTTTCCTTAACATTACATAGTAGGTGGTGTCTTTACTATATATACCAACACCAGTAAGGTAAAAAAAACTTAAAGTTACACTAGATGCTAGAGCAAACATAACAGAACTTCTGTTATGTTAACAGAATGTTACTTACTGCCAGTTTTGTCTGTTTTTGTTACTCTGCCTTAGTCTCTGTTACTGATCAGCAGGAGAGGAGCATCCAGACTAACCCCAGATTATGTCACATCTTGAGCCATTTAATGTAACCCCATGCCCCCATTACCTTGGAAGCAGAAATAAAAACACCCACAGAGTTGTGAAATACCTCACGTAATAATGAGCAGTTCTGTATTTAAAAAAACATTCACGCATTTCTATACTAAAACCATTACATTAATCAGCCTCAGGAATAACTTATACAATTTGTTGTATTAGTAGTAATTGGCTGTGTGTACAGACATTCGGTTTGGATGCTGTGCCCGACATCCAAACCGAACATTTCTGTTCTGCACAATTAGCTTTAAAGCCACTATGTTGTAGCAGGATACCGGATAAGTTGCTAATAAGTAAACCACAGCAAGCCCTGTAAAACTGGCTAAGTTACAGCATTGAAGGTGTCTTGTTTGATAGCAGGTTAGTTGTAGTTTGAATCAAGATGTAATAGGCTTCACAGCAGCAGGTAGCTTTGCAGCTTGCTTGATTCCTAACCATCGGTACATGACTTTATGTTGCCAACACACTGGGGACTTGTTTTTTTCCCTACTTTCTCTTCCTCATTTTCAGTTTTGCAGTTTGACAAATGCATGCTGTGGCAGTCATTTGAGGTGAAACTGTGAAAGTGTGCGCTTCCTGAAGGGCACACAGTGATATACAGTCACATAGACATATTAGGTAAGAGCAGCCCTATGCACTTTCTCATATAGTAAATAATAAATGCGGTGTGCCACTCTTTTTTGCATTTGTATCCGGGAAACATCAGTCTCTGTGCTCGGTGGTATCTTGTGAAAGCTGCTAATTAGGAATCAACAAAGAAATTGTCTTTTATCATAAACCATTATATTTTTCAACTATTTGCTATCCGAGGGACATCCAGAATAGGCATTGTAAAATATTGGCCTTCATTCTGGTGTGTGTGTGTATAAAAACATTTTCATTGATAACTTTTGCTGTAGCCATTGTTTTTTGCCTTGTCACGTGCCTTTGCTTTGGTTTAGCATCTCGGTTGAACACTTTGCTGAACAGCTAACAGATACAGCCACATCAACAATGGAATGTAAATATGATGTGATGTGGGCAAGAAATTCGCATCCAAATACACCTGTGTTTTATGAGTGCCGTGGTAATAGAGTAATGCTTGAAGTCATGTGTGCTGTAAATTTGTCGGATTTGTCCAAACTAAATCTTGCACTGGGTATGCAAACGTCACACGAATTTGTGCAGTCACATTGATGTAGATAGAATATAATTGGCTTTTAATAAGGAGTTGTCACTTGCAAGCTCTTAAACACAAGCCGAGTAGCAGACAATACTTTGGCATCACTTTGCTTCATGACCAAGCTCTCACACTTAGGTTTGATAAGCTTAGTAAGTAGATCAAAGGGGAAAAGATCATATAGGTAGACCACTTTCCCTACACTCTCTGCCGTTTTGAACACTGCAGAAACCACATATATCAAAACAATATGTGCTGGGCTTCCTGGCTAACGATAGTTTTAAAAGATTAATTTGCCCTGTAACATGTTAAAAATAATGACTAATACCCACAAGAAGCTGTAACCATCGATGTTGTGGTATTTTTACTTGATAAATGACATACACTGTTAATTGTTGTCAACCAGGTGATATCTTGATTGCTTTAGCGCCAGTGTTTAACAGTTAAATCTTTAGATTGTGTGGAGGATTAGGAGGATTGATTTGCGGTCTGTCGATGTTCAGTAACAAAAAACGATCCGTATTTTTTCAGTGTTGCAAGCAGAAAGCGAGCACATTATCATATTCATGCAGCATCAACGCAACGTCTTATTGAGGCTACCGGCTAAACTCATCACTGCAGCTTGTTTTTGCTGCCTTGCAAAATGTTTTAGAAGGTTATCGTGCTTCTTACAAGCGTGGCTGAGGTCATCGTATTGTACGTTGTGATTTCAACAGCAATCTTCTGTACACGTAAAACCACCTTAGCTTAGGGATATAAACAGAGTTTATTAGCCAGCGTGTCGATATACTGGCAATCAACAACAGCAGATTTACTTTCTCTGCAATCCCGTAACAAATCAGCCCTGTAGAAGAGATTGGAAAAGAATAATTGAGGATATTGTCCAGAAAATAATATCAAACTGATTTTATACATAAATACATTTTTTTTATAAATCAATCAATCAATCAATTAACATTTATTTATATAGCACTTTACAGCAACCAACAGGTGTCTAAAGTGCTTAATATCAACGAAGAATAAACACAACAGCATTCAATAAAAGACAAGAAAAAACATGAAGCCAGACAAGGTTACCTAAAACATCAGAAGAAGAGGGAAGTTGTTGCACCACTACTGCGTATTAAAAGCCATTCTAAATAAATAAGTTTTAACTTATAGTGCGAATGTCAGGGGGAGCTTGTTCCAGAGTTTTGGGGCAGCAACAACGAAGGCCCGATTGCCCCACTGTTTGTACCTCGACCTTGGGACTTCTAAAGCCAGTTGATTCGAAGACCGCAATAGCCGATTTTGCCTACCCAAAGTTAAAAGCTTGAACAAATACTCCGGGGCTAGGCCATTTAAGGCTTTGAAAACTAACAATAAATCTATCGCTAAATAAAGCCAGTGTAGTGTAAATACAACGGAAATGATGTGTGCACTTCTAGATGTATTTGTTAAAAAGCGAGCAGCAGCATTTTGCACAAGTTGAAGATGCGAGATGGATGTTTGACTTACATAAAGAGCGTTGCAATAATCTAGGCTTGAACTAATAAAGGCATGGATAGCCTTGTCTAGATCGTGCCTATTATGCAAAGGCTTAACTTTAGCCAGGAGACGAAGTTGGATGAAGCTCGTTCTGACAACATTGCTAATCTGCTTGTCAGATTTCATGCTGCAATCGAATGTCATACCTAAATTTTTGACAGTTTGCTTGGTGCATGAAGTCAAAGCTCCCAGACTTAAAGCTGGATTGTTTGACATGCATTTAGTACTGAAGATAATACTCTAAAAAGTTGAAGTGAAGATAAAGTTTTATCTTCATTCAGATTAAGAAAGTTCCGAGACAGAGACAACTTAATATCATTAATACCCATTAAGCAGGCAGTTTAGTGCAACACTGTCATTAGGTTTCATAGGCAGATAAATTTGCAGGTCATCTGCATAAAACTGAAATGACAGGTTGAGCTTGTCTATTATAGCCCCTAACGGCAACATGTATAAAGAGAACAGGATGGGGCCAAGAATTGAACCCTGGGGCAACCCGCAATAGAGAGGAGCAGATGATAAGTCACCCAATGTGACAGAGAAACTCCTGTCAATTACGAACTAAACCATTTAAGTGCGGAGCCTTGAATACCTACAAAATGCTCAATGCGTTCAAGAAGGACTGCACACTGTATCAAAAGCTGCTGACAGGTCCAAAAGCACTAATACAGTAGGATCCCCAACATCTACAGACAAGGCATACATATCATTGTGAACTCATAGAAGTGCAGACTCAGTGCTGTGACGTGATCTAAAACCAGATTGAAATTTTTCAAACACTTCTACAACAACTTCTTTTGTAGAAAGACTTGTAAGTGTTTAAAAACAACTTTTTCCAACACCTTCGAAAGAAAGGGCAGATGGGAGACTGGTCTAAAATTGGACAACACATTGGGGTCAAGATTAGGCTTTTTAAGTAGGAGCCTAACCCACAGTATGTTTAAAAGCATCTGGGACAGAGACAGAACTGAGACAAGAGTTTTAAAAAAAAAGTAGACTCGACCCAATGATGCTAAAGACCTCTTTCACCATCCTAAACAATATAAATATGTTGTCATGCAGACATTTTTACTGATGATGGCTGCAGGACCAAATTGGCAACATCCACTAAGTAATAGTCCAAAGGTATCTTTTTTATTTGTTATTTTTTCCTATTGGCCTTTTTGTTAATGAATTTAGGAAATTAACATTCTTCCCCCAGGAAACATGAGATATAAGATCTGAAAAATCCTATTATTAAGAATATCCAGCATACAATCTTATTTAAGCTCTGCTTTTTTTAGACACTGGCTAATCCACGCAACTCACAAAGTAGGAAATGTGGACTGCGCATTTAAAATTAAAAAGCCTTTTTACCTAATTAGCAGTATTTAGAGTCTTTGTTGTCTTTTTATAATGAGAATCTGAGGTACACTACCCTTTTTAATATTTTGTATTGAAATATAAGTAGTTTAAGTCCAGTGAAAAACCTTAAATGGTACAAAAGTACTCACTTTTAGGACTCTGTTGTATACAGTATGTTGAACGCTGTATTATCCAGTAAGAGCACACACTGGCCCGTTTGAATCCGAGGGATTACTGAAGCACCTGTTGCTTGTGTCTTGAACAGAAGCACCACTTAAGATTTGCCTTCTGATATTTAATTTGGAGAGAGGGTAGTCTAGATCATCTTAAATTGTGAGGCTGAGAGTGTCACTCATTGTGGTCATGTGCCCTCTGAAAATTAACAGGATTAGATCTGGACCTCCGTCTTGATAGGCGTGGCCAGCAGCTAGTTTAGATCTGTCTTTCCCCTCAAATCTTTTAAAGACATCGTGCTGCAGGGTGTCCTTGTGACTCAAAGCTGAAGCGTGGACCATGTAATTGTAATATTACAGACAAACAGAACCCAGCATCTCACATGCGCTCTACATCAATCTTTTCTGTACACTTCTATGTTGATCACTTATCAACGCTCATTAAAAAAAGTCAAAAATGTCACTGAGCAGACCTGAGCAGCAATGCAGGGCCGGTGTACTTATTTTCATGGCGGCAAAAAGGTCACCTTTGATCAAAAATTACATCTTGTTCCTGAAGGACAGAACCCCTAACATCCATAATTGGATGAGAATGGGGAGGCAAATAATTGTTGTTTCCCAATTGGCGTTCCAGATGCAACTCCACCCAGTGGCTACTTTAAACTGGTGTAAATGATAGTAAGGGGAACACGTATGCTAGGGGCTCACACTTTTTCACTTGAGTAATCTATCTCCATGTGTATATTCTGGTGACATAGTGTAGTGAGATATCATTTTTGGACACTCAATCTGTAATATCCGCGCCTCTAAGGGGCCAGCATTTGCAGAAGTCTTCACTGTGGCCTGGTGACCCAGCCCGTAGTGGCCAAATCATGCATGCAACTGGCTTGATGGAGGACGGTATTGGAATTGTGTTATTGAAGACCTAGCCTGTCAGTGAACAAGGACGTCTTATGGCACTTTGGGCTGCCGTCCAGCCCTCAACAGTCCGGGATTGTATTTTGTTTTTAAATGTTCCATTCATCTATCTCACCCATGTTCTACAGGCTTCTGTGCGCAGAATTCAGACGAAGCAGTTCGATACTAGAATATGAATTAGATCTGTGGTAGATTAAACTAGCTGTCTATCTGCCTGCTGTGTTGACAGTGAGGCAGTGACATCATTGGTGTCTGTGTGTGGAAGAACAAGGTCAGTTTCTTAATCACTTTCTAATGCTTGAGCCCAAACTGTTTGGCTAGAGATTCATCCGGATTAGAACCTTGTACCTGCAAAAAAATTAACACTCGTCTGAATAGGATGTCATATTCGGCTATATTGTTAGATGTTTATTATGACCCACAACTTGGGTCAGGCCCCATTGGGATGTGACGTATCAGGCTTGTATTGGACAAAACAAAACCAGAGAAAAGGTACATGATGCAGTATTGTACCGGTGTCCTGTTTCCACAGTGAACTACATCTTACCCCTCTCCTCCCAGATATCCCGTAGTCATTCCTGTGCTACTGAATAAGTGAAAGAGATGGGAGATTCTTCTGAACAGTGTTCACTACCACGCCAACAGAAAGAGGCTGATTTTAGTTGCAGTTTTCTTTAGTACCGTGTTAACAGATATTACCCAAATTAATGATGTTTATTATTACCTTCCATGTTGTCAATGATGTAATTTAAACCAAGATTTCAGGGATTTTTGGATTCCAACATTTTTATGCTCCTTCACATTTTGCAGGCATTGCAAACACAAACTGAAATGCAGCTTGCATGATACAGTAATATTTATTTTCACTGTACTTCACTATAACCAAGTAAGGATTGAGTTGCTGGCCACAGTTGTAGTAGAGTGGGAGACTTTTTTTTTTTGCCTTCAAATTACCCAGAGCTCTCTAAATCTAACTTTAATTTAAAAAAACGAAATAGATGTTGATTCAACTCAGTGGGTTATTTATTTTAGAGCTGTCTTAGTAAACAAAACTCCTTATGTCTCATTCAGTCAGCAACTTGCTCATTTGGTCAACTTGTTACGATTGTGGTTTGGGTTTTTTTTTCTGTGGTTTTTCATCATGACTTGCCCTTTACCGCTTTGCACCTTCTGTATACCAAAGCTGTATTTCCCTTTCTCTTTCTCCAGTGTTTCCTATGGGATTTTTTTTCAGCAGCGGGGGCTGGACAAACCGCATCACCCCTAAGCCTTAACGGCAGGAAAACCCTGTTAATATGACCTCAGAATCATTATAGATACGATTGCTCATGTTTGCCTTTTGTGTCTTCATTTTACAGCTTCTGACATGAGAAACCTCCTCCCTTCTGAGCATTTTATTTGCACATTAAAATCCAAAAAGAAACGTCTCCTCATTAGCTTAAAAGGACTACATTGCATCACTAATTAGCTTTACTAACCTCAGCTCCTCCGGTCACCACTGTCCTTTCTTTTCCAAAACCACTTTTTCAGACAAAAAAACTGAAAAATAATTTAATCAGTCTGTACAGGACAGAGCTGCAGGCTACGTCAGTTTAGTCTAAATTTGTACCTGATGTTCTAACTCAGCTAACTTAGCGCTAACCGGCTTCACTTTTCCAGCAGGTGGGAAACAACAGACTTTTCTTGGTCTTGAGAAGCTAACACACTGTAACAGACACTGTACATTTACTGCCAGAATATTTTCCTCCGCTCACGTTCACCGTCACTTTCTGCTGCTCGGACAATCAAACACTCGCTACGCACCTCCCTGATTCAGAGTTACGCTGCTCTTATAACACCATCTGTCATGTGTGTTTCTGCATAGAATGAGGAGAAGAAGCTAGCCAAGCATTGACTGCTGCCGTGCTTGCACAATGTGCGAGTGAAAACATTTGTAGCGCATAGTTTAATGATCGTGGGAAATTTTTGTGCACCGCTGCTGAATGCATATAGAGGAAACACTGTTCTCTTTACTATTCTCAGTATAACACTCGATAACTTACACAGTAGTGAGCAGTAAATTCAGCAATTAAACATTTACAAATACGGCCCGACCAATGCAGACTTTTTGAGGCTGATAAAATAAATAACTATAAAAGATATTTGTGAGAAGGATCCCTTAAAATAGTCGGGCAGGGTTTGTACAGACCGTGACATTTTATAGTTTAAAAATTAATGTGTTCTGTCAGGAGGACAAACGATATAATAGTGACTAGGGCTGGACAATTTAACAATAATTATAGCAATATAATTATTTTCAATAACAATATGACAAATGTCCTGCGATGGACTGGCGACCTGTCCAGGGTGTACCCCGCCTTTTGCCCAATGTCAGCTGGGATTGGCTCCAACCCCCCCCGCGACCCTGTACGCAGGATAAGCGGTTGACGATGGATTGATGGAATATGAGAAATGTGCAATAAATATTCGATAATGTTTGACATTATTCACTTGAATCATACACGAATTAGGACTTTAATTGTTTTGTTAAGATGTTTATTAGGGGTCCAAGCCCGAGTGGGCTGGGAACCCGCGATTGCAAGGCATCACGGTTCCCAGTACCAGCGGAGCTGTGAACCCTATTGTTTTAGCTAAGATTTTTATTATTATTCTTCCGCCACTAATTCCAATACTGCAGCCTAGACGGTAAGTGCTGCAGACACGAAACTCACAGGGTAGGTCCAAACCGCTGCACCTACCTCAGGCGCAAAAATCCGCACACTTCTACCTCTAGGGTCAGCGGCTTGTTTAGGCTTGGAACTCCCGCATACAAATGCGCATATCAAAAACCTTACATCCAAGCTTTTGGGGGACCGAGCTGAATCTCCTGGTATAGGCCACGTCCATTTCCGCCTAGACTTTTTTTCCGCTACAAAACTGAAAAACCTATTGTAATTAACTCCTCCGTTGCCGCAAGTCCGATCAGCACCAAACTTGGCACGGATCGTCTCTGGACTTGATAAAAGTTTGAAGAGGAAATTTTGATTCGTGAAAAAATGTCCCAATTACAGGTGCTGATCATATAATTAGAATATTATTATAATTCCATTCAAAAAGTGAAACTTGGATATTATATTCATTCATTACACACAGACTGATATATTTCAAATGTTTATTTCATTTAATTGTGATGATTAAAACTGACAACTAATGAAAATTCCAAATTCAGTATCTCAGAAAATTAGAATATTACTTGAGACCAATACAAAAAAAGGATTTTTAGAAATGTTGGCCAACTGAAAAGTGTAAACATGAAAAGTATGAACATGTACAGCACTCAGTACTTAGTTGGGGCTCCTTTTGCCTGAATTACTGCAGCAATGCAGCGTGGCATGGAGTCGATCAGTCTGTGGCACTGCTCAGGTGTTACGAGAGCCCAGGTTGCTCTGATAGTGGCATTCAGCTCTTCTGCATTGTTGGGTCTGGCGTATCGCATCTTCCTCTTCACAATACCCCATAGATTTTCTATAGGGTTAAGGTCAGGCAAGTTTGCTGGCCAATTAAGAACAGGGATACCATGGTCTTTAAACCAGGTACTGTGTGCAGGTGCCAAGTCCTGTTGGAAAATGAAATCTGCATTTCCATAAAGTAGGTCAGCAGCAGGAAGCATGAAGTGCTCTAAAACTTCCTGGTAGACGGCTGCGTTGACCTTGGACCTCAGAAAACACAGTGGACCAACACCAGCAGATGACATGGCACCCCAAACCATCACTGACTGTGGAAACTTTACACTGGACTTCAAGCAATGTGGATTTTGTGCCTCTCCTCTCTTCCTCCAGACTCTGGTACCTTGATTTCCAAAGGAAACGCAAAATTTACTTTCATCAGAGAACATAACTTTGGACCACTCAGCAGCAGTCCAGCCTTTTTTGTCTTTAGCCCAGGCGAGACACTTCTGACGCTGTGTCTCGTTCAAGAGTGGCTTGACACAAGGAATGCGACAGCTGAAACCCATGTCTTGCATATGTCTGTGCATGGTGGTTCTTGAAGCACTGACTCCAGCTGCAGTCCACTCTTTGTGAATCGCCCCCACATTTTTGAATGGGTTTTGTTTCACAATCTCCAGGGTGCGGTTATCCCTATTGCTTGTACACTTTTTTTTCTACCACATCTTTTCCTTCCCTTCGCCTCTCTATAATGTGCTTGGACACAGCACTCTGTGAACAGCCAGCCTCTTTAGCAATGACCTTTTGTGTCTTGCCCTCCTTGTGCAAGGTGTCAATGGTTGTCTTTTGGACAGCTGTCAGCAGTCTTCCCCATGAATGTGTAGCCTACAGAACTAGACTGAGAGACCATTTAAAGGCAGGTGTTTTTAGTTAATTATCTGATTAGAGTGTGGCACCAGGTGTCTTCAATATTGAACCTTTTCACAGTATTCAAATTTTCTGAGATTCTGATTTTGGGGTTTTCATTAGTTGTCAGGTTAGGTTTGGAATGGCCGATCAACACCAAAAAGATGTGTTCCTCTATAACCACAAGTTGCATTGATATGAAAGTTGAGCCGAATTGTTCAGGATGGTCCCTTGATTCCATTGACTAAAGTTGGCCCAAATATGACCATAGGTGGCGCTGTTATTGCAGATTAAAGTTGTCAGAAAAAATTCTCCATAACCACAAGTCCAATTGATACCAAATTTGGGTCATTTGTTCCTCATGGGGCACCTGGAGAATTTGGTGCAATTCGGCCAAAAGGGTGCGCTTTAATCTAAGCTCAAATACCGTCGGAATATCCCATTCATTTCAGTGGGTTTTTGAACCAAGACACATTTTGCCTCATAACTACGCACCACTACATCGCACATTCATAAAAATGATGTGTACGTGTTTGGGGGATCCTGCTGATTCTTATGGTATAGGACATGCCTCTGTGCAATGACGTTTTCATTTTGCTAAACCAAGAACATAATAAAACCTATTTAAATTAACTCCTCCGAAGCCGTAAGTCCGATCGCCACGAAACTTGGCACGGACCATCTCTGGACCGAGCCGATAAAAGTTTGTAGAAGGAATTTTGATCTGCCAAAAAATGTCTGAATTTTAAGCTAACAAATGTTTGAACAAACGCTAAAAGCAGGATGTCATGGCAGATCTTAGTTTGCAATGGGCGATCTACACCTTATCTGGCACGCCCTCCCGAGGGGCTGTGTAAAATATAGCGTCAATCGGCCTCTAGGTGGCGCTATTCATTGGAAATCAAATGACGCTCCCATAGACATACATTAATTTCAGATCTCCATAACCGCAAGCCCCTTTCATTTATAACTCTGGTCATTTGGTGGGGCGCCCGGGCCAACTCGCGCACCCTCCGTGGGTCCAGGGGGGGCGGCTTGCGCCGGGAGGCTTGGACCCCACTAACAACTGCTTGCAGTTCTAGTTTTTAATTGTTTTCAATGTTCTACCTCAAATTTGTGAAGTAATCCTGTTTGACCTCAAGTGTTGACTAAAGAAAAGTTTCAACCACAATTTACCATCTGTTTTTTCAACTTTCACGCAGGAGCAAAAATCAGCCTTTAAACTCGAAAGAAATAAAGATTTTATTTTTATCGTGATAATTATTGATATGTCGAAAAATATGAAACTTTTTATCATGATAACATTTTTGGCCATATCGTCCAGCCCTAACAGTGACACTATTTATTAACTACCTCAAACATAACTGAGATTTCTGGTTAAATAACAAGACAACATATTCATCGATATTATGATAATAAGATAATGTTGGCTGATATATCGGTCTAACTTGACTTGATGCTGCGGATGATGACAGTCTTGGGGTCACTGGATTTTTTGGGGATTTGTTTTTTATTCCGGCCTGCAGTCCTCACTTGTGGCCAGAGAGCTTGACAGGAGAAAGACAAGTCCAGATGGGGGTCAGAGCTGCACCTCTCAACTGAACTTGTCTTTGCCTCAGAAAAAGGCCTGTATTATAAGGTTGCATGTCAAGTGTACGCTATGTCAAGGCCCCAGATCATCGGGGAACAATTTGGTGCTTAGGTGCAGCATCAGCCTGCAAACTAGAAACCCTGATTACAGATTTGTCTGAACAGCAAGATGACTTAAAGTTGAAATTTTAGGATTAGTCAGATGTGTAATCCTACAACCACTTGTTTCAATCGGGGGTTTTCTCAAGTAGCCATGATTAGGTGATATGAAAATAGAAAAGATCGCCCAACCCTACTACAGATAGCAGAAAGTCCAGATTGATGAGCTGTATTTTGTAATGTCATGTTTGTTTGCTATAGGGCTGCAGCTAACGATGATTTTAGTATAGATTATTTCAACGATTCATCAATGCGTCGTTTAAGAAGTACTTTTGTTTGGTGGTGCGGCTTACTTTGGCGCCTGCCGTACCGCACAGCTAATCGTTCAAAACACCCTGCTCCGAGTAGATAGCAGGACGCGTCGCAAAGCTTGTGTCAGTCATTTGAGAGTTGTTGAAACTCCGGCAAAAAAACCCAAAGACTGAGATCAGTGTCAGCAGCAGGAGCGGAGAGACAGAAGACAGCAAGGAGAAGAGAATGAAGTTGTGGGTTTAGCTAGCTGGCTATTTAGCTTTATTAGGTGTCTTTTGTTGAAACATGTTCAACGTTTCATAAAATCGATGTGCTTGTCAATTTCACTTTTCGTCAACTGGCCAATCACAGACTGGATGCAGTGGGACATGAAAAATGGTTTGACATGCTACAGTAAACTTTCAAATGTTGAACTCCTCCTGCGGAATGGTTCTGATTATTAATGAGATGGTATCATTAACAAATTACGAGACCAATGTAATTGAAAACAACATGAAACTGCTGTTTTGTCCAATTGGAGTTAATATTATACTAGTGGTGGGCTATATAGTATACTATTACATAAAATGACAATAGCCTACATATAGCAAAATTAAATAATTTATATATTAACATTCCAACAGTAAACTATTAGATTAAAATATAACTTTTTATCTAATGTTAAATTACACTAATACACTCATTAAAACTAGTTTCTCCTCCATGTTGTAGAAAGAGCCTCTGCAGTGGAATACTTGAACATTTTTCACTGTGCTCCTGAATTTCTTTGGAGCACATCTTTACATGTGCTCTTACGGGGGAAAAAGGTTAGTGTAGTGCCCTGTCACGTCGTGTTCACAGCGTAAGCGTGATGTGCGTCAGCAATAAATGTTCGTGCGAAACAGTGTGTAGGATAGTTTTATGGAAAGAATTTGCGTCGATGCTTCGTTTAATCACATTTTATTTTATTAAAGGATGAATCGTTTCAGCCCTAGTTTGCTATACTAGATAGTATAGAAAAGACAGCTCTTCTTGCAGGACTGTAATGCATGAATATATTTGTGTTGTGATTCAGCAGTATTCTTCATAAATTGCCTTAAGGATGTTGTATCACACAACAAATACATACATTTTATATACACTATTATCTTTATAATAACTAGTATTAATTGTGAGCAAGTAGTTAAGCTTTATAAAGCGGCTTTAAAAACTTATGGGACTGTACAAAAGACAGATGGAACACAAAATGAAACATAGAACAGTATAGTTAGAAATACTTTCCACAAAGTTACATGAAGCTATTTGATTCTTATTTTTCAAACTATGGGTCATATGCTCCTAAATCAGTAGGCGTAATCAAAATGTAGAAAACCACACCATTGTTGTGAGCAGAGACCACCTTCCAGTCTAGGCTGGATGACATTTGCCTTATTGATTTTCATAATAAATTGTGTGTTGTTCCCCAGTTATTTTTTTTTAAATGCAACAAAATTTGCAGTTCGGATTTTTACTGCTGAATTGTTTCACTGTCCTTTCTTTGCTGTTTTCTTGTGTGTAATTATGAGCCTCATTGATCTCAGGGGATCAGATTATATTCAGCTCTGTGCAAAACAGCAGCATGTTCTTGTGGCGTGCAGTATGTTGTGTGCCGACTGGAAATGTTTTCACATTGTTCTCTTAGATGGTCGCTGAAAAGGATTTCAAATAATTTTAATTGTGACAACACAACATTCACTGTAGTCAAACATAACAAAGTTTGACTGCAGTGAATAGTATTCTGGGAATACCCAGTCCCACTTAAATACAGAATGCACAGGTCAGTTGGCCAGTGTATAAAATGGATGTACCGCATATACACCATATTGTGCAAGTTTTAGGAAGGTGTGGAAAAATGCTGTTAAGTAAGAATGTTTTCAAAAATGGAAATGAATAGATTATATTTATCAATTAACAAAATGCAAGCAAATCAATATTTAGTTTGACCCTTTGCCTTCTAAGCGGCATCAGTTCTTCTATGTACACCTAGGTACACCTACATGGTTTTTGGAAGAACTCTGCAGGTAGGTTGGCCCAAACATGCCAATCTCACTGTCGAAGCTTCGCAGAGGCGGTATGAGAATAATGCCATTTTGGAGATATGGGGATGCTCAACGTCTGATTTTATATAGAACTACCAGTTCTCTCCCAGTTATTTCATATACACATTACAATATACATTGGGTGGGTGGGTATGTGTGTATTGGCTGGGTGGATGTGTCGGTATGTGTGTAGTGGATGAAGAGACGGAGCCCAAACTTCACCGGTGGTGTGCCCTGTTATCCGCACTTGGCGGGACATTTGGATCATTTATCACCATTGATGAACCACATAAAGAATATTATATTGTTTTTAAATAGTACTTGAACTAGACATACAGGAACTGTACGTGCATGCTGTTGTCGGCCGTACAGCAGCCACGCAGGCAGAACTCTGCACAAGACCGGTAAATGGCAGACGAGCAGAGTGAAAAGGGTCAACAATAAGGCTCAGTGTAGCTGTAAATGTACAGCGTAAGTTACACTGATTAATAAATAGAGACTGCAGCTCTGTAGCTTCTCAAGATTAAAGCGAGCTACCATGTATCGCCGCCACACAAACACATGTGATTCTACTGTGTAAATCCTTAGTTGCAGACAACCCTACCACAGTTCTTTTGGTGGATTTAGGCAGCCTTAGTTGTTTCTCTCCAGGACTCCTTGTTCTTCTTTACACTGAAGATAGTTCTTAGTGACTTTTGCTGTATGTGTAGGGGTAGGGATGAAACGATTACTGGTTTAATGGTTAACCATGGTAAAGTTCCCAACGGTTATTATTACCGTACGCATTTCAATTACCATGATAACCGGGTACGGTTAACGGTGCTGTTATAATCTCACGGCAAACACTGTCCAGCATCTCCCAGAAGCAGGCGCGCATGCGCAGAATGCAATGTGGGTTTGTTTGGGTCAATGACGCCGGAGATTTTTCAGTCACTCTGAAGTACGGTCGTATTTTAATTTTAATGAGAGTGCTAAGGGAAACTTGAATGAAGAAAATAACCTTACAGTGAACGCAGGGTGAGTTAACTTTTAGCTTTGGTTTGTCTCTCCGACTTGCTAACAGCGTGTAAACTGAAGCTCTCAGTGTTGCAGCTCTTGTAAAATACGCCACACTTTGTTCTGTTGCTGTGTGCGTCGTGTGTCAGCAGAGTCTGTTTGTCCACTGCACTGTTGATACGTTGATACACCTTGTTTGCATGTCAGAGGTGTGGCTTTTTGGCCGCAAATCTTCCATGAATGCCACTTCTAGTAGATGTAGTAGATGGGTGTTAGCTGAGTTTGGCTGTTCCTCACCTTGTAGTATTCCTGCTATACAGCTCTTTCTGTTTCAGTTTGTGTTTAAACCTACATATTGAATTGGTGATCAACTGCACCAATCATACACCTGACGATATTCCTACAAAATCCCTGACTTTGTGCAAGTGTACCTAGAAAAATTTATGCTGTTTTGAAGCCAAAGGGTGGTCACACCACATATTGATTTGATTTAGATTTATTTTCTGTTCACTTACTTTGCATTTTGGTAATTGATAGGTATAGTCTAGAAACACATCCATTTTTGAAAGCATTCTTAAATTACAGCATTTTAGTACAGTACATACTATAGTTCTTAATCTTAATTCCTGATATAAAATCTGATCCACCCCACATATTAATTTTTGATTTGGTATGGTATCTTTGCCTGCTGTATTTGGAGGAGGAAATGTGACCTGTGTGCCTGCAGATATTCAAAGTGGTGCTGATAAAATTGCTACAAGCAGTGTGAGATTGTCAAATTGCAGCATCTGAAATGATTGACTGAAATTGCAGTTGGCATACTTTTCTTATTTCCCACAGCATGGTGGTATAAAGAAAATATGGCGAGAACTGTGCAACTATGATTTAGTCTGATTTAAAACAGATGGGTTGTACATCTGAATTGATTATAAAGTAGACTCTGATAGGAAACCCACCTTTATTCCAAGAGATAGTAATACTTGCACAATTTAGCACAATGATAAACAAATCCAATGGTAGTCAGTGTGTAGGCAGATGGTCACATAACGGCATTCTATAATATTTAACTAAAGTAGTATGTCCTTTGGTTAAAACCTTTACTATCACCCTTGGAAAAGCATCATTCAGGGTGAAATGGCTGAGAGACAAAAATGATCAGTGAGTCTTTTCAAACATTAAATCATACGTTGAGAGAAACATGCAATTGACATGACGGATTAAAAGGAAGCCATAGCATATCAGATGGGGTTTGACCTCAAACAATACATGTGTTTTCACTCACCTCAGCTTGTAATAAATCAGCAGTGTGGTCAAATATCAAACCTTTGGGGTTTTTGGAGGGAAAATGGCAAGTCACAGTTGGCCAACTGGCTTTGGTGCTACTTGCAATGTTAAACAAATCCAGTTAAGTACAACAAAAGGAGGAAGCATCAGATTAACAAGGTCTTTAAGGCAGAGTTTTCATAAAGTCACTTGTGGATTTTAAGGCTGATGTACTTTCCTGCTGTGAATGTGATGTTTATGAAACAGAAAACTTGTGTGTAGTAGAAAAGTAAAGAATACAAATTGTTAGTTAACCAATGAAATGTTAGTGTGAAGACAGTTGTTATGGAAACTATACTTGTTTTCAGTATTACACAAAAGATGCCATGCAATATTTTTCAATAGTTTCATCACATAGATGTTTTAGTTGAGTCTCACGTTTGTATTCCTCTTTCTTCTTTTTAGGGCGTACTCCCTAGTTGACTCCAGCCAGGTGTCCACCTTCCTCATCTCCATCCTTCTCATCGTCTATGGCAGCTTCAGGTGAGTGTTGCTAAATAAATAATCACTTCAGCTGTCAAGAGGATAGTGGACAATGACTTGCAGAGCAAGTTTGCCACATAAGCAAGGACCTAGAAGCTAGAAGTTAAACTTAGTGACTTTTGCTGCCCAACATAACAAAAGCACTGTTTTCATAAGCTTTTGCTCTACAGTCAAGTAAACATTTCCTATTTTGAGTCCCAGGCTGCAAGAATTTAAGAACGAAAGAAAATATGTTATGTTTGGTATGGTAAATATGTGCAAATTGTGAATATGTTTCTTCTGGTTAATGTGAAAAACACTTGTAGAGGCAGAGTTGAGTTCTTTCACAGTCCAAGTGTACCCGGTCAGCAGTTGGCATAATGAGATTTTGGTGCTGTTTGTGCATCAAAAGAATTTACAGTCCTTTGATTGGGGTAGTTGGATTAGGATACTGACCAGCGCCAGTGTTTCCCCTATATGCATTCAGGAACGGCGGTGCGCCGCTGCTGAATCATGACCGCCCGCTACAAAAATTTCTCACGATCATTAAACTGTGCTATAAATGTTTTTAATCGCACACTGTGTGAGCACGGCAACACTCAATGCTTGGCTAGCTTCCTCTAATCGTTCTATACAAAACATCTACGTGACAGATGCTGTTATAAGAGCAGCGTAACTCCTGTAAGGGATCGGGAGGTACGTAGCGAGTGTTTGTTTGTCCGAGCGGCAGAAAGTGACGGTGAACGCAAGCGGAGGAAAATATTCTGGCAGTAAATGTACTGTCTCTGTTACGATGTGTCAGCTTCTCAAGACCAAGAAAAGTCTGTCTATTGTTTCCCCAACTGCGGGAAAGTGAAGCCTGTTAGCGCTAGCAGACATCTCCCCTCCCCTTCAGACTGCGCAGCTGAGCAGGAAAGCTTCTACAGTAGACTGTGTCTTTTGGCTCTATGTAACTTAACATTAGCTCAATTTATAGAAAGTAACTTGTATCTGTATAGGTCTTTTTAAGCTAATGAGGAGATGTTTCTTTTTGGATTTTAATGTGCAAATAAAATGCACCTCCGAAGGGAGGAGGTTTCTCATGTTTCCTTTTTTTTTTTTTTTATATTAAAGACAAACATGATCATATACACATAATCATATCTGTAATGATTCTGAGGTCATATTAACAGGGTTTTAGGGGGTCATGCCCAAAACATGCTGTGTCAGAAATGTAAAATGACTGTGGAGAGCATCATAATCAACCAAATAACTTTCCCAAGATATTAAGGTTGTAGTTCCTCCCCAGTAGACTGATCTTTGGGGGGTTATTTATTATCTGCTCTAGCTAGATTTGTTCAGAGATAAGGTGAAAATAATGGCCCAATATGATGTGAAATTACATATTTTTCATTGGAAAACCCCCAAACCCTCCCACACACGGTAAGCGCCGCTTTATTCTTGAGGAGCTGCAGTCTCTATTCATTCAACTTGCGCTGTAAATTTCCAGCTAAACTGAGGCTTTTTCAAGTCCCTTTTCTCTCTCTCGCCTGTCATTCACTGGTCTTGTGTCTTATGTGAGTTTACGTGTATTTTTATTCAAAAACGATAAAATATTCTTTGTGTGGTTAACGGTGATAAATTTTCCGAAAGTCCCGCGAGCTGCGGACAACTCGGCACAACACCAGCGTCTCTGCAAGTGTTCCTCTTCCGACACGCGCACGCTACGCTTACACATGCGCACTGACAATCCAGGGTTATGGTTACAATTTTGGATTTTATTTACGCACTTTAAAAACATTTATTGAAAGTTTTATTCTTTCTACATGTTTATTTACAGCATTAAACATTGAAATGTATATTGTAATAGGCTGTATATTAACTTATTTGGAAAAATGTAAAATCAGACGTTGAGCACCCCTAAATTGCCAAAATGGCATGATCCTTGTTTCGCTGCGAAGCTTCTACTGTGAGATTGACAGTCGGATCAGGCTCAGCCCATCGAATCTTCGACTATTGGGGGTCAGCCCTACTGCTGAGACGTGTTGTGTTGGGGTTTTATATTCAGCCAAAAATTTTGCTTCACCTCCGCTGCTACAACTCCATCCTAGGGGGAAACACTGAGCGCACAGTCTTATGATTGGGGAAATGGAGTTTACAGAGTTTGATTCTCATGCTGAATTGAGAGGAGGAAAATTTGTGCTGCATTTGGATGGAAACTATATCACTATAACCTCACTGTATATATATTTATGTGTGTGTGTCTGTGTGTGTGTGTGTACATTAGGGCTGAAACGATTCATTGATAAAATCGAGGAATAAAATGCATCGACACAAATTCTTTGCATTGATGCTTCGTTGAATCCATTTAACTATACAGCACAGTGTTTCGCACGGGCATTTATTACTGCCGCACATCACGCTTACGCTGTGAACACAACGTGATTATAATGGAGCTATTTGCAAAGTGGAGGAAGACCGAGAAAATAGCGAGGGACAAAGAAGAAAGTGCCCAAAGTATGGGATTATTTCAAGCTAAAAAAAACAACAACTCTGTAATGTTACCATCTGTCCACCGTAAAACGAAACCTATGTCGCCTCGGCAACAGCACGACGCCACCTGAACAAAAAGCAGCCGGTGTTCTGCCAGCAGACCACAGACAAGGTAACAGTAACAGCAACTTCAGCATTTAACTGAAATAATGATTGATTGTTGAGTTGAAGGCTAGCCAAAGTAAGCAGCAGACCTCAGCTGTTATTGTACACACGTGCATTTGTTGTTCTCCTTGTTGGGCCGTGAGTTGTAACCTCACAGTCATGAGTTAACTGGGTGTCAGGTAGCTGCACCTTTTAACTCCCCTCCCTCTCTCTGTAGCTCAGACAATCCCTGCTACCTGTGTGTGCTATTCCATCCATTCACCCAGATTCTTTGTCTTTATAATTGCCATCAGGATCACTCATTTCCCGTTTCACATTTCACATGTGTTTTCTTGACAAAACGTGGTTTGTAGACCAGCGTCGGGTGACACAGCCGCTGTCAGCTCCTGTAGTGTGTGTGTGTGTCCCTGTCACCGATCAGTCATGTAGTGTGAACACCAGAACAACTTCAAGACTCCCATCATATGACGGCAAGTTGTGTGAACGGCACAGCCATCGGCCAACGCTGAAAGTCGGGCCAGTGCAAAAACATTAGTATTTAAAAAAAGAAAAAAATGAAATTCAACATCCTGCAGTTGTTTTGCAGCTCTTGCCGCGCACTGATGTCCAATCCAGAGTTGTAGTTATGTGACAAGAGGTTGTCAAATGCTATTTCTCTAATCTCAATCATGCTGCGACCTCTGGGTCGAAAGTCAAACCATGCAGATGGAACTTAAAGCTGCGTTCTCTCTAACGGCCGGCAGGATGTATTTAATAAACGATTTAACACTTTTGGAAGGAGGGACAGTAAACATTGTCTTCGGCTCTGCGCAGTATCTTAGCTGTTCCTAGGACTGCACTCTTCTGGACAGAGACCTCTGATTTTTTTTTACCTGGAATCTGCTGTAGCCACTCTCCCAGTTTGGGGGTCACAGCCCCCAGTGCTCCGATTAACACTGGCACCACTGTTGCTCTTACTTTCCACATCTTTTCTAGCTCCTCTTTCAGCCCTTGGTATTTCTCAAGCTTCTCGTGTTCCTTCTTCTTGATGTTGCTGTCGCTTGGGATTGCCACATCTATCACTGCAGCCTTCTTCTGCTGTTTGTCGATCAACACGATGTCTGGTTGGTTAGGCATCACCAGTTTGTCAGTCTGGATCTTGAAGTCCCACAGGATCTTAGCTCGGTCATTCTCAACTGCCATAGGAGGTGTCTTCCATTTTGACCTTGGGACTTCCAGCCCATACTCATGGCAGATGTTCCTGTACACTATGCCAGCTACCTGGTTATGGCGTTCCATGTATGCACTTCCTGCCTGCATCTTACACCCTGCTGTTATGTGCTGTATTGTCTCAGGGGCATCCTTGCACAGTCTGCAGCTGGGGTCCTGCCAGGTGTGGTAGACCCCAGCTTCTATTGATCTTATACTGAGTGCCTGTTCTTGTGCAGCCATAATTAGTGCTTCTGTGCTATCCTTTAGTCCAGCCTTTTCCAGCCACTGGTAGGATTTCTTGATAATCAGCTATTTGTCTGTGGTAGATGCCATGCAGTGACTTGTCTCTCCATGAAGGTTCTTCGTCTTCCTTGTCCTCACCCTCGGGTTTCTGCTGCCTGAGATATTCACTAAGCCCTTCATCTATGGGGGCCATCTTCCTGATGTACTCCTGGATCTTTGTCGTTTCATCCTGGACAGTGGTCTTGACACTCAATAGCCCTCGGCCTCCCTCACTACATTTGGTGTACAGTCTCAGCGTGCTGGATTTGGGGTGAAACCCTCCATGCATTGTGAGGAGCTTTCTTGTCTCGATGTCAGTGGCCTCTATCTCCTCCTTTGGCCAGTTTATTATACCAGCGGGGCATCTGATGACTGGCAGGGCATATGTGTTGATGGCTCGCATCTTGTTCTTCCCATTCAGCTGACTTTTCAGGACCTGCCTTACTCTCTGTAGGTATTTTGCTGTGGCAGACTTCCTTGCTGCCTCCTCATGGTTTCCGTTAGCCTGCGGCACCCCAAGGTATTTGTAGCTGTCCTGAACATCTGCAATGTGGCCTTCTGGTAGTTCAACCCCCTCGGTTATGATCATCTTCCCTCTTTTTGATACAATGCGACCACACTTGTCCAGTCCGAACGACATTCCAGTGTCGTTGCTGTAGATCCTGGTAGTGTGGATCAGTGAGTCGATGTCTCGCTCATTTCTGGCATACAGCTTGATGTCATCCATGTAGAAGAGGTGACTGATGGTTGTTCCACTTTGGAACCAGTATCTGTAGCCAGTCTTCGTGATGATCTGGCTGAGTACATTTCCAAGCATTCCAGTATCCATGTATGTGGCATTGAGTCATAGGTTTTCTGTCTGCTGTCCAGCTCTTCGTACCTGCCACTCTTTCTTGGATGTCTGCCGTTGGTTACTGGATCTTGTTCTGGGAGATTGCTGTGATCTGTTCTTAGATCCACAAGCCACTGAGAATTGGTGTTGTGGGATGCCTCTTTCTCCCATATGTTCCAGTACTGTTCCGTCTTAGCCCTGGGTGGATCTGATATTGTGTTATTACCCTGCCACTAAGAGTACACTTTGGATGGTTCGGTGGAGAACATCCGGTTTATTCTCCTGGCTTCTGCTTCTCCCTTGCATCTCTTTAGGCAGGTAGCCAGAGCGGTAAATCTTTGTTTGGCAGTCTCCAAAGCCTCAGGTATGGACAGCTTGTTGTAGTTCTAAGGTAGTCCTTTCCTTGCACCTTTCTGTAGCTCTGACCGCTGACTAACCTCTCTTCGTGTTGCCTTGATCTTGGCCTCTAGCCTTCTCCTCCATGGGGGGTAATGCTCTTTGTGGCTTGTGGTGTTCATCTTGTAGCCAAGCATCTCTAGGATCACTGTTGCTGCGGCATACATCAGTTCATTGGTCTCGGTTATGGCTTTAGTAAGTATAGTATGTAGTGCTGCATTCACATCTTCTAGCAGACTTTCAGAGGGTACTTTGTCACTTACCCTTGGCAATCTTGGTTGTTGTACTTGGGGGGTCCAGCTTAGTTATGATCTTCAATCGTAGGTCAGTCGCCCTTATGTTGAGTGATTCTGTACCTTAAGGGCTTGTTGTTATTGGGGCTTGGGACCCAATCTCTGAGTGTGGGGAGGATGATAACATCTCCCCGCTGACCTGTCTTCCTGGGTCCCCCTTGCCGTAGCATATTTGTTGTACTTCGTCAATCTCTAGTTATGATAGCAGTTGCCGTTTGCAGATGTTAGAACACTGAGCTAGGAGTTGTTTCTTTGTCAGTGTTGATGATGGTGATCGAAGCATCCATATATCCCGTGTGTGTGTGTGTGTGTGTGTGTGTGTATTTTATTTTTTAGGGATTGATGTGAGACACTTTTTTTTTTTTTTTTTTTTTTTTTAGGTTTTGGTGTAGAGCCTTAGTTCAACTGGAGTTCACAGATCTTTTGCTCAGCAACGTATAGCTGTCACTTCAACATTTCACCCAAATTTTTCCCATTGAACCAACAATGATGGGAAGATGTTTTTTAAACTTCTCCAAAGAAATAATTTAGTCATCTTCCATCAATGGAGACATTAAGTCTCTAAAACATTTACTGTAGAAAAAGGCTGTTTTTAAGTCTCCTGCGCAGCCCTTCACCTCATCAAGAGTTTAGACGCTTTTGAGGTTCTGATTATTGATGTCCAACTCACTCTCCTGCTCTCTGCCCTCTCCTCCTTTTTCTTTCTCTCCCTCCTTCCTGCAGATCATTAAACATGGACTGCGAAAACCAGGAGAAGGATAAAGATGGTAACCCCACGACAACAGGGGCTTTCAATAACAGCAACACAAACAACAGTGCGTGTTACAGACATGGCAAGCCTGAAATATACAGCCAAAATATTGTTTTGGATTTAAAAGTAATCACTTCATTTTTTGTGTGTGTTTTGAAATCCTTCTCACTTTGATGTCTGTATTGTTTTGCAGGTATTCAGACTATAGACTCCACACAGGCCCTGTTCCTGCCCATAGGAGCCTCTGTGTCTCTGCTAGTCATGTTCTTCTTCTTTGACTCTGTACAGGTGGTCTTCACCATCTGTACTGCAGGTAACCGCCGGTCTTGAATTTATCACAAACACAACAGCCGTAGAATTACTGTCATAGGGCTTTCGCATTTCTGTTCAGTAGTTACACACACTGGGGAAGGCCTCTTATCTGCGCTGATTATTGAAACTGAAGATCTTTAGCTGCCCCATTGAACTGGAACCAGCAGTCAAAGTGTATTAGTCCTTTGATCTCACTGCTGTGCTTTGTTCTCCTCCTCAGTTCTTGCAACAATTGCATTTGCATTCCTCTTGTTGCCAATGTGCCAGTATCTGACCAGACCCTGCTCCCCACAGAACAAGTAAGGAAACCATGTGGATTCTTTGTCTCTTAAACAGTGTCTGCTGTTGCTCAAACTGCTCCATGCTGTATTGTATGTCTTTTTACAAATATTTATAAAGCTCTGTGATTCCGCATAAATCAGCTTCTTCTCAATAAAAACTGAGATTGTCTGCAAGGCTTGATACCACTGGGAGAAAGTGGGAATTTATTTTTTGTTATTTGGGTGATCTAAGGCTTGTATCTTTTCACTTACCGCATACAAATCATTTGTAATAGCCTCTGGGCTCAGCTGTTCCACTCTCAAGCTAGATAGTAAAGGAATCACCAACACCACAACCCACCTACTCAATAACGAATAAGAACACCACCTCTCTGGTTTCAGTAAACCTTTGGCTGCTTTACAGAGTCACTCTCCCAACACAAAACCCGTTTTTTGCTCAGTGTTTAGGTTGTTATTTTGTGCATATTAACACGGTCACAAATAAAGGCTGCACAGCCTGCATAATTATCATGTACATGTCAGGTCCTTTGTCATATCAGGTCTGTCTTGTTCAGATTAAATCTAGGTAAGATTGAAGACACTTTTGTTTTGACGTACACGTGTCTCCGTTTGGCCAGATCACAAATCTGATTGCAGTCGCATCAATGTCGGCTCTACTCCCATCCAGAAGGAGGTGGTAGTATGAAGCTGTTTGGTAACCAAACAAAACCTCCAGAAGAAGAGTGGCTTCTGCACTTTAGCTCTTTAGTTACAACAATAACAGTTTAGCTAGCATTAGCAAGCTAACAACGATCGATAAACTATTCAAACACATGGGTGAATTACTTTTATGAGTTATGAGCGAGACAAGCGTTTTATTCCGGTCACAGGCTCTCCCTCACTCTGCTCCCTCACCCATAAAGATCAGTGCTCCCTCATCCTAATTGTTCTTTGCGCATCGTTAAGTATGCAAATATTGCTTAGTGGTAAAATATTTCATCCTGTAAATGTTTGCCTGTATGTATCACGTCGTCTTCTGAATAGTGCTTTGTGATTTAGAGATTATAAAAGTGTCTCTTTATTTGTCTCATTGCAGGATTTCTTTTGGCTGCTGTGGGCGTTTCACTCTGGCCGAGCTCCTGTCCTTCTCCCTCTCTGTTATGTTGGTGCTCATCTGGGTGCTGACTGGACACTGGCTTCTCATGGACGGTGCGTCTTTCTGTCATGTGTCTGCAGCAGGTTTTCCATTCTTGATTTAATGATCCGAAGATCACTAACATTTGTTTGAAGAGCCGGGTAGCTTGTGGTTCACATTAATGACACTAGACGCAATAAGCAATAATGAGCAGTGTATAAATATCAGCACATAATGGTCTTAGATATCGAAGTAGCCAATTATTAAACAATGAATTGTCTAATAATTTACTTATTTAATGAAATGTATGAAATTAATTGTTCTTGTGTAATTTATTTATAGCTCTAGCAATATTGTTATGCATTCAGGCCAATAAAGCAAATTTGAAACAAATAAAGTCAAACAAAATTAAGTTTTCATCATCTCCTGGGGAAGAAAGAACTTTACATGACTCATACAATATGACTTTTTAGTAACAGTATTTCCAGGCTGTTACTGTAGTGCTGCATGCTAATGCTGGAAGAATACACTCACTTTAGTCAAGCACTTTATAAAACGACTGGCATTTAAACAAACTGGTTGATCAAAGTTGGTATATTTGTGAAACAAAAGAGCAGAGAAATGTGTGTGGGTGGTGCACTTCTTTTAATTCAATTCAGCTTGATTTGCATGAATGTAAAACACCAATATTGCCAAAGTTACAAATTAAAATACAAATGCAAATAACTTGTATTTGACCCAGTTTACTTCACAAAGTGAACAATGCATCCCAAATAGCAACACTTAATTATCCCAAATAAAAGCACTTGCACAGATAAAACAGTTTGAATTGGAAAATAATCTCAAGAATCAAAATCTAATTATAAAATAGACAAAAATGGTAAAGGATTTTGACACAAGCTTGACAGTCTTACTGCGTGTCCCTGCAGTAGAACTAGTGAAATAATGTTTCACTGCCCCTGTGGGCTCCTATCACCATTACACCTGGTTAGAATAAATGCAGAAAGTGAATTAGGACATGAGCAGAGACATTTCATCAGTAAAGTCTGACTAATTAAATTAGGCCTGTGTGCACAGTAATTAATGTTTCTTAAATAAACTCTCTAAAATCTGTTCCCAGGTTGCTATTTCAGCTCATTTCCATGGAACTGTTTTTAATTATTTTGTTTTTTTCTTCCTCACAGCTTTAGCCATGGGCTTGTGTGTTGCCATGATCGCCTTCGTACGGCTTCCCAGTCTGAAGGTGTCTTGCCTGCTGCTGTCAGGATTGCTCATTTATGATGTGTTCTGGGTAAGATATGCTCCTGTCCCCCCATCACAGCTGGCGTATATGTCACTGCTATGAGATGTAGCAAACAGCTCTCTGGAAAAGGACACTCATTTAAAAAAATGTCCACAAATATTATCCCTGCATCCAAATTTATACAAAATAGTGATGATTGAGCTTATGAAAGCCCTTGCATTTGTTTTCTAAACATGCACGAGCAAATGCTTTCTTGCCAGCTGGATCACTGTGCTGCCTAGGAAGTGCTGCATTTTCCAGCAGTAGTGTGTTTGAAAGAAACTGAGTAGTTTGCATTGATGCTGAGAGCTACCTTCAAAATTCAACCTTCATAAACATAAAATGAACCAGATGAATTGCGAAGAGGAAGGCGGGCATGCTAGAAAGGACAGCAGTTATCTCCCCGTGCCAAAAGTAGGATGAACATCAGTATTGTTTCAGAGAAATTTAAATCATTTATGTCTAGTTGTCTTTTTTTCTGGCACTAATGGATTTAGGTGTGGTTTAATAGCAATATCTGGCATTGTTCCCATTTTGGATCAGCTCCTGCTGTAGCCACTTAACTCCAAAGTCAGGGGCAAGCAATATCTCATGAATGTAGATTTTAATATGATATATCAGTGGGTTAGTGAGTGACAAGAGGTGGGAAGTTGTGATTTTATTTTAGTTGTTTGCTGAACTGCAGTGTGTATTTTCCATTATTTAATTAAACCACTGAACATAATAATCCTTTTAGATCTCAATCTGAGGGTAGTAGAGCTCAGGGAGATCTATGAGCACCTGGCTGCTTCATTCACATAATGAGTTTGTTCAAACCGTTGCTTTCATTCCTTAGAAAAGACTAACGATGTCATTGAACTACGAAGTGTTTCACAAGGAAATGTCACACATAATATTTAAAACAATAGCATTGTTGCTGCACGCAAATTCAAACAGAACCAGTCATAACTGGCACCGCACAAACAAACTGCTTCTGCCGATGTTCTACCAGTGAGCAAGGTTTCTTTCAATTGCTCTCATCCTTATCGTTATTGGGCGCCTAGCAACGCCGCCTTCAGTGTTATTTCCCCACTGACGCTGACCGTTAATGTTCACAATAATGTCATAACAGACAAACATTAGATGAATAGGATAAATTAATCTCTGCTCTGTGCCTGCTTTGAGAAATTGTTTGAAGCAGTGATTGAGTCTACTTGGATATAAATTAGGTGTACAGGCAATATAACCGCAAATTGCAGCAGCAGAACATTTGGAGATTTATAACCTGGAGTTGAAACTATCAATAGACAATTAATTGAGTTACTCAAATACCAAACTGGCTACAGCTTTTCAAAAATGGTGATTATCTTCATATTAATTTCAATACTAGTAATAGATTTAGGAAAAAGAAGGAAAATAAATCATCAGGGGGCTCTGGTAAAGTGGGAGGAGAATTTGTCAACATGCTAAATTCTTCCTATTTCTGTCCAGGTGTTCTTCTCAGCCTACATCTTCAATAGTAATGTGATGGTCAAAGTTGCCACCCAGCCTGCTGAAAATCCCATAGACGTTCTGTCCAGGAAGCTCCACCTGGGGCCGGGGATGGGCCGCGACGTCCCCCGTCTCTCCTTACCTGGCAAACTGGTCTTTCCCAGGTAAGACTGACGTAACCGCCTGCTATTGACCAGCTTCTGCTGCGTGTTGGAGCTCCATCACTGTGTCTGTTAAGGTGTCTGAAATGTATTTGTTAGCTATGCTATTGACGTGGCTCTTGAAATTCTAGTGCTGGTTGGTCTATCAGTGAGACTCTCTGGACCAGACTGATCTAATTCAGTCATGGCCAGCAGAGGATGAAATGACTTTGGTGATCCTATGACTTTTCATCTAGTGCCAGAAACGGGTCACAATTTCCACTTGTTCCCTGTAAGTTCCTCTAAGAGTCGGGTTATGCTTGATCACAGCTAGTTTGTAAGTGTTTTATAGTTGTTGTGAACAGTCATACTCGAGGATGGAGTGAAAAGCTGGTCATCATAGAGAGGAGGGAGACGTCCATATTGTTGAAATATGAGTACAGCAGCCCACACTTTAAAGCAGTCTCTCCAGGAGGACATTCATAGTGTTGCTCCCTCGAATAGTTGTGTAACAAATGAAAAAAGAGCTATAGAGAGAAGTTCAAATCCAGCTTACTTTCTCAGCTCCACACAGCTGACCAATCGCAGAATGAAGTGTCGACTGTCACAGAAATGGTCGTACACAGCAGCCCTAATTCCATCTTTGGAAAGGTGTGGGAGGAGGTGGTTTCCAAAGAGTATAATGGCGCCTTAATGCTGGGCTGAGCCTGAGCGGGGTAATTAGTCGGGCCGGACCTTTGGGCTAAACCGGCAGATGAGTACAGCGGTGCGCGCGGTGATTAGCCGATAGGCACCTGTTGGTGAGCTTTTGTTGCTTTTGTTCTCCATGTGAAGAGCTGGGACGCTGCATGTCCATTAAGAGAGCCCGGCCATCTGGCCGCAGCTTAGTAGGTGGCAAACACTGTTACGAGGAGAGCCCCATGCAACGTAAGGGGGAGGCTAACTTAGCCAGGAGACCAAGGTAGGGATGGGCTGGTAGTTGGTGCGATTTGAACATTTTTCTATTATCTTTTATACATAACGTAACATGTGTACAAAATAATATGAATGCAACAACTGTATACAGTTGTGTTTTGTTTAGTGGGTTGCAGGTAAATTAGTGAGTCACTGTCTTGTAGGAGTGGGAATCACCAGAGGCCCATACATGGAGATATATCACAAATTTATTACATTTTTCCAACTTCCAATTAGGTCCCTAAAGTCAAATTTTGTCAACATCTGTTTATCTAAAAAGATATATTCCTCTGTTTGTTCATATCACTTTTTCAGACCTCTTATTTGGTCCTGTTAAGTTTTCTAGTGGACTAAAAAAGCAATAGATTTTATTATTCTAGTACCAAAAAGTTAAAACTCCAATCTGCAATTTATATAATAAAATATCGATACTTGGCGTCCGTGTATCGATACAGTATTGCCATGGCAAATATCACGGTACTATGCTGGATCGATGTTTTTCCCCCACCCCTACTGTCTTCTTTTCCTTGTTTGGTTCTGTTCTGGTGGTCTGGCTTGGAGCTCATCCTGTGTTTGTGATGAACTTGCCCCTAGTAGCCTACATTGATTGTGAGCTCACCTTGCGCTGGGTTAACGTGTCTGCTGGTCATTATATTTACTGCATGTCAGCTAGTGTGTGTTTTATGGGGTCATTGATATATCAGCCAAACTGTCTCTTGGTGCTTCACAATGTTTTTATACCTATTTTTTGATTAATCAAGGTTTAGATTTTAATATAACTGCTTTCCAGTCATACTTGCCTTTAGGGTGCTAGGGACCTGTTTGTGACTCCAAGGAGGGCCCTACTATCTTTGAATTTCTTAGCTGTCCATCAATTGAATTTCACCTCCATTTATTGTAATTCACCTATTTAATGGTATTATTTATTTTGACAATGTGTGTCAGTACTTCATATATATATATATATATATATATATATATATATATATATATATATATATATATATATATATATATCTATCTCCTTAGTGTTTGCGCCCCTTAAGCTTCAGATAGCTTAAAAAAGAGTGTCCTTTTTCACAAATATTTCTTTCTTTTCTGTGCTTGTATTTTAAACTGGACTGAACTAAAGTGAACTGAGCGAATATAAACTAAACTAGCAAACCCACGTTAAAAACTAAACTGAAATTGAAGACAAAAAGTCAAAATGAAATAAAAATAAAAACTAATGAAAAATCCAAAATTATAATAACCTTGGTAAGGACTTAAAAGTTGCGTAGAGAAACAAGTTATGAAAATACAACTACTGGTCCATGTTTCCAGTGTTTCTGTATTTTGTCATTCCAAACGTATTTCTACTTCTTTCCATCCGTGCAGCTCCACAGGAAGTCACTTCTCTATGCTGGGAATAGGTGACATTGTGATGCCGGGGCTGCTGTTATGCTTCGTTCTGCGCTATGACAACTACAAGAAGCAAGCAAATGGGGAAGTCCCAGGACCTGGTAACATGTCCGGACGCATGCAGCGCGTCTCCTATTTCCACTGCACTCTCATCGGATACTTTGTGGGTAAGCAAGCAAGCAAGCAATCGATGGACGGATGGATGTAAAAGGTCAAGCGTTTTAATGTGTCAGCGTTACATGTTTGGAGGTGATACTTTTAGTTGCATGCGCGCCATTATTTTATTTATTTATTTTTTCAGGTTTTTGAGCATGCTTTTTATTATGTGATTGATGATGATGTGACTGTGTCTTCAGGTCTGCTTACTGCCACTGTGGCCTCCAGGATCCATCGTGCTGCTCAGCCCGCTCTGCTCTACTTGGTGCCCTTCACCCTGCTGCCTCTGCTCACTATGGCCTACCTGAAGGTACATGGATGGGACGGCAACAGTTGCAAGAGATAAAAGTTTAGCTGTAGCAGTTTTGCAGAATGTTGAACCCTTGTAAGAAGGAAAGTTCAAGAACATCTTTACTGTTCTTTACTAAAAAGGAGAGCGGAATAAATATTTCAGCTGCAGTCTTTTTGTTTTTCTTTTTTTTTCTGTTTTTACACATAGTTTTCAACACTGCAGCATATCTTATTGTTACTGATTTAATAATGTAATTCACACATACATTCTAGCACACATTCCTTTTACATGTTTCCTGTACCAAAATGGTTTTAATCATCACTGTGAAATTAAAAACACAACAGATGATTTGTCAGACAGATTAACGGTACGCTTGCAGCAAAAAAAGTGGCTCATACTTAATAATGTGTTTCATTACTTTCATGATGTCACAGTTAGCCTTATTTTTCTTTTTCCTTTATTTTTAGATCAGGCATTATAGCCACTAGACAGCCAGTTGTCAGTGACTTACTGTCTGAAGAATCATTATGGGAATTTTAGAAAGCTACAAAGTTTAAAGTACAATAAAAGAATCTGTGCACAGTAGATTAAATGGTACAGTGTTTTTTTTTTTTTCTTCAACAAAAAGTGGGACAAATATTTTCTCGGCTGACCTGATGAGCATGTATCAGGAAAGCTTTGTTTCAAGACTCATGACTCTTGTTTCTGGCTCCACAGGGGGATTTGCGGCGTATGTGGTCCGAGCCCTTCCATACCAAGACCAGCAGCTCTCGCTTCCTGGAGGTATGATGCACTCTGGGATAAACGACCAGCGCGGGGAGGACTGCGGATCCTTTACCTTAATTAGAGGGAAGGAGAGAGGGCGCACTCACAGTGAGGCCATGTTGTCATCACTTGTTCATGCTTTCCGCCAATCTTCTGTGAAAACCCTCAAAAGGACACCAGTGTGTGGATCACAACGCCCCAACACGACTCATCCTTGGTCCCTACGTCCTGCCCGTTTCATCTCCGCTTCCTCTTTTTCTGTTTATTTCCTCTTCATTATAGCACATCCTGCCTATGCTGTTTTTTCTGGCCCCCTCCCCCTCTCTTTTTTTCCCCTTTCCCGTCTTTTATAGTTGGTCTCACTTGCCACTTCCCATTCCATTTGTCAGGCCTCTCTGCATTTCCGTATTTTTATCTGCGTCTTTTAATTTTCTCTGCATCTCTGTCACCCACTCGGATGAACTCGAGGGCCAGGCCTCCCCCCTTTTTGTGGACTTAGGGTTGCGAGACATGTCTGGGGTTTATATATATTTTTTTAGCATTGTCGTGGTCATTATTATTATTATTATTAATATTATTATGGGCCGATTTAAACAAACTGAGAAGAGGCGGGGTGTTGCAGTGGCACAGGACAGTGCTCGGGAGCAGCGACACAATAAAGGAGAAGAGTCTTCCCCCTCCATCCGTCTCCCTCTTTCTCCCCTGCTTTCTTCATTTGTCCCATCACCCCACCACAGTAGCGTCTTCCCTGCGCTCCCGCCCTCCTCTCTGATCATCTGCTGTCCCCATTCCCTGCCCTCACAGATAACTATGTATTTTATTTAGAAAAGTTTTATTCTTGGCATATACAGAAATGATGCATTATAAATTGTTAAGCTGCCCCCAGCGTTTGAGGGGCTGCTTCTATTTGTATATATGTGCATTTGCGGTATCTTAAGTTTGTATTTGTGTTCGGGAGCATGTTGAATAGGGTGGGAAACTGACGCCAGCAGCCAAATTTTGGTAAATTTCAGTTGTGTTTAGACAACTGGTCAGCATCACTTGTTTAGAGATTGTTTTCTAAAGTTTGTTGGCTTGTGTAATAGAAACTTAACTGATGAATTGTCTTGGTAGGGGTGGGAGGGGGGACAAATACAAAACATCTGCATCTGTGGCTGGTTGAGAAAAAGGTTAGTTTCCTGCTCTTGTGTGTGTGTGTGTGTTGTGTGTGTGTGTGTGTGAAGGGGGGGTGCGCGAAGCGAAACAGTTGCGTGAACGGTTGTTTTACTTGGTTTTAATTTGAAATCATGAATATGTTTAAAACAGTGACAATAGTCAGGTTTCCATAGAGCTGGGCGTGTTGGATCAAACTTTCATAAACACATGACACGTGTAATAGAAACAGTTTGTGTCTAACTTGTAAAACAAAATTGATAGAAAACCCAACAGGGGGTCGATTTTTCTTTTTCAGTCTCCCTGCAGACAGGTGGAAATGTATACAGTGTTTTTGTCAAATAAATGAATGTTGAATTAATTTTAAGGTATGCAATGTTACTTTTCATCATGAAACCACATCATACATCCTGCTGGGTTCTGTACTGAATTTCCCCTTGTGCACATCCTAAATTTACTCATATTTATAGAAACTCTTAAAACGTCTTATTTCAGCTTTCACAAGTCTGTAAATGTCTGAGCATAATGAAGTGAGATCAGTTTTTATATGTTCTGACCAAAAGTCAGTGGATCAGCACATCTCATCTGAACTTTGTAAATGTGAACGTCAGTGTTTCACCACAGTCGATGAAGACCTGACTATTGTGAAAGTTTGGACTCAAAGCCTGGAGATGAGGGTCAGTGGGATATGAAGACGTACTGTGGTTAGATTCATACGTAGCTATAGATGAAGTTTCTCTGAGTGAATGGTTAAGTGTGCGTGTGTGTGTGTGTCTTACAAAAATAACATCATGAAGTCTGTTTGGACCTAGGGAGAGGAGAAAATCAGTTATGCCCTTCACAAATTGAAATGGATATTTAGGAATTAAAGCTAACCCATAGGATGTTTTTGCTGTCACCATTTGGTCCCTGAGAGTCTATTTTTTTTCTCTCTCTCTCTCTCTCTCTCTCTTTTTGTCCTTCCACTTTTTTTGTGGTGCTTGTCGTTAATATCTAATGTATACTGGAAAAAGTGTGAGTGAGTTGGAGAGATGTACTGACGACGCAGTTTGCTGGCTTTTTGTTTGTTTTTTTAAAACTTTTTTTATGCTATCTGGCCGTGCATGTTAACTGTACAGTGTATTATTTCTCGGACTGCGTAAACAGGGCTACTGCAGTTTTGAGTCTCTGCCGGCCGACACCGAGGCACTGGACCTATGAGCTCGCCTAGAGCAGCGTCAGTGGGAGGGACAAAGGCTGCAGGTCAGAAAGACTGCAATTGATCAGCTCTGATCTCCTCTGACTGATATTTTGACCGAAACGCTGCGAGCTTGGGATGTCCGACCTACCGCTCAGTGCAGTCGTCTAAACTTGGACGTGATGGAATCAGAAACCCCCTTCACCTGTTCGTGGACATGGCAAGAAAATATATAGATTTATATACATATATATACATATATGTGTGTATATACATACATAAATAATTGATGACGATCATGGTGAAAACAATTAAAAATGTTACTTTTGTTTTTATAGAAAAATGGATTTCTTTTTACCCTCTTGTTTCTCCCCACCCCACCCCCCACCCCCCTTTAGTGCTTTAGTTTTTTTTTTATATTATTCCTTCTTTCCACCTCTTCTCCCCTCCAGCAGAGGACTCCAGTTCTGCTGGTGTATTGATATTACGGCTGAATGGATTCTGTATAGAAAAATGGTGAAATAAATAAATTAAGAACTGTGTAGTGAAACATGAATCCTGAAGCTTGATCTAAAACACTTTGTCTCCTTTTAACCCCTCCCTCTGCCCTTTCCCCTTCTTTCCCTTATTCAGGATTCTGCTGTAAATAAACATGACTCTAACTGTAACGCCATGTGTTGTTTTTTTTGTTGTTGTTGTTTGGGTCGCCTGTTTGTTAAAGATTGATTTGTAGCTGTTGAGTAACATTTATCAATATAATGCTGCAGAAAATGAGAACTTTTTTGAATTCCCTTTAATACTGTTTGTTACTCCAAGATAGTACATAGGCATTTTTTGCAGTTTCAAGCTTTCGGTTTTACTTAAAATCCAGAAAAAGAAACGACTGCAAATGTCATATTGTTACATAAAGACACATAAGTTAATAAATTACACTTTATTGTTAAAGATTAAACCAGTGATTCCCAACCTTTTTGCAGTGTGACCTCACACAAAAATGCAGAGTCTAGTTCATGCCGTTTCTTGTGTTTCAGATGTCTTGAGTTGTTAGGGACTCCACAAAAGACATTTCCCCTCTAAACTCAGATGGTTCAATTACTCAATAACTGTTTGAGGCCCGAAGCCTAATATTTCACACACACAAAAAGAAAACAACAGTAACCGTATAACACAGTTCTCAGTATTTCTATTAAAATATGACTTGCTTTATGGATTTGTGAAGTTAAAGCCACACACTTCTGAATCAGAATCAAGTTTATTGCCAAGTAGGTACATACAAGGAATTTGTCCTAGTATTTTAACGCGTAACAATAAACATAGTAAGAGAAAATAAATATAGAGATAGAAAAGCAAGAAGCCTAAATATAAAATAGACAATTAAATGAAAAAATATGTACTATAAAGAGCCGTACAGTTTTGTGCAGGAATGTGCAAAAGTTCACAGTATGAAGGATAAAGATGTGCAAGATAGTAGTCCAAAAGATGTGCATTAAAGTAACACACTAAGTCAGATATATATATACTCAGTTTCAGTGGGGCTCTGGGGCCAATTGTTTATGACGCCAGCTGCAGTCGGGAAGAAGACTACGACGTCATGATGTGAGCATTTCCAACACTATCTGTAAAGCCAGAGTTAAACTACAGATGTCATGTTCTACATATCCAACCACAAAACAACACAATACTGGCATTTTTGGTACTATTATAATAAACTGGCATGAAAACCTTCCTCAAAAGATATTAACCAGTCCAACACAAGAACTCATCAGCATCTTTTGTGGCTCCAAGAAGTTTTAATTAACTGTCATTTTGCTGTGCTGACAGAATGTAAGCTAGATTAGATTTTTGGGGGGGTGGAATGAATATATATATGTATAAGGCTCTTTTGAAATTGTGTGAAAGGGACATTTTCTGTCATTGTTACATCTTATTATTAACAATTGTGCCAAAGACAAATGATGTGTAAACTGCACATAATGTACAGAATGTAATTTCAGGGTCTTGAGTTGCATTTGTCATTTGATTTTCCTGCTGAAATGAAAAAAAGTTCATTATTCCTTACAAAAATATAGCCGAAAAACTGTTTTGAATCTATATTCCACTTTTTCAATAAAATATGAGAGTCATCACATCAACGTGAACTTGTAGAAGCTGGACAGCATCAGCATATTCCTGCTTTAGTTGAAGGTATCACTTTCTCCAGTAGATGGCGACACAGTACCAATATCTGAAAACAGAGAAAGGCCTGACGTGCTTCCTGTACTCAAACACAATGCTCAGTATGTTTATCATATATATTGTGATCAACCAACATTATAAGCTCGTTTTTTTCCTCAGAATAACCATCTTTGAGCAGCATTGCAGTGTCTTTACAGCTAAATGTACCAACATGCAGACAAAACCACAACAGTACAAAGTTCATATTTTCACAGCAAGCTCTGTATGACACAAGAAGTGGCATAATCATAAGAGTAAAAGAAAGAAATCATTCCTTGATTAGGCAGTTAACTGAAAATTAAAGGCATGCTCTCATCAAAGTAAGGTAATTGGTTCCTGCAGGGGAGAGATCTCGTGAGCCTTTCATGGGAAAATGGCTGCCTCAATGACAGACCAAAGACGCTGAGTCAAGAGTTTATAGAAAGGCTGCAGCAGAAATGCTAAGTTCTTCCCTCTGAGCTTGTGCTGTACTTGTGTCTGTAGTGGATAGGAGGCCTTTTTTCTGTCAGATCCTCTTTATCTGCTCAGTGATAACAGGTCTGTGGGCAATCAGTGTAATAAGAAATGACAAATGTAGGATAAATGCCTATGTATCAGTTGTTAATGAAGAAAAGCAAAAGGAATGGCTGTTTTTCAGTGAGCACATCCATTTCACCTCCAATGAACAGCCAGTTTAACAGATCTTATTGTTGATGTTTGTTTCCCACTCGTGAAGTTCAACTGAGGTACAATCTGTGTCTTCACACTCGAAGGAACTTTTGACTCTAAATTTCAGTATCTTGTTGTCTTTATTTGTTTGTTTTAACAGACACTCCAGAAGGCATTCAAACAGGCGGACCTGTACTGACTGGCTGCTTCACTGGATGGACGGGTGAAGTGGACAGTGGGGGGATGAATGAGTAGCTGGACACTGGGTGGGTGATGGCTGGGGGGGGGGGGTTGGGGAAGGTCGGTGAGGTCAAGGCAGGCAGGCAGGGGCCACCCCCCTTCACCTATTGGCCAGACGGGCCGACGAGTCCTGTGCAGCTTTGAAGCCCTGAAGTGGACAGAATTCCACCACGGCCATGGGGATTGTAGCATGTCATTTGTAAGAAATATTTGGCGAGATGGTCCTAAAAATGGAGAGGTTGGGCCATGTTTGGAATGCAGGGTTTTATGTTTAGAGGGGCTCATAGGGTCCTGTCCTATTGATCCTGAATTTACAGATAGGCAGGTGATAAGTTAATTAGCCAGAGACTTCTGCAGCAATCAGTGTTTGTTCCACTTCTTTTTCTTTTGATTTTCAAGTCGGTGGCATAAATTGAGAGAATATTTTTCTAATATTGAGTAATTACAACTGTACATAAACAGAACAGTAGTTCCTTTAACTGGTGGGTCTGTCATTTCAAACCAAAAGCTTTTTTTAAGTCTAGTGTAGATCCCAAAGTTTCTAAATGTGCCACAAATGGCTGAAATATGGATCAAATGTGTGTAAAATTATTCAAATATTTCAATTTCATCACACAGGCAGTCATCAAAGAGCTGCAGCAAGCCATTATAGAATACATATGGTCAGAAAGAGTGGAAGAAGAAGACTTTTTCAACCTTAAGGCTACATAAAGGGGAAAAGAGGAAAAGTGTATTTTGAAGGGTATGACTGCACTTCCAGAATCCCATACCTGCGCAAGACATTAAACACTTACAGTGGTTTTATCTCTTATCACAGCAGCAGACGTCTATTCCCAGTCTTACTGGTGAATATATAACCGAGGAAAGCTCATAATATATATCAGAGTCAGTAGCACATGTAGTCAGCCAGTGCAGGTAATTTAAAAAGCCCTGCTATTTATTGGCAGTGGCCCCTGCTCATGTAAAAGGCAGAGAGGTTCCTTCCTCTTCTTCTTCTTCTTCTACTATCTTCCAACCAGGAATTCCAGGCTTGTTTAAATAAGGCCTGCCTGGGCGCGGGTGGCTTCCCCTCTGGCCCTTTGCCCTTTGACCTAAAGTGCATTCCGTATGTAAAGTGAGGAATTCCTCTGAAGTTCAGTTAATGGGGTTGAGTTTTTTCATCCTTTGGACTCTGCTCATGCACTCTCCCAGTGCAAGTGGAAAAACAAACTCGATGTACACATATCACACAGCTGTGAGTTATGGATGAGGTTTTGTTGATTATCGTGGCGATTAAGAATCAATGTCTCCCACCAGCACATTTGGAGCTTCAACAAACTTCTGTAATAATCCTCTGAGATCATGACTAATTGATTTAATGGAGGATATTGTGGTGTGAACGTGTGAGGAAGTGGAGTTTGGCTCTTCCCCTACAACTCCGTTGGTGGAGTAATATGTTGGATGGAGTATTAATGAAATGATCACTGTTACTTATGAAATCAAATGGTTTTGGGGGGGGGGGGGGGGGGGGTTCCTTATCCAAAGTGAAGGTTTAAGGATAGAGGGTGTCAAAATTGACTTGACACACTTAACACACATTAACAAGTGTGAAGTCAGAAGCTATTATGTGCAGCTGTTTTTCTATTTTGCTGATTAAAGATAAACTAATTCTTTTTTTAAACTATTTTTTCTTCATTTATTTTGTGGAAACACACACATTTGCCTTTTTCTGCTCATTAAAAAACAATATGTAGAAAAGTATTGAAGTGAAAACTCGTTTGCCACAAACTGGGCCTGCACATTTGAGAAATGGCCATAAAGTGTTGCTATAAGCGTAAACAAGGAAATATTTCATGTTTCACATAAAATTTGGGCTGTGAATTAATAAATATATATTGTTTTTGTTTTACAGAAGCTCATTCACAGACAAAGAAATCTACAGTATGTTATCTTACATGGTGATGTTACCAAGGTTTGTAACTCCCTGGTAGACCTTATATGAACAAACTGTTATAAAAATCCAATAACTTTTCAAGGGGGCAGTGCTGCTTATAAAGTAGTATCAACACCAATCACAGATACTGAGCATATGAAAATATGTTGTATTTTTATAAATGCTGTACGGCTGTTGTTTGTAAAGGAATGTTGCATTTTCTGCAGACATTTCATTAGTTCAACACTCATATTCTCATATAGTTTGGAAAAGTCATGAATTATCCAGCTAGTACAACAATGAATGTTTGTAGAGCTGTTAAAGATGGTCTGGGGTCTCCAGGGTTAAAGGCAAAGAAAGAAAGAAATGTTGTTGACTGGACTTCTGAGCCTTTAGCTAACAGCACATCAACATATCTCATGAAATTTTCCCGGTTAAAAACCACAGATAACGGAAAGCACGGCCGAGCTCCTAAGTGAGGAAGATAATCTGAAGATGGATCATGGGTGGAGGTTCCTCTGCTGTTGTGCTTTAGGAGCCCTGTGTACTGTTGGGGAGACGCTGTAAAAGGCTGTGCCACCCACACAGCTGGAATGTCATGCATGCAGTCCATAGAGTCTGTTTCAAGAGGGAGGCACAGGGGGGAGGAGGGGTGGAGGGGAGCCCTCTTTGGGCGATACAGGGTGCACAGGGGCTCTTTGCTCGAGGTGGGGTCTGCTACTACTACTTCATGAAAAAGATGAATTACAAAACTCACTTCCCACCCGCCACCTGCCCCCACCCCCACCCTTTCTCCATTAACCTTTTTTTTTTTTAGGGTGGGAAATTATCAATGACGATCCATCACAGTTGTTTGGTCTTTGGCCGACGAGAGGAGAGGGGGAAATGTGGAGAGAGACATGAGATGGAGGGATGGGGGTTGGGAGAGGTTAAAGGGCAGAGGAAGAAAGGAGGTACATTTTCGGAGGATGGGTGGTTGGAAAAAAACAGAGGGAACAATAACTCCCATGTTTAAAAGGCTTTTCTCAGCCCCCCACCCCTCCAACACCTCACACAGGCAGCAGTTTGAAGTCAGGCCGTGGTGGTTTGTGGCACTTTCCCCTCAGGCTCATTTCAAGAAGAAACATTTTCCAAAACAGAAACTGATTTTTTTTTAACTGGTTTTTCTCTATTCTCTTTTCTCTCTTAATCTCATCTGCTACACTTCAAAATACTCCATGTTTTTTCAACTGCACATGTTCTATATTCTCCTATAAGTTAAACCTGATTAAACACATCTAAACTGCTCGTGTCTTTGTTTTGCAAATACAAAATACATTTCCAAAAATGCTTTTAAAATGCAAACAGGCAGAAAAATCTAACAAAATACAACTGTTTCATTTCTTCACACATGAGTACAATTTTTTAAAAATATATCTCATAAAATTAACTGATTTGGTGGGATTACATTAGTTCTTTATGTTACAGAAATGTATACAAAGTATGCTACGAAAGCACTTATTTCACTGTCAGATGCTTCAAAAGGAATTGTATTACTACCTATATAATTTCTTATTCATAATTTAGGCCTTCTTTCAGTACAGGTAGCACTTTCAACAACAATGAAATATATTTACTTACTTTCAAATAACTATTAATTAATTGTTAAATTCTTAAATGTTGTTGCTGTGTAGTTTGTTTGAATTTGGGAAACCTCATAAAAATGTGCCAAATTAAGCATTTAAATCAGGAAACATGTGTTTGAAATAATCACATGAAATTGTGTCTTTTTCAGCCTATACTTCTGAGCACAGGGACATTTTACAATTAATCATGAATAATTTTCAATGTTTTGCTATGAATTAATTTGTAGTTATTTAGTGGCAGTGTGATTGACCTTATTTAAAGAATGAAAAACGAAAAATTTGAGTCAAACACAATTGAACATCAAGGTTTAACATATCATTAAATACATATAGACCACTGGATAATAACAGTAATGAAAAATAGATATTTGTAAATTAGACGAAGGGAAAAAAATGGCCTGATGTTCGATGATGTTAAAATTGTAAATATATCATTGATTTTAATTACAAAACTCATAGAAAAACTGGTGGAAAATCTCTCCGTAGGTTCATTTTGCTTTACCAAAGTAGATAAACTAACATATGTGAATGAACTTTCATTGAATTTATTCTGTTTTAAAGCCACAAAAACATGTAAACAACAAATCATTTCAGCAAATCAATTATTATTGTGTATGTTGCCTGCCTCTCCTTTTCCATAGTGGAAAGATTTTAACAAACAAGTGAAGATTAAGGGGAAATCAACTAAAGTCATTAAACTTCTGTAATCCATTTTATTCTCCTCTTAAATATGTTGAAAATTTATGAAAACATTTGGAATGAAGTTCTGGTAGAAAATGATTTTTATTCTCTATGAAATCACATTTCAAATCTATCCTAAACCATCAGTGAATCATTACATTTATTTATTTATACTTTTCAAATTGTTGTATCTCAGAAATGAATCTCATAATAAGAACTGCAGCTTTTTACTTTCACATCATCTGGATTCACCCATTTCCACAGCACCAACAGCTCATCCTGCCTTTTCTCTAAATAATCATCATCAGTGTGTTTAATTGTACATCATGTGTGTTTCAAATTAAATTAATAACCTCATCATCGAGGCACTTAAGCATTCATTTCCAATGTGTCTGTTTTTATTAGTTTGTGAATTAGGAAAGAAAATGGAAAATTTTATCAGCAGTTATGAACACAGGAGATATAATTAGATCAAAAGAAAAAATGTCTCACAAAGCTTCATGTTCAGTTTCAGAAGTAAACTTCACTTTTGGGTCAAACACTTTGACAGGACACTTCTCAGTCCAGTTTGAGAGCCTCTGTGAGAGGCAGAAGGGGCATCGCTGCTCCAAACCTTCACCAGATCCATCATGCCCCGCCTTACATCAAACATTTTTTTTTCCTTTTTTTTTTGCCGACTGGCTGCACAATCAGATCCCTTCTGAGTGGGCTGGAGTCGGGTGGGTGTTAAAAAGTGGGCCCTCTCCCACTGGATAATGCCATTATTTCAGCTCCTCTGGCCAGGAATGCCAAATTTCACAGCCCGCTACTCCTCTCTGTGCGTCAATCAAAGCTTCGCAAGGGGCCGAGGCGCCCACTGGGTCCGCCTCCAGCGCCGTGTGATCTGATCCAACCATTGATCCCCCACAAACCAGATCACACATGCTCATTCTGCATTATTCTTGCTCAAACCGGGATCTTTGGGCAATATTTATAGAATCATTTCGTATTTTACTTAGTTGAACCAAATCATCATTGTTGTAAAGTTTGCAGAATTATAGACATAGCATAAAGATCGGAATTAAAAGCCAAATCTATGCCTACATGTCTTTTTTTAAATATTAACTTGATTATTCCAAATCGATCAATACTGTAGGCCTGATCCCCGCTGCCCGTATAAAAAGATAAGCCGGGTTTAGTCCATATTTGAATTAATGAATAGCGTCGTAGTCCCTCCAGAGGCCAATTAGAGGCTAATTATAATCCCCTTTGTAATCGCACAAAAGGTTTTTGCGCCAAAAAGGAAATAAAATAATTAGTGATCAAGTATCCAGATACAGTGAGGGAAAATGATGAGAAATTTGTGAATGGGACGCAGATGATCAGGTATTCGTTGTGCGGTGTGACGTGTCCCCGCGCGCAGCCAATCCCCTGCGCGCTGGAAATGTTGAACACGCCGAAACCAAACCAATGGCTCATCATATAGCAAAGACTAGCGCAGGAAGAGGCCAATCAGTGGGAGGCATGCAAACGAGGAATTTGCTCCGGCAGGCTCTGAATGTCAAGTAGTCAAAGATGGAGTCCGGATCTGCGAGGCCGTGTGCTCGTGCAGGGAAGATTTTTTTCTGACTCTTCAAGCTCCACACATTTGATCCGTACTCGCTCCCAGCCTGTTAGGAACGACGGCGTGAATCCCCAAAGCGGCGGACCGCGAGGTGTGGTTTGTGAGGAGCGTTGCTTTTCTTTGTTTTATGGACAACTTTTTTTTCCTTCTCTCTTTTTTTTGTGCCTATAACGGATTGTCCCTCCCTTGGCTAGATACTATTCATGATTTTGGAGGAGGAGGTGGTTGTGCAGAGAGAAGGGGGAGGGAGGGAGGAGGAGGAGGTGAAGGGGGGTGAGATTGGCCACTGTGAGTTGTAGCCGATTTTGCGTAAATTGTCTGGAGCTCAGTGCAAACTTGGGAGTTGCAAAGGTCGAGACGCGAAGAATGAGTGTTTATTTATGCGACTTAAGGGAGGATAAACGGCAATAAGAGTTGAGTCAATCTCGTGCGCTGCGCATCTGGAAGCTCGCTTCAAAACTTAATCAGGACACGATTTAACGCCTTGTTGGCAGATAAACGCGTCCTGCGCCTTATTGGGCTGTTATCGTAGTGTAATGGGTCTCTGAGGGGGACATTTTCACGGTGCTGGCGTGGTTGTGTGTGTGTGCATGTGCAGCCTATAGGCTGTTGTGCAATCTAACAAGTCGTCAGTATTGTACTCTGGGCTTGTGAGCTGGCAGGAATGGCTTGCAGAGCAGACCCAGTGCTTCTAACGTACAGGAGGCGTATAGGCCGCTCACACAGTGGTATGGCGGAAAAAACGTAAAGCTTTCAAGAACAGGTAAAAAAAAATATGAGAGCACCTTGATGTGTTTTACAGGAATACGCAGATGGATCAGGTATGAAAGCTACATGGTATTCTAGGTATTTGCAGCGTTCCGTTTTTCCTTGAATGGTATAGATCCTGTATGTTGTGTAACAACGCGTTGATTGTGCAAACTTGCAGGACCTACTTTGCGTTTGTTTAAGGTGTTGTTACAGTTTAATAATTACAGTATTACAGATTATTGTTTAGTAATTAACACTCTAATGGAGCAAAGCAGCAAAGTTGTTTTTTTTTATCTTATGTCGAAGAAATGCTGACTTTATTTCGTAGGGGGCTGTGTTGTGTTTATTTTCAGCGGTAATTTGGAGTGAAGACTTATAATACTGAAATGATGACACTGATATTGAAAATGTATTTGCTATGTTACTTTAGGTGTGGAGAGTGGCAGCCTGTAGTTCTCTGAAAGCTTTGGGAGTGTGTGCCCCCCCCTCCTCCACCCCACACCCCGTCTCAAACCTCCCATTTCTCCCCCAAAATTAGAATGCATGTCATTCACTGGAGAGAATAGTATGGGCCCACATGCTGGGAAATTCCCATTCTCCCAGGGCGAGAGAAACCAATGCTGTTAAATTTAGGAAGTTCATTTAACTCCACCACTGAAAAGTTATATTGTTAAACTGTAATATCCTAACGTTTGTCTCCCACAGAGGCATATTGAGTGCAAACAAATCCACCTTAATAGGTTGATTTTGTGCAGTAGAAACGTTAACTTCCAGTTTGACTTTTGCTTATTTGACTATTTCTGTGACTAAACTTGATTTTTCATTTGATTTACTTTTTAAAAATAAAACCACAGGAGTTCATAAATCCACTTAATAGCAACATCAGTGTAATTTATGGGATTTAAAATTTTTTATTTCATTTATTTTTTGGTGAAAAAGGTGGATAGTTGAGTCAGTATGTGCAGTGGAGTCTGATGGTGTCCATGTTGTTGTCCACTGCCCTTTTTCTGTTGCACTACTGGACATTGAGATGAGCAGTGCAATATTAAAAGGGCATTGGCTGATGAAACAGAGGCCCAAACCTCCCTTTACTGCCTTAACTCTTAACCTGCACATGGAGCTATGAGGCTGTCTTTAAGGTGATTGTGGGTGTGTGTTTGTGAGCAACTATGTCTTGACATACCAGTATCATAATGTAAGAAAACAAAGAATTTCTCTTCCGTTATTGTGCTTTATTTTGTAGTAGTAAGGATGTTGAATATGTCAAATATCTGAACTTTAGATAAAAAGATTTTGCCCACACTCAACAGCCATTATCACTCAAACCAAAGAAATCAGCTAAATTCAAATTTCGGCAAAAATTTGGATTTCAAAACCTGCCTTTTATTTTATTTTATTTTTTTACAGCCAACAGTTGATCCACACAAACAGCATTGTTGCTTTTTTAAATGTAATTCGAGTTTGGCAGTGAAGAATGGCTGTCCCCATGTCCACGTGCTGACACATGCTGAGGTCAGCTGCTTTGACAATGTTGCACTACTGTACCATCCATTCTAGCAGTGCAATAGTATTGTCATAGCATTTGGCCCCAGCTCACACTAAACTGGTGCTAAAGGGCTCGTTTCAAACGGGTTTGTGTATATGTGGAGCTGATGACTGATAACAGGTGGTGGTGTAGAGCAAAGCCCACAACTGTATTTACAGAAGAGCGTTTACACACATTTGTAGGCTGACACATGACCTAAATATATAGTATGGTACATACAGTTGGACTGCATTTAGAAAGAAGGCATTTTAAAGGAAGAAAACAAATTACATAATGCTTTTCTTTCAAAACTATAACATAGATTTTTGTGTGCTCAGTACATTTATTGGATCATCATTAACCGACCTTTTTTTAATATTTATACCAACAATAATTTAAAGTGAACTGTAAAAACAGTGAACACCACAAATATCAATAGGTGAAGAAAAACTTAAAATAAACTCAGAAACAGTAGACAAAAATGTATTTCAGACGCATTCTAATATCTGAAAACTGTTCATTATCTGAACTGGATTTTCATGTTTTCTAGATTTTATGGTATTTGGGTTCTCTGTTGAATCCATAGTTTTTTCAATGGAGTTTAGACTCCAGTGTCTTCTTTACCTATATGTTGTTGTGTTGGTGTTGCTGATGGTAAAATAGGCAGATGGGGGGGGGGGGGGGTTGTGTTTTTGAGCATCCTCAGTGGTAGCAGCAGGTCGATTGGGGGAGGGGACGTTTGGGAGGAATGTAGGGAGCAAGGCCCTCTCTCCCCCCTCACATTTTGCCTTCTCTTCAGTGTCTTTCTTCCTTTCTTTCTGTGTTGAGATTAGGTGTCACTGCTCCTGTGTGTGCGCGCCTCATGTTCCAACCTTTGAGTAAGAGAGTGAAGAGGTTTGTTTGTTTTGATGACTGTTAGCAGACCTCTCTGGGTGGAAATGTTTAACCACAGTCCAGCTGCTGTTACAAGCTGCAGAAGGACACAAGTAATTATTAAAAGCAGAAAGGAAATATTTTTTTAGGGCACAGATTACCCTGCTGCAGCACAGTGTTTCAGGTGAAAGAATGATCATGGTGACTGTATTAAAGCCAAGTCGCATCATTTCTGTGTGGCTTTAAAAAAATGTTTTTGATTTTTAGAAAAAGTATGCATTTATGTGACTGCACACTAAAGGGAAGGCAAAAGTAGACCTCAGTCACTCGGCTGTGTGAAATGCTCCCTGGGTAAAGAACGTGACTTGTTTAGGCTTGCTTGCAATGCTTGCTGGGAAATCCTGGAATGTGCGGAATGGGGGACGGTGGTGCTTCTGCAGTTATCTGACTGCATAGAGCAGCAAGTATCCTGCAATGAAACCCAACATGTCAGCGGTGATTTTTCTTTATCTGATTTTCATGTGCAGATGAAACTACAGAGAATACAAGCTAATGTGATAAGGACATCTGCATTTCATAACACACAACATACTCACACTGCTGCGCATAAAACAAATGTTTTGTGGGGGTTTCCCTTTTGTAATGTGTCTGTGGGCCTGCTGTGTGTTTTCATGACACTGTATTAATGAAGCCTTAATATAACATGAATGAAACTTACTGTTAGAGAATGTGTTGGAAATAAAAGATGAACTGTTATCATGGAATAAACTGTTATTAAATTAATATTTGTTTTTAATCATTTATTGTGGTTTATGAAATGTTTCTGATCAAAGAAACCACTGTTATTTTTTACGTTCTCTCTTATAAAGATGAAACTTGACAAATTAAAAAAGGAGAATTTGATGTTTAAAAGAAATCAATTGATTGGCTAGCACAGGTAAAAATTTAATATAGACTTGAAATATCCAATCTGCTACCTTTATGCCTGACTGACTCTTCTATTAAATCATTTGAAAACAGTGAACTAAACACACAAATAATCAAGTACCTGATTCCTCCATAAAAATCTTCATACACCTTATTATTACATTAAAACATTGAAATCTCAGGCCCAGAAACAGCCTGCTTGCTTTTAAGGTTGTGCAGAAAAAGATGAAAAAATATATCATTACAATGTGAATAAGTTAGAGTGCATCTTTAATGTTAACGCATCATATTTGATACAGTAACAAACTGATGTCACTCATTTATAGTCCTCTCAAAAGCAAGTCATTATACATTTATTAACTACTGTAAACTCATAAATGTGCAGCTTTGTTGAAACACACAAGACTTCATTTTCAGTTATAGAGGAAGTTACAGTGCTTCCAAAGACACCAAATACTTAGGCAAAATGTGTAGCAAAGTTTCATAAACCTAGAATATGTTCATTTGATGTAATGGCACAGCTAAAAAACAGATGTCTTAGGTTTAAATTTTTCACTCAGTGTGGCAGATACAGAACATACTGTCATAGTGGAAAAAGGTCATTTTTATTTAAAGAAACTATGAAATTTAATGGGAAAATCACAAGCTGAATGTTTGGTGCCTTCTGTGAAAAACAATAGCTTTTAAAGTTGAGTAGCACACAATTTAAATAAAAAGCCACGACATAAAATGGTAATTGTGTTTATATTTTAATAATATATGAATCTGTACAAACACAGACTGCCACCAATAACTGATTTATATTTTCCAGGCAGAGGTGAGTTAATATTTACACATTACAGGATCACTATAATGTCTTTTGCACAAATGTTCTCGTGTCTTGTGAAATAATGAAATAAATATGGTATTCAGAGGATTCCTCAGCACTGCAAACAGCCTCCTCTTCCTCCACCATGATAACATCATTATTTAAGGTGTGATCAAGTGCTGTATTATTTAAATGCAATCAGATAGTTCATGCAGAGTGATGTGTGGGTGACACTCTAAACAACAGAGAAACTGATACTTTTCACACCTCTGCAGTACAGGTACGCTGTATAGCTCATATATCACAGTGCAGTATATTGTCTCAAGGACAGGAAAGGGAAGGGGGCAGAGAGTAAGGAAAAGGTATGCATGTGAGTGTTTGTCAGGATAACTGTGTGACCAAAAGTCCATTGCAACTATGTCTTCCCATCAGAGGGAAAGACATAAAGGCAAAAAAAACTGTGTGTGTTTGTTTTGTGTTTTTCTTTTCAGTAAGGATTAAAGATTTTTAAGCCCTATTTACTACACTCTGGGCCAGAAGCTAGACTTGTTTGCAGACTAAATATTACCAGCAGGGCTATCATATATTTTATGTCATTTAAAGTTGCAACAATTTAGTTTCTTAAATTGTTACTTCTTAGATAAATTAAGACACAAAGCTTCAGCACAGATTTCATACCTATCTTGACACATCTAAGTAGCAGTTAGTCTGGTGTCAGGCTGCTCATTCAGCTTTAAATTCAGGTCTGCTGCAGAATGGCAGCTTAATGCCATCCAAAGTGTGCACAATCAAAGCTGGCTACATTTTGGGGACTACTGACTTTGACATAACCATTCATTGTCCATAATTCCCTGATAACAATGACTTGTAAATCATAAAATGAAAGTTTAAATAAAGAACATTGCCTCAAAGTAAGATTCTTAAGGTTAGTTTGTGTGTGCAGTGACAAAACTTAGTGGATTAAAAACAGAGTAGCTGGTAGGAGAGATGAAAGCTGAGCATTTTGTGCAAGTGAGAAGATAAAACATGACAAACACTGAATAAAGAAGAAAAGGAACAACAATAAATCCAGGTGACAAGCAGACAATGACAAGGGAAATCCAAATAAACTGAAATAGCCCTGATACAGGAAATTAAATCATCTGGGAAACAGGTTTGTGTGTGTGTTTGCAAGGAGGAGGTACTAACAAATGCAGCAGGTGTTTCATAATTTGGACTTGCCTGTTGTGTTTAATTTGAAAGACCAAAACAATGCAGCAGGAAGTCTTAAGTGTCCTCAAATCCAAAGAGCTTCACCCATAATAAAGTTAAGACTACCGGTAGATCCTCACAATAAGTCAAAGTCTGCACTGGATCTTCCTGATAACATTGTGCTTTTGTTGTTGTTGTTTGATGTTTCCTGACAGTGGAGGCTTCATCATATGCCAATCCAATAGATGGACAGATACCACATGAGCAGTGAATGATTTACCATAAAGATGGGAGTTTTCCTGCAGAGTGAAATGTGGGGTAGATTCTCCATAACCAAGCTCAGGAGCACAGCAGGAAAACTGTGATGTTCTGGACACTTCAACCCTGCAAGAACACTGGATCATTTCCTATTGTACATGGTCACATGTCACTACTGATATCTTACAGTTAGGAACAAAGAGAGAGACACTGTGTGTGTGTGTGTGTGTGTGTGTGTGTGTGTGTGTGTGTGTGTGTGTGTGTGTGTGTGTGTGTGTGTGTGTGTGTGTGTGAGTGCCAGACAACAAATTCCTCTGAGCTCTCTTTTGATAAAAGTTCAGCTCTCATGGGAGCAGGATTGTCAGAACCAAGAGGAAGAGAGAACAACTCAGAGATAAGGAGTCTGTGTATAGTACCAAACAGGTGTGAGTACATGTGAGTGCATGTGATTAATAGCAGTACACATAATACATTTTGATTATTTTAATGGTTTTGTTAATGAGTGAAGATGCTGTGGGCTCTTGAGGGCTCCTGATATTAACATGCATTAGTTTTATTAAGGGATATACAATCAGTTTAATCTGCCAGTAGATGAGCTGCTGCATTCACTGTTGAGGGTTTAGAACACATGTTTTATTTTTATTACTAACACACGATTCATGTTGTAAGACAAATCAAGATAGATCATTGTTCTGCCAGTTAAAACAGTTTTAACTTGTTTGCGCTGAATAAAAAGTAATCTATTTCCATTTGACCACACACAGATCGATGTTCAGGTCTGTAGCAGAGGTGATTCACTGCCATCCAGTGGACAACAGATGTAGTACAAAAGCCAAATGACAAAAACACAAACATTAACTATATTGCTTCTAGTAACATCTAGTAACTGTACTCACCCAGGTTTTACATAATCGGTACCTGAGCTTTCTGCCTCCACCTGATGATACAGAAGAATTCATTTTTGGGGTTCGCACAGCACAAACAAATTACATTTGAAACAGTAACATGTCTGTGACAATTCTCAGTCATCCAGGTCGTAGTTATCCAAGGTGGGTTAAAATCAAGGACAACTGGACTTGGTTAAAGATACTTTTAGACATTTTTCCTCTTTCATGCGTCTTTGAGTATTTTCAGCCCAAAGGTCCATTTGCCCTTGATTTTAACCCACCTTGGATACTCAACAGTAACATGTCTTTCCAGAAACAGTGTCCTGCTTACGCGGGAAAAATCCACAGACTTCACTGTGAACAGTTTTTATTCAAACAGTCCCCGCAACTCTGTGACTCTGTGTGAGTCTGAAAAGCCGCTAACACAATGTAAAATGATTCTGTATATGCCATAAAGACATTAAAGTTTTTGTACTTAAATGAAAACAAAGAATATGACTGATTTATTAAAATGATGCAACAGAAGTTTCATAAACAAATAAAGTTACTTCTTAAAAAACATTACACAAACCTGAGATTAAATGTGCATATGCACTGATGTGTAACAACATATTAAAGACACTCATATATACAGTAACCCTCAGTCTGTTTTTGCTTTGATTCCTACACTGTCAGCATCATTTATTTAGGGTTTAATTTGTAAATGTTGTATGGCATAGCAATTCATGTCCATTAGGTGGAGAAAAAGGTAAAAGAGGCATGTCATGGCTGCAACAAACCCTTTATCACCCTCATCAGTGAGAAAGTGTCCATGCATTAGAAGTCTTCTGAAACATCTCAGTCAGCTGTCTTCAGCACTACAAGACAGAGAAATGTTGATAAACTACTCACATAATTCAGTGGAGATCAATTTGAACACTGCAGCATAACAATAATAACCTTAGTTCTTCTTGACAGTATGGTTGGCATAGGTGACCTCTGATGAAGCCAAGTCAGATGAGTGTTGAGCTTCGTGGGGCATCTGAAAGAGTTGATGAGTGAGATGAGGAATGGCTAATAAAAGGTGCAGGTGTATGTATGGGCGAGGGAGAGGACTGACCAGGACTGGGGGAGCCATGAAAAGGTAATTGAAAGGGTAGTGCAACAGATTGAGGCAGGTGGAGGAATATAGATCTGCATAACGCATCAGCTGGCTGGCAAACAGTGTCTGTCTGGAGCCGCTGCGCAGAAGGCTGCCCATCTGGCCATAGGACATGTCCATTCTGTGGGTAACGAGCTGCAAACATAAACAACAACAACCGCATCAGCAAAAAATAAAAATAAAACTGGACAGAGTGTAATAAATCATGAAAACACCTGAAAAACAACTGCTTGGCTAAATAGGAGTTACCCTGTTTTTTTGGTTTCTGTTGCAACAATGCATTCAAGTGTTTTTATTTTGATTCTGGTCTTGAAAAGTAAAGAAAAGGATCCTGCACACTGTCCATCACTTAAACTCACTCGCTAATAATAATACAGTTTTTCTCAGTCGCTTTAGTACATTTCTCAGTTCAGATTTGAAATTCTCAAAACTGCATGTTCAACCCCCACATTATCTATTCACTTGTGCACATCCATCCATCGTCAACTGCTTATCCTGCATACAGGGTCGCAGGGGGCTGGAGCCAGTCCCAGCTGACATCGGGCGAAAGGCAGGGTACACCCTGGACAGGTCGCCAATCACTTGTGCGCATCTTAAAAACAATTTCTCATTAATGCAATGACTATGTACAATTGTCTTATGTCCTGCTGATCACAATGTATTGTACCGGTTCTCTGTTGAATAGTCTTACCCCCCAAAATATCTAGGCACAAGTTCATTACATAAGTCACTACATGCAAAAGGCTGAATAAGTTGTCAAAATCAAAGTTAAAGTCAAATTTTATTGTCATTCTTCGCATTAAAATATACAGCTGAACGAAATGCTGTCTCATACAGACCGTGGTGCATAAACAAAATAAGAATAGACAACAACAAATCACAACATCATATTTTCTAGCTTTAGGAGTGTTTCACATGTTTACATTTCTAATTTTGTAATTTCTTTCGTTGTGCTATGCAGTGCTGTAAAACAGTCCTTTCGTTTTCTTTTCTGCATCACAATGACATGGTCTGTCAACAAATTACATAAACATTTTGACTATCTTGTTCGTAAACAACGACAAAAGGACAAAGGATAAAAGCGTCAGCTAAATGAATAAATGTACCAAAGCGAGTGAGAAAACCTGTAATAATAATATATTTTATACTTTATAATACATGGACAGTGTGCGGGATTGTTTGGTTTTAAAGAGATTTTAAACCTACGCACTTTTCACTAACAATGTTTTTCAAATGATTATTCTGGTGCAGTGTACAAAGTCAGCAATAAAGGTCCCATTATTTCATGTATGACGCAATAGAACAGTGGATAAGCCACATTCTTATGGTGTGAGAGATTGGGTTTCAATTCCTACTGCGACCGATGTGTCCCTGAGCAAGGCACTTAACCCCTAATTATTTCTAGTAATTTGCTTTGGATAAAAGCATCAGCTAAATGAGTAACTGTAATGTAGATGACAGCGAAGCTGTCAAGTTCTTGGGATTACGGCAACAAGAGAAAAACATCTTAATGTATAGATAAGATAATGTAACATCTTCTAATGTAGTTAAAACAGCAACTTCTTTACTTAATTTCCAGATCCCCCTGTGTACAACTGCCTGAAAAAGTTATCTTTTGATATGAGACGCTCACCTTCATTCTTGTGTGAATGGCACTGATGTCTTCACTGCTGCTGTCCAGATTCCTTCAGATGACAAACACAGGAAACAATTATCAGCTACTGCATCACTTCATGTAACTATGTCATAGTTCTTGTAGAAAGCGGACAATAAAATGTTGATGTCATGGCAGCAATGTTACCAAAATGTATTAAAGAGTTTGATAAATATCAGTTGTTGCAGCAGAAATAATTAACACATAATACACATGACTTTTTGTTTGTTGTTTTCCATAACAATTTGCTTGTTACATGCACTCCAGCAGATAATGATTTGTACATCACACAGATTAAACTTTATTGTCTTTACTAATACTGGTATTGATTATTAGACAATTAATTCTAAGGGTACAAATCATAAATCATAAATCATAATGTATTTCCCAATTCCACGTGACCTAATGAACCTTACTGTTTATAAACTTTATAAACATCCAATAAGTGTTAATTATGCAACAAGTAAAGATGGACACAAACTCACTTGTGAAGCTCAGCTAAGAAGATGTCGAGACGTTTCAGCTCCTCAAACAGATCTGCAAAACCAAGAAAGTCATCTAGACTTTGAAAACCATCAAAATGATAATTATACAACAGCGTGATGTTGTCTACTTGGTCATACATTTCTTCTCCTGCCACACTTGCAGCTCCTTGGTGAGCTCCGGGATGACCATAAAAGTCTTCCAGCCCTGACGTTTCTTAGATTTGAGGATGTCGCCAAAGATGTGGTCGCCAACATATAGGATGTCCTTCCCTTTGACATCCAACAGATCACTGACAATGTCCGACGATCCTGCAACCAGAATTTTATTTAGAATATTACATAAACTGACATGGAGAAGGAATTCAATTATTACAATATGCAAATGCATTCAAGCACACATAAAATACATTTATATGGAAGCAAAGATATGTCATAATAGAATTTTAAAACTGAAATAGCTAATACCTAATTGTGAAATGTAACCATTACTGAATGATTAATATTAAACACAGAATTTGTTTGAATTCCACTTTGACATTTCCAGGTTATTCAAAAATGTGCACTTTCTTTTTTGAGTTTACAAATTCAGACCAAAAATTTAAGTGTCCAAAAAACATATGGTGAAGTTGCTCAAATTTATTTGGGAATTTTGGGATGTAAAGATTCTAGATAGGCCAAAAAAAGCAAATAAGAAATCTAAACAAGGTTAAAAGCAAAAAAAAATTTTTTAAACAAATCTGCACAACAATTCAATAAAATCCAGTAAACAGTGAATAAAATAAAATAAAATACCCAAAATACAATCAAATGAGGGGGAAAAACAGAAAACAAAAACAAATAAAACACATAAAACATGGAGTGTGGAACTGGAAAAATAAAATTACATTACACAAAATTAATCACAGTGCTCAGTAGTGATTAAATTGTATAATTAAACACTCAGTTGTTAATAAAATTCTAATTATTGCAGCATTTTATTGTTTCCAGACATATACATTTATTTATCCATCCTATCTATAGACTCAATTTACAGCCCAAAATATTCACCCAAAGTACAACTAACTCCAAATAATAAGCTTGCAGGAGTCAAATCCCAGTTATTTCCACTATTGTCTGACCAGACAGCCACTGACTTTCTGAGCAGGAAAATTACATACCCAAAGGTCAAAGTAGGACATATCAATAATCGCCTAGTGAGTAACTGTAGATGGCTAAATATTCTCCTTTTCCACTCACTGTTGGAGTTGCTAAACCATTGTCACCCAAATTTCTACAGTTTAAACTCTCCAGTGTACACAGCCACAACAGAAAGAGAAATCCATCTCTACTTGGCTTAATTAAAGTCTAAGCAATGAGACATGTCACAGATTCTACACCTCTAAAATCCATTTTGTGTTCTTATTTATTACTTCCATTAATGTCATGTGACTAACCTCCGGAGTAAACAGTTCCATGGTGGAGGTCGCCTGTGTAAGTCCCAATCCGAAGCTTTCCTGTGTCCTGTGTCCAAAATGCAAAATATTACTGAAACCTGCTGCAGTTCAAACATTAACATGTACATTTTCAGTATGAGAGAATTTTTCAAACCGTGTCCACTTGTCTCAGGACAGTCCCCCCTGCAAAGAACAGTGGCTTTCTGGTGTCCACAACGACGAGGTCGAAGAAGGATTGCCAGGGCTTTTTTGGACTTCCAGGCTAGAATGAAAGAAGAAATGCTAAATTCACCTGATCCCATTAAATTGACATTTTCTGAATAACCAAACCAAAGTTAAATTTGTCTTACCTTAGCATTACTTTCCAGCAGGTATTTCATAATGGCCTTGATGAAAATGGAGAAAAAAACACGTTTGTTGGTAATTTTTAAGGTCTCCACTTTGTTTTCGTATAATTTGAACACTATGTTCAGAAGCTCACATTAGTGTAGCTGTAGTCACTGTTGGTGGCGAGGAAGACCTTGGCTACCTCTTTAATCCGGGTCAAGAGTACCGGGAGATTTGGCTGTAAAGAACATGTTCATTTGTTTCATATTTCAACTGTTTTGTGTTGTTGTTGTTGTTTTTTGGTCAAAATAAAAAGCTATAACACATAATCCTGTCAGTTTACTCACTTCTCGGACAACGTATTTCTCCAAATTCCTGATAGTTCGTTCTTTCAGAATTCCCTACAAAGCACACACAGTATAACAGTTGCTATACAATAGGGACAAAGCATGATTTCAAACAACAATGGCACACAATTCTATCTTTTGATCTGTTAATTCACCGTATCGTGAATGAAGTCCATTGCATCTCGAACATCCTGAAACATGCTTCTAAAGGACATTAACAAATCGCCGTACTGGTAACCTTTTGGAAGGCTGGAAGAAATTAAACAGCAGAGAAGACGTGGGGAAGGTTGTTTGACAAATAACTCACTGGTTGATTTATAATAATTCATGGTTGAGAGGGGGAGGAGCGAGTCAACTCACTTTGTATATCTGTTGCATCTGGTGAAGAAGTCCACAAGGCAGCTGTAGACATAAGTCTCTGCAGGGTGCATGGGAATTCAGTTCAGGTGGCTAATACTTTTAAGTTGCTGATATCATATGTAAACTTACAGTATATAATTAGTTAGAGTAAAAAAGTAATTATGATGGGTCGGGTACAAAAGTAAGTCTGATCTATATAGTTTTCTCTCCTGTGTTTATTAATTAAGAACCAGTGTGGGAAAAGGCATTGCTAGGATCATCTTTCTAAGTTCCTTGAAAAACAATTTACTCTATGAAACAGGTGGGTAAAAAAAAGTTATCTTTTTTATCAGCTGAAAAAAAAAATATTAACAAAAAGTTTTTTATAAGGAATTTAGAGAAAGGTCCTGGCAAACCTTTTATCTACCTTTTCTTATGTTGTAAACACAGGAGAGAAAACAATCAGACTTAAACAAAATTCTCACTTGCCGTTCAGGGCTTCCGTAGCCTGGGGTAGCAAAGATTACAGAATTACATAGAAAAGATTTATATAAATGTTAATTTCAACATTTTCTCCAAAGGTCAATTTTATACCTGAAAGATTGAAGAGAGTGTTAAGAATGTAGAAACGGTCGGTGTCATCTCTGCGAATGAACTTGTTGGGGTAGTAGTTGGGAATCTCCTGCCTGTGGAACACAAACATAACATGGGTCAAGACTGCAGATGCACAGGCACAAGCTAACTGACGAGATGACACAAAGTGGTGAACAAATGTGCACGGAATTTCAGGGCTACAAAAAAAGTCCATGTGACATTTTGTGGTAATCTATTAGAGAAAAAATAAATGGAAAGCAATTGGCTTTATCTGCTGCTGCGTAAAGCCACATTGAGCGTGCTCTTCTCAGCTGACCGGAATGGTTAGTCATTATTAGTGGTTTGTGTTTCCCTTATTATTAAATAACTATGAGTAACAAATATGAGAGTCAGCTTTTCACTTAAACGGTAGTTATACATTTTCTCTCAATCAGTCACAGCAAAAGTATTGAAAAAAAAGACTTTTCCTTTTGGATCCATGGTACTTTGATGGATTTCAGTTTAACCTGTATGTTAAAACTCACAGTCAAATTATTTTTAATGTATTTGAATGTATTCCACTCAATATATTTAACATCAGAAAACTAAATTAGAAAAAAACCCTTCTGATTTTGTTCTTTAAATATATAACCAGTGTATTTAGATGTAACAGTACAACTAAATCAACAATTGTACTTAAGTAAAAGTATAGAAGTGTCTCTTCTGTAATTTCTTATAAGTTTTTACAATGGGTTTTATTGATTATTAAACTTGCTGTGTTAATTTCTTTGTCCATCTGTTTCTCTTCCTTGTCTCTTTTGTCTGTCATGAGCTCACATGTAGAGATGTCCATCATCACAACAGCAATTCACCAGGGTAAATGTAAATGCTCCGTACTTGTAAAGCGCCTTTCTAGTCTTTTCGACTACTCAAAGCTCTTTTACACTACATCTGCATTCACCATTCACACACATTCATACACGGGGCCAGGGGCAATTTGGGGTTCAGTGTCTTGCCCAAGGACACTTCAACATGCAGCCCGGGGGAGCCAGGATTGAACCGCCGACCTTCTGACTAACGGCCAACCCGCTCTACCCGTCCCCCCACCAGGGTATGTGTCACTGTATTTTGTGAGGATTTGTATTTTACCCTTTGAGGAAGCGGAAGCCATGACTGCAGACTAAAATATTCCCATTTGAATCCACCTTCAGGAGGTTCCCATATGTGGTGTCGATCACTAAACCGCTGAGGGTGGGAAATGAAAAGAAAAGAAAAGAAAAGAAAAGAAAAGGAGGCGTGAACAAGGTTATCAAGACACGACATGGAGTGAGAGTTGAAGAACATATAAAGGAAGCAACAATGTTATCTAACTGTTGCGACTAGCAATTATTTTAATTATTGCTGAACCTGCATATAATTTTTTCGATGAATCCTTTGATTTATGAAGTCAGAAACTTTTGAAAGTTAGACCTAACATTTAATCATAATAATGAATGTGTCTATGAATCCCAGTTGAAAACAACGACAAATTGCTGTCTTTGGAAAAAATGTGGGTCATTGATCACATCATCCATGCAATATAAAAACAACTTTTCCCACATTGTATTCTCTCAGAATGAGGAAAAAAGAAAATAAACCTGTAACAAAACATTTTTCTTAAATATCCTCTTCTGTTGCACATTTGATAAACAGATGTTATTCTTTATTTTTGCGTGAACCCTCGGTTACAGAGGTAGACTTAAAACAAACCGTGTGGGGAAGGAGGGGTCATATGTGTAGCGTAGAATCTCATGAGGGTATCCAATAGACACCATTCTGTCTCTTATCAGCTCAAAGCCCAGGCTCTCGTAGTCAGGTGACTTATACACTACAAACACACACACACAGCAAAACCATTAACATAAAGTCAGTAACTCTTGTGTAGGCAGTTCAAAAGAAAATTCCACAGCTAATACACCAGAGCGACTTCTTGACATACTTGCCATCGTGTAGTCCATGTCAAAGCCATAGCATCTGATGTCTTCCAGAGTCAGACTTCTGTTGACGAATACCCTGTGATGAAACACAACAGCACAACTGAAGTCTAAAGACACATGACCAGGACAACAATTTTGGAGCACAAGACCTCAGAAATGTTACATGTTGGGTTCATTGTGTGGTGTCCAAACAATTGCACAATCCATGACTTAGCAGGTTTCTTAAGGTTCAGTATGTTGCAGTACACTCAGGTCTTTGCTTATCAGCTTGTTTGCATCAATCATACCCAGAGACTCATGTAGGCCTGAGGGGAAGAAGTCACCTAAGGTGAAGAGACCTATTTTGTTGTTGTCTGACATTATTAGGTTTTCTCATGGTTGCTTTATTGGCTCTTTCCCATCACAGGAACTTTTTTTTAAATTCAGAAACTTGAATACCTTGTCCCCATAAGTGAAGCTGGGCGGCGGGTAAAGATGTTATCATACCCTCAACTATCTCCTCCACTGTTTGACCAACATATATATTTTTGAAAAGGATCCATGATTCATTTGTGACAGACTGTTCACCGGTGTAACTGTAGTTATGTGCAGCTGTAAATAATTTACCTGCAAGCTTTGTTTTTGTAAGTGTGTTGTTGCTGAGCACTGAGGATCTTACTCCTGAGATCAATACAGCAAATAAAAGTGTGTCTGATGCAGGGGCACTTACTTTAGAGGAGCGGCTAGTGGTTTCATTATCTGCTGATTAAAATGTTGAGTAGTAGTGTGCAAACCATCAGAGGATAGAAGCACGTATCAGAAAGGACTTGTGATTTGTGGAAAAAACCCTGGTGTATATTATAGATGATTGTTGTTGAATTGTAATAGCCAAGTTATTCCATCACTGAAAATAATGTTAATAATGTAGAAATAAATACAGAAACGTGTCCTTAACTGGTGTTGTGACCAATGAAACACAGAAATTATTGTGAAAATGATTCACTTAACTTTCTTAACAAAATTTCACTAATTGTTATCTTCCTGATAAGCATGTAAATATCAGTTTACCACTAAGCTGAAAGCATATCTAAAACATTACTGCTGTTGTAAATTTTGGAGTACATTTGTGTGTCACACTGATATTAACCTGAAATGACTCACTTTTGGTCAAAGCCTCTCTTCATCATGGGCTCATCAGAGAAGATGCTGGGATCTGTATCCATTGCGTCCTTTGTGCAGCTGCAAACTTCAAACGACGTCTCCTGAAGCTAATGAACTACTGTGAGTGATATTCACATGCATCTGTTCTGCAGTCTGCACACAGCACTTCTTGCTGTTAGTTTATTGGAGACATTTAAATGAACAAATGTACACAAATGTTGTAGGCGTGGAGTAATTTCGTACGCATACTGGAACTCCTCCCAGCGACCTTTTTTGCTTATTGTGATGTCAACGGCTACGGGACACGCGCATCCAGGCTGACAGCATTTCGCATTTGTCACACACATGCCTTGCAAGACATCTGTCTTTGAACGTGTAGATTGTCTTATCAGAGGCGCACACATGCGCCGGGGCTGCACGTCTGCGTAATTGGTAGGAGTTTCCCGATGACTGTCAGTCACGCTGTGATCCGAACAGCTAAAGTACATTCATCAAAAGCAAAACAGGTCAAGTATTTTGAATGACTGATTTGCCCAAAGCTGTACAGCAACAAGTAGGCTAGGCCTACAGGAGTACTGTCAGCAACATGTACACACAAGATAAAGACTAACATTACAAATTATCTCATGAAAAACACCTGCGGTCAAGAAACATAATGTCAAGCAGAATTAAACTAAAAGTCAAAGATGTATGTGCGCAGAGTTGCGCTCCGTGGCTTACATTTAGCTACTGAAACAAGCAGGTTCCATGGTTTCACTGAAGAGGAAATACTTTGTTATGTGATTTAGGTGAGATTGAAGACTTATTGCTCATCATATGATGATATAAATGCTTCACTTTTTACACAGTAATCTTCATGTTTGATGAGTTCTTCTTGTTGATTGGTGTTTTAGGAAGGGAACATTTTCTGTGATAGATTTAAAGCCTTGGAAAGTAGACAACATTCTTTGTTGGCAATGTAATGTTTTATGTAAGAAGGTTTTGTGACAACTGTTGTTTCACCACTGCAACAGAATAGTTGGTGTCATATAGTCATAGTCACACCCACCCCCACCCACACTCACACACACACACACAACTGTTGATCAGCAAAACTACATTCATCAAGAGCCTCCATGGATGTTCTAATGTCTATCTGTAGAGCCAGAGACCACTGATAACCTCAAGGACCAAACCTTGTTTTAAGCTAAAAGGGCAAAGGTGAACACAGCCTAGTCTGTCAACTGGATCCAATAGGGATAAGTAAGTAAGAGTTCACCACACAAACACAAAACAGGCACATACAAAAAGACAGAAATGCCACTTTTATTAATCTCATGGTATATAATTCAGTTGGTATTTCTGCTTTAGTTACATTCAAGCTATTGAAATCTTCTAAATGTTTGCTGTTTGTTACTTTTAGACCTCAGTGAATATAATCAGAACTTGGTGTCGTATGTTTTCATTCCGCTGAGTTTCTGTTTAGTGGATGTTTTCCTCTGTGATACTTCAGGTTTGCAGTGCATCCTCTCAAACTCTGCAGCAATCTCCAGCACTGTACGATTCTTGGTCTCAGGGATGTAGAACTTCACATACAGCCCACAGCCAGCACAGAAAACCAGGAATAAGAGAAAACAAAAGTATTCCAGTTTCTCCTGCAAAGGAAACATTTTGGAGGACATTTGTAAATTGGTGTGAGTGATCATCTGATTTCACTTGAATATTGTATTCTATTATTAAAATATCCCAGATTGTACCAAGATAGTAATGTGCTTACCACTATGATAGGGAAGAGCATCCCCAGCACACACATGCCCACCCAGTTGAGACTGCAGCCGATGGTGTATCCAGCTGATCTGAATGACTGCATTAAAATTTCCCCTGGAAGAGGAGCGGTTGCTCCAGCTGAGGGCCAAGAACAGAAGGAAGGACTGCAGTGGTGGAACTGTAACAATAACTCAAGTACTGTATTTAATTATACATTTGATGTACTTGTATTTTATTTGAGTATTTCCATTTTATATCACTTTATACCACTACATCTCAAAGACTACAGTGTACTTTTGACTTTGCTAAATGTTCATTCTCTTTGTCCAGTAAAAACCATGTATCTCCAAATGTGGTGATTTAAATTTTCCTGATAAACTGAAGGATAAATTATTCCTTTAATGGGTTTGAGAACATTCCCCTACTGCTTCAGCTAAATAATATCTATATAAAATCCCCTTGAATTTGCTGGAAAATGCAGCCAATGGAAAGCCTGCTTAGGGAACTGAATGTGCCATGTCCTGCCCTGTACAAACATATGATGATCTTATAGAATATGATGGATTTCTGTAGGTTTCTGACGACAGTATAAATTAAAATGATCACAACCTGAAACATCTCCAGCAGTAATGGAGCAGTAATATTAATCCAAAACATCATATATAATAGTAAAACACTGACAGGGACCAGTTTTCTGCAGAATGAGTATTTTACTTTTGATGAAGTAAACTTTGCTGATAATACTTACATACCTTAATTTAAGTAAGGTTTTGCATGCAGGACTTTTAGAGTTTCACAGTGTGGTATTGCTATTTTTACTGAAGTGAAGGATCTGAATACTTCTTCCAACCACTGAAGGATTGTATACACTCCAGCAAAATGTAATTATTGTTGATTCAAAGAAGGAAAGCTGTAATCAAATTTGAAGTGATAAACGTACCTGGTCCACTTGAAAAAAATAAAATGAAGATGAAAATGAGGACCATGCTGCAGTATGGCATCCAGGGGACCTGGTTCTGAGGAAAATTAACGGGTCTGTTGGATTGCTTGAGTTTATGAGTGATTTCAGTTGCTGTTGGTCATTACATGTAATATTTTAAGCATCATGACATGCATAAATATTCTCCAAACAGTGGCTGGTTTTGTGGTGACTCACTTGCAGGTACAGAGCGATGGTGAGGAGGATCAGTGTTGCAGACATTCCAATGTATCCTCTGAACAACAGGACTTTTACACCCGTATTTTCAATGATGAAGAACTGCAACATCAAAACATGTTCATAATAAAACCACAGGGGGGAGCTCACAGATCATATGAAAGGAGAACATTTTGAGAAAACTGTGAGAGCAGAAGAAAGGTTTACATTTCCTAAATCACAAAAAGAAGAAATAGAAAACAAACAAATATCTATGATGGTAAAAGGCTATAAAACAGATAGAAAACATCATGAGGATATCAGTGAAATGGGTCTTACGCAGGCTACAGAGGTGGACAACTCACACAGCCCCGTTCCTAAGGCGACATAACGTAACTGGTGCTCTTGGATGCCTGCCGCACGGAACACATCAAAAGAATAAAAGTACACCTGGAGAGAAGTATTTGAACAAGAACCAAATTACATTATGTCTATTTGTAACACCAACCCCCCCCAAACTAAAGACTTCTTCTTAGGTTTTTTTTATTTTGAGTGATGGATGCAGTGAGGAGTAGGTAATGGGGTGTTTTAATTTAACTTTATTTTTATTTTTTAAGGTAAATATTTTAAGTGTGACTTAAAGAGGTGGTATTATGCTCATTTTCAGGTTCAAAATCTTATTTAGGGGTTGTTCCAGAACAGGTTTACATGGTTTAATTTTCAAAAAACACAATATTTTTCGTCATACTGCACATTGCTGCAGCTCCTCTTTTCACCCTGTGTGTTGAAGGCTTCGTTTTTAGCTATGGAGTGACACATCTTGTCTCTAAATGATCTTTGTTGGGAGTTGCACATGCGCAGTTCCTAGTTAAGGATTAATAGCCAATCAGAAGCAGCGAAAGGCGGTGAACAGCTTTGATTCAGCTGTAGGCTATATGTTGCTGACCAGGTTGACAATTTGGACTGGAGCAAGAGTTTCAGAGTGGTGAGTTATTAATCTGTAACAAAAGTATCTTTCATCCATAAAGTTTTAACTGAGCTCTGTCTCTACATCACAGGAACAACATCATGTCCAAGACTGCCTGGAGGGTAGCGAGTGTTTAGAAGGGAGAGGAGAGGTGTGCTACAGCTCAGTGTTTTTCCACCGGTGTTTTTGAGGCCATGTCAGACTAGTCGCTCAGTCAGCATTATGACAGGTATTTTCATTGTGATGTCACAAGAAAGGGAAGTAAAGGCTGGACTACAAACCAGCTGTTTTCAGGCAGTTAAGAGCAGAGTTTTCTGTGGGAGATGGGAACTCCCTTTGGGGTGGACTTTGGGCTTTTTCACTTTGCAAACCTAGCACATGCACAAAAAAGATATATAACTCAATAAAGGAGAGGGGGAAAAGCATAATACCGCCTCTTTAAATGTTCAATATGTTCTAATTGTTTTTGACTGTTATCAAATATCAAATATCACTGATTCAAAACTCATAAAATATGTCTATCAAGTTTTAACGGTTTAATGGAAAAAAGTAACATATAGATTTATTAAAGCTTTATATTATAATCTCCACGATGCTCCTTTGAGTAAATAAATGAGTTACTGAAGTTTCTTAAAGAGCACCAGCACCAGCATTTTTTTCTTGACTTTTCTAAGACTTTCACCTCAAAGAAATACATTTTGGGAAATGGGCTTATTTGCTTTCTGGTGGAGAGATAGGTGATATGATTGATACCATTCTCATATCTGTATGGTAAATATGAAGCTATAGCCAGCAGCCAGTTAGCTTAGCTGTGGACAAAGACTAGAATCAGGGGAAATCTGGCTGGACTCTGAAACGTAATAAAATCAGTCTAACATCACCTCTAAATCTCATTAATTAACATGTTATATCTCGTTTGTTTAATCTGTACACAAAAACAAACAAAAGGGCGATTTGCTGTTTTTCGGGGGTTTATATGGCAGACAGACTATGTTTAGACCATTGGAGTCACTGCTGGTTGCATGGCAACTGCTCAGAGCCAAGAGATAGTCTGGTACATAACCCTCTGTAAAACAGCAAACTATCCATGTAGATGTATATTCTAATAATACTACATCATACTGAACAAATAATGATGAAATCAATACAGGCCTAATTAATGCTGAACATTAACTTCGCACACAATATTACCTAGAAAGAGGTGTACAGTAAGTGTAGTTAAAATTTGACTATTCTTGTGCAAAAGAGTGTTCAGTGTTTAACCTAACATATCACTCACAGTGTTGATGCCACAGAGCTGCAGTGTGGTGAAGGTAACGATGATGGTGAGGAGCTGCCAGCGGACTGTTGGATTCTGAATCAGCTCCATCACTGAGTGGCTGTAAACACTCTGCAAGGCAGCTTTCTCCTCCATCATCTCCTCCACCTCCCTGCTGTAATCATTGTGGCCCCATAGCCTTCTTAATGCTAAGAGAGTGTGACAAAGCAGCTTAAGCCTTAGATTGAGGTAGTGACCATTAAAATAAACTTGAAAAATAATTTATTTGCAGAAGGGATTGTGCTGTATTCAGAATTCCCTTTTCACACCTTTCTCGCAGGCCTGTTGGTCTCCTTTTTCCAGCATTAGGAAGCGAGGGGATTCCGGCAGGAAGGGCAGCGTGAAGAGTTGGAGTAACGCAGTGAAACCATTGAAACCAAGCAGCCAGGGCCATCTCTCCTGTGTACCAAGTAACTCACTGCAAGGGCAACATCAGTGGCATGCACAAAAACACTACATGGTAAAGTGTTTTGTTTAAAGGGAACCATGTTGTATGGGTTTATAACAACTTGGCTGAGGCTGATGGGAATGTCATAAAACTAAGCACTGAACAAATTAAAATTTCAACCTGATGATGGTTCTAGCTGAAAAGTCAGTCAATTATCAGAGTTATTACGATTCATTCAGAGGGGGGCATGAATATCTGTTCCACATTTAATAGCAATGCATCTAATAGTTGTCGCCGTCAGAGCAGGGGCGTCCCTCTCTAACTTCAAGAAGCTCTTGAAAACACGTCCTTTTATAACACCTCTAACTCCTAACCTCTAACATGCACTTCCTGTGCTCTTCTTCTTCTATGCCCTACAATTATCTTGTATTGATTGCACTTTTTTGTTAACTCGTACTTCTTTCCCTAGGTATTTACCCCATTGATGCAATATGTGCTTTTAGCTCTTACTTGTATTTATTGCTGCTCTTACTAGTATATATTGTCAGTTGTAGATCTCGTGCTGTATTTGATGCTTTGTTAATGCTTGTATGTTGTTTGTCAAATGTAAGTGGCTTTGGATAAAAGCGTCTGCCAAATGAGTAAATGTAATGTCAACCTCATGGTGGCACTAGAGGAAAATTAATAGGGTTCATCTTCTGGGGACCACAAATGTACAAAATGTCATGACCATCCATCCCGTAGGTGTGGTGGACTGACTGTGGGTAAAAATCTTTTCACCAGAACCAACCAGTGTCATAGTTTTGGGTTTTCTTTAGTTATTTCCTATTTTATGTTAAAAGAGTCCTTCGTCATGTGTCTTTAACGTGTATAATTTCCTGCCATTGTGTGTTTTCTGCCAGTGTTGATTGTTTGCTACACCCTGATTAGTTTCACCCGAGTCTAATTATCCTTCCTCCTCATACAAATGTATAACTGATAAGATAAACTCGCAAAGCTAATCAACTCCACCCAGCTGATGCCACACCAGCAAATGCCCAACCACACCCCTCGCGCTGTGAGTCCAGACAGCTGTGACAAGTGGTAACGTAGCTGATAGAGTTTTGCAACATAAAAATCTAAAAACTGAAGTGTAGCCTGCTCTGTTTGGAACTGTGAGCTGCAGTTTAACGGAGCTGCAGAACATGTGTGGGGATTTGTGGTGAGATTTCTGCCTGATCACACAATCATGCCTGTTTCAGTTACTTTCGGTTTCACATGCAGCATGCAGTCCCAAACTGCTTCGGTCAAACGGTCTGAAGGGGATAAAGTTGCTACCATCGGATCAATAACATAATGCACAGCAGAGTAAAGGGCTGGCAGACTTCTCATCAAATGATGACGTTAGTCTCGTTATATCATGACTTTTCTCTGGACATGACAGAGAACACAGATTTGTTTCTGATTGTGCAGAAAGTTTTGAAGATCAGCAGAAAGTCTGCTGAAACACAGGAGCTATTAAAGTCCAGGAGTTTCTAACTGAATAAAAATTAAATAATTTATCATTGAGGTGAAAAGATGCCACATGCACATTTAAAGAGGATACTTCCCCAAACAAAGACACAAAGAGGAAGGAAGACTAAATCATGACTCAGCAGGGATGATATTACATGAGAAAAGTTGATCTACAGGATAAACAGATCTGAAAGCAGCATAGAATGACTGAGAGCTGCACTGCATTATTTTCTGTTACAGTTAGGCTATAGATTTTGAATTGCCACCTGCCACGTCAATTTTGTGTTTATCCATCAATCCATCCATCCGTCGTCAACCGCTTATCCTGTGTACAGGGTTGCGGGTTTGTGTTTCTCTTTACATAAAAATAAAAAATCACCATAAACTGGTGCAGAAAATTCATCAGAATGCAGGGAATAAAGTGTTTAATGCTCAAAATTTTCATATAATTTAGCATTAAAGATTTCTTAAAAATAGTGTTAAAATCTTGTCTTGTGTCGATCTTGTGAACCCAATCTCCAATCTCGTCTCATCTCATGGGTTAAGTGTCTCGTCACATCCCTAGTCTTTAGGAGAGCTCTGTCCACATGAGAGCTGTCATTTGAAGCTTCCACTAGCTGAGCCTTTACTTGACTCTCCACAGTATCTATGACACTGGCCACCTCACCTGATCCCCAGCAGCTGACCACAGAACTTCCCAAAGGAGATGAAGGTAGCGACAGTCACAACCACCATCCCTCGCAGCTTCTTGGGGGCGCATTCAACAAGGTACATGGTTTGAGCTGAGATACTGACTCCTAGAGACGTCCATTTAGAGAAGAGTCAATGATCAGTAACTGTGTGACAAATTGCCTACTATTACTTGAATATAATAGTGACAAGTATAAGTAGAAATTGATTGTCTGTAGGGTTAAATGAGAGAATGAGAGCCAAGAGTGATGAAGCAGCCATCTATGAAAAAGTTAAAGAGGTGGTATTATGCTCATTTTCAGGTTCAAAATCTTATTTAGGGGTTGTATCAGAACAGGTTTAGATGGTTTAATTTTCAAAAAACACCATATTTTTGTCATACTGCACATTGCTGCAGCTCCTCTTTCCACCCTGTGTGTTGAAAGCTTTGTTTCAGTTATGGAGTGATACATCTTGTCTCTAAATTATCTTTGTTGGGAGTTGAACATGCGAAATTCCTAGTTAAGGACTAATAGCTTCGGTTCAGCTGTACATGTTGCCGACCAGCTTGGCAACATGGACTGGAGCAAGAGTTTCAGGTGGTGAGTTATTAAGCTGTAACAAAAGTATCTTTCATCCATAACGTTTTAACTGAGCTCTGTCTCTACATCTCAGTAACAACTTTGGGGTGGACTTTCTGCTTTTTCACTTTGCAAAGCTATTACATGCACAAAAAAGGTATATAACTCAATAAAGGAGAGGGGAAAAGCCAAAAAGCATAATACCACCTCTTTAAAGCAAAAAGATGTAATGGTTTTCCTCATACAGTAGGTTCACCTGAATTGATGCCATAGAGAAATCGTCCCACCATAATCATCTCAAAGGACATGGCTTTTTGGCTCAAGAGCATCAACACAGCTCCAGTCATAGCCACAATATTGTTTAACAAAAGGCTATGCTTTCTGTGAGACAGGGAGCCAGAGAGTTTTGTGTTAAAGCCTGTGGCCAGAATAAAAAAATAAAAAAACAGGAAACAAGCTAAAAGTTTAATTTTGTTTGTTTTGTTTGATGGTGTTACATTAATTTAAATTGTGAATTCACTGACCTGCCATATTTTGTGATCAATGGACCAGCCACCAGCGACCCCAGTAGCCCCCCGATGCAGAAAATGGATACAGTGAAGGACCAGATGAGAGAAATCTGCCACTGCTCCAAGGATACATTGTATCTCTGCAGACATGTTTTGTTCACCAGCTCTTTTATAAACTGCAATTATCACATGTAGAGATAGTCTCATTTTCATTTTAGTTGTGGCAGCATATAATGTAAGTGTTATAAAATTATTTTTTTATAGAAGTACCATACAGTCGTCTTTATAGCCAATGTGGAAATAATTAATACATTTTATAATAAACTTGTATATGACATAATTTCTTGACATTTTAGCATGATTTTTTGTAGTACAACTTACAGCAGATGGAGAAGTCATCACCGATAAACCATATCCATATTGAAATGTCCCACCAATGCCGGAGACAAAAATGGCAGCGACTACAACAGGACAGTCTAGCTGTAGAAAATGAGCATGTGAACAGTTACAATGACAAGTAAGTACATTTTGTTAGATATCAGACATGTTAGATCATCCAGTTCTACTTTTACATTAACACCCAAAGCTTATGTTTGCCAGTGTCCAAGCTGAAGTATTTGTAAGCTACAGAAATCACTTAAAGCATTTAATTAAATGGATTATTTGGCTTTTTTCATTAAAAATAGCTTATTCCAAACCTTTATCCTAAAAGAAAAAATGCAAGGTCGATACATAATTTTAAATATCACCTACCAAGAGAGTAAGTACTGTGGCATAGCTGGAGTCTGGTCGTTGTCATATATGGAGTCTTTTCAGATCATTCACACATTAAACTGCTGTGGCAGACACATAACTCAGCACTGAAATTATTAACTTTCTATTGAGGCCAAAGAGGAAACGTAAGGGAAGGCCACCAAGTGACCACTGCATTTGGTAAGTGTATTTGTGTGTGCATCAGTTATGTGTGTGCAAGTTGGTGAGCTGTGAGTGTCCGTTTGGTTAAGGATTTTCTCCAGTGATGATGAAAGACTTTGGATAGACAGTAGTAAAAAAAAATTTAAAAAGTAAAATTGTTAATTATTGTCTTGTTGTCTTGTCGTTCAATGAATTTAACAAATTGCCCTCTGGAAGGCGCTATAAGCAGCTGCAGCAAAGAAGAACATTTACAAAAATTCTTTCATACCAAATTCCTAATGTCTCCACACTGGAATCCTATCCGTTATGGTCTGTACTGTGTATTTTGTGTTATTTATTATGTTTTTGTAGTGTGATTTTTTTTTTTTAATGATGTGGTTTTTAATCTGCCTATGAAGCTAAAGACAAATTTCCACATTGTGGACAATAAAGACAGTAAACCATAAACTATTTAAAATCATTGAAAATTTATACTGAGAAAAAACACATGATTGTGAATTTAGCCTGAAACCTAAAACTTTGAGGGTGTATTTTTTCAATTCAACAATTAGACCAATTAAAGTCTCCACATTGAAATATTTTAGGTGACAATCCCAAGAAACACTGTCCGCCACCTCATTCGGCACAGTTAGTATGAACAAGTCCATTAAGAAATATTCATCAGAAATTTCTAAGAAAACTTCCCCGTCACTCCCTTAAATTCTAACAGCCTTTCACTTGTTAAAGGGGCCATATGTAGTTTTTTTCAATGAAATGATACATTGATACATTGAAAGGACAAGAGTTCACATTAGTTGAGTTACAAGTTACTGTACATTGAAGAATTCAGAGTGTGAGAGTGAAGGCCCACTAGGCCTCTGACCCGGTCTTAGGGTTTTTCCTCCCACACCAGCAAGAAATTATGTAATAACTGGTTCGTGAAAGTAGCTTTTGATAACACAAGCACTCAATGTGAAAAAATGTGTTTTCTGAGATTGATTCTTCTTGTATTGATTCTTTTTTCTCAGAAAATTAACCCCCCTCCCTCAGCTCCATAATTCCATCAAGCACAAGGCAGGGTACACCCTGGACAGGTCGCCAGTCCATCGCAGGGCCACACATAGACGAACAACCACTCACGCTCACACCTAAGGACAATTTAGGGTAACCAATCAACCTAGGCTGCATGTCTTTGGATGGTGGGAGGAAGCCGGAGCACCCGGAGAGAACCCACGCGGACACAGGGAGAACATGCAAACTCCACACAGAAAGGCTTTGAACCCACATCCTTCTTGCTGTGAGGCGACAGTGCTAACCACCGCACCACAGTGCCGCCCAGCTCCATAATTATTACCTACAATTGTCCCAACAGTCCAATAATCAGGAGACTTTCTCCAAATCAGGAGTTCTACAATCCTTAAAAGAATAGTTCCAACATTTTGGTAAATATGCTTATTTGCTTTCTTGTTGAGAGTTAGACGAAAAGATCAATACTGCTTTGCTCAAAGCAACCACTAGCAGCTGGTTAGCTTACCTTAGCATAAAGACTGGAGGATATAACGTAAAAACAACATGTTGTGGAGGGATATGTGCTGCACTATTTCTTTGTCAGACCCAGTGACTTTCTGAAGTCTTTTCATCAACATGAGGTTGCCAGGAAACCACATCATGTTATTTCTACACTTTGATGTTTGTATGTATTAACCAGACATAACGTGTTAATTAGTGAACTTTTGAAGTGCTGGTAGTTGTTTTAAACCTTTGGACAGAGTCAGGCTAGTCATTTCCTGCTTCCAGTCTTTGTGCTTAGCTAAGCTACCCAACTGCTGGTGCTGGAGTGAAGTAAGTAAAACTTTATTTATATAACACCTTTTTTTAACACAGGTTTCAAAGTGCTTTGCTTTAAAATCAAGCATAAACATAAAACGCAAAGCTCATTCAAGAGAAAAATATTTAGAAAGTCATACACATACACCAACATACGCATCGCACATACGACCACAGAAACCATCCACAGCAAATCATTGTAGTTACAGCAAAGCTAACCTAAAGAAGTGGCTTTTTAAATGTTTGAAACAGTAAACAGACAGCTGATCCAATGGGAATGGGAGATTGTTTCAGAGTCTCTGTGCTAGGACAGCAAAAGAACAAAAGGCTTTGGTTTTATGTTTGGCACACGGTTTAGCCTACAGGTTTTGGTTGGTTGACCTAAGAGGCCGCTCTCTAGTATAAGGGCTATCGAGCTTCTCATCTAAGTGTATTTCTCAACATGTTGGATGGTGGATGGTGGATTTGACCTGAGGTCTATACCAAAGTTATGCAATCAGGCAAATCCTCTCATCTGTGGTTTAGCCTACATCGAACTAAAAACAGAAACTACAGTATAAATCAGTGTCAGGCAGACTATCCTGCCAGATGTCACACGGCTGACCTCCAGGAAGGAGCTGATGATGGCTGTCCTGCATCGTCTGCGGGAGGTGGCGGCTTCGGATGACAACACACTTCAAACAGACCACTGAGAGACTTAAACCTCTACAAAGCTGCCAGGAAGACTATTTCCTGGAGGAGATGAAAGCCCTTGCAGCTGCCAGAGAGGCTCTATTTACAGCTTGACAGAAGCAGGTATGGCTGACACTGTGTTTAAAAAAGACATTGTAAGCCCTTTTTACATATTATCTGTATCAGTTTTTACACAAAGGCAATACTCAAATGGAAATGGCTGATGCATCAGTGATTACTCATTATTACAATATGTCTGTGCAGTGACACTTTGATTAGGACTAGACCAGTCCAGGGACTAAAACAGATTTGACGATAATAGATTGATTTGACAGTGATAAAAAGGCAAATACAATACTACAGGAGTCGACATTATTAGAATCACAGGAAGGTCCTTTGTGTATTTCCTTTTTAAAAAAAACGTGTTGAAAGTAATTAAACTCCGACAGTGTAAACTATGCTAAAAGTGGAAGGTTGGTTGAACTCCTGAAGGCGTCTGATAAGGCACATGAAAGACATCCTGGTGAACGAGCTAAAAAGTGCATCCCTTTTTCATCAAAGCCAGACTGAGAAACAACAGAGAAGGAAGAGAAGAAATTAGGGCACTGAGAAATATAGAGATATGCTTCATTGTGTTTGGGGAGGGAAAAGTGGGACCATAGGCTACACTGACTATAAATGGAAATTGGGGGATATTCTGCACCTGACAAAGGCAGAAGGATGGCTGGTTTTATAGCCTCTGAGAACAGAGAGAGTAAATGGAGCCTGAGATTCATATGTAACAATATAAAAACATTAACCACCAAAAGTTACATGCTCCTGTGTTTGAAAAACAAAACAGTCCCTATGGTAGATAATGTTATTAGCCACCTGCTCATTCAGATCAGAATTACACCACTGGTTTCAAACTCCTTAATCTGCTCATTTTATGGAGGTCTGGATCTCCTCAGTAAGACAATGTACACAAAGACCAGCTGTTCAACTGCAGATCAGCTGACCGTTGACAACATTGTTGTTGGATAGAAGTTATTTTGAGCAGCTGGGTGTCTATTTATCAGATCACCCACTCTGAGCAAAACATACTGTAGAGATGTTTCTGCTCTTCTTGCAGCTCTAGTGTGTGAGAGACACACTGGTGTAAGAACTGTGAATATCACTGACACTAAAGTAAAGCTTTTGAAAGAAGAAATAACAAATTCTTACTCTAAAACACATTGCAGCTACAGCTTACTTTGTCTGGTATTACCAGGAGCTTATGGTGGCTAATGTTTACTAAGGTTAGCAAACTATACATATTGCAGTGACACTTACTTTACTGACTTTATGACCCTGGTACACATTTGCCATATGCAAAAGGATACTTGGTATAATATGTATTGTGCTAGTTGGTGTGCTAATTAGTTTAACATACAGTGGAACATGTGTTTCACCACTTTGGTCCAGATTAAAATATCTCAACAATCATTAGATTGCAATGAAATTTAGTACATTCCTGCCTCCCTTAGATTCCACCACAAATGACATTCCCAATAGCCTCTGCTTTTCTTTTATTATCTTGGTGAGCATGTTAGCATGCTCACGTTGCCATTTAGCTTAAAGCACAACAACAACAATAATAATAATAATGATGATAATAATAAGAATAGCCTAATAATAATAATAATACCATTTTATTTAAAGAACATTTTTCAAGAGCACTGTGCCTAAATAGGAGCCTCACAGAGCAGCTTAGCAGTTTACTCTTAGTCTTGTTTGAATCTCTGTTGCACGACCCCCACTGCAACATTAATCAATGCAGTTAGCCTTTATTGCCATTTAGCCTGCTAAACTGTTTCATATCTTTCTTCCAGGAGACAGACAAATCCTAAATGTCACATTTTCATGGGAGCTATTGTTCATTTTTCTGTAACAATTATCAAAATGGCATCTGTTATCCAAGAACACAGTGTCTGCAAACTTTCTAGCCATTGCAGTGATTCTATTACATACAGCCTAATGCTTTTTTGGGAAAAGTGTAATTTTCACCTTTTTATTACGCCACATCTGATATTTCAACATCTGATGAAATTACTTGTATTGTTTGTTTTAGTGAAAAGCCTTAGAGTATGTCAAATATGAACTTTTTCATAATCAACCCGCAGAATTGTTGTGTGACTAATCATTGAAGCACATTATCAATCAAGCTTGACCAAAAAATATATCATCCCTCCATCACTCTCAGAGTTTCTGTGTTGACTATAAATTTGCCATAAGGTGGCAGTAGCACAGCTGAATTCTCAGCATGTGTCTCTTAACACTGTCTCTCTGAGTCTGGCCTCTTTCTTTCAGGCCGTCAGAGAAACACTTGGCAGCAGAAACAGACACTCAAGGAGTCGTGCCAAACCTGTAAGGTCCTCCCAAGTTGATAGAGAGTCATGGCAACGCTTGATCACAATGAATAATGAATGGCTCACAGGTTCACTTTACAAGGAGCTTTTCAGGTTCAGACACACACTCACTATTTTCTCATTACCCAAGTGTGAACTGCAGGGTGACTTATACCAACCAGCTTTTACAATTCCTCCTCTACCTCTCCTGAATAAGTCCAACAGCGTGCCCACCGCTATAGGAGTCAAGACCTGTCAAATGTCATTTAAGCTAAGATAAATTGAAAGCCACGCAGCAAATCGTGTCAGTCAGAATTGAAAATGAACTGTTATTTAGTAAAACAGTGCATGTATTTCACAAGGAGAGCTCACCATGGCTGATTGTGAAGTGAAGCACACACAAGCCCAGTCATCTCAAAGGAGAATTATAAACTAAAAACTGATTAGTCCTGTGCTAATGAATTTATCTGGAGCTGTAAAAAAAAAAAAAAGTATGGCTAAAGGAAGAATTTGACATTATGGGAAAATGAGAAGATAGATGAGAAGACCAATAACACTTATTTTTGTCCGTGTAGCTGGAAACTGTATGGCAGCAATTAGCATAGCTTAGCATAAAGAATGGAGGGCCACATCTGTGGCTGAAGAGCGGGCGGCTGTGGCTCAGGAGGTAGAGCGGGTTGGCGTTAATCGGAAGGTCGGCAGTTCAACCCCCGGCTCCCTGGTTGCGTGTCAAAGTTACACACATTAACATAGAAGAAGAAGATACTTTATTTTGCCCCTGGCGGAATAACATGGATGTGTGTGAATGTTAGTTGCTGTTTGAGCACTTAGGCTCAGTGTATGAATGTGTGTGACTGGTGAATGCAGATGTAGTGTAAAAGCGCTTTGAGTGGTCAAAAAGACTAGATAAATTAAGATGGTATAACTAAACAGTGTACCTGATTGACAGCATATTAGCATTAACTCTAATTGCCATTGTGCTATATATATATAGACTCACAGAGCCACTAGCATGGCTGTTGACTCTTAGTCTTGTTGTCTTACTGTAAGTCTCAAAACCCAAAATTGCCAATCTAGGAAACCAGCCATGGAAAGCTTAATCTAACATTCTGGGGTTTTCAGACTCTTGACAGATGTTAGAGACAAACTCTTATTTCACTGAACATACAGCTGCAAGAGTCAAAGTTAAAATGGCCTTTTCTGATCTGTAGGTGGATGACGGGATGGGCTAATAGGTTACAGACCGGAAGAGATCAAAGAGCAGCAAAGGTGACAGATGTAGTTGGGATAAACCCTCATCAATGTAGCTGTGCTAAAAGCAGCAAGCTAATACCTGAGCAAAGCTGTCACTTTGTACAAATTATTTCTTCATCAGACCCACACACAAATGTACACACACAAAATTCAAAGATTAAACATGCAGACCTTGTCAAATTTGTCCTCAAAGTGCCAGTCACGATGGATGAATTTTCTAATCTCCAGTGGCAGAAATCAGATTGGTACAGCTGAAGACAAGGCAAGTTTAATAAAAGAACTTTGTAAGTATTGATGTTCAGACATGTCAAATATGTTCGTGAAGTAACCAGACAATCTTGTATCTTGAGTCGTCAGCGTGACACCAGTCATTAAACACACTTCACACTTTGTATGATAACATTAATTGAGTCAGAGTCATCTGGCCGTAAAACACAGGTGTATGAAGTAACAAGACAGACAGACCAATTAGGCTGTGAATTCCTGCCCATGCATGCAGGCTTGCTGCCCATTCTCCATATCACAAGTGACAAATTTACAAACGAACCAGCACAGCAGCAGTATCTCACTGTGGTTATGGAAATAAAACTTGAAACCGAAGAGTTAAAATCCCACGTTGTATATTTCATGCCATCATGCCCTTGAGTGTGGCACTTAAAAAAACAGATGGTAAGTAAATCTCAAGCTCAACACAAATGGCTCTTCTGTCAGGTGTGATGCACCTTAAAATCCTCTGGATTTAGGTGTTAGGGACATTAGAGGAGGAATTTGAGTGAAAACAGATGCAGAATGCTGCTGGCGGGTACGTTTCTCGCTCAAGTGAAGTATTCAGTATCCACATGAGTCAAAGCTATAAATCGCATTCCATTCATCTCCAGCGCAATGGAGACACATTGGATTTCTGGGGAAATGTGGGGGAAAGGATGGATCTCAAAATGCAATTTCACAATTACACTTTGGAAGCTACAACCCTGAGGTTTTAGTTTAGCACTTCATTGTTTTTTTTTTTTAACTTTATGTTTTTTCATTGCTGCCTTGTCTATTATTTGCCTAATCAAATGTTTTCTGGGTGAATATATTCTACCTTCCTGATGTTTCTGTTTTAGTAATCTGTCCTTCATATGTGTTTTTATATATATATATACTACTGCATAAATTAACTTACACACATTAACATAGAAGAAGAAGATACTTTATTGTCACATACATGTTGTGAAATTCATTCTCCTCAAGGGAGGAGTGGGCAGCCACTGTGCAGCGCCCGGGGACCAACTCCAGATGTAGTCAAGAGAGTCTCTAGTCAATGGCACTGACTAGAGACTTACTGACCGACCTAACATGTTTTTTGATGGTGGGGGAAACCAGAGCACCCAGAGGAAACCCACGCAGATAACATGCAAACTCCACACAGAAAGGCTGGGACGAGCGGGGTTTGAACCCGCAACTTGGAGAAAGCATGGAGTAAAATATGTCCAGCTGGAGTGTGGAGACATAGTAAAGACTGCAAAACAAAGAGAAGAAGTTCTGCATGAGCTCTACTAGTACTCTACATTAGAGGCAGGTTCACTTCTAATTTTAGTATTTATAAATTTGTGGTATTTCAGGACATCCATTGTAGGCTATGTTATTTGGAATAATGTTTTATACAAAAAATGTATTAAATTTATGGGTGGTTTGGAATTCAGAGAGAGTAAAATCCTGGGAGAGACAAGCTTAAACTACAACCAGTCAATTTGGACATGTGATGTCATGGTTGCTTTATACACTAAATAAAGTATAATAATAAAGTATGGAATAGTGTTATCTGTTAGACTTACATATCCTTTATGGATGATAAAGTAGTGAAATCTTATATTTTTACTTTTCTTATATTTAACTTTAATCTGATTGGGACAAAACACAGGGCCTGGCAACTGAAGATGAAAGAAGGTATAGATTAAAGACAGAGACAATTGTAAACTCATAATCTGATCCAGTAATAATGTGTTTGGTGATTTGCACATGAAAAGGCGATGTAGTAAAGTAGTAAAAATACAGTACATTTAAAATTTTCTAGCTCAACACCGTTCAGAAAAAGAAAAAAAATACATTCTGCAGCTGCACCACGATCCCGCTCACTATCTCATATTAATATATAATCTCCAATATTATCAGTGCAACCAATCACATAATGAGATAATTATTCACTGATCCTACGTGTCTTAGGCTTCATACCGATTTTTACACTTTAAACTGAGATTACACATTATATGTAATAAACATTTAAGTGGAACTGCTCTAACACTGAAGGAGGGGGCACTGCTGGGGTGGTGATGGGGCAGTGGATAAGACACATGCCTTTGGTGTGACAGACCCGTGTTCAATTCCCACTGTGACACATCCATCTATGTGTCCCTAACAAGACACCTAACTAGTTGCTCCAGAGAAGCGCGACCCCTGACATACAGTGGGTACGGAAAGTATTCAGACCCCTTTAAATTTTTCACTCTTTGTTTCATTGCAGCCATTTTCCAAAAATCAAAAAAGTTCATTTTATTTCTCAGTAATGTACACTCAGCACCCCATCTTGACAGAAAAAAACAGAAATGTAGAAATTTTTGCAAATGTATTAAAAAAGAAAAACTGAAATATCACATGGTCATAAGTATTCAGACCCTTTGCCGTGACACTCATATTTAACTCAGGTGCTGTCTATTTCTTCTGATCATCCTTGAGATGGTTCTACACCTTCATTTGAGTCCAGCTGTGTTTGATTATACTGATTGGACTTGATTAGGAAAGCCACACACCTGTCTATATAAGACCTTACAGCTCACATGTCAGAGCAAATGAGAATCATGAGGTCAAAGGAACTGCCTGAAGAGCTCAGAGACAGAATTGTGGCAAGGCACAGATCTGGCCAAGGTTACAAAAAAAATTCTGCTGCACTTAAGGTTCCTAAGAGCACAGTGGCCTCCATAATCCTCAAATGGAAGACGTTTGGGACGACCAGAACCCTTCCTAGAGCTGGCCGTCCGGCCAAACTGAGCTATCGGGGGAGAAGAGCCTTGGTGAGAGAGGTAAAGAAGAACCCAAAGGTCACTGTGGCTGAGCTCCAGAGATGCAGTCGGGAGATGGGAGAAAGTTGTAGTAAGTCAACCATCACTGCAGCAATCCACCAGTCGGGGCTTTATGGCAGAGTGGCCCGACGGAAGCCTCTCCTCAGTGCAAGACACATGAAAGCCCGCATGGAGTTTGCTAAAAAACACCTGAAGGACTCCAAGATGGTGATAAATAAGATCCTCTGGTCTGATGAGACCAAGATAGAACTTTTTGGCCTTAATTCTAAGCGGTATGTGTGGAGAAAACCAGGCACTGCTCATCACCTGTCCAATACAGTCTCAACAGTGAAGCATGGTGGTGGCAGCATCATGCTGTGGGGGTGTTTTTCAGCTGCAGGGACAGGACGACTGGTTGCAATCGAGGGAAAGATGAATGCGGCCAAGTACAGGGATATCCTGGACGAAAACCTTTTCCAGAGTGCTCTGGACCTCAGACTGGGCGAAGGTTTACCTTCCAACAAGACAATGACCCTAAGCACACCGCTAAAATAACGAAGGAGTGGCTTCACAACAACTCCGTGGCTGTTCTTGAATGGCCCAGCCAGAGCCCTGACTTAAACCCAATTGAGCATCTCTGGAGAGACCTGAAAATGGCTGTCCACCAACGTTTACCATCCAACCTGACAGAACTGGAGAGGATCTGCAAGGAGGAATGGCAGAGGATACCCAAATCCAGATGTGAAAAACTTGTTGCATCTTTCCCAAAACGACTCATGGCTGTATTAGATCAAAAGGGTGCTTCTACTAAATACTGAGCAAAGGGTCTGAATACTTATGACCATGTGATATTTCAGTTTTTCTTTTTTAATACATTTGCAAAAATTTCTACATTTCTGTTTTTTTCTGTCAAGATGGGGTGCTGAGTGTACATTACTGAGAAATAAAATGAACTTTTTTTGATTTGTGGAAAATGGCTGCAATGAAACAAAGAGTGAAAGATTTAAAGGGGTCTGAATAATTTCCGTACCCACTATATATAGCAACTGTAAGTCGCTTTAGATAATTGAACCAATCTAAATGTAATGTAACACACTGACAGCTGTTATGCGTCACAGTGTTATTAAAGAAAAGAAGGACATGCAGAGGTTTTATTCTGAGCTGATGGTTGTGTACAGCTCTTGATAGTTCGGAGTAATTAATATCCAACCAGGATTTAGTTTCTGACACACAATAAACCTCCTCTAACTAATGCGCTTCAATACATGCTTTGATACAGACTGAATCAAAAAGAAAAAGAAACAGCGTGTCTGGCTCTGTAAGAGGGAGGAGACAGAGGGAAATTCAGGGTTTGTTAAAGAAAACCTGCCAGTGAGCGGGTTAGGTTCACAGAGAAAGTTACCACTGTATTGACCCACAGTTTTTTGGTTACCTCTCTTTCTGGAAGGGAAAATCTTGAGATTCCTCATCCCAGGTTTAACTAGGCCTAACTCAGAGTTTTTACTAACCCTGCTTTCTGGAAGACACCCCTGGTGTCCTTAAGTCTTACTGCTTGATCCTGACAGCCTACCTAAAACTTGCAGTATGAGTTTATGTTGTAGCATCCCAAAGTAGGTGTGAAGAAAAAAACTCCAGCATGCACCATGACAAAATCCAAAAGTCTCATTTTATGTGTGTTTGTTATGTGCCAAGCAGGTCTGTTTTTGTGTTGTTTTCCTCCTGCTTTCTGCCTCCCCACTAGTTTCTCTTCAGGTGCTGAATGGACGATTGGTTCGCACCTGTGCAGCCTGGCCGAGCTGCACATTGGCCAATGGAAGTTGAAGCTGGCCAACCAGTCTGCTTGTGTGGTGCAGTTTACAGTCTCTCACCCTTGCAATCACCCATTGTTTTGTAGCAGCAGGGTACCACATCTCTATGTTAATTGTCTGACCCTTTTAATTTTGTAGCATAAACTTTCCTTTGCTGAGTACATCGTATCAGTGATTCCTTTATGTTGCCTCCCTCGAGTTACATATTGGGGGCTCGTCGGGGATATTTCACTTCCGGATGAGTTTTGTTCTTTTCCCCCTAGACTTTGTAGCTAAACTTCAGTTGGTTCAAGTGGTGGGATGTTGTGTTCCTTTTGTTCCTGGTGAGTAAATTCTGAGTATAGTGTCTGGGTGCTGTTGACCTGAAGTTTCAGTGATAACCCCTGGTAAATTAGGGAGTGTTCCAGCTGGACAGAGTTGTCTGTCCTTTCCTCGGTCCACTCATTTGTTTTTTTGCCTTTTTTATTTTCAAGATGACTCTGGGTGGAGACATGTCTCTCTGGTGGGGGTACGCCTAATCCCTCTGCTTTGTCAGTGGATTTACTACTTTGACTTTCCCCTACGTATGATGTGTGTTACGTAAATAAAGTTGCCTTGCCTTCAGTGCAATTCATGCAACCCTTGATATTGGAACTCTGCCTAGCTGAAGCAACACCAGCATACACTGGGATAGTAATCAAGTGGACCCACTATCACGCTGAGTCACAGTTTGTGACTAGATGGGTAACGTTACTGGTACACTGTTAACGTAAAGGGGAGTGGATTTAGGGCAGTAAAATTTAGGCACAATGACAGACTCACACCAAATATGACTTGTTTCTCTTTATTTATACTATAAATAAGAGCCGTTAAATAGTTCACAATCCTAACATCACATCTCTGAACTCAATCTTGATTAACAGGCCAGAATTTCAGAAGCATTATAATGGTAAAATACAATACTGTACTTTTATACTCTGGTCACATCTGGGAAAAAGATGGTTATTAAGGATAGAATCATTATTTTCTGCTTTGCCATGAATAAAATGCAGAGCGAAAGCCCTTTCACTTTCTTTTGGTGAAGCATATGATCAACATTTTGTGGTGCTTTCTGTTTTAATAATTTAGTACATAAAGTGCATGGTGTGAAAACGTGTCTGTAGAACTTTCAAACTGTCAAACAACTATGTGTAACTATGTTACTAAATTTGAGCAAGACTCCAGAAACCAAAGTACAGAGTGGAACAGTCCTAAACGTAAAATATATCATTAAGGTCAGAAAGGTCTACACCAAAACAAAGATATGAATCTGTTAAGGCTTGAGAGCACATTTCTCAACCAATATATTTTATCTGAAATTAACAAATGTATGCTTTATTTCTCATAATCATCTTGTATCACATCAGAGTTGAGTCCCCTATATGTTGAACCGGCACACAAACCCATTCAGTTTTGTGTTTTTAAAGAGGCAGACTCACTTCCACGCCCTTTGAAATGGGTCATAGACATGATGACAGTGATTCCACTCTAAACTGTACAAATCCATTACATAAAACACAGATATGTTGACCAAAAGAACAGAGCTACAGTACATCTGCTTTTTATAGGGGAGTGTCACAGTAAAAAGGTTGGTAAAGAATAGCCACAACTCTCAGGAAGAAGCAATTGAGGTCAAGGCCGTTTTTGATGTTACTGGTCTTAATGAGCCAGTACCTTCACCCAAAGGAAACTGGGAAATGACTGCTGAGCATCTGAGTTTCTGTCAACCAAAGCAGGCTGCTCACTTTGCTACTCGCCGCTCTCAACATTTTTCTACCTAGTTGTCAGGCTTATCAAAACACAGTCCAGTAGGTAATTTATAGGAATGAAAAGAGATGGCATTTAAAATCAAGCAGCTAATGTGTGATATTCTACAGTATAGGAATCTGCAAACAACCAACAGGGTAAAAATGAATAAATGTAAATTTGTGTATCAAATGTTTTTTTTTATTTTGATCCCAGTGATTCTCCATAATATACATATTTATATATCCACATTTAATTGTATGTTGGATTTGAGTTTGTAATCTTACTTGGGATACATTATTGAATTTGTCTATAGACTTATGACAGAATATGGAAATGCATAGATCCAAATGTTTTTCTACGACACTACTGTGATTCTGCATTATTGCATTTGTAGTTCATAATGATAATGATAATGATAATTGAGTATATAATGTAAGAGGCCTTTCTAAGACTATGAATGACTTCTTTAAACCTTTATATTTGATTTGAAACACCTGTCTACTCTTTACATGCCATCTGGATGAAATGTGGTTTCATCCTGAAATAAGGCAAAATGTTCCAAAATTTCTGTTTGTAGATTATTTATTGAGTTCCCATGTCTGCCTTTCGTGAGCCAGCATGCACCACACTAGATCAGAGGCTTTCAAAGTGGGAGGCGGGCGTCCAAGCAGTTTCTAACAGGATGGCTGAGTGCAACGGCATGAAAAACTGAGGCATGGACCCAAAATGCAGACACTAGCAAGGCTGGATCTGTTTGCAGGTTTATTGAAACAAAAAAAGTCACTTACAAAAATGTCCAAACAAAAGGCAAAGGTAATCAAAACACAGGGGGTAAGTCCAACTAAGGCAGAATAATCCATGAACAAAGGAACAATCCTGAAATCCAGGGGAAAACAGAGCACGAGGCAGAACACTCAACATAAGACTACAATGCAACAAAGACTGAACACAAATGAAGGCAATATATACTGGGGCACACCACACACACACAAGCAGGCAGGGCAATTAGTCACAATTTAGACACATCAGGAATCAAGGCAGACAGGAAACAAAGCTAAACAAAAACACCAAACACTAATGATTACAAAATAAAAGCTACTGACAATACACAAGAAAATCCATCCATTGTCAACTGCTTATCCTGCATACAGGGTTGCGGGGAGCTGGAGCCAATCCCAGCTGGCATCAGGCAAAAGGGAGGGTACACCCTGGACAGGTCACCAGTCCATCGCAGGGCCACACATAGACGAACAACCACTCACGCTCACAGGACAATTTAGGGCAACCAGGGTTTGAACCCACGACCTTCTTGCTCTTAAGGTGACAGTGTTAACCACTGTACCACCATGCCATCCACACCAGAACCCAAGACAGACATGACAGATTCAGCGGGAGTTCAGTGAATAAAAGTGAAAAAATATTATAGTTATTACATTATCATTAGTTATCAAAAGGAGATATAAAAGCCTATAAATATAAAAGCCTAAATATGCATGATTTGGTTAAAGAAATAGTTCAGAGATAGTAGGAATTATACTGTTTTTCCCACTTCAGACAGCAATATTTGGCTATCATAGCTCAATTGTAGGGTGCCTGTAGGATCAAATAACATTACCGTGACCCCATAGGCATCCAGGAATTGAGCAAAATAAGCAAGTAAACTAAGAGGAACTGAGGGGTGCATTTTTCCAAACTTTGTCTGAGGGGAGGTGCACAGCCTTTGAAAACCCTTGTACTAGATCATGTTTCTCCTCTCTTCATTCTCCGTCATTTCCGCCACTAGGGAGAGCAATAACCAGATCTACAGGCAATAACACAGAACATGAATGAACACTTTGTGAATGACCAACATGAATGCACATTTGCTAATTAAAGTGCCTTGATCATAAATCTCTAACTGAATGAATAACCGCCCTTTACCACTCTCATGAGACCCCATAAGCAACTATGCAGGTTCATCCCAGATAGTGTGTACGGTCAGATTCAGATTCAGTTCTTTATTGTCATTCAAACACGTAAAACATGAAGGAACGAAATTCGTTTCCCAGGTCCAGCAGCGTACAGAATAAATAACAAGCGTATACAATAAATAACAAATTAAGACAGGCCTTATATAAAAACATTTGGATAATGTTAACCATAATAAACACAATATTTAAAACCATAGTTAAAACCATAGGGCATCATTAAGGTGCCTAGTGCAGTAGCAGCAATGTGAAAGCAAAGGGAAGGAGGAACTCTAAGCCAGGGGGTTCATAAGCCTCACAGCCTCTGGAGCTGCACGTTAGCCTAGATAGATAGATACATACATACATACATACATATTCATGTATTCTTTTAACAGGGAGACATTGCACATTAATAAATATTACTGAAAGGCAATTTTTTGAAGTAAAAATACAGACAAGTGGAATGTAAAGCCTATGCTGCCAGGTAATACCGTAGCCTATAGAAAGATCAGGGTTCAGTTTAAATGAACAGCTCTCCAGTGCTCTTTCCTCTCATTGTGTCCCACAGAATAAGAAAATGGCTCAAGTGTTGTCCGGGTAGGATACCGTGTCCATCCTGTGGCTTGAATTTATGCAGACCGTCGTCATTCACTGGATTCCACACATACTCACAAACACACATACACACAGAGAGAGAGAGAGAGAGAGAGAGAAGCTTCCGCCTCAAGAAGGTGGGAAGTGTCACGTGGTTTGCAGCCCCAGCCAATCAGGAGTAAGTGCGCATTGCGATCCTGTGCGGAAGGATTGTTTTATTAAAGGGTTGGTAGTGATCAATGAGCGAGTGGAGTTGTCCACGGTGAAAGTTACTTCATGATGGACAGACTTTCAGCACCACCGGCAGCTCCCCTTTCGTTCCAATCCAAAAACAAAACATACGAGAATGTCAAGAAAGCAGCACCACATTTACAACTTTGCAGATGTTAAGATGCTTTATTGTTGTTTGCTGGTTCCATGTCCCACAGATGATGTAGGCTTATATGTGGAGAGAAACTACTTTAAGACTCCAGTGCAGCTGAAGTAAGGAAAGCTTTGTGAGCAAACGGTGCAGCTCTGGCTAAAATCCCACTACAAATATAACAACATAACTCCAATAGCCTACAGCCTAACAACCCTAAGACTAAATTTGTTGCTGCTGCAACCGCCTGGACGTGTGGATGATTGGGTTTCAGCATTTGGTTTATGCCTCCACAGCTGCTCAATCTCGGGCAGTTGGCTGTATTTCCTCAGGGTGATATAACTCTTCTACTCCATTAATAACGCAGCCACCAGCGGTCACATCAATCTGTGGCTGCAGCCCTGGCCACGTAGGTTCTACGGGCCTGCACGGTCACGTGGTCAGCGGCCAATGAGCTGAATGGAGCCAGCGGCGTTTAAATCAGCCGTGACAGCGAGATCCGTGTTTCTTATGAAGTCAATAACCGGGAAATCAGTGAGGAATTTATCAATAGGGCATGGTATTCCATCTGTGAAAATGGCATAATCTCACAAGGCAGAGGTGTAGCCTATTCATGAAGTGATAGGCTATTCAACAACAGTAGTCTAAATAAAGGAGGAAATAACCTTTTCTATGTTTTAAGTCATATTTTTAAAATCCCATTTTTATGTGTGCACTTTCAATAAGAAGTTACGTATTTTTATTTAAAGTTCAGCTCTTTCTGAAAGTGTAAAAGTGCAGGTCGATCTCCAAAATACAAAACAAAAAACAACCGCAATAACTCTGTATAGTTTCTGTTGATCCTGGTGAAATAAGGGTGGGCTTCACATCCCATGGTTGCAACCTGTTCATGACGTCGAGCCAGTTGTTTTGGTCCCCCTCTGCCCAATCGGAGGCTCCGCTCACATTCTACCGGAGCCGAAATGGATCTATTCATGCAGCGGCTCTGTCCTCCCGTAAGTACCATAACGCCCTTCGTCGGGTGTTCTGTGGTACCCGACTGCTGCTTTAAACGGCAGCACTGACATGGAAACCCCATTGCAGCTGCAGAACGATTTCTTTCCAGAGCGGCAGTTCCAGCACTGTAAGTACCAGCACTACTGCGGGCGGGAGGATCGGGTCGGCAAGCAGCACGACCAATGCTGCACCTGCAATAACTGCACCTGTGATGCGAGAAAAAGCCTCGTCTTTCGCGGGACGTCGCCGACCACTGTGGGAACTTTAAGGACACCTTCGGAAACGTCTTCGAGACAAGGCTGCCAGTACAGCGTCTGCGAGTTCACACCCTCTAGTCATGGTAGTTTATCCAGGCATCATCATCCTCACCATCAGCAGCAGCATTGCCGCGATCGGCAGCGGGGCAGCCTGGGCAGCAGCCACAAAGACAGTAACTCCTACAATGAAATAGCCATGAGCAGCTGCAGATATAACGGCGGCGTAATGCGGCCGCTGAGCAACTTGAGCTCGTCCCGCAGAAACATACACGAGTTTGATTCCGAGTCCCAGCCGCTGCAGCCCATATCAGCTGCAGATGCGTCGGACACTTTAGTATCCAAGCCGGAGAATAATTCCACCACCCTGATGCCTTACGCATCGGGAGACGGAGGGGGAGGCTGCGGCCACAGCGGCGGTAAATCGGGTAAAAAGAAGAACCAGAACATTGGGGAAAAGCTCGGGCACAGGAGGGCCTTGTTTGAGAAAAGGAAGCGGCTGAGCGACTATGCTTTAATCTTTGGGATGTTTGGGATCGTTGTTATGGTTATAGAGACTGAACTCTCATGGGGAGCTTATGGAAAGGTGCGTATCTTCTCAAAGCCCGTGGTGTTCAGAGTTAATTCTAGTGGCATGTGTCTGTCTGAGCAAGCCATTTAAAAAAACTTATCCCAAAAGAGTTATAGAAAGGCAGCCAGTTTAAATAACAGGTATCAGAAGTCTGGGCTCACTGCAAAGTGTCCCATGTAGTCCAGAAGTCCACTGCTGTCCCACCATGAAGGGGAACCCCAATATTACAGAAACATATCACATTTCAAAATGTGTTACACCTTTATTGCTTGCATGTGTTTCTTTTCCAGATTTTTATGTGTGCAGCTGGTTTACCATATGATAATGTACATTTGTGTCATGATGTTGTGTCTTGTTTGGCTTTAGTGTTGTTGCTCTTTTCCAGGAGTCCCTGTATTCATTAGCTCTAAAATGCCTGATAAGCCTTTCTACAATCATTCTCCTGGGGCTGATTATCATATACCATGCAAGAGAGATCCAGGTAATGTTGAAACACCTTTCTTATTCTTTAACTGTTTATGCTGATGGGTCGCCAGTCTGCTATTTACTAACAGTAAATGTCTTGTCAAATTTAAAATGTGGACACACCTGTACTTGACAGGATGTCACTAATAGGTTTATCCAACATGAATATTTTTTGTGAACAACTTTATTTTAATTTTCTTCATTCCCAAATCCATACCGCCCTGTAATTTGCATAAATGACAGTAGACAGTAGACTGATCATCATCTCTTAAAGCAACTTTAACCATTCATTGTACATTTTGATAAGACTTTAGGAACATTATGATAAGATTTAGGAAGATTTAGGGCTCAGTGGGTGAACATAGATTGTCAGCCTCCCCTAAGATGTTCCAACACTTGGACAGTTTTATGACCTTGCCTCGGAGCATCGTTGCATTACTTACAGTTCTCCCTGCGCTTGAGCACTTGTGTCTTTGTTCAGCAGCCACAAAATTAACGGCGCCAATTTCTGCAGGGTGGCCGCATGTTGCCAGAAAGCTTTCATGTATCAGATACTTTTTAGTCTGTCTTTTAATTAATCAACCTCACAGCTCAAGCGTTTTATGAAATTTTGAATGGCACCATGTTTAATCATGTTAATGGATTTTCCTGCTTTCAGATAACATTGTTTTTAATGCCTTTAGCTTGATTGCAACAGCTGATCCAGCTGTTATATGCTGTTATTCAAAATTTAGAATAGGCTTAAGTAAAAAAGAAAAATATGACATTTGGACAAAACATTTGGTTCTTGTCTTCTCCGTTAAATGTTGAATTGGCTACAGTATATTCATCAGCCTTGTTGGTATATTTAGTACTTACAAGTCCCAGGGAAGTATCAGTCATTGAAATAGCCCCACAGTAAAATGTGTCGCCCCCTTCAGATGTGTCATTGTAAACCTTTCTTTATGAGGGATGATGGAAATGCACAGACATTATTACCATATTTCAATGCATAACAGATGTGTTTTCATTTCCCGTGCAGACAGTTCCTAGTAGCTGTTTATAAATTAGTAGCACACTGTAAGTTTGCATGAGAGTATCACATTCATTCTTTACCTCCCTCGGCCTCCGCACCTTTTACTGTAATCCTGTGTAAATTATTTATTTCATAAACGGAGCTTTTTAACCTCTTACTTTCCCTGATGCTAAATAATGTTGCAATACAGTGGCAACTAACATACTGCAAAGCTGCATTTCCTCATTAGCGGGTTTCCATTTATAACAGATTGTGTTAAATTGGTAGTTGAGCCTCCGCTGTGTGTTTATGGTCCATGTTTACAATAAACCAGTTAAATGCTTGAGCACTGACTTGTGCTACATACCTTTGGTCGCTGTTTGTGATATATTCTTGTCATGATACAGCAACACACCTGTATTAATAAATATGGTGATGATAGTTTTAAAACGCTTGAATCCTCTGTTTTACACATTGCTTCTGGAGCACCATTCTTTCCTTCACCCTAGGCAAGCTGAAATGTTCATACTAGCTCTAAATCGAGCTTTTCTTCCCATTCCTTTAAGTGTCAGTAGCTGCACATTTACCCCACAGGAAGGCTGTTTCAAACCTCTTTGATCCAGACTCCTCTGACATTCATGTCGATATCCAAAACATTTTTCACCCAAGACAGCTCTATTTTCACGATAAAAACATTTCCTCTTTCGCTGACCTAGAAAACTTTATTAAGGCAATTGTTTACCTCAGAGTTGATTACTGCAATGCACTTTTCACCACATAGCCTCTCTCCACAACCATTTATATACACTGTCATTCAAACGTAGAAGCCTCAACACTCAGAAAACATCATCACGTCACTGCAGTCTCACTCACTCCTTACTGTTTCTCTACAAGTTGATTATAAGGTCTGTCTTCTAATTCATCAAGTCCTCTTTGGAACAAGCTATTAGCAGTTCCTGGAAACTGACTCTGTATTACTATTTAAATGCAATTCATAGTGTTTATACTTCCACTTCCACCACACCAGCTGCTCCTCTCCTTCCCTGCCTGAGGGGCTTTTGTGCCTGTTGTTGCTAGTCTGTCATTACTTGGTTCCTGCAGACTGACATATGTGCTTGCACATGTGCACATTCATACATGCACACAGACAAATTAATTCTCAATCTAGCTTGCTGATGACACACACATGCGCACGCAGTGGCTCTGGATGTGTGTCTTTTATCCTCATTTTCTCTGTGCTGTCATTTGCATCTGATAAATGTGACATCACTTCATATGTGTTAAATGTAAAAATCAACCTGATTGTTACAGCTCTATTGTTTATTAGACCACTCCTGCCAGGTAAAAAAGCCATGTCTTTCAATCTCCATGAACCTAGTTTGTAACACTTACTGTTAAAAGAGTGCTCCACTGATTTAGCATTGCTTCAACAACACTCATGGACTTATGGTGGACGGTTTACAAGAAAAAATTTAAAAAAATTTTTTATTCCACATATTCTTTTTTTTTCCCTTCTTCCTCAAACAGCATGATTCTGCCACTGTGCCTACTACAGTCCAACTCGACCAGTGACAGTTCAGCTGGAGAGTGTGTTATGCCAGTAGCAGCTAATGTAAGGCAAGGCAAGTTTATTTATACAGCACCATTCAGACACAAGGCAATTCAAAGTGCTTTACAGGGGCATAGAAATACATTAAACACAAGACCTTAAGAAAACATTAAAACTGCATTTAAAAGACAATAAAAACTAAATTTAACAGCAAGCAAAAAGAGATTATGTATCTAAGCCGGAGTAAAAAATAAAGTTTTAAACCCTGATTAAAATGAGCTGACTGTTTAAGCAGACCTCAGGTAGTCAGGAAGCTTGTTCCACTGGAGCAGAGAAACTAACAGCCGCTTCACCTCGCTTGGTTTTGATCATGGGAACAGAGTAGACCTCTTCCAGATGACCTGAGGGGTCTGGAAGCTCCGTAACGTACAAGTAAATCATAAAAGTATTTAAAAACAGTGGAGTGTTCTGTGTGTCAAATATGACAAAAAGTGGTTCTGCAATAAAAGTGCCTAACCCAGCTTTAACAAAACACAAACCCACTGACTAATTGACTCCGTATGAGGTATTATAAACTGGCTTTAACACTCTATCTACTGCTGTGTTATTCAGCGTAATGTCATGGTGTGTGACCTCCACTTGTATTTGTGATATTACTAGAGTGCTATTTCTGTAGGGTACTTTTCCATGTGGGGAATGTTGCTCCTGCAGTGAAATAGATTATGCATGCACATCCATGTGTACTCACAGATGCCTGTCAGATATAGAAGCATATAAGTCAGGATGATGAAATATTTCCCCACCACTTCTAGCCCCTTAAAACTGATTTACCTGTCAAACACAGTAAAGGTGGTGCCCTCTTATTTTTATTGGGTATAACAACAGGAAGTTTTACTCCTCAGAGTGTCTGAAAACTCAAAAGGTCATGTCAGCCCGGACAGATGTTGGACACCATTTGAATTGTTTAGGGATCGCTGTGCTGCATTGGAAGTGATGGCTGACCTACTGAGCTGAGTGCATTAACAGAGAGTGATGGAGTTTACAATGAGGAGAAGTATTATTAATGTTTAATCCTCCTTTGCACACACTGATGTTGCTCAGTATCTTTTTATACTTCTCCTTGAAGTGTTATCAGCCTGATTAAGTCCCCATGATGTCTTTTGTTGACAGCTGGCGAGCCGCCCCAGGATTTTTTAGACTTTTTTTAGTTTAGCCGAGTTTGCTGTGTTGGCAGGCAGTGACTTACTGTACAGGGGAAATGGAGAGGTTAGAGTCTGTAGCTGCTTCATGACTTTGATTTGTCATTGTCAAAGTCTGTCTGGGAGCATCTTTCTGCTCTCTCTGCTAAGATGGTTGATGAGTTCACCTTATTCCCAAACAGACAGAAACTGACATTTTGAAAGTTTTCTCTTCTTGTGACATCAAAGGCTCTTCGCCGAGAGGCATTTGTGTTAAGGCCATTGCTATGTCGTTGTACCTTGTGATGACAGTTCTGCTGAGTTTTCTTAAACTAATGCAAACTGCTTTGGGCGCTGTTCTGTCTTTGATGTGTACGTTTGTGATAAAAGTCAGTGCTGATGTTTCACAGTCACACGGTATTACATTTTACAATCTGCAGAAAAGATAAAATAACAACACATCACCCAAACTGTGCCAGCGAATCTTGCCAAAGTCAAACTTGGCCGTGCTTGTCAGACCGCCCCTGGGTGGTGTATGTGTCAGAGATATGGTGTAACTGCAGGAGATGCTCTGCATTTCTCACAGTGAAATCTGTCCTCTACCTGAGACTCCAGACTGGAGTCAGATAACCACCACTGGCTGGTGACCTCAATGTTTTCACTGAGCATGCAGGCGTTCAAGGGCAGAGGCACTCAGCCTCCCAAAGAGTCGAGAATCCTCAAAATGATTTATTGACGGCATTCACTAAATTGTGCTCTGGGTGTGGCTTTAAACATGCAGACGATTTTAGATTGAAGCGGCTACACTTTGAAGAAGGAACGATTTATATGAGCTTTTACTTTGGCTCAGAGAGGTTTTACTTTGCTTGTATAGAATAATGCATATGCAAATGTGAGACTTAATTTCAGAAACAAAAGCAAACTGAAACTGCAACAGCTTCAGATTTACTCAACAAAGTGGCCTCTTAGTGGCTCACTTTGATATCATAAATAAAGTATTGCATTAATGTCTACAAGGGCTGAACCCCTCAACCTAATTCGCTAATGAGATTGAGCGATTTCATTCTCAGTGACAAGATATATGTTCCCCTCTCCACATTACACAGATTAAATATTGAGCTGGACTCCATTAGTTATATTGAGTGTAGTGAAACCAGTAACCAACCCAGCTAGCATAGCAGGTGAGCTCCTCTGAGACTGCACAGCGTAGACCCAGGACAGGGGGAAGGCAGGGAATGATCTCAGGACATAGTCTGCTGTACATGAAATGTTGTAACATGAAATATTCCCATGATGGGGGAGGGCATGCACTCTTACGGATTAGACTGTATTTAGTCAGAAACAAGCTGGATGTCTGACAGAAGCCAGTGATGGCTGGATTTGCTCACCGTATTGGCTGTTTGTTCTCTGAGATGTGTTGTACAATGCAGGGGTTTAATGTGTGTGCTTATGTACTTTATTGTCACTGTGAGAATATAACTTTTTTGGAAAGTTGGGTTAGGATATGCATATATAGGCACAAATATGTGCATGTGTGTGTCTTTTAAAATAAAATAGTGTTGATAGGGGCCAGATTAAAGAAGATAAATAATTCATAAAGAATGACTTAAAGGATCAGTTCAGCCAAATAATAATAATAATAAAAAAAACATACTGGTTTCCATATTAATCTACATGAGGTTGACTTTTAAGATTTGGATCATTGTAATGATCCCTTCATTTTTCATCTATCACCATCATCAGGTCAAAAATGTAACAATACTTTGGTTTATCACCAAATACTTGCGAAACGAATGACTTTCCCTTCACCCACTGTTGTACCCTACTTTCTGTTTAGTGCTAACTAGCAAATGTTAGCATGCTAACACGCTAAATTAAAATGGTGAACATGGTAAACATTGTACCTGCTAAACATCAGCATGTTAACATTGTCATTGTGAGCATGTTAGCATGTTGATGGGTTTTAGCATTAAGCTCAAAACACTGCTGTGCCAAAGTACAGTCTCACAGCAGATAGCATGGCTGTATGGCTGTAGACGGTCCTGCTTAAATGTAATATTTTAAAACTGTGAGCACCACAAACAAAATTCAATTCACCTGCATGCCAGGATTCCACTGGAGCTTAGTTGGTTAACTGACCCTTTAAGTAACTAAATCAGCTTACATATTCTCCAAACTGTCCTTCTATCATCTATTTAGCATGTACATTTCAGCTTCAAATTGGTTTTCATTCATATATATATGAATGAAAATATATGAAAATACAATAAAACAATTGGTCACTAAAAATTTGCTTGACCAACACAAATTAAATATGAGCACAGATAATTCATGTTGCTTTAAACACTCACATATCATAGTGCTGATTGCCTGATTGCAGTCTTGTAAGATGCTTTCAACTTTTGAAGACTTGTTTTAACTGTGGTTACTTGTTACTGTGGTCACTTCAATTGAAAATCCCTTTACTTTCTGTGTTTAAATTATTTGCAGCCCCCTGTTACTAATTTAAAAGTGTCCTGTCTGATCAACTGTCTGCTTTTATGCCTGCCTCTCAGTGCCTTCCTCTATATCATATTTTGATATGATTTAAAACACACAGATAGTTTCCTCTCTGTCAAAACTGTTGGTTCTTCTGCTAGCATGGAATATTTGATGCTCTGAGGTAAAGGACTCTTGAGGATTGTATTTCAGGTCATCCATTACCATAATTGCTTTTACCCACCAAGTAGGCTTTCCTTATGCAACCTACGTTTAAATGTTTAATTACATTGTTTTGAGGTAACAAACTTTGTAACTGCTTTTAACTGGACAGGGTGTGTTGTTTAAAATGTAAAATAAAACGCTGCTTGTGCTGTGTGTAAACAATAGATTTAGCTGCTTTCAGAGCCCTAATTCTGTAAGTAAGAAACTGTTGCAGAGTGGAGTCACAGCTTGTGTTTCCGTGTCTACATTACACTCTCTCGGAAAGCCGAACAAGACGAGCTGTGGTTAGAGTTACACACTTCTCTGACAGATGTCAGTTTGTTAAAGGAGCTCAGTGTCACTCATTTGATATGAACAACCGCCTCTGAAAATTTAATTCATGTGTTTTCTGTGTTTGGGGGAAACTTTGATTGCAGCTTTTAAATAAATATAATTGAGGCTTTGTAGGAAAGTTGTACCGTTTGGTCAGGGATATGTGTTGGTTGTATCTTGTTCTGTTTGTGTTGTGATGTGTCAGCTCGTTGACAGTTTATATTTCTTGTACAGTGGCAGTTGGACATATAATTGGCTCCAAATAATAAGCGTGCAGTGTTTGCTGTTGTGGGTTCAGTGCGGTTTGCGTGTTAAAGCGAAGTGGGCGGCTTCAGTGTCAGAGGACCTTCAAAGCTGTCAAACTGTAGTATGTGGAGCATTCATGTATGTCTGCGAGAAAAGTGGCAGCGCACAGAATTATGGATTTTTCCTATGTGCTTTCTTTGTCCTTGAGTTGAACATGTTGAATAGGGGCTTTCTTTTCCACGTGAGAAATATGACTGTTTCAGCAATTCAGTTTTATGTAACATATCACTGCTGAATTTACAATCTAGGTCACTGATCTCATTAGCCCTCCAGGACTGGGACAGATTTTTACTTCTATAATGAGAAATTCCAAATTAAACTAAATGGATGCTAGTTGGAAAGATGCCGAGTCGTGATGTGTGCCTCCAGTGTATGAACATTTTATTTCTCATTGAATTAAACTGCAGTTTTGACTGATAAAAGTATATTTTAGATTTAAACAGCTAAACGACTGTACAGAAATTATTGGAGTGGGGAGAGTGAGGGGGAACACCCACCCCTTTAATTTCTCAACTCTGATTTCAAGCTTAATATGTAAATGGTACGATCATTTTACAAAGCTTGAATTTGCAGTTGTGATAAACATAACAAATGGTGCATTTTGTTATCCAAGCATTCCAGCTGCTCTCTATGTTTGAAGCAAGAGCTACTAAATGAACTATTATTACCACTGTTACTGAACGGTGCACATCCTGCAGCTCTGTGGCGACTGAGTACAGTCATATTTTACCTTCACTCATTACTGAAACAGGTTGGTTTGTGCTGGAAATGCATTAAATATCTTTATATGATACATTTAACTTAACATTAGTTCTGTTATAATGTAGAATAAATGCTCCTAAGAGAGATAGTGTTCATTCCCTAATGACTCTGATGATCCACATCTACTGTTTATTGAAAACCAGCATATTGACCCCACTAGAAACTAGAAAATAAAGCCTTTATACCTGATTGAGACATTGTTTGTCCTCTGCATATGGCATGTATCTAGTACTAGATGTATCTAGTAAAACTTTTTAAAAGTAAATTCTGCAATGAAAGGATGAAATGAAATATAAATCTGGGCCATGAAAGAGTTAAAGACTGGCAGGTGTTTGTGGAGTGGAAAAAAGTCCAAACTACACGATTTAAACATTAACGATTAGCTGAGCTGAAAGATGTACTGACCTTGGCACAATTCCATTTCTAGAGATGCTAAACTGTAAGCAAAAAACATGGTACTGCATGTGCATATTTTCATTTTAAATCCTGAGAAGTCATTGGACATTGTATAATTCATTACTAAGCATATTAAGGATGTTTCTAACAAAATGTAATCATGTGCAGTTTTCCCCCCTCTCCTTTAAAGAGGCTTCTGCTCTCATGGCAAAAACAGCCACAAGGAAACCTCGCTCGTATTTGCTGACAGCCACATTTTGTGAAATATCTCCTGCTGGTCGTGACGGCCTGTACGTAGGCAGAGGCCTTGAGGTGATTGAATGGAAAGAGCAGGAGCAGCTGTGGAAGAAATATCAGTGTCGCGTGTTAAAAAGAGGAATTATTTGACAAAGGGGAAGCTAATACAATTTAATAGCATTTAATCCTCAACCTACACCAGCCAATATAAAACTGAGAGGAGTAGATTGTGATAGTGTATCTACGACTATAAGCATGATGCCTGTGAACAAGCTGGTGATGGCGGTCAAGGGCTCAGCCGTTAAATCAGGGTGAATACACTGAGGAGTGAATCTTCTGACTGAAGATAACTGTAGATTGGATTGAAAATGATGAAGAGGAGGGAGCAACAGCAGAGGTGACCATGTGAAGAAGCTGCTGTACATGACAGAGGACAGGGTGGAGAAGAGTGATGAGGGGTGCTGAAATCCACCCACGCTGAAGTCCCCAGTGGAACGGCCTACCTTCTGGTCGGGGTGGCCAGGCGACCAGAACTTCATGCTAATGTGGAGGCGGCAGATGTTCTCATCAGTATAACGCTTTGAAGTTGAAAATGCTTACTGCATGCTGCTAATGTAACACTTATTTTTATTTTTTTTTATTCAAGGAGTCTGAAAGAGGGAGAGAAACAGATTCTGGGAAACATTTGTGGCAGACTGCAGTCCTGGAGTAGTGGAGACACATGTGTAAACAGACAGCACATCATATGCTACAAATCACATACTTTACATTACTTCTTAAATTTATTGTATAATTTTACATCCCAGAACCCATGGTAATGTCTTCACATGTCAAGTCAAAAACCGTTTACAATTATATACTATATATGAAATATATATCATATATGAAAAGTAGCAAATCCTCTCATTTGAAGAGAGTGTTTGACATGTTGTCACTGTTTTTGGTTGAAATTGATGATCAAAATACCAGCAGATTATTTTTCTGCCACTCCCCTAATCACTTAATTCACTAATTGTGTCACCTCATTTTGAGTCACTTTCCATCCATTCACTCCATCCATTTCACTTTAAAATGAAAATCAAACTTAAGAACGTACCATACAGAAATGAATCAGAACAGATGGCTACCTAATAGGCATGACAGAACACATTAAAACATTTAAAATACCATGGTGTTCTTTGGAAAATCTATTTAGAAAAAAACAAAGGCTGAATATTTCAGTGTTGCAACCTTCATCATATGCCCTTGAACATATCTGAGGGCTTTCTTTGGTGTAGTTTCCTCCCCTTATCATATAAGTTATTTATTATTTTCTTGGGCTGCATCTCCCCCTAATGTTGATATGGATCAATGTTATTCTCTTGAAAATGGTCTAAACTAATGGTGTTGTATATATATATCATTTGTCTTAAATGAGGAAAAAAACAACATGGGGAAAAAAACTGCTATGGTCTTTAAAAAATGTGACTCAAAAATGTGATTCAATGACTCGAGGCCATTTGTGACTTATTGTTTAATGGAGTTTAATGATTTCCTGTAGCTTGCTGTGTCACCATGATGAAAATGTTAGATGTTTGTTACCCTTCATCAGCCTCACCGTGGTCTTTCCTTGCAGTTATTTATGGTGGACAACGCAGCTGATGACTGGAGGATAGCCATGACATATGAGCGCATCTTCTTTATCTGCCTGGAGATCCTGGTGTGCGCCATTCACCCCATCCCAGGGAATTACACCTTCACCTGGACGGCACGCCTGGCCTACTCCTACGTGCCATCCAAGACGGATGCGGATGTGGACATCATCCTGTCCATCCCCATGTTCCTGCGGCTATACCTCATTGCTCGTGTCATGTTGCTGCACAGCAAGCTCTTCACTGACGCCTCGTCCCGCAGCATCGGTGCACTCAACAAGATTAACTTTAATACACGCTTTGTGATGAAGACCCTCATGACCATCTGTCCCGGCACTGTGCTGCTGGTCTTCACCATCTCGCTGTGGATCATCGCTGCATGGACTGTGAGAGCTTGCGAGAGGTGCCTGGATCAGTTTCTCACGCTACGCTGCACTGCTGAACATGAAACATAGATAAGGCGTAAAAACAGATGATGCACACACTTCTTAGCTCACTCTGTGTCTGAGCATCAAGATAGAAATAATATATACAAGTATAACCCTGCAGTATACATTTAATCTTATGGACAGTACCTCATGTAGTTTTTAAAAAATGAGAATTAGTTAAAGGGAGAAGCTGGAGTACACCAGTTTCTTCAGAGGCATGAAGGTTGGTCAACCTATTGCATTTATTATTTATTACAGGTACCATGACAACCAGGACATAACCAGCAACTTTCTAGGAGCCATGTGGTTGATCTCAATCACATTTCTTACCATTGGATATGGGGATATGGTCCCAAACACATACTGTGGGAAAGGAGTCTGCCTCCTGACTGGCATAATGGTGAGAAAAGCAGGATGAGTGCTCAATTTTTTTTTTTGCCAGTTAATATTTATAGTAGATATAATAGTGTTGAAAGACTGGCAGAAAGTAACCAATATGCTACTAATATTTCATGACTGAAAACAAAATAGTTGACAAGCAACTGAAATAAGTAAAAATCCATGTTGTATATCTGTGCCTGTCAATTCTTGTTATTTCACAGGGCGCTGGCTGCACTGCCTTGGTGGTGGCTGTGGTGGCAAAGAAACTGGAATTAACCAAAGCTGAAAAACACGTCCACAATTTTATGATGGACACCCAGCTAACAAAAAGAGTAAGAGAAAAGCTCTGCTTTCATTTATTTTGACATCACGGATGTTTTACCTTTCTGCGTTCTTGACCACTTGTTTCCTTTTGTTTTTTGCACTTTAGGTGAAAAACACAGCTGCGAATGTTCTCAGGGAGACGTGGCTCATCTATAAGAACACCAAACTGGTGAGGAAGATGGACCACGCCAGAGTCAGGAAGCACCAGAGGAAATTTCTCCAAGCCATTCACCAGTAGGTACCCCGCCACTCATGTTGGGTTAACACCTTTCAACCAGCAGTGTATTCACCTGATTTCCCGATGCAACACCAACCTGAAATCTGAATTGTTTGACACCTGTAGCAAAAATATGTGCTCATATTATTGAAGGATCTTGCACTTCATGACCATGTTTCACCTGACTTGACTTACTTTAAATGTGCAGATGTGATCATGATCATGATTCTCCATAATACGGAATGGTAAAATATGCAAAGGAACTACGTTTATGTAAATAGTTTTCACTGATATACTAAATGTTCTTGTAATCTACTTATGTTGAAAACAGAGTAAGAATTGTCAGTATGAAAGTTGCATATTTTATCTGTGTAAAATGGCATTTTCTCTGAATGAGAATTGGTAAACTTCAGTCTTTCAGCAGCCTTCCTCAAAAAAATACAAATTTTACCTTGAAATATTCTCAAGTTGCAGAATTCACAGCAGTATGGTATTGATCTCTCTCACCTTTTTTTGTCAGATTGACTCTTGTGTGTCAGCTTGCATGCCTGACCTCGGGGCTGACACATCTGGGGTTTCTACTTTTCTAGCTGCTGGTCAGACACGTACCTGTCAGCTAGTCTTTTAGTGGGCCCCCGAGGACCCCCGAAGTGCTATCTAACTCCAAAACAGGATCGATTTTAGCCTCAACTCGCTCTTGATTTTCTTCAACCTACAGTGCTTACAAGCACATCCAGTCTGTGGCTTCTTTCATTAACTGGTAATCAACTCAGTATTAAAATACGTAACTATGTTTAATGATGGTGTTAGCGTGTAGCTAAGGTGTCCCCTTTTTGTTTGTTTGTTTGATTTCTATGGTTTTATGTATGTAAATGGATCTTTGTGGTCTCCAGAGTGCAACTTGGATTTGCTCATGAATCTTTTAAACATACATTTATGTTTTGGAGATCTAATTACAAGGTAGAGGAATACACAAAGTGTCTGCTGCTGCTGCAACCCGCATCCTGATTTGGGCCGTTTAATAGTATTTTGTCATGGTTGCTTTGTCGAGTCATTATGTCCTTGCTGTCGTATTCAGGCAATCCGCAGCGGTGATGACAACGTCTCATGTCCACCTCCTGTTCTTTAGGACAGCCTAATAATGGAAATCCCTCGGAGCTAAAGCTAAATCTATAAAGAACCAGATTCTGTTGGAAAAAGTCACGTCCAGCTCTGTGTGTAAGAACAACTACTCAGCATGGTGTTAACATCCTCCCGTCACACCTTTATCTTACAAAAGATTGTGTTTTGTTCGTAAGGTAGTGTTTTTACAGGCCTTCTCTTGGAGAGTTTTAAGAATTGCCTATAGCCTATGTGCCGGGTGTGATACGCAAACTCTGGATTGAGATGAATATAGGACTGGAAGTGGCCTGACAGCGAGCAGATTGCTCATGTGGCAGGTTGGATAAGGCCTACAGCCATCCTTGACCTGTCATGGGGCGATAGTAAACATCAAATCAGATATAATTGTGCCCGTTTCCTCTGGGCAAACGCTGCATCACAGTGTGAAAAACTTTCTCAGCGGTCCTCATCAGTCACTGTAAAGAATGGGAGGCGTAAACAGATGTTAAATACAGCCATAGACGCTTTGAGGCACAGTCTGTGTTGGTGAATGTTTACTGAAGTTAACAGGAAGGTTGTTTTGATTTACCGTGTTTCTGATAACCAGGACTAGTGTGGAGGGGGGAAAAGGGATTAGACTCAGAGAGCAGGCAGAGCAGCAGCCACCACAAACAGTCCAAACACAGAGAGAGATATCACACAGGAAGAAATAAGTCGAGAATAAATTGTTGCTACTGTTCGGAGGTGAGGTGACAGTGTAGAGGTGAGGGTTACAGCAGCCGGACCTGAGCAAACAGATTTTGCCATCTGAATATGTTTATCTGATGTTGTAATAATTCATTTGTCTACTTCATGTTTCCTTTTTTTCCTGTTTGTGTCGACACAATGCAATAGAGCTCGAAAGTAAGTCTTCGCCTCACACGTAGATTCAGATCTGTTGTGTGCATGCTAACAAGAGCTTGTCCTTGAGCCCAATAATGTGACTAAAAAATTACACTCCCTCATTTGATAAGTGAAATTCATGCCACAGAAAAAGATTTCAGTGTACAACGTTTGAATTGCTCCACGACACCACCACCAGATTATTTAACTTAAGCTGCGACAAAGGTCTCTTATTAGATGTCTGTTCAGTAGCATGTCAATTTGATGAAATACACATTAGTCTCACTTTTTTCATTCAATATTCAACATTTTGTGTTGCAAACAAACTGCTTTAAACAAACAGCACCAACACCTTTTACCTCGTATTGAGCAGACACACGCTGCACATTGTAAACACGCCCACAGATGCATATTAAGTGAATTTCAATTATCGGTGATGGAGGGTGTTTTTCTTTCCATTTCTGCATGGATGTGATGAGAATTTGATCTTTAATCAGAAAGCCACTGATTAAACTCCAATCAACTGTGCTTTCACGTACCGAAGGATGACAACTAGAGCTCTACAGGAGACAGACCTGCAGTAGCACAAGTATATAATTTATAATATCCCTCGAGTCTTGTTATACAACTTAGCAGTCATGCTCATACAGATCAGGGCTCAGGGTCATCTTTCGGCGTGTGGAACCATTGTTACGCCTGTTACTACATTACAGCCACATTTCCTCCATTTCTCTGTTGGATGACATAGTAGCAAGAGATGCTTATTCAGTGTTATCATGGCTGGTAAACAGCATAATAACACGGACATACAGCTGTCATGCATCTCTGCACTAAGAAGAATTAGCAGCGGACAAAGTCCCGAGGTCATTTGGATTATACGTTTTACCACACCGCAGGCATGTTGTTGATGTCTTACAGTATGTCTTAGGCCGTAACTGCTGTTAAGTCAAGTGTCTCTGTGCAGTCAGACCATCCCATTTGGGAATGCTGTCCCTTTCCATCCACAAGGTTGAAGTGCCAGGAGCAGGACAGTGAGTGCTTGTTAGCTCAGAGATCAGTGGATTGGAGAAACGGGAAAGTGACCTGAGAGGAAGGTCAGGGTAAAGCCTCCCAACAATCCCATTTGAGCCTGAGAGGCTGCAACTGTGACCGACACCGTGAAGTTGGCAGAATGGCCCGGGGGGGGAGGGCATGGGGGGACAGGCTGCAGAATATGTACCCTGTCCATTACACTGAAGAATAATTTGCATTTCTTTCCACAATGAGGTAAACGGAGGTCATGAAAAAAGAAAGCAAGTCAGGAGGGTAAAAAATATGGTGCAGCACTAACAGAGATTGCCTTAACTGATTTAGTGGGGTACTGAAAAGCTTAGCATTGCCGTTTCCCCCTGATGAATAGCAAGCAGATTTAGAGTGCCCATTCAAAAGGAGAACTGCTCACAAAGAGTGATTGACTGAGGGAAAGAGACATGTGGAATATAAAAGACAGGGCAAGTAGTCTTCCTCGTCGTGACCTCAAGCTGCTCTGTGCTTCGACCTGACCGATCTGACAGCTATTGGTCATCCAACTGTGAAATGTATAATTATAACAGGTCTTACATCAACTGCAAAACTATATAACATTGAATATCTGTTATCTTTCATCATTTTATATGCCTTCTCTTTTCTTTCATTTAAATACCTGAATAACAAAAGTGCTGTTTTGCAGTAGTATACCGTACCTGTCTGTAGAGTCTGCTCTGTATGAAGCATTTCGATTCCTCAGTTGTCAGGACATCTTGCCTTGCCTGTAGTTTCCTTTAGTGACTAGTGTGGCACCCTCTGTTGGTCTAACCTGTCATCTCCGCTCCACATCTGCCTGTCTTCAGGAAACAGAGAAATTATCCTGCATTGCATGAAAATGGGTGTATCTTAGCAGACTCCCCAAGGGCCCCTTAAATCCCTTCTTGATCTTCATTAGTTTGCCTCCGATTCACACCCAACCTAATGATCACCTCACTCTTAAAACTGCATTCATGTCTCAGTTAGTTTTATGGTTTTTAAAAATGATCTCATCAAAATCTGAAACGTTGGCCGTGATAAAACTTGTCGTCATGATGTGATTCTGTGTACTGTGCTCGGATTAATTTAGCATGCGTGGGTGATTCGGGGGGGGGGGGGGGGGGGGGACGACTCTCTAATATCTTGAAACCATGTGTGGTTGACTCGCTACAATACTGCACAGTTGCTGTTTTTGAACCCCCTGAGAGGACGAGTAAAAAAGCTTTAGAAGCCCAATTAAACAGGAGATGTGAATTATTTAGGCATGTTGTATGGAGTAGGTGAGTTATTTTTGCAGACTTTACAAGCAGGATTTTTGATGATATCTATAGTGGGCTATATCGCAGGCAGTTTTATCGCACAAGTTAAAAAGAAAAGATGTTGCCTTTTATGACTTTCATTTAACAAGTAATCTATAATTTTATATTCATGATGCAAGATCAACAGGATTGCTTTCAAATTGTGAAGACCTTCTCAAATCTGATGTCACTTTTTAATGTTGAAATTGGAAAACACGCAGTATGTGCTGATAACTGCTTCAGTTGCTATGTTTACTTAAAATATTGTTTGATATCTGTGGCTTTTGAGTGACTAAGTAATTGATTAACTTAAACAGAGAAAAGTTGGTTTAACCAGAGGCAGAACTTTAAAGATAACAATGGACCTTTTTTTTGGAGTTTTATAATCTGATATGTCAAGTTAGCCAGGACTTGATAAATTGTGTTTGCATTCATAGGTGATCTGATACTGTAAAAGTCCTCCTCATTTCTTTAGTATGGTTGTATGTGTTGGTTGAGCAGGACATAAAGCTGGTCTCATTCTCCTCAGTGGCAGCTCTCCCCTCCTATGGTCTCCTTTCCACTTGCATGCGGCTCAACCGAACAGACTGACCCCTGCATTTTCTACACACATCCTGTGCATGTCCTAGGAGTGTGTACTCCGTGTGTATGCCTTGTGTGTGCACAAATTTAATGATAAAATACTGGTAGTGGTAATTTATTGGGTTCTGAATGGTCTTGTGTTCAGATTGAGAAGTGTTAAAATGGAGCAACGCAAGCTGAATGACCAAGCAAACTCACTAGTGGACCTTGCTAAGGTAAGCTAGACTAACAGTCTACCGCTGCATTGTACATTAGGACAGACAACTATGCTGATAAGTTTCTTTCCTTTGTGTGATTGACCTCAGTGCATGCTAGTTCACTCGCTGAATTAGTTGTGTTTTCCAATATAACCAAAGTCTACAGGTGTCAAATAAACAGACAGGCTGTTCACAAGGTGATTAAACATAAATCTGTGTGATTCTGGTTGTCTGCACTCACCTCAGATCCTGGTCGTTTGGGTTTGAAATAATAACTTCATTTTATTTTACAGTGTAAACTACTATCCCCGGGACATGTTCTCCTGAAAATTACTGAATGAGAGTAACAAGAAACTCCCTTTTGTGTCTGCGACGGTTTTCACTTTATATATTCTCTGATGTTTGCCTCTAGATGCACTAAACAGAAGTTGACAAACCTTAAGGAAAGACCAGGCTGCGCGCCAGCCTGACACAGCAAAAACAGTAACCTGGGAAGGGAGACACTGTGATCTGATGATTCAGCCAGAAGTAAAGGCAGAGAAGGAGAGGAGAGAAAGGCAGAGCACTATGACATTCAAACGTATACCATTGTCAAACTGGATTCAGGCCAGCGTATCATGAAAGGTATTAGTTAATATTGCCCAATTGCCTTGTGCTGTTAAACAGCAGGGAGAGTTGGGATGTGACATTGGCTAAGGTGGCTTATAGCCAGTGCCACTCAGCAGGATCTGTAATCTTTGTTATAAGAGTCTATTGCCATAAGAGGGCAGTGTAGCTTCATTGTCTTCATGCTCCCAGTGGATAAATGGAGCTAAACAGAGCTGAACATATAATTGGCAGCAGCTTCGCCACTGCAGTGCAATGTGGAATTCCTCAGATCACAGTGTATCCCCTTAATTCATTATCTCTTCTCCAGCCTAATACAGGATGTGGCTTTTCATTTAATGTGATGTAAGCGATGTGCTGTTTGGGTGAACGTCGTTTCTTTCCACAGCAGTTTCTTCTCTTTGTCATTTAGGCTGAATTACATGTCCACAAATTGCAAATATTGCTCACTCAAGCTGCTGTTCGAAACAATCTCTGCCCCTCTCCTCTCTCTCCTTCACTCATTCTCTTGTCCACAAATGGGCTGAGAGTGTCATTTTTAGGTTTTATTGTACAGTTGAAGTGGATCTATAATAACTGTGTATATTATTGCTCCATCAGTTTTAACCTCTATTTATGATATTTGTTCCCTCATGACTCACTAGGCCTCTTTTACTGGTCTCTAGCATTTGTCGTCACTATTTAATGTGTTCTTTTTACATTTCATGATTTACAGATGAGGCCCAGACTTGGGCTAGTTCGGCTCCACACAGGCCTGTGCCTGGACGCAATTTTTTTAGCAAGAGGAAAATTAAACATGTATAAGATAAAATATCCATACATTTAAGTATTTCATGAATATACATTTATATTTTAATAAATGTGAAATTGCATTTATTATCCACTGAAAAATCTGCACATGACAAGAAATCAAGGATTATAAGAATAGTGTTTATGTAAGTAATAAACACACCTTTGTCTCCACTTGCTGTCAGGCTGAGTCAATGCTACTTTAGTTCTCACTGATTCACATGAACAACCTATCCCATTATTCCCGCCTCAAATCAGAAGAGAACAAGGTAAGTGATGGATGGCGTCGCCTCTAGGCTGCCAGGGATTATTAGTCCCACGCTGAATAATAGCTCAGAAACTGCAGCATCACTCCCACACCTCATCTGAAATGTGACATGGATGGTGTGTTGTTGACTATTTTTGAAGACTGAACCTTGGGAGTTATAAGCCAGCGGCTGCAGTATAATTTTAAAGGTCTGTGTACAGATGTTTGAGCAGAAAGCATCATGTAACATCAGCAGGCACCTTTCCTGTCACCTGCAGGTCACCGGCTAATGTACTCTCGTCTGTATGCAACATGAACTCTTGAAAACTGGTCAAATAAAATATACCCTTCTCAGCTGCTCGGTCTTAATTTGGATTTTTTTTTATCCTCTCCCTAAACTGGAGAACAATGGGATAGTTGCTGGGAAATTGCAGCCTAAATGGATAACATAAACTCAATGACAGACCATAATAAAAGCATTTACTTTGACTTGTAATATTTAAATGGTCAATTTGGCGTGGTTTTCATGTTAATAACTGATATTTTCTTTGCTCTACTAAACAGTATTTTGTGTTAGATGCTGAGATTAAAAGATACATTCACATTTTTTCAATTTATCTTAAAACAATACACACATGCCAAGATGTGCATTAAAGCGGTTTTTGTCTGCTGTTATTGTTTTTCCTGTTCATAGGGGCCACAAAGAGATCCCGTCTCAAAGTGACTTCAATGTAAGTGATGGGGGGACAAAATTCACAGACCTCATGTAATGCATTTCAGAATTTAGTCAAAGCTGATATGAGGTTTCAACAGTCTGAATCTATTTGTGTTGCTGTCCCTCCACCGTAGATCAGCAAGCAAATACTGTCCACTGAAGCACAAATATGGAACTAAAATGTAACTTTGGAGGATACCCACTTGATTTGTCTATCGCAGTTCGCTGAAGCCGCATATTGGCTTCAAACGAACTTTGAGATGTATTTTTACACAGTATAAAGACTGTGGATTTCGTCCACATCATTTACACTGAATTTGCTTTAGAAAGGGATCTCTTTGTCCAATTACAGAGAAAACAAACAATTCCAATGACTAATACCTCTTTCAATGTACATTTGAGCATGTGAGTATTCAGACAGACTTCAAATGTGAACCTCTCCTTTAATTCTGTTTGTGTCAGACAGTAAAGAGTTGGTAATGGCTGCTTTATTCATAGGTCTTCAAGAATGTGTTGAGAAAGTGAATTTATTAATGTGAAATTCACAGCCTCTATTTCTTTCCTCTCCTTTTCAGAACAACCTCAGAGCACTTGCATATTATTTATTGAAATATTGAGAAGACTGTTTTTTTTAATCTGTAATCCTGTGTGTTATTGATGGATGCATACACTAAATACAAAAATAACACCAATGTGGAAAGTGATCTTGTTAAGTGTGTTCCCTCTCCCCTGTTCCAGACTCAGAACATCATGTATGACATGATATCGGACTTGAATGAGAGAGGAGAGGACATGGAGAAGAGGATCGCCCTGCTGGAGACAAAGCTGGAGACGCTACTGAGTAACTTGCAGGCTCTGCCAGGTCTCATCAGCCAGGTCATCAGCCAGCAGCACAGGGACTTCCTGGAGGTGCAGCTCCAGCCTTATGACAAACACAGCCCTGAGCGCTCACAGTCAGTGTCCCGGCGGAGGTCGTCCTCCACAGCACCGCCCACCTCCTCCGAGAGCAGCTAGAGTCCAAGGGGAATGCCTCCAATGAAGACTTTTGCCATCATATGGCCGAGTTGCATTTATCGTAAAGCCTTATGGTTTCAATAAGTATTATCCAAATTCTGATGACAGAATCCAAGATACTAGGGACAATGCATTTTAATGGATAACTTCATGCTGTTATTTGTTTTTTATTACCTCAAAAGATGTTGTTATCCTTGCTCTGGTGACATGACCACAAATAATGGCACTTCCCTCAGTAAAAACTAAAAGGCCTATCGATGGGGCTATGATAAGAGCTCTACTCCATCTCTATGCAGAGATAGCCAGTTTTAGGTGGCAAGGTTACCATGTGTGAAACTATTGCACTAAAATAGTGCTTCTCACAGACTTTGTGCTTCTGCTGGCTTGATTCAGTTGCCGTGTTCCTCAAAGAAAACTGAGAAACCACTGAGAAATTAGTCAGGGAGCATGACAGTGATATTGAGGAAAAGTGCTGTGTTTGATGGACTGGACTGACACCAGAAGGCAGATGAAAATCGCTCCTACACACTGTCACTCAGAGATAACTTAAAAAGCTTGAAATGAGGAAAAAAAGCATATATCTTTTAGGTTAGAAACAGCATCAACTATAGCGATTTTCTTTTGCAGAGTGCCCCTGTAGAATGACTATTTTTGGGGCGACGTTGCAAATAATTTAATCCTCTAGTCAAACTGAATGCATCAAGATCTGTACTTGCACTTACTTTTTAATCAATGCACTTCAATGCTGACTGACGTATGATATAAAGATGCGTTGCTCATTAAAAGAAGAACATTTGAGATGTTTGGGCATGGGTTTATTATTGTCAATTCTCAAGTTGTGGGTAGTGTTGATGAATCCAATCAAAGCCCTTTTTCTGTTCTCCACAAAGAAGCATTAACTTAGACTTGTAGAGTTCTACGGAAAAGTATTGAGTGATCACAAACTCAGTAATTACCCCTTGTCTTGCTGTGTCTCACCTCCTGCCCTCCCTTCCTGTGCTATTTATGCTTGCTGTCACCCCAGCTGGGCAACAATAAATGCTGAACCACAACTTGTTGAAACCATATCTACCTTTTAAAAAGAAAATGCCTATTTTTATATATTTTGATGAGGACAAGCACACCTCCTACAACTAAACAAACAATGGGGATGTTTGAAGTGACAGATTCAGCATATCTAGCACATGGTTTAATATCTTGGACTGGAGTTAAGGTACATAAATTCATCTATTATAGACTATTTAAAAATTGCATTATTCTTCAGATTGCATTTATTTTTTACAGCAAATGCTTTAGATGACACTGTTGGCTGAGCTGGAAGAGCAATGCTGGTAAATTTACCTACAGTGGCTGGCATTTATTAGGTAATTTTTATTAGGTTTTAATGTCAAAAATCAAATTAAGATATTTAAATTTGATTGAAATTTCCTCTTTGGCCTTTCATACAGTCGGCCTCCATATTAACTGTGTGAAAAGCCCTGTTGTGGCCAATACACACTCTGGACATTATTATTCACCATATGGACATAGTTGTTTATGCAACTGTTTCAAGGTTCACAGAACATATGGGTCAGAGGAGATCTGGTCAAATCAGCAGCACTGATATTGTTCAACCAGCCAACCTAATAACCAACAATTGTCAATCAGATGGTCAACAATAATGACAGATGTTCAGTCCACAAACTTCAGCAACATAGAAACCAACAAGAGATTATACTGTATGCGACTAAAACAATAAACAATAAAATATAAAATTTGACAGGCCGGTGTCCTTTTTTAATGTGTGAGAATATAAAATATGACACATTAAAATGTGGAATTTGTGTGTGCTCCTGCAGAGGTAATACGATTATATCTATACAACTATGAGTTGTGGCACAGACCACTTTTCGGTTTAATTTAATTTGATCTGTTGTGGCAACCTTTCTTTCTTACAATCAGTAAGTGGAGACAAATTAAGGAGGTGTGTGTGGCATTTGTATTTCCGGACAATTTTTTGCCTTAGACAGTAAGCATTCTAATGTGGACTGTAAGAGGCTGGCCATCAGTAGTGGAAGAAGCCCTCAGATCCTTAACTTAAGTAAAAGTACCACTGTCACAGCATAAAATTACTTCATTGCAAGTAAAACTCTTATATTAAAAATCCTGCTTAAGTAAAAGTACATCCAAGTAGTATACAAAAGTACTCACTGTTGCAGAGCTGGTCAGCGTGTAGCTTGTTGTAACTACTTTATACACAGTTAGGCTAAATAAAGTAGTTTAGTAGGCCTAATGTGTTTCCCAACATAGGGGTCAGACCTATCCAAAGGATCAGAAGATAGATCTGGCTGGGTTGTGAGATGACTAATGGGGTAGAAAAGCAAAAAAAGTTAAGTTTTTGGGCCTGAACTTATTTATGATATTTGAACTTTTATTTAAATGAAACCATCAGAAAGGTTTAAAAATGCATCTATGGAGCAGCAACTAATGCCTCAAAGACATCTACAAGCTGTGGTGAGGGACTCCAAGTAAACACTTCTCTTTGTAAAGCGATACAAGCCAAAAAAGTTTCAGAGCCACTAACTGGTTTTTCTTTAACCTAACATTTTATTCTTGTTTTTAGGCTATGTACAATCTCAATTTGAAAAGAAAATAGTTATTGTAGATGTAAAATCAATGAAATTGAATAAAAGGTACAATATTTGCGTCTGTATTGCAATGTAGAAGAAGAAAGTAGCATAAAAGGGAAATATTCAAGAAAATTACTAATTCAGGTGTAAGGAAGTCAATGCACCGGGCGCTGCAAGTCAAACTACGTCCTCGCGAGATTTTCCCGCGAAACAGGATAGCGGCGCTTGCGTAGTGTAGACCACGGTGTAGCGGACTAGTGTGCTAGCTAAGCATCATCTAACTTTGCCAACTTCAATGTAACATCTTTCCAGCTTCTCTCGGTAACGGTGGTTGTACGCAGGAATCTTCGTCACAATGAGTATACTCGCCAAAATAGCAGAGATTGAAAATGAGGTATGGTAACGTTATACATTGATAGCTGGCTAACCCAAATGAATCAGTCACGTTTTAGCTAACTTAGCTAAGTGCTAGCTCTGAATGCTAGCAAATATTAGCCTAGCTGCCACAGCTGGGCCTCGTAGGTACACTTAAATGTTTCTTGGTAGATTAACGTTACAGTGTGAATTGAAAAAGTTGTTTGCTTTGCGTGCTCATTTGGCTTTTAAATGTTATGAATCAAATGTTAGAATTTAGAGGATATACCCTGTGTCAATAAGTTAACTGTTAGCAAAGATTCCGTTAGTGCTGACTCCAGATTGACTGTCTGGCAGTCAAACTATCAACTACGTAACGTTACATGTTCTGTGTAGAATTAAATCCCGCATCCACAGTCAGTCCCATAGCCAGCATCCAAAGTTAGCGTAACTTACCAAGAAAGATAACTGTTCTTTTAGTACCCGGCGTTTTCGATCGGTGTCCTCCATAAATTGGGCTACAATTCTAACTTGAAAACAATATTACAATGCTGTCTTATGGTGGTTATATTAAGCATTTGAATTCAACCCTGGACGAGGCATTTTTGAAGCGTAAGGACTAAGCTTGACATAGAGTGAGGGGCTTAGTGTTAGAAAGAAATATGAACCCACCTGTGATCCTTTAGGTTTAGCGATAACTCTTAAATTACAAGTTAACTTTAGACTGTGGTGCTGCCTAACTGAGCAGGTGGTGATACAGAGAGGCTGGGTAAAAGTGTCAGCACAAGTCAGCTAAGATGGTATCACATACATCACATACATGGTTCATAGTCATTATTGTATTATATCCCACCAGCTTAACAGATAGGTTCACAATAGTCAGGTAACCATATGTACACTGAAACAGTTTATACATACTGCAATGATTCCTTCTGTTCATACCGGCCACCAACACATGTAGGGTATGGGGGACAAAATCAACAGTCCACTTTTGTACTACATAGAGTAATATTTTAAGATACCCACATGATTTTCTTAACTCAGACTGCTGAACCTTATATTAGCAACAGAGAAACTATGGGAATACATTTTTGTACAGAATCTCTTGTTGTTGTTCTAAAATGCAATTTGTTAAAATAACTGCACATACCATATTGAACAATCCATAATAATCAGGATATGATCAACAATAATGATAGCATGTCTTTTATCTAAATAATTAGTATAAATAATACATTAGTACTAGGCAAGTTTATTTGTATAGCACATTTCAACAACAAGGTAATTCAAAGTGCTTTACATAAAACATAATACATACTACATAATTGTGATTTTTATTGCAATAATTTCACAATGGCCAGATTTAACTTGCTTCCATTCTTTATACCTGCTTATTCTGATTCAAAAATGTGATGGGCTCAAGGCTATCCCAGCATGCATTGGGCAAAAGGCAGGGAAGCACTCTGGACAAGCTGCCAGTGTGTTGCAGGGAGCACAATCTATTGTTTTTCAGTAGTAGTGTAATCTTAAATTCTACCGGACTGTAAACAGACAACTTAATTGTATTAAGATACTGCTCACTGGTTCCTACAGAACTGTCATGCAAAAAACAAGTATAAGACCTCACGCTGGTGGGGTTACTGTTTATTTTAGATGGCCAGGACGCAGAGGAACAAGGCCACAGCTCACCACTTGGGTCTGCTCAAAGCACGTCTTGCCAAACTCAGAAGGGAACTCATCACACCAAAAGGAGGAAGTGGTGGTGCAACAGGAGAAGGTAATATCACAGTTTTTAAATGCTAAATGTTTTTGCTCTTATCTAGGTTTAATTACAAACATGCTTTTAAACATGTTCTGCCATTTAAAGCATCACAGAGGATAGTTGACTGATTCAAGTTTCTGATCCTTTGTTCTTTTTTGTCTTTTAGGTTTTGATGTTGCAAAAACCGGTGATGCTCGTATCGGTTTTGTTGGTTTTCCGTCAGTGGGAAAGTCAACACTGCTAAGTAACCTTGCAGGTGTGTACTCAGAGGTTGCCGCCTACGAGTTCACCACTCTTACAACGGTACCTGGAGTCATTCGCTACAAAGGAGCCAAAATTCAGGTACTAGAATTTCTTATTTTTCCAGTACCTGCAAAAGGGTGGTATGTTTTCAGTGGGTCACTTGTTTTACTTTCTTGCTTCTTCCTTCTAAGCTGCTGGATCTCCCAGGAATCATTGAGGGTGCCAAGGATGGCAAGGGCAGAGGGAGACAGGTCATCGCAGGTAAAGATGTGATTAGTGAGGTTTCTGCTAAGACTAAAAGAGGTTTTCATTGACAAAATAAAACTATTAAACAAAACATGATACCAAGTAAATTTAGTTCTTTCCCTATCTATATTAATTCAGAAATGTAATCCAGTCATTCCATTTAATGAGACACTTACTGTGTGGTGCTTTGTGCTTTTAATGGCGGTGAAGAGGCAAAATTTAACCTTAAAGTTGGGATAAGCAACTTGGCAAAACTAGCATAAGACAGCTAGATTTTAAAAGTAACCAACTGGAAAAAAAAAACACCCCCTCCCTTCAGGCCTCCCTCCAAAGCCACTCTCCGAAAACACATTGTCATGTGCAGTGAATGTACGGGCAGAGTGCACACAGGTATGTAGGCCAGCCAATCGTTTAATTTGGACCGTGCTTATTACTGTCCTGCAACAGCCACAGATGCTGGATTTTTGTATCAGAGCATTTGGTTTTGATTTATTGATTGCTTTCAGGATCTAATTAGAATTTCAACAATTTTAACAAAAATGCTTTTGAGATAAATTGCCTTCCCCAGCTTTTATAGAGTTGAAGGTAATGTTTAGATGTCATGATTCAATCAAATTATTTCTGCCCAAAGGTTTTGTTTTTCTACCTTTGTCAGGCAGAAAGACAAAAGCTTACTTTAACAAAGTTTTGATATGCTTTTGGCTTACAGTTAATGCTTTAGCAAACTATATACACTGTGACAAACATATTAAGTTCTGCATTTTTCAACCTGGACCCTATTTTCCCATGTTTTTGTCTATGTGACTAATTGGGAAAACATTATTGACCGAGCAAGCTGCAGTTGTCAGCGGCTGAAACGGGCTTGCAACATTATTCTCGCCAGCAAGTATACATCGTCAAAGTACATCGACTTACTTGTTTTCGCCACTGACAGGCTCAGATTGTTATAACAAGTGTCTGACAAGATTGTGGAAAGGTTTCCCTACAGAAATAGACCTTTTTTTAAAGATTAAGATCCTTTTTGTTAAACCAGAAACACTCACTATATTGCTCTCGTGAAAGCCACCAGATTCCCTGGACAAAAACTGCACGACTGCAGCACTCTCTCAGTACTGGACCACTTTCAAAAAATGTTCCAATTAGTCACAGACAGAAAAACATGGGGAAAGAGGTTCCATGTTCCAAAATACTGATCTCACCCTTTAAATGGTGGTGGGATAAAATAAAACCTCACAAGCATTGTTACTGTTAAATGGCTGCAGATACACACTGGATCCACTACAGAGGCAACTGATTCCTTCATCTATTCTCCTCTAACCCCAATGTCTACTTCTTCCTCCTCCCTCTGGTTTAGTGGCTCGAACTTGCAACCTAATCCTAATAGTGCTCGATGTGTTGAAGCCCCTCGGTCATAAGAAGCTGATAGAACACGAGCTGGAGGGCTTCGGCATCCGACTTAACAAGCAGCCACCCAACATCGGCTTCAAGAAGAAGGACAAAGGAGGCATCAACTTCACAGCTACAGTATGACTTACACTGAATGACAGAAATGCAAACTTCTCACTAATGTCACCTCGTGTTTAAATGGGATTTTAGTGGTGGTATGTCTGTGACAGTGTTATAAATACCGGTTTTCTGCTCTTCATTCAACCAACTGATGAGCTGGAATAGTGAGATTATCATAACATAAAACATCACTCTATAAGCTGATAGGCTATTAAAGGATGTCCCTTTAATACTGCCATTATTGTGGCATGCAGGATTTTAGTTGTCAGGGAGATTTGTAGTTGATAGTCTGTTCATGTTGATGATGGGCTTTTCTCTGTCTTCTCATTAGTTTAAACAAACATGTAAAAGCCTTTAATAACCAGTGTGTGTCTGAAGAAGTCCAGGCATTTTTGTTTACGTAATTATGTCTCACCCAATGGTAGCAAATACTGTAACACCTTTTAATGCTGCCCTCTGGTGGACACACATAAGATTGCACTAAGTGGCTCCTACACATTTACTCTCCGGCCCTTCTGCAAAACATCAATATTTATTTTGTTTTTGGTTAATACAATAATTACTCATTGGCTCAATGTTGTTTTACTGATAGATTTTCATTATATTGATGTGAATTGTAAAATATGAATTACTCATTAATGCAACTGTTTAATATGTAATAAGTTTACATTGTCTCCCTCCCCCCACCCTTAGTGTGCACAATCTGAGCTGGATGCTGAAACTGTTAAGAGTATCCTGGCAGAGTACAAGATCCACAACGCCGACATCACTCTGCGCAGTGACTCCACAGCTGATGACCTCATTGATGTGGTGGAGGGAAATCGGTGAGCTGCTGAAGTGCCAGAATGGGCCTTCACTCATTCCCAGTGGGTGTGGCCTGTTGGAATCTCCGATCCCATTTCAATTCCCGCTATACCAATGCAGATGCATTTGAAAATGCTGTCCATGTGTCATACGGCATTTTCAGACCACTTAACATTTTTTCATACATATGTAAGATGCATAAACTAAAGTTAAGCAATGTCATCTGTTATGTGAACCAATGGGATTACCGTTCCACAATGTAATTAAATGTAAAAACTCAAATGCAAATGCATTAAAATCTAGGATATGGATAATGTGAGGTGGGGCATGGGTAGTGGGTCTGTGCTATGCTTTAAATAGGAAAACACTACTTCCCGCTGTATTTCAGCATTTTATTGCAAGGCACCAGACATGGCAACAGCATAACCTCCCAGACCTGCAGTTGTTGAGAAACAAAACATTCACATGGTTCTCTTCACAGTGAAAAGACCTTAATGAAAAGAGAGAGCACATCAATATTACACATAATAAATAAAACTCATGTAAAAAGATAATCAAAATATATTCTTTCTGCTAAACAGTGCAAAAAAAAGTATTAGCCATGAATAAACCCACATACCTGCAATTGTATAGAGAGATGGTCCTTTTTGCACAAATGCTCTCTCAGTCTATGTAATAACATGCATAGAGTCACAAAATGCGCTACGCTAACCAATGTGGTCACAGCAGAACACTCTAGCACACACACATTGTCAGAGTTTTGTGTGTAAATGTTATTTACATGTGAAAATAAAAAGGTTTAGCTCCTATCAGTACATTCCCTTTACACTTTCAAGTAACTTAGCGTCACAAACATTTCATTATTTAGCTCAACATACACAATAGTACACATACATTTCAAATTATCTTGTTAAAATAAGCTAGGCTAAATAAATGTTTTAACCCTGTCTGCTATGTCTGTTTTAACAGAGGCTACAAGTGAATGCAGTAAAAGGTTGAAAGCAGCTTAAGTTGTTTTGTTTTTGTGTTAGATTGTTTTTTTTTTCAGCAGTAGCTGAAACAGACAACACATCCAAGGCTGCTGATTTATGTAGCAATTTCATGGACAGCAGCCACTCACAGTCTCTTATCACAACAGGGTCTACATCCCATGCATTTATGTGCTCAACAAAATCGATCAGATCTCCATCGAGGAGCTTGACATCATCTACAAGGTGCCCCACTGTGTACCCATCTCGGCCCACCACCGCTGGAATTTCGATGACCTACTGGAGAGGATGTGGGACTACCTAAAGCTTGTGCGCATGTAAGAGTTGTTTATATAGTCCCCAATGAATGGAGGTGAAAAAAGACAGATATGGGTTTAAATGGTGCAGAAAAAGGAGTGTGTGTGAAATTTAAATTTTTGTCGTGTTTTACTGGAGAATTTGACCAAGATCATGTGTTCATTTGCAGCTACACTAAACCCAAAGGCCAGCTTCCTGATTACACATCTCCCGTTGTGCTCCCTGACGATAAAACTACAGTCGAGGATTTCTGCTTAAAGATCCACAAAAACCTCCTCAAAGAATTGAAGTAGTGAGTATTGCAGACTTGGCTTAAATATTTCACTTTAAGGATTCTTTTGTCATAGCTCACAGATTGTATGCAATCTTGAACACTTCTCCCTACAGAAGTCTTTTCTCTCTATCCATTTTGTGTTATTCGTTATGTTTTAATCCAAACAGTTGGCGTTAGGTTTATTCAGTAAGTCAGAATTATAAATTGAAAGGAAATGCCCGTTTCCCCACACATAATGTTTAAAAAATCAGCAAATGCTCGCTTTATAAGCATGTTTAAATCTCTATTTATTTGTAGTCTTATTTGTAGACAACATTGGAAATAGAAACATTCACAAAAATGTTTCTGTTTTGGTTGCCATTGTTCATTTATATTCATTTACATGCTGAGGATCGTTCTCATTTTAACAATACATCTGCTTTATTCCACCCGCCGGTTAATTTATTACCAGTTTCTTCAGGGAAAAAGTAGTCTTACTAAAAGGCATTGATAGTTACCTCACCCCAGAATGACAAGTGATCATCAAATGGTTTAAAACAACACTGTCGCTTTAATCACAGCCATCGCCCTCATGATGGCGAGGTAAGTATTTGAGAGTCTGGATTAGGATCTGAGATGATGTGTCGCACGGCCATCTCCAAATGGGAGAGCTAACATTGTTGATCAGTCGATATGTTAATGTTGCTAAGCATTACCCATCGTCCAGGGAATGAATGGGTCAAGCCTTTGTAACTAAAGGATGTCATTTTACCCTGTAGGGAACCATTGTTGCTGTATCAAAAAAAAGAATAATAGTATCTGTATAAATTATTTTCTGGTGTAATTAAGGTGTGGATTACCGCATGTCGATCACCTTCATCCTTTTTATGTGGTTGTATACGATAGTATACATATAAACTGCCTTTAAGGAATCGTTCATGTACAATCATTTCAGTCATTTCTTTTAACGTTTCCTCTTTCAGTGCGCTTGTGTGGGGAGCATCTGTGAAACACAACCCTCAAAAAGTGGGCAAGGACCACGTGTTGGTGGATGAAGACGTTATCCAGCTGGTGAAAAAGTAAAAGGAGTCTTCACTGCATGGCCTGTGTATCACAAAGTGTTCTGTACAGTTGCTCAGCAAATCACCAGACACATCCTTGTTAGAGCATCTGTGTCGTATGGTTCCCAGTTCCTTTTTCTGCTCTAATTTAAAAACAAAAATGACCTGAATGTAAGTGTCACATTTAAGAGAACCTACAATACTTAACACAATGAATAGTTCATATTGAATATTGGTTAAGGTTTGCATTAAAATCTGAAAAATCTATACAATAAAAACATTAAGGAATCTTGTTGTTTTCATTCAAGCGCAACATATAGCTTCTTTTTTTTTCCTTTTATCCAGCTTTGACATACAGTCCCCTCCAAAAGTATTGGAAGGGTAAGGCAAATTCCTTTGTTTTTGTTGTTCACTAAAGTATGAGGAGTATGAGACAAGAGTTAAGAATTTCAGCTCTCATTTCCTGATATTCACATCTAGATGTTTTAAACAACTCAGGACATACCACCCTTTGTTTGAACCCACCCATTTTTCAAGTGAGCAAAACTATTGGAACAAATAATGTTAAAGTAAATAACATTTAATATTTGGTTACATAACCCTTGCTTGCAATAACTGCCTCAAGCCTGCGACCATAAGCAGTTCCTTTCTTTCTCCACACCTTGGCCTTTCCATCACTTTGGTAGAGATTAATTTTGATCTCATCAGTCCATAAGATTTTGTTCCAGATCTTTTGCGGCTCATCTCTGTACTTCTTTGCAAATTTCAATCTGGCCTTCCGATTCCTCCTGCTGATGAGTGGTTTGCATTTTGTGGTGTGGCCTCTATATTTCTGCTCTGAGTCTTCTTCCAACAGTGGATTGTGATACCTTCACCCCTGCACTGTGGAGGTCGTTGGTGATGTCACTTACTGATGTTTTGGGGGTTTTCTTCACAGCTCTCACGATATTTCTGTCATGAACTGCTGTTGTTTTCCTTGGCCGACCTGTTGGACGTCTGTTGCTCAGTACACCAGTAGTTTCTTTCTTTTTCAGGACATTCGAAATTGTTGTGCTTGCTATGCCCAATGTTTGTCCGATGGCTCTGGTCGATTTTCCTTCTTTTCTCAGCTTGACAATGGCTTGCTTTTCTCCCATAGACAGCTCTCTGGTCTTCATGTTGGTTTATCCTCTTTAATAGGAAATGCAGTCTTTACAGGTTTGAACCAAGGATGATGTTAGTCATGCTGAGATATTTAATGTTTGGACAATCAACCTTAAAGGCAACACCTGGGCAACAAGAAACATCTGTCAGTCAAATGTTCCAAAAGTTTTGCTGACTTGAAAAATGGGTGGGTTCAAACAAAGGGTGATATGTCCTGAGTTGTTTAACAGCGAACAACAAAAATAAAGGAATTTTCCTTACCATTCCAATACTTTTGGAGGGGACTGTATTTATTTCATCCTTCCACATGAATGTTAGTATGTTTTTATCAAATGTAGCCAGGTACACTTTTTATAATGTGCTACATGTGTGGTCTGGCACAAAGGCGTCACAGAAATGTTGCATCAGTGAATCCTGTGCTCTGTTACAGCTACATGGTCTCCCTCAGTAACACACCAGCACTGAGCAACAGCGTTACCACGACCATTTCAGTCTGGCTCAGAGAGAAAAAACAGTCTCATTTGAAAGCCCTGTCCAGCTAAGTGATTTATGTGACATTGATGATGAAGGCAGTTATTCAGGCTGGTGGACCACCCCCTCTCTCTCGTAGGGACGGCCACTCAGGTTAATCAGTTCATTCACTCAGACGCAGTCTGGGGACATCATACGCCAGCTGTTCACAACTAACAAGACTCCACAGAGCAAAATAAAGAGCATTTTATCAGAGCAAGGAGTACTTTGGACGCTTGCTTTATCTATTGTCGATATGTTGTAACCTGCATGAAGCGGCCATTTTGTGTCTCAGCACCTGGTACTAGCCAGTTGTTGCAGTGGATGGCACCACTGCATACACAAGTATATGGACAATGGTATGATACCGTCAGGCTGGAAATTTATAAAGAATAGACTTTACATTTCATGAAACAATGAAGCTACATACAATTCAGCTTAGCCTTCCCAAAGGTATGAGCTTGTTTCATAGCGTATTTAATATGCTGCACGTATGTGGTACTTGCATTTGTAATGTGAGCTGCGTCTGTTAAAATAAACTGACCTGTCCAAGAGCAACTTTAACATTTAACTTTCTTTTTATCAGCGCTTACTAAAAAGAATGTGAAATCATACAACATGCAATAGCAAAGAGAAATGGCAATATTTAATCCCCAGTTAAATGAATCCACTCTGTGGTCAAAGAGAAAAACTCCTTTGCGAGACCACAAAAATATTTTTCTGCTCACATATAAGTAGCCATTTAATTGTCAAAAATGCTATCAATATTATACATTAATACATACATCTGATTCTGAGCGTTAGCTTTGGATGTTAAGAATTTACAAATGCAACAGGATTCAAGTTAATGGATATATAAAAGCCAATGTGCAAAAGAGACAACATGCTCACAACACTTTACAACACTAATGGTCAATGTAGATGCAATAGAGTGTATCTGATGTTACAGACTACAGTTTTTATTGAGAGAATAGACACTTTTTAGGAAAAGCTGCAGTGGTTGAGGGTATTGCCTGCCTGTCCCGCAGCAGCAGGATCAACCCTCCTCAGACACCACCTCTTCCCCCACCCCCTTTTACCCTGTAAATTATAGCAGCACTTTAGCTAATGAAAGAGTTGAAGACCGGGCACTAATAAAAGCCATTAAGTGAATAAAGCACTTCCCCCTCTAACAAAATTAAAGAATCTACTCATTTGAAGAGGGAGGACTCTGTATTAATATTTATGAAATGCGGAACCGGTGGCCCCCCCAAACTCCCCAACCCACGTCCAATCCCAGCCTGACCAAGTCCTCCTTGCCAGTGCACCTATCCCAAGAGAACATCACCAACCCCTCCTAGCTTGAAGGAGGGGCAGGAGATGGGGACTTGAAGGATGCTGAGGGCGCAGTCAGGACAGTCTGCCTGCAGTTGAGCAAGCAGGAAGACCCCAAGACAGCTCAGAGTACCCAGTCTTTGCCTTCATCGCCCTTCAACCAGCTGCAACATCGACTTTGGGGCCAGAGAACGGAAAGGTGGGTTTCTTAGAAAGACCAAATGTGTAGAAGTGACTTTCCAAAGACAGCAGCTGGAGGTTGTCTGTAAAATACAAAGTAAGTTATGACCAAGTCTCAGATTTGTAGTGTTGCATTGATAGTTTGTTGGGTTGGTCACTGTGACCCCTAGTCTGAAGAATATTTCATGTAATTTGCTTTAAATCAGATGGTTTTAATGATAAATTGTTAGAAACTTTTAGACATCCTTCGGTCAAATTTAGAACTAGATTCTGAGATGCATGCGTTTGAACTGCAACTACTGAAGGATCTTGATTGTGGTTATCCATGTCAATTTTTCGAAGCAAGAAAGAAACAAGGTAAGGACGCATAATTATGTATCACAATCATCTGTGCATAAAAAAACCATCACACCATCCCCATCAGCCACACTACATCCCCTTTGAAACATCCTCATTGTTCTGGAAAAACAGAGGTCCGTTTCACCGCCACCACCCACCATTTTCACCCAAAGTACTCCCATTTTCGTGCCATTTGGTCGCAACAAATGCAGGGTTTCTCTTTGGTGCATAAATATGCATTACGGTGTAATTTCATCACACAAAGTGGTCCAGTTGCCAGAGGTCTAAGTTGATTATTGCACCATGCCTTCTCATTTTAGTAAGATGTCCCAGGGGAGCCACGAAAGACACAAGAGAAGGTAACAAGATTGTCAAACCTTTAGGAGAAAAAGCTCTCTTAGGTTGATGGTATCACGACTCTTGACATCGCACTAAGTGACCGTTAACATAGTTAGAACTAAAATGTTAGGAGGGATTGCGTCTTTACTCTGAGAAGACAGAAAATGTCCTCAGATGGACAACAGCAATATAGCCCTGTTGAGTCCGTTGGTTTCAGTGGCCACAAAGACTTATTTTTAAGTCAGTTACTTGTACAATTTCAGAGATTGGACTCTATGAGATGCAGCGGAGATCACTGATGAAACTCTTCTTCCATTGATCAGTTGAGGAACACCCAACAGATGGAGAACTCATTCGATTAAGCCACCATTCCTCAGGCCTGCTATAAATCTTTTCTTGAAAATGTTTCATGTGTATGTTTGTATGATAAAATAGTGACCGAATAAAAAAAAAAAAATTGTCAGTCGCATCTAGTAGAGTTGGGTGCGAAGGACTGGAGGGTGGGGTTTGACGCAGTTTATACGCAGAAAGGGTGTAGTCCTTTTTTCCGCAGTGAACGTGACCTATGACTAATCTTTTTTTTTTATTCTGCAGATATTCTTAACTGCAACTGTCACTTCTTTGCTAATCTATGTAAACCAATGGTGCAATGTATGTATTGGAATGTATTTTTTTTCTTTTTTAACAACCTATCCACGAACCCGGATCCCCTCCCTCACACCTTTGGACTTTTTCGACTCTTGGACTGCAGATACAAATCGAGCTCTTGGATTGTCTTTCAACTGCAAGAAAATACTTTTACGTTAATGTATCTCTTTCAGGGGTTTTGACACTTAACCACACTCCTCAAGGGTGAGTTGGCTGATAGAAGTAAAAAGAAATATTCTGTTTTACTGTTTTTCTCATTTTACCTCCATTTACATTTCAACCAAGTCACAAAGCTTTCAAGTCCCTTGGGTGCCTTATATTGAGCTGGATCCCCTATGAACTGTGTTGATGGTTTTTTGTCTTTGCCCAGGACCCCATTGTGCTTGATCTAACCATGCAGTGTGTCTTCTGTCCATGGTTGTGCCAAGCACCTTGGAGGCTTGTGAGCACTATCTACCTTCAGTTGTGAACCCCAAAGCAATCTAAAAAACTATTTCCATTTTCAAGTCAGTGATGTACTTGTGCATTTTTAAATTTAGAATTTTATGTAAATGAAATGAACATTAAATCAGGCAATAAAACTGAAATATCTGAATAAATTGTGACTCTACGGTACGTACAAAAGGACCTATAACCATAAGGTAATTTTAATTATTTTGTATTTTATAAGTTCATGGCTCTAATTTTGTGTTTATTCTTATTCGTGTTGTTTTATCTCATGATGTACTCTTAAGATGCGGGACTATGACAAATAAATATAATCTAAACATCCTGTGTGGTTTATTGGCAACATTTTAAATGTTGAATGAAGGGCAAGGACTAAGAAGAGAGAGAGTGGGACTCAAAGGGTTTTCTAGCATTCATATAGATAGAACTGCCACTTTCTACAAGCTGGTTGGTGTCAATATGGCAGATTTGTGAAAACGATCAATTACTGTAAGAGCTCAATGGCTTTTAACTATGGTTAATAATTTCCACCATAGGAGGTCATATATTAAAACAATGTACGCTCGGACACTAAGACTACGGATACATCACTGATGTGTAAATCAAACCCTGAGACATACAGGCCCATGTGTTTTAGACAAAGAGTTTATGTTCTTGAAATGATGATACAATTATGAAGTTTGTTTCTCTACTGTACTTCTGAATTGTCCCATAAGTCAAATCACAACTATTGCATTTAACCAACAAATTTTAAATCATTAAACCAGACTCTTCCTTTCTTTATGACTCTTAATTAATCCAGTATTTACTGGCACTTCATGCACTGCAGGCACTGGGGATAATGACAATATACACTATAAAATATAGACCTTTGTGTTTGAATCACTGTCAGAATGACCTTTGCAGCAATAACGTAAACCAAGTGCCTTGACTTGTTACACTGTACTGAGTAAATGCGCTCTATCCTGGAGAAATAAAAATAACCCTCCTTTGTTAAGGACTTGTCATATGGGCAGCAGTTTGTGCCAGAGTTAAAATGATAGATAGTGTCATTATTGGTTACACCATTAAGTGATGTCAGTGGGCTCTCAGTGTGGATGAGGTGATGGGATTTGATTATTTACTGTGTTCCTGCTGTCACGTGTCTAATGTGGAAAAATTATTAGAGGAACAGACACTATGGTACACGTTTCTCCCTGCGACACCTTTCAATGAATAACAGAGTGGACAAATTTGCAAAATAATTTTATCTCTAAAGAAGTATTTTTAAAATGTTATTTTTAACAACAACAATTTAGCTAACACCACACACCATGTCCCAAATCCATTCTACATACGGATTTTAAGCAGGTTTTTGAGTGAGTAGACTTGGTTTTGTTCCAAGCTGACCTTCCTCCCAGACAGAATACAGCAGATTATCCCATTAGACGGGTCTACGGTGGCTGCTTCCCACAAAAACAATGCTAATCGCCCTTTTCTCTACTAAGACAAGGTCAAAACCAAGAACGCTCTGCAATCAACAGCTAAAGACAGTAGGACATGAGAAGATCTGTTTATTTGATCTGATTAGTCACTCTTCCATTTCAAACATTCTTGAAATCACAGGGAAACAAGTGCATCAGCTCATTTGCACATTTTCTTTTTTTGATCCTAAATTCACATGACAGCTAATCACAAATATTATACTTCCTGCAGAAAGGAAAAACAAAAACAGTATGTAACGAGTCTTTTACACTGCTGCAGGTGGCACGCAAATGAGAGAACATTAAAATGTTACATTCGCAAGCTGAACATTAGCAGATGTTGCATAATGTTAAATTGGGTTATTAAAGTCAAAAACAAGCATTTCATTTCCTCCCTCACACTTTCAACATATCTAGTGTATCTCACATCCTACACTGCCATTACTTAATAGAAGTTCACACATTTTTGACACTGGGAATATACTAATACTCAATACCTCTGGGAAACCCCATCACAAAAGTGGATCCCACTGTCCTGCTTTAACTTGTTACTGCAGCTGATTCACTCTGTTGTACCACTTACAACAAATTTTACAAAATTTTAGTACAAGGTGAGATGTTTTTAAACACAAATGTCGGGCTGTAAACAGTGTACTTTATTAGGCAATGTTTTATTCCAAAGCATGTGGTGCTCTTTGTACATTCACAACACCCCCTGCGGACAGTTAATTACAAAAGCAACATGGGTGATTTGGAAGGATGAAATCTACAAAGTTTCAGTAGGATCCACATTAATACCAGAAACTGAAGAACCATGTTTTAGTTCAAACAGGAATTTCCAGCACTCATGAAATGGTCTTATGAATGTACAAGATCTACAGTAACACACAGAACACACAACTCCAATTGCAAGTGCAAACTTTAGTGACGTCTGCTACAACTGTGAACACCAGAAAAACAAAAGAATTTCTCAGCTGAAATGTTACAACTTTAACTCATATGAAATGTAAATGGATTGTGATGTGGCACAAGTACTCTACATTTCTCTAAAATGGGCATTGGTTTATTAAAATATGTCTCCATAGGGTTGCTTTGCCTGTAGTACTAAACTAAAGCGTATCAGTACCATTGTAACTGAGGATTTATGTGGTTTTTATAAGACACTATGCCCCAAATGCTGAAGGACTGGTTTATCTTCAGAAGGCTGTTTTGTCAATGCTGGCAGTTTCGAACAAACGCGGTCATATGGGCAGCGTGAAACCTCAACTGTGCCGACAGCTAAACGCCGCCGTTACCAAAAACAAGCCATTTCATTTTCCATTCTGCGGACAAATTTTCTAATAATGACATAATTTTGTTAGTTTGTTCTTTAGTCCATCCACCTGTCCAGTCATGTAACGATCAATCACCCCCAACCAGTTACTCTAAATCCATGAAATGAAGAAACAGACACATTAGAAAATGTTACCCACAGAGGCCTGAGTTTGTCAGTGCAGAAATCTTGGCCGTAGTTTTAAGTTTCAGTGATAACGTCAACCGGAAGCCAGTCACGCTGGCTGTTCTATGCCCAATACTGCACAACCATTTCAACATCTTGCCAAAAATCACACCAGACACCAACACAGTCATGCAGCTGCCGGCGGTCTGAACAGCCTTTGAAGTCAAGGCTTGTCAACAATGGAATACAAGACAAGAACGCTAAAATGGGAGAACAGTGCTTTGGCAAAAACATCTCTACAATTAAGAATTTTTGGCTCTATCTTACCAACAGTTCTAAGACATGCATCATTACCAAAGGAGGCAAGAAATGCCACGTCATTTCCTGGCTAAGCAAAAATAGTGCCAATGCCAGCAGCCTGAATGAAAATTTCCATGGCAACATTTTCTCCAATATGCTGTCACCAGTAAAGTCCATTATTCTTCTGGCATCACATCTACAACCAATATAAAAATGTCTATGGATGGACATACTGTATATTTGTGTAATGTAGGTTGCAACTTCCATTTGCAGTTCACTCAGTGTACTGTACCCAAAAGGTTGTGGCTGGAGGGTTTAATTTGGGTTCAAGTGCAAGTGACAACACACCAATATAACCCCCGGTCTATAAAATATCCATCTCAAGCGTAGATCTGTCCAGGACCACCTGCGTGTTGGTTTTCTCCACTCAGGCGTTCCTGGCTCGGCTGGCGGTTGGTGTCACTGGATTTAATCACAGCTGCGTAGTCGTGGATGCCAACTTCCAAGTTCTTGGCCCTCAATGCAGCAGTATGTAGCTTCTCTAGAAAATCAGGCATACCTGACAGAGGCACAAAGAGAGCCTCCTTATCATCATCATTATCAGATAATATGTACACTCAGTGGGAAAACAAAACGTATGGGAGGAAAGAAATACATTAGAAAGTATAAAAATTGCACAATGTAACAGCAAGCAAAAATGCTAAACATTTGCAGGTTCCAGCTTCTTACATGTGAAGATTTGCTGCTTGAATACCATTGTTAATTGAATAACTTTGGGGTTTTGACTATTTGCTGGACAATAAAAGGAATTTCAATAATGAAATATGATTATAAAAAATAATTATATGCATCTCTATCCTGTGAAAAGAGCTCACCACTTGACACCATCCAGTTCACACAGTAACGGGGAAAGACAGTCTGAGGGTTATCACTGTAGGTCAGCAGGTAATCAAATCCATTCTGTAAAAAAAACAAAACACAAGACAACTTCAGTGGCTACAAAACACAGGACCCTGGATGCACGATAAATTCATTTGTGAAGCAAAAAAACCCCACATTTATCACAAACCTCATCAAAGGACTTGTGCGGACGTATGACCATCTTTGACTGGTATGAATGGACTCTCACAAAGTCCTGAGTCTCTGGGACTCTGGGATGCTGCACGGCTCTACACAACAGAGTTACAAATACACAACATGAAAAGATGCAGAGAACTTACTCATTTAGTAATGTATCAAATCTAAACCATATTCAACTCCAGAAACACATGATGTTTTAAGTCCCACCTGGATACCAGGATCATGAGGTTGTTCTCTACATCAACATCATAGCGGCGCACATACACATAGTCCCTCGAGTACATGGGATACTGTAAGGAGAGATTAAAGATTGTTAAATACAGCTGACAAATAAAAAAATACACACAGATGAATATAATGTTACTTCACTAGAAGTTGCTCTTGACTGAACGATAAGCCAAGCTCAATCACAGTTTACTCGTACAAAAAAAGAAAAGAAAAAAAAGTGCCCTATGTACACACACACACCATGCAGAACAAATAGCCTCCTCACTTTAAGTATAATTGCTATCCAACTGGACTTGGTTGAAGATACAGTTCAGAACTGAAGAAGTCCTTCCAGTATCTTCAACCAAGTCCAGTTGCCCTCGACTTTAACCTTCGTTGGATAACTATGACCTGGATGACTGAGAATCTTCATAGACATATAATTGCAATCAACAGAAACTCACAGGAAAGTGTGTTGCCCAATGTACAACTTCAGAGCCTGTACTGACATCTCTGTCCACCACTTCAAGCTTGATAACCAGAGAATCCCACTTCTTCCTGTACTCTGTATCCAACTGGGGGAAAGGAGAAAGCATAAGTCAAGGTTAAAATGCTTAATATAGCACATAGAGTGAGTGTTACAGTTGCTTTTGTCCTGCACACATACAGCGCAAGCACATTAGTTGTGTAAGAGCAGCTGGGTAATGGAAACGCAAAACAAGCTTAATAAATATACCACACACACAGTCCTTCCAAAAAATAAGCACACGTGACAGTCCCACAGTGATGAACATTAAATCTTGAACTAAATTCCTACTTTTACAAGTTGGGTCCACTTGCATAATTTTATTTCAATAATAATAAATAAAAAAATTTACCATGGTTCATAAGTCAGACTTCAAGAATGAGGAGATTGCGGTTTCCTTATTGTAAGGCAGTAACTCAGTAGAACAATTTATGCTTTTCAATTAATCATTATTTGAGACTTGACATATTCCTAGTGGCACAATAGGAGATATGAAAAGTCTGTACCTGTACATTGAAGAACTGCCTTGGGGTGACATCATTGTAGGAGCCCAACACTGCAAATAAAACATATATAAAAAGGATGCAGACTCTTCAAATAATTTCAATTTATACAGCACCAATTCAAAACAAAAGTTATTTCATTGCACTTTTCATATAGAGCAGGTCTAGACCATTAACAAAGACCCAATAATTCCCACTATGAGCAAGCACTTGGGCACACAGGAAAGGAAAGGGGGAAAAAAACAAACAAAAAAAACCACTCCCTTTTATCAGGTAGAAACCTTGAACACTGACTTGACTCAGGCTGGGTGGCCGTCTGCCTTGGCCAATATCATTACAACCAAACTTAAAGCACTCAGTAACTCAGAAGGTTGGATGCATGCTTTATCTGCATTTCAGAAACCTAGTTATGCGTGTTGGCTGACCTTTGTATTCATAGAGGTGACTGTTGGGTATGGGGCGCTTCCACACTTTGAAGTCCCTCTTCTCCATCACAACCTCCCAGCCAGGTTCCATGTGCCCGGCCACTGTCCCAGAAGCTGTGTTTAAACATTTTACAGCCTCCAGGGCCTGAATCTCAAGTCCACACCTTCAAAAAGGTAAGCAACAAACAGGAAGGTTGTTCAGCATACTGCACATTACAGATCATAATTAGTTTGTCAGTACGAAATGGTGCATTGCTCATACAGATGGATGACAAATTAAAGGGAAAACTATGCAAGTGTTTTAGTAACATGTTGAGCCTCGAAAAACATTCTACAAGTCTCTGTAATTTCACTAGAGGGATGAACACCATTCTGCAAAGGATATTCCCTCATTTGGTTTTCTGATTGAGGTAGGCGATCAACTGGGATGACATCTGGTGAATGTGAAGGTCATAGCATATAATTCACATCATTTCCATACTACATACAAAGCATGCAGTGAGCCCCACGTGCCCTCTATGGAAGCATCTGCATTTGTTATGCCTCCACTCATTCACGTGTGCATTTAAAGAGAAAATCAAACCTGCGAATTTCCTCATCTTGGATCTTCTCGTTCTCCCACATGAAGACACCAACCAGGGCCGCTACAAGTCTCCCAGTTGGGGCGTGCTTGCTTTGAAATCTGCGCCATATGTTCCCAACCAGGGTCCACCTGGTCCGCTCGGAGTACAGGTTGGAGTAAAGCTCGCCGATCTGACAAGCGCGCCGGAGCCTCTGTCCCGTCACAAAGCTGCAGTGGTCCGCAAAAATGGAGAGCAAGCCCTTCCTCTTTTGGGCAGATCCCGCGACCTCACTGGCACCGACGCTTGCCCTCTGGAGCCAGGACAACAGCAGGCCCATGCCCCTGCCCAGCCATGGGACTCTCTCAAGCTTTCCTCTGCCCTCCTCGACAGTTCGCCTGAACGACCTGCTGCTCGGAAGCCTCATTGTATTTACTCCGATCTCGCAGATCGGACGACGGGGAACGGAGTGAAACATGACAGCTAAAACCGTGACAAGTTCCCAAAGACAAAATAAATGTCAGCAAAGTTCAGTAACGTTAGCCAGCTAACGAATTTCACAGCCAAAGCTAATAGTCTGCTGAGATGCGCAATGCATTACCTTTACACAGATAGTGTGGTCGTTTGGCAAGCAAAAACTCGTGATTTTATTCTGGTTGTAACGTTAACTAGTTATCGAGCTGTCTACGAGCACGCGACATACAACGTTAGCATTAGCTATCCCTGTTTACTGCCTACTAACGTTAGTGCGACACAGATGAACTACACCCCAACAACAGCGCCGCACTTATTTCACAATAGAAAAATCTATCGTGTAAATTACGTCGTCTACAGTAACTCAATTGTCTACCTGTGTTTCTTTCATGGAGACAGCCTCATGTTTTTCTAACTCTAGCAGCGTATTTGACCTCTTCCTTACTATCTCTCACACACCCACTCGGAAACCCCGCCTTACAGATTGTAAAGCGGAAGTTCATTGGACGTTTGTTGTTCTAGGGGAAATTTGATTGGTCCTACTGGGAGCCAGTATTAAATTTAGCTACTCGAGCGCCAGCATGTGCGCCAGCACATCTCATAATCGTGCTCTAACATATATTTTGGTGACTGTGGCTCTGAACGGCACTGCATGAGGGCGACTCTAACTTCCTCTGTCCAGTATGGGCTCAGCTTTCCGCAGACCCTGATCCTGGACGAGCCTAGAAATTATAGCTTCTCCTCATGGCAGCTAACCTGAGTAAAATCTGATCCCAGTTCAGCGAAGTAACTAGAGTTTAAGTAACGTTAGAGGGCGGCAGGTTCACCTTTGTGATACATGTTTTCTTGGCTGAAATTATGTAGGCTATATTTGTGCTGTAGATAAATATGATTTGTAGTTTGTTCTTGCAATGACCGAGCTGACGTTACAGTTTCAAAAAACATTTAACCGAAACACTTCCTCAATGTCAAAATTAGTGAAGTATTTGGGTGGAAAATAGTTTGGACTAATTTTGACATTGTAATACTTTTTTCTTCTTTATTGAGCAAAATATAAATAAATTGACTGGTAATAAATATACGATCATACAAAACATATAGGCAGCATGATGGGCAGAGAAATAAATCTTAATTATCAAAATGTTATCAGTGTAATTACGCCAGATGGCGGTGTTTAACCATGCAGAGAAGAAGAAATGTTGCCATAGCTCACTCTAGAAGTAATACACTCTTGGGAGGTGTGATTCATTTTAGACATGAAACATTGTCTGGTTTGTACAATAATAAGTTTGTCTTTGTACTTATGTTCAAACAAGGTTTGTAAAAAAAGATTACACTAGAGGCTCAATCTTAAAGCATTTTTTTATCCAAATCATTTAAATGTGCTCAGCAGCATTACTGTATCTACTGCACTTAACACTGAAAAGGCTCTATTGTATAATTTGGCTCACTAGGAATCAGTGGAAGTAACATGTTGGTATTCCTTTTCCCTTTGTTCAACCTTGTAATTAAATCATTTATTCAGCAATTCACTGAATTATCTTGTGCAACTTAACATGTCAAAAACTTTTATTAACAAAATAGGCCAAAGGGTAATGGAATACAATGGAATAAAATCACACAATTTCATAATTTTTGACTACAGAGCCATTTTATTGCTTAATTTGTGTGTAATTAGAAGAAATATTTTATTTAACCGTCAAGGCAGTGTTAGCAGGAGTCATGTGAGTCTCTCTCAAGGAAAGTTTTGAATGACTTCAGTAGTCTATCATGAGAGAATAATCATATGACAAGATGTTTTTTGTCAGCAAACACATCGTGTGCCTCTCTCACAGTTCACTTAACTCTATCATCAATCATTAGTTTGACTGTCCTATGCAGTTAGAATATTTACATACAGGATGTACGCCATATTTCAAAAAGAAAAATGGTTATATCCCATCATGGTTATAGCCTATTTCATCATGGTGTCCGGTGCCCTTTCTGAGACTCTGACAAAATGAAGAAGCCACTGTCATTTCAAGTAGGCTACGTTTGAAATCGGTCTATTCAGGACAACTGGAGTAGAAGCTAGAATAAACAAACATCAGTAAACATGAATTCCGAGTTATTTTCTGACACTGACAACCGCCCTATCTAATCATTTATTAAGTCTAGGTCACTTCTCTGTAACTGGCCTCTGCTTACTGGCAAGGGAGTACACAGGGAGGTGTTATTTGTGTGAGTATCTGCTATATTTGGCTGAAGAGGGAGTTAAAGAACACGCAATGTATTTCTTTTGAAGTTTCGAATGGAGTTCTAGAAATTACGAGAGTAAAACTCCCCCCTATTGAGTAGTTTTCAAACAGATGTAATTGCCACGCCTTCCTTTGTGAGATGCTGCCTTCGTGTGCTAAGACAAGAATCGTAATTACAAGCGATCCCGGCCGACCCTACCCTAGACATGCCCAATGGACTGGGAATTAGGAAATTTTCCATGATCCTCAAAAGAAGTGACGTCAATTAAGAAGAGACAATGGACAATGGATCTCGCAGTAAAATAATAATTATATGTGCTTATATTACATCAGTATCCCATGTAGCCTAAATAAATATCCTAGCGTGGTGTGTTTCGTTGCTGTCATGCAAATACAAAACACGCTTTGGCTAAACAGTAATCAGCCAAACACATTTTGCTTTGCTTAGTGAGCACTTCTTCCATTCAGCATATCACGTCTCTCTTGAACATAATAAAAAGAACAGTCACCAAAGTAAACGACTTTTGTTAGAGAGTGAATGTTGTTATCATTTCCGGTCGAATGCACTTGAATGAATAACAAGTCTTGTGTAATGCAGTTAACATCACCACCACCGGGTGTTTTTCCTGCACAGTTTGGACGTGACATTAGAGCCTACAAGTCCTGCATTCAAATTGTTAATTAAGTAAAAGTATTAGTAGTAAAATGTAGGCTACTTCAAGTATCAAAAGTAAAAGTACCCATTTTGCAGCAAAATGACAATGTTTTAGTATTGTATTTTTGGATTTTATTATTATAAGCGACTGGTTGAGGTACTGTAGAGCTACTATTGGGTAGATTAACCTACATATAGTAATCCATTGTATTTTAGAACCTCAACACAGGTTTTGTAAGCTACAATAACTTGATCTGCAAAATAACTAGTAGGCCTAAATACAACTATTAAACTTGAAAACTCATCTCTTCCGAGAACACTTTCTCTTATAACACCTCTAACTCCTAACCTCTAACATGTTCTTCCTGTGCTCTTCTTCTTCTATCCCCTACAATGATCTTGTATTGATTGCACTTTTTGTTTTGATTGCACTTTTTGTTAACTCTTACTTCCTTCCCTAGGTATCTACCCCATTGATGTGATATGTACTGTGAGCTCTTACTAGTATGTATTGTCAGTTGTAGATCTGTAGTTGATGCTCTGTTGATGCTTTTATGTTGTTCCTCAAATGTAAGTCGCTTTGGATATGCCAAATGAGTAAATGTAAATGTAAGTGTAAATGCAGCAGAATTCAAAGTACAATGTTTCCATCTGAAATGAAGTGGAGTGGTAACAAATGAGCATGAAATGGAAATACTTAAGTGAAGTATAAATACCTCAAAATTGTAGGATACTTAAGTACAGTGCTTGAGTAAATAGTTAATTACATTCCACCACTGTGTATTTATAGAGGAACGGATATATACAGTAAAGTGTCCTAATACTACAGAAATGTATAGTAAGTATAATGGTTATTTTAGAAGTGGAAGTGGATTTAATCCAGATTTTTCTGTAGTGTTTGTGGGTATATACTTTGAGTTAAATATAATAGAGAAGAGAAAAGTAATGTTGCATAAGAAGACTCGCTGAGAAAGGGATCTTCTGCCTAGTGGGACACATGGATGTATTATTAGAACATTTAGTTCTCAAGCCTCCATGGCAGACTACTTCCATCCACTCAGCGCGTGATGAGGAGTGAAAAAAGAGAGAGAGGAGTCTTGCTGAAAGCTGGGCGGCGCTTCCTGAAGGGTGTATCCAATAAAAAAAGAAACCCCCGGCTCCGTCCACCGGCACGAGCAAGTTCTACACACGCGGCTACAACTCTCATTCAAACTGAGACGGTTCTCGACGCGAAAAGGCGGATTTATTCCACACCGAATCAGATAGTCGTAAATACCCTTTTTGACGTGGTGACTTTTTTTTATCGCGAGGCAGCTTTGTTGGAAGGATTTTGTTCATAATACGGAGACATTTTTCAGTATCCCGCGCGCGCTATCGTAACTGTGCGCGCGCTAACGTTAATTAGCTTACTGGCTAGCAAGAGCTATTCTCAACAGGACAGAACTGCAACGTGTGGTAAGTGCTCTAATTTACATTTTCTGTCCGAATAAAGAGCTCCTTGTTGTGTATATAACGTTAGTGAGCGAAAACCGCAATTAAGATGAACGTCACCATTTTATTTTAAGCTAATGCTAACATTAGCGCAGTAAAAGACCCTTGTGTAAGTTATTCATCGCTATTGAGATGAGTTTGCTAACGTTGGTATCTGATCCGTTGAAAGGCCCTGTGTGGTATAACCGAAGACAGACACTTGACATTATTGTAGGTTTAACGCCTTGTGTGAACAATGACAGACTGTGGTTGTGAGTTTCTGTTAACATCCCCGTTAGGATCGTCAAACACCTGCCTCGAACCAATATCAACGGCGCAATGAAAATGGTCCTTTACGTTAATGTTGAGCTAACCGAGCGGTGTTGACCATCTCTCCAGCTCGGCAGGTCATTAAACTTGTCTCGACGCAACGGTGACTGCCCATCCGGTCAACCGGAGGTAACGTTAAGTTACCGCCTGTGTGCCTCGGGCGCTTCCCCGTTTACGAAAAAACACGTCAAACATAATTAAAGCTGATGATACTAGGCGCAGTATCTATTTTAACAACAAATCAAATACATAATGTCAAGCCCTTTCTGTTAAGTCGTGTGAACCGGTATGAACAGTCAGCGCTGGTTTTGGGGGCTGTGCTCTATGAATGGATGACGACACGTGCCTATGTAGGAAATATATAAAATGTCTCCTGTAGATAAGACCCTGTTTATCTCGCAACGGCCTTTTATGGCCAGCAACGCCAAATAAAAGACGGCAATAAACTAGAAAATAAGTTAAGTGTCGGTGTAAAATTAGAGGACGTTGGTGTAATGTAAGCACCGGCCCCTTCCTGCGACATGTACAAAAAATGGCTTCCCATTGGGTTTTCATGAAAGGCAGCTAATGTTTCTAGAGATCCTCCTTCCGGTCCAAGCGTTTACTACTGTTTTTTCCCCTGCTTCTCGTGTTGTTTTATCTTATACGGTCTGTAAAGAAGCTGATTCTTTGGGTAAAACCTTCCCTGACTTCCGCGCATTTCTTTCAGTGTGTCAGTGTGTCGGTCTGCTTTTACATGAAGGTGAATTGAGGAGAAACTCTTATTAAAAGAAGGCTATGTCTGTCTTTTGTCTTTTTCAGGATGTACCCCTGCTCATCTGCAGTTACAGTTGCACAATGGCTTTCTGTTCACTCTGCTTGATGGCTCAGCACCAAAGGAAAATCAACAGATCTAGTACAATTACAGGATAGCAATAAGCCCACACTATATACCTCCGTTTACCTTAATTGTTTTCTGGTCCTTGCCAGGTAAACGCTTTACAAGTTTGCACTGCTAAATCTCTGAAATCCTGTTTAAAACAGGTGGGCCTGAAGAGAATTTAATTATTTATTTTACCACATACCTCTTTATTTTAGTAGCTGCTGTTTCAAAATAGCATTATAAAGCTATTCTGACAGGCATTCATCCCTTTTAAGATTGTGAAGCAATTCGTCTATAGTCTACAATCATGGTTTCAACAACTGCGACTGCAATAATACTGGTCAGCACAGTAGGGCTAGCGACCCAGACTGCTCTGACAGAATATATGTGGCTGTTGATTGTTGGCTTCATCATCGCCTTCATCTTAGCCTTTTCTGTGGGTGCCAATGATGTTGCCAACTCATTTGGCACAGCAGTGGGCTCTGGAGTGGTCACCTTGCGCCAGGCGTGCATTCTGGCTACAGTGTTTGAGACTCTGGGCTCTGTGCTCCTTGGGGCCAAAGTGAGCGAAACCATCCGCAAGGGTATCATTGACGTGGGCATGTACAACGGCTCTGAGCATGTGTTGATGGCTGGATCCATCAGTGCCATGTTTGGTGAGTATCTGAAGCTTATCTTGTGTGTAATTAAACCTGTGGCCATTGAACCCTGTGAGCAGAGCTTGTTGGCACGTAAGGACTGTTCTTACAACAAAATTTTTTAAATGTCAAATCAACACCTCAGAATAGGCTGTAACTAAATTAGTGAAACATTTTCACATGATTTTATCATTCTATTTGAATAATTGCCCAAATTACTTTACTTGGAAAATGTCTGACTTCTAGCTGTTAAAAACATTTAAAACATTTGCTGTTTATAGCCATTTCATATGATTTTTGTTTTCTTGACATTTCCCTGTTTTGTATTGTGTTTTGCCATGAGACTGCTGTGAGCCCTCTGTGTCCTTTTTGCCAGTTTTGAAAGTTGTCTGAAAAGGCATGTGGAAAAGCTGAGGCGAGGTCAATATGTCTAGTCTAACATGTTTCATTTTCTCATTAGGATCTGCTGTGTGGCAGCTGGCCGCCTCCTTCCTTAAGCTCCCCATCTCTGGAACACACTGCATTGTTGGTGCTACTATCGGCTTCTCGCTTGTTGCCAGAGGCCAGCAGGGAGTCAAGTGGTTTGAACTCCTCCGCATCGGTAAGTAGTCAGATGCTCTAATCAGCTGTCCTAGAAATGTTCTCAGTGTTTGGTTGAATTGCATCACATTCTATATTAATGTAATGGCAGGGTGTGACCGGTAATGCACTGTTATAATACATTAGGCAGTGTTTTTGTTTGTGTTGAGGACTGTCAATATCCAGGTCAACAATCCAGTCTTAGACATTTATGAATGGCCTTTTCAGGTTTAGAGCTAAATCCACAACACAAACAGTGTTTGGTATATAAATCTGTAGTAATTCTAATAGTCAGTAATGTTTTGTAGAGTGGAGTGGGCTGTCAAGACAGAACACAAGGCAATTTTACTTTAGTACTAAATTAGTTAATTTTACTTTTCTTTTTTAAAGGAATATACAATACCAGTACTGATTTCACAAGTTGTTTCTCACATTTGTTGCATCAGATGGTGGATTGCAGGTCTATGTTCCTCAACAGAAAGCCCGAAAGCTGATGTAAACCAGTCTGTTTGCCCTTTAGAAGTTCTGTATGGAAAAGGCCTGAAATTTTATGTTGACGTCACAATAAGAACCCTTATTGACTGACTGGCTGCATAAGGTGTAAAGATCAACGTGGTCCGTCCATGGGACCGGTAGCTGGGTTGACTAAACATCCAAAGAATTTCTCCTTTACCAGAGGAATGACCTGACATGTCAGGAATGTTTCCCAACAAGATTTTTTTTTTTTTTTTTCTTGAATAAAGCAATAGTGAATTTCCTAGAATGCAGTTATTTTCAAGGAAGAGTAGAAGGACAGTTTTTTTTGTGTTTTGTGACAATTGTCACATACTACAACTACACTAAATTGCGTTACTCTTTATTTTTAATTTACAGTTGCTTCCTGGTTCCTGAGTCCCCTTTTGTCTGGAATAATGTCAGGCATTGTTTTCTACTTTGTGCGTGCGTTCATCTTACGCAAGGTAAGTTAGCTCTTCAAGTTGTCGATAGTATTTGTGAGCAAGACGAGAACCTTCCGTGGTCATACGTTTTTAGGTCAGTTTCAACACTGTACTAGTCCATGGTCAAAGTGAAATTGAGGAAATGTTTGTTGCATGCCAAGAATAAAGCTGCCGTTGACTGAAGCAGTTCCTTATTCTACATACATGCATAATACAGCAAGGCTCATGCTAACTTGTCCTTATTATGCCATAAACTGTAACCTGACAACAAAATTGGGCAATTCTGTCCACACAGTGGAATTTGTATTTCAGACTAGGTGCTCTGTTTTGTTCCCGTAGAAAGACCCTGTGCCTAATGGATTGAGGGCCCTGCCTCTGTTTTACGCCGTGACCATGGGAATCAACCTGTTCTCCATCATGTTCACTGGAGCTCCGAGTGAGTATCATTGTTTGAGTCATTTTGCTCTGCATGCCTGCCCACAGCCACAGCTTAAAATAAACTGCTCCCTCAGACAGCCGGATGCCCACACCTATTCCAGATTGAACCAGACTGTGTTTACCATTTTCACAGAAGCCTTGTTTATTTTAACATGTTTTTGGGGATCTCTTGCTTGTGGTTCTATGTGGGTCATAGCTGGAATGAAGGTTTTGAGAGGAGCATGACAGGGAGATGGAAATAAGATTTCACTTAACTCTTGACGTCACTGGCTGTGCCCTTCAGACATGAAAAGAGAAGTAAAGGGAGTGTTGGAAATGCTCATAGTTGTCCACTGCCAGTAATTTTGTATAGTAATGCTCTGAATACTTGTTGGCTTTTCGTCGAATCTCTCCAATAAATGAGCAACTTTTGCTCCTTTTTGTTCTCTTCTCTCTACAGGGCTACAGATGTTAGCTGGCCTGGGCCATTAAATGGCTGCTACAGGCCAGAGTTTGACTAGCAGTGAGGAGATCACTTGCAGTTCCAGCATAGCCGATAACCCTGCTTAGTCAGGCACATTTTGTACAGTTGTGTGAAGTCCCTCACACATCAACACACTGTACGTGAGGTCCTGTACTTGGGTACCTAACGGTAAAAAAAAAAAAAGGGTGCAAGGTTGCATTTCAGACGCCTTTTTAACAAACTCACTAAATCTTCCGTGAAGTTTGGTGTTTAGAATTTTATTTTTAGATTCACATGGACCGTAGACGAGTGCAAATTGTCACCACACACAGTGTTAAAGCCTCAAGACTGCAGGGAAGCCAGGTTAACAATGGGATAATCATTGTTCTTAATGTTCAATTTCCCATAATTAGATGAAGAAAGAATCCCAGCTAATTCAGTATGCATCATTTGATAATATTTCTTTAAACAGGTTTTTTTTTTTTTTTTTTTTTTTTCCCCTTGTTTATGTCAGGCCCAATTTTAGTTAGTGTACTACACTGGCACACAAGACAGCAAAATCTCCCCTATTGCTGATATATGCACCCAAATGCAGCAGTGGTATCTGCAGCTAACAGAGTACAGTATGTTTGGTTTCCTGTGATAAGACTCAGCGTTTCCCTGATCTATATCCTATCACAGTGGTGCGATTGGACACCAAGCATCTCACAGCACATTCCTATACTCAGTATATACACCGGTAGCAGAGACCTCAAGTCAACATGTGCATGAAGTGCGGGCCAAAGAATTTGAGGGTCAGATGTCGATCCTTTACAGACGATTGCTTGGTGTGATTTGGGTTCTTCACACCTTTTTTATAAACTACTGCTGTCACTCCACTGTAGCCCCTTTCATTGTAAAATTAAAATCTATCCAGAAACAGAATTATGATATGACTCCGACCCTGAATCATCTGATTATGAAGACTTCGGGCTTTCTAAGACTATATAAAATCAGTGTCAACTATTCTAGACATCTCAGAGATGCTAGGTACTGTTCCTACACTTACCCTCAATTCTGTCCATGCTGCCTACCTTTACAGAAATGTCAAATTGTGGTTTATATGACTACATGGGTGTATGTTTCAAAGTGCTGAGTATCATAGTGATTGTCGATACCACACACACTCCTCAATTGATGAACTTCAGTGCGTTTAGCTGGATACAAATTTTCTGCCTGGGTTACCCTCTGATAAACACCCAGTGGCATTGGTTGCTCCGGGCACACCAAAAGATCTGCAATATGCTTGACTTCTTTTAACCATAGCCATGGTTTAGTATGAAACTAAATCAAGTGTCTTCAGAAGCTGCAATTGTCATGGATAGATACTAATTGTGAGGAGTGAATATTGGGCTTACAGATCCCCTCGGTGCTGATACTTAATGCAGCCGTCACTTAATCCTAATACTCTTGGTAAGTGCTACAGTAGAAAAAAGTGAGGACAACTAACCAAAGTTTCCAAGCCAAGTGAGTCATAAATGGCCACTTTAATTGTCATTCTAATTGAGGGTTGAGGGTGCACACACAGTACTGGGGGAACAAAACAACAAACCATGTTTGTGTGTAATATAGGCCACGGGATACAGAGGTTTCAGGGAGGGGTGTGGAACGCAGCCGTGGTTAAATTCAATTTCCTTTGCCGTCCTATTCATCCCACTGCAGGGCTGTGGTATAAACTCGTCCCTTTGTGTGGGAGTGTTTATCAGACTGTTAGACCCAGGCTAGTTTTTAAATCCTCTTTTATATTTTGTAAGAAGTTACTCA